>NC_052537.1:24861084-26225584 GCF_016699485.2 Gallus gallus | reverse complement strand
CAACACCAAAAAAAAAAAAAAAAAAAAAAAAAAAAAAGGAAAAAAGCACTTGGTTCGTGGATTTGGGATCAAAATGAGTAGCGTGAAAACCTGTGCTTTGTGCTATGAATGCCACACTAGACAATCACTGGAGCCATTTCTGCCCTTAAAGATCTATGAATCTTTTTCTCCATACTGACTCCAGGGGATGAAATTGAGCCAAGAGAAATAGAAACAGAATATCAAGTAAAACCCTCTAGCAGTGACTTCCATTAATTTCTGGAATGGTCTCCCAAGAGGAGAGCTGGAGGGAATAATGGGGGGACATTACTGGGTTATTTATATGGAGAGTGGTAAATATAATGGAAATAGTATCTCAACATTGAGACAGCGACCAGAGGAATAAGTTAAGGCATCTTTTCTTACCCTGTTTTTAACACTGCTGAGTATTTAACTGAACTGTAGCTGGAAATGAAACATGGTGCCTTCAAAATTTGCTTTGTTTCCCAAAGCGGTCAGTTCCAGATCTTTGTCCTGCTATGAGAAGGAAAACCCACCTTTTGAAATTCAGGTGGTCACCTCTGTTCTCATCAACATTTTATAGCTTAACCTGATTAATTGAAAGGAGGAGGTTGCTGAATATCTTCCTTCCAAAAGCATGAGCAGCCATGGGGAGCTATGAGGACATTGACCCTGTGTTCAGTGGGGGTTTGTTTGAAACCTAGCAGAATTGTCATCTCCCCCTCCCAATATCCTCCCAGTAATTCATCACCTCCCACCCCATCCCAACCTGTTCTTTTTACCATTTTTTTTCCATTGCTACCACATCTTCCTTTCTGAAGAAGAGTTGTCTTTTAAAGGGCCTTTCAAAGCAATGTATGTGGTTTAGCTTAGTACAGCAGTGTCCGAAGGGTGTTGGTCTCAGTTTATACTTCAGTGAGTAAACATTATGGAGGAAGTCAGGCTATTTGAGTTAAAAGTAAATATTTACAGAGAAAGAAATAGGTGTACATCTCTTTTTTTTTTTTTCCAACCAGCTTTCTGCAGTGATCTTGAAGAATGTGAAAGAGGGAAAAGCCAAAAATAACTGTAAGATAGATCCCAGTATTTTTGTCACACAAATACCTGCAGTATCAAAGGACTGGTGTGAATGAATTTCTTCCAGTTTGTATGTTTCTGTGAAACATATTTCCATTTCTAACTTTACATTGCACTTTCTTCTACTTCAGGAGGTCTCTGGTGGCTGTGTATCTCATATTCAGTATAGACCCATCAGTATAATGCTTTCTGTCATGTTTAGAAATTCACTGATTTCAAATTCATGACATGCAACTATCTGTCATTCAAACTTCTTCAGAAATTCAAATTCAGTAATAGAACTCCTGCATGTTTCTGTTTATTAAGGAGCAGAAGGGTGATCCTGAATACAGAAGTAAATGACAGTGATGATGTGGTTGCGACTTACAAAGTAGTAAGAATTCTGGTGTACCAGCAGGACAAAACTTCAAAATTAATAAAAACTCCCCAAGTCATGCATGTTAAATGCAGTCTCTTGCAGTGACAAGAAAATGAATTTACCTTAAAAATAAACAAACAAAATGATATATCTTTTCCCTAACTAAATTCATTACCAGGAAGCATGAAAACATGTTGAGTTTTTATGATCCTCACAGTACAAATTGAAGATTTCTGTCTACTTGTTTCCCTCCTGGAGGAGAAGAGGGAAAAAAAATGGCATAAGACCTTGTTTTAAGCTATTTTTCTCTGAAAAAAAAAAAAAAAAGGAGTTGGTGCTATTATAATCCATGTTCAGGTTGGAACGTCTCTCTGAATTTTAAGGTTTGAGTGTTGGTGGCTCCCTCCAAAAGTAATAGAACACCTGTAAGAAGGGACTCAGGATTATACCCAGAGCTGAGATCTCTTGAATAAAGGTTATTGAGGAAGTACTGAGCAATATTTACTATAAGTCCTTCATACTGATACTCTTTAACTCTGGTCTCTTGAGCTTGCTGAGCTCTGCTGGCTGGTGCTCCAGGGAAGCAGCAGTGGTTTTAGTTCCGTGGCTAACTGGCTGAAACTACAGTGGTAACTTGCTGTTGATGAGATTTAATTGAAAGCGCAGGGCTCTCTGCATTAGCACCGTGTCCTGAGCACAGGCAGAATGCTCTCCACAGCTGACTGCATTGTGAGCTAATGCCAGCTCTCCTGCAGTTCCAAGCCAAAAATTGTGGTCTTTATATACAACAAGAAAACCCAACAAATGCTGAGTAATACTTCAAGAGGAGGGGAAAAAATCTGCTTTCAGTCTGTGTGTGTGTGTATGTATGTATGCTTTTCTCCCTTTCAGAGTTTGTTTTGGTCAGTTTTATGAGGTAGATGTGTAGGTCATTTTGTTCACATAACCCAGCATCAGAATTGGATTTGGCTCGTTGTAACTCAGTACCCGTCAGACAGAGGTGACACTCAAGTGTGGTCCTGAATATTTTTCCACCCCTTTCCTGGAGAAATGTGAGGATTCAGATACCAACAAATTTGCAGCATTCAGCTTAGCATTTAGCTGGTTTCAGGCTTACCATCCAGGAACTATGTTCTGCATGGATGTACCAGATTTGCTCCATTGTAACTTGAGTTTCTGCCCTGTGCAGTTCATGTGTATGTGATTTACCTCATCTCGGAGAGGTGAAGATCTTCTGGGAGCACAATGTTACAATATGGAGTGCAGCAATGCCAAAATATTTTAAGTCTGAACTTTAGCCAATTACTTTTCAAGGACAGTGTATTCTTCCCTCACTCCCAGTGTCTCTGCAGCAAGCGCATCTGACTCATCAAAATCTTTCCAAAGCCAAATTGATTTCTTTTCTTTTGCACTCTTTCCTTTTTTATTTTTTTTATTTTTTTTTTATTTTCCTCCCTCTCACTTTGGACACTGAAGTCAAAAAAACAAAAATGATTTTCCCACCCAGGAGGCAGCTTATGAGGATTGTGTGGCAGCCCCATGATTTTGAAGGTGACCCTCTCTTGAGGTTGCTTTTCCACGTAAAGGAGAAGTTCAGCTTTGCAGGGCTTCCCCTGAGCACTAGTGATGATCAGAGCAGGGTCAGGAAGGATTCCTTTTGGTCACTCACCTCAGGCAGCTTGTTGCTAAGCATTTTGTATAATGCACATCCATCCTATATCTTGTTCCTCATGTCCCGTCAGTTCTAGTGATGTTCTGGGAATAGGTATAAATATAGTCCTTCCCATATTTTCTGGCTCAATACAGTGAAAAGCTGACAGATTCTGGTAAGCCATACTGTACTTTGCCACCCTTCCTGACTGCAAAGGAAACTGTGGGATTGATTGTATTTAAGTTCCGCTGAAGCTTTCCCCAGAAGGTGCACTCTTTATACTTTTTTACAGGACATCTCATCAGCAGCCTCCTCAGAAACAGACATCCATTTCTGTAGATGAATGGTACTTTCAGAAATAGAGAAAACTATATCTCTTTGGTAGAGGCTGGAATTCTTGGAAGATATTCTGTGGTTCGGTCCAGGTTTTGAGAATCTTTAGAGGCAGGTTTCCACCACAAAGCTCAGAAGCAGAGCTGGCATCTAAAGCTCGAGTGTAAGAACTACGTTTCTGTATGGGCCCAGTTCCAAGGATGTAAGATGCTTTCAAAGCATAGATTGCATTTAGATGCAAACTTAAAATACTCCAAAATGTTGATTTACTAAATATTGTTTCTTCTACGTAGTCTCTATGCACTTTATATGGTAGAAAAGACTGTTTGCTTAATCATGTATAATTCTATGTTTAGCTCGGGAAACCTTATGCTTCTTTTTTCCTGATTACACCACTACTGATAACGAATCTGCTTCAAGATTTAATATGATACTGGGCTCCGTTTTTTTGGGCAGTAAGAAGGCGCTCAGAGTATGAATGCTTCAGATACTGAGGCGTAGGAAGGATCATGGAAGTAAGGATGGGAACATAGGATGCTAAGGATGGAAAGAGTCATGGAGATGGAATTTTACTGCTAATAAAGCGTATTTCTTTCAAAAAAAAAAAAAAAAAAAAAAAAAAGAAGAGCACTGGGAGACAGAGGAACCTACTGTCCGTCTGTTTCCAGGCTACAAACTGATGGAGAGTTTCATCCTCCAGCTGTAAATCTGAAGTCATCAACTAGAACACAGTCACACAAAAGAATCGC
This sequence comes from Gallus gallus, assembly GCF_016699485.2. Lineage (NCBI taxonomy): Eukaryota > Metazoa > Chordata > Aves > Galliformes > Phasianidae > Gallus > Gallus gallus. Next base: position 26,221,416 of record NC_052537.1, on the reverse strand, counting down.
TTAAAAAGAAAATAATAATCCTATTTGCCAAGTAATTAAGAGAGAGCAATATCATTCTGTACTTTATGTTTTCAATGAAATTCTTTATCTCAGTAGTATGGACAGAAAATATATTTCAATTATATAGATATGCATGTCTTTCATATTAGGTGGAAATGTTTTTAATAGATGTTTCAGTTATCCATTTATTGATCTTAATGTATTTTTAATACGCAGACACCAGTCTCTGCTAACTGAGATATATCTGCTTTTCCCTAGTTGAGTTCTTCAAATTAGAAATAATTCTTTCTCCTTTACAATAAGGAATATATGGTGGGCTTCTGTCCCGTGAGCTGTATCTGCTATGAGCTGCCTTTTAATTTATGAGATTAATCTGTGCTTGTGAAAGAACTGAATACTAGTAGCAAAGCTTGGATAGAGAGTGCAGGAGAAACATGACTGTGGAAAGAGTTTCTTGCAAGAGATTCAGTTGTAAGAGGAACCAACAGCTGGCTTTGGATTTTTTTTTTCTCTCTTTTGTGCACTATTTGAGTCTTGATTTTGGCAGAGAGAAGATCAAAAAAGAGAAAAGGCTTTTTTTTTTTTCCCAATAAAATTATTTTTTCCTACTTTTATTGTAATAATTGTAAACCCAAGCCCCAGAAAGAGAAGATTTTCTAGAGATTTTTAAAAGGAAGAAAAGAAGACTTAATGAATGCTTGAGAATCTGAGCTGGACCTCTATGGAAGTGCCATAATATGTCATAAAGTGTCCCCCTCAGGTGGCAAATCTTATACCATATAACTGTATTTTCTTGATAGAAGGAAAGACATGGCAGATGATAAGCAGATCAGTCATAGTCCAAGCCAAAGAGAGATTTTGGACCCCTTTGCAACTTTCCTCAAAACCATTCCCATTTCCTCATGCTCAGTACTGATTTATGGAGTGGTCAGCATTGGTTGGGAACAGGTAGAAATATTTTTGAAGATCCTTATTTGGGAAAGGTGGCACTTTGTTTTTGGGGTATTTTGAAAAACATAACACTTTTTAGTGTTTGTCATTACAAATACTTAATTTAGATGACTAAATGTGGGAGGATTTGCTTCTCATCCATGCAGACTGCTTTCTCTGCACCTCCTCCTACAGGCAGTTCTGTTCTCTTAGGAGAGGATTAAAAATGAGAGAGGATGTAGATGGGAATGACAAAAACAAATTGTGCGTTAGTTTTAAATGTAGGTCTTTTGGTCATTTAAGCAGTGGGATAAGAGGGAACTTTTAACAAGTGGCGATCTGTCTTTCTCCAGTGGTAACTTTAACATTTTGTGTCTTATTCCTTCTGTTGGTCAATGGTAACCATAATTCCTCTTTTGTACAGTGTTTTCAGATAACGAGTTCTGTGAAGGGGTTGTGGGCTGTTTGTATTTATTTCCTATGCTAAGATTCTCAAAGGAAATACTTCTTCTCCTTTTGAAACTGGGAACAGATGTAATATCTTTGTGAAGATTGTCTTTGATACTCGGGGTAAGGACATATTTCCAGGAGTCCCAGTGTGGGATGCCAGAAGTGAGAAAGAAAATGTGATGAGATTTTGATGCACAAAGACAAAACACAACAAGAAATTCACCCAAAGATGGTATTAAGTTACTCACTCCGGAGAGAGGAAACACAAGGAGGAGTAACAGTAAAGAAAATGATGCAAGGCAGATGGCTGTGTGTGTTCCACTGTCGCCTTGGCAGACAGTGAATGATGAGTGGAGCTGAGGAGGACATGAAGGAATTGAAATGAAGGAAAATGAAGGAGATGAAATATTGGAAATGTTAGAAGAGCTGAGTATGAAGTCAGAGGGTGGTAAAAGACATGAAAAGACCTTTGGTTCAGCACAGGAACCAGAACAGTAGTAACCGTGACAGATTTTTGAGTGTAGTCAATTTGCTTAGGTTGATGGAGATACTGTTTCTTAGTAATGCTTTTTGTGTCCTTCACTTCACTTTCCGAAATAGTGAGAACAAAAAATTGGTGGAGAAACTTCATAATAGAGGAAAGAGGTATCTCTTTTGCAATATCCTTCAACTGTTTGATTCCAGCCTAGAGGTTGCTGTGTGAAGTACTTTTAGTCTCCAGTCAAGCATCTTTAAACAGGGAGCAATTTACCAGGAGGGCGGGGTGGTTGCAACCAGTTCTGTCCTTTGTGAGTCCACTGGAAAGCTATCACTGGGAACAGTGCGCCGTGGTTAGGAGTGGCATGAATATAGGCAGGTCATCTCTAGTGACTCCAGGAAAATGGGAAAGGACATCCCTTCGCAACCCAGGTCACTTCCATTCAGGATGCTGAGGGAAATAACATATTTTCTGTCCCTACCAATATAGTGCTATTAAGTTGGACATACCTGTCATCTATACTAACAGTAGTATATTGCAACCACTCTTTTTCTTTTTTTTTTTTCCCCTAAACCTGTCATCTCCTAGTATGTATCAGTTTCAAGTCTTACACTGATTATTATTGTACTGCAGAGTTTGCTCTTCCCCCTACTTCTTTTTGAGCATTGGCATGCTTTGCCACCTCAGAGCAGGACTGGCTCATGAGGCAGAGAGTTAATGTTCTCATTTATACTTACATGAAGCTGGGGATACATTCATCTTCAAAGAAATATGCCAGCAGAGTGTAAAAAATGGTAGTTTTCCTAGATGACACATAAATGATCTTTTATTGTTCTGTGAACTTGGGATTCTGGATGCAGAATGCAAGAGTTTGTTCTCACAGATGGAAAACAAAGCAAGCTCCAGAGCATTTGCTCTCATATCCTAGCAGGGAGAAATAGGACCTAGTGCCCCTTGTATAATTAGTTGACCCACAAGTGCAAGGCAAAAGATAGGCGTACCAATACAAGCATCTATAAAATAGACTGTTTTATTAGTGAACCATCATAGTAGCAGTCATAAAGATGCTTACAGAGGGGAAAAAGCAAGTGTTGCTTGGTAATTCACTAAATTAACTGAGAAAATTGCTGTCTATTTTGAACTCTTACAGTTTGTGTGGCTATGGCAAATTTGCTTCCTTTCTTTTAAGCTGTGTTTCCCCTCCACGACTGCTTCCTCCTCAGCAAGTTCCTTTGTAAGCTCCAGGTTCACCAAACACAACACACACACACACAAAACATATAATTCCATTGATGGACCCTGTATTACAATATGATATATGTAATAAAGCAATTGAAAGGATAATCATGATTTTCTATTAATCCTCTTGTAGGAAAACCTGTAATCTCTCGGAACAGAATATATAGGCTATTAACTTGTTCCTACACTGCTTTTTTGACAGAAGGCCATGGAGTATTAACAAATAGGTACATTTCTGATGGCTTTGTGATGGGTTTTCCCAAACTCATTTAAAAAATGTATCTGCATGAGCAGAGGTTATAGTTTTAAAACTATAAAACTATCTGATCTATAAAAATGACATGTATATAATTGAATATTTCCAGGGCACTTGTTCCTTTATTATCTAGGTATTATAAAGAGAACATGATGTAATGTCTGTATTTGCTGGTGGAAGCATTAGTGTATGTGTGTATGTTAAGCATACTTGTACATTTCCAGAGGGTGACAACACTGTGTTGTTATCTCTCCAGCAATTAGCTAGAGAGTGGACCCTTGGAAATGTGGCAGTGATTCACACTGAGCAGACAGCAGGAGCAGAGAGATTTCAGGACTTAGCTAATTGTAAACAAATAAATAAACATTACACGGGGGGGGGGGGGGGGGGGGGTGGTGAAGAGGTGAAAAGAGCTCAGAAGAGCAGAAACACCAGCCAGTTATCCTGCTATTGTTAAAAACACATTTATACTGGACTTAGGGGACACAAGTAGCTTCTGTCCCTGAGTTGTTTGTCACTTGTATCTGTTTTCCAGTTCATTTTTCCACCTGGCCTCCCAAATTCTTATGCTGGCACCATGCAGGGTGCACAGCAGGGGTAAGAGTGAGGACCGGGGACACAGAGGAGGAGTATCAGAAGATGCTTAAACTCTACTGGCACTAACTTCTGCCCATTTGCTAGATGAGAGATTGAAATGCCTTCTTTTGGTACAGATGGTATCTGCTAGAATGCTTCCCCATTTCTGAGCCACATTTCTGACTGTCTTTGCCCAGGAAATGAAGAAGTTTTTTTAATGAGATCTTCAGAGTGAAAAGAAATAATTCTGCAGAATTATGGACTTGCTTTGTGTTTTGACAATACTAGCAACATATTCCTCTGTATTTTGAGCATCAGTCATTCACTATGAGTTCATCTTAACATGACTGCTACTTCTACCAGCACCTACCTACACTTGACAGAGTGCTAGAGACTAAATTGCCTCCTTCCAGTTGTTTTTTTTTTTTCTTCCTAGAAAAACAGACTTTTTGTACTGAATGGGAAGTGGGCATCTGTATTTTCCTTTCCCAGACAATGTATGTCAAACTGGCATCCTAAAAGTCCATCAAATTCTCCATAAATCCATGTCTCTGCAGCTGTTGATGTTTGGGAGAATGTCACCTTCTAGAATTGGCTTTGTGTCAACTTGTTCCTTTCTATTGGGAAGAGGTTGTATTCTAATTTGACAATCTGTAATTTTCTTAGCTGTCAACCCAAATGATCTCTTTCAAATGTTATGATCGATGTGAACCTCCTTCTACTTGAAATAAAGAAAGTTCTGAACTCAGGAGTGCTGAGTAGAACAGCTGAGAAAGAAATCACAAGCACTCAAAAACAAAAAGCAAAAGCAAAGAGGAAAGGAAAAGCTCATGTCACTATACAGATATAGTCATCTGTGGCACATGTGGTTTCTTCTAATTACTATTATAGAAGCTCGCTTATGGATGGACTGGAGATAACAGTTGCTTTTTGTCAATGTGTTAGCAATTTTGAAACTAATTATCCCCCTCCCTAAATGTAAATAATTAACAACAAGTATCTTCTCAGCCTTTTGTTCATCTGTTTATCATTTTGGAAACAAGTGGTTTATCTGGGCATAGACACATCTGAGCAGGAACAACAGACAATAATTACAGAAATCACAGATGTTCCAAACAGTCAGCACCAAGGGGATTCTCCCTGGAAGTCTGCAGAGGTTTTGCCCCTATTTTTCACAGCATCTGTTGGAACAGTGGAATTTCCCAAGCATAACATCCATTGTGAGAGCTCTGAAAGTATTGTGCACCTGGAATAGGATTCAGTTCCAGATTAAGATGTGCAAATTTAAGTGTCTGCTTCACCAATGTTCACTGAGTGACTTTTCAACCAGTGGAGTTGTAGACTCTACAGGGAGTGGAGTCGAGCAAGCTGCTCAGTTGACTGAATGTAGATTCAGAGGGAGCTGAACAGACCTCCATACTCAGCAAATATTATTGACTATATCCCTATCAACTTTAATGGGAATATGAAGAGTTGGCTCCTGCACCTGCCTTGTTCCATTGCCAGTATGTAGACATTTGAGCTATTAGTTTATTCAAGATATCCATTTGCAGCTGGTATGAGTCAGGACCAGTACCCTCCTGGATTTGCAGCAAAAGTTCAGGGCAGATAGTGCACTGCAGCTGAAATGACTCACAGGTCATCAAATTCTGGCATCAATCTGGCATCTTAATCTGGAACTGAATCTCCCAGCTGGACTTCATGGTGGTCCTTGACCCAGAACACTTGAAATTATATTCATCTAAATATCTACAAATATTATACTAAATATCTGCGCTGTAGATGTCTGCCATTTAAAAGGCAGAGGATGTCCACATGCTCTTCTCTCTGTGGCATCTCTGGAGAGAAAGGGGTACTTTCAGCACGTTTCAACCCTCCCACTATGCAGGAATAGTTTTAAATGGAAAAAAAATTGTAATCTGGAAATACATATTTCTCTCTTACTATAAGTAAGAATCTATTCCAGTAACTCGAAGGTAGCAGTATACCAATTTGAAACACAAGGTAATTTTATCCCACCAGCTTAATGAAGCATTTAGAGCTGCGTAGGCTCCCATTAAATCTGTGATACTCTCCTAAATTCAAGAAGTGAAATTCAGAGTGTGATTCATCGATTCACCCTCAAATAAGGAGAGGTATCTGCTTCAGGATGCAGTGAAATGTTTCTAAACTCAAGGGGCCACGCTGAGCAGCTTTTGATAGTTATCAAGAGAGGTCTCACATGTCTTTTACACATTTTTGGACAACTGAGTTCCACTCATGCCACAGAAAGCTTTAATGCTTTTAAGCAGGTGTTAGGAACCTAGACACTTCTCTGTTATGGACAGTTGAAGGTTGCCTATGTAATCTCCATCAGTAATTACCAAATTGCAGGTCCTGGAGAAGGAATCCCTTAGCATAGGGAAGTTATAATGATTTACATCCATAATGAGGAAAACCTTCAGCTCTCTTCCTATCCAGTATTCATGGTATTGGTTGTTTTTTTGTTTGTTTGTTTGTTTTAATTTTGCTTGTTTACTTGCTTTTAAATCCAAATAGAATCGGGGGCTTCAGGCAGGCGTTAAATTAAGAAATAGTAGTTCTTTAACCTTCTATTTAGAGCACGGAGTTCACTGTGCATTCTCTAGTGGAGAAACAAACATTTGTTGTGGCTCATCAGGGTCGAGCATGTTAAATGATTACTTTTGCATTTCAAAGAGTAATACACATGGGCCATTACAAGCAACTCATGGGAGCAGAGGTAGGGTCTTGCTGAAGGAAGGGTGGCATTTGTGGAGAAGCAGCAAGAGCTGGAGGAGAAGGTGCTGCTGGATTTATTGCATAGTTTCTGGATTGGAGAAAGGATTTTCCGTCTTTCTGGGTAGCCATATCACACATTACTGTATTCATCAAATGCAGAGTGCCGCAATGGGAAACCACATAGGATGCTTCCACGAGCTCCTCTAACGTGCTTGCAGCTGCCAGGAGCTCCTGGAGAAGCTTTTGAAGTCAGAGAGTTTAGAAAGAAGTGGTCTGTCTCTCCATTGTTTTTGCCTAAGGGAAGCAAACACTACAACATCTTAATCAACCTCAGTATCATCACTATAGAGTAGCAGAAGATGCTTGCTTGCTGTCTTTCACATAGAGACGCAAGGAAAGGGGGAATGACTGCTTTGGAGAGTTGTCCAAATTTCCATGAGAGTAGACAAGGCACATTCAAAAATCACTGGTGGTTTTGGAAGGGAAATCGATAAATATCCTTTTTTTTTTTTTTTTTTTGGAAGAACTGACTAGTTGTGTTAGTTGCTCCCTGAAAAGATTTGATGCTTTCAGCTGATGTCCTCATCTTCTCGAAATATATTCTGACTGGTGGCCTGCACTTAGACAATTTGCTCTGAAAAGCAAAAAGTATAATGTACAACAGTAAATTGCAGTCTTGGTCCCTGCAAATTAGCAGTGACTCAGAATTTGTCAGGTGGCCTTCAGTGATAGGTACCAATTCCATCTAATTCTGGAGACTATGTTGTGTCATTTTTCCCTCTGCCGCTAATTTAGATTAATGCTTTTTATTATTGGTTGTCAGCTTTGACTGATTGCACAGTAAAGTTACATTTCATTTCCCCTCTTTCATTATGGCACTTTGTGAGCAAAAATACAAATGAATTCAGATGTTTAATTGGAGCATAGAAATATTTTTTCTGGCTCTGATTTCAAGAACAAGCCTAGAGAAATTTACTGATTGGGTTAGTGGCTGGGTTAGTGTAAATTCACTAATTGACTGTTCAGTGACAGTAGTAGCTCAGACTGAAGTTGCTGTTTGTTGCCAGTTTATCACTACCCAGGATTCTCTAAGTAACTGCAGAAAGAAGAATTGCATTCCTGCAAGCAGATTTTTCCACTGCCTCTTCCTCAGCTCTCTCTCTGGATTAATTTCCCTCTTCTGTAAAATCTTAATCTCACTCTCTCTGACCTCCACATGGAGAAGGGAAGAAAGCCTGGCAAGAGGGTGGGTGTAAGAAGGCAGTGAGAGTGCAAAATTAATTGGATCCAAGGAAAGTTAGTTGTCAGGTCTAGAAGGTGATCAATCTATCAGTGCTGGCAAATTCCTCATAGGTATTTATAAAGGATAAAATGTGAACAATACAGGAATGTGCTTTCTAGTTGTGGGTTTTTTGTTTTTCTACCTGAGCAGAGAAACAGCTGCACTCTTCTCTCCTGCACCTCAAAGTGTTATTTTGGTGAACATTGTGATGCTCAGAGACAGCAGTGGTGTTTGATCTGGTCAGTTACAGACTCCTGGGTTTAGTGGAAAAGCCAGTTAAAGTGCTTGAAGCACTCAGGAAGCTTCAGACCCTGTAATGACCATCCGTAGAGCTGGGCTGCAGGTGAGTCAGAAGGAATTCTTTGCAGTGAGGCATACTTTCTGCAGAGAGAGTAGAACTGTGGTATTGCATATCTGCAGGCTGTAGGGCTTAGAAAAAAGAGGAAAGCTAAGGAAAGGACTAGTGAGAGGATGGAAGGAATTTTAGGGGGCTGAAAACCATGAACTGACAGACTTTCTGATTTCTGGCTGTGATTTTTGACTAAGAACACTACTTACTTTGGTTTATTGCTACGCTGCTTGGGAAAAACAAATCATGATGATACTCTTCATGATTTTGAAGAGTATACACCAAAGAGAGTACCTGACTCTTATCACCCACGACTTTATTTTTCTCTCAGTGCAAACAAACTCCCAACACAACAGATAATGGATCACAGTCCAAAACACAAGGAAAATAGATCTTCTGAGGTGAGCAGATTCATTCACAATAAAGCTAGTTTTTCTCGGTGCCAAATGCCTTCAAAATACCCTACACTTTGAACTTCTCAAGGTACCTGAATCCAGCTTTGATATCAGTGCAGATCTAACCTGAATGTTCCTAAATCCCATTTTAAAAGTATGTATATTTTAACGCAAAATGTATTGTAACAATCTTACTTTTTGGAAAAAATAGAAAAAAAAAAAAGCACCAAATGTTGTGTTTGACAACACTGCCTAACTAATTTGGAAAGCCTTGCAATGGAAACACTCCTAACCATTGCCCGCTTCTGCACTTCTTGAGAGCCCTTGCAGTAGTAGCCAATAGACATACCTGGCATGCTAAATTTCCTCCTTTTCAGCTAACCTACTTTCTGTTAACTTGTGTTCTTTTCTCTGAAAAAAGTGTCTTGCTGGTAAGCATCACTGTAACTGACAGCATGGCAAAACACAGATGTCTGTTGTGTCTGTGCACATGAGCTCTGCTGGTTATGAAGGGCTGTGCAGTTGTTTAACAAACAGCTGTAGGGACAGTTTTAGGGGCTTGAAGTAAAAAGTGAAGAGATGTGCCTGTGAGTCATGTCCAATGGGGCAAGCAATGAGACACGGAGTGATGTGGAATATATTTCTCCCTCTGTTAGATTCTGGAGAACTAAGTGTGATTTCAGAGAATCAAATTTTCTTCTTTCATTGCTGTAGAAGTGCAGAAAAATCTACCATAGCCTTTAAAGGAAAAGCAGCTTGTTTCTATCTGCTTCAACCAATGCATGGAAAATGTGTAGGTCTGGGGGGGATATGGCCGAGAAGAGTTAAATTCTCAGCTACTTTGTCCAGTGCCTTTTGAAAATCTCTTTAGAAACTACTTTCTTAGTTGGTTTAGGATTTTTCTCTGCAATCAGATCATTTTTGTCTCTGGTCAATGAGTTTTGCTGCAACTGGAATACAAGCCATCAGATCTGTCTGGTCTCTTTTCTCCATAAAAAAATGACTCTCTGGTTTTCAAAGTGTGAACCATCAACCTTAAATCAGTACTTCACTAAAAGTCCACTGGCAAGAGCATTCTGGAAAGTTTAGAGGTGAAAATGGCAGATACCGATAAGGTTATTTCGTGAACTGAAGTTGATATAAGGCAAATAATTCAGGAAAGAATTAGACACTTACATGAATATGAATAACATCAGCATTTGCACCGACAAAGAGAAAATTTACAGGGGTTATCAATCCTTACACTTCAGAGCCTGGGGCCATTTCTGGAAGAAATATTTTCCTGGCTATGTAGCCCTTAATCCTCAGAGGCCTCAGTGTATGACACTAGACTTTAAAGCCTCTCTGAGGGGCTTGGAATGAAAGGTACAACAAAATTGAGGGTGAGGTGAGATGAGTTCCTCTATGAAGTTAGAAAGAAGGTATGAGCAGAGTGTGGTTACCAAGAGGAGAAAGGGCTGGCAGTTCCCACTGCTAATCACTAGCCTTTAAACAGAGACTGCAGCTATTTTTCTGGGAAGCAGCACTGAACTGTTGTTGACTACAGAAGGGCAATATCTCTTTTTTCAGTGTGTTGAGGATCTCTGCCAGTGTTCCTGAGAGTTAAGTTCAGGAAACCTTTTCACTTCCCATCCATGTGTAGGTAAGCATTTTACTGAGTCAGTATGAAATCATGAAGCACTGGGAAGAAAGCCTTCCCTTGCTCCAGCTATACACACAGCCACCTGAATCATGAGTTCCACATAAGGATATTGTCTCCGCCTGTCTTCTTCTTACCCCGGCAAAGTTGCACTCCCCAGGGAAACAAAGCATCACTAACAGTTTGCATAATAGTGACGTTAAATCACTACAGCAAAATTTATGGCAAGGCTAAGGGAAGCAAGTTTGTGCTTTAATGACACTCTAAATACTCATTTTGTGTTGCCTTTCCCAGAATCCAGAGAAGATGGATTTATCTCGAGTATTAACTGCCAAAATATGTAGAGCTGCACTGGCAGTTTGTCCTTTGTGATGTCGCCTCTACCTGACTGAGAAGGTCTTATCTTCAAATTGCTTTAAGTACTTGTTTCCCAATCTACATGATAAAACAGAAGTTTAGGCCCTGGATGTCCTCCAGGTTTTGCAGTTGGAGTATTTCATTGCCAAAAATACAATCCAGCTTCATCCTTGCCAACCCTCATTTGCCTTGATGTCTCACGTGCGATATCCTGGATTTCATCAGGAGGTTCCTATCTGGTAGAGGAGACAGTGAAGCCAAGGGGATTGTTTTGAATTGAATCCCTCTTCAACACAGTATCATATCATGGTGAAGTCACTGGGTGAAACAAGGGATGACAGTTTAATTTCTAGAGGTATGGGAAAAGAAAAGACATCTGCCGTGATGGCTACTGGCTTCTGCAAGATGATGGTAATAGGCTGTGAGGCTCTTTACAGCTGAAGAAATTAATCCTTTCTTTTCCTTAATCCATCTGTCCTTTTATATATGAAAGAATGATTTTTACAATCTGCAGCGTAGCTATTTGTCTCCCTATGCCCTCTCTGTCTTCCGCTAACATCTGATCTCCAAGGATCTTACAGATCTACCAACAACGATACCTTAATTTAGCACTATCACAATTGATGAAATCAAATTCTGGAAAGACCTTCATTTTTTCACCACCATGTCTACTCTACCTTGTAGTCCCTTCCACTGGAATAGCAGCAGCTCCCTTAGCCGTCCTCTTGGTGCCTGTGGTGCCTTGGTCCCTACCCATCTCAGCGAGCCAATACTAATTCCCAGCAATGGTGTGCAGTAGCTGGCTTGTCCCTGCTCCTCTTCCACACAGCTGCTCCTCCAAGCCTCACTTCTCTACCCACAATGTTCAGTGAAACCTGTAAAATGTTTCTGAGACTTATCTCCCTCTGTCAAATGTGGTTGAAATTGGCAAGTGTGTGCTAAAGTAAGTAAGGGAGGAATGTCGAACAGTTTGACAAAACACCTTGTTTCTTTAGGAAATCAGGAAAAAAAAGTAAAAAAGGGCTGTAATGTAAAAATCATATTATTTTTCCAAAACAAATGACTTGCTTTGTTCCCCTGAGCATCAAAGATTAGCAAAAGCTGGAGGAATTTTAAAGTCCAATTTAAATTTCAGAGTTGAGCTAGCAGTTTACTACTGAATTATCAATTACCTTGGACTTTCTAATTAACTATATTCTTGGGCTGTGGTACAATATGTAACAGTCTGTTTTTTAAGAAAAATATGAAGAACTTACTGGAATGAAACTGACTTTCCAATGAGGGAGAAGTAAACATATGAAATTAGAACATAATTTTGCTCAGAATTTGAAGGGTTTGTTTTTTTTTTAATTACTTTTAATTAGGATTTTCCATTAGTGTGGTCTGGCAAATGATGGAATAGCGATCATTTTGTAATGTATGTTCTAGAATTGTTCCTTCCTGATGAAGTATTTTGGGCTCTCCCCTTGTTATTCAGCCACACTTTTTGGAATTGTCTTTTCCACGATGCCTTTGTGACACAGTGCATATGGACACTTTATTTATGTGCTGGGAATTGGACTGGGGAGCTGCACATTCACAGATAGATCTGAGAAGCTGAACATCTGTCTGTGGAGGCTATAACCTTTCATACTCTTAATGGACTGTGAGAAGAGTGTTTTGCTGTATGCTGCTTGCTGGGTTACAGGCAGAATACTCAAGCAGAGACAGACTGAGACTAGAACTGCATGAAATTGTCCACATATAAAATTAGACCTTATGCTAGAACATATCTGCCTAAGATTTTTCTCCCCTTACCAAGCTGCAGAATATTTGTTTGGAGTTCTGGAGAAGTAAGATCTCTCTTAGGAATACCTCATCTGCTGTGAAATTGTCCCTGTATCATTCCTACTACCAGTAACAAAGGTAGGTCAGAGGGATGACCAATGTGTAACTGCTGCTCAGATGGAAGAAATAATAAAGGGGAAGGAATTCTTTAAATTTTTTTCTTTCATCTTTTTTTCTCTCCTCTTGTCTACAAGTCCCAGTGTATTCAGAACACTGAACTGCCATTTATCATGCCTCAGTTTCTCATTCAGTGTGTAGTCTGCTAGACAACTTTAGGAAAATATCTCACTTTTTGCTTCTGCAAGATAATGTTCAATCTGAAACGTTCAGAGTGGCTGATAGAAATTGTGATGTGCCTGCTGGGAATCCTATTTTAAAGAGGGTGGAAGGAGAAATCCTTGTCTTTATATTGATAAATCTTTATCTTTGTCTTGATAAACCATAATGAGTCCTTATTGGATCATAAGCAAAATTGAATTCAAGTCCTTCAATGACAGAATTAGAAGTATGATTATTAAGGTGCCAACAGCTGTAAACTCATGCATAGTTCTTATATAGTATAACCTCTGGGAAGGTGGAGTGCCTTACCATAGAATCATAGAATGGCCTGGGTAAAAAAGGACCACAGTGATCATCGAGTTTCAACCCCCCTGCTACGTGCAGGGTCACCAATTACCAGACCAGGCTGCCCAGAGCCACATGCAGCCTGGCCTTGGATGCCTCCAGGGATGGGGCATCCACAGCCTCCTTGGGCAACCTGTTCCAGTGCATCACCGCCCTCTGTGTGAAACACTTCCTACTAATATTTAATCTAAACCTCCCCTGTCTCAGTTTGAAACCATTCCCCCTTGTCCTATCACTATCCACCCTCATAAACAGCTGTTCCCCCTCCCGTTTATATGCTCCCTTCAAGTACTGGAAGACCACAGTGAGGTCTCCCTGGAGTCTTCTCTTCTCCAAAATAAACAAGCCTAGTTCCTCAACCTTTTTTCATAGGAGAGGTGCTCCAGCCCTCTGATTATCTTAGTGGCCCTGCTCTGGACCTGCTCTAAGAGTTCCACATCCTTCCAGTACTGGGGCCCTAGGCCTGGATGCAGTGCTCCAAATGGGACCTCACAAGCATATCCATTTTCAACATCTCCTAACTGCCATTAGCAGGAAAAAGGGTGATAGCTCATTTTAACTTTTGTTATCTATGTGTAACTGGACTGCGTGAAAGTGTGTATTCTTATGAGGTGATGAAAAACTGTGATCTCTATGGAAGAGCTCATGGAATCTGAGCAGAGGGGATCTTCAGAGGAGTTGAGGAGGAAGAGGAAATTTTTGCTAGAGATTTGCACTTTGTTTCAGAGTTGAAGTAGTTATGTGAGGTCCAAGTGTGAGAAAGGACATGGACATCAAGGTGAATTATGAAATAATCTTTTTGACTGCGCTCTTCTTTGCATCTATGGATGATCTTCCAACTTAAACCTGGAATCTTCATCTACTCTGAACTGAGAGCTAAAACAAACAGTTAATTGCTTAAGTCTCCTGGTAGAGCTGTAAGATGAGTGTTTCTGTCCCTGGGGAATAGAAGTGAAGAGTAGAATTCTCTTAAAATAAGGATTGCTTGCAGTCAGTGTAGTCTGATGTCAAGCTGCAATGACTGGAAAGGCTTTCCCATGAATAGCCAGGTCTTACGTATCTATGCTGCCTTCCCAGGCCATTCTGTTTATTTTTGGAGCCAACTGCCTACATGACTGTACTGTTGCTTTGATAGCAGTATTGGATCCAGCTACCTTGCTTCAGAATGATCAAACTCATCTTTTAAAGAGAAAAATATCTGTTACAGTGGTTTTCAGCCTTTTCTTTGAGAAAAATGCTTCCTTGTTCATGATTTCAGTTGCAGTAGCTGAATATCCACCTGTCCACATCTGTTTCCCATCAAGATGGGATCAATATGAGATTGTATCTGCTGCCTCTTGCCACTCTCAATGAAACAGAGATAGAGCAAACTTCTTTTTGCCTCAGTTATTTTCACTCTTTTTTTCCAGATAAATAGCAGTGAGGGGGAAAGGTCTGTGTTGGCAGGAGAAGGACCATTTTGAGGAGCGGTTGGCTAAGGCTTTATATATTTGTCTATTCTGTGTCTCAGGGACATTATTTGTGTATTTCCTCCCTGTGCTTATTCAGATTTTCAGTGTTCTTGTAGCAGGTGAAGCGCTGCTTTTAGGACTGCCAGCCCCTGAAATAGCTAAATCAAAATGCTCTGGTGCATTGAATTTTGACATTATTATTCAGTAAACTGTGTATCTTCCCCTCCTCTGCTCCCTCGTGTTATTAAACAGCCCTTGACTCAGACACCAGATGAATGCAGCACAGATATCCAGGCAGAGTGAAGTACAGCCAGGAACAGAAGTTGTTCCTGAAACAACCCTCATCTGTTGTGTGCCCTCAGATACATAAGCAAAACTGAACCATGAGCTGCTTATCAATTGCCAAGAATGGCTTCTGAAGTCCTACTGGGTATTCTTCAAACTCAGGCTGCAGAGCAGACACAGAGCTGAAGCCAGACAAGTGTAGGAGGTGGGCTAGCAGGGCAATCTAGACTGGAGGTTAAAGTCAGGAGCTAAATACCAGTGCAAATCCCCTTAGATTTTCAGTGAATAAGCCACATTAATTCACCAGTTTAGAGACATTTCTCCAGCCAACAAAGTTCATTCAATCTACTTAAGTATTTCTCCAAAGCTTGGTTATGGGTTTGGGGCCACGTCTTTGCTGATTTCGTGTAATACACTTATGGTGTTTACAGAACTGCTTTATTTCATTTGGGTCAGCCTGTGCCATGCTCAGAGATTTCCCCTCACTTGGAAAGAAAACATACTTTGTCCTTTAATATTTTTCAGAAAGGGAAGACCTGCTCTGAATCCAATGGTTGATCAGTTTGGGCTCTTTTACTATTTCTTCTGGTGGGTAATTCAGGTCTGCAACATCCTTTCGCTCCACAACCTCAAATTTATATTTGAGGTCCTCAAATATTACTGCTATTACTGCAACCTATGATGTTTGGGAGGATGGGGAGAAAGAAAAGAAAAAAAAAATAGAAATACATTTTCTGAGCTCAAAATATCATTATCATTTTTCATGTTGGGATGCTATGTACCGCTTTTATAGGAGCATCCATTGGTGTGCCCTGTGGTGGGCGGTGGATTGTGTCTGTAGAATCTGCTCCAGAGCTCAGAGAAAAGCCTGCAGAGGAACACTGACAAATTGGTGGGAATAGTGGTATGGTTTCAGCATGGTAATTTACTTCTTCGGGTTCTTCCACCTCTCTCATCTATCTACTTCAGCAAGTTTTGCTAAATGGGCAGCATTTTAAAATAATTATAAAAGGAAAAAAATCAGTATTCAGAAGCAGCTAAGCAAGAAGTTGAAATGCAATGGCTTTTTTGTTCTAATTTGAGATATGTTGTCAAGGATGAAAAACACAGTCTAGGACTGCCAAAAAAAAAAGGGGGGAGGGGGGTGTGGGAAGACCATAAAGAGGAAGAAGATTTTTTTCATCTTAAATGTACCTGTGTCAGTCTTCTAATCTGCAAAACTAAGGGTTAAACTGTGAGTAGTGTTCAACCCTAAAAAGAATCACCATGCCAGAGCTTTGTCAGATCTACATTCTGCCATCACCCTGCAGCTGTTTGACACAGGTACTGCTCTGGAGAGGTCAGACCTGATGAGGCGGAAGCTGAAGCAAGTGCTGAAGCCCAGATAAATATCTGTGACCAAAGCCTCTAATGCATACTATGAGTATGTCCCTAATCTGAACACAGGATCAGATCTAGAAGAACCAACTTGCAGGTAAAATGAGTTAGAAAGGTTATTCAGTCTAATGACAGAGGTCTCACATGTGGTACCCAGATGCCTCCGGCCTGAGCATCAGTGTACAGCTCCAGCCTGATTTCTCAGCCTCGTTCCTCATTCCATCCGGATAGCTGGCACCCATTCTGCTTATCTGCAGTAATAGACAGTTTCTTCATCCGTTGCCCTTTCAGTGTGTGACAACCATAAACTACTGCACAAAGCTTGAACATTTCAGAATCTAGTGACATTTAAGGGAAAAGATTCCCAAGCCCCTGATAGAAATATACCACTGAAATACACAAAGAAGCAAGTGCAACTTGCTGGCTGTTAGAATGATAAAGAAATTAACAGCACACCAGGTTCCCAAATCCCCCAGCTGTTTGGAGATATCTCCCTTTTTTTTCTTTCTTTAAATGCTTCTCTGCCTCCAAAATGTATAAAGGTAGCTACAGAAAAGGGATGGCAAGATGCAGAAAAGATATTGCTTCCCCCGAGTTTTATGAAGCAGATATCAATCTTTTATTTCATAAACTTCAGGCCTGTTATTACCTTAAAAGCATGTTCCATGGCATTTAATGTGACACTGATGAGAATACAAATAAGGGGAAGTGAGGGAGATGGAGGACACAGAGAGAAGAATCAAATGATGTTAAATGCGAGGACCTGAGCAGTGCTTCCATATCCGCTGCCATTGAGAAGGGTTTAAAAGGGCCATGAAACCGCAGAGCATCTGAATTGTGTTTGGGGCAGTAAATCAATTTAAGCCGCAGCACTGAGGAGAAAAATACCATCTGAGGCAGATGAGAGAAGAAATTTGTGTTATGGAGGCATGAAAGCTTGCATGTGAGCTAATGAGGCATGTTTTAGCTGAGGGTTGTGTGGAAAATTAGGGTATAAATGCCCTTGAAATTGGGATAATATGGAGAGAAATAATAATGATAAAAAAAAAGCTTGAGATTTTCTAATCTTTCACCTGGCAGTGTATGAAATGTTGATTTGTTTTATGTCATGTTTATCCACTGCTTAGTTAGATTCTAGTAGATAAAAGTGTAACTTTAAGTAGATATTTTTGCTTCTGAGTTATGAAATAAAATGGTTTTTTTTTGTTTTTTTTTTTTCGTTTTTTTCTGCTGATGTTCATTAGGCCTTGCTGTGGGGGAAATCCAGGATGTCCCCAGTGAGGAGTGCCGTGGGCTGTCTCAGCTGCAGGTTGCACCCACGGTGCTGCTGGTGCAGGTGGACTCACCAGGCTGCTTCCACAATAGCCAGGATGCAGAATCCAGCTGCATTGCCTGGGGATACAAGCTGAGCATGCAGCTAGCTCATGAAATCCTTCTTTCCCTATGCTACATCCTAAAACTATGGTGCTGTGGGACAGCTTACAGAATAGTAGAGACAGAGTAAAGTTAGAAGTACCAACTCTGAATCCAACCTGGAGCAGATGTGGAGTGTGATCTGAGCCACAAACTTGAGTGTAGTCAGAGAAATGATGTCTTTGGTCTGTTCACTGTATTTTTTTTTTTCCAAAGTGGTGTCACATCAGCTCTGGAGACAGTAGCTGAAGCATCTGAGAAGTCAGTTCAACACTCTTGAGAAATCTATGTTAACACTTTTGAGAGGTGTTGCTGTGAACAGGATAAAATTGAAATGGCGACAAATTACCCGACGCTGCTGTAGGAACCAATGCTCCAGGCATCTTGACAGTCCTTGCAGACTCCCTAAATGCTCCATAAATATATTAATTTCTGGAATTGGTTGTACCATATGTGATGTGTACTATCAGTTCTCAGTAAGCTGTGCCAAATTTGCGTATGTCAAACTGTGGACGTCCCATTCCTGGAAGCATTCAGGGCCAAGTTGGATGGAGCCCTGGGCGCCCTGGTCTACTGGATGGCAACCAGCCCACGGCACAAGGTTGGAACAAGATGATCCTTAAGGTCCCTTCCAACCTAAGCCATTCTGTGATACGATGGAAAACTAGCTAATTTTCAGATTAGTAAAGATTCAGAACGTGCATATGAGGATTGTGTGTAATTTTCCACTGACATTAAATATTTTGTATAACACAATCTAAATTTTGATATGAAGAAAATTATTTAAAAAACTCAACGTTTGTCTAAATAAACAAACAAAAAACCCAATAGTATTAATTAGGAAGGACAAAATACTGATAACATTTGCACAGTTAAAATGTCTATGTTTCTGAAGTGTGGTAAGTTGTCAAATTGGCTGAAAAATGTTCAGACTTCTGCAAAAGAAGACTGTCTTGAAATGACAGTGTCTGCTGAAAGTTTTCAGCAGCTTTTCGAGTGACACGAAGTACTCTCATGTCAACCTTACAACTCCGAACTGCAGCTGCTCCTACATAAGGTATTTCTCTCACAGATAATCCGTAGCTGGGGATGTTAGAAAGAGAAGTTTCAAGAGAGATTGCAAGTGTGCAAAGCACCGCCTTCTTTTCCTTTTTTTTTTTTTTTTCCCATGACCAAATGCTCAGTGGAGGAACAGGGGATAACTTTTGCTATGTTCTGAAAACAACGGATGTTAATATAATCCAGAGGCTTAATCTTGCCGTTTCTTGGGGGTGAAGTTTTGTCCCAGCAATGTAACTCCCACTAATTTAATGTGGGACAGCTTTCAGCACATCTACACTTTACATCTCTTAGTGTTCGCATGGCGTGGGATGTAACATTTTATGGGAAAGAGCAGTGGTCTTTGTTCGGTGCTCAGCTTGGGACTCTGAGGGATTTCAAGAGGCGGTGTAATAAATGGTGATTCAGATCAGGGGCCTCCGGAGGCTTGCTCTTTTGTGGGGAGCAATTCTTGAGAAGTGAAATAGGGAAGCAGTTCCCCTAGTACCAGTTGTACATGGGCAGAAAATGAATTTATTTCAGATCTCTGATTATTTGGGGCTTTAGTACACCACATACACTAGAAAAATCTTTCCACGTGTCTGTGCACCCACATTTAATCCTGTGATGAGGATGTCAGATTTTTGAGCAGCAAAAACCTTCACTTTCCAAATATAAAGTGCCACTCCAACACTATCAAATCATTCCACAAAAAATATATATAATTTCCCCTGAAAAGCATTCCAGCAGTGCAAGAACAGTGAAAAATGCCATGCTGCTGCTTTCTTCATCTTCATCTTCTTCTTTTTTTTTTTTTTTTCAAATCCAGGATGAACTCATCCTGAAATCCTCTACAGAATCATTTCTTTTGGACATTTCTACCAAAAACGGGCAAATAACAGAACTAACCTTGTGTAAAGAGTAATTACAATAGTGGCATCATTAGGTCACTCCCTGTCTTTATGTAATGGTCCCATGGTATCTTCTTGCTATGACAACCCTTGGCCTTTCTCATGAGCTTTTTCTCTAGGTTCAGATAGAGAATTTGTTCTCTATTTTACACGATACTCTGTGAGTTCACACTGTGGAAGGTGCAGTGGATTTACACTGCCAAAGAAATTACCTTGAGAACTGGCCCTTTTCCATCTTGGGTTCTGCTGCCAAGCTCAAGTAACTTGCTATACCTTTGTTTGGTTTGAATGTTTGGCATCTTTCTTTGATCTTGTTCCTCTTTTCCTCGTTTAGTCTTCATTCCCTGACATTACTCAGGGAGCAGGCCTGTTTTCCTTGAGGGTGAAGATTACCTATAAGCTAATAGCAGGACAGGGATAATCAGATCAAGACATGACGTAGTTATCTCCATACTCTGATACTGGCTATTCCTGAGCTCCTTGAAGGCAGGGGTGCCTTGAAGTGTTTGTGGGTCAAAAACCACCCACCTGCTCCTACAGGGGCAGTTCTGTCAGCACCCAGCAGGTGGCAGAACGATTTTCACCCAACTAAAATAGCATGGTTAAGAAAGATCCTTCAGGAAATAGAAAAAAAAGTATTTTATTGCTTAAAACCTGATTCTGCTGAATACTAAAAGATCTATTTAATAGCAGTACATTTTTAAAGTAATGAAAAATTTACAGCTGGAGCCTTCAGCAGAGGAACAGTTGAGTATGTTTATTTTGCAGTTCACTAAATTATATATATATGTATAACAAGAATCAAATTGATGCTTTCAGTTGATCATGCTAATCCAAACAAGCTTTCTTTATGCTCTTTAATCTGGAGAATTTGTTTTCTATTCCTATGCACATAATTATCAAAGCATCTTTAGACATTATAAATTAATCCAGGCACTAAAATTTGTCTCCAGACTCTAAACATATAGTATGGCTGTGGGACCTATCATTCCTCAGCAGAAGCAGAATTTTGTCACTCTCCTTGGGCCCTTGCTAGACCCTTAAAGGAAAACTGCAGTGAGAGCTAAATAAATATTTGCTAAATAAGAACATATATATTGAAATTTATGCAAAATAGTTGAGAAATATCTGGTAACATTTCCATCTCTGCACGATAATAAAGACCATTTGTATTATCCCATAAACTTCCCAACAACTTTGTCAAGCTGTTATTTCTTCACTCACATGAGCTTCAGGATGATTTTCCCAGCCTCAAACCCTCCTGGATATCTGCCCCATGTTAATTGTGCAGGGCAAACCATGTACGTTGCAGGGCTCAGACTGGGGAGACTTCAGTCCTATTGTAGCTGTGGCAGTACAGTGTTTCAAGACACAGTTTTAAGGAAATAGAGGTACTCAGCAGGACTTTTAGGAGCAGCAAAACCATTTAACTCCTTGAGTTTGAAAGTCTTTCTTTATGATTCATAACCACTCAGTGGTTCATTGTGTAAGTTTGTGATTAGATTTTATCCCTTCATTATGGAGTGACCCACCATGAAATATCACAGGGCACTACTTGAATAGCAAGACCGGGAATGTAGAAGATTTGAAAATTCAGGAAGAACTGACTGGATTTGCTGCTATCACAGAAACATGGTGGGACAAATTGCACAACTGCAATATTACAGTGATGGCTGCAAGCTTCCCATTAGGGATAAGCAGGGCAAGGGGGATCAGGGAAGCTGCCCTGTGTGTTAAGAGGTATGAAGAGCTGATGTTAAGATTGTGAATAGCTGCCCCTGAGAAACAGCCATGATCAGGTTGAGAGTTAAAATTAGGGACCAGACTAATAAAGGGTATCTGGTGATCAGGGTCTGCAACAGGCTGCCTGATGAGGAAGAGTCTGTTGACAAGGCCTTCTTTGCTTCAGGTACAGAACATGTTGTGCTTGCAGGCTCTCATCCTGATGGGAGATTTCAACCACCCAGGGGTCTGCTGGAAAAGCAACACTGTGGGCTGCAAACAATCCACATGACTCCTGGAGTCCATTGAGGATGGCTTCTTGGTCCAGGTATTGGACAGACTTGCCAGAGGTGAAGTGTTTCTGGGCCTGGTGCTCACTAACGCAGAGGAGCTAGTTAAGGAGGTTATGACTGCTGGCAGTCTGGGCTGTAGCAACCATGGTAGAGTTTGTGACCTTGAGGAGCATGTGCCTGACAAAGAGCATAATTCCTTAAACCTGAACCTCGGGTTTAAGGAATTATTGGATGAGATCCCTAAAGAAGCCATCCCTAGGGACATAGAAACAGAACAGAGCTGGCAGTTGTTTAAAGGCACATCATTTGGACGTAAGCGATCATTAAGGGGGACTTGAAATTGGCCAGATCTGATGGTGTTGTTTTCGCTAGTTTGCTATTGAATCTGGTGAACCTTTGTTGTGTTAAGCCACAGTAAGGAAGAGGCATGAGTATTATGGCAAACAAAATTTAATAAAGAAAAAAGGAGAGAGGTGAAAAGGGTGATTCAGCCAAAGTCAGACTAAAGTTTATCACCAAAGCCACTGGAATCCCAATTCTACTCTTACAGTCTTTGCTTAGAAGAAAGCAATGCCACATTCAGGTAGTTTTCCTCTCACACTTCCCTCCTGCAATGGAGCAGGGGTAGTTTTTATTAGGTGAGCATACCTTCTGCTTCAGCGCAAAGGCTTGGATCCCCACCACAGATGTGTCATAGTCACCCCAGTGGAGCCCACGAACAGTTAAATCCCACCTGCAAAGGAAATAGTATAAGTGGTTATTAGGATTTTCTTTTAAGAAGTTAAGTGAGAAAGAAAAAAATCACTAGAAAAAGTGCAGAGAGCAGAAAGCTTTGTATTGCTTAGCTGGTTCTTTCCAGCTGGATTGTTCTCTAATGCTGAATGTTAATTGGAAAATAACAGCATTCCAGCCTGCTTTTAGAAAATCAATATGCGTTTTTCTGTCCCCTTCCCCCTATTCAGGTTAATTCATTACTGGGATATTTTTAGACAACTGAATAAATAAAAACAACCCATTTCCAGTCAAAAATTAATAACTAGAGCCAGCCAGAAAGACCTCCCCAATGCAGTTTTCTCCCTGCCTTCAGCGTTGCTCACTGTTGCCTGTGCCAGTTGCCTGTTCCAAATCACTCACCCCTTCCACAAAAGTGCATATTCCTTCTCCATTAATTTGAACTGGCACAAGCGGGTGGATCAATGGCTCTTTTTGGCAGGGGCTGAGCTGCTGGACGCTGCAGCAGCAACAGCTTGGCAGCACTGCTTTGGTACATGGATGTTAGTGCCAGTTCACCATTCCCCATCAGCCAAGTGAAAAGCAAGGCAGGAGAGGAGAAGACAGAACTGGAATTGCAAAGAGCCGACGCCATATTTCACAGAAGATGCCTCATGATATAAACAAACAATAATTCTAACAACATTGTTTTGCCTCTTTTTTAAATACATAGTCCTGCTCAAATCCCTGTAGATCTAATTAAAACTTTCTTGGCCACCCACCAATCAATCAACATAATTATGTAGTCTGGCAAAAACAATAGCAATGAAGACAAAATGAAGGTGTTCAGAGATGTACCTATGTGGGGGAAAAAATAAAAAGGCAAAACAAAGCTGGAGAGCAGTGCAGGCCCCATCCCTTGTTTATTTGCTTTTGGTTTGCTTGGAAACTGCAAAAAGATTGCAATTGTATTAAAGATGGTGTGTTTGCACCTCAAAGAGTCATGCGGCAGAAGTTCAAAGCAACAAAATGCCTAGAGTGTGTCAAGGAGGATCTGAAGTCATGATGAGGGAACTTTGCAGGAGACCCACAGACCATATCAGATATTAACATGAGCTGACTGCTGGAGGGACTGAATCGGAAGAGAAGCTCTTAGCACAAAAGACAGACACTCAGAGTGTACTCTGTAGTCACCAGCACTTGCTTAAGTTCCTCCCAGGCACAGTCTGAAATCCTGGATTTATTTCCTGTTCATAGAAGAGGCACTTGCTCGGGTCCCCTGGGTACCACTGCTGTGGCAGTTGGCTTATTGCATGGCAACAAACATATGTAAGTTATGCTGGAAATGAACCTGATCCAGATTCCATTGAAATCAATGAAAAGACTCCCACTGACTGCAATCAGACGTAAATGAATTGAAATATACACAGAGCCGTGGCTAGACTTGAAAACTGAAATCATTTTTTAAAGGTTATTGAGGGGTCTTGTTAAAAGTGTTAAAAATGACTTCGGACTGAATAGTGAAATGAAGCACACTATCTTTTGAAGATAGATTGATTCAAATGGAGGAGAAAATCAGAGTGATTCAGATGTGGACTAGTGAATGCTCCAAACTTTGGCAAGAATGGTTTGGACATAAGGAAAACTCTATTGCTGTACACATGCAAGCACTTATATAAATGTACAGAATCTCAGGGAATGCTTGTGATGAAATCAGCAGAAGTTTAGCTTAAGATTTTCTTCTGTTGCTTGGGCAATTTATTAACGTTTGTGTGAGGATACACATATTGAATGGTGAGATTTGTTTATATAACGTGACCTTCCAGGTGCTACACCCACAGATGTCCCAGATAAATTGCTAGGAGCTCTGGGCAAGAAATGAACTCAATATCAAAAGTTACATGAGTAACTTTTTTTTATTATTATTATTTACTGATCAAATTGAATAAAAATATGGGGGAAAAAAAAAAAAAGATTTAGAAACCAAATATTCATTTAAAACTAAAAGTAATATTTTGTTTATCATGCAATAAATTCATCTCTGTACACTGTATGTACACATAAGTATCTATATTTTAAATAACTATATATTTAAGATCTTTCATACAGGCAAAGTTAGCTCCAGAGTACCATTTTTTTTAGCCAAATAAAGGGAAACACTTCATGTTTAAATTGCTCAAACAAAGCATTTAAATTTGACTGCTTTGGCTTTATATTTGCAGCCAAAGCAATTCTACAAATGAGATTTTGAGCCAGAAGGAGCCTTGTTTTCATACTGTTCTCTGCAGATAAGAGGGCTATTATTATAATTATTATATAATTATTATTATTTTAAGAAAACAAAATAAGAAACTTGGTAATTTCACATGAACCCATGACTTAGAATCACAGAATCACTAAGGTTGGAAAAGACCACTTAGGATCATCCTGTGCAACCATCACCACCATGACGCAACTTGTCACCACCATGCCCAATTCAGGAACTCAGAATTCACTTCAACTTGCAATGGAAAGATTGACAACACAGAAATACAGATTTCCTTTGCATTTTATCCTGATTTTTTCATTCCACGCTCCAAATCCTTCTGATATTTTGGTAAGAAGAGCAGAGTCCCACCCAATGTGGTCTTCACCTGCTATCTTATGAACGTTTATTCTGCTCTCATTAGAGGGAGTACCCTTCTCTTGTCCCACTAAACCACAAAATAGTAGACGGGTGCCAATGATCCATGAAGCTGTTGAAAAAGCAATGAAACTGGAGGGAGAAAAGGTCAGAAAAAGAATTCCTGTATTCTTCTGCCCTTGTTTCCAACCAGGTAGATCCTATGAGAGCATTTACCATCTTAACAGATGCTCTGCCGGGCAGTTGCTCTTACTGCTCATTGTGATTCTCAGATGTGAATGTCTTCTGAAAAGTATCATGCTGTAAGTACTGTACAACCCATCTGAGGCAAAATGTTAATAAAAATAGATGGCCAGGTCTACCTCACCTGATTTTGTATCACATAAGTGTATTTGAAAAGCTCTCTGGTTGATCTGTGAGTGATGCAGCTGTCTTCAGGAAAGGATTCTTGACCATGAGTTCAGAAATGATGCATCAGTGAAGTAGGAGAGTTGCCTAAGAGAAATCTTTTGCTTGCCCATTTTTTTTCCATCCTGAAATTAAATACTGTCAATGAGCAAGCTCATATCTTCGATCAGCCTCAAGGGTTCTTGGTTTTTGTGATGTGCTTTTCTTTTTGGTTGGCTGTGGATTATTGTTTTGTGTGTGCGCTTTAGTTTTTTTCCTTCTTTTCCTTGCAATAGAAGAGTAGGTTAGAGGAATATTTCTTTCTTTCTATTGCCTTTTCTTTCTTGCAGTTGAATTTTTTCTATAGCTGTACCTGGAACTCCTACTTTGTCAACAGTTCATGAGAAATCAAACAGGGAGCATGAGCAAGAAAATACCATCTGTAATGATGATAAACTATAAACAGCATTCACAGGCCATTAAGTTTGTAATCTTTTTCTCTTCATCATTATTCTCTTACCTCCATTAAATTCTTTCACAACCAAGTGAGGAAGCCAAAGGTGACAGCCGTAGAGTGATAGACAAGAATTTTTATTGTCTTGTCGATACAGATATACCCAGAGCTGATAGAATGTCAGGTGAACTTCCCTAGCAATGAATAAAATTCAGTAATCTCTGAAAAAGGGAGAAAATACAAATGATTTTTTGCTGTTAGGCTTTTAAGAAGATGTATGTTACTGAAGTGTTCTGAGTCTATGGAAGATGCTTTGAGTGATATTTATTGTTCACAGGAAACTAGCATTTGCTCTTGATCATCACACTTCAAATCGCAGATTTGCAAGGTGGTAAGACAACCAGGGATATCATACAGACATTATTCACTTCAGGAACTGGAAACTCATAAAATATGAGGGAATATGCACACAACTAAGAAATTTGCAGCTGATTTTGAACAGCTGCAAAGGCCCTCTTCTTATCCTGAGAAGGAAAGTTTGCATCTTCAGCCAGGAAAAAGAAGAGAGGGAACCATGCTAAGTGCCAGGTGTTGTACAGATACACGCCTGGTAGAACAAAGTTCAGTAAAGCCCTGTAGCTTTCTCTCAGGTAGCTGTAGTCTTCTATTCAGTTGCCCTTCAGCATCCTCTTCTTTAGGATGTACAGGTCCAGCTCTCAATCACTTACTGTAGGTTGGATGCTCACCACCTTCATGGCCCTCTGCTTGGTATTCCTCCTCATTTTCTCCGTGTTGTTTTGGAACTGTGGGTCTCACAACCAGAAATAGTCCTCCACGTTCAGCCTCCTCTGTGCTAAGCACAGGAGTATTATGATTTCTTCTGATCTCCTGATGATGTTCTTCTGAAGGCAGAGGAGCAGTTTGCCTTATTTGCAAATAGTGTTGGCTACTTGGCCTCTAGTGCAGAATAAAGGTCCTTTCATAGATCACAGAATGGCTTGTGTTGGAAGGGACCTCAAAGATCAACTAGTTTCAACCCCCCCCCTTTCCAGTCAATTGATTTCAGCTTTTGAGACTAGGGATCCTGCCAGTTTTCAAACCTCTGTCAATCACCCATACTTCCTCAACTTGATATGATACAGCTATGAGAGATAGTGTTACAATAGTCAGGTATTTAATAACACAAGGCAATCACACTGGTCAAGCATTATTTTTTTTTGCTAAAGCCATTTTCATTTTTCCTGGTTAGTTTCCTGCCTTTTATGTGGTTGGAAATGTCCACAGCATACATTTCAGTTATTGATGGTAAAAACCTTCTGGGTATTATTGAGCTGCTTTAAAACAGTCAGGATGAAATGTGACAATTGCTAGGTCATCCCTGTGGTTATCATTCATATTGGCAGTGGTGAATGACTTGACCACACGATACACCTTAGGCTCTCATTCCACCAATGTTTACTTGTTTAAAAGTTGTTATAATAAAACTCATTCCAGCTTTGAGCTCCAGTTCAGATTTTCTTTAGCTGTAAGCGCAGAGCACTAACTGAGTATGTGCAGTCCTTGTATAAGTGCAGTCCTTGCAACTCTACTTTACACTTGACTGAATTACGAAACCCCACAGGGAACATTTGAGGTTTCTTAGGCTGCATAAGCTTATCAGGAGAGCACGCCAGCTGGGAATTTTGAGCAGAAGATTTCCTTATCGACTGTCTTCTGTGGCCTGTCATCAGTGGTGTGGTTTTGGCTCATAAATCTCATTGTAATACCTGACATAGGAACAGCACTCACAAGCACAACATGGGAATGGGTTGATGTCTCCAAATCACAAGGATGTCTCCAAATCACAAGGAGAGATGATTGCTGAATGAATGAAATGCAAGGCCAGCACAGGGGAGCACATGTTACTAGAGGAAATGGCACAGGTGGGATTAAATCTCAGGACACATAAGCAGGGTGGTTTATAAGAGGGCTGAATTCAGCTCTAGTGTGAATATAGTAGTTGAGTGGCATGTGAGTATTGCTTCAGCACCTGATGGGTTGTAGAAGCTTGTTTTGGAGCAAATCATATGCTCCCTTCCTCTGATGACATATCCAGCCTTGGTCTATCACTGAAATCATTGTGCAAAACTGGCTCAGGAAGTCTCTGCAGCTGGAAGTTCAGGAAGGAGGTCTGGATCCAGAGCAAAAAGTGAGTCTGCAGCATGGGTTTTGCTGACTGTGTGGGAGGGAATGATCCTTTTGGATCCTGGAGTGGAAATGAATCAGCAAAGCCAACATAAGAGACTTTCCAGAGATCCAAACTCTTATAATCCCCAGAGAGAGCTACCGGGTAATAAACATAGATATTTGAGTAAAACCAGTGCCTTAAGGGAACCTAACACTGGGTAGGGGTGCTCTGTGCCTTCCTGGACAGAGAGGCAGTGACACTGACCAGTTCTGCTTGCCACCCAGCTTTTCTTGCCGGATAATTTACTACCTGAAATTTCCACCTGAGGATTTAGCAAAGCAAAATTTATCTTTAAATTATACAGAAGCAAAGTCTTGCATTTCTGGGATTACTTTAAACCTCAGTCTTTGCAACAGGCTGCAGCAAGAGGGAGTAAAAGAACAAAAAGCCCTTGCTGTTAATATTTATGGCAACTAAAGCTAAATTGCATCACATTAGCAGATGAATGGGAGCCCCTGTTAAAAGCTGCAGCAGCCTAATTTTAGGATGGCACTGGTTTGGGGCTTCATTGTCTGGAATAACAAAGGAGAGCTTTCACGTTAATTAATTTGCAGGAATTATTAGTGTTAAAAATAAACAGTGCAGTCACCTTTCCAAATATAATTGGAGTGCGGTAAATGAAATTCAGTTGCAAGAAGATTTAGATTTTATGTTATTTCAGTTACAGATTTTTTTCTTTTAATAGTTTTTCTGTGCCAAATGCATTGCCCCTATGTGAGGTCCCAGGACTGAGTTCTGATAATATCTATGTGCCAATCATATAAACGTTGCTACAAAACAACCTATTTAGGTACATAATTTGTATTTTTTTTTCAAATGCAGATTCCTTTTGGATATGTATAACGTCAAATGACTGCTCATCACTCACTGTGGCTTGATAGGAATCAATGGAGCAGTGTTCCTTTTAGGCTCCCTTCATTACACGATCTTTATGGGGAAAACTGATGATTTAAAATGAGTGTGGATTCACAAAATCCTGATTGTGCAAATATTTACTACAGTCAGGTTTTACTGCTTAACTTAAAAGGTACTTGAGAGCAGACAGACAAGGTTATGTTATGCCCTATACTGATCAGCTAGTTGAGCTCACGCAGTTTTCTTTCATTCCTCTTTCTCCCTTACTGCTTAATGGGAGTTGAGGCAATGTTTGCAGTCACTGAGGTGCTTCTGGCATGCAGAGGTCTGTCATCTAGCATCTTTCAGAAGACAGGAATCCCGTGGAACCACAGAGTGTCTTGGGGCTACATTTCCACAAGCCGGCTCTGACTGTGAACATAGGAAAGGATGCCTGCAGATGACAGATTACTGCAGCCGTTATTGTAAGGATTTATGACCTTGACAAAGCTTGTATTTCCACCTGTCTCTGAGTCTGCCCAGTCCCAAGTGAAGATTTGTGTTCTCAGTTGCGTTTCCTTCTGTTCCTGCATCTCTGCTCAAGGCTATAAAAGTCCCAAGAAAGATGTTTGCTCCACTGCAGCAGCTCACCCAGAGCAGGTGTCTACTCTCTCCATTAGGCTCCTGTCTGTGCTTTCTGACTCCAAAAGTGAGAATCCTCCCAAAGCCTCTCATATCTGTGCATCCTTTCCTTTCTTGTAAGCATGGCCATAGAGTCATCTCGCTACACACCAGTGCTTCCCTTTGGCTGCATATATGAATTCAGCCCCCTCTAATGACAACATGGGGCTTACTCTATCTCTCAGCTCAGAAAGTCATCCCTTACATCAAATGATGGGAATGTTCTTGCATGCCAAAGACTCTGGGTTCATTTCTCTGATGACTCAATCATCACATCAGCTGAGACAGAAAGATGGCTGGCAACAAGATTAGATTATGGTGATTCAAAGTGTCTCTCTTAGATAAGTGTGTACCACGAGTATTCCAAAATGCACGCAATCAAATTGTAAAGCTGGTGAACACAATCAGATTGTAAAACCGGTGACCACAGCATACCTTGGAGACCGAGGGCATAAATAAGGATTAGACAAATTTAGAGAAGACAGGTCCATCTATAGCTATTAAACTTAAGGGATCAGGTGTAATTGCTACTGCTGGAACCTCCTAAACTGATGATTCCTGGAAAAGGGGATCAGGCTGTATCTCTTAAATCCATGCACAGCAAAGGAGGGGTCCTCAGGCCAGATCCAGTATTTTCTCTCTGTGACTGACTCTTATGCGCAGCTGCTGAGGAGCTCTGGAGGTGCAGTATACTCAGTGTATGTGGTGCTTTCTACCATGCTAATTTCTAACATTTGCCAGTCCCTTATCATAATCTAGAGATAGTTGTTGGCCTAAATGAGACAGCTAGATGGCTTCCTTCATCAGCCTTGCCCACTCCTTGGCATGCAAATCTCTATTACAAGGAAAGATAATTTCAAGAGAAAGTTCCTCTGATCACTTAAAACATTTTGTCCTTCTAAATTCTTTTTCTCTCTCACCCACATGTCCCTTTGAATTTCATCCCTCTGAATTAAAGCCTCTTTAGGAGACTTTTCCTAAGCAGGTGTCACTCTTGAGTGCATCCATTGGCATCAATCCGTCTGGCCAATGCAATGTGTGGGAGACCAGATTAGGATGGATAATCACACTGTGACTCAGTTTCCCCCGCATATACAAGAAGAGTAAAACTCACTGGCCTTTGTGAAGAGCTTTAGGCTTAGTGAAGAAAAGGAGCTGTTAAGAACAAAGTGTTAATTATTATTACGGACAGGCAGTAAGAGCACATTTAACCAGGAGATATGGAAACAGGTATGCCGCTAATTGGTTTGCAGTATATTTGGCTGAGGTCTGGTGGTTACAATGCAGACAATCCATCATTATTGTAAGCAGCATGAAGTTTTGCTCAGCCTCAATTACTCTAAGTCTCCCTTTGTGATCTTGTGCTAATATCCCAGGACATGCCACCAGTGAGCATCTGAGTGAAATCTCTAGAAGAATGTGGAACAAATCTGTAAATCTCCTTCTGAAATGCCCTGCCAAAAAAAATGCAATAAAATCTCCCATGTCAGGAAGGAAACATTAAAAACGTTAATTAAGAAGTAAACTCTTCTGAAAATCAAATGGGAATGAGTGAGAGCAGGCAAATTGGGACTGACTAGAATTCTGGTGGAAGAGCCTCATTCTCTCCAGTCTTTAAGAGTGTCATCACTTGTGTGTGCCCATAAAAGCTCAGGCCCTGTCCCATGGCTCTGCCTGTAGTGATTGCTCAGCAGCTCCCACAGGCTGCTACTTCAGGGTTTGGTGATCTGCTTTGGCCACCACTTGTGACCACAGTCGAGAGAAGAGATCTATTGAGAGGGAGAGCACAGCTCTTGAGAGAGGAACTCCTGATCCTTCATGGGCAGCTAGAGCAGAAGGGTTTTCTCTACTCTAAACCACATGGGGGGAAGCCCTCTCTTCTCCTCTTGCTGTCATTTTATTTCCCAAAGCGTGTCCTTGTCCCCATTAGCATTTATGTTAGCACATCTTGGCCGTGCCCAGTGATTTATCCGAACATCGGCAGCTGCTTTAAGCAATGGCACAGTGAAGCAAAGGCAGAGGAGGGAATGGAGAGGTTGAAATAGAACTTCCACCCACACCTGTGCTGTGAAATCAAGCACAGGGGCTATGCCCAGCACTTCCAGTGCATTTACATCAGTCACTGAGAAAGGGAAAAGAGAGCATCTCAGAGCCTGCTCAGACATTTGGGACCACTCCATTTTGCAAATTAAAATATTTCCCCTAGAAGGACTGTATACCCATTTGTATGAACAGCTCCTTCGCTTTTCACATTTGCTTCCAACTCCTGAGCGCTGTTGTTTAATGCATTAGAAGGTTTTAGAGGTTTGAGCTGCTGGGAAGTGTGGGAGAGGAAGGGATCAGCCGTGTGCGAGTGCAGAAGTTGGAGTTAAGTCCTCTCGGAGTGAGTGTGTGAGAGGGGGGCGGTGGGAACCAATCGCTCCCGGCACACGAGGGGGTCCTGGCGGGGCTGCGGGAGGAGCGGTGCGGGAGGGGAGCGGGGAGAGAGCGAGCGGCAGCTTCCAGAGAGCAGCCGGGAGAAGGCACAGCCGGGATTTGCTCCTCTCTCTCTCTCTCTCTCTCTGACTTCAATTCAGCTCCTCCCCCGTGTGGTTGTGGCTTTCCCTTCCATCAAAAGCCCGATCAGCAACGCCAGTTTTGGGGGAAAAAAAAAAGAAAAGAAAAGAAAAAAAAAAAAAAAAGAAGAAAGAAAAGGGAGAAAAAAAAAGAAGAAAGAAAAAAAAAAGGAAAAAAGTGCAAAAGAAGGAAAAAAATAAGGGAAAAAAAAAAGAAGAGGGAGAGAGAAAGCAGTCTCCCTCTCCTCAGCTGCATCAAATACAGCAGTCTGAAACTTTATGGAGTTCTCGCAGTGTTTCCCCCGCGGTGGGTAGATCGGCAGCACCCCGCTCGCTCCTTCCTGCTCTTTCTCCCTCGCACTCATCAGCAGTCAGCAGCGATGGAAAAAGTTGCTGGCTGGTACCCAGCCTGGCACGTTGCTCTCCTGTACTGGACATGGCTTTTCCTCTTCACTTTTGGCTTTACCGGCGCAGAAATAACTTGCAGATCCTGCCATTCCCAGGTGAATCCGCAGCAGCAGCATCCGCAGCAGGGATTACCGATGCATTTGAAGACCGACAGAGGAGAAAAGGAACGGTGGAGGATCCCGGGGGAGCAGGGAGGTGAGAGAGGGCGAGGGGCCGGGATGGATACGGAGGATGCCGAGCTGCAAGCACCCTTCGATCCTGCTCTGACGGGGACCAAATTCAGCGGCTGGGAGACCCGGAGCTGGGCGAGCGAGCCTGAGAAAGCGCCCGGGGACAGCCGGCCCGGAGCAGCGGCGGCTCCTACCGGGGAGTACCCTCAGCGGGGACAGGCGGGCGGCCGGCGGAACTCGGCCCGGCGGCGGCGGGGCCGCAGCCCGCGGGGTACGGCGGGGCCGGGCGGCGCCGCGGGGCGGGAGCCGGGGGGCTCCGGCGCCGCCCGCTTCGGGCTGGAGGAGCTGCGGCTGGGCAGCACCACCTTCGCCCTCACCGGCGACTCGGCGCACAACCAAGCCATGGTGCATTGGTCGGGGCAGAACAGCAGCGTGAGTACCGCCGCCGTGGGGGCTCGGCGGGGTGGGCGGGGGGCGTGTTTGCATTTGTCCTTATTTTTTTTTTTTTCTGTTTTCCTTCCGTCCTTTTTTTTTGCTTCTTTCTTTCTTTCTTTCTTCTTTTCTTTCTTCTTTTCTTTGGGGGTGGGGTGGGAGAGGGATGCGGGTTTTTTTCCTTCTTCGAGTGGGGATTTCGTTCCCGGGAGCCGCGGATTGGTTTCGCTTAGCAGTGTGCAGTGGGGCAGAAGTGCCTCTAAAAGACCATTCTTCTGGAGCAAAAAAAAAAAAAACTTTCCGCCGCCCGCCCGCTGAGCACGGCCCATTCCAACCCCTTCTCCATCACCCTGCAGGCAGAGAGGGGGAACCACCACCACTGCCCGCGGCGGGGAGGGGAGGGGACAGTCCGAGGGGTCCCGTCCCCCACACTGCCTGCCCCAGGGTAACCGCACCGGCAGCAGGGGATGCTGAGCTGTGAGCAAGGCCTGGAAAAGCTCCAGGGCTACTGCTGTTGCTCCTCCATCCCTGGGACCCACGTCAGCCCAGGGTTTCGCCCCGTGGGATGTTGTCTTTGAAGTGCCTCTGTGCAGGGGCCAAAGGTGCTTTCTTGCCTCTTGTCATGAAGGTGTTAAAATGAGACAGCTCTGATCTCTTCC
This sequence comes from Gallus gallus, assembly GCF_016699485.2. Lineage (NCBI taxonomy): Eukaryota > Metazoa > Chordata > Aves > Galliformes > Phasianidae > Gallus > Gallus gallus. Next base: position 26,187,644 of record NC_052537.1, on the reverse strand, counting down.
TCATAACCTGGACTTTACTCATGAATAGCAACAGAATGGCTCTGACAGGAGCCAAGCAGAATGAAATCAGCCAGAGAGATAGGTGACAGGTTTCCAGGCTGGAGCAATAGTTGTAGCATCAAAGTTATCAAGTTAACTCGTGTCCCTCCAGCCTGTGCTGCATAGGTAACCCGGAGCCAGGAGCCTGCTGGTAGCTCTGCTCTGGGGCTAACAGGAATGGGGGTCTGAGTGCCTCAGAGAGCAGAATGCTAACAGGAGAGAAAGGGATACCAGCGTGATGTGTTTCCCCATACAACTTCATGGGGGAAAGGGCAACTTTCTCTGCTCTCAGCCAGACTTTTGGCTGCTTGGTGCAAATCCTTGGCCTCCTTCTCAGCTTTTAGCACGAGGAACCTGGTGATGTTTTGAAGTTATGGTCAGATAATTATGAGTTCCTCCTGGTATAGATTGTATTAAAATATATCCCAATCACTCTGTTTAGAATTAACATGGATGTTGTAAGCACCACACTGTGGGTTCCGATCTAGTTAATTGAGACAAGGTTTTATGGACTCATCGGCAGCTTTGTTTTTTTTTTTTTTTAATTAGCTAATTGACAGGGGAATACTTGTCATCTCCATTTTGAAGGACCTTCCCCTTTCTTCCCAACTCCTCTAGCCTCTCTCACATAGTCGTGGTAACAGAAGTTGCCGGGGAGGAACTCCAGGCTTTTCATACTGATTGAATTGAGTCTGACACTGGTTTAAAGAGAGCTATTTGCTAAGAAAAAGCTTCTGATATAAAAAGTCACCCAGCAAGCATCAGTTTTCCTCTTCTTTTCACACAAGGATGTTTCATCTCTATATATATCGATGCATTATTATTAGAAGTAGCAGTTTTCATTGTACATGTTCTTAGACATATACGTGTGTATAGTTCTTTCTGCCCACTGTGGTAGTATGGACTGTTAATGCTATGGTCTGATTTACCTGCTGAGTGTCTCTGTGTAAAACTGCTTGCAGGGAGCTGTGGGGAAATGTTTTGCTGCTGTCCTGCCCAAACTGCCCTGAGTTGTGTTTTGCTGGGGAGATCACACTCCCACCTTGCTGCTGTGTGCTCTGACAGTGCTGTGCTATTCATGCTGTGGTAGCATCCCCTCACAGTGCTAAATGAAGCTGGGCTTAGCAGGAGCTGGATGCACCAGCAAGCTCATCCAGGCTGGCTGAAGCAGTGGCATTGGTTCAGTAGGAGCTCAACGTGGCACTGACCCAATGGCTCTGCATGGAGCTTTTGGGCACTCAGCTGTGAAGGAGCTGGGAGTGTGAGGGGGCTAGGGTGAAGTGCTTCCCAGGCGTGCGGTGTGTGTAATGCCACCTGCACAGAGCAGCAGGGGATCCCATGGTGCTGTGTGCACGGTGCTGTGTGACCCCGGTGCCCTGGCGGCGCTCCAGCAGCAGTGGCTGCCAGATTCCTCCCTGTGTTTCGCCACTGTGCCAGGTGGATGCAACACACCTCCTCTCATTTTCATTCTGATGTGCTCTGCGAGTGCTGCCGTTAAACAGCTTGTGCCTCTTGCCCGGGCGGAGGGACGCTATGGAGATGATCATAGTTTGTAGCATCTATGTGAGTAAAGGAAAGAGCCAAAACAAAACCCTAAAAATCTGAGCTCCCTTTAGATGGGAAAGCTGTAAAATAAAAGCACTGCCACCATTAAGGTTTGTTTTAATTGTATTGTACCTGATTCTGCCAACCTCTGTCTGTTTCCCTGTATCCTAATTTTGGTAGTGGTCTGGATACAATTGCGATGCTCCTGATGGAGCGGAAGGGACCTCTGGGAGTACTCCTGGTAGCTGTAAGGAACAATGTTTGCAGATTCTCTGTGTCTGGGCAGTGATTTCACGTTGTGTTTGTGTATCATTCTGTTCTGAGGCTGGGCTTGCTGTGTGCTCAGCCACAGGTGCAACAAGAGTAATAAGTAGTGGTGTCAGTCATCCAGATATAAGTCCTCCAACATAAACAGTCTTACAGTGGGGATCCTGTGGGGCCCATCAATGACTCTGAGTACCCCTCAGACAGCTTACCCTGCAGCACAGAATCCATATTACACTTGACAGCAGCAACAGGACCAGCTGTGCAGCCTTGTGGGGAAAGTACATATCCACACAGCCATACCCACACAGACCTGTGGCAAGAACTCAGGTCACATCTACAGGGACGTGCTTCACATGCACCCTGCTTCCTCCTGTTTATTGTGGCTTCCCCACCAGCAGTGTCAGTGCATGCTCTACACAGGAGAGCACAGGTGTGGGGAAGCTGGATTGCCAGATGACTGATGAGGATGAAACCAGGAGTGTATCCAGTGTTGTATGAAAACGCAGATGGTCCTCAGGCCCTGACTGCCGTGGAGGTGAGCGAGGCCATGCAGGCCATCTGGCATGGTCTGGCATCTACACAATCCAGAGCACTTTCTGTCTGCAACACAGAGAGGAGAAGCTGCAGCTAAATTGGGTGCTGGAAATGGTCTCTGGCTTGTACCAAGTCCCAGACTGTCTGGGAATTGTCCAAGAAGGTGTTAACTGGCACATGTTAGCACCATTGCTTTGTTTCTTTGCTTTGATACATGCGGAGTCTCTCTACTGGCCTCCATGGAAGTTGAAGTATTAGATCCTCTCAGATAAATCTCTTCCTTAAACCCTGGCTACAAGACACAAGTGAGATCTCCTGTCTATTTTCACCTCTGGGGAATTTCATCATCAGTGTGGAAGTTGGCAGGATTCCTAGCCTGCAGGAATATCAGACGTGCTTCCTGATGTAGTATATGCAAACACTGTAGATTTGAATTCCCCTTAGCTCTCTCAATGCTATGCTACAGCATAGGAGAAAACAGGCAGCAGAGGTTTGTGCGTAGAGATATTTGATTTTAATGGAGAGAAGCAACTCTCAAGGAAATATCGAATATGAGCTTTTGGGATAGAGCTGCTTCTCAGAGTTTTTGAGAAACCAAGGCTGCCTGGGTTTCTCAGTTTATTTATAAGGCAACCCACTGTTGCCTTGCACTGGTCAGAGTCTGATGTCCTGGCCTGGACACCGGTGTAGATCTCAAACTGTTAGATAAAGAACATGAGCGTGTGCCCAGCTTGTGGATTGACTTTTACATGGTTACCCAGCACTTACGTCTTCCGTAGCCTGGGAAATCTGGTCCAAACTTCCGTGATTTATGTTGCTGGAGGGCTACAGCTGAGCTTCTCTTGGGTCTTCCAAGCAGAAGATCCTCAGCAGAATGCTGGAGATGAAATCTGGACCAGATGCAAAGCAACCTGGCCAGATAATTTTTTATATTCCATCCACAGTAGAAAATCAATATGACTGATGGGTCCAGTGCAGTGTGAAGCCTGCAAGGTCATCATCACTGTTGTCATGTGGTTACGCTAGACAACAAGGGAAGAGATAAGTCTCTTATGGGAGAGCTTTTAAACAAGCTGAGACTCTGCATTAGATTTTTATTTGATGTTATTGACAACACAAACTGAACACGGGTAAGACAGAATGACAATATCCCTATGTATTTGAAATGCACTGTATTTCTTCCTAGGCAAAGTAATAGTGGATAATCTGTTGTTGGGTTTTCATTTGGAGCGTTCAAACCTATTTTATGTATTAAGAACTTAAGGAGAGGTTCAGGGCTGTAGTGGGCACTGCATCCTACCTTATACTCATCAAAATGCATCATAAAAAACTGGAGTTTCCTTCCTGTTGCTCTCCTCCATTCAGGGTAGTTGTTTCTTGTTCTTCTGCTTTTTGGAAATTTCTGTCAGATTTCTGTTCTAAGGTTGCCCTCAGGCAATCTATTTATTTATTTATCTATATATTTACTGGTTTGTCTATATGCCTTTTAATTAAACTCGTTTTCCCTCCTTGGCACTTACACCTCCCTGGAATTATTTTACAGGCAGTGCTCATATTCCCTTTCAACCTCTGGTTTGCTAAATCAAGCAAGCACTGCTCTTTCTGTATCTGCTTGTAAGACAGATTGTGGAAAATGAACTGTGAATTTCTAGGAGTTGGGTTCCCAAGAGCTTGAATTTGAATCAGGCGTTTGCTTTTGATGAACAGGATTCCATGTGGATGATAATGAATGTATTCACTTTTAACACTGAGACAGCAAAGGACTGTAAAGGCATGGCAAAAGTGTCTGAAATTGCCAGTGTTATTCTGCTCTGACCAGAATGAAGAATCAATCAAAATGTCACTTCTCACTCTGTGACGTCTTTGCTCAGATGCTGCATTCATGCAACTGCCTGTACTTAGTACTCTCTGTCCTTCCCTTCTAGTAGAGCTGTGGCTCCAGTGTAATATTTCCAGAGATGGGTGAAGAACTGCTAGCATCATCCCATCGGTGACACTGCAATAGTCCACTGCTCCCTTCCTCCCAGTGTGGTTGCATTACTATAAAAAAGGGGTTTCAAGGAAATGAATGTGAGTGTGGAGCTCAGAGTGGTGAGACCCATGGTGAGGAATGACCCTGTTGTCAGTTGCTTTGCATTTAGATTGGTTCCTGAGGTGTGGGAAAGAGGTCCCCAGAAAAGATTCGTCTTAAGTTGGATGCTTGCATTAAAATGCTTTAGTACAATGTAAAATGTCTTGCTTATATATTACAACAATATATTATGGTATTAATAGAATAATGCACCAGATGTTGAGAGGGTTTCAGGCTAATCTCTTGCTGAAGCTAATGAGACTGTATTTAGGAAAGGATGAACAAAAGTGAGAAAACAGAACTGGGATTTAAACTGGAAATAATCAGGTCAAATTAAAGTATTACTGAAAGTACCATGCTTCAAATTGTGCTACTCTGCTGATTATAAAATACTTGACATCCATTCTTTATATGAATCTTCCTTTAAAAGCAACAACAACTAAGAGAAAATACTGGAAAATTTCACTCTTCTATGTCGCATTCCAGCTGTGGGTATACTTCTTGACTATATAAAATGTAGGCTTTTCATATACAGAATATGAAATAGGATATGTGGGAAATTATTAAGAACAGCCATGCATTGAGAGAAAGCAGTGGGTGAAAGAGAATCCTTGAGAATGAGAAGAAAGGCATCTCGTTGTGTGAATCTGGCTTCTGTAGAAGTGTCTGAGCGATGGAGAGGAGCTTCCACTCAGACTGACAAGTGGGATATGCAAATCCCATCAGGAGGGGAGATTAAGGAGAATTATGGAAGAGCTCTGACAGTTGCAGCTAGCATTCCTGCAATATCAAGAGGCTATAAACTATATAAAGCAATGAGGTTATAGTTTTCAATTTTTCTAATGCTATACTTTGTAATAGGAAAGGATTTTCTCTCCTTCCTCCTCCCTTCAAATAAGTGTTTTTTATTTCTTGGCCTGGAAATCACGGTGAGGTCTGTCCAGAGGGAGAAGCAATGAGGCCAGAAGTCAGCAGCTTGTTCTTGAGAGGCTGTGGAGCTTTCTGACCCATTCTGCTGCGGTGCAGCTGCACATATGGAGTGCTCCAAGATTAGCATTGGCCTTGGGCAGTCTTGCCTCTACTGGCCTTTCTTGTTACACCAATGCAAGAGTCGTGTGCAGAGCTCCAGTGAGATATGTGAAGTGCCATTTGAGATGCTCTGATGTCACTGCTGCTGCACAGTACAAGAGTGTCCCGTGGGCCCTGCATCCCCTCCAGTGCTCAGGTCTGGCAATGGTAGATCATCTCAAACTATAATATTTACCTATATTCTGACAACCGATATTTTCCTAAAATCTGCTCGTGCTGGATCTCGATCACTTAGATTCAAGTTTTCATTTCATAGGAGGAGAAAGACAATCAGACTGACACAAGGCACTGCCTTTCTGCCCGTTTTTTCATATCTGGTCAGCAAACCAAAAAATCAATGACTCCCACAGCTCTAATTGACATTTCTGTGTTAAATTAAAATGTGCCTTGATTCCAATTCAAATGGCAGCATTGGGTGATAGACTAATTATTTTGGAATTTGCAATGCATATAAAAGTTGATGCAGTAAAATGATTTTTGTGCCATTTGCATTTATTTTTTAGCTATCTGTCTTAAGTCAAACAACAGTTAATGTGGGAGACCTTAATCTCTAATTCTCAGTGCTGGTAACACAATAGGACTTTTACTTAGTACCGCACTTTCTCTCCTTGGGGAGCATAAAAGAAAAGTACTTTGAGAAGGAAGAGGATATTTTAGGATATGTCCTAAAATGTAATTCCTTTCTTTCAGAGGCTCTACAAGAACTTTAACCTCGTGTCATGTCTCTAAATAGAGGAGTGATATTGTCCCATGGCAATAGACCAAGACTCAAAGCTGCCTCTAGGACTCAAGGCAGAGAAAAGAATGGAGATTTAGGTGGGTAGGGAGGAGGAAGGGGGAAATTAGACCTATTTCTGCCGCTATGGATGGATGTCAGTGCTCCAAACCCAGCTCTGTGAGCAGCTCGTGCTGGGGCAGGGTCTTTGTGCTTCTTCGTGTGCTGTGGTGAGGTGCACTGGTACACCACTGTAAGGCTGGTGCTTGGAGAGGGCAGTGGAAATGCATTCATCAAAGTGGTTTGTAGACTGCCACCAGGAGTACGTGTCTGATGCCACGTGTATCATTTCTTGGTCCCCTTTGTAGCTTAAGAGCCCATCTGCAGTCTTTCATGCTTTGTGTGGATATATTAAATCAAAAGATGAACAAAAAGGTGGAAGGAGATGATCTTCAGTGGTCATTTCAAGGCAGATATTTTCCCAAGACATGAGAAGTCTGAGCTTTTTGGGTGGAGAGTGAACAGCTGTAAATGGGAAGGAAGCTCATGATCCCTTACGGCACTGAGTCTCAACTCAGTGCTGCTGCTCACATCCTATTTGTGTTATGTCACCTCAGCTGGTGATTACTGAAAGCCAACAGTGCCACGAGCTCTTGCAGGCCATTTACATTCAGCCCTTCAGCAGGAAGGGAAAGGCAATTTAGAAAATCTCAGGCTATTTAGATAACTCAGCAGAGATATCCCATTTCTTTCCCCAAATATTTCTCTTCCGCCCACTTTCTCACCTCCCCCGCTGCATTTAAGGTTAAGAAAATAATTTGAGAGACATATTTTATATAACAAATCTCCTCATAAATTGTTCCTGTTCACTATGTGGTATTCTCAGGTGTGTTTTTAAAAACATTCATTTTTTGGGGGGGGGGGGGCGGTGAAGTATTCACAAAGTTCTGGATTCAGAAAGCAGTTGAAATTCCACAGTAACGTGGGACTGGACACCATTTAATCACTTAGAATAGACTTTGTGTGGACAATTTGTATTTTGCATCCAAAGTGTATTTCCAGCAGCTGAAAATATGGTCCCTGTATGTTTGCGAGACTGGATCAGTATAAACCATCCCCTGCCCTCACCGAGAGCGTTGCCAATACATCTCACAGAACCATTTCTGCAAACAGACCTAACAGAAGTGAATTCTGGGGAATCTTCAAATTAATATTCATTGCCTTGATTTTTGAAGAATTTACCTATGAATACTTATTGTGAAAATCAAGCTTTATGTGCCAGACAATGTGAACTGAATAGTTAATTTGCTTTCTGTTGAGTCTCACCTCGTATTTCCCAGAAAAAAAATGGCTTTTCTGTAGGCAAAAGATGAAAAGCTTTAAATTAATTGTTATTGGGGGAAAAAAAATCAAATTATGGGAATCTGCAAATCAAAGTTAGAGCTTACCTCCTTTATGTGAAATGATAGATTTTTTTTATGGGTGAGGCTAAGTGAGTAAATAAAGATACATCAACAAAGCAGCAGATGCATTAACCTTAATGCCAGAACACACTGATCTGTGGTGAAATGTCACTAATCAGAGGAGATTGGAGGGTAATTATTTCCGGAGTGTTTTTTGTGGGGTGAGGATCACACCTTGGGAAGGGACTGCACTGTGCCTCCTCCACTTCATTTGTGTGCATGTTCCTCATTCTTTTAAACTCATTAAGGAGGACAGAGCCTGGGCTGAAGAATATAGATATGAACTTAGCCTGGATCTGGTGATCTAGAATACAGGCGAGCTGCTGAAGTTCAGTGATTACTTAGGGGAGATTTCGATTGTAAGATATAAGAAAATATTTTTTTTTTTACCACAAAGACAGTGAGACACTGGCATAGGGCGCTCAGATAGATGGTGGTGGTGGTGCTCTGTCCTTAGAGACACCCAAGGTCAAGATGGAGGGGCTCTGAGCACCTGATGGAGCTGTAGGTGTCCCTGTTCAGTGCAGGGGAGTTGGACCAGATGGCTTTTAAGTGTCCCTTCCAACTCAATTAAATTACTCTGTGGTGATTCTGTGAATCTACAGTTCTACTTAGGCTATTGTAACCCAAAGAAGCCTTGATGCAGATCTGCAGTCTTTGTGCTGGTACAGCTGGTTCTCCTTTTATCTTCATTTAAATGACAAAGGACTGCTCAATTGTGTCGTTCCTGGAAAACAAAATCAAACAAAACAAAACATTCTCCAGCTCATCTTTTGTATGTAAAACTCTCACCTTCCATTTTATTTTCAATTTTCTATAAGTTGACTTTTAACCTTTCTTTTTTTCTTCAGAAACCTTGAGAAACTGCTCATCCTTTCCCGAGTAACTTATATCAAAGTCACTCAGTGGAATAAATGCCGTTGATTCCAAGTGTATCTAACCACAGGCTGTGCCCATGGCTTTGTGCCTGGTGGGATGGAGGGAGTCAGAGCACAGATACCTATGGCAGTTGTAGCATAGGGCCCAGCTCTGCGTTAAAGTGCTGTGGGTTGGAGTCCTGCTGCCTTTTCCTCCTCCACTGAAACTCGAGGTTCTGAAATCCCTGTTATTTTCACCACGCTGCAGGCTAGGATCTACTGGAAAGGCTCAGCACCTCCTTTGCCTTCCTCTCCCATAGAAACATTAGCTCTTCATCTTCCTCCCTGCCAGCCCCAACGTGTTCCATCCTCCTCCTCCCACCCACCCCCAGCCCTGCCAGTTGGTGCTGTTGCCTGGCGACCTGCCTGCAATGGACAGCTCAGAGGAAAGTGATGATTAAACAACCTGAACTGCCATCTGAAAGTGGTGATCGTTATTGTAATGTGACAAGTGGTGACAGCTGAGACAGCAACACGTTTAGAGTGCAATTCCTTATAAAAATATTAAGAAAAATAAACAGATGATGGAAGTGCTGCACACACCTGTGTGTGTAGGTGTGCAAGTACTGATGCTTCCCCTTGATGTAGAGGGGCCAGGAAAGGCATGTGCTTCTTTTTAAACAAAAAAGTGAGCATTACCCCAATAATTGTCATGACTAACAGGCCAGCTCACAAGCCAGTGCAGCTTGCATTGATATTGTCAAACATCTCTGCTACTCTGAGGTAGCAATTAAATGGGATGCTGCAGCTGTAAGCAAGGAGTGGTTGTGCACAGCATTGCTGCCCTCTGAGCAGCTGCAGAGAGCCATCAGCCCCATGCTGACTGCCAGCTGGAATATCCTGCGTGCAGACAGCAATGCACTGAAGCTGGGAACAGCATGTAGTGGTCTTGCTGCGTCCACCTGCCATGTCTCCTCCTGCCTTCCTGATGGATGAGATCAGGATAGGCTCAATGGTGAGCTCAGCACAGAAAGGTGATGGTTGTGGCTGTAGAACCACAGAGGTCAGTTTAGGGATTGTGCATTACATCTTCCAGCGTCAACTGGGATGACCCTGCCTCCTTAGCCTTCCTTAAAATCCAGGTGATGCTAAATGTTAAGATCTTACTTAGCTCTGTTGCAGTTTCAGAGAAGATCTGAGATTTCACCTGGTTTGACTTGTCCCATGCCCTGTGTTGTCTTCTCTGTCAGTGTTGCCTGTAATTTTACAGTATGTTAGTGAAGGCATCTCTGGTTGGCAACAAAAATAGTTTTCTCTTTAATTTATATAATCTTATAGCATTTTCTGATATAGATGAATGAAATGTGTTATAAAATTGTGTTGTCAGGGCTGGTGAACAGGGACTGGGTCAACTAGGTTTGCCTACAGGACCAGTTTCACATTCAAATGCCACAGCTTTTTGGAGAGATGCAGTCTGCAAGCATTCGTGCAAACGAAAATTGAATAGATGACCAGATGTACCCTAAGGATTGGGTAAACCGGGACACTAAGAAGAAGGAAATGATGAGTGCTAGCTGGGAAACCTTAGGAAAAAAGCTCCCATCATGAACTTAGAGGATGAAAATATTTCTGGAGGACGGTGCTTGGAACAAGCCAGCTCTGCAACCACTTCATGGGAGAGCTCTGTTGATTTAGTCATTAAAGTTTCTGCAAGAGCCAGGTTTCTGCAGTCTCTTCATTTTTATCCTTTGCTAGAAAGCTTTCCCAGAGTTTACATTTTTCTCTTCTTTCTCCAGCTTCCTTTGACTTTGGTCCTTTTAATGCAGCTAAGTATTAGCTGGGATTGCCCTGAAGCAGAATTACAATAAAATACTGAGATAGCTTAGGAGCTGCTGGACAGGACCTTGGGACCACAGCTGAAATCAGAAAAAATTCAGCATCTGCACACCACAGAGATGTGGGACAGTTTGTTATCATTTGTCTGAAGCCCTGAATTAGTGGATTGATTCCCTTCCCTTGTATGGCAGTCTTTGCCTCCATGGTGTCACTATCCAGGATCCATTGTAATGTTAATCCTCACCTCTCTGATTTTTCCTGTGCACACCTTATATAGATACTCACAAATTCCAGTGGAGCAAATATTCATGTTGATTATTTATCGGAGTTATGTGTGGATGTGAAGAAAAAAAAATGAATGTTCCTGGTGCTCCCCACTCGCTTCTCAGTCTTCCTTTCACTTCAACCCACATTATAATTGATAGCATTGTTTCTGTTCTCCTGTCCTGCCGGGGCAGTGGTATCTCTCAGCCTTTCTCAGGGAAATAGCGCTGTCTTGACAAGTCAATTACATTTGCATTTTTGCTACAAAGAATAGCAGTGGGAGTGAGGTACAGCTTCAGTGCAAGTAAACATCACTGTTCTCTGAAAGTGGATTTATCTAAAGGTATTCTTATGTTTCTTTGAATTTTTAAAGTGATGTTAAGTGTAGTACTAACTATTTCCAGGAAATGTTTTTGCTCTGAACTATCTGCCTGTGCTTTGATGGCTGCTCAGGTCCTTTTAAAGTTGCTGGGAATGCCTGTGCTTACTGCAGCAGCCCAGGTTTTCATCAGTGCTATTCAAGTTCTTAAAGCAGACTTATAAATGAGACTTTTGAGGGATGACTTTAAAGGAAAATAAGAAAACAAACCCCAAACTACTTTACACATGTCCTTCCTAAAAGAGTTGGAAAATCACCTGTGCTCCTGCTAAGCTGAAAGAGAAAAAAACGGGCACACACACATACACAAAAAGAAGAGAATTTCATGTCAGCTATGCTGCTCTGTCTTTTCCATATCTTCATTATGTCTGGCACCATCTCAGAGTAAAACTGAGGACGAATGTTGAGTCTGTATCTGTGATCCTTTCCTACTTGTGTATATTGAGATTCACTCGGATGAAAACTAGAGTTCCTTTGTGGCAAGCAGGAGAATCCATCTCTATTCCTTTGTAGCACTGAATTATTGAAATACCAAGTAGAAGGAGTCCTTTCTGAGCAATCTGTTGTTTAACAAGGTGGATTTTGGTGAGAAACAAACCTTTGTGAGCAAGTAGAAGAGAGAGACGCCTTGAGAAATCTTATGAGGAGCAGAGAATATAGTACAAAGGAAATAGCATTTCATTATGAAATGTTACTCGGGAAACCTGTATTTAATCTTCTGTGGAGAGAGTTTTTGTTTAAATAAGGACATACTATATCATTAAACAGATGGAGTTCTTTGCTGGAGAGAGTTCAGAGTAAAAAAGAAAGATGTCTGTAATTCAGTGGTCCTTCTTAAGTATACTGCAGGATTGTAGAATCCCAGGAGTTGGAAGGGACCTTTGGAGATCATCGAGTACAACCCTCTGCTGAAGCAGGTAGGCTATACAGTAGGTTATACAGGAAAGCATCCAGGCAGATTTTGAGTATCTGCAGAGGAGGAGAACCTACAGCCTTACTGGGCAGACTGTTCCAGTGCCCTCACGTTTGTATGAAACTTCTGTATTCCAGTTTGTGTCCATTGCCCCTTGTTCTGTTGCTGTGCACCATCAAAAAGAGTCTGGCCCTATTCACTTGACTCCTACCCAGTGGATATTTATAGGCATTGATAAGATCCTCCCCCAGCTCTTCTCCAGGCTGAACAGTCCCAGGTCTCTCAGCCTTTCCTCATATGGGAGATGCTCCAGGCCCACGTCATCTCTGTGGTCTTCTGCTGGAGTCTCTCTAGAAGTTTCCTGTCTTTCTTGGACTAAGGAGCTCAGGCCTAGACACAAAACTGAAATTGTATGATGAAAATCTGAACTTGGGTGATATGATGTAAATTAGCTTTTAATCTATTAGTAAATTTCTCCTTTTAATAAGCTACTCAGATGATCCAGAAATACAAATTATGCAGTAGCAGCTTCTAGAAGATGTAAATACTTGATAATAGAAACAGTTGGTATAATGAGCAATGGAAAATGAATGCAGTACCGTCAGTCTATCATAATAAGGTATCTTGGCTGACTTGATGGGTTGTTAGTAAGGTGAATCTTTGGAATGGCACTGAATAGGGCACTCTGTGTCTGCAGGGATCACCTGAGCCAAGGAGTGACCCAGAGGAACAATACAAAACAATTTATTGAAATTTCTAACAACTAATCAGCTACTTTGAGGAAAAATCAGGCAATTTTCCAAAAACATTTATTAAGCAACTACTTTAAGGCAAATTTAGGCAATGACTACTATAGGAAAGTGAGTAAAAGAGGATTGAGAGGAAAGAGAAGAAGAGAGAGAAGGAGAGACAGAGAGATTTGTAGATAGATATAGTTCACAACTCCTGGAACGGTCACTGTCTTGAGTGTGGAGTCTTGATCTATGTGTGGTGGGTTGACAAAGGTAAATGTACAAGTTCACCATTGTACAGTAGAGTTGGTCCGAGACCGCCCTTTGGGGTGGCAACCCACTTCTGTCAAGAAGATTTGGAGTCTTAGATGTGAGTCTTCGGTGATCGCACCCCCCCGGCTTTTCCCTCTTTTCTGATGTCTGTCAGTTGTGAGGAGCCATGAGACAAAGTGAAGATAAAAGGTCTATCACTTTACCTCCGGAGATGATGTGCTGTAGACCTTACAGCCGTTAAGGCTCCATTCTTTCATTCTCAGACAGTCATAAAGGTTAGTTGTTGAGTCAACGAGTTGCTTGCACGGTCATTAAGGAAGGTTCCATTCTGTGTAAGGCTCAGACATAAGAACAAAAGAAGACAGGCAGATGATGTACATTTTAAAACATTCACTTTCTGTGTTGAATTTACAAAGGACAGATGATGTCAGTAAAGTGAAACCACCGCTGAAACACATATGACATTAAACAAGAGCATTAGAGCTACTTGGGGAAAGAATGTTGAAAGAATGTCTGAATCCCTCACAGGTTCTCACTGGCTGCTATACAGTTAGAGTGAAGGTAACTCAAATAGCATTATATCTTCTTGTTCCTGAGACAGACTCAGGTTTACTAATGATAGCTATGTGGAAAGTCAGAAATGCAGCACCTCAGCCCTGTCTTAACTAGCTGAAAATTCAAGAGGAGAATAGGTGGCAAGTGGGACATCTGAAAACCTGGAGGTGTTTTTCACTCTTCTGCCCCCTTTCAGTTCTGAGCAGATTGACAGATGAGATCCTAAGGAATGTGGCTTGTACCCAGGCAGGAGCCCTCCTGGAGGTGCTTATCAATGTTATTATTTTTCCATACAGAATTGAGAGATGTCATCTCCCTGATAAGTGCCAGTCCTCTACAATGTTTCTTTTACAGCGCTGAAATGCTGCAAAGACAAATTATCTGACTCCCCTCAAAGAACCAACGTGTCACAGCTATGATGAGGGAGACAGAAATGGTTACAAGGGATGCACTGGATGGATGTACATGAAAGTCATGTAACTTGATGACAGTTGTGCAGGAGATAGACTAGATAACTGGTTCTTCCTTAAACTTGAGAGGAGGAAACAAGAAGGAGCAGGAATACAAGGCTTACAAACATTGCTATGTGATCCCTCAATCCAGCCTTTTAAAGTTGGTCCTGCATTTGGGGTGCTGTGAGAGGCAGGAGAACACAGGTGTAAGTTGGCCACTGAAGGGCAGGGGATGCAGGTGGCTGTAATTGCCTGCCTTGCGTGCCTTGCCAGGTGGAAGGGATTAGTGATTAAGGAGAAAGAAGAGATATGAGGTTTAAGAATGGGAGGAGAAGAGGGTTTATTTTATGAAACTGCATGAAGTTGTAATGCACAATGAAGAACAGATTTTCTGTTAAAGAAGTTGATCTGTGGTTGTTGTTACTAAGCTTAAAAAACCCAACCTGACTGTAATTGAAGTGTTAAGTACTCACAGCAACTAAGAAAAACACTGAGGTCTGAAGTATTTTCTACTGGTGAGGAGGTGCTAAGGAAGGTGTGCGTCCTCAGGTGGTAAGAAGTTTACTTGTTGTGGGAAGGGCTTAATTTTACCAAGAAATCTTGGTAAAATTTTGAGTTAGGTTGGGAAAATAGTGTCCTAAGATGTTGCTTGAAAAGCCTGAGGAATTGAGCAGCAAACTGAAACTGGTGATGGAGCAGAAACACATGAGAGTCAGGTTTGTGGGGTGATGTCCTTTGAGAAGCTGTGGGGGAACTGTTAGATCATAGCCTGAACTATGCCCAGTGATTGAGCACCTGGTGAAGGGGCGGGGCCAGCCCTGAAAGCACAGGTGCAAGCAATTCAACTGCCCAAAGAGAAGGGGTGGACCCAGGGTCCATTTTTCTCTAGCCTTATTTCAGGGCTGGCAGCTGAGAGGGAAGCATTTCTACTTGGATGTTGCCTTCCTTGCATGTTTCTAGTGAGCTCTGATCCTCGGAAAGGGGTAAGCTATTCCTTCTTTGTTACTCAGTTATGACTAATATATTTCTTTGGTGACCCAAAAACGGGCCAAAGGCAATTGCATCTGTTACCTGTACTTATAGACATAAAATGGAGGAGACAAGACAGTGTTTGTGAACTGGGGTAGCGTAATGTGAATTTTAAGAGTGATTTTAGCTCTGGAATCACCTGAAAAGAGGCTTTAAGGGTAGAAAAAAAACTTAGTAAGTGAAGATACTGGCATTTTCTTTTTTCAGAATGATGAATCTGAACTTCTGAGAAAGACTGTAGGTTTTATGCTAGGGATTTTGAATTTAAATGATATGGAAGCACTAAGCACTGGCTAATAATAGAGGCAAAAACTGGAAAAGAGTTAAGTTAAAAGTCAGTAAGCTCAGTTACTCTCTAGTGAGTCCTGTGTTGCTTGTGAAACAGTTTGAAAGAAGATTGAATCTAAGTTTCTGACTTGGTTGGAGATAGATTAGCAGATACTAATACAGCCAGAGTTTCTACTTAAGAGACAGTTCCTGCAGTGGGGGAGCAGAACATGTATGAATGTACTTTTCCTTGTGTAGCATATACATAAAGGGTCACCACAACTTGTTCTTAGTGCTTTAAAATGAAAGTTCTCTCACTCAGCCACCACCTGTGGAGGTTTGACTCAAGCCAGTCAGTAAGTTATCTGGTGCACCTGGTTTAATGGTGTTTCAACACTGAGAGTCATAGCTCTAATTTGTTTACAGGGCCCTCTTGTTCACAGACATAATTAATTATAGAAATTGGTGTGAAGACTTTTTATCGGAAGACGTGTATTTTGTTTTCTTTCCTGAACTTGTCAGGGAATGGCCTTGCTATTTATAGGTCTGTAAGTTCTTATAGCTGGAAAACTACTGTCCATGCTCAGGAAGGAGTGAAGTCAGGACTGCAGGGTTACAAAAAGCTGTAGCCTGGCAACCGAGTTTTTTTCTTTTTTGTAGAAGGATGTTATAAACAAAATCAGAGGCCTTTGGTCCCTCCTGTATCTTCGTGATAAAAGCTACAGTGGACAATGGAATGAGTGCATTTTTGCCTTTTGAGGATTCAGCCTTAGAAGTGAACTCTTCTGCTGTAATGATTTAATTGAGGCAGAATGTTTACAGTCCAAGTTGGGCTAGAGGCTCAGACTCCAGGCACAGTAGGTTGTAACCACTCAGTTAATGAGTGGCAATGTCATACATACTCTTGGCTTGCAGCAAACCTGAATGACTGTGTTTGCCCTAGCTTGTGCTGAGACCTATAAATGACTTCCTCCCAAGATGAAGCCCCTGTATGGTCAGTTGTGACAGACCAGCTCATGTGTGGCGACTTCTTCAGTTGTACTGAGTAATGTGAGAGATAATTCATTTAAATCATCAAATTTTAAAGTTGATGCTTTCATGTCTGCCCACAGAAGCTTGCATTAAGATATTGGTTCTTGTTTGTTTTTTTTTAAGCTGGTATTGGCAGCCTTTAGAAAAAGCTTATTGTAAATGGTTTGTATCTTATAAAAGGCATAAGGAGGCAACTTGCTGCTGATACCAAGCAGCATCTTGCTTAGAAGGGACTGGAAATCTCGCAGAAAAATCATAACCCTCTTATCAGCCACTGATTCCTTCTGCTTTCTCTAAGAGGTGGTTTCTTCCATTCCCATTGACTTCTTTTCTCCCATTCATCTGTGTAACTTCTCTAACTTGTGAAACTGAAATACAGCTTGGCTTGTTTCCCTTGAAGATCTGCCAATAACCACATTAACCCGCAAGTATCTTCTTTCTAGCCAGTGTTTTGACAGGAGACCTTCTGTCTTCGTACTGCATATTCCCTTCTGTAAAATGGAACGGGCAGACCTCACACTACTGTTCATAGTTCTGCTTAGATTTTCAAATAGGAATTTTGAGATTAAAAGATTGTTTAATTATTTGGACTTTCTGACTGATTTCTGTTGTACGAGGTATGAAAATGGATCCATGCTTAGGTGGACTGCTTTTTTTCTGTGTGGATCTTCACTGAGGATTTGGGTTGCTCTGGTTCAGTGTAATCTTTCTTGGTGTGTTTGTGTGTGTTAAAAGGCAGCAAGCATGGTCATTTCCATTAGTCGATGATAACAAACAGCTGAGAGCTTCCAAGCTGCTGCTCCTACCTGTTACAGTAGCATCACCCATCTTGGTGCCAAAGATCATCACAAGCTCACACACAAAAAAATGATAAATATCTCCCCCTCAGAAGGTGAAGGAGATAAAGCTGCCAGTCTAGCATGCTTAAAGCATAGCAGTTGCATGAGCCAAGGTATCATGCACTAAGTGGTACGGCTACTTCAGATACCTTGGTTGTAATAATCATTTGTTGTCTTATAGTTGATCTACTGAGAGAGCTTGTATATGCATAGCTCAGCTCTGTACAGCAGTGGAGAATATTAGTTGCTCTTTCAGCATAAGCTCTTGGACTGACTTAGAAGCCATTTTCAGAAACAAATTGATTTGGGTTTTATTATTTTTCTGGGCTTTGAGTTTCCTGGCTTTCCACTACTCTTTGCCATTGGGAAGATGAGTATAAATTTGGCTCTAATCATGTTGTGATAAAGGGACTGTCCTGGTGGAAGTCTGAGATGTTATTTTGTGCTGCCTCTTCACTGAGGTGCACAGCTTTCTAGTCATCTCCTTCAGATTAGGAACTGACTTTTTGAAGATAAGTGCTGACAATTCTCCTGTGTTTTAATCCAACTGAATACATTCCAGACTTCTTACATTAATCTCCAGTGTTACTTTTGAGTAGAAAAACACAATATGTGTGGAGAAAGTGTTTATTTCCAGGTCAGCCCTACTGTCATTGTGAAATGCTCTTGCCGTCTATTATGCAAAGGTGGGATTTCAAGAGAACAATGCGGAAGTCTTGACAAGAGCCTTGCAGTTGGGGTACCTGGTGGTGCTGAATAGCAGTTCTTCTGACTGGTGTATAAGCAAAACGCAGATAGCTGTAGCTATATGAACAGATCTGAATCCTGTCATTGGCACCAATCTGTTCCTTCATACAGAAGGTAAATTACAGTCAGGATGAAATATTTTTCTAATTAAAAAATGTTAATTGATCTCTCTCTACCTTTTCCCCAATGAATAATGCAATTGAGTTATCTTTAGAGTTTGCACAGATCCTTTGATAACAATGGAGTTATTTGTATACAACCTTATTTTTTTTATTCCACCAACTCCTATTGTTGTGTTGATTGTACTTTGAAGTCATAGCAAGCTTCCCTCTCCTGCTATTTGCTATTTATTTCAGTCCCAACACACAGCTCCTAAATTCTTGTTAAAGTTGTTTCAGAACAAAAGGAGTAAACTCAGACTCCCTCACATGAAATACATGAGGCAGTTATGGTTCCATTCATTTGCTTGTATCTGTTTGCTGTATCTAGAGAGCTATTGTTATGCATGGAGGACTGGAAAATAATAACACTAATAAAAAACAATAATTCTCGCAGGGTCTGCTGTCAATGGCAACAGTCTAAAGAGAGCTCAAGCATGGAGAGAGAGGGATATGTTTTGGATGTGAAAGGAGGTGCAGAGCACCAGAAGGATCTGCTCAATCTATGAAGCCAGGTCCTTGTGTGGCGTGAATGGGATCATTCAGTTCTGCCCCATCCCCTTTCAGTAAGGGTGTACTAGTAGGAGTTAGGCTTGTCTGGGTCAGGTGGTTGGTCTCTCAGAAAAGTTTTCTTTTCCAGTGCAAATGAGTAAAAACCCACAGAATCCCAGGTTCAGTGAAAAGTCTGGTTATTTAAAACTACTATCTCTGTGTTGGCCTCCTCTAAAAAATGGATGTGGAAGAGCTGGGCAGGTGGGATTAGTTGCTTTTTTTCTGATAAAAGCAGATTAATTTTAACACTGGCTAATAATTGCATCCATTTTTTTCTTGGTAAATGAACCATAAGACACATTGTCAGAAGTGAGCCTTTTGTAATGACTGTGGTTAATATTTCAGAGCTATTTTCTCTGTGGATCAGAGCTTAGACTCAAGCACGTGGAAATAAGCTAATGTAGAACATATACTGCTGGATTTCTATTTGTTTGCAGTTCAAGAGTATTCTTCCCTTCCCCCATGCTAATTTCAGAATACTTATGAGTTTTGGTCTGTATAGTAAGGGATTTGCATCTGATTTAATTCCCAGGTATATGCGTATTTACTTTGTTCTGCCTACGCAGCAGCTCTCTCGGAGGTAGGACAGTTTGTGCTTTGTGTCCAGGCTGAGGCTTGGGAAGTCTCAGTAATCTGCTCTGCTGCAGAGCTCCTGTGTGTTCCCCAGAAAATCCCTGTGCTGCACAGTGACTCAGTTTCCTGAATTATAGCATTTGTATTTAGATCTTAGTCCTGCTTCACATGGGACTATTGAATCTAAATCTCTTCAAAACCAGTTGTACATTAGAATAAAAAGTTGTGAAGGGAGATGGAGAACCCCTTGTGCTCAGTGATAGACCACCTATTCTATTTATATGTAGTTCTTTCCTAAGTCTCATTTTAGTGGCTGTTTATACTCCCTGGGTTTTTGTCCTCTGATCATGACAGTTTTCTTCATCAGAGCTTAGAAAGAAGCATTAATTTTAATTGATGGAACTGTCCATTGGATTAAATAAGGAACAGTTTCTGCAGGGGGTGTTTCCATGAAGTTCCCACTGTCTCGAGCTGGTGCTCCTCCTTTCTAGTGCAAGCAAGAGATGATGATCAGAAGGGAAGGTGAGGCTGCATCAGGTTTATGGGGTGGCTGAGGGTGCCATACAATGGTGCCCTTGTGCTGATGTGGCCACTGAAGTTCCACAGCCTGAGCATCTCCTATGGGGAACAGAGGAGCTCACTGCACTTCCACATATGCATTTCTCTTTAGACTTGGATCTTGTGGAGTGTTTAAGGAAGTATCTTCATTTGCTAAAAGACAGCTGGCTGGGTTTTGCAGATACAAATTCCTGTAGTGCCATGCCAAGGTATGTGCCCTGACTGTCTGGGTTTACTGGACTTAGTTTTTTACTTTGCATTTATGTATTGTAGAGTTCATAGAGTTTTCATTTCCCTCATCCAGTATTAGAAGCACCAGTATGAACTATGAAGTGATGAATGCGTTCATATAAGCTGGAGAAGACCTGGGGTCTGTGTATTTCAAGATCTTATCCCTTTCTTATACAGGAACTGGGAAAAGGATGGCTTTTGTCCCATGATGTCCCCCTGTGCCTTCAGTAAAGGTGACTGTTGATCAGACCCCTCTGGTACTGTCCACTGGTGCTGCTTCACCTGGAAAAAATGCAAATGTCTAAACGCAGCATCTAGTTTTTGTGCCTCACAGGGATGTGTTCTACCTACTTCTTGCTCTTGCTTTCCGGAAAGGAAATATTACATTTCAGACTGTGGTACTTCTGCTGTTTAAAAACCTCATCTGTGTGAGACAGCCTGGGTTTCCCATTACTTTCTGGTCCTGATACCTAAATGGGAGCAGGCAAGTAAACGTATAGCTCTTAAAAGTGACTCAACTCTGTCATTTCTTATTAATGTCTGCTTTGGCACCACACAGGGCCTAGAACAATTGAATGGCCCTTGTGAGTGAAAAAGGTGTAATTAATGAAATACAGCAGGAACATTCAAGTTATGAGACAGCCACTTGGGGGTGTATGTAGAGGCAAACTATGGCGTTGTGTAGGATAATATCTAGAGCCTAAGATAAGGAGCAAGTTACAGGATGAATGCAACAGACCTGATGTCTGTGTCCAATTTTTTAAATTTTTCAGTACAAGTTAATAGTTTTTTCTTAAGAGCTCCTGAAACAACTGAAGTTAGCATTACAATTATTGCCAGTGAAGTAGTTTTCTTCTGCTTACACGCTGTTGTTTTGCTTATTGCCTAAATTAGGGAAATGAATTTCCTTATTATCCAGTTTTCAACCCTTATGTAAATTTTTAACACCTTGAGGTATATTTAACCAGATCTTTGTTTTTCACATTGAAGAGGAAAAGCAAACAAGAAAATCTGTAAATAATGCCAACAAGTCCTTAGTGAAAGTGTGATGTTTTCCTGACTTAAAACTAACCAGGAAAAGCCAAGCAACTCTTGCCTCTGCAATATGAATGTTACATTCATTTCAGGAAAGTGGAAGAAGATAACTAATTCCTGCTGTTTTGCCTCCTGAAAAATCATTACCTTTTTATCCTAGAGCCTTTATACTTTTAATACTTAAACAAGTAAGGTGTGGGGAAGACTCATGAGCCATTTCAGGAATGTAACGTTTAATGAAAGGAAATTAGAGGGCACCAGCAGTGCAGCTGAGGCAAGCCAGAATTCTCATTTCACATGTGTTTTTTTTTAATGGGAATCCCGAAGGCCCCTCTGAGCTCCGCTCTCTGCTTTCTCTGCCCTGTCTCAGCAGTCTATCCAGCACTGCAGCGTAGCCACAGGGAAACAAAAAAAATCCACCCTTTTCATTTATGAATAGAAGGAAATGATCAGGAATTCTTAAGAAAGCAATTATCAGCACCATCTATTGGGGAAAGAGAGGTAGTAGTCTATTTGATTTGAATATGCAAAACCTTGGGTTTACTCTTTTTATTTATTTGTAGCCCTATTTTAGAGTGGCAATATGCCTGAACAACCTGCTTGTTTTTAACTTACAGCAGCCCAGAGCCTGCACCTGGGGGAATGCGGGTTGTTTCTAAAAGTACATTCAAGCAATGCATTGAACCATTTAAAAGGGGGCAAGGAGGCAAAGATTCAAACGTCAAATTGGTGCGTTGGCTGTGGCAGGTTCTGTCACATCAATAGGACAAGGGCAACAGTGGAGAAACAATTTGCAGGCAAGGATATAAAGACTCATCTAGAGCCTTGAGTCAGTCTAAACCAGTGTGTCTGATAAATCTGGGTGGGGAATGGAATATTTGACCTTCTTGATATTTTTTTTTTTAACAAATGAAACTATAGCTTGAAGCAAAGGCAGCGGAATTATACTTGTTAGCAGAAGACTGACTGCAAGATGTATCTTCAGTTTGGACAGTATTCATACTTAAGAACTGAAGTCATTTTAGGACAAGCATAGATTTGATCAGTGACAATTTCCACTGATGATAGCAGTGGCCTTCCTAGCATGGTTCAGGAAACTTGCATGTGTAAATGCTAGCAAGACAGCCAGCATGAAATTATTTTCTTAGTCACTTACTCTGCTGTATTATGGGCTTTTCTCTGTTTCTCTCAGACATTACATTGTCTTGTTCCTGTAGTGCTGTAACACAAGTACTTCTGGCTTCCCTGCCCTCCTCCTTCAATAACAAGTAATTTCTTGCAAGGAGCACCATGCCTACTGGCCAAGGTTCAAATCTTGCTATTGATAAGCACGGGCACTGCAGGAACGTGGCAGGTAAAGGTCTCTTAAATCAACAATTGATTCCTGCTGCAGGGGGAAACTATATAGCTCTTACCTGATGGATCAAGTTCTGCTTTACTGCTGGTTTTAAATGGTTTGCTATATCACGTTTGTTGGAGACTGCTTAAGTCTTTCTGATCTGCCTACTGAAAAATCTTCTCTTGATGCACAGCATAATCATATTTAAATCTTTTTCATTATTTTACTGTTCTTTTAACACAACTATTAATTTCAGTATCTCCTGTATTCTTCTGTTGAACAAACAAGATGCTTTTATGGCACGGGCAGATGACTGCAACTGACTGAATCAGTGTGTTAAGAAGTTAAGATCCCACAGGTAATTCAATCAGTAAAAGTTTAGCTTTTAAAAAGTTAGGCAATTACTATTGCTAGCTCTCTAGATAGCTATTGGAGTGACCGAAGTACTTGCTATCATAAATTCTTGATTCATTAGCTTACTCTCAATGATAGGTGATAACTAGATTTCAGATAATTAACTCCCTAATTTTCAGTGGCTGCTACACAGATGAATGCCATCCTGAGAGAATGGGAGGACTGGGTAAGAGGAGAGGGAAAACAGATCTTTGGGAATGTGGACTCATTATAGCCACAAAAGGGTTATCAAGGTCTCTGCAGGTCGTGTCAGCTGGACAGATTCGGATTTGATCCTGAAGGCTAAGGGGAATTGCGATGCTCCTGAAATGCAAACTGCAGAATTGCTTATGCAGAAACAGCCTTCAAAGCTCTTTCAGTCCAGTTTTAAGCAGCCCTAGTGACAGGGCTCCCCACATGCTTCCCTTGGGTTGTGTGCTCAGTCTAATTGATTGACACATTAGCAAAGCAAATTTCTCTTGCTATTCAGCCAAAATTTTCCTTCTGCTTAATTTCAGCCCATCGCTCCTAGTAATGCCCCCTGTGAGGCTGCCTGAACTGCTTCTGCCATGCTATGGCTTTATTGATCTTGGCTCTGTACAAGCAATTTTTAACTGACTGAACTTGCTGCTGGCAATGCCGTTGCTGGGGATGGCACAGGGCTGAGCTCATTTTTTTTGGCTTCCTTTGATCCATGGGGCTGGAAGAGAGGAGTGCAGTGGAAGAAGAGTTTGGTGTTTCTCAGTAAACTTTTCAGTGGCCAAACAGAGTCACGGAAAGTGATTTCTGAGTATTTCCAAACATGGTTAAGTCCCCCAGAACTGCAGGAAGAATCACTCAGACTCACTCACACTATTTAGATCTGAGACCTGTAGGTCTGTATCATGGGCTTTTGTTCTGGGGAGTTCATTCTGCCTCTGGAGCAGTGACTCAGCTGAATGGCTGAGCTGGAAGAGGATCAGTGGCATTTCTGGATTCTCAAGGTTTTGTGAACATATGCTTTCTGTGCCTCAGTTTACTCTTGGATACAAGAAGAGCTATCTCCCAGGTGTATTAGAGTGGAAAGAGAGGAGTAGTATTTCTTTTGCTGGGATTTAACTTGGACTGCTTGCAAGACATTTTCAGCTCACTCCTGCTATCATGGAAACCACCTGTGTGCGCTTCTCATCTGTGTGTAGAAAAATAGGTCAGCAAACTTGCAGAAGGGTGTTGTTAACAAGAACTACAAAAGTGAAAGCACAGGTGAAATTGTTTACTGTCTAGGTAAAAGTAGAGGAGCATGTGTGGGTTTGTATGCACTGGGAAACAAAGCCATTTTGTAGAAAAACAGCATATTTAAGTATATAGCTACTTCCCCCTTGAAGTCTGTTGAAACTAGTCCAAAACTAGTTCTCAAGCCATAGGCAGAGTGTAGAATTCTTCAGCTGGGGTATCAAACTCCACATTTTAGGACACAAAGCCCCTACCTGCAGGCAGAAGGAGCTTGAGCAAGGAGAAGAGAAGCCCAGAAAATTGCTGGGTGGATGCTGAGCCACCCGTGTACCTCTGTTCCCAGGGGCTGCCTGAGAAAGTATGGTAATAAATGAGCAGAGCACCTTTCCTGTGACTGCAGCAGCAGAGCTAGGCCAATTATAACCTCACTCTGATGGGCAAATGGTGGCCTTGCTCCCCTCTTCTCCATCCATTCTTTTGGTTTGGTTTTGTTTTGCTGAGAGTGTAAATGTAGGGATGACTAATTGCCTTGCTGGCCTGATTCTGTCTCTACATGGGATCTGCTTGTATCAAAATGCTGTGGCCCAAATGACTAAAGTGTGTCAAGTTGTGGTGATTAAAGAATTATAAAATACTTTCTGAGCAGCCTTGCTTCAACTCATTGCAACTTTGGACAGGAGCCCAGATGGGGGGGTGGGAGGGGAGGGGAGGGAAGGGAAGGAAATAAAAAGAAAGAATAAATTCTGTGAGAGGGACTTCTGCAATATTTTCTTCCTATTTTATAGAGAAGAGAAGACTGATGATAAACATTAGTGAGACAAAATTGCAGTGATTTGTATGGATTCCCAGGTGGACAAGCTTAGCATTAAAAAAATATTACAGCCTGTTCTATCACAGAACGGTTGTACAGATCATAAAATGAAAGAGCTTTATATATATGTACATATATATATATACACACACAGGCAGGAGAGTATGTGCTTTTAATATGGATAGAAGCATCTCGTTTTTCTACTAATAGTTTAAAACATGATATTGGGCTGGAATAGTGAAATGTTTGACTTTCTGCTAATTCTGTGGATAATTACTCTGCAGGAGGATGCACCTGGCAAGCTTTCATTTTGGATTTCAAAGCAGACCCATTGGGTCTTGCTGAAACAACCCCTAAACCACAGTGCCTTAAAATCAGCAGCTCAGGTGCCTTGTTTGTTTCTGTTGAGCTTGTCAGCTTAGCTGTGCATGCCTGTGGCTCTTGTAGGTGTAAGTGTAGCATGGCACATCAGAGCTGACAATTTAAGTGCTTTGTCCCTGCTGATACAGAATGCGGTGGGAACTGAGCAGAACTGAAAAACAACTAAATAAAAGACTCTCATCCTGAAGTGTTTATTTCCTATGTGGTGTTTTTAAAATAAGTTTCTTCAGGTTTCTGTAATGACTTTTATTATTATTACAGGCAGTGCTGAGTGATAGGCTTGGTAACACTGCTGTCTGTTGGCTTCTTACCAGCAGCCATTTATCCTGACCATGGTAGGAGAGCAGCTGAGGTTCCCTCCCCATGCTGGCACATGAAGTAGCATTTCAACCGTAGGAGAAGAACAAACCTGGCAGTTGGGATATTCTCTCTCTAGCAAATAGAATACTGAATGTCTTGAGTTATATGAAGGAGTGACCTCAAGTTGTGCCATGGGAGGTTCAGGTTGGATATTAGGAAAGGCTTCTCAGAAAGTGATTGGGCACTGGAATGGGCTGCCCAGGGTGGTGGTGGGGTCACTGTCCTTGGAGGTCTTCAAGAGACATGGAGATGTGGCACGGAGGGATGTGGTTTAGTGGGCATTATTGGTGGCGGTAGGTGGATGGTTGGACTAGATGATCTTAAAGGTCTTTTCCAGCCTTAATGATTCCACAATATGCTGAGGGGTGTGTGTGTCCCATGCATCCATTTCCTGGTTGTCTTAGAACCTTAGTAGCCTGCAGCTTGCAGTAGCTTACAGCAATACCTGCTGGTTTTCTGGCCCCTAAGGAGGAAGAGAAGAGGGGAACTCAGTGACACCATTCCTTCCTGTCCTGATGTACCATCAAGCTTTAGCCAAATTGCTGGAGTAAGGTGAAGTGAATTGGATTCTTTGCTTGCCTTCTCATGTACTTTGATGTGGTTCTTAGTCTCCTTAACATAGTGCACTGAACTTATTATCAACATAAGAGGGGAGAAGAATTTGTGGTGTTATTTAGCCATCTAATTCCCATGGGCTTTGCATGTCATTCTCTAATGCCATAAACTAATGTGTCCGTACTGGACTGATGATTTGTGGTTTTAATTATTTTGAGGGATTTAGGAAGTGATTGTAACTTTTCTTCCAACATTAAATATTTCAAAGGTTAATACTCCTTTTCTGAAATTGATGGCACTGTATGTTTTAGTAATGTGAAATGAAGAGAACACTGTAGCACTTCTATCTCCCTCATTTTATTCTGGCTAAAATGCGTGTATCTGATTTGGAATTAACAACAAATGAAAGTACCTTCCTAAGCATGTTATTTCTGGATTTTTATCCCTTGCCCTTTTCCAAGTATATAAGAAATAGAAAATGCAGAAGCAGTCTCTATTCCCTTTCTTCTCTGTGATCTCCAAATGTGTTTTGAAATATAGAGAAACTTTTTTTCCCCAATGAGCAAGGTCAAAATAAAATTAAGTCTAGAAATCAAATACATCAAAATTTAATCATATATTTTCAATAAACATTTTAAGAGGAGGATTGTTTTTTTTTTGTGATGTGCTTTCCTGGGAGAAACAGCTATAGGCTTTCTGACCATTGCTCATTACTAACAACAAAACAGACCATCAGAAGAAAAAGTGATATTGATGCTTCACTTAATTTTCTTTTTTTTTTCCTGTCCTCTTTGAATGAGAAGATAGAATTAATGACTGATGTCTCTAAAGGCTAGAATTCAGATGCCTTGGATCAATTTCCAGCCATATTATAACCTTCACATTTGGGTTTAAATTAATTTCTTAAACTGCAGTACATTTTAGCACAGACACTGCAGCCAGTACAGTGGAATTTCTTACTGTTTGAGGTCACTGATTATTACAGACAGCAGTGCTGCATCTGGTTCTCTTTGACAGACAGATTTAAGTTTTTTGGTCCTTTCTCGTAAACTGGTCATTATTGCTCACTGTGTTCTCCTATTCTTTGAGTTCCTCTTGGTATATGGGTGTCTGTTGTCAGATATTGCAGACCAAGGTCAGTCAGTGCAGGAATAACCTTGGAGGAGTGCTGTGGGTTTTCCTGAGCTAGGCTTGTGGTACTGGGGGAAATTTGGTGGAGTGTCATGACCTGATTCATGTCTTGCTAGGGATTACCCAATGTGGTCATTAAGTTGCTCTGCTGGTGTTTGTTCTCATTGCTGGTTCATGGAAGCAGCGGTTCTCTGGGCTGTGTTTCTTTTGGAGTCTCTGCATCTGTGATCTGCATGCCTTGCTGACCAGTAGGTAAAAACACATGTGATGCTCTGCACTGGCTCAATCTCTTCCTTTGTCCTGGGGGGGGCATGACTGCTTCATATGGCCTTTGTCTCGTGTGTGCCACCTTCTATCAGCCAGAAGCCACGTACCACAGCTTTAGATGCTGCTCTTGAGCATATATCATCCCTAATTTTGAGAGTGCTATCCACATTCCCTTTGGTTTATAGAGCACGGGGGCTGGGGCGGGGTGTAAGTTGTAAAAGCTATTAATCTTTACTCCTTGAGGAAAATAGTGGTCCTGCATAGCCTCTGTTATTATTCAGGCAGCTTTAGGACAGCTGTGCTAAATGTGAAACAAAAGGTTGTCAATTCTAAACTGTTGATGCTGTAAAGACAAGGAAAGAAAAGAATGGCAGATATTTATCTCCGTGTTTATACCAGGTTTTAGTGCATCAATCATTCGGTGCTATCAAGATTTGTGTAGGAAAGATAATAAGATTTATTGGTAGCTGTTGGGATAACCCATCCGGCACATAAATATGTTAGTAAAGCTCTGGGGAGTCTGGCTCTATCAGAATAAAGCAGGCAGAGAGGAGTGTGGGCCTCCTGGCTAGGAGGCAGCTGAGCTCTTTGCAGGTCAGTTCTCCACGATGAACATGAGTTACAAGAAGATGCTGGTGGCTTATTTTTTTTTTTTCCTCCACACTTGGTGAACAACTGAGAGGCAGAAATGAATAAAGCAGTGTCTTGCAGTGGAGGAGGAGTGAAAAATCAAGCAACATGATGCGGTTAGTGTGTTTTCCATCCTCTGGTGTTGGGTCATCCAAAGTACGGCTGTGGCAGAGTTGGCAGTAGACTGCTTTAGCGATACCGGGAAGGGAGGCAGGGTGGTGGCTGGGGAAAGGCTCAGCTGAAGGAAACAATGAGCAGCTGAACAGTAAGGAAAAGTTTGACTTGCAATTATTCACAGTTGAATTATCAGTAGAAATGGATGATTCTGAGCATCTCAGGGGACAGCCAGGTGAGTTTGCTCTTCTTTCACTCCAGAGGAAGAGTAGTGATGTTTTCAATTAACTTGTTTAAGCTTCCTTTGTGTTGATTGCCCCCTCTCAGTGCTCTTAGTGTAATTTCAAAATGAAACGCACACAGACTGCATGATGTCTCTGTAGTTACGTGTGTTGGTAGTCCAGATGATCAATTCTGCTTCAAAGTTACCTGTTGTTTTTAGCTGACATATTTGGAGTTCTTGTAATTCAGATCTGAGTGATAAGCTCTCAGTCATGAAATTGGTCTGGAACCAATCCCAATTATATCACAGTATGCAACACTGGGATTCATGGAAAAACAGATCTCAAAGAATGAGCTGAACATTTCAGATTAGGTGGGACAAACAGTAGGCGAGCTAATGTTTATTGCACTATTTTGTGCACTGTGGTAAACAGAACAGGGAATAGTTTCAACCATGCTAAAATTAAAAATAAATAAATAAAATAGATGTATATTGAAACAAATATGTAAAATGTCTTCGTGTTTGATATAATTGTACTTGTAACTACCCTTACAGGATGATGAAACTCTGCTTCTGTAGCCAAGCAAGATCTTCAGGAGTTAGGCTTCTGGCCTGTATGTCCAACATGGAAGAGGCAGTGGAGGTTTCAGTTTGTGATCGCAGGTTTGAACTTGTTCAAAATTGTTGAACAAGTTCTGCTTAAAGCTGAGGTAGTTTGAGGTGCAGTCAGGGCTTCTCCAAGCTGGATTTTGAAAATCTTGCTGAATAGAGATTCAGCATAATATCATAATATTACTGTTGCAATTTGTCCTCCACCTGGCTCTGTCCTTAAAGAGAGGAAACTCCTCCCTTGTGGCTGAACCTCATGTTTCGGCTTATGCCCCATGACTGGAGTGGATCTGTCCTAAATCTGTCTTGCTTCTCCAAGTCTTCCCTGTATTATTGTTATGCAAGTGCTGAGCAGAGTGAACGGTGCAGTCCCTGGGTGGGCTCCTGTTCCAACCTCTCAGGAGGCTGTTGGCAGCTTTTATAATCAGGATATTGGACTGGCTTGTGTTTTGCTTACAGTCTGCCAGGGCCCTGGGCTTCCTCGGCAAGCTGCTCCCCAGCTTCTGTCAAGGATTCCTACTCTTGTAACAAGAAACAGATTTATAAACACAGCGTAGTTCATGGTCTTGTCCAAGTTACACATGTTTGGAAGATAAGTTGCTTTCAGGCACTTTCTAGAGGCAGATTACTTCCTGTGAGCATTCAACAACCTGCTGCTGTTTGAAACACAAGCATGGTTTAATAAAAAAAAAAACCAAAAACCTCTTAATAGCCCTGACAGAAACGTTCTGTGCTCGAGGTCAGTTCCAGTCTAGCAATGTTTCTTAAATTCATCTTTCTCCTCTTGAATGCACTGTCTTTAAAAATGCGTTTGATAATCCAGGAGATGTCTCTGAGTCTCAGTATTAAACTGCTTAATGGAATGGAGCATTTGCTTCAACATAATAAGCAATTCTCCTTTGCATCTTCTTGTTACTGGTGTTGCTTGGAAGTGATATTGTATGTGCTTCCTACCTTTACTTCTGAATGAGTGAGCTAGGTGAGCAATAGCTGCAGAGAAACCAGTGACCCTCATGCTTAATTGAACCAATGCAGTAGTCTGCGCAAACTTCCATGGTGCTAAAGCTTCATGGGTCCCTCAAATGAGGTTTATCCAGCTGGGCTTTTAATTTCTTGATAATTTTCACTAACACTCAAAATAATATATTAACGATATGAGGCTGATGATGGGGTTGATATTTATTGTGACTATATGTGCTGGCACGCTGTGATTGCCCTGCTATAGCATTAATGATGGCCTTCTCCCATTGGAAGAGCGCCACATGTGGCTGTGGAACCAGGCGATGAAACAATTTGCTTTGCCTTTGAATGTGTCTCTCTGTCTCCAAAAGCTATGTGTGCAGAGTTGAAACTCAGTAGTTCATTTGTCTGATGGGTGACAGAAGCTGTGGACTTGCAGAGCACGCATATATCAGTAGTTCATCAAAAGCCCTTTCTCAATTGTCGGTCATCCCATAGTTTGCCTAGATCTCATATAGATGACTCCATTTTGATAGTGACAAATTAATGTGGTCTAACAGAATCACGATGTTTCTTCACTTACCTTTTCTGATGGTTCGTCCTTATCATTTGTCACACTCCTATACTTAATCACGACGCAGACCCTTCCTTCCTTTCTGCTTTCTTCCCTTAGCTATTTGTATACCATGCTGTCTTTTTCCCTAGAACTATCATTTAGCTGTAATGATGATGCTACCAGCAGTACTATTTTAATGAGCAGTAGGTTTCATAGCTGGAGGTGCATCTTCCTATGGTACTGTTTTCTCATGGGAATTGAAATTACTTCAAGAAAGAAAAATCTGATGTTTTGTTTCAGTTATGTGCAGTCCAGCTTTCCATCTGCTAGGGAACATTTAACATCTTTTATGGCACTAGAGGATATAAAGTTAGGAGTTGATCTGTTTTATTTTCTTCATTCTTTTATATTTCCATTTCTGGCCTCAAAAAGTTCTATCTGTCAATCTCTAGTGAGCTCTGAAGCTCTGACTTCAGGTACATATCAGCTGTATGTGGCTCTGGAGCTCCAGACAAGCAAAAAATTTATGGAGCTGGCAACTCAAAACGCACACACAATTTAGCAATAAATTGCTCTTAACATCAGGTGCATTTAAAATAAAAATGAAGCCCTAATTATCAGGGACAGCTGACTGAAAGATGGACTAGCTTATTGGACACAATTGCTGCCTGCACAGGTTGGGGATCGCTGGGTTCTGTGCTGAAGAACTGCAGCTGTGAATTAAACCAAGTGCACTTATTTGTTAGAGACTGGAAAGCCAGGACTCCTGGGTTCCTGTGCTGCTGCTTCTGCGTGGTCACAGGTAACACAATTAACTGCTCAGTGCTTCAGTGCAAGCCGTCTGTAACATAAGCATCGTGATACTTACCTGTCTCTGAGGGCCATTTACTTAATTAAATTGCTGAGATCTTCAGGTAAGAGATACTTTAAACGAGTGGCTCAGTACGCAGTAGAGGTAACGGAGCTTGGTTTCCAATGGCTTTGTCGTGTGGTTCGTTGCCAGCTCTGATTGAAACTTCCCCCCTGGGCCAGGACTTCATGAGGGTTTTCATTCTTTCTAATTCTCTCTCTGGGATTCACAGGTGCTCAGTAAGAGGTAAGTTTGGCCTTTCTTGTAAAAAAGGGTATTCCCAGAGGACGTTTTCTGGATGTCTCTTTTCTGCCCAACTGCCTGTTTTTAGAGACTTTTTCTGTTACTGCGACTGTAAAACTTGGTCCAAGTCAGCCAGTCTGCTCAAGCACTGTGGCAAGAGGGGAGATGTGCAGACATGTTCACTTGTAAGCTCCCAGGACAGCTTGCAAAGCCTTGCTTTGGTAGGTAAGCAAATGGAAACGAGAGCATCGTGGTTCAGACCCATTGGCCAGGAATGATGGAGGAGCTGAGGCTCTACCTGCTAGCACATCTCAGCTTTCTTGTGCTGCTAGCTCTGCTGTAGTTCCCTGGGTGTAGCCCCTTCCTGCCAAGGTCTGCCTGTCTGAGAAGGCCTGGGGAAGATTTTTAGCTGTTCTAGTTTTTGTGCACGCTGACTTCTGGGACTCACGCACATGGACTGGAGAAAGCGCAGGTGCACCTTGACATCCTCCTTTAAGTTAGGCTGGAAAATACATTTCTAGCCTAGAAGAGCTATGTTTCTGTTTCGTGGGACTCTGCTTGGCTGAAGCTGGGCCTGAACTGGCTGTGGGGTGTAAATGTAGGGTAATGACACTACAGGTGGTGAAATCTGCTGGTGCAAGAATTACCCTGCAGATGCTGTGTCTGGTTATTAGGTGCCCAGCTGCAGGGAAAGAAGCTCTGGATAGCAGTTAATTGAAAGCCAAAGTGGCTGTTTACTGACAGCATAGGAGAGTGGCTTGCCCTTTCTTATGTGTAATATGTGTGAGATGTCTCAGCCTTGCTGACCTAACTTGTTTCCAATATTTGTTTTCCCTCTTCCAGTTGAATTTATATGTTGTGCTTTTCATTCTTTCCTTTATTCCTACCCCTGACAGCTTCCTGTACTGCTGGTCCTTGCTGTTATGCTACTGTGGTGCTATTATACGGTGACTGTGCGTTGCTGGTGGAAAGCTGATTCCTTGACCGAGCCAGTTAAATTCTGCTAACCTTTGCTCAACAAGTAATTGCAACTTGAAAGAGAAGTGATGCCAAAAGCACTCTTGGGACAGAGGGTGGTTTATAGGTCTGGGCAAAGGATTTGTAAAACTCTTTTGGGATAGCTGAGAAGAGATGTGTATTTGTGGAATCCCAGTGATTGAATGGGGCTACTTAAGTCTCTTGAAATTCTTTGCAGGGCTGAGGGGTTCACTGCTTGAAAGAACAATGTGGTTAATAATAATGCTTCTGCTGGCTGAGTTGGTTGCAGGTAGTTTGTACCTGCTCAGCTTTTTTCCTATTTACAAATACTGTGTTATGAATATATAGTGTCAACACTTTAATTTAGAAAATCATTTTGGTCAAAAGTGTAGGACAGGGAAGTATTTTACAGAGAAGATGAAGTTTTCTCATGTGAGAGATTATAGAAAATAGTGCAATAACAGTTCAGTATTCCAGTGTGGCTGTTGATGGCCTCTGACTCTTACAGCTCCCTATAAGCTAATACAGAATGTGATTACCAAGCAAAGTCCTGAGAACTGGGGTGTGCATGCTGATACAGTACAGAAAATTTCCTAAATACAGCCAGTATGGGGATGATTTAGGATCAGTTGCCAGTAGAGCTGGCTGGCATTTTTCTCATGAAAATAATTAGTGGAATGTGGAAAGTCTTGCTCAGAATGGTTAAAAATAAAACCAACAAAAAACTGAGGAGAACTGAAATGAAATGTAACTATTTTGCTGCTTCCTTAGAAGGTTTGTTCCACCTTCACAAGCTGCCCATAGATACAGGGCAAAGCTGAGAAGGGCCTTTCTAACCTGGTTGCCGGAGGTGGACTGTCCCCACAGAAAGCCATGGATATGGCTGAAACAGGAGTTGGTGTAGCTGAGAAAGTAACTGGGACTCTACTTCTATCAGCCTGCTGTGATGCTGCTCATCTGCTTTGCTAGGCAGATATCAACTTGACTTTTAATTTTTTTTTCCCCAGTAGAAAATCTCTTTTGAATTTAGAAAGGAGAGAATTTGAAAGTGATCTATGGGAAACTCATTTTGTTAAGAGTGTTTCCACCTGCAAATTATTCTGATGCAAAATTCCCAACCAGCTATGGTAGTTAATAATTTTCTTCAAATATTTGAAGAGCAGTCAATCACAAGCTGTCTTAGGAAAGGAATTTGCTTTAATGAGGCTAAAGATACACAGTGAGAGAGGTTAGAACAGCTCTTTATTAACTGCTTAATATCTGGGCACTGTGCTAATGAATGCTTCGGAAATGTCAGTGGAAAAAAAAAAGGCATAAATTTGCACTGTTCTTTACTGTGGAAAGAGTATCCAGGACTTAAAACAAGGACTCTGTGTAGAAAACGGTTGACTGAGGTGGTTTATGCTTTGAAGACACTCATGGATTTAAGTAAAGCCAAGGAGAATGTAAAAGAAAATGAGCTGAGAGCTCATTTTAGAGAAGAGGGAGCTCAGGGGAGACTTTACTGATCTCTACAACTCCCCGAAAGGAGATTATAGGCAGGTGGGTGTCAGCCTCTTCTCCCACATAACAGCAATAAGACAAGAAGTGATGGCTTTAAGTTGTGCCAGTGAATGTTCAAGTTGGGTATTAGGAAGATCATCTCAGAGCAGTGAGGTGTTGACACAGGCTGCCCAGATTGGTGGTGGAGTCACTGTCTCTGGAGATGTTCAGGAAATATGGAGGTGTGGCACTGAGGGATGTGGTTTAGTGGGCAATATTGGTGGTGGGTGGACGGTTGGCCTAGATGAACTTAGAGTTGTTTTTTCAACCTTAATGATTCTGTGGTATGATTCTAATATGGGTAAGGTCAGCAAGGTATGCTGGGAACACAGCCACAGCTGTGTCAGTCCGAGGGAACCATGAGTGATGCCTGAGGTAAGGGGAGAGGTGAGACAAAGCACCAAGATGCTCATGAAATGCTGGAGACCTGACAGTAAAACAAGGCAGACCTAAAAATGGATCTTGGGATGTTTATGGCAGCAATTTCATTGCTTGGAAACACGGACTTTTAATATCTAAGCCTTGTGTAATATATGCAGTTGTGTCTCCAAGGAATTAAAGCAGAAAGAATTATTTGGATTGCCTGCACAGATCTGTATTGCTGTTCAGAAGCCGAATCTCTCTTTGTTTGTGCTGTTTTGATTAATTTTGTGGATTGAAACTGCACATGAAAAATGTTTCAAGACGTTTGAGGTAGAGGCTTTTATTTGGTAGAAGCACTTTGAAATTGGTTATTAAACCCCTTGATGTCTTAGGGCTGAGCCTTCCTTTGGCTCTGCAGGCTGGGCAGCTGGACTGGAGAGTGCCAGATTGCACACTGATGATGGAAGAATGAATTGAAAGTTCTGAGTTTTTTCCTTGTAAATGAACCCAGTAACTTGTTGGCAGAAAACTTTCCCTTCTGACTTGCTTGAAAGGTCTGCTTTGGAAGCAGGAGAAGCCACTTTGTATTAATTTGAATTCAGTTATTTTCTGCTTAGGAATAGCTGCAATTGGCAGTATTATTTGTCAGAGAAATGACCAGAAGCCTTGGAACAGTTTTCTGCTATTCTGAGATATATACATCTGCCTTGGGTGTTGTCTTCAAATTCAACAGCCTTTAGATTGGTGGTGTTAATATAGATGCTTAGCTTCATGCAGGAATCTAGCTTTGGACATGGGCATCCAAGCTAGCAGAGCTGAGAAAGCTGTGTTCTCTGCTCCAGGGTGAGGCAGGTGACCTGCAGCTAATTGTTCATTGTGCTTAATCTGATTTCTGTGCTACCAATTTAGCTTTAAGCCTTTATCTTGGAAGAACTGTGCGTTTTCATTTTGCAGGGAAGGAAACTA
Organism: Gallus gallus; assembly: GCF_016699485.2. Classification (NCBI taxonomy): domain Eukaryota; kingdom Metazoa; phylum Chordata; class Aves; order Galliformes; family Phasianidae; genus Gallus; species Gallus gallus. The sequence continues at coordinate 26,152,157 of NC_052537.1, read as the reverse complement.
GGAAAGGTGAGATCTCTACTTATGTCAGTGCCTGACTTTTTTTTCCCTCTAGGAGGACTAGTATTTCCCATGAAGTAAACCAGCTTTTCTTCCAGGTCATCTTAATCAAGGGTGGTTGACAGCATATGTTCCCAGAACTGGGAAGCAGGTGTTGCTTGGTGTATCACTTCTAAGACAGGATGTGGAGTTCAACCAGACTGGCAGAACTGGTGTGGTTTGGTATCGGTTTACCTGCTTGGGTCCGCTTGCAGGCATGGTGTCCTCCATCCTGGGAAGGAAAAGCATCACTCAGAGTCTACTTTGGAGCTGTGCTACGTCCCCCAGGGTGCGTCTTCATATTTCTGTGCTGTGCTGGGGGTCGGTGAGGAGCTCTGGGCTGCCTTGTGTTTTGTGGATACTACTTGGTTATTACGTGGTCCACATATGGAGACTTGCATATAGGGAAGGGAATATTTTGTTAGGAGTTTACATGCACCTAGTGGAGTATGTTACCGGGTAAAAGCCTGCCAAGCTTTCACTTTCTTTATTGTGCCACCGTGAGAGACTAGATGCTCAGGATGAGAGGAATTAAGAGCTCTGTTCCATTAAGTCCCCCCTGAAAGATACGAGGTACTGAATTCTTTCAAAAATATGGGGGCACTTTCATCGGCAGTGCAGCAAACTATCATAACCTTACCCAGTTGAATGAGAGAACAAATCCTTAATTATTCACCAGTGTGCTAATAAAGAGAAGAATGTAACTTGTGAGAGGATCAAAACCATGGAGAGCAAACAGTGTCTGTGGTGCAGCTCCCCTTGAGTTCCAAATCAAAACCTTGCTCATTCAGACTGAGTCCTCAAATGGTTGACCCTCAGCTGCTACAAATCCTGCATCTGTTCTCATGGTGGAGGCTTGGCTCTGGCAGGTTCAGCCTTAGGTTTTGATTCTGTTTGTGCATGTGCAGCATTAACAGCTTGAACTGATGGGAACGCTGAGAAACAGAGGTTACAGTTTCAGCTGTCTTGCAAATCTTGTATCCAAATCATGTTACGTGATGTGATACAGCAGCACTTGTGCACGTTGGTTGTTTTTTCACCTGGAAAGTACAATCTGCCTCACAAAATGTTACCAACAAAACAACTTCTCAGAAAATTGGCCTAGAAATATCCCCTGCTGAATTGTGACAAGGCATCTAGACATGCTGTATGCAACATGCACTTTTCCTGTCTGAGATGGGACTCATCTTGCTGCAGGTGAGCCATTTAAAAGGAAGCTGTGACTGGTAACAAAACAGGAGCAGTCTGTATGGTGGAAATGCTGTTCACAGAGGCTCATGACAGGCTGTGCATAGCTATCGCCCTTAGGGTTATTGATATCACTGGTCCTGCTAATACATAGCCATCAAAATACATTTGGGGTCTGAAGGGATGTATGACTCAGGTGCGTGCAGAAGATACCTTGAGATTTCTACAGTTAAGTAGGTTGTTTCCACTGTAGCTCAAGAGTTGGCTGTTAGTTTTAAAAATCATGGAAGAGCTGTGTTTTTTTTTTTTTTTCCTGCATTACAAATCTACAGACCAGGCAACTTGTCCTGGAGGGCTTTCATTTAGATGAGGGCAAGGAGTGTGATGTGGGGTAAGCAGTGTGCCTGCATTTCCAACTGAGCTGTGAGCTCTCTTACTCTGTGCCATTCCCATTCTGCACCTAGTCCCCTGCTTGCAGGGCAGTTGTTTGAATTCAGTGTTGTGCCACTTAGTGCTCTCCATAGAAGTGCTTTTATTAAATAGAAAACAACAACCCTGTTTCTAAGGATGTTCAAGAATTCACTCTCTGAAGATGCAAGCAACCTCTCTGTTTAGAAACCAGAATAAAAACCCCAACTTTTTTTATTAAAGTGGAAAGCAAGGAGCACTGCAGTACAAATCCAGCAGCACTTCACAGTAAGAAAGGACAGCTCAGTCGGAGGTGCTAAATAATGCTAAGACAGCAAATAAGTGAGCTGACAACAATAAGCTGAGAAAATGCATCGTTTTGGACTCTGCCTTACTGGAGTAGGACTCATTATGTGTGGAAACACACAAAAAGGTATTTGTGCTTATTTCAGGAGTGCTCCTCAATGAATGGCTTTGAATTGGAATGATGTTTGCATCAGTACCGGAGCTGCAGGGAAGTCAGCCCAGCAATGGAGGCACCTTGACTGGGTGTTTTACAGAGTCATTTAAAAAAAACCCACAACTGTGTTGTTTAAAAAAAGAAAAAGTGAATAGTGCTGTATTCCCAAAGTAAATTGCAGTGCATATAAAAGTTTAGGGGTGTGGGGTGTGGAGGAACCTCTCCCACAGTATAACTAAAAGTAAATGGCCCCAAGATTTTCAAGTGTGTTTGCTGACAAAAATGATTCATCTTGAAAGGATAACAAAATACTTTTTGAATGCTGTAGATCTTGTACCTTATGATCTCCCTTTCTGAATATCTGTGTACATCCCTGTACATGTGTACCCCTGAAATAGGCTTGTGGGCTGGGCTGAGCCAATGTTGCACTGTGCATGATTTCACTCTCCTTCTTCCATCCTATGTTGATGGAAAATACAACAGTACTTGGAGTGAGGTTTATTATGGGAATTGGCTGCTGTGTTTTATGAAGTCAGTGACATTCTTGAAGTCAGTTACCTGTTTCATTTATGTCAAATATGACCAACGGTAGTTTTTCCATAGGTAACTGAAGTTCTGTGGACATTCTTTGAAATCCAGCTCTTATTGAGGAAAGCATAAGCTTTACTGTCAATGCTGATGGCAACATGTTTTTCCCCTTGCTAGTCTAAAAGCGTGGTACCCAGAAATTGTTTTGTTCTTGAAGAGCCTGATACAAAGCTTGCAATGTTGAAAGGAATGATTCTTGCCATTTCCTAACGAGGTTTAGATCAGCTCTTTATTAGGTTAAGAGACTGAATGAAACATAGCTGAGTTTGCTTCTCAATTGAAACTTCCTTGAAATACAATAGAAAGTTCTCCCAACTCTATTTGTCAAGATGATAGGCCAGCCCTGGCTATTTCCTTAAATTTATTATTGGCAGTGTATGCTAAGTTCATTGTGGAAGGTCTCAATTACCTTTAATTATGGTAAGACTTTTTTCAGCTTTAATTAAATATAGATGGAAGTTCTTCCCCCAAGTAATTATTCCTTCGGATAAATATTCCTCGTGAGAAATATTTCTAAGGGGTTCAGCCTTGGCAGAGGTAGAAGTAATGGGAGCTAAGTGGGACAAATATTAATTTTATCACTTGATATTGAGAAGTTTGTCTATCTTTCAGAGTTAACTTATTGTGTTCTTAATTACGTAATGAAATCTTCACAAAATGTACTTAAGTTTTAAGGAGTTTTTTTTAGTCAATCCTGTTGCTCAAAAATCTGTAGTTAGTAGGATATAGTTGTAATGCTGTGACTGTTGTCCAGACTCTTTGTGCAGGCACAGTTCTGTTGGAAGAACAGAAATGGGAGTTAAATTCTTTCTTCCAGGAATGAGTAGTCGTAGTGTTGTTAGTTTGTTATTGCATACGTACACCTTCACTGTGGAGTGTTTGGTATGAAAATGGGCATTTGAATTCAGGTGAACTCAGGCCTAATCATTGTTTCCCTCCCCAGTAGTGCAGTTAACACAAAGGCAGTGCTGTCATTGTTCCTGGAGTGGAAAGTGGATAGGACATATAGCGAAACCGGATGGACAAGCCATGCTCTGACCAGCCAGCCTGTAGCCAACTGCAGGATACAGGAAGTTCTCCAGAGTAGGTAGTCTTTGACTTAGTAACAAAACTAGCTTGTCTTTATGTTGTTTCTCTGACTTTCTATTATTCTCCTTTTTGTTGTCTTCAAAGATGTGTGTATGTTGCACCTAATTTGGTAATTTAATGGGATGTTTTCTTGTTTTGCTTTCTTAAATCTACCCTGGTCAGTTACAGTTGTTTTAAATCAGGCTGCTGCTTCTTGGTCTTCTGATTGCATTGTAAGTTGGCATAGTACGGTTTTCATCTTCACAGTAAAGAGCAATTAATGACTCTACACAGCTCCCTAAAAGGCACGAAGTAAAAGTAGTGTCCTCATTATGCTGATTACAAGCTAAAGGTACACTAAAACTTCCCAGTTGAGATAATGAGGCTTTAATATCGCTCCGTGCAGTTAAGTGCTGAAATAAGAGTCAAACTGCTAAGAGAAGTTTCTTGTAAAACATCAATGGGAATTGGGAATTCTTATCAAACTTAGCTCATAAATGTTGACATTTTACTGACCCTACTCTTGCTGCAATGTTGATAATGCTGAATTGCCCAGGGCAGTGAGAAAGGCAAGCTGAGATCAAATTCAAAATAATCTGTTTCCTGATCTTGTGCTGGGTCTTGCTCTTTCTTGACCTCAATAGTTTTATTGATCTTTAAGTACTCTTGTTGCTGGACCAATCTATGTACCTCGGCTGCTGTCTTTCACTGATGTGTGCAAGTGGTTTCATGTCCCATGTAGTGTGAGGGATGCCAGCTGTAGAACTAATGCTCCTAGAAAAGGGAAGTCTGTCAAGTGTAAATGTCAGATAAATGTCCAACAGTGCCTCTGCAGTGCAAAAATATTAATGCTTTCTTTAGAAATACAACATTTAAAATTTAATACCCATCTGTATTCAGTTGAGACATTTAAGATTTAGCTGGCTGCAGGTTGGACATGGAGTCTGTTATGCACACTATGCAAGCAGACGTGCGAAAGCACCCTTTGGAGCCACTTGTCTTTCTGTATTGGGCATAACAGGATAATGAGTAATGAGTTTGGACTGGACAATGAGTGTACAGAGAACTGAAGTGATCTCAGACGAATTCTGTCTTAAGTAACAAGTAGCACCTACTGTGGAAAATGAATAGTGACTTATACGCTCCAGATGACCTAGGGTCTCTTAGAGATTGGAGCTGTACAGCTCTTCACTTAGCTCCTGTTACCATCTTCTGAGATGTGGTTATGGTGATTGTCAACACTCAGTTTTTGCACTCTATTTTTTCCCAAATTAAGAAAGAATTCCCCCATTCTCTTTAAAAGACTACAGGCATGATTATCTTCATGTAGATAACCATTTTCTGTGCAGCTGTTTGACCCAGAAACTGAGGATAATGTTTTCATACTTGGATGAAAGTCTCACAAACACCTGAAAGCCTGTTCAGGTTCCAGTCCCATTGTTGCTACATTTGTTTCGACAGGTGAGATGTACTTCTTTTTGGACTGACTGTATCAAAGGATTTTATTCATGCAGTGGATGGTAAGGAAAATTAACTGCTTGAAAGACAGAGAGAATTTGATTTCCTTCTTTAATCAGAAAGAGAAAGGACCTTTATGTTCACCATCATATCTAGATCCTCAGATCTTTCCTGGAAGAAGTGCAGCTTAAATCACCAGCTTACATGTGTAGCTGGAAGAAAGGTGGTGTTAAGATCACCACCTTACTGAGGGTTTTTGTTCCTACTCATTATCAAGACTAACAGTAGTCCAGAAGCAGACTGTACATTTTCAGGCTAATGATGGCACCTGCCCAGCATCCCATAATACTGCCATGTAAAGGTACATTACAAAGGTACTTGAAATAAAGAGTTGGCATTGGTTATCAGTAAGTGGTTTCTCTCTCTCTCTCTCTCTTTTAAAGCAAATACATGTTTGAGCTGATCTGTGATAGACTGGGTATTAAGTGAACAGCTTTTATCTGCTGAAAAACTAGAGCCATCATAAACCTTGTTGCACGTGTCCAACTTTTAAAACACGCACGGCAATATCTGCTGTTTTCTCTTTGTGTGCTTACCTATGAAAAGTGATTCCAGGTGATTTTTAAAGCAGTGCTAATCAGAGTTCAAATATTCATTATATTTTTATATTTCAAATGTGTATAGATATCACTGGTATCTGAAGCATGCAGCTGTACAGTTTTAAATATTATCAATAGAATCTTCTCTCTGAATAGATTTATTACAAAAAAGTTACCAACTGAATTAAAAAATACTGAATATGTTAGATAAGACTTTAAAAAGTAAATTAAAACTGACATTGAGTCAAAAGACATCACAGTGGAATGGTTAGTATATCAAATTCAGATTCTTTTATTTACAGAGCTAGTCATTGAAAATTGTCTATGCTGGTGCAGCATAGTTTCAACCATATACTGTAATAATGTGTATATAAATAAAATATATCCTTATATGGAGTTTTAATGGCATCTGTAAGGAGTATCTTGCTTTATCTATATTGATCTCAACAATTTTGATGAGCTACGATATACCTATGTGTATCCTGGAAGACTTAGGATTTTTGTTGATGTAGCCAAGAGTATGGAGAAATGTCAAGGGATACATCTTTCCAGGGAGATGAGCTTCGACTTTGATTTCAGATCAATAGAGAAGTAACTGTTTGCAGGTGAAGGAGTCATGACCGCTTAGTGAAAGCATTACAAACTATATCTGACAAAGATGTTCTACTCTCAGATTGTGGAGGAGGTGTGTGGAGATGAGCTTGGGAAAGGCTGATGAGAGCTGTGTTGCTTAGAAAGTTCCAGTGTGCCAACTGAGAGCTCCAGTCCTCAGCATTGCTCTGTCTGCACTTAGCGCAGAGCCCTTCTCTCCAAAGCAGAGAGGTACCGTGTAGGAGCTTTTGGCACTGATTGCAGAAAATTGTTTTCCTTGGTATTTTCTGATCAGTGATAGTTCTACTGGCCACGTATACTGAGCTCAAAGTAATTGCTTTTTGTTAGGAGATTCCCTTGAATGGGCAGAAAATATTTTTGAAAAGGGAAGCACTGTTTTGGGAAGTTGCAGCTGTCTTCTTTCAAGGCATCATCGAAACAAGAATGCCCACGTTTGCCATTTCCTATTGAAAAGTTGTTAATGGGATTTGTTTTCAAATGTTTTAACAGAGTTCTGTAAAGCCTCTGCTCCCAACTTACATGCTGCTCGAAAGCACTGTTTGCTGTGATTTGACAGTAAGCTGACAGGCCAATAAAAAATGAAAGGTTTATCTGCTATTTTAAAGTGGCCAGGATTATGTGAGGGGCATTTTATGTCATGCATTGTTGGGAGTGAGGAAGAAATATATCCTCAACATGCTTCATATTTTCATTGATTAGTTGTGTTGGTCTCAAACTCGGGTGGCAACAGAATTGTTGTGTATTAAAATGCCTGTAGCAGTATTGGACTTTGTAGCAGCACTGAGACATGGCTTTTGCTTTGCAGACTGGATTAGAATGTCTCATTGCAAACTGCATTAACCCAACAAAATATTTGCCATGTGTAGAGATGGTGGGGGCTGAAAAGTAGTTTTAAAAGTCTGCAGCTGTAACTTTATTTATATCAAAAGGAAGGAAAGCTGTGTGACTGTTAGGAGGTATGAACGCCTGCCCTGTCTGAGCCTTTTTTGGGTCTTAATGAGGTCTGTAGTGATCACTGAAGATTTCTGAAAATCTTGAGCTGTGCAAAGGTGGCTTATTTTATTTATTTATTTTCCAAGGAGAGAACAAAGCAAACAGTTTTTTTGAGTCTTAAATGAGCCAATGACGTTCTTAGCAATATTTCCGACATTTCTAATGTTCTTGGAATGCTGGGTCTGAATTTAATCAGCAGAGTTATGGGGAAGGGGATGTTGGCTGACATACAAGAAATGGAATCCAAGTTCTTTACATTCAGAATTTCCAGCTGAAATGTATCTAGGTTCTCTTCAAAGCATACAATCCAGTGCACTTGTTATCTGAGACAAGCTTCAATTTATCACCCTCTCAGTGAGATCCTGCTAGCCAGATCTGAGTAGCCTTGTTTTCTTTCTACTCTTCTTTAACTTTCTGTATTGCTTTTTTCAACTGACAGTTCTGTCCACCAATTGTGTAATTACTGTCTATCATTTTAAGTGATGGGCAAAGGGCCAATATCTGAGGTCAGGGCCATGAACATCTGACTTCCCTTGAGAGCGGAGCTGGTCGAGTAGGAAGAATATTGATTCCCTGAGTAGCTCAACCAAAAAGAAGGAACACTTTCAAATGCTTTTGACCTGCATGTCCAACTGTCTCTACTTAAAGTAAATTAATGAAGGGGTAAATCATATCTTACAGGAATTGTGCTTCAAAATACAAAAGGAGAGGCTTTGACAAAGGAACCTAGAGGCAAGATTTCAGTGCAGGAAGCATGCCTGACACCGGAGTTATTTTTACAGAAAATGTAGAAATGAGTGCATTTGATCCCTGTCAGAGTGCAAACTGAGTCTCCTGTGTTGTGGTTAGTTTGGTGGGTCTGCATTTTAAATAGGAGCATGTAAATGAAAAATTCACTGCTTTACTTGAAACTGTCTTATTTAAGTCATGTAAAGAGACAGACTGTGACTTGTTCTTTCTTCAGATTATGTTTTGTAGTTTAGAGAGAAAAATCTTTGCACGTAACTTCCAGTTATTTCTTACTTGTTTCTCCCATACTTGTAACCCTGAGTGTGACTAGGCTTTTTCACCACTGGATAACAGCCCTAACTACAAAGTATTTGTACTTTGTACAGTTACTCAAGTAACTATAAACTCAATAGTGGATACTCATAGTGTCACAGATGGTGGAAAATAAAGTGTTCCCACCCATCCCCATCTTCTAAAACAAACAAGGGCAAAGGTGGTTGTTATGTATCGCTTGTGACTGGGATTTTAACTCATGGAATATCACAAGTTGAGAAGAACTCACAAGGATCACAGAGTCCAACTCCTGGCTCTACACAGGACCACCTAAAATTCAAGTCATATTTCTGAGAGCATTGTCAAATGCTTCTTGAACTGTGGCAGGCTTCATGCTGTGGTCCTGAAGTGTTCAAGAGCCCATCTTGTGTCTGATGGAGACCTGGAATCTGCTGGTATTTGATTTTCTGAAAGCCTTGAAATCTGTATTTGTGCCCGCGGTCTGAAGGATGATGTGGAAATGTCAAAGCAGCCTTTTATATGCTGAACAGAAGTAGAAGAGTGATCTGAAAAGACCTTTAAATGTCTTGGCTGAATTTAACTTCCTTGATAAATCTTAGTTACAAATAACTGAAACATACTGCCCTACAGAAGGGAAAAATGTGCCATGCAAGTTATGTCCTAATCTTCTGGGTTATCCTTGCTGATACTTTCATCCTTGAACACAAATTATTCATGTCCAGGAAACCCAGAAATTAATGTTGATAAACCCAGGAAGATGACTTTGCTGTGACAGACAAGCATTTGTTGAGAAAGCTCAGTCCTGATCCTTTCAGAAGTATCCGACTGCTTCCCGGTTGCCATTTTCAAAAAGAAGTAGAGGGGAAATGGAGAAAAGCTTTTTATATGGAAGTCTAACAGAAATGCTCCCACCTTCAATTTTTATTTTTAACATGGTTGGTGGGAAGCTCATGAAATGCCATTGAGTAGCAGATCACTATTGCTGTTGGCAATTTAGTTAATTATTACCAGGTAAATGAACAAAAACACAGGTCTGGAGGAATTAGAAATAAATACTAATCTTGTTTTCTGCATTCAAAGAGTTGTTTTATTTCTTACACTTCTTATTTCCTTGTGTTGTCTGTTTGGTCTCCCTGGAATTCACAGCACACCAACTTTTTAATGAGCTGTTGGAGAGCAAAGAGGTCCAAGGCCAAACCTTGGTCTTCAGCTTGGGTGGAAGTGGGAGTAATTAAATGCTGAAAAGGCGGTGCAGTAAAATGCACTGGAAATGAGGGCAAGAAGGGTAATGAATAAAGTGAGGACAGTTCTTGATAAACTTCTAGGAGAGGGTTGTGACAGCCAGAGGCACTTTCCAGTGTAGTGTGGCTTGGCTGTACTTTTACACACCTCTGAATGAAGGTAACGTTCACAAAATCTTGAATAAGACTGTATCCCATTTTTTTTTTACTGCCTTCTTGGATTGGATGTTGCACAGGGAGAAAGTGGTCCTGTGTCTTAAGGCAGTGTATGGAATGCTGATTTTCTGTTTTAGAGGTGGTGAATTGAGAGGCTTTGTGCATTATTTCACTCATGTTTCTTGAAGTTGAGAGGATAAGTATTTGATCACCTGTCCCCATTCAAAGGATATGTGACAGTGATACAGCCATGATTTTCTCTGTGGTCATGGAGTGCTGTAATCTAACTTTCCCTGCCCTTACATGAAAGAGGGATATGATTTGTTCTAAATTTAAATATCTTGATTCACCAAGGACATTGCACAGAGGGGAGAGAACACAACTTCCTTTTTGTGTTTCTCGTAAAGGATGCTGAACACGGACTGAATTTCTCAGAGTTGAGCAGCAAAATGTGGAAAGCAGAAATTGAGTTTGTAATGACTATCTTCTGACTTCTTGTTGTTCTCTACTCCTTTGTGGAGGGAAAACTATCTTCTCCCCAAAATGGAGTAGATTATGTAACTCCCAGTCATACCTCACAGATATGCAAGAGGAGCTGAGTCAGGGAAAGAAAAACTGCTCAAGCATCTTGAGACTGTGTTGTTTTGAGAGTTGTGTGATCTCTGACTCCCACAACATCTCTGGGCAACAGGGATTTCTGAAAGAAATTCTAGCAATTCGTCAGGGTCTGTGTCACAGGCACCTCTTCAGGGGGAGTACAGCTATCAAGGTATGCCTGTTGCTGTGAGATACTTGCAAGCAATGTGCCTAATGCTAACATGATACTGAGACTTTGCTAATTATCCCTGCTTCTTATAAGGGCTAATTAGCTTAAGAATAGATTCTCATGGAGAAAGGGTTACCTAATTTCCAGCATCCATTACCTTTTTTGACTTGAGGCCATTTGAACATGTAGGCTAAGTCAGGCAGAGGGTGTTCTGATTCTTCTGTGTTACTGTTTGTTGTCAGCTTTCAGGAAAAGAACAACTCTCCGTGTAACTAGCTCTATTTTCCTCATGTCTGTGGCCATTGTTGTAGGAGAGCTAAAGAGGAGAGTATTGTGGATCTTGCTTCTTTATTTCAGGACAGCTGGCTGCATCTTTAGTGGGAGACATTTTGTCTCTGCCAATTAAATCCCAGCTGGAAAGGGTATCTAGCAGATAGTTACCTTTGCTCATATTGTGTATTACTATGCATTTATTTTAAATTTCTTTTCTGGTAATAGCAGGTTTCTACATATAAACGTAAGGTTTCCTAGGAAAAGCACAAATCATATTGGTCATTCAGGTAGCTGAATCAGGAACAAAGGTTTAATAACTTGCTCCAATACCTAGCGGTGTTATCTAAGGATATGGTAGATTCACTGCCTTTTGAAACCTTTATCAAGAATAGTACTTTTCTACAACAGATTTTCCAGACCAAAGGAGCTGTTGTGTTTAATGTGAGAATCTAAAGGATGCTCTTTGATCTGCATTACAGCAAAAGGCAGATACCACTATTACAAAAACCTTCAGGCTGTGGATCTGATTAAACTGGAGCAGTTCCGTAGACAGTGAGAGTCTGTCTCCTGTGTGTCCAGTGGTGGTACAATTGAAAGCTTAGATAAGGAGCTATAGAATGTTCAGGCACAATCAGTGACTTCTTATCAAAAAAACAAACAAACAAACAAACCAAAAACAATTAAATATGAGACAAGAGTGAAAAGTTTCCAGGTTTTCTAGCTTCCTTTCCTCCTATATCTCTAATGTACACTGTTATGTTTTTCCTTCTCTTTGCTTTGGTGGTCTGTTCCTTCTGGATACATTTTTCTTCCCTGAGTGGCTCTTTCTGGCTTGCTACATCACCGAACTACCATGACATCATGTGTACAACAGATGCAATTGTGGCAGAAAGGTGTGAGTTTGGGAAAGATTTGACAGGTCAGAGAAATGCAGGGGATGTAGAGAGAAGTGTAATAAAAATAGAAGGCTTCAAAATGATACTTTGTTTTTTTGCCTTCTGATGTTTAGTGATTGCTACCCTATGGGATTGAGATGTTGATCCTTAAAAGGAATGAAGACCCTAACTGGTGGCCTTTGAGCTGTGGTGCTGCTGAACAATGAAGTTACTTTACTTTCTATTTTTTACTTTGTCATTCCTTAAAACCTTACCTGATGTTTTGAGTGTCTTCTAGACATTAGGCTGATGTTCCTCCTTCAGATTAGAAGTACTAACAGGAAGGTGAAGGCGTTGCATGACATACATATATATGAAAAACATATTTCCTAATATTGTATTAGGTTATGGTTTAGGACAAGAATAGATGTTTTCATGAGTTGAAGCAGTGAAGAACTTCAGTGCTTTGAAACAGATGTGACAACTAAAACTTATTTAAAATTCTTTTCTAAAATATGAAATCATTGAAAAGTGGGGCTGGAAGAGATCAGGAGACATCATGTGGCTCATGCCTTTGCCCTGTGGCAAGAGCAACTCAGCCTGAACTGTTCCTGACAGAAGTGCATCCAGCCTCTCCTTCAAAATGTCCAGGCTACTGAAAATAGATGCTTCACAGAAAGTCTCAGTAACCCGTTCCTATGCATCGCTGCTATTGCTGTAAGCAAAGTTTCTCTTAATATCCAACTTGCTTTTTCTTTGTAGGTATTTCAGGTTATGATTCCTGTCTTGTGCATCACAAATCTTAACAGTTTATATTCTTTTTGAAGCAGCCATGCTTCAACTTGTCCTGGACATGATTTGGATAATGTGTTAGGATGATTTTAAACAGACCAATTATTTCTGTTGTTCTTCATTTGCTTTTTTCATATTGGTAATTTATTTATCTGCTATGTGTTTCCATTTTCTGACAATGCATGTATAATGAGAATCAGCTTCTTCTGTGTCTGTCTCTCAGTGAAATGGGTAAAATAGTAACACTAGAATAATAGGATTTTTGTTGATATCTGAAAATATTCAGTGGGGTTCCCTTAAGTCAGTAGTCAGTGATCAGTGAAACTTGGAGCTTGAGATGAAGTATAAGATAGAGCTACACAAGTTGTAAACTACTATTTTTATCTGCTTTTATAATAAAATCATTGAGATCTTTAACTCACAATCTAAAAATGTGTAGTCCAGGACAGGAAAGAAACCAAGAAGTGATTGGTGTATGGCTCAACAAAGCCAGAAGGAGAGGCCAGCCTCCATAACTTCAGGTTTGATTCCTTACTCATTATGCAGATGTGCCTTCCTTACCTAAAGTGCTGAGGTGTGCGAGGTACATTTGTCATCTAAAATAACCGATTTCAGGGGCAGTCCATCAGTCAATTTCTAGTTTAGGTGCTAAGTTCTTCATGCAATCCAGATTATGTGAGATTTGGGCAAGCGCTCTTTGCTGCACTATGATAGATGGGATTTGGAAGGAAGAACAGAGCCCAGATATGGTGAAGAAAAGCCCCGAAAAGAGATGTTGGGAAAACCCTAAAAGCTGTCTCTGAAAATCCATCTTTTTTTTTATCACATAATTAGGCATTACTGCTGACACATCCTCCCTTATGATTCCCTTTAAGTTTGAGCATCTGGCCGGGTATTGTACATAAGCCCAGTTTTCTTCTCCCTATACAACAGAGTTTTGATTAATTAATCATTGCTTCAGTTTGAATAATACATTAAAGATGCACTTGAATGTACTAAGGAAAAAGAACGTATAAACCAACAAAAGGAAATGTTGCTTTGGTTTTTGAAAGGAAGTGCTCTCCAAATGGCAAGGAAACTGTAAAAGGTAAATGGCTTACTGGTCAGCCTTTTTCTCTTTCTGCTTTTGTACATTGGCTACTCTTTTAGATTCAGTGCTGTGACAGTAACTTCTACATAAGCAGGCTGTTAAGAAATTAAAAAAGGCATTTAATACAGCAATATTAAAGGATGGTACAGTTATGATGAATAAACTGAATGTTTTGCTCTATTATTAAAAAAAATACGTATATATTTAAACACATGTATACATAGTTAGCTATTGCCCATGACATACTGTGGCTTCACAATAGTACTTCTTTTTGATATGGCCACAAGTTGGGTACTTTCTCTTCTAAAAATACTGCTGTGGTTTCCAAAGTGTAAGGTTTTATTTGCTCAGTGTTGAACCTGTTACTTCACAACAGCCATGACTGCCCCCATGTTTGCGTTAGGGCACATCCTCCATTATCTGGAGGCAACGAAGCAGAGCTTTCAAAAGCACAGAGAGAAGTGTTTTGTATCTAAAGGCCTGGCTTTCTCAGTAGGTTGATCCTTTTTCCCTATGCCTATAGTCAGGATTTTCTGAGGATGTCACTCACACAGTTGGTATTGGACAGTATGCAGGCTAAAAATCTGGATATTAACTTCTAGGCTGCCATTTTTCAGACATGTTCAAAGTTGGCCTAAACTTGTCTTTAATAACTTAAGCTTTCTGGAGTTGCTCAGGTTTTTAAGTAGAAGGAGAAGCAGTGTATTTGCTGATGGATCTGGCTTGTTCCATCTGTCTGGTCAGCATGTGGTTCTCTGCAGATCTGTTGTATTGACACTGTTCAAAGAACATAGTGTTAAATGCAAAAGAAATAATATGTTGCTGAGTGCTGAAATGAGAGCTGGTGCCCACCAGAGCTCTTACCCACAAATACTCTTGCAAGATTTTTCCGCCCCTCCCCCCCCCCCCCCCTAATCCATTTTCAAGCCCAGAAATGCCTGGTGTTTACCCAGCAGGCCAATGTGAAAAGGTCAGCTTTATTTCTTTGACCTTTTCCATCTCAGTAAACATTGGCAGCTGGAGGTCCTCACTGCAGACATGCCAGTTGCAGTGAAATGGTGTTACAGGTAATGACGTGCATACAGAGCATCGTTGACCTCTCTGCTGTTTGCCCATCAACTCAGCAGTCATCCTGAAATCTTAGCCACTGAAAAAGAAGCGAGACTGATTTGCTTTCAAGGAACATGCAGGTGGATTTTCTTCTCAGCTTGGCAAGTGTGGGTTATTGTTTGAGTTAAAATTTAAATATTTATAATCTTAAAAGTAAAGATGTGTTTAATGCTATTGTGCGCACCTGGGTTTTGTTCCTGATGTGCTCATGCCACTTTGTTAGATTTCCCCACACAATTAATACTTTCCTGGCTGAATTTCTTAACTTTTCCTTTGAAAGGGGAGACAGTGTCTAGAGCCTGCATGGAGTAAACTTCTGGTGGAAACGCAGGGGTGGGGAAAAAAGAACATGGTATCCACTGAGACTTTGATTGTGGCTTTACATCAGGCTCTGATCTCTTGATTGAACTGTAGATGTTCCTGTTCATTGCAGGGCAGTTGGACTAGATGGCCTTTGGAGGTCCCTTTCAACCTAAATGATTCTGTGATTTTTATGATCAACCAGAATAATTTACTGAAACTAGTGCTGCTGCTGTGGAAGGGAAGAGACAGTGTGGACATCATCTGTAGTGGAGTTGTGTACCACTTCAGTTTCAGAGCTATTCACAAGCATTGTCTGGTCCCTCTTTGGATCTTTTAAGACTGAAGTTGAACCAGTACATATGTTTTTTTGATGCCCACCTTAATCCGTAAGTCCATGGCTGTGTGTTTCCTTCAGTCACTCTTCCATGTCCTGCAGTTTCACTAGTGGGAGCGTGCATGGGAACAGAGGAAAAGCAAGTTGCCATGTTGTGTTAGGGCTGCAAGTGCTTCTAGGTCAAAGAAAACTACCCAGTCTCTTAGATAAGTGATATCAGTGGTACCTTTATACTTATCCTGTGCAAAGCTGAAGCTCATTTCCTGCCTCTGATTTCTGACATATGAGAGTAACTTTACTGATGGAATTATCTTCAGTGTTCAATCTGTAGAGTGTTTTTTCACCTTCTAGAATGTAGTGAAGTACTTGTTGATAAAGAGTCTCTGAATAAAAGCTTCAATGCTATCATTATAAAGACTTGGTGCAAAACTCTCAAAAAGCACAAGAAAAAAAAGGCGACTTGTAAGTAATGATGGATATGCTCCTGGATACTCTGTAAGTCCTTTTGTCCCTTGTTAATACCTCATTTCAATTGTTGCATTTTTAATATTTGATTTAAGACAGTGACATGCTCTGATCGTTTCTGTTGAATGCATGAACATCTGTTTTTTGTTGTGGCTTAGTGGTGTTTGCTGTTGGCTGGGGATGAAAGGAGAGATCAAATGGCTTGAAGTTGGCTTTTTTTTTGTTTTTCAAAGTTTTCTTTGCTCATAAGTTACAACCCAAGAACTAAGCATTAATTCTAATTGTGACTGACAAGCAATGACGGAAAGGAGGAAAATGTGACTGATGCATTTGCTGTGCTAACTCAGCAGCAAGAGGAAAAAAAAAGTTATGATTGCACCATAAAATCGTGCTTTACCTAATGGAGAGATGAGGTTGCAAAAAGGTGCTTCATTGTGCAATCTGATCACGCTGCATGGTAATTAGAGACATGCTGTTTGTCCAGAAGCTGAAAAGCATTTGGCATCCTCAGCCTGGTGACCTGAGGGTGAGGACACGGGTCCTCTGACCTGTGCCAGTTCGAAGTGAGGGGAAAAAGTGAAACCTTTGTGCCTATGGCTTATTGGAACCTGAATGGAAGCCAGCATCCTCTTAACAAGTCATGGTTTGTGAGCTTTCTGCTTTACTTCTCTTTGAATATTTTTAGATTTCTTAAAGTAACTTGGCAGTTATTGCCTTGTGTCATTAAACAAAAATCTCAAGAAAGTCTGTTCCACTCTGTGTATTTAATGATGTATGTTTGAAGATGAACCAGAGAGCATTAATGTCTAGGGAGAACTTGAAAAATGGAGGGTACAAAAATGGGTGATTAATTCATCTGAAAGTATGGGCAATTGATTGCTTGCTCTGAGTGATGTCCTTTTGCAAGCCTGGCAAATAACATCTCATGCAATGTGCTTTAAGCATATGGCTAAAGCTTTTTTAAATACCTGCCTCATCTCTGCTATTTGGAGAGACTGTGCTGTTTCTAACAAATGTAGAGATCTGTCCACTACCCTTGTTCTGAACAAATACCTTTTTAAGTGAAGACACTTCTTCTATGTTTAAAGTCAGATAAGAAAAACTTGTCTGACTGCAAAAGCTAGTGCCTGAGCTTGGGTTCCTAAAGTCCTAACCTAATTTGTAAGAGATGAAGTCTACTTTTAGTGAATAACTACCTTCCCGGGCATATTATTTTATTTAAAAGCTAGAATGAAGGGGAGGAGATTACTTTCAGAGCAACCCTTGTAGTTATGGTTCCTATTTCATTGTGTTGGCCCACAATGATACTCAGTTTTAGTGTTTGTACAAACCTCTCTGTGCACTTCACTGTACCCTCCACTGGTGGCGGTGTGGGGAACACACAGCTCCATTATGCAGTGCTGCAAGAAGCAGAGAACCTGGGTGAAGAATTGAATAAATGTGGTATTACATAGGACTGAAGTTGGTGTGCGTATTGACTTTGGTGGAGAAAACACTGCCCTATGTTGCAAATAAAACATCCTACTGGTGGTTGTCTCTACACTCAGAGTAGGGAAGGGTACACAAAGATATGGATGGGAGTAAGCCTTAGCTTTTTTGACATGTACTAGTCCCAGCTGGGAGCAAGATAGCACCTTTTGCACTGTTCTGGGTTTGCAGTTGCATTGAGTTCTTATTGTAAGAACTTATCTATGGGGCTATTTCAAAGTATGAAGATGCAGCTGAATGTGGTCACGTGTGCTTACTGATGTGCAGTTCATTAGCCTTGGTGTCTCCATGCTTAGTGGCAGTAGAGATGACTTTTACCACCATATCATCAGTATAGAAGCTGGTTTGCACCTGCAATCCACAAGTTACATGTGTACCTATTACACTGGACAGTACTGGCATCCCACTATGGCACATTTCCACTCCTTTGTGGGGGAAAAACAAACTTGCTGAGCAGCTTATTTTTTCACCCAAGGAACTTTATTTAATATCTTCAGGACGCTAATGTGTAAAAGAGCATCAGTTTCTCTGAGCATTGCACTGAAAACCTTCTCTATTAAATGCTTCCTTGGACTTGATCAGTTCGTTTGTAACCTCTCTATGTGTGAATATAAATGTTGCCCACCTGATTATCTTGCTTTACAGTACTTCAAAAGCCTTGCTAAATCTGGTCAATGCAATAAATACCTAATGAGCACAGAACCTCCTTACTTGGCAAATAAATAAGTAAAGCTTAGCATGAACTCTAAGTAATGCTTTCAATCAATCAGCATAAATTCTTCTTTGGCTGCAAAACCGAGAACTGAGATGATAAAATGCTCTTGCTTTGGGTGTGCTATGCTGATTATATTAGTTCTTTTCCCACCCAGTAATAGGGACAAACACAAGTTATTTTTTTGCCTTTTTCAGTTCATAGCCTCTTCTACTCAGTAGTACTTGCAGCACTGCTATTTTAATATTTGAAGTCATGGCCTCCTAGTATGAAATATATTGCACTGTAACACTTTGATAAGGGTATATCAAGACTCCAGAAAGACAACTTTTCAACCTGGTCTAGTAAATGAGGAGGTTGGTGGCCCTGCCTGGCAGGGGGCTTGAAGATTCATGATCCTTGAGGTCCCTTCCAACCCAGGCCATTCTGTGATTCTGTGTGATTAACTTGCTTGTGGTCCCATTGTCTTTCCTTAATTTTCTCACCCCATAACTGCTTGCATAATTGATGGTGTCAGTACTAGCAGGTCTATTCTTGAAACATGGCTGTAGGAAATTAAGATACAAAGACGGTTGTAACAGCAGAAGATACTGTCTTGATTTCTGTAGAAGTAGTATTTGAGCTACAGGAGAACGAAGAAGGCGGCTTCATGGAATCATAGATGGCTTGGGTTGGAAAGTCTCAAGGATCATCAAGCTATGACCCCTCTACCATGTGCAGGGCCACCAACCTCCATATCTAATACTAGACCGGGCTTGATATTGATTGTTTCTCTCATCTTTTCTTAATATGGTGAGGAAAGAACACTATGGTGCCAGTAATCTGTAAGCAATAAAGAGGTGGAAGGTAACTGTTCTCAACAGGGTTTGTGGTAGGTGATCCAGAAGAACCTGCAGCTCTTTATATTGTTCTGCCTTGTTTGTTGTGCTGTGCACTGATGCATTTTATTTCATAGCAGCTCAAGGTTATGGTTGACTTACTGAAATCTCATGTTATATTACAAAACAGCTGTGACAGTGACATTACAGCTGGTCCAACTGTTGAGGACTATCAGTAAGAATGAAAGCATTTGATGTTATGGCATATTTCTTCCCAGGCTGGATGTGGCTCTGGGCAGCCTGGTCTAGTGGTTGGTGACCCTGCACATAGCAGGGGTGTTCAAACTCTATAATCATTGTGGTCTTTTTCAACCCAGGCCATTCTGTGATTCTCACTCAAGCCCCAAAGAAGGCCAGTTACTTGCTTTCTAGTTGTATATCTTGTTTCTGAAGAAGAACAAAGTGATTTATATCGTGCTTGATTTGCCTGTTTCTTTGTAAATTCTTAGGATACTTGCAACCCTCTGGTGTAGTACTTCTGTGATAGTCTTGTAATGACAGCTAAAAATGTAGGATTTTTTAAGTGTGTTTGTCTCTGATTAGAGAAGGAGTGCAATCTCGCCTGTTCCCCTGCAACCACCCATATATTTATGAAGGCTCAAGCAAAAAAAAAAAAAAAAATCCTGTAGTGATTGGCTTCATTCTTTTTACAAGTTGAGTCGTTCTTTGGGTTTTTTGTTGTCTAAACCACTGAATCTTTTCTTCCTTATAAGCACGGAGTTTAGTATTCTTTCAGATCCTTCTGAAAACTCACTTCTAATGCCCATCTTTGCTCAATTTAATTGAAAATAACAAAAGCTTTCTCAAACTAACAGGTCCTGTTTCAGGTGCAGAATTCTTCTAAAGATCTCAAGTAATGTCTTGAGTTTTATCCAGCATGATGATATGCTCACTATGAATGACAAATTCTTCTAATCTTCTTAGGTCCCATGTGTGATATGTATAATAACATATTACACAGCAAACTTTCAAGGCAGTTTTCTGACAGCTCTTGGGGAATTCCATGACTAAATAATCTTTCTGTAATGTCACTAATTCAAAAAGTATCAGACTTCCAAGTAAAGCTGGGAGAAAGTGTATTTTCCATTCTACCAATAACAGTGTTGATCTGTCAGTGTTCAGTGGTTTCTTAAGCTCATTTAGTTTCACCAAATTTTGAATGCCTCCACCTCAGCAAAATAAAAATTTGTGTCTCTAAAAACAAACATAAATTCATGTTTGAACATGGGAGTGGTGGGGAACTGTTTAATGTGGGCAAAATAATTTTTATGTGCTTTTAGTGTCAGTAAGACTTATGAAAAAAATAAGGAGGAATTTCAATAGGTTTTGCATTGATCTAACAGAATGACTCTTTATGAACACTGGTATAAAATTTTACATAGATGGCTTTATATATATAAATATATACATGTGCATAGAATGTCTAGGAATTTTGCAGGTTGAGAGTCAAACATCTGGCTCTAAAAAGAAGATTCATGCATAGGCTGACTTGTTCTTCTGATTGCACTGAAGTTACTGGTAATAAACATGTTTCGGTGACCTTTTTTGTTTGATTTGTTGGCTCTTTTTATTTTATGATTTATTCTGTTTTGCCCTTTTCTGGGGGAAATTATCCTGTTTAATCTGTTTTTAGCTGAAATTAAATAACTACAAAGGTGTTCTTTTTACTAACAGGAAATTGATGGAAAGTGTTACATAAAGTGCAGTCTAATGTTGAAGCTGATTCCATGCACTCTAGAATAGCATGTCTGTTCTGACAAAACTGTTCCTTTGGATAACTATTCCTGTAGCTGGGGCAGCGTGCTTGTCTGGACTTTGAAGACTGTCATCATCTGTGTCTTGATCATTCTCATGTCATCTCAAACTGGTTCTAAAATTCCTGGGCTAATGCATAAATCTGCAGAGAAAACAATGTATTCTTCTTTTGTGCCAGTATTTGGCAAACACTGGAGAAATCTGAGTACCTGTTTCCCTTTTGCATAGCACAGCTTCCTGGCTATATTAATATTATGACACCTATTATCTTTGTGGTTAAAACCCATGACAAATTACAAAGCAGTGCATTATTTAAGAGGAGTAGCTTTCCCCCCAGTAGATGTAAAAGCAGTCACCAAACTTTTCTTTAGGTAAAATGGCTTTCAGGATGAATGATTTGGCCTACATCAGAAACATAAATCCTTCTCAACTTGGTTGTCTGTTTAAATGATCCATTGAAAAATTACAGTAATTAATTTTCTGGATTAATATAGGCAGCTTTTGTAGAAGGCCACCATCTGCTAGTGATGGAATGTTCAGAGCACTTCTTCCTTGTTGAGCAGACTTTTTAGTTATAAAGTTGTATTCAAGATTTACTGAAGATTTCCTTAGAGAAAGTTTTCCTATTTTGTGAGACTTTGATGGTCCTTGCTGCCCAAACCCCAGTTAGTGTCTCAAATGTTGAGTTTCGTCTCCAGTTGTAATATGCAAAGAAAAAACAGCTGAGAGGCTTGTGACAATGCTATAGAATCAATAGACTTGAAAAAGACCACTAAAACCATCTCGTGTAAGCATCAGTCCATTATCACCACGCTCACTAAACAATCTCCCAAGTGCAACATCTACCCTGTTCTTGAACACTTCCAGGGATGGTGACTCCACCACCACCTTAGTCTGTATGTGCTTACTGGGATACTGAGCAAACAAACTTCAAGAGGAATGCTTTTTTTTCTGGTCAGTTGGAAGGCATGACAGAATATGGAGGTATGTCTCATACTGCTGGAGGATTCTCTTATGGAAAAGGGCAATGAAGCCTATTGTAACTCTGGTAGGGATTTGTAATGTTATTGTAGAATAGGAGTCATGTGTTGTATGGACAGTTTGTATGGAGGAGAGAGCCTTTCACTGAAGGAACATTGAAGGAGGACTGCAGTTAACTAGTAGATTCAGCTAGGAATAGAAATTGAGATAAGGCTGAGGTAGTCTTGACCAAACATCTCTCAGATACAAGGTCAAAGAAAAATTGTGACCTATTGCTCCTGACGGGTTAAAGTGCTGTGATTCATAACCACCTTAATCCAGCACATTCCATGCAAACCTGCTATCAAAAAAAAAAAAAAAAATTCAATCTTAAGAGACTTTTTAATGAAAAAGTTACCCTAAGTCATGGATTCTTTCCTCTCTGGCCCAGGTAGTGCCAGAGTTCTGTTTTACCTGAACTCTGACATGTTTTCATAATCTAAGCCAGTTTCTATTGACTAGATGTCACAGGCAGTCCTAGCAAGCCAGTAGTCACCAGTTTAATGTGGATAACTATCCTGACAACAGAGTGCAATTATGCTAACAGCAGAATGAACTGAAATATTAGTGACTTGCATCAAATGTCTTGGAAAAGGGAATTGAACTTGCTGGGAGAGGAAAAAGTAAATAGGAAAGAAATTTTGTACAAATGGGAACCTCACTGAGGGTCACCTGTGAATGGTATGGTGTCTGGCTGTAGGCAGTGAAGCTAACAGCAGCACTGCAGCACCTACTATTAAGGGTTAATGTGGGGTATGACTTGCTGCTAGAAATATTAATCCCAAACACTCATGCCCTTGATGTTCTTGTTAATAAATTGTGTTTGAGCCACTGTTCTAGTTTTTGATGCTGTCCTTGGGAGAGGTTGTCATACAGTTGCTTAAAAGGGAGCATAATGGTTTATGACTGTAGTACCTGAAGTCCTCTCATGGAATGAGTTCCCAGGAGATCCTAATCATACAAAACTAATATTGCCTGGCTAGTGATAATGTCATACTGCCAAGCTGAGTTACATGGATTGCTGCGGTGAGTGCCTGACTGATTAATTTTAATTCATTGTAAATAAAAACGGTGTCAAGGAAGTATTGCAAATAAGAAATGAGTCTGCACGTGAAGGGATTAGCAGGGAACTGATGAGCCAGGATGGCGTGGCCGCATTCCTCAGCCACCTCTGATGGTACTGCTGAGGTAACAAGTGAGCCTCAGATCAACTCTGAATAACTGCACTGAGCGCTGAGAAGCCCTAAGCAGAAGGAATTTTTCTCTTGAGAGAAGATAAAAACAGGGAAGAGGCAAAAAGGAAGGGGAAAAATGCTGATATGGGGGGCATGAAATGAGGTTCCTAAGGCTGGAAGCTTTATAGCAGAGCAGTTGCTGCAGGCTCTGCCTTCCTCTAATGATTTCAGGGAGCTAGCTGTAACATAAAGTTTGCTGCTTTCTGCTTTAACTGAAGAAGAAGCTGAGACAGGCCTACAGGAAAGCACCATCCTGGAAGGAACAGTGGTGAAGCTCCACTCCTGCCACGTGTGCTCATCTCCCTGACTGAGGTGGTCATTTCCCTCCCCCCCTGCAACAAAGCAACAACAACAAAATCAAAATATATGTAAATGAAGTGCATCACTTAAGCTCCTGTCAAGTTGCCAGTTCAAACCTACTTATTCTGGGCAGATCTCTTTATCCTCACAGCCAGGTTGCTCACTCTGGACTCAGTCCACAGACTTTCTTTTTTTTTTTTTGGACTCTCTGTAAGTGGTGAATCACATTACAGCTAATAAATGACTCAGGATTGGAGTAGGTCATCAGATTCTTTGATTCCACAACTTCATTATTTTTTCTTCCTTTGGAGCATTCTGAGAGAAACTCTGATTTGAATATTTATGAGAACTCTGGAGGTAGGTAGAAGAGAAGGTGGACTTGTTATTTAGGTTTGAGGAATAAACTGTACCCTTGTTTTAATCGTATTGACTTTTACAAGTCATCTGCATAGTGGGCTGAAATGACTTAATCACATGGGATAGATGAAGAAAAGAATGACTCTGGTTAGTATTGGTCTGGAGTTACGAGCTCTCTGTTTTGTGCTTGACCTGAACAAGTCACTCTCCTTCCATTTTTCCACTTGTGCTAAATGGAAATAGTAATTACCTACTTTAGAAGAGGGCATAGGGATGAAACTAATTAATGTTTATCATGTACTCAGTTTCCTTGATGAAGTTTATATCTCTGAGTGCAGTTATTTCTGGTTTTGGCTTTTGTTCATGTGGTATGGGAAGGTTTACTCCAGCAGAAGGGTACGGGGACATTCTCTGAAGAATGAAACTCCTTGGTATTTATAGAAATGCTGCTAATTGCTGAAGATTTTAAAGCATTAACAAAGCTGCTAACTTTGCTACTGAAACGCAGCTGCTCTCTGAAAAACTTAGAAGGTAAATAGCAAGGCAGAAGGCTGATGTTTTTTTATGTAAAAATGCAGACCCTTAAGGATAGCCCTTGGTGGAAAGACGTCTTCAGGACAGTACACACAGCTCACCTGAGGATGTGACTGATTGAAAAATATGATCCCCGCACTGGCTTAAGTTTCAACAAATTGAAATCCTGATAGAGCACCAAATGTTTATTTTATACTATGCTAGTAATTAGAAGTAGTTATTTCTTATATACCTGTTGATGCACTTGCTATAAGTCTTGATATAGTGACCAAAGGAATTTTTTTTTTACTGATTTAGTATACTACCTGCAGTCTGTCAGTTACCCAGCTGCACTGAAACCTCACACAGTGCTCCAACCTCCAGAGTGTTTGCTGGAATGCAGATGTATGCAAAGCTGCTCAAGACGGAGGTCTTGGTGAGAAGCACATTGCAATGAATGAGTTGCCTTATCGTGTTGAACAAAAATCCTCAGTGAGAAGGATTCACTGACAGAAATCATGCACAGGCAATTGTACATTGCATCCAGCAGTGCTCAATTTTAAGAGCAGATCATGTTAAGTAGAGGCTTAGCTCTTGTCAGTGCAAGGAAAATTACCCTCGCATGTTTTTATGAAGCTTCCAGACTGGGATGACGTTAGGGAGATGTCCAATGTAAAGAATATGCTTAAGTGCTTTCCTGAATCCAGGCCATAATGGCCAAGATATTCACCTTTTATTGACATGATGGGTAGACTCTACCATGTGAATTACTGCTCCTGTACTTGAGCTTTTGAGTTCGCCTTAACTAGCATAAATTTCTGGATGGGTGCTTGAGCATTTTCTCTGGAGTCCCTTCGATGCTGTCAGTGAATCTTGCTTCATTCATCTGCCCTTGGAGGACCCTGGATATCTCTTGTTTTCTTATCCTGGAGTGGATTTTCATTTTCTAATAACTTCTCTCTGAATTTTAACTCTGATTAGCAGTATGCCTGTATTTTAATAGATATTCTTAAAGAGCTCCCTTCCATCTTCTCCCAGCACTTAATTACAATGTGTAAATATGCACAATGCCCTCTTATTGTTGCTAATCCCAATGCTGATAAAGCTGGATAGGAGAGAATAGAAATGAATTGGAATGTGCATAAGTGCAGGTCTTTCATTAGACCAACTAAAAGTAATCACAGATCTCTTGCTGGTAATATACATCTTCCAGATACCGAGTACTAATTACTTCTGGCAGTGCTGTGCTCCATCACACAGATAACTTCATTGTAATCCTGTGGTGATCTAATGCCTTCACATACCAGTTGCTACTCTCCCTCTTTCTCTCCTTGGCAATGTGACCTTACAGTTTTTGAACCTTCAAACTGTACCTTGTAGTGTCAGGGCTGTGGATATCTGTCAAGTTCTTTTATTTGTTTTTGATCACAGTTTTCCTCTGATGCTTGCCACAACAGTAAAGTTATACTGAACTCAGGAAAATATTCTTGCACATTAAATGTGCTTAGAGTAATGTTTTGTACGGCATCCACTATGGTTTCAAATGTGTCATTGACAAATAAGCTATTACCACTTTCTTCTCAACAAGCCTCAAGTGCTTCCATATGTTTTGCATTATCTATATATTATGGCTAGTATTTTTCAAGCAAACATCTGAAATTAATCTCTGAAGTCCAAAATTTGGGCTATACTCTTATTCTCTTAACAGCTTTTGAAGTGTAATTTAATTCCATAAAAGTTCTCTTGCACTTCTTATTAGCAGAATGAAATTGTTTGGAATGACTCAGGTTGCTGCTAGGACATAGCCAGTTGGAACATGCAGAGTTGTTTTAGAAGAAAATCAATCAAGCACAAGCAGTGAGAGTTCCACCTAATGTGCCCAACGCATAACCAATACTATTGTGAAGTTTGTTCTATAGGCAAACAAAAGGAAGAACAACACAGAGGGAATGATTAAGGATGCTAAAGGGTTGAAATAACTTTCCATCAAAATGCTTGCTATCTGGCTAACTACTTCTGTCAAAGATGGGTCACCAGACTCAGTGTGGACTACTTACAATCAGTGTAATTAGCAAAACTGAAGGAGCTTTCAAGCCAAAGCAGTAATTTCTGTTACAAAGAGCACTCGGTATATTTGATTAACATCCCTCCTATATTTCAGTATTCTTTTCAAAGAAAAAAAGGAGCAAGCAGTCAAATTGAAAATGGATTGGTAAGATCATTTTTGCCATTATTATTTATTAAGTCATTTTTGACCATGTTTGGTCAAAAACTTTGTCAGTGACAAATTCCCCAAGTTGTACTGAGCGTTCAGTTCTGATTCCTTTAGTATACAACTCCTAAGCAGAGCTAGCTTAAAACTATCTGAGATGAGTGAGTGGGCAAGTATAGACTTATGGCATCTATAAGCCCTCTGCGTGTGCTCGTGTAGTACCATGTTGTGCGTTGGTTTCATTCCTTCGCCTCCAGCTAGTCACTTTCATGTGACACTAGTTTCTGATTATGAGGATATGATGGGCTTTAAGGCTATGGAATGGTTCTTTCAGCTTCGAGTGTATTGTATTGTGTGATGTACCAGTCAGCACAGTTTTCCTCATTGTTTCCTTGGGGAATAGTTGTGGTTGTTTCATTCTTTCTCAAGAGATGTTAATCCCACCTCTGACTTTTTTTTTCTGTTTTTTACACTGCTAGAAAGAAATGCCGGTGGGTTTTTGTATATTTTTTCTTTTGTGAGTAACATGTTTTTACTTGGAGATAGAAGCCCTTTCTGTGAGTGTGAGGGGGAAAAAAAATATATAAGTATTTGTGTATTTGCATAAGAAATGTTGGCAATAAACTGGAGGCTGAAGAGTAAGTTGTGCTAAGATGTAGTGTGTCAGCGATTGACAAAGTCCAGAGACAAGTAGACTGTCCTTGTTACAGTTTAACAAGAGCTGGTGTTAGTAAATACCGGTTGCACTTCGGTGACCCAGTTTGCATCCCAGAAAAACAACTGGTTTGGAACAGTTTGATCTCCTTTTTTTCCTGCATTCACAAACTATGGAGTCTGTCCTTCTGCGTGTATGTCATCTCACGTGATTGTATTAGACTTGTACTATTTTATGGACTTGTCTTCCTTTTCTGGCTGAAACAAAATAATTTCTTGTGGCTTTCTGAAAGCACAGCAGGGTTTGGTTGCAGGACTACTCTTTGGTCATCGAATCACACTGCATCTTGGCTGCATTCTCTGTTTAATGAGATGCCTGGTACTTTATTCATTTCAAATCAAAACAACTTGGAGGGGTCTGCTTCTTGTTTGTAAACAATTCACTTCAATTACAGTTTATCGCAGCACTTACAAAGCTGTCACATTTGAAAGCAATTTAATGAATTATTGAAGGTGTCAGTCTTTTTCCATGATAAACATACGCATAAATATCAAGAACTGAAAAAAAATCAAAGTGGAGACTTATATTTTAATTTATACGTAGATTTTAATATTTTTCCCCCAAGCAGTTAGGTTCTGTATAGTAGCTGCAAAAAGTCAAGGAGAAATATTTTCTAAATAGTATGGGATTCTAATCTTGTTTGCATGGCACCACATAGAAATTTCTAGGAATCATCCATTCTTATGGAAAACCACAAGACTTTTCCATTTAAGCACTTGCTTGATGGAATGGATGAGAAGAGGAAATAATAACATCAGTAGCTAAGGTGTAAGCTTGCGAAGAAACAGATGGGCAGAAAATGCAAGGCAGGTTTCTGTTCAACAGAACAACGTAACTAAAAAATTTAGTTTCCCAGATTGAGTTGGGGATGATCTAATTGTAAAGCAAGGTTTGAAAAAGCCAGCCTGAGATTTCCAGTTCACAGGGAAGCTTCTAAACTACTGACCGTGGGCGTGTCACTGTGTCCAATAACCGAAGACAGTTCCGTATGCTACTATTTTGCACTGTAGTGTCTAAAAGAAAGCTGGTAGCTCTTCACAGATGGCAGCTGCCCATGTTCCTGTTGTAAGCAGTGGAATGAGTTGATTGTAGCTATGATATCTTTCTGGCTTCTTTCCATGCCAGGTATCCTAATGCCAATACTGTTTCTACATATCTCTTTGGGTTTGGGCAAGGAAGGCCCAAACCCTGGGCTCCTGAAGGTGCCACTGGAGCAGCAGTGACACGCTCATTGCAGAGGTTCTGACATTTCTCTCTGAGTTTCTCAAAGAAAATGCAGGAAGGTCAGATTCCAATACAACTTGCTAGAGCCAGTGACCCCTATGAGAATGAATACAGACTTATTCCAAGAGGCAAAATAAGGTTGACTATTTTATCTGTTGGTGAATAGCAGTGATTTTTTTTTAATTACTTTTTCCCATATCTAAGATATCTAAGCATTCTTTTGCATCTAGGCTAGGCCTTGGAAACAGGAGACTTTCATGGAACAACTTTCTGCCTGCACTAAAGCTTCTAGGAAACTTGCCACTGTTCAGTGCGTTTAAGACTCACGAAGTAGAAGCCAAGCTAAGCACTGTTAATGTGCTCTTGAAAATATATTTGGCAATAAAGACGTGTCTGTCTCTTTCCGAGACTGTGAAGTATAAAGCCCCCTCTGAGAATGGTAGGCTTTTAACCAGTAGTGCATCTCAAACTAAGGATTCAGCAGAATCTCCCACATGAGATACAATGCTTTGCTGGCTAAAGGAAATAATTCAGCTATCCGTCTTAATGTGCAAATGATGAGGCTTGGGTAATGATAGCAGCATCCTGTTTGGAGAGGACAGCAGAAACGGGGGATTTGAAGTGCAAGCTGATGGTGCTGACCATTGATTTTAAATGACTGGTTTTTATTTCTATTTCTTAGTACTTTTTAGACTTCAAGGTTGTATTCAAGTGAGATGAGGGAGGGGGCTAGCATTACTCTAACAGCCCTGCATGCCTAAAGACAGTTTGCTTTGTACAGACACCTGCATTTTTAAAACTTGCTTTTGGAAGAAGAGAGGACTCTGGCACAGTTGTATGGACTCAGGTGATTTCAGCCTAAACAAAGAGCAAAATTATTTTGGATGCTATCAGATTTTTAGGACAATGATAACTCTTGTAAGTTCTTTACAGGCACAGAGCTAATAAATGTCAGTGTTACAGCTAGTGGAAATATCATGAAATGAAACACAAAGAAACTGTTCACAAAGACAGATAATTTTCTTTCTGACGCTTCTGCCCCTGTTTTCCTTGAACATTATAACACTCTTCATCTCCCCTTCTTTTGTATGATGCCTGAAGGATTCAGAGTCAGCAAGGAGATAGCGTATGTCCAGTTCTTATTCATTTTGTACTCTTTACAAAGACATCTCCCTCCTTTTGTCTCCAGATATCTAAGGATTTATCCCTTCAAAAAAAGGAGAGAGGAAAGAATGTTTGATAAGGCTTTATTTATTTTATTTTTCCTCTCCTTTGTGATTTTATAGGGCCTTATCCCTTCACTCCCTTAGAGAAGAAGACAGGAACTGCCTTGTCAAGTCACTTTCAAGGTGACTTGTGCAAATGACAGACTTGCAGAGCCTGAACTTGGGCAGAAAAAAATAACCTTGCCTCATTATAGTTGGAATGACTTATTTTTCCATGTAGCTTACCTTATTTCTTCAGTATCCTACATTTAAAAAAGTTGCCTTGGCTTGTAAGTAGAAAGCAGGGGGAATAACGTGATTTCTGATTTAAAACATTAAAATGAGGTGAAGAAAAACTCAATTCCCCAGTTACGGATGCCTTTAGTTGCTTAAGTCACTCGGATTCCAGTGAGAATCTGGGACCAAAATCCTGCTGAGGATCAGGGTCTCTGCTACTGAGATGTATACTTAAAGATCCTTTGGAACAGACAACTACTTGAAATACTAAGAATTAAGCAGATAGCAGGAGAACTGACTATGAACCTCTTGCTGCAGGGGATTTTGTTGTGTGGTTTCATGTTTTGTTGGTTTGGGGTTTATCTGGAGGGCAAGGAGGATGGAAGAGAAAGATGGAAAAGTGCAGAAAAATAGCTGTTTGGAGATTTTTTTTAAAAAGTAATTTTTTTTGAGTAATTCAATTTGATTTTCTTTGGCAATATTGAATGAGGCCCTACCTTTTTTAAATGTAAACATAAAGAAATGTGGTTGAACTCTAACAGTATACTTTTGAAGGGAGTTTAGGTTGCTCATTTCTGTTCTAGCCAAATCATCAACGTTAACAGTAACGTAATAACCTGCAATCACAGTCTGTTTACTTAAGATGAAAAACAGAAAGAAAGGAAATAAAATATGCTGTTTTGTTTAATAAGTAGAAAATATTTAATTGTGTAGCAGATGCCCTCAATCCAGAGAATGCTGATAGGATGCTCGTGTAAGTGATGCTACGAGTCTATGCAATAAGTCCTTTGTGTATGTGTTTATGCTTATACATTGTATTGCTAAAGCACTCTTGTTACTCTTATGGCTGTGCTGACAGCACACAAATTTACTCTGCTGTGAGGGGCAAGGGACAGCAATGCTAGTTCCAAGCCAGTATCATCAGTGCAGTGGTGAAGCGCTTCCTTGGGGACCCTCTGGCCATGAGTGGTCGTATTGCTGGTCAGTGCAGACAGGCAAGCAGAAACTTTGGATGTACCTTAGACTCTAGGCTACAGCTGAAGATAAGCTGACAAAAATAATTCAATTGCTATTTTTCCATCCAAAATATTTTCACTAACATTCAGAAGATGTATGTTTTGACTTAAAAACAAAGCAAAATGTCTCAGTTCTGGATTGTAATGCCTAATTTTTTCGAAAGTTTTCTCCTTCCTGTGTTGTATGGTTGGGTTTTTTGTTTGCTTGTTTTCCTGTGACAGCTTTCCCACCTCTCACTATTGCATTTTCTTAATTTTATCTTGTTAGTTGATGGAAAGGATGGTAAGAAAGTCTCTAGGTGAGCAAAGCACAGAGAATATTTCTTCTGTTTCCTATAAGTAACAAGGCTGTCATTTGATATGAAATACATATTTTTCTTCATATTATCCTGCCCTTCTCCTCTACCCTTCAGAAACAATAAATGAAAACTGCAACCACCAGGACAAACCACAGCGAAAACTTTACTGAAATTTCTGGTCGTAGGGATGGAAGGAGGGAACTGTGTTATTCATCTTTGCTTTTATAGAACAGAAGCAATAGTTTGTTCCTGTTTCAATGCAGGGTGCTTGTCACCTTAAGGCTACAACTATCTGAAAATGGCAAGGAGGTAATGGCCTTAAGTAGTACCAGGGGAGGCTCAGATTGTATATTAGGAACAATTTATCCTCAGAGTGCTGAGGTACTGGCACAGGCTGCTCAGGGAGGTGGTGAAGTCATCATCCCTGGAGGTATTTAAGAGCCATGATACACAGATAGCAAAATACGTAAAGGCAGAAATTAGGATTTGGGTCCTCAGAAATTGAAAAAGAAGCAAGTGTCATTCAGCAAAAGTGTGGTATCTTTAGGCATTAACCACGTGTCTCCAGAATGCTGATTCTATTACCCTTCCTATCTTCCAGTCCTTCAATATCAACCACTATAAGCTTTAGGGCCAGATTAAAAACATAATAATAATTGAAAATGTAGATCACTGTACAAACAACGTGCTCATGCGGTGCCATGCCTAATTTGTGCATGGAATTAATGTAATTGCCTGTGCAAGCTGGGTAATTGGGTGTGGAAATTACAACCATTTGCCCATGCTGCAATGGAAGTCAGTTGTGCTTTATTTACTTAGTGGCCTTTTCTACTTAATCCTCTGGTGCAGCTGATCTCGGTGGCACTGGTTGCTCATTATGACAGCACCCATCTTCAGAAGTCCAATGATGGTGAGCACAGTGGATGGAGAAGAAAATGCAAAACATGGGAGAGATCTTCACCTAAATAACCAGTGCTGCTCAACCAGGAGCTGCTCCCTTCTTTCCTGCCTGTTTGCACAAGTGCTCCCAACTAAGAAGGAAAGGCATTTCCTCAAGTAGCTTTAGTTAATTTAACTCCTAACTTGTGAATGATGCTGGTATTTGTGTCTGATATTAAATTAGTCAGAAGATAGTTTTGTTTTATTTTTGGTATGGAGTTGGAACTATATATGATCTTCAAGGTCCCTTCCAACTCAAGCCATTCTATGAAGGTAAATGTCAACACGGTGCAACTTTCACAGGGAGAGACTCATTCTCTGAGGAGGAGCACGACAAGGTTTGCAGAGATGCTGGGAGTGATACAGGGGATACTCAGGTGCAGAGGCATGGAGCTGCTCTTTGTGCCATTCAGTATTTCCAGTGCTGCTGCTGGCTGGATTGACCTGCGCTTTGTGCAGCCCACAGAGATTGTTGCATTAAGTTCATACCTTTCCCTCTGCCAGCCATGAAGTTCTTGTCACTTTACTAGTTTGACATGAGAAATAGCTTTGCTTTCTGCGTACAGAGGCAGTAAGGAAAAGGGAAAACTCACAAGAAGAAACAACAACAAACTCTTTGGCTTTGCATTTGACTCCAGGGTGTCTGCCTTTTCCTAGCAGATTAGTATCAGTGAAGCAAAGTTATTGCTTCTTCATCTGTTTCTTTTTTAGCAAAAATGTTCTGGTTCATTTTGTGCTGATATTTTCTGCACCTTTTCAAACTGCTGGAAATTTCAATGTAGAGTTAACTCTGAATAACGTGTTTCCTCACAGAAGGAAATTAAAGCCAAGGAACCTGAGTTCATTCTTTGGGAAATAATGCCATACTTTCTTTTTCTGCACAATACTGCTTTAATCATCTGTAAAAATGTTGAAGCGTTCTTTTTTTTTCCCCCTCTATTGAAGAATATATTGGCTTAGGAAGAATAAAGCTAAGGCAGTTTTTATGGAAAGATATTACTGGTTGAACGACATGTCAATCACAGTTACAGCTGAGCAGTCTTTCATCTAGATGCATTTATACAGTGGTAATCTCCTTTTAACATGATAGGAAGCTCATATTACTTAGAGCTGAATTTTATTTTGGGCTGTCACAAGTGAATCTATAGAGCTTTTTACGTTTTCATGCTGGTTCTATCTCTCTCCAGAAAAAGGAGAGGCCACTGTTTGGTGTTATTGTAACTTGGTATTGAATTTTCAGTATTTGAAAGAAAATCATAAGGACAGCTTTTAGATTCATAAAACTTTTTCCAGACAGAAGATGGTATGTTTTTGTCTCCGCTTTGTGTGCTTTTTGAAGTAATACTTCTATTTTTTTTTTTAAACACAGAGGAGAAATCAAGCTCTCCTTTTTCTCAGAAAGCTACATACATCCCTTCTGTAGAGTCAGACAATTCTTTTCAGGACAAACATTGCAAAACCAGTGGTGAGACTGAGGGTGCTCTTTAAAGCATGGATATGTACAGTATTGCTTCCCCAGTCACCTCCCACTATCAGATGTGTCTTCTGTGTGTTGTAATAACACCAGTGTCCTTTGCAAATTAGGAGGTAGTCTCTCTGTCTCTCCCTCTATTTTCTTCTAGGAGCATTTTGTTTTTTCCAAGTTCAGTGTTAGTAGGAGTACTTTATTTCAGTTGGGTGGGTAGCCTTCAAATGTGTGCATCAAGATTTTACTGCTATGGGGAAGAAGAGTGAAAGCCTTTGGAGAGCTGAGCTTGCTGCTGCTGAATTTCTTTCAGGTCTCTTGAGCTTAGCGCAGTTTGTGGGGTGGAAGAGTGCAGCCCATGGGTATGTCATCCTTTTCACTTGGGCTTTCTCAGTTGTGTTTTTGTCTTAGTGAGGTAAATCTTTTAAATAAAGGAAATTAGGAACAATAATTTATGATGTTCTTTTGTTTTTCCTTGGTTAAAGACCTGGTGCCTTGCTGTGCCTACCCACCCTAGGAGTGGTAATTTCCACTGCTCTATTGGAAACCTATGGTATATGGACCAGTTGCTATCTCCTACCTCTTTCATCCTCCAGAGAATACGAACTGCTGATGTTGCTTATAGCATAACACTGCATACTTGATTAACAGCAAGCCAAGGGAGAAGGCTAATAAGCTACTTCCCTTACTGAACTTTATGGAAACCGGCAGCAGAGAAAAAAGGTGATAGGTGACATGGTAAGAGCAATTTTTTTTCTCTTAGATCTATTTATTCAGTTTCACTTAGCTCAAAGGCAAAAATATAGAAATACCATTCTCCCTGAGAACAGCTGTTGAGCAAGTACGAGATGGTAGGAAAAATGGTGTGTGTTTCCCTGGAGGTGCACATGTCAAATGTGAAACAGAAGTCAGAGGGAATGGAATATGGAGATTAGTTCCGTATCTGTGTCTTGATAAATGTCTGAGTCTTAAGTGTAAGTCAAATTAGTTTAGTAGATAGGGCAGTGAGCTGGTGGCAAGGCTGGAAGCTTCTGCTGGAAATGGTTCAGAAGGGTTCTCTGCTATAACATGCAAATCCATGACATTTTTCTAGTGGCTTTTTTTAATGGGGTGGAGAAGGGTGGGGGTAATGGTTTGTAGGTAGGACAAGAATGAAAACAGTATCTAATGTCGGTTCAAAATTCATCTCTCTAAGGGCCTGTCCTACTTGAGGTCATGGTCAGATTGGCATACTGTAGGATGAAGTTTAGTGAGATTGAGTAGAAAGATCATTGGACTAGTATTTGGGAATGCAAAGCTGGAAAATAAGAAGTGTAGTGTAAGTGGGAGAGAGATACTTAACTGACTGAAGGTTTACATTCGTTGAGGTGTACTGTTTGTACAAAAGGACTATCTGAGAGTAGAGAAATAATTTTCAAACTACTAAGAAATCTCAAAATCTATGCTCTAATTTTTCCAGATACTCTGTGACTTGCCAGAGCTTCAAGTGTTTGTATTCCCTATCAGACTTTGAGATAGGAGTCTTGTCCCAAGAGCTAAGTATCAGTACTTCAGGGTTTGGAGGAAGGACCTCATACTGCTAGCATCCTATGGAAGGACACCCAACAGAATTCTGAAATTCTCAAAGGAGTTCTAAATTATTTCCTCCAGCATTCACTGCTATATTGGTTCAGCTGATGAAGCAATGCACTTCTCTGCAGTATGTTGAGAGGAACCAGCCATTTATATGTGCTACACAATTCAGATGAGGTGGTCTATTTTGTTGATAAACCTTAACAGTAATTAAAAAAAAACTTAAGAATTTTGAAAGTGGCAGTTAATGTTCTAATTTCTATTTTTAACAACCTTAATAAGGGCTATGGCAAAACAAATGGAAAGATCAGGGTGTGTAGGCCAGTTCCAAGTTCAAGACAATATCCTTTAAGGAAATCTTCACTGTACCTGTGTGTTAGTTTATTTTTGTTTAGCACGAGAGCCAGAGGTGTGGTTCAGGGCATGGCTAAAAGAATTGACAAAGGAGCTTATGCTTTTCCGTTTTTAGGAATAGTCTCAGTAATGGGAATGACCAGTGTTGCTTCTCATTGTGTCCAAATACAAAAGGACATCTGATTCCACAAAAAAAAAAAAACAACACACTGTTCCACCTGGAGGACAGTACTAACTGGTTGCCCTAAAATAAATACCCAAATCTGGGATTTGGGTGCTGTAGTTCTGGTAGTGATTTTCTACCCAGCAGCATTTGTGTTTGATTTTTGCGTTCTACTGACTGAGGAAGTCAGGAACTGACTTGGCTTTTCATGCCAAAAAGACCCCATGAACTCTCTGAAACTTTAAGGGGTGTGTGTATGTATATGAGTGAGTGTATATATATATATAGTAATGTGAGAATATCTTCCACAACATTCTGCTTAATGTTAAATGAAGAGGATGAAGAGAAATAGAGACCAAGGTCGCCAGCCACTTGGGACTACGGTGTCTCTCCTGCACTTTCTGCCAAAGATGTGAAGATATTGGCAGAAGGCAGCTTAGGTTTGTTATCCTTCAGATAATGGGATCTTAGTCATACATCTTAGTGGGTTAATAAGATTTTAATTATTGTGCATTGGTTTGCAGTATGCTTTTACTTCCTCCTCCTTTTGAGTTAGATACCTGCTTGATGAAATGTGTGCCAGGGAAAAGATATGTTGAAATGAAGTGCAAGCTGCCATTCGGTCCCTAAATTTTAAGAGAGAAGCCATCTGCAAGAGACATGCATGTGCCTTCCTTTTTTCCTTTCCTGACAGTTAAGGACTCCCAGCTCAGAATGTCTTGTAAATGCAAAGTCTTGAAGTCTAGATTGTTTATCTTTCATTTATCTTTTTTGTCCTTTATCCTCCTTCTCTTATCCTCGCCATTCTTCCTTGCCTTGTTCAAGGTGCTCTTCCTACCCTTCATTCCTTAATGGGAAACCTCTACTTTCTACAGTCCTTAGCTCTCCCCGCTGTCTCCTCCAGTGTAGTTTAAAAAGAATTGCAAGAGAAACACGAGAATAGCATCTAAAAAAATGGGATTTATTTCTTCATTTTAATGTGAGAAGGCTACCATTTTGGTTCCAATGCTGCTGAAAGTGTCTGGGGCCTAATGCCTTCCCTGCAGGTATTTGGTATTTATATGTCTCAGTTATAATCAGTATGTTCTGTTCTAAGATGGAATCACTGCCTTCTGTTAGGCTCCCTGTGAAAGACATGGAAATGGGAGCCAAAAGTGCTTTCAGTGCTGTGGAGGTAAATATTGGATACCTTTCTCATGTATGTGTGGTATGGCTTCCTACAAGGTACTGTCTTCACACTTCAGTCAATGGTGAGTCTGCAGCTAGTCGTCACAGCTTGTTAGTTGTACAGCTGATTTGCTGTTTTGACCTGGAGAATCTGCAACAGGCTTTCTGTCCCACATGGTTTTATCTTCTAGCCAGTCCTGCTTTACACTTCTGCTTTGTGTGTGTGTGGTTCTGCTGTAAGATCAGCAGAAAGAAAATGAGCTGACAATTTTATGTGAAGAAAATTCCATTAATCAGGTAGATGTGTCTCCCTGTCAGAATACAAAAAAGAACTGCCCATAATTGAAGCTTTAATAATGGTCTTGTTTGCTAAAAGAACTGGCTCTAATTTAGAATATATCTCACTTGAATAAGTTGTTTCTAAGTCCTCCACTTTTTGCTGAAATAGAACAGTTTTCATTCTGACTGCATCAACATGCTCTATAGAATATAGAGCCCTGGTGAGAACAGACTTTTTAACAGGAAGTTATATTCCAAGTCTGAATTGTGTGCTTTATATCTGTTATTGTCCCTAAGTGCTTGTTAAGGGTTTACTTACATCTTACCATCCTAAGTTCCTTTCCATAAACAAATGAAACCTTGATGTCTGAGGTTCGAGGAGTATGCTGAGACACA
Organism: Gallus gallus; assembly: GCF_016699485.2. NCBI lineage: Eukaryota > Metazoa > Chordata > Aves > Galliformes > Phasianidae > Gallus > Gallus gallus. The sequence goes on along the minus strand of NC_052537.1, from coordinate 26,114,818 downwards.
GTTTAACAGCTCTTTGGGGAAAAAAAGAGATAAGGTGGAAAAGTGAAGAATTCATGACCTATTAACTGTTACAGTTTCCCACCTTGAATTATTGACAACATGTGACATTACAACCTAACAAATTACTGTCTGTAAACAGCCCAGAAAATATGACCTTTGCATTACAATTGGTCTCAAGATGCCTTCCGGCTTATTACAAACAGCTGCTGTTGGCATATTTTGTTGCATCTGAAGTGGGTGAAAGAATGCAAGGAACTGAAAATCTTTTCTTACATAATCAAACAAATCACATACTCCAAAAATATACTGTGGAATGGCTTAAATGTCACTTGAAGACTGAGTTCAATCCTTTTTTGAGTTTCGAGGGTCACCTGATTTTCTTTGATGTACTAAAGAAAGACAGCTAGTTGAAGTTTATTGTCCATATCTTCTGCCCTGCTGCATTCTCTAGCAAAAGATGATTCTATTCATAGACATCAGAAAATCATACGTTGTTATAATTTTCCCTCTTGACTGTGACCAGTGAGTGAAAGCTGGGTGACTGGTATATTTCAGTTTTCAATTGAAAACCAAGTGCCCTAAATTATGCTGATGAAATCCTGGCAAGAAGTATTCACTCCCTGCCTTCCATAACAAACTTTTAAGCTCTTCTTATATACGTGTATATAAAAGTGATTCAACCTACATAATAGAATAGTTGTTAAGAGTGATAAATGAATGATTTCAGGGCACTTTTGGGACCTGAAGATGAAATTCACTTATGGTCGTAAGTTTCACTACCCCTCTCTCCCCAGGATGGAAGTTTTACTTCTTCCTTCCCTGGGGTAAGAGGAAGCAGTTAGTTATTCAAGGATATCATCCTTATCTCTATGTAGCTGCCTTGTGGCCATGCAACATCATTCAATAATTCTGTCAAGTAGTATCTTTTGCTTGTGGCAGAGTGCTAAACAGTGATTTATTACTTGAATACACATTGCTTGAAAGTGATTTGTTTAAACAACAGTAAAGCATTAAATTATTCATTACATGCTAACGTTTCACTTTTATATGATGCAGTGAACTCCAAAATAAGCATTGATTAATCCTGTTTTTTTCTCCTTTCCCTTCAACCCCCCAGTCTTCTTCCAGGACTGTTCCTTCCCCAATGAAGGACCTCCTCTTTCAGCCTTTCTCTATGATATCACCTTTTCTGAAATTTTTTCCTTTTCATTCTTTCCTCAGTCAGAGTTGGGTGAATTATATTCAAGTAGGGGCCTGGGTTAGTGGTTTTGGGAAATACTGCGTGTGTTTGGAGTTCATGAGAGTTCTTGAATCCTTCAGAAACCTCAATGTCTTAACCAGGAAGACACCACCATAAATAAAGCTGGGAAAGAAGGATCCCAATGGTGGTATGTTTTCATAAAGTCTCTTCTTACATACTTCTGTTTCTGTGAGTGCTTTGTGTTGTCTTGTAAATGCCAGTGGCTATGCTCGAGCCCTAGTTTGCATGTGAGATCAAGTATTTAAGTAACTCTTGAGAAGGAAGTTTTCATTTTTAGATGCAGGCTTTCCAAATTTGCTTTGGAAATGTGCTTTTCAGCCCTTAAAATCTTAGTCCCTTGGCAAAGCTTAGAGCCTCCTGAATGGCTCTGAGTGTTTCAATAGTGGGCCAGAAGCGGGACAGCAAGTGCTTTTCCGCAATTGAACCTTTTATCCTCGCTGGGTGTCCACTCTAAATCACTGGCAGCAGCTGCATGTTTAAGCAAGAGTTGCTGATAGACAGCAAATACAATAGGGTGTAAGAGAAGACATTTCCTTCTGAGTGGTATAGGGCTTCACCCTGCTCTGGTCTTAACTCTGAAATAATCCCCCAAAGGCCTATGTAGGTATTCAGTGAAATGAATAAACAGAAGACTGCATTTCCCTCTTGAAACAGGAACAGAACTCTCATGCTAATGGCTTTTAAGCATCAATGCAATTACAGCGTGTAATTGATTCTCTTCATAGTAACTTTTGTCTTCTGAAATGAAACCTCATCTCTTCTTTAACTATCTGCCTATGTGTTAAAACATTTCAAAATGACAAGCAGTTTCTTTCCTTTGTTTTTTGTCTTCCCTCTCTTCTCTGCCACCCCTTGCAACTGGAATAAAATCTATTATTGCATTTACTTTGGAACCTGAATAATTCCTTTTTCATTTTTTTTGTCTCTTTAGTTTATTGATCACATGAGGAGATGTTCAGAAATATTCCTGTGAAACTGAATCTAATTGAATGAAAGGGAAGTTTGTCACAACAGATTTAAATGTTGGAGAGGTGGGTGGGGAAAGTTTAAAACGCAGAATGAAATCTGTATCCCAAATTATTGAGCTTCTTAGTGGTTAAGATGTTTTCTGGAACATGGTAGGCATATGTTTGGTCACTTCCAGAGCAAGGAGAAGCAGTAACTCAGTGTCTTGAACTGTGTTCTTATTTACTATGGAAACATGATTTCTCTTACTCTAATTTGGTTATAGTATATTAATTATTTTTAGACTGTAACAAATTTCTATTTCATCTAGATGACAAGCATGAGGACTGGGGCTGTCTTTAAAAGATCTGTGGGACATATGCCTCACTTTGGTTCTCTTTGTTGTAACTCGTACTGTCTCCTCTAAAAGCTGTCGGCGTGCCAGGGACATCTGTAAGCTGAGTGAAATAGATTCTGCTGAGGAAACAGCACGGAGCTGCATCGGAGGATATTCAGGCTGTATTAGGAGAGGGTTCTTCGCCAGGGGGTGGTGGGCATGCCATTGAGTTGCTGGAGTTCAAGGAGCATTTGGATAGTGCTCTCAGACATATGGTTTGTATTTGGGGAAGTCTTTTTTGGGTCCCTTCCTTACTTAGGTTATTTGATGACCTTGCTCTGTAGATTCAGTTGTACACAGATAAAAGAAATACCTGTATCCATGGTTGGTAAGTGAGTATCTTGCCTACAGGTGGCTCTTATAGATGTAAAAAATGTGAAGTACAGATTTAGAGAAATTCATGAAGGCTAAGGCTGCCTATGTTAGCAATAAGAGCAGAAGACTTGTGCTATTTAGTCATATTCCTTCTTCAATGCTGACTAAAACTGCGTGCCTGGGAAGGGTGTAAGACTTGCAAAAGCATTGTGTTAATATATTAACTTGTGCACTGAGGTCAGCATAATACATATCTGTTCCCCGAACTTCTGTCTCCCTTTAAACTGAGAAAAGATTTCTGTATCCAGAGCATACAACAGAAGGAGTTACCCAACTTATTTATACATAGAATTCTGAACCTGCTTTCCTACATCTTGTGCACTAAAAAAGAGAAAATCAATTCAGGGTACCTATGACTTTATAGTTGTCTTTCATATCTCCTTCACTGTTTCGTTCTCAGATTCAGTTTGAGGCATTTTTCATGGTTTTTTTTAGTCATTCCACATACTTGATCATCCATACTGGCTTTATCTGATCCTCTTATTATTAGACACACTAGCTGCAATAGTTCTTGAATTAGGAGGAGTGTAATTTGCTCATTGCAGAGGGTTAACAGGAGGACACGTTATCCTCAGCAAGGCCAATTTTAATTCTTCCTCTATAAACTTCTGCTATCACCTTCTGTCACAGGTGAGATTGTAGGCAACATCTTTTTCTGTCCCTTGAAGTATGCAGAAAAAAGGAGTTTTTACTTTACAGATAATAAAAATTGTGATGAAGCCAGGAGGCAGCAGTCCAGGTGTGGAGATGCATGGTTTTCCTTCTCTGACTTTACGCTTTCCCTGCATTTTTTGTCTGTTCATCTACAGCTCATGTGGAAAGCAAATCAGTGTTCACATTTTCATAGTTCTTGGCCTGGCCTAGTTGTTAGAGACCTTGATACTTGCTGACTGGTATGAAATTGCTAAATAACAATAATATGAAGGACAAGATTTGTACCAGTAATTTGCCCCAGATAATGAGTTCTCTAGAGTTTCTTTTTTTATTCATGAGCAGCCTGTAAAATTCTTAGTCATGAATTATTTAGACTTGCTTGTGAATTTCTTTGAAAATGTTTCCTTATAGATGCTGCACCTAACAGCTCATTGAGAATATAACTGTTTTGGTGGCTTCCTCTCTTTCTTTCCAGTTTGAAAGTTGTACATTGTAGTGAGAAGGTAGAGAGGAGGAAGGGAGAAGATGGGAACTGTATGATTATTTCCAGTTTGGACTGAATGCTGCATCCTCTCGTACACTGCGACCTAGCCAGAGAAACATGGGTTATTAATGCATAGTGCATAAGGAGGCTTCAAGTGCTGTAGCTTCCTGCTCAATTATAGCAGACCAGCAAGCTTGTGGAAACTTAATTTAGTGCTTCTTTGTTATTGACTTATGTTCCTGCTAAGTAGGTGATGGAAGGGATCTCTAGAGTTTAATAAGGGATTCATGGATCACTGCACATTGAGGTGTACTTAAACTGTCTTGTTTGTGTCTGTCTGTTTGTTTCTCTTCCCAAACTGTTGTGGTTTTGAAATTGGAAATTGCTCCAACAGGATTCAGTCTGCCTGGCATGGTTTTAGGTCAATCTAGAGGTAGAACTTTAAGAATCAGCCTGAGAAGTTATAGTGTGAACACTGTTAAAAATTTGATTGTGTACTTCTGTTTGAAAAATCTCCATCAGCATGAAGCTGTAAAAGTTGCTTGTTTTCGTTTAGTACCCTGTTGTGCTGTGTAAAACGGAAGGCATTTGGAGAGAGAACCTGGGGATGGTGATGAAAATATAGCTGAAAAAATGTATCCAGGATGAGAGGCTCTGTTGGTATAAATTAGATTGAGTTGCAATGCCAGACAGATCATTTTTCACTGTGGGTCTTTAATAATGATGATCAGTTTAAACACCATGATTGTTTTAGTCTGTGTCCATGTTTAGCCTAGCTTGAGTAAGTGTATCCACTTTTTTTTTTTACCATCGTGTTCACATACTGTTCCCAGGAGTAAATTTGCAGTTGGGAATGGTGCAAAGCATTATACACCTTGTCTGCTATTATCTTGCTCAAGTACTGCATTCTGTGCAGCTGGAGCAGAAGCCAGCTCACTGTAGGCTGGCTTACTTTCTGGACACACAACATAAGCAACAGCTGAATTACATGGCTGCAGACAACAGCTGTCAATTCCTTTCTGTTGTGTTATGAACTTGATCACCAGTGTGAGACTTTCAGTGCCATCCTGGCCAGCTAGTTCAGCAGGGAGAAAAGTCTACTTAAATGTAATCCTTGTGTTATGATCAGAACTAGTACTGCAGTTAAGGATGAGCTTTGGCCAGTATCGTGTGATAGCCTTAATAGGTTTGTTTGTATAGAAGCTGGGAACGAGTTCTAAATAAAGATTTAATCTAGTACTACGTGTGGGTACAAGAAAGGGTGGGGTGAGATTGTGTGGACCAGCTGAACCAAGCTAGGTCTGGGAAACATTTAGCCTTGCTTACCATGCAGTTTCTCTTGGAGTTCCAAATATCTGTCATGAGTATCTTCACAGTGTAGTATTTTTAGTCCAACCACTGATTTCCATCTTAATCCTGCAGATGGGCCTCCGTGTGCTGGTTCTAAAAAGCAATCATAGCTCAGGAGTGACTAACAAAGTGGATTTTCTTTGAAAATGCTGTTTTGAATTAAGGTGGGTTCCACTTACATTCCTAGAATATCTTGTCCTTGCTAGAATAGACATGGAGAAATGGTTTCCTTTAGGAGAGGGCGAGCCAGGTTCAAGTACCTCCTCCTGTCAGTCGGTCATTTCTCAGGTGTCTACTAAAACACCGTGCCTTCTGTCCTGTTATCTCCTGGGGCTTTTCATTTTCTATAAAGAATTCAAACAAGCAAACATTCTTAGGGCTATACCATGGTTAGTATGGTCACTGGGGACACGAAAAAAAACCATGATCAAATCTTTTCTGCTCTTGGCTGTTAGCACAGAAAATGATGAAGATTTCTCTTTCCATTTCCATGCCTGTTACGGCAGAAAATCCTACTTCAAATGCTGTTCTTAATGAAGAACAGAACAGTCTTGTATTTCTTTGCAGTTGGAAGAGGCAACCATATTCAAAGCAAAGCTGGCATAAGACTGCATTTTCAGCTTCCTTTTATTGTGGGTCTAGTTTTCTTGTTAGGTTGTATTGATTGGTAAGTGATAAGGAAGGGGGGAGAAAAACAATCTCAGTGGAAAAAAAAATGAAAAGCAACAAAGGAGGAAATAAAAAAAAGGGTGAGACAGTATTTTTCATTTCATTACTCTTTCTTCACAGCCATATTCTGACATTTAGAACAACATAATATGCATGTCTCTGTTCATTAGGTTCCTCAGTACTACATAGTGACAGCCACAGAGAAAGGAAAAAAATGGAAATAAAAAGGAACAATCTTAAACATGAACTAACCTTTGCAGGCTAAATAACGAAGAAATGAAAGCAGCAAAAACAACAAAGGAGAAATACATTTTCTGAAAGAGAAAACATAACTGAAATCACGGCCTTGAATTAGGTTATTCAAATAACATTGTGAAGGGGAAAAGAGAGTATTGAACCCAAGGCAGAAATAACTAATTTTCTGCCCAATGATTTGTTTGTTTTGCATGTATATCTTTGAGGTCTATTACTGATGTTTGAGTCAGAGCAAATAACACAAGGAGTCTGCTGAAACTACAGAGGGGTGTAAAGATGAGCAGGAGCTGATACAAATCCATGAAAGTGGGAAAGGTTCCTGTAGGAAAGCCTTTCTGTGCTTTGGAAACAGGATATTTATGTGATGTGGAGATATTTAAGCTATTGCGTAACAAACTGGTGTGTGTGTGTATATATATGCTGCAACATAGTGTCAAATACAATTATTAGCCTAGGAATATTAAATATTGGAGGCTGTAGCCTAATTTTACTAAGGTCAAGATACAACAACACTACTTTGGGTTCTAATGGTCTTGGCTGCAGTCAGCATGTTTTGATGGTTCAGGGAGTCCTTCTGATTGCAGGAGAATTGTTAGAGCTATGTATAAAAAACAGTATGATGAAATACAGTTTTTCATACATTAGTAGAGGAGAACATACCGTACTCTGAGATGATGTGAATTTCACTGAAATTTGAGTGAAACAAAAAAGAACAAGAAAGACGTGTCAGCTCTCTGGAGGTGGATGACTTTGATTTTTCTTTTTGGCACTTGTTTTAATTTTTATCATATTTCTGGGGGGGGGGGGAGGGGGGAGGACGTCAATTACACTTTATTTTTCAAATGAAGCAATTAAAATTCTCTAAGTTTTCTTCCGTGGAAATTTGGAGATTCGTGACCTTCCCTCGAAGTTGGAGGAAAAAAGACAAAATGAGTAACTTCTGACAAATAAATCTGATTTTAGTAATCCATAAAAGTAGCCTTGATTATAATTCCTAGGATTACAGGTAGGGGAAGTGTGTCTCTTAATACTCTTCTGTGATTTTCCCAAGATCATGTCAACTAGTGGAAAAGAATGGAGGAAAATCCCCCTAGATTTCTTATTTTCTCTTCCCAGTTTCTGTGCCTTCTATCTTCAGGTCTGCCTCTAGAACTACCAGATGTCAAAATATTCAGTGGGGAATATTCTTTAGTCTTTTAAGTCTGAATTTCCTCTGGCAAGCAAAGGATGAGGGTGCCAAGAAAAAAGACAAGGCTTGGAAAAAGATATAAGCAACTTTCTGTAACTGTCCAGCTGCTTCATAGATCAAGGGAGGCTGGAAGATGAGGGTAGATGCAATTCCCACATCATATGGAAGGTGGTCTCTACACACTGGCATCGAAACTTTTCACTGACTTCACTGCTATCTTTCATCAGGAGAGCAGTTATTTAGAAAGGTCTCGCATGCTTTTATGTTCACACCCCTTTCCTCTTTCTTTACCCTTTTCCCTCTTAATTTTTATTTATTTAAGTAGGGAGTTTAGAGATTCATTCGGAAGAGTGAGGGATGGAAGTGATATGGTCTGGATCTGGGAGTGCAGCTGCCTTGTTGTCACCAATTAGCATTCCTGGGAGGGAGGAGATTGAAATTTTAGCACTTATAAAGTCCTAATTGGCTTTGTGAAACGTATGTGCCTGCTGCTGTTCTGCCATCTGCAGTTGGCACTGTGCACATTGGCCTTCTCTTCAAAGAGGTACCCTGCAGGCTGGCACCTCCTGGCTGGATGGCACTGGTGTTGATGTGTTTTGTGGGACAGAGGGGACAGCTAGATCAGGGTGCTGAAAGCTAATAGGGATGATGGAGCAGAAGGGAGGCATGGTGTTTTGTATGAACTGCCACTGTCATTAACAGCTCTCCTCGGGATCTCTGGCTAGGGCAGGAGTCACCATGAGGCTGTTCTAAGGGGATGTGTATTTGGGTCAGTTCCCAGTTTGTTGTGGGGCTGTTATTACGGGAGTCTTGGAGGGCTTGGTGTCAGTGGGCAGCACTCCTGTAGGGGCCTTAGGATGCGGAGGCAGCTTGCTGCTGTGTGGCAGGGCTAGTAGGGAGCTGTGTGAGGGGCACAGTGCTTGGAGATGGAGCTAGAGTGACACAGTGGCTCACAGCTAAGTTGGGCCTGGAGCTGCAAGAAGCCTTGGGCTCATCTCGCATATCTGCAGAACTAGCCCTTGTGCACCTTAGACTGAGTGGCAACATAGGCTGGGGCTCCTAGGAACCGTGAGGTGCCCTGTGGGGTGGCATGGCAGAGCCTTACAGCTAGGGATTGTCTCACAGGCCAGGGGGTGTCCCCAGGCATCAGACACCTCCGTGGGTCGCTCCTCCATGGTCTCCATTTCTCTGTGGTGCTATTTATTTCTATGGTCTCCCTAAGATGTCTTCTGCCTGCTGGGGTTTGTGTTTTAATAGCCTGGGTTTCCAGGCAGTCATTTGTGGATAACAGGATGAGGATCTCATTTTAGACATAAAGCAATAAGTAGGCGTGATGGAAGATGGAAGGCAGGAGATTAAAATGGGAGTGAGCAGGTAAAAAGGGAGGCTGCTTTTCTTCTGGAGCTTGTCTTGGTAAACTGTTGTATTTTTTTTTCCAAGTACTTCTCCTGTCTCCCTTATCATCTGAATGTGACTTGTGTTTGTGCAGATTACACAGAATTGTAGGGGTTGGAAGGGACCTTTGAAGGTCATCTAGTTCCACCACTCTAATGCAGGTTCCCTGCAGTAGGTCACATGGGAAAGCATCCAGACAGGTTTTGAATATCTCCAGAGGAGGAGATTCCACAAGCCTCTGGACAACCTGTTCTTGTTTTCTGTCACTCACAAAGTAAAGAAGTTTTTCCTTGCTTTATCTATCTTTGAGTGATTTAACTGCTGTAGAAGTGAAGAAACATGCTTGTCAGATGTATATAATCTGTTCCCTACACCTTTCCTTTGCAGTAGCTATTTGTTTGCTTATATTTTCTGTATTCTTCTTTCATGCTGAATGTATTGGGTAAAAGCCAGTTCCTCGTGTGGCTGATTCAAGGCTACCAGTGTGTAAGAGGCAGGATAGCTTTGACCATGATGAGTTCTGTTCCTTTCCTTTGCCATGCTGGTGCTAGCTTTCACAGAGCTTATAGGGACTGAATTTCCTCCAGTCCTTTGTTTCTCTGCCAAATTAGTTGAAATTGGCTGATGAAAGTGAAAGTTGTCAAGGGAGTAGGGGGATGTGTATCTATAAGCCTCGTTTCTTAGGAACCCAGGCTGAAAATAATAATGTAGAGGTATATAGATCAGGGTTTTTGTCAGATAAGAAGCGTTGTGCCTCTTCAATTTACTGCAGTTTTAATGGGAAAGGGAGGAGAAGATATACAGTGACCTGGCAGGGAGAAATGCAAAATAAATTAGTAGCAATAGTAACGGTCTGGTAGTTTGTCCCAAATGTAGGTCTTGTTAAAAGAGCCCATCATCTTGAAAGTCAGTAATTATTTTTTTAGAACATTAACAAAAGTGCAGGCTGAAATGTTTTGCTGGAAATTCTTTTTGCTAAAATTGCCTTCCTCCCCCTGGCAAGATAATTTTATTCTAGAAGTGTCTGTTTTGGCAGGAGGGAAAAAGTGTTTATGAAAAGAGCTAATAAAACTCCTAAACCTGGAAGCATTTCCATTCTTTCTGTTTCTAAAACTTTTCACCAAAGTCACAGAGGTGTTGCTTATTAGAGACACTTGAAAGTCTCTAGTTCAGTGTCATCCTCAAAGCACAGTTATCACCAGCTGTGGATTATGTCAGCCATGATTTTGTCCAATTAGATTTTGTTAGCCTCCAAGGATGGAGGCTCTGCAGATATTCTGGGTGGCCTATACCAGTGCTGACCTTTGTTCATGGAGATTCTTTTCTGATATCCAGTCTAAGTCTCCCTAGCCACAGTGGATGATCGTTTTCCTCTTTTTAATTACCCGCCACAACCTAAAGTAGTTTGAAGACAGAGCAGTGGGTTATATCCATGCACCATAGCTGTGAAAACATGAACAATATCAGTGCCTATCAAACAGAGTAGAAAGTAACGTAACACAGGAAGCAGAAATTACCTTGCATTCTGTAACAGTTTGTCTAGCATATTAGCTCCTTCCCACTGCATTCTGCCTGTTGGGGTTAAAGGAAGAACTTGTTGTGGAGCATTTGAGCAGAAAGCACTCAACGTACTTCTTTGCAAATACTTCCTGTGTCAGTTTAGGCAAATACTTATAACAATTAATTCAGTTATGTTAAGCACCCATTAAAGGAATCTTAAGTCCTCCCTGGGGTCACTTCACTTCTGTAAGATTGTAATTGTTAGAGACTAACCATGATTTCTTCTTTTGCCTGCAGGTGATTCTAATTCTGACAAAGCTGTATGACTACAACCTGGGAAGCATCACAGAAAGCTCTCTTTGGAGGTACGGAGATAAATTGAGTTAATAATTACTATCTTACTTTTAAATGGGAGCAGTCTGATGCAATTCTTTTATTTAATTGGATTTTTTAAAATGTGCTGAGAGGTTTGTAGCTAACCTATCTCTTTTATTTTGTACTTGAAGAGGCTGAAGTTTTGATTGTTTTGTTTCAAATAGATAACATATTTCACGAAGCTGCTATCATTTGATTTCCTCTTTATTCTTATTGAGAATAAAATCAACCAATTGGTTTATTTTTAGAAGAACTCAAGCTTATGTCCTTGTTTATTATGAAGAATCTTATGGCTGTCTACTGCCAAAATGGTACTTCTGAGAAGTTGGTACTGCTAAGACTGGGAAATTACCTGTAATTGAAGTGTGCTCAAATGAGTATCCCAGGTCTGTTCAGAACTAGTAGTATTAGTACCAGATGATGGATTTCTATTTGTGTGATGCTGTCTGTTGTAGTGATTTGTAAGGGATTCCTTGATACCTTAATAACTTTAACAGCATATCATGCACTCTGAACCAAAGGCAAGGATTTTCCTGTGGTCTGTTTCTTTATGGTGTTATTTGGATCCACTGAGGGCAGGTGGTATTTATCTATCTGAAAAATGGATCTAAGAGGTGTTTACTTAATGGCTCTTGTGGTAGCATCAAGAGCCATAATAGATAAAGGGAAATGTGTTTTGTGTTTTGATCTACAAAGCATTGTTGGGCAGTCTGGGGGCTTTTATGAATGCCATTGACGGAGGTGAATAGACTGTTTCTCTCCCAACTAACAAAATACCAAATCTCGTATGATTTTCTTTCTAGCAAAGGATACATACAGAATGAGTAGCATTTTGTAGGGCTGATTAAATTATTTTTTGTTGTGCTGTGGAGATAATTAGGTCTTCCTATTTCATATAAATTGCTGGTAGGGCTTGAGATCAAAAGGGATCATATTGTCTCTACTGCCCTTTGCCTTGTCTAATATGCATGCTGTGGTGTCACAATGATTTCAAAAAGTAATATTCATAAATGTAACATCCATTACTTATTCCCACTAAGTACCTTCAGCCATTTCTCCCTGAAAAATCTCCATCTGCTTTATCAGTCATTGAGGAAGTCATGATGTTTCACTCCATGGAGACACATCCTTCTCTGTTGCTGACAGTGTGCTAAAAAATTACTTTGCTCTTGTGATGCAATGCAGGTTTGTGCTGAAGTACTGGTTAAGACAGAAAACAGAACAGCCACATCAGAGTGGAGAAAGCAATGCTAGATGTGATGTGTGAACTTGAACACAAAAGAGTGCCAATGAGCTTATGCTGTTACCTGTTTTGGAACTAATTTCTGTGAAGTTTGAATTTTACCATGTTTGAAAGAGGGGGGGCTGTGCAGATGTCACTGAACGATGTACAAGAATCTGAGAGTTTGCCTGTGTGGCAAGCCTACAACTAGTGAGTGTAGAGCACTTTACTAGACTTCAGACTTACTCAGTATCAGAAAATGACATAAGAAAAGGTATATTTCCTCTAACCTAGTATCCTGTTGCCAAAAAGCAATCTAAGAGAGAGAATATACAAACAGGATTTTCACATCTGACAGTTTCTTGTGTTCTCCCAACCTTCATTCATAGTGTTGAAGTTCCAGGTCCTTCCTCACCCTTTGGTTTAAGAGCTATCTGGATATTTTATTATTATTATTATATCAGTGTATTTTTATTTGGTATGTAAGTTTTGTTTCATTTCTCAATAGTTTCAAGAAATAATATTTGTCACTGTGAAAGCTTTCTGGTATGAACTAACTTCCTTAGTATCTTCTGCAGTGTTTTTTAAATTTTTAGCACCTGTGACATCTTGGAGCAAAGAATTCTGTGGATTTCAGGAACTGCTTGGCTTGTTTTGAACTCATCAGCTCTAGTTTTACTTGGCATCTGTCGCTTGCCAGGGCTTGTTTACAGCTGCATGGCCAGTCATCCAGAGTCCCTGGAGAAAGGCTTTTCGCTCGGAGGTGTCAGAGGAGAACCAGGATGGCTAAAACCCACCTGTGTATCTCTGCAGTGCTCTGTTATTATTCTCGACTGGCTGTTTGGTTCTTGTGGCTGCTTTGACTGTCGCTAGTTCATTCAATCAGTTCATTCTCTTAACTGAGTCCTGATGCATTATGTCAGAGGTAGGTGGTTACACTGCGCCTGAGTCTGGCTCTGCAGTTAGATCCCTGTTCACCATGCAGATATGTATTTGGATCATTAATATCCTTCTCAAGATCCCCTGACAGCTTCTCTGTTCTTAGTGTGATGGAAAGAAATGACTGAATGGGCATGTCCTTATTATTTAGCTCACCTGACAGAGAGGTTATTAGCTGTTGCACCTCCTGGCTGCTTAAGTGATGTGTTAATTTACATCTCTTTGCTTACTTCGAAAGGGTAGAAAAATTGAATTGAGTGAAAGGCAGAAACAGCTCTTACGCTTAAATTTATTTCTTCCCTCTAGCTTTGATACTAAGGAATAGAAGAAATCATGATCTCATGTCTAGTTTGATTTCTGATGTCAAGAGTTCTGTTTCTGAGGAAAAAGACAGATATTCTGCATGTTCTCACCACTGAAGAGGAATCTCTGCCTTGAGTACATGACAAAGAAATACCATCTTGCCTCCTGTGGAGAGTGTGTTCTCCGAAGGGTGATGAATAACGAGGGGCTGTTTAGAAGCATGTCACAGACACAAGTCATTTGTGCTGTAGCTGATTATAAGTGCATCTGTCATTGTTGGGTGATTTAAGCGATTTTGTGACTGATGAGACTGTAACTATCTATAACATAACCATGCCATCGCCTACATGAATCTATGTTCTTTGTAAACGTACTGCTACCTGCTAGAATGGCATTTCTTTATAATTTTTGAGCCAGTTTAACTACAGCTGGCTGCAGTGCTAATGGAAGGAAAGTGTCCTTCCGAAACGACCCATGAATTAAGAGACCACTTGTGACAGACATGAAGGGATGAAATATAGCAGAGGGAAGAAATAGAATGTATGCTATCTTCTTGAGTACTGAAGCTCAGAAGCTCGCCAGGCTTTGGATGGCAAGTGAACTGTTATTTCTGTATGAGGCAAATGAAGCTTCGTATATGGCTGTGCCTGACTTTAATTATGCTGTTATCTTGACATACTTTTTCCAGCGTTTTAGATGAAAGACTTTTATTTACATTTGCTATTCTTTTTATAGAAGAGGAGGAAAACAGAGAGGAGAAAAGATTATCTGTCGCTGGGCAATTAACCGAGTGTACTGGGTTGATTTCTCTTCCTGTCCTAGGTATCTCTCAGATTGCAAAGAGGATTAAGCTGTGAGAGTTAGGAGATAATGTTTTTTACCACTAGAGTAAGATAAGAATACATTTCCAATAAATAAAAATGCCAAAAAAGTGACTATGGCGTCCATGAGCTGCAGACAGTGGAGGAGAAGACTGATATTTTTTTCTGTATAAGTGTGATGAACTGGAGAGATAAGTAGGACCCTTTGCATTAGGATCTTTAGTGGCTGACAAGCAACAGGTGCTGCTATTTGTCTCCTTCCTTTCATGTTATAGCTTGGTATTTCTTCAGAAAGTAGCAGCAATTTAAACTTTTCAGCCAGTAAGTAGGAAGATGTAGGGTTTGCTTGGCTTGTGAACAGTTATGCTCTAAACATCTATCTGTTGCTCTGCTTGTTCTGGCTGCTATTGATAGATAGTACTTCTACACTTCAACATTGTTCTTGAGCTCTGAGCTTCCAGTTCAGCAGTGCTTAACACTTCTAGCTTGTACTCCACTGTTCCTGGTTTCTGCAATATGGAAGCTTTTACATGTATGCCATGAAGGAATCTCAAGGATTCTAGAAAAGATAAATGCCTCATATAGATGTTGCTTTAACTTCTCATATAGAAAGCAAAGGATACATAAAGCACATCATCCTGCAACTCCATCCATTCAAGGACTTCAAGATGATGAACTTGGTATGTAAACCAGCAAAGAACCAGATGCCTTAGAGCATTGCCATTTGTAGCTATAGGAATAACCTTTATTTCTTTCATGGCTCCACTTGATGAAATAAAGAATTCACTGAGTTGAATACAAAGACACTTTCTTTCACTCAGGAACTGTAAGCAATGTGTCTGTAGAGAATTAAGGCTATATCCTAGTTGTGTTCCTGTTCTCTACTGCTGTTGGATATTGCTGAAGACAAGGTGATGGGTGAAAGCAGGCATAAATTTTAAGTACCATGGGTGTTAGCTCTGTATCATGAGTTATCTTATAGTTATCACCATGCAGGAAATTGTTTTGGTGAAAACACTTATTAATGGAGATAGTTTTGCATTAGTATGTAATTTCCTTTCTCTGGACAAGCAAGTTCTTACAGTGGGATACTTGAAAGGTTAGCAGTACTTTCTTCCTTTGAAGGTAATCTCCAGGAGAAGTCTGTTACTCTGTTGTCTTCCTGCACTCTGTATGATGATTCCTTCTGTTTTGCAAATGGGCTCTTCTTATTGCATGTTTATTTTCTATCTGCTGAGCCACATTAATAAGGTCATAACCTGCGATTTAGTGACAGCATGCTCTGAAATGGCAGATTACGATCTTTTAGACGGAGTAGAGAACCAAATCTGTATGTGTAGAACTGACAAAATGGGAAAAGAGAAGTCATTAAGTACATTTTAACAAGCAGTATTGTGGGAAAGAGGAATATGAAAAGGACTATTTGAAGTGCTTTTATCCATAAATATGGTGTTTTAGTTGTTTCAGTGTTGATAAATGCTACTACCTTATCTTCCATGAGCATTTAGTGCAATTTTAACTGTGGAACAATGACACTTCTTTGTCCTTTTTTGTTGTTTGTTTTCATTTTTGCTCCTGCAAACATATGAACAACAGGCTGTTCTGTGTGTATATATGCTGGAGGGCATCTGTGAAGGAAGGGAAAAGTATGTCTACACTCTCAGCTACTCACATAGGAAGCAGTATCTTTTTATGGTTTGATCACAGCAGGAGATCTGGCTGTGCTGGATGCAATCTTAGAACACGGATTTCGTACTCTGAATGTGGAGCTGCATGCAGCCTTGTGGGATGGGATACTATTCAGCCAGCAGGACCCTAGGGACTTGGCAGTTTTCACAGCTATCATTTTTTTATCACAACTGTTTATTTTACCCTGGTGTCTTAAGTAATAAAGCCTTCTAGCACAGTCAACTCTTGTAGTTAGCAGGCAAGACATCCTGGGAAAGTTTGGCAACTATCAAAACAAGTTCCAGTAAAGCTGGAGAAAGGAAAAAGCATTAAAACAAGCAAACAAACACACGCACTTTAGAAACAACTCACAGCAAATGCTTTAATTGGTCCTAAGTCAGCAGCATCATATTGAATTCATCCTTATTCTTACCTTCCTGGAAGAACGAGGGCCAGGATATCTGCAAGCACTCTGTGGCTTAAATTCTGTATTTATTTTACCAATGGCAAGAAAGTTGTGCCTTGACACAGCGTGAAGAATCATGCCCTGGTATTTTGAAGGATTGCATTCAGCAGAAGATTTAGTGGTGTGTTCCTCATTGCTTGGTCTGCGTGTATAAAACATTCCATACTAATGACAATGCAAATTTGTTAAGCATATTAGAAATGTGTTCTCTGTTGCAGCCAGTCATGAAATGTAGGAGTGCTGTCAAGTAAATCAGAAGGAATACTGATCCATTCTCTGCGTGGAAAAAAAACATGTAAATCAAGGTCATGAATATTAATTCTAACATATGTTATCAATATACTGTAAATAACAGATGCACAAAGTTCATGCTGTTTTATAGACATAACGTTTAATGCAGTTTGTCATTCCTCTGTAGGTTAGATTAACTTGCACACCTGTTTCCCAGACTGTTTCTGAAAATAATACAGTTTAAAAAAAAAAAAATTATAAATTGATCTATGGTGTGCATCCATTTGTTGTGGCTATGCAATAAATGCAAACAACTTAGACTGGAGCAGATAAGCCAGAAGAAAGAAGCAACACTGTAGTTACTGGTTTAGAAGCAGGAATCAAAACACCCCTCGTATTCTAATTTTTTATTTTATTTGCTTCCCACTGCAGGCACACCTCTTTTTGAGAAGCTGTGTAAAGTTGTAGTTGCCTTTTCAGAGGGATATATGCTTCACTTATTGGAAAAATAACATTTGAGTTTGAGCTTACTACAGTTATGTTTAATGCTTTCTATACTAGCTTGAGCTCTGAGGTCTTCAGATCCAGGTATCAAATACTTCTGAATCTGTGCCCTGGTAGTTACACAGACAAACACTGAAAGCTTATTATTACTGCAGAAGGAGCCAGATGAGTCCATAGGTCTCTCTTGGAGGATGTAGTAAAACATCTGGACAAAAAAGTACTGTGAAAGGTCATATTTAAATAGACACTTAGTTCTGACTGCGTTGCATAAACTGACGCTCTACATAAAAACAGGATGAGTTGCTTGGAAGTGGCCTTTTCTTTTGATTTCTCTAACCCACTATATATGTGTTCACATCTGTATGGGCTCCTGTTTATTTCCTTCTGTTTTTCCTGAAAGCCTGAGGTCCTAGAACATCTGGTTGTTGGTTTTTTTCTTTGGTGGTGAGCTAAGGGCCATCTTTCTGATTTTTCACATGGTGAAAAGAATATTGGAAGTCTTCAACTGATGCACAGACTTGCCTATCTTGGCTAGGAAGGCAAACCAGAAGGGAATGGGAAGGGAGTTGGAATGAGGTGGATTTGTCCAGGAGCCTATTTTTACTACTGAAGGCAAGGTTCAGCTCCCGTGCTTAGTGAGACAAACCTCTGGAGTGTTCGCATCCAGCACTGTACGGAGCTTTGAGAGACTCTTGGAGATCAGTGAAGATCAACATCTTTGGACCAAAGTATGACATCTGTGGTTTGGGTTCTCCTCTAAGAGAAGGGTAGAAAGAAGTAAGATTCAATACCATTCCTTTTAAATAGTCTGTTTCCTTTCCAGGGAAGGGACATCAACACAGAAGTGGATTTATGGCTATGGTCTGTGCAGCACTGCAGGAAAGAGCTACTAAATGAGAGAAACACTAAAGGCAGCAGCAAAACAAAATCTCTGTGAATCACAGTTATATCATTTCTTCTTTATGAAGAAATGAAACATCTTTATTTTTCTAATAGTTTTTATATCTTCAGGTGCTCTGATCTTGTAGTTTCTGGGATATGAGGGAGGCAAAATCAAAGTCTTTTTCCTTCTCTCTCCGTGGTAGCAACACTTTTTTTTTTTTAACTACAGATCAGGTAACAATGTGAAGTGCATTTATAGAGTTCTTCCTCCAAAGGAATTTTCCTTGCTACAGTATTCAGAGGTGCTCTGCTATCTTTCCTAGCCTGCTGCCAGCACTGCCCAACAAATGACAGCTATTATCAGTGTTAAACTCTTGATACGAATCCTACTATCTTCAGGATAATTTTTTTCTTGCCCTACTACAGAAATCAGCTTATGCCCTGAAGCATGAATTTTGATGACTTGCCACATTAACATGAGTAACTGTTTTAAAATATGTATTGTAGGCTATTAAATTATCAGCCCTTTCCGGTAAGCACAACTGTGGTCTGTAAGACTGACCTCTTTTTGCTGTGAGCACTGTGTGCTGACTACAGGCATTGTGGAAATATCATTTCTCTGCTTCCCTGCCAATGCTCAAGTGACGATGGGCTCTCTTGTTATGAGGCAGCATAAAATTTAGAGGCTAGTCACGATGGAGGTGGTAAGAAAGAAACTTAAAGACCTCAGTAAATTTCCCTTCTAAGTGTTCCCTTTTCAAAGGTAAATGGTCTTATTCTTTGTAATCTCTCATTGTATGTTAACAGCTTTCACAATGCTGACTCTTTTGTAAGAAAAGCTCATTACAGTCCCAGTGCTTTATCTCTGTTAAAGGAGCCAAAGGAGGAAGAAGCCAATACATTTTTTTTCTATTTTTCTTTAGACTACATCACCTACTCAGCACACATGTACTGTAAATTCAAGATGTGGATGTTACTCAAAGCAAGTGTGATGTCACAAGTGTCTTAATAGTTTTATATTTATTTCCCTAAGTGTTAAGTTGATTTACAACAGCAATTTGAAAACCAAAAGCAGTCTTAAGAGAGAATTGGATGAGTTATTTTTGATCTCCTGACTTTTCTTCCTCAATACAGTAATGTATTTGATTGAGACAGGAGGGTCCTGGATTCAGAACAGGGATTTTACTTCCTAGTGTTTCTATGTGAGATAATCAGGCCAGTTTGTGATCTGAGTGAGTAGAAGTATGAATGAACTCACTGTGATACAAGAGAGCTGCATGGTTCAGAGAACAGGATACTGCCTGGGTTTGTGGTATTTGGAAGATAAATATTTGGCATAATCAAGAATCAGCAAATTCAAAAGTCATCTGTGAGGATTTTTCTCCTTGCAAGGCATTCCTAATAGCATGCTGCAAGGTACAGTTGTATAGGATATTTGTACCATTAGTTTGGTAATAAATCCTACTAGCATAATTTCCAAGTTCTGAGACAAGCAGTGTACTGACTGCTTGTCTCAGATCGTCACAGTGATCAAATGGATTGCTTAGTGAGCTGGGCTGACTTTAAGAAATGTATTTTATTCCAACAAAGCGTAATAGTAGGATAAGGGTTGAAGGCTTTACTTAACCGTACTGTATACAGTACAGCAAAGAGCTGCGATCAGGGAATGTGTAGGAGTTGGAATAGGCAGGGAACCAAGCATCATGTTTTACTGTGAAGAGGCTAAAACAGACTGTTTTGATTGTTGAATATATAAACTTAGGAGACAGGAGTTGAATTTGTAATGAAATTAAAACTAGATAATAACGTTTATTTTATGATTCTGATTTGGATTGATGGACTTTGTGACAATATACAATTTCCACCTCCTCTCTGTATGCTGTATGGAATTTCTGGACAGAATTGAAAGAGAAATTGGAGGTTCAACAGTGCATCATCCTGTCGAGGATGTTTTCGTGCAGCAGAAACAACCTAAACATGGCTACTAAAGATGCCATCTGTGGCCCAGAAAGTCACAGAATCCCAACTGTTGGAGGTTGTGATAGTATTTAAGGGAAACAAGGATTCTTTTTTCTTGAAGTCTTGTGCTAGATGTCTGTTTTTAGCCATCATCAGAGAATGTACTGAGCTAAATTCACTTCTGCACTGACACAAGATGTCCACCTTAATATTTTTATGGTAGCACAGGACTCTGTGTAGGTGACTTTATGTTGCTACTGTAGCGTAGTTGCATCTCATACCTAGATTTGCTCATTTCTGTTATCCTAAAGTAATTTTACATTATTACTTTACATTTTTCATTCCAAATGATTCAATGCAGCACAAGGCTAGCATGGTGAAGTGCTGATTTGAATTAAAGAATAGGTGCAAAATATTATAACAGATCTGAAGCTACTAATCTTAAAATGTGTTAATACAATCTAGTCTCAGAATGTCTCCCCCTAAGGTCATATGTATAATGAATAGTTGAAATCACAGGTGAACAGTTTGGTGTGTGTTTATATGAATAGTGCTTTGGTAGGCGAAACAAAGAAAAGGAAATATGTGATGAATGATGAAATAAAGTGGGCAAAACATGAAAAGTGTTGAAGCTGGGGTAGAAATCTATTTTTGTAGTGAAGACAGTTAAGTTTAGAAAAGGTGCATGGGAAATCAGCTCTCCTGCTAGTTGAAACTGGTAATACTTCACTGACTTATGTCAAACACCACACTCCACTGGCATTTGATCTGCTCTGTAAGCAACTTCTGTCTGTAGAAATCAAAGTAGCATCAACCTTATTGTTAGGCTTTTCTTCCCATTGGTATTATTTTGATAGCTATTGCTGCTTAGCTATGTAATGTCATCAAAATGCAGAGTAAACAGAAAAGGTGGTTGAAAATACAGTAAGTGCAGCTATAAAGACTATTTAATCCTTGTCCCATTAGAAAATAATGGTCATTCTTGTAATAAGTGTAATTTCATTGTCCATCCCTTCTATTAACACCATTAAAAAGCCATTGGGTTTGTCAGTTGGCTTCTCTTACATTCAAATGCTCTTTATTGTTTCAGGCGAAAGCTGCTGACTCGATTCCTTTAGAAAGTAGATGGAGTAGGATTCTTGGAGTAAACAAAGCTTTTTGATTAGCAGAACTGCCGTTAATTTTTTTTGTAAAGAAAAACAACTTGTATATAGATAAAATAGCTTTGTTTTATGTGTATGGATTATCTGTAATGTGCTGTCAGTCCTCAAATGTTGGTTAGGACTTCTGGTCCATTACTGAGAGTGTTTCTTTGCCACAGATAAAGCTCAGTACAGATGGAGCATCACCTACTTCTCTACAAAGAAAGCTGAACTCCACTGAGGCATGGGCATCTCCTGATAAAGTTATCATGGTGTGTTCTTGATCCTGTGACTTCCGACCTAGTCTTCAGTTTGTTACTGCTGTCTCTGAACAAACTATTTGAAAGTGGGCTTTTTGGAGGGGAGGGGAGTTCAACATACCAGAACTGTTTAGTGTGTGCACATGCACATTGCAGTTACATGTCATGATGTTGGCCCGTGTTGTCCAAGGGGGATATTGGTGGTATGGCAATGGAATTTTGGTGGGAAGATTCAATCTCTATTACATGTTGTTGCCTTGTGAGAGACAGCACTGGAGAGGCCCTCTGACAGAATGGTATTTGACATGGAAGTGTATATGAAGCAAAGGTGTGTCAATGAATTTCTCCACGCAGAAAAAAGATGACATCCATTGACATTCGTTGATGTTTGCTAAACATTAATGGAGACCAAACAATGGATATGAGCACAGTGAGGCAGTAGGTGGTACATTTCTTAAAACAACAAATATCAAGTTGAGGTCCTTAACAGGAGTATATTTTTTTGAGTACGTTTATGTGGGGATTGTTCTTCCTCTGAACTTAACTAGCATTTGAACCAATGTGAACTTCTAACATCTGAAACTGTGGACAGTTAAAAAGCAACAAGGGGTTTTTGTCCTGCCAACTGCAGTGAGGGCTGAATTCGTGCTTCAGAAGTGAGAAGTTTTCTGTGCCTTTTAGCTATCCAGTTCATTTTCCATCCACCTCTTTATGTATGTCAAGTCCTGCTGTGTGATGAAAGCAAATTCCTTCAGCTGTATTTTATCTCACAAAATTTATTTGCACTTGCCATATTAGATAGAGTGCCCTATGGAAGTAAAAGGAAAAAAAAGTCTATAAATTTGCACTTGTTTGTACCCTTTAGGGCAAGGAGCTCCATATGGAGGTGGAAAACAGAATGTCTTTGAGTTTTACTGATTGCTCTTAAGCATTGCATTATCCATTTAAGAAATGGAGTAATTAAAAAGGAAGGCTTTGGAAAGCTCCGGTGATTATTAAAGAAGAATTCTGGTTCTTTGGTGAACTTGTACTGTATAGATTTTGTAACATGCTGCTTACTGAAAAATGTGATACTATGGGGCTAAGTGGTGGTCCTGTATGCCTTCATGTCTGTAGTGTAGTCTGTAGCATTTTCACGTTGGCCATGTTTTTTCTACTCCCCCAGAAATTTTTCTCTTGAGAGTGGTAGCACTGACCTTGACTAAAGACCCCGCTGTTTGGGACATGTGATTCAATGCAGCAGGGAATTCTGTTTAATTAATGTGCCTGCACATACAATGGGGACCTTGTTGGCTTGTTAATAGGTTTAAATTTCTAAATGTATGTAATGATGATTGTCCTGCCTTCTTCTGGTTGAATGTAACGTAGAGAGAATTGAATCTACCTCTCCTCCTTCCTGGTTTGATAAATTTGACTTCTCATAAACAATAGCCTCCCAAAAATACAGGTAGAAATACTGTTCTGAAAGGTAGAAGCAGAGACAGAGTTCCAGCAAGCTGTGACCTTGATGTCCTGAGAATATCAGAAAGGCGACCTTAGCTTCTGCAGGAGATTTGACATCTGCTAGGATGAGTCAGCCTCCACTGGCTGCAAAATTTCTGTGGTGGAAGAAGAAGGTGGTTGAGGGGAAGGAGAGTCATGTAGTTACTACTAGCAGTATTCACAGGAAACATTGCACATGAATGATACCAGCATTTACCTTCCCTCTTTTGCCCATAACTTCTTAAAGCATTGAGCCCTCTATTAAGAGCTGTGAAGATCTTCTCTTGATAGGATTTCTGTTACATTGGAAAACACAAAACAGGCCATAGCTCAGTCTGGCACATAGGGAAAATGCACGTGGTGGTATAAAACTGGTTGCATAATTCTGTTCATTCTGGGTCCTGTTTTATTGCACATGGGAGCCAGTGTCTTCCAGCTTTATTTAACGAGCTAAAATCCTTCCAGAATGTGGGGGGAGGATACTGAGTACATCAACAATTTCTCAGATGCTTTAAAATATGTATGTATGTGTTTGACCTACACTTGACAGTCATGTACATTCCTCAACATCCCACTGGGCATTGCTGTTGAATTCTACTCATGCTTATCCCTTCATTTCTTCTCCGAAATGCTTCTCTGGTCTCCCTACTTCTGTCCTTTGACGAACGTTGTTATTTTCAAGAAGTGTAAGTGCTGGTCTGAAAGCTACATACTATATTTATATGAGGCTAGTACTTTGCCAAATGCAAATATTTCATAAATATATGCAGGTATGTCATAAATATTTGTCTTCTCAGTCCTAGAACTCCTAATATCCTTCTAGGTAATTATATATGACAATTAGAATCTCTTGTGAACTGTCATTAAATTTGTGGGAAGTTTGATGTAGAGTTCAGTAAGTTTTAGCTCAGGCTCATTGCCAGTTTTTCCTATCTAAAAGAAATTTTCTGCTTTCTTTTGTCTTTTGTGCTATCCATACATGCAAAAAAAAAAAGTTCTTATAAACCAAATTAGCATTTGTAAAATGTGTTCCTTTCTGTTTATTTGAGTACCTATGAGTTACACACTTACTGTACAAACGACTTGCATCTGAAAAATCTAGCAAGTCAAATGCATACTGAAGTGAGCCTAGTGCAGTGGGGAAGGCAGTGCTGCTGGCACTTCAGGCAGTGACTCTGTCTGCTGCCTGGGATGAGTTTACACCATTTGCTGTTGTCACCTGACTTAGGTGAAATTTGAAGTGTTATGAGTAGGGGCTGAAGTTAACGATCTAGAGTATTGATCTGATAGGGATCCATGGAGCATCAAGCTCACATGCCACAATACCTAGAGGTAAACTCTTAAGGAAGAATTTGACTCAAGATAAAGGATTTCTTATTATACTTCAATGTCTGGCAGCTGCTGCACTGTATCAGAGAAATTAAATGGGTGCATGTGGGAAAATTTGATAGATGGACAGCAAAAGCGGTTATTGCTGATATGTTATTGGAATTATTTACCTTCTCTGGGAAACAGAGGAGAAGAAATCCTCAGGCATCTTACACTGACCAAGCCCACGTCCTGGTCCCCTACAGCAAGGTGCCATGGCCTCTCTATTGCTTCATGGTTTGCATACTGGATGCACGTGGTTGTCTGGATTTTTTTAAAGTCACCAGCTGCACCCAGTGTGTGGTTTCTAAAAGCAGAAGAAAACCTGTAACACTGCACTACAGCTGTAGTAGAGACCAATGGAAGGTGAATCTTGCCTGCCCAGATCTTGAGCTGACAGCAGTCCTGCTAAAAGACACAAGCTTGCTGTTACTAATGCACTGAACTCAAATCAATTTTTTTTCATACACTTGGAGCAATATTTAAAATCTAGTTGTAACGTCCTAATGTAAACCAACTGCAGAGACTTATTCTCAGTAGGAATAGGGCTGGCAGCACCGTTTTTACTGACAGTCCTGTGAAAATACAGTTCTACCATGCGAAGATCTGAACTTGCTGGCCTCTGAATCGGGCAGAATGTGTCAGCACTGTTAGCTGATGTAATGCCCAGTGGTACAGTAATGAGGATGCACTGATAGCATTGCCTTTCTGCCCGAGCCCTAGAGAAGATGAGTAAGAATGTCTTCATTTGCCATAAAAAAAAAGACTGTTCTGTTTGTTGAAATTGTGGAGAGGGCTAGTCTGGAAATTAAGAAAAGAGATCTTATCTCAGCCCCTCAGGCAGAGGTGCATGATTTACTGTTTGTGTTCCACTGCTGTAATTTGCTGCACTCTCAACTGACTTCTTGGGATTCATAATTTATTGTGTTTAGTTACCAGTACTTCCCCTAAAGCAGTCACTTTTGCCTACCCTACCAGTGCTGCTGATCAGACTGTCTATCAAGTGTCACAAGAATGACTTCTGTCCATCTTCTCTCCCAGCTTTTAAAACTAAACTTTATTTTCAGCTTCTCCTTCATTTCCTACATCTCTTGTTTGCTCAGCCCAAGATTTATATTCAGCAATTCCCAAAGGTGTTCTGTCTTAGTCCCTTGATTCATTTTGGAACAATTCCCCAACTGGTACAAATCACTGGGATGAATGTAGGTATGCTGATTAGCTGCTATGACAACTATGTCTAATTAGCTGAACCAGTATCTCCCTTCCTGAATACCCAGAGGAGGCTTCTTATTTGAAAATGTTATTTAGATGAGTTAGGAATTGATTGTTATGCACAAGTCCAGTGTGCAAAGGCTGTTCAGCCTCTGATTTAGATCAATAGCCTCAACTCATGGGGACAAAAGAGACTTCATGTTTGAGAGGTGACAATACAATTGCTAAAGAATTTCATTTCTTCTTCTGTAATGTTTTGCTCTAGAATAGGGTTCCTTTTCCTGCTCACCATGTCATAGCCCTTGGAAGATGAAGGTCCTTCAGGATAAAACGCAGAGCAGAATCAGGCATTTTACCCTGGCTGTCCATTTCTTGTGCAAGAGCCAATCCAATCTTAGCTGCTTCCTATATCTGATTTTTATTGTCTATATCTCACTGATAATTGAGCTTTTTCATGCTGTTCCCTTTCCCTTCCATTTATGGACCAGTAAATCCTTTTTGTTACACTGGAAAGGTGCAGTTTCATTTTCATTTTAATGAACTGCTGCTAGGAGAGCCCTTCCCTTTTTGAACCCAATCTCTTTGTCATCTTGATTGGTCAAATTGCCAGTGAGTCTATTGCTCTCCATAATCATGAGTGTTGTTGCATTGTTAAACATCTCTTTCTATCATATCTACAGGCAGAGCTTGAAGGGCTAAAAGAGAACATCGCCCCACGTTAGTAAGAAATGTGGTGGCTCAGAAAGCTTTTTTCAGATGGAGGAGGCCCCTAAATTGAAGTTTTCTATCATTTGAAAATGACTGTATCTGTGTTTGCCTTGCTCTAAAAGAGAATTTGATTTCAGTATGTTGGTGATTGTGGTAGTAGCGGCCCTAGCTGTTGTTCTAATGCTTACCCAGCTTCAGAAACATCAGTACTTCAACTGACTATTTTGCTACAGACTGTCCTCTGCTTCCACTACTGCCTGGACTCTTATATTTCAGCTGGGCACTTTCACAGAATGAACTAATCTGTTCCTTCTGACACTGTGCCAGGAAATCCCGTTCTGGAGTCTTGTTCTGAACAGTTTCGCTTTGGCATTTTGTAGGTGAAAACAAGTGTCTGAAACGTTTCAAGGTGACCCCGCAGATGACTGCATTTCAGTTTTATCTCTGATCTTTCAATGCTTTCCCACCAACCAATCCATCCCTACCCTTCCCTTCCCCCCCCCTTCCCCCCCCCCCTTCCATTTCAGGCAGAAGTAGAAGCCTGTAAAATAATGGTTATTCAGGCAGTGACAGTGCAGATGTCAAAGTTACTCTCTGTGGTCTCTCCAGGACTCCTTGAGAGCTTGGGATTAAATGGGAAACGTAGACCATGATGAAATTACTCAGCTGGTTGGAGAGAGGCAGTTCCTGTTTGGTGATGAATTTTACATTTCTGAAACTGTTTAGTCATAAACATCAGTAAGACTGTGAAACTTGTCACCAAATGACAGGCTGGCTAGAATGTTGGGATGTGTCCCTGGAGAATGTTTAGATTCTGTCCAGAAAGTGTCCCCTGATGTAAAACACCATTAGGGAAAAACTCATTTTGTAATGGAGAAGATCTACTAGGACCCATTACATTTTTTCAAGGGTGAGAAAGTAACAGATGGTCTTAATCTTGGTGACTGTCAACAAGGAAAGGCTCCATCAGTGATGTGGAGATGCTACGAGATCTTGTATCACCATGTTCCCTAGTGGTTCTGGTTCAAAGATCCAAATGCTTCAGCTTATTTTGTAGTTTTTATTTTGCAATAATGCCAGGAGTCACCAGCTGCAAGTTACAAAGGAGGAAGAGCAAAGGGGTTGCTTTTTTCCTATTTTTGGCTTCAATTTGCTTTGGCTCCCACAGAATATTTTTCTGCCTCCCAGCAGGATGAGTCTTTCTGCCTCCTAGCAGGTGTGAATATGCAGGCTTTTAGCACAAAAAGATAATCCAGAATCTATGGGAGTAGGCTTCTCAGTCTGCTGAGCAACTTCAGGGCTCAAATTATGATTCATATCAGTTATGTGCCACTTTTCCTACGACAAAAATTTAATTTTGAAGCTCTTACAAGTAGTGAAACTCCCAAGAACTGGGATCTTGTTTCTTCAAACATGTTTGTAATTACATATCCTACAGTGTAATATGTGTGGGAACTGTTAGGTAGGTCATGGCCTGCACCAGTGATAGAGCATCTGGTGAAGGGGCATAGCCAGCCCTGGGAGCACAGGTGCAAGCAGTTCACCTGTGTGACCAGAAGGAGTGGACCCAGTGTCCATCTCTCCCTAACCTTATTTAAGGACTGGCAGCTAAGAGGGAAACATCTCTACTTAGATATTGCTTCTGTTGATTGAGTTTTCCAGTGAGTCCTTATCTTCAGAATGGGGTAAGCTATTCCTTCCTTATTATCAGATTGTGGTTAATACCTTTCTTGGGTTATCTGAAAACTATATACCTCTATTTTGTATCATACACCGTACAATAGTAAAATGAATACCTTTTTGTGTCCAGTTTTGATCAATCTTATTTTTAAAATAGTATGTTAGAACTGCAGAAGGTTTAGAAAGAAGTAATTAGAATGGACCAATATATGGAGAGATTTATATAGAAGGAAAAATTGAATTGACCAGGAATCTTGGTCTGGAAAGCAACAATTAATGGGGATCTGTAATAGTATAAAAGTCTCAAAGAAGGATGGTTATTGTGTGTGTTTTTTTTCTGCTGCAAGTATTAAGAGCTGTTAAATAAATGTATTGACAAATGCAAGGCAAAGAAGATGGGATGTTTGCTAATTATCTGTGTCACTGCCATTAAGAACTCTGGTAACCTAAGATCACAGCTGGGAAATAATATATTTTGGTCATACACATATATTTTTGTGGCATAAACCTGGGAACCTTATGAGGTGTTCCACTGATAAGGGCTATGTGAAACTGATGAACTGTGTTGCTGAGGCTGGTCATGGCAATGCTGAAATGTTTTCTTGCATAAGTACAGGTGAGGTGGGCCATGCTGAAGGTGCAGCTGAGATGGATTGCAGGTATTTCTGCTGCTTATATTGCTACTGTCTTGGAAAGCTGAGCTGCCTCTACAGGAGCAACAATAATTCTTACTGAGACGCACATAATGCCCCTGTCAGTAGCTCACAAAGTTGTTCACACAAAGTTCAGTGTTGTCCATATTGCTCAGCAGCCTTTGGGATGACTGTATGGAGGCATAAGTAAACCTTCTCCCTTGGGTGTCTGACACTTTCCTCATTTGATTGACATGCCTCCACTGAAGCTGACTTGAAAAGTGTTTGCACTTGAAACAAGTGGAGCAAATTCTAACTTGTCTAAAATGGTCCCTCCTGTTAAATGTTAAACTGACCTTTTCAAGAGAAATTTACTTGATAGTTCTAAGTGAAGACCTGCTTTAAGCTAAACCTGTCACTACAACATGATTAAATTCACTTAAATGTACATTAGTTGCACATATTATTAATGGAAATTGAAATCAGCCTAAATTGTAACCATAAATTTTAAAACAGGGGGAAGAGAATGGAGATGGGGAAAAAAACTGCACGTGATGTGAAAGTTAAGGTGCTTTATTCACTGTAAGAGTAGATGGGCTGAACAGGAAATTTTGTTCTCAATCAGTGAAAAACTGTGGACTATTTTCTATGTATTTATGATGTTTCAATTTTAATCCACGGAAGAGGGGTGATTCAGTGTATTTTTTGGCAGAGTTTTGATCTGTGGCGACCTAGGGGAATTGGTCGTGGTTATCTGGTCTTATTTCACTGGCTGCTGGACCTTTAAGCAACAACTTATCAGGTTTCTGGCTATCTGTGTCATAGATGTAGGCAGCCTGTGGATGTATGTTGAAAGTGGGTTTCTGGAGATACCTTTTGATGCAAGAGTGTTTGCTCTCCATCTGAATTTCATGTTTAAATCTTGCACCCATTCTTACCTCATTCCCTGCTAGCATGGCAGTTGCAGTGCTTGGCTGTTGCAGCAGGTGTTACTTAAGTTATCTATTCTAAGAGGGTCCTAATAAATCAAAACTAAATTGAAGACTATCCACTTTGTAGGCATTTATCATTGACTTTCTATCTAGCAGAAGGATAGGACTTGGCAAGCATCTCTCAGACAATGGTCCAGTGACTTAGGAAGGTTCTATTTGAGGGAATTAGCTTTACATAGCTGTGCGACCTCTCTGATTCGAGAGTGCAAATTGAAACCTTTTGTAATTAATAATTCTTGTTCTACCAGACTTGGCTTCCATGCAGGTGAAATTAGCATGACTTGAGCCAGCTGTTCTGGGACACAGAGTATCTCAGAGTGGTGCTGGATAATAATAAATATACTCTTGTTTGGACTAAAGGCTAAGTAGGATGCATTGCTCACAACTTGGAAGTAAATGTTAACATCTTGTATATGAAATGTATAAGGTATTTTAATTTCCACTGATGCAACCTCTGCTTCCTACAATGGGAATATAGTGGGCCCATATAGTATGCACCACCAACTGCTCCTTGTCCAGTAGAGCATTTATCAGTATGAACGTAGGCAGTCTGAGTCTACTGCACTAGTGGTTGCATGAGTGTGTTTGACTTTGGAGGAAGCATGTGCATGGCATTGCACACAAATTCAGGGATTTCCATGGATCTTGTGGTTATGTGTGAAATTTGAGGGGAAAAGTAAATTTTTTTTTTAAGGTGTTCCATGAAGGGAAGAAGTCAAATTGATTAGAGGTTACAATGCTGAGGCAGTGGGGAAGTGCAGACGTGGTACACTAGTTGTGATTACAGTCTGTAGACTCACTGCTATAGTAAACTTAGCTATTTTAAATTAATGCTAATTTAATTGATGGAAAGGAGGCTACTGGGTCTTTCGTAGAAGGCCTCTAAGAATGCGAGGATGACACTTTTCATAATGTGAGAAAGAAGATAGCTGGCAGAAGTTGTTCAAGGTCAGATAAGAGAAATTGCTGCCAATTATCTTTGTATTGCAATTATTATTTGCTTACTAGTGAAGTAGAACTAACTTTCAGTGACTGAAGAATGCACTGTTACAGGTGGGTTAGCAAAGCTGAAATCTGCTGACTTCCCAAGCACTTTGGATGATATGTCTGCATTCAGGGAATTGGTGGTGGCTGAGGATGGTAGGTCTGTTATGATTAGAAGGTAGAATGACTTTTCAGGTGTCTGGCTGAGTTCCTACTAGAAACATGATTTTAATGACTAGATTGTATAATTGTCTTTGGACACCTGTAGCTTTGGAAAGGCCTTTCTTGTTTTAGTTCTAAATAAATTAAAAGCAGGTGGCACAGGGAAAAAATCTTCCGGTCCAATTTCATAGTTTTTATGAAGGTACTTGTATATTAGTTGTGAGTAATGGAAAAATGTGACCTGTCCTTAATTATTTTAGTATCAAGGAATCTTGTCAAAATCTTTCAATCTACAGCCCTTATTTTCTAAAAGGCAGAGATATATACAAGATATCTTTTTGCAGTGCAGAGCAAAAAGGCAACTTGTAAGATTTTTTCTGATGTGGGATTTATGGCCCAGCTTTCAA
The DNA here is from genome assembly GCF_016699485.2 of Gallus gallus. Classification (NCBI taxonomy): domain Eukaryota; kingdom Metazoa; phylum Chordata; class Aves; order Galliformes; family Phasianidae; genus Gallus; species Gallus gallus. The sequence continues at coordinate 26,083,945 of NC_052537.1, read as the reverse complement.
CTTTTTTTTTCTAACATTTGCCAGTAGCATACAAACAAGATAGTATTTTATCTGTAGATAGTTCTGACTTAGATGACTTTCAAAATCAAAGAACTGGAAGAGTTGAGCTCATTTCTAGACTATCAGCCTGCATTTCCTTTATGCTCAAATGCCACTGTATCACTTCTCTAATAGACTGTTTGAACACCTTACCTTGACCACATCTTGCTCTGTTCATAATACATAGCACATGCCACTGACCATTTTTTTTCCTGCAGAATGACTGGGAGCATTCATTCTCCTCAGGCCTAGGATATGGTATTACTCTTCTGCTGTGTACTTTCATTTCATTTCCTGTAAAAAAAAAAAAAAATCCATCTTCTGCTACTGGAGTTGACCTAAGGTTAGATGTCAAAAGAACAAATTACTGGCACTTGCTGATACCCCTAGAGTACCTATAAATAGCAAGCTTTATAACCCCACTGATTCTTGAGATACATAGTGATAAATATACTCCTACCAACCAAGAAAGAAAAAAACAAAAAACAGCTGCATGGCTCCAGGTGATGAGTGCAGATTTTGTATGGCTGCATCTTTCAGGTGGTTTTAAAAAGAAAAAGATACAAAAATCTTTATATCTGCAAGTTTTAAGGCAGTAATTAGTGATTCATGGGTACAATATTCTGCATCTTGTCTCATGTATGTATACTACAAATAATTCAAAGCTCAGCAGCAAATTCTTTCCTAGGCGATATGGCACACTAAGGTAACAGTTTAACTAATGGAGCTGCCTGTTCATTATGAGGACTAAGAACTAATTGAAACCTTTTCAGTGGAACAGTTTTGTGCTAAGAAATGCAATATTAGTCAGGTAGAACCTTTTGCAATATTTTAAAAATGAAATCTGGACAGATTGGAATGATTTGAAACTGTTTCATTTTCTTTTTCTTTTGTTTCATTTGAGGTCTTTTTTCCTTTGGAGTTACAGCCAGACTGTATTATAAAATATTCAATGGGTTGGATGACAATAATAATGATACTAGTGGGGTGAAACACTATGAAATGTTTTTTATGTAATGTTCTTCCAATGCGTGCTATCCAGATTTTTGGAATTGTGGTGCTTTAAAATAAGGAAGAAAAAAAAATTGGAGATGAGCTAAATCCATTTTCTGGATGTATAATGAGTGTGGATGCTAATATATCTCTGATCTAGTACATCAAATCTTTTACTAAAGGTCAGCCCACCGTGAGGTTTTGTGGATTTTTTTTTTGCTTTTTTTTTTTTTTGGCCTGGCAACACTCATGTTTTCAGTGAAGCTGCTATGACCTCAGTGTTATGATGGGATGGGTTGTGTAGGACATGACTGTCTCATCTCACTGATTAATGGAAAAGCTTCCTGTTGCTCTGCCCCCAAGCTACAAAATCCATTAACCACCCCTTGGGGTGCCTGAAATTTATTCTGGCCATTACCATCAATTAGGAAGTTAATAGTGTGATGATTACTGGGCTACAGTCCCAGCTATTTGTGTGATTTACACCAGGCCAGGGTGGAAATGGGAAGATACAACACTCAAAGAACCACTTTACAAGCGAAAACTTAGCGTTAAGAGTGCAGAGATGTCAGTGCCCAGTATAAACATATGATGGGGAGAATCATTAGTCTGAATTGTTGTAATTTAAATGGCATCTGTTAACTTAAATGCATGGAAGAACAACTTTAGTATTCACCATACCTAAGATGAGCATTTTTGATTATGACCATAAACCTTAAATCATGCTGTGCCCAAGGGAATAATTTCATTTTGAGTTGCAGTTGTACCTGGTAGAAAATGCTGTGATGCAGGAAGGGAGGAAATTTGCATTTTAGCCTTGTGGGTTTTTTTTTCTTATTTTTTAAGAAAAAGTAAGGTAGATGAGATCTTCTGGACTGTTGCTCTCTTCCATCTGTAGTCCTCAGATTCCTCCAGATTTCACTGAGGTAGCAAGGAACAAATCCGTTGCCAATAAACTCTTAATCCCTATATGAGGTCTGCTCCTTCATTGGAAATAATGCTGAAATATTGAAAAATAATGCTGTAGACTTTGATAGGAAAGGAGAAAATGCTTGAGTGTGTATACAATCGGATACACAAAGATAAACAATATTTCAGTTTGTGCTGTATATCAGCTCCCAGATGTCACTGGTCCTAATCCAGCATACTGATCCTTCTTTCATGCATTCAGGTGCTGTAATAGGAAATGGCTCCTAGAAAGAAAAGGACAGATTGCATTCTGACAGCAGAGATCCTTCTGGTTTCTCACAAGCAGCTGCTTCTAAGCCAGGAGGAGTCTATATCATTTATACTGGCCAGTTCCATGTTTGTACTGGTGCAACTCTGTAGTAAACAGTTTAGATTTTTGCAAGCATATTATCAGGATATGACCCCCTGTTCAACAGACAGAGGAATGGAGAACATGGATTTTTACTGACTGTCAGCATATTCTCTGTTCTTAGCCCACCAGGAGGAGAAATCACAAGACAGTGGAAATTGGATTGTTGGTCAAGCAACACAGGACAGACATCTAAAATTAGAGAACATTTAAAGGGGAGAAAAATGTATACCATTTCCATCTATTTAAAATTTGATATACTTTTCTGCTGAAGTATTTGATCTTGCTCTTCGAGTATCTAAACTTTATGCTACAGTTTTTCTAAAGCTTCACAGAAATGTGAGTTCTACCATGATGGTTGTGTTTCCCTGAATCTTACCTGTTTGTTCAGCTCGGGCCTGGGTGATTAAAAAGTGTAGATGGCTGTTAAACTGCATCCCTTATCTGCAGTGTTCTTTACCACATAGAGATTTAGCCATGTAGTTACGAGTTCTGGCAGGCCTTTTAGTATGCCTACGTAAAGGAGATGAATGGTCAGTGCTTCAGATATTCTGTAGTCCTGAGAGCCACCTAGTCTGGAGAGAGGGAAAGAGACAAATATTCTTCGCTTAGGTTGCTAATCTGAGTAGCTCCCAGCTGAAGCAGCAGTGAACGGAAGCTGACCAAATTATCTTTCTACAACCATTATCAAGAGTGTGGGCAAGTTGCAACTCACTGAGGAGACACCTTAAGGAAACACCAAACTCCTCCTGGCCCTCCCTGTTAGCAGTGTTTCTTGTTTGGTCAAGATTTTGAATAGCTATCTAATTCAGTGTTTAAACTCTGGATATTAAAATACGAACTGTTTGTCACATCTTTAAATTATTTATGGCAATAATCAGCTGAACTACATTAAGCCAAAAATCACAAGGAATTTTAGTGTGTATTTCTGTTTAGATAACTTTGAATAAAAGCTGATTAAGAAGAAGGAAATTGAATTCAACTGGGTATTCAAAAAGAATATATATTTTCATAGCTTTTTTTTAAGCCTCCTTCTTCCCCCTCCCTCCAAGTCTTCTAGACAGCTTCCATTGGTGAGAAACTTCATTTTGTGATGAATTCCTTCTTTCTAGAAAGGACAAACATCACACATTTTCATAAAATCTTATAAAAATTCATAACTTTGTTTCCACTAAAACCTGCAGTCACAACTCAAGCTTAGGAGCAGGATAATTTCAAAATGACAGTTTATCTCTTTTAAAATATATATATTTAAACTGTATTTAATTTTCCATTTCTTCCTTTTGACATTTATATTAAGGCTCTTTTCAATTCTTATTTACACGCACAAAACCTCAGCAAGGATGGAGTGGGAAGTCAGTGGAGCCTGAGGGAATGTGCATTTGAGTCTGTCACAGACTGTCTTGAAAAGTAAAAATTAGTTACCTAGTCTTTCCCTCAGTTTCCCTCACCTAGAAAATGAGAACAGTAATAGTTTCCAGCCTGCTGAGGGCCTCATGAGGAAAAAGTCATTGCAGATGTGTTCACTTAGGAAGTGAGTCATGTGGGTCCCTTGAGTTATAAAATCTCTTCTATTTCTTTCCCCTAGAGGTGTCTTTAAAAGTTAATTTCAACCTGTCAGGGTAAATTTGAAGTGTTTTTAGTTCTGTGACATAAGCAGTGTCATTACAGGCGTTAAATTAAAGAAATTCTAACTAGCTCCCTGCCTTGTCTCTGCTGTCAGACCACTTGCTAACGTTGCCCTCTTGATCCAAACTCTTATGAATGAAAAAAAGCAAACAAAAAAAACTTGAAAAACAGATATATTTCTGAACTAGCTTCACTTTATGTTAATCCTTGCTTAAAGGACACAAGCTATGGGTAGAAATCAGCCAAGATCCATCTGTCAGGTTAGAAAGGCCAGTAGAGTGTAAGTGTACAACAGGGCTAAGGACCAAAGAGCAGGAAAGCCTTTAGTAGAGGCAGTGTGACAGAGACAAGAATGCTTTCAGTGTAGAAATGCCCTGGATAGTTGGTGAGATAAAAGCATTTTAAATGAAATTCCTGTGTTCTGCCTTGAAGGTCTCAGACTATCTAACTTGATACCCTACGTGCTCAGGGGGCAGTCACTCAGAGTGTGACTTCAGGGTGGAAATGTGCAAAGAAGGGCAAGGGTGGCCTCTTCGTGTAGAAGCAGTCTTTATGAAAGATCCAGGAACACAGATTTCACTGCATTTACATTTTACAATTGCTCTTCAAAGTGGTGAAATAACTTCCTTCAGAATGTGTGTTCCTGAGATAACCATAGATTTCTGGTTGGAAGTGGATAAGGGCTTAGATAATTGTTTATATGAGTTAAAATGTCAGCAAGTGGTGAGAAACATTCAGGGGAGGCAAGGTAATTCTTTTGAAAAGCAGAAGTAACTTGCTATGAAAATGAGGAACGGCAAGAAGCTCAGATCACGTCATTTCCAGGGTCACTCAAGAAGCAGTTAAATCAAAACAATCATCAAGCCAAAAGTGACATTTATCAATGGCTTGTAAAAGGCTTTAGTAGCTAGAATATGTGAACTTAAATGGTCGTCTGTTGAACACGACTTTGATGTTATTAGCTTTTGTGAAACAGCATGGCATGACAAAAATCAATGGGGAACTTGGTACTTGGCTATAAAGCGATGAAGGAAAGGATGAGGGAACAGCATCTAAGCATACAACATCCCCCAAAAGCAAGAATGCAAAAGTCTACAACTCTGTGGTGGAGTTTAGGTGTGAAACATCATATACAAGAAGATGAGAAGGCTTCTGCATTACCAGCTCCACTATTTTTCACATTAAAACCTACAAGGTCATTTTAAATGTGTTAATGATTCCTTTACTCAATCACTTATTCAGTGAAAGCCCTTTCTAAGAGCGGCCTCTGACACCACAGCTCTGCCTTCTGGAATATAAAATCTTTCTAACCAAAAAACTGCTCAAGCAGAGATTAATACAACAGTGGCTGGTAAATCTCATGCTCAACAGGCCATTCTCTTCCAAGGCAAGCCAGGTGGCAAATGTAGTTATGTGCAAGGTTGGATCAGGTGATCTTATAATCGTGACTGCTTCTTGCTTAAAATGTCTAACTTTTGTCAGGGTTGGATTCACATGCAGAAGTAAAACATGCTGGAGTCCACCTCTTCATGCTGTTCTTGGTCATGGCAGGTTGCTCACTCTGCTGTTCCTGAAGCACCTTACAGTTGCACCTAGCCCTGCCTATCAGGGCTGGCTGCCACTTGGGGGGCAGACAGAGCAGCAAATTAAACTGTGGGGAATGAGGAGGGTGAGTGCATGATGCATAGGGCAGTCTTCTGATGGGAGGGAGGGAGAAAAAGCAGTCACTTCAGTCTACAAAAACCAGTCGTGACTGGTGGCAAAAGGAAAGAAAGTGCTTCTTAATGAATATTTATAGGGAGAAAATGGTACTTGAACACTAGAAGTCAGGTTACCCTGCTTAGATCTGGTATATAATGTTCTTTTTCCCTATTAAGAGTGTTCTTGAAAGATCTTCCCAAAGAGAAACATCGACCAACAAATCAACAGGTTGATTTTTCTTGTCTTCAGCAGCTTTTTTAAAATAAGTACAGACAACCTTAAATTTGTAATGAAAGCAAGTAAACAGTGATTTGCTAGGGAGTTTACTTAATTTATATATTCAGACTGACAGTCCTTGGAATTTGTCTGTGTGTTTTGAGAAAGAAGAAAATTTCCATAGGGTTCGTGTTACTGGATGATTCAGGTTGCCTATTATAGTTGTGAAATACTGGTCGGGCTGAATTGAGATATATTCATGACAGTGGGTGGACTAATGGAATTCAGTGACTTTATTTAAAATGTGCAGGAGTTTATTATAATACTGTAATAGGAATGTCATTTACCCTGACAGGAAAAGAGGGAAAAGCCCTGTCAATGAATAATAACGAAGTTATTTAAATGTCAACTTTCTTGCAAACAGTTTGCAAAATATAAATTACTCTGCATGTTTTTAGTTTAGTTTTGTTTTAATTTATTATGCATGGAAGTCATGGTTTCTGTACTGCAGTTGTATCATTTTCTTTATACTGATAAATGAACTAGTAATAATTAAAATGTTTATCTCATGGAATGTTTGTAGAAATCATTCTTATTTACCAGCTGAGTAGGAAGTTTGATTCTGAAGAGCTGCTAATAAAATTTGGGATTAATTTAATGGAACTAATGACCACTAGAATAGAGGGGCAGGTGTGAGGTGTTCACAGTGAAGTATCAATATTCTGTTCCTGAAAATTATTCTTTAGTATATCTCATCTGCATTTCAGCAACATCCACAATGTGCTAATATGTCTTGTTTTTTTCTTCTCATTAATTAGACTGGCACAGATCTCAAATCTCTTTGCAGACCTTCCTGTTTCAAGCATCTTTGCTTTGCTTTGACTTAGCCTTAACTGTACATTGTCAAAATAAAGCGAGTCAACCTACAGCATTCTGAAAGAAAACAATTTACACAGGGATTTAAGTTATTTGATGAGACCTGTTCAACAACTCTCCTCTACCCCCCTGGGTGGGGGGAGGGGAGGGCAGGGGGAGAATAACCTTTGCAGCATGCATGTCTACACTATATACCTAATAAAATACATTCTACTGTTCACTTCATTATTTATTATTTCAGTAGCTATAGCTTTTCAGCAGATGAGACTTTTCTGTGTTTTTCAGCTCTGCAGGTCCTAGCTTTGGTCCTTTCACATGATTCAGATAGACATCTATTTGTTTTGCTTGTTTTATACAGATGCAGTAAAACTGAGTTTTCTCTGCAGAGCTTCACAGAAGCAGCCTGCCCCACAAAGAATGGGAAATGTTACTTTATACATATCTGTTCTCTTCCAGTTAATAGGAATTTAATTTGATGATCCTATGCTGTCAGTCCTGTCTACACCCTGCTAATGTGCTTCTGTCTTTTGCAACCATTCTAGGTTAGCTAGCTTCCTGGATCACCAAATGCCTGATAAGTTTTGATAGGAGTCTGTGCTGCTTTATACACTCAATAAGTAAAGACAAATACGCAGGCTGCTAATCAACACCTGTTTGTATGCGTATGTAATAGGAATAAGTTTGTTGTTGATACCAGAGTTGTATCCCAACATAGGCTTTAAGTGTATGCAGCATTTCATGTGATACGATTCCTTTCTTCCACTGCTCTTTGCAAGCACCCACTGTTTTGTTCTTAAAGCACTTCTAGGTGGTGGTGGTGTTGTTGTAAAGCATTCATCTATCTATTAAGATTGAGGGTAACTGCAAAATGGTTTAAGAAAATAAAGATTGTAGCTGAACAGACTGGAGAACAAGCTATTACTAATTTAGAACAGGACAATGGGAGTGACGTAACAGTGGCTCCTTTTTCACTCTCATCCTTGTTCATCTACAAAAACGTTTTTCCAACTCTTCTGTGCAGTATTTCTGTTGTTTGTTATAGATGTTGGCAGAAGTGTACACTTCCGTATGAGTATGACATTACCTGTTAATAAGCCTTTGAATGCAAAATAAGAAATCTGAAGTAAGACAAAGCTTACAATTCTAATTTGCAATAGACCTTCAGCATCTCTTTGGCTGTACTGTTGTGAGACTGTTTACTAATCTCCAAAAAAGTTTTGTGGGTCAAATTTTCTTTATTCTTATCCTTCTTTGAAGGGTCTCATTTTTAAATCATTTACTGGCTTAGAGATGCATTCCTTCATTTAAAATATACTTTTTCCTAACTCAGTAGGTCAAACTTAATCCTTAGCTTTAATTAGGAATGTTTATTAGCCTCATATTCACAAGAACATCTTACGTTTGATGTAGAACATGGCAGATGGTGGAGCAATGAGCTGGACGGGGTGACCATAGTGAGCCAACAAGGCTGTGTTCAGCCTTTTGCTGCAGTTTCTGCTCCTGAACATCAGAACATCTCTGAAATATTAAGTAACAGGCATAGCTATTGCAGTATCCTCCTCCTCAGTCTACTGAAGAAATAGCTGGGCTAGTCTACATGCTCTCCTGGGAGAGATGACCTTATAAAGGCAAAGATCAGTCAGTGGGTGAAAACTTTGCATTAATCTTCTAACTAACAAAGGTCACATGCAAAGGTTATGGGTGCCTACGTTTCTTAGAAGGGAGCAAGGAAAAAGAGCACAGGCCAGTTGTTACACAAAAGAAAAAGACAAGCTAATTCTTTAATAAACTTCATGAATAGAAAAGCTCGACTTCAATGCAAATCCGCATCTTGGTGGAATTTGTTTTAATGGATAAAAGTCCAAGCTGCTCCTGCCTTGTATTATTCACATACTGCAAAATCTGAAATCGCAGAAACTATGGCACGAATGTAGTCAGCTGTAGATGTGGAGCATGATTCGAAAATCTAATCCGCATGATTGCTCCCTGGCAAAATCAAACAAACAAAACAAACCCCTGGTACTATTAATGGTAGACGTTGAGTACTTTAAATACCTTTTGTGAAATTGGCTGGCTGTGCTAGGTTTGGGCTGATTATCTAAATTCCTTGGTTATTAAAACATAATTCAGACAAGCATGAGGTGCATAATACAAATCTGCTGCTGACGGTTGATCTTCATTCCAGTCAGATGTTGGGAGTAAATGCCATGGAAGCTTAGCACAATCTTGTTTGTTCACTTCTTTTGTCACCCCAAAATATGTAGTCACTATCTCTACTGGCAATTTTTGTATCAGAAATATATTATTTTCCCTACAATCAGTGGAAAAACATTGCTCTTAAAGCAATAAGGCATGTGTTCATACTATCTGCTAGTCTGCGTGAATAAAACCACAGAAATTGTAGTTGTAATGCTTGTTCAGTGGGTTTTTTTTTCAGTAGAGCTTTACTTTTTCACAGAAAACTGAACTCTAATTTCACTGAACAATCAACTGAAGCAGCTTCATTGCAATGTGATGAGAAAAGACTCTTAGAAAATTTGGTCTGAGGTTGGAGTATACAATGACTTGATAACTGTAGTCTCTTGCTGTCTGCTATTTGGCATTTCTGGCTATCATTATCTTCTATACACAGAATTTAGCATTTCTTATTGTGTGTGTTTATTTTAAAGTGCTTTGGGAAGATGCTGGTTTAATTTTTCCTAATCTAATTTAAATGCAAATTGTTAGCACTCACATGATGCTGTGTGTATACAATTAAGTATCATTATATACTACATGAATCATTCAAAAAACTCTGGAGATCCATTCCACTTTGTAATATATGACTTGCATTGAAAAACTGCCAAGTGGCTTGTGGTTTTGTGATTAAGTGCTCTTACTTATGAAATTTCTCTTTGAATTATAGGTCAACAGATTATGGGACAACATATGAGAAACTGAATGATAAAATTGGCCTGAAGACGATTTTGAGCTACTTATATGTTTGTCCAACAAACAAACGTAAGGTAGGTGGTAATGAGGTTGGCTCATTTTGACTTTGTGTCCTTGTAATCCTTATTTTGTCAATATCTGTAACTATTTAAATGGCTGGAGTTTCTCTGTCTCCCTGTCCTTGAGAAAATATGTGATGATACTAAAACATATGCCAGTTTGTTTGCACCAGCTATAGCACCTATCAGTGTACTCTGGAGAATATGCATTTGTAAAAAGACTGTTGAGTGGATAGGTATGATAGGTATCATGCGTCTAATTGTTTGCTTATCCTCAGCCTGCTGATCCTTTTTTCTGTAAGTGACAGGGACTCGTTAAAATGACAGAAAGGAATCTACAGTGGCCAGATTGTATATAACATCATTTCTTTTAAGTGCTTCCAATAGGGAACCAAGCAGGATTTGACGAAATCCTGCAGAGAAAATACCTTCCGAAGCCCAGAAGGTTTTAATCATGCAAGCACCCAGCTGAGTAACAATTTACTTAGAATTTATAATGCTGACATTCATAAAAGGAAGCTGATGCTTTCTCTGGTGTACGTGTTTGACAATTTTTTTGTAATTTGCAGGTATGCAAAAGGGGATGATGAAACAGCTTAAAATGATGATGAAAACTTGTTTTCTTATATGTTGATGTACTAGAAAAAGTGATACTGTTTAAAGGTTCTTTCTCATGTGCATTAGCTCTCATATTTGATGATAGACAATTATTACCACTGGTGTTCTGGTGTGGACAATAAAAAAAATAGCTAAACTCTTCCTGAAATTACTAGTTATTTTATTATTTTATTCCTGACTTCCTCAGCTTTTGGTCCAGAAGAAAAGGAGAAAAACAAACAAACAAAAAAAAAGGTGGGGGGAGATGGAAGTCAAAACCAAAGCGTCATTAAATAAATGCTAATGGTGACATTATTATCCTCTCAACTTGTTAGCTGTGAAACTATGCACAATGATTGTGGAAGACCCAACTGCAGCTCTTTTCTCTGCCAAGGGGGTTATGAACCTGGCTCGTGTCATTTTCTCTCTTCACTTTGTCTTACTGCATGGTACGAATTGTTCCAGGCAGAACTGAATTGCTTCAGTAGAAATTCCTAGAGAAGACTCATTTGCAATGGAGCTGTGTATGTTTGGGCAGCTAAGGTCACCATTTCTGTTACTTTCATTGTACTGAAACATTTATATATTCTTTCAGAGGGAATATGAAAGGAAAAAGGAGCTGTCCTAACCAGAGGGGACAATGCTTGGCTTTATTCTCTCGTAGATTGTGTTTAACTCTTCATTCTAAAGAAAATAGTGCTTCTAGGCATGAGTCATTTGACCTGTTATGAAACTGACCCTAGAATGGAACAAATCATATTCTACCACTGCCTGCTTTTCTCCAACTGACAGTACCTGTGACAGAGTTTGGAACTCATCCTCTACTCACCTGTCCTGTGAACGTGTTCATAGCTGAGGAATGTTTGTCTGATGTTCAAGAACATTTTTCTTTCCCCTGATAAAACTGTTTCCAAAGACTGGAACATAAAACTAGAGAATACTTCTGAGGTCATATGTTCTACTTCCTTGCTACAGGCAGCTGCCTCATGTGGCCTTAATGAGACACCTGTCAAGGGCTCTTTCTTGAAATTATTCTGATTAATGGCTTGCAGCTCTGGAATTCCAGTCGTTACCTGTTCTGATAAATTTAGTTTTTGCTGAAGGAAGGAGTTTGCTACCTCATAGTGTTGTGTTGCCACATGGTCAATTCGTCATAGCTTCTTACATGGTTATTATAATGCAAGGTTGGAAAAAGGTGAAGGGGTGGGAAGATAAATAATCTTTACAGTAAGAAACAAAAGTAGGTTCAAGTCTTGGGATGAAATCAACTAAAAGTCTGGAATTAGCGGAGAGTTACTGTCTCATTGCAACTGACCAGTGACAAACATGAAACTTTTCTTTAGAAGGTAAAATAAGTACATTATCAGATTGTTTGAACATCCTTTGAGCTTGAGGTTTGAAAGGTTGGTCTGCTGGCACAGAAACTGTGCTGTGGCAAATTTGCACCTAATCATACTTGATATTTCTTGGAGAGTAATAATATTGTTTTCCAGAAAAACTACCAAGTGTTTTAGCTGGGCAAGATCAGTATGATCCCTTAGCTGTTTTGCAGTAAAAAACTAAGCAGGAGCTAAGAGTTTTGCAAGCATATTAGTCCAACTTAAGTACCTAGTGGCTCCAAAAATCCATAACCCCACCGCATCTTCCAACTTCCTTTTTCACACTGCCACTCTTGTTTGTGTACCCATCTGTTGAGTTGGATCAAGGGCTAATATGCCTGGAAATTAATCCCTTTCCAGTTCAAAAACCAAATGGATGAAAGCAAAAAGGTTCCAGGTGGAAAGGTGGAACAGCTCATTCTGGCAATAGAGTGCACTGAAGTTGGCGTGTAATCAGTATGGGACAGTGCCAGAGGAAGGCTGCAACACCTGGGATGAAAGAACCTTAGTAAAGGTCTAAGACTGAATTGTCCAAAACTTACCTGAGCAAGAGGAGGTTGTCTGCAGGGATAACTTCTGGAGACTCTGCCTGTTTCTGTATAACATCAGATTATTTCTTCTGAAGTATTTAAATATAAGCATCTTGTTCATCTCCCATAACTAAGAGAGCATGGGGAAAAGAATGTTGTAGAGCTATGCCATACTTCCACACACACAAATATTTCACAGTGGAAGCAAAAATATTAGAATCCTGGGTTCTTTATTATACCTGCTGGCAATCAGAAGGAAGAACTTACAGCTTTTGTCACCAGGAATGTTGTCAGCTAATATCTCTGGATCCCTAGACCTGAGTTTCTTCTTTTCTGAAACTCTGACAATGCTGTGAGAAACTCTGGTTACTCTGAAACTGTCATCTTGTTTCACTAACATGGGCCAAGTAGTCAACTGCAGGCATTTTTTGTCGTTAGAAGATTGAACTGCTCTAAAATCCTTGATTTCTACAGTATGCACACTGTGTGCATGAGGGGTTTGTGTGTTGTTGCTGTTAATACTGCACAAACACTGACAGTGCTTTCCCCAAATATGTTATATGAGGTAAATAATTCTTCTCAGGCTGTACCTGCATCCTTCAGTGCTTTTTGTTCCGCAGTGCTTTTCTTTGCAGAGAGAAAAGACTTCCTCAGTAGTAGAAAATAATAAATTTATTATCTTGCAGATACTGGACAAAATACCTTGCTAATATGATTCAAGTGAGACCAGCATGTGCTTAACTTACTGCTGTTGGCTTCTTATTATAATAAAAAAAATATATATTCTTTTAGCACTTGGCTGTTAGGAATAGTCCCGTTGAAAAAGAAGGTAAATGTGAACTCTGCTTACTCAAGATGAATTATTTTCAGTGACGAAACCAAGTGTACCCTGTACGTAGCCTTGTCTGTTCTGTGCAGAGAGGAGCAGTTAGAACAATGAAGCGTAGAGTGCATGTAATTGGATTGATTCAAATAATTAATAGGTTTGTTCATGAATTTGTGATGAATTTCACTTTCTGGAAAAGAACAAACAATGACATGTTGAATAAATTGATATAGTTTATTTTCTCTGCTCTGCCTAGGGAAAAAACTGTATCTATAAACATACAGGATTTGCAGGACTTCTCACTGTCTCTGAATGCCAGTTTCTTTTTAAAGCTTCCATGTTCCATATTTTTGTCTCCTTATTCCACAAAAATCCTTTAACCAGATGCTGCAAGCAATGTCATATTACAGCAGGGGGATGGGGGGAGACTGAAAATGAGAATGAGAAAATATTCAGCTATTGTTTAGAACTTAAACCACTGAACCGTTGCTGTTACTTGTTACTTTTCTGAATTACAGTATTTTCTTTAGGAAACAACAGAAAATCGTAAGTAATATATTGGTGTGTAAGCTCTGTCAATAAGAGAGATGGAAACCCTGTTTCTCAGTATTTTCTTCTTTCACTAAATTACTGCACTACCTTGACTCTGTGACTGATGACACAGAACAGGGAAGAAAAAATTGTAACACATGGATCTTTCCAAAGACAGTGTCTATTTGAGTATTTGTCAGGAAGTCTCCAGAAGAGAGAATCCCCAACATACAATAAATCCCTCAGCTTATGTATGTCAACATTGGTTTATTTGTTAGGTGCATACAGCCTTTTCTGAAGGAATATAAAATGATTTAAAGGTTTCTACATGAAGAAGTAGTGTTTGGAAATAGTGCGCTGATAGGTTAAAAAGTGAAATAAACTAGAAATCCATGTTGATATCTTGAAAATCTTCTTGCAAAATGTTGGCGTTCACTTTCCTACAAACTCGCACACACAAAGTTTTATGGTCTTTATGAAAAACCTTTCACATAGTTCTCTTTCAAGCATTGCAATGGAAATCATAGATGTGGAAATAAAAGCAGATGTGGGACATGGTGATGATTTTAATTCTCTAGAGCTTTTCTTTGACTCAGTAAGTACTGTTGGCTAATTTAGACAGTTTTGTTGTGTACAGCAAACTGCTTTTTGCAGAGCCAGTTTATGGAGTTTGTTCATTCCTTGTACTTTAAACCCTTTGTGGTGGCGTATCTCCAGTTAATAAAATGCTGGGTGATAGTATCTGCCAGCAACTTTATACTATTTATAGAACGTCTGGTCCATCAGACATTTCCCAGGGGGTTGAACTTTTGTGTTAGATTTTTTTTCTCCCCCTTCCGTTCTTCCTACAGACCTGCCTTGAATTTTCCCTTTATTCCTCCGTTTGGATAATTGCTGTGCAGTACAGTGTCCTCTTTTTTTCTTTTTTTCTTCTTTTTTACCCTCTCTAAAGATGAATGCATTACAGATGCCTTCCTCTTCTTTTATATTTAGTGTTTGCGGTTAGCACCTTTATCACAGCATGTTAAGCACCATCCTGTTGTCTGTGTAGCTCAAAGATAACGGCTATTTATTGTAAATATAATTGCATGAGTTTCAATTCTGGCTAGATCCCTAACTGCTTCAAATTCGTTTCTATTAATGAGCTTTAAATGAAAGGAAACTAAAGTGATGGAGGCCCAGCCTTCTGTCCTTTCTAGCATGTGGTGTATGTGTAGAGGGGAGAACAGCTGGTAAATCTTTCTAGCTGTCAATCAAGAAAAACAGGAGATTTACTGATATTAGCCCCAGTGGGAATGGTTGGATGCTACTTCATGTACTGTTTCAGGAATGTAAAGTACATGGTTGTATAAAGGTCGAGACCCAGAGCTATGTGCTTTTTTTTGGCCTCTTCTAAGCCTTGGGGAAAATGTCCATGTCCATAGAGATGAACAGTTCCATCTGATGTTGCTATTTCTCTAGGTGCTGCTACCCTCAGTTGCTAAAATCAGACTGGAATCAAAATCTTCTCCCTGACCTGTTTCTAGAAGCTTTCAGAAGTCTGATGTAATGGCTAGACTTGATTTTTGCATTCAAGAAAATACAGTTCCTTCCAGTTGTGTTCTCCTTGTAGACCTCTATAAATCTTAGCGTGGAGACTACCAGCTTGCATCCGATTGGTTAGAGCTCAGCAGATCTCTAAGCACACCTTGCTGCAGACTGATTCGGTTCCTATGGCTGTCAAGGGATGGCATCCTTACCAAATTAGGCACAATGGGAGACCCTAGGTCTACAGTCAAATCAGTCCTGCCACTAGTCCAACGTGCTCTTGTAGTGTGCTCTTGCAGCAATAAAATCAATTGTTCTGTCACTCTCCTTTTTTTCATGTTGAAGGAAAGGTCCTCATTAGCTGCAGGCTGTGAGTACAACCTTCAAAGAGATAGTCATAAGAGACCTAAAAGGCATTGCCTCGTGGATGTGAATGTTTTATTTTTTTAATGATGTAT
The DNA here is from genome assembly GCF_016699485.2 of Gallus gallus. Lineage (NCBI taxonomy): Eukaryota > Metazoa > Chordata > Aves > Galliformes > Phasianidae > Gallus > Gallus gallus. Next base: position 26,068,335 of record NC_052537.1, on the reverse strand, counting down.
TCCACAAGAGATTTCAAGGAGACATTCAAGAAAGATCTTTTCTTAAATTTAAATGGGAGAAACCACCTTGTACTTGAAGTATTTTGAAGAATGAGACTTTAATTTTATCAAACTTTTATGTACTGAGTAAAATTGATGTAGCATAGGAAGGTATATGTAGAAGTCCATCTACCCTATGACCACAGGTGATGTTTGGTTGCCATATCTTTTACTTCAGAAAAAATGTTTTGGAGGGAAGGACTCAAAAGTGCATTGGGTAGGAATCATATACTATTTTTGCTGATCTGTTAGGCTGTTGGGTTTAGATAGCAATACATTTGCCTTTCTTCCACTGGGCTTGTTATGGAAGAACATAAGAGTTCTTCATTTGTATCTTCTCTGCAAGTAAAGTTATCTAATCTCATTCAAGAATTATGGCTTAGCATTTCACGAACTGTTCAGAAAGAGATGAAATCCCAATGATCTCTTTGATCACCTTATGAGGGTGATCATGGACTGCAGGAACAGTTTGGTATATTTATGATAAGATTGTATTATATGTGTAACAGAGGAGAGAAGGGATGGCTCACCACTAAATTAAGATTTTTTTCATTTTTCATTTAATTTTTCAGTGCTTTTAAGTTAACACAAATGTTTTTGTGTGAACTACTGGTGATTACTACAAAGTCATAACAATACAAAGCTGTAACAATGCATATATTATAATTTTCACTTCAGCTTGTAATGATTTCAGATTCAAGAGTAATACTTCTACCCGTACACTGCATCTACATCTACTTGTGCATGCTTGTTGTTGACTGAGAATGGACTTGATTTCTATTTCAGAAGATTGTCTTTTATTTTTCTCATATGAAAACAAGGACAAAGTAAAAATATTTTTTTGCTCTTAGTTTGGAAAGATGGATTGTTCTTCATAATTTGTAATTATTGGTAGAACCTCACCTGTAAAGCAGTAGTGATAGAAAAGCTGGTCCTGTATTACTAGTCTTTGATACTGAGTTCACAGGAAGCCAGTAATTAACAAGCAACCTGATACGTGTTAACAAAGTGAGGGCAGAGTGTCATCTTCTAAAGTGAATATACTGACTTTTGAAGTGTCTGGCAGCATTCACTACCAAACTTTGTGATTCATGCCTGCAGTATTTGACAGCTCTCACAATAGCCATTACAAGCAAAGCCCTTGCCATTATTCTACATCCATATCTCTTCTTGGATATGAAGTGAAATCAAAGCCCATTTATTCTTCTTCTTCTCTTGTAAGGCTATCAAAAATAGTGGCAGTTTTGACATTTTCCCACTTAAAGTTGTACTATGGTATGACGTATCTCACAGAAGTCTCCAAGGACATACTGAGTGTTGAAACTAATGATAGGAAAGTATGAGCCACTGAATTCAGCTTTAGAGCTAAAATTTGCTCAGACTGAGGAGAGTCTCTAAGGTGTCATTCCCTATTTCTCTATCCTCTGCTGTCTACAAACTGGACATTTAAAACTTATGCACGGTTATCTGTTGTTTTTATCCTTTTTCAATTCCTCAGTGATTTCCCAAATATTCTGGAACAGATGATAGCCCTTTTGGCAACAGAAGATATATTCCAGCAGCTTAGAGAACAGAGAAATACAGTTAGCTGAAGCTCACGTAGAGGTAGCTGGGATTGATGGTAACACACGTATGTGTCTAAATACAGCACAGATTTGTCCTGTTATCAAATGCTATCAAAGCTCCATGCATTTCTATAACAGCTGTTTAAACCAGGGAAAAGTCAGGTAGCCTAATGTATTTGTTTATTTCCTATGAAAAATTAGCCCCAAGCAGATAAAAGTCAGCTTGTTAAGAGTTCCATGAAGTTTCACTAAAAATCCATATGGTAGGATTGTTTTCATTTACCTTCTGAATTTTGAGCCATTAAAGATACACACCTAAATCTCACTTTAGTATCATTTCACTGCTGTGTTCTTGTTTGAATATATTTGAATATATGAACGGCTTCCAGCTGCACCAGGGAAAGCTCAGGCTGGACACTAGGAAGTACCACTTCTCTGAAAGGGTGGTCAGGCACTGGAATGGGCTGCCCAGGGAGGTGGTGGAGTCACCAACCCTGGAGGTGTTCAAGGAACGTTTGGATGTTGTGTTGAGGGACATGGTTTAGTGAGAACTATTGGTGATGGGTGGATGGTTGGACTGGGTGATCCTGTGGGTCTTTTCCAGCCTTAGGGGTTCTATGGTTCTATTTGTTTGTTCGTGAAATATTAAAATTGCTTTATGATTTCAGAAGTTGGGCTTAAAGGAAAACATACTGTGATATTGTGGTATAATTGTGTAATGACTAGTATGTTGAGGATTGAAAGTGATAAATAGTAGGAAATATATGAATACTCACCACAGGAGCACTGAACTCAACCCTACTGCCAGGCCTGCAAAAAATTCATATGTAGTATTTGTTAGTTAACAGATAGTGTAATCTGTAGAGCATGTTAGCCAGCAGATTGTAATTGCTTACCCCTTCTGTAGTCTAGGTACATCGTTATGATATAATGAGTGACTAAATGATAGCATACTTGGGTGTTATGCCTTCTGTCTAGCTGTACTTGGAGTATAAGAAGAAAAAAGTGAAGAAAGTAGAGAAAAAAACATTTTTGTTTATGAATGTTCTGATTGACAAATACTAGTAAATTGTATGCAGCAAACATGAGAATTAGTGAAAAGAACATTGTGGAAGCAGCCAAGCTTCTTGGAGAAAGTGGGAATGATTCAGTATTTGATAAGGTAAAGATATTGCAAAAATTAGAAATGAGCTTTTTCATGTTAGTGCTAATAAGTGTTAGTTTTAAGCTGCTTGTTATAGGGTGAGAACAATTTCTGAAAGTCAGAAGAGGAATAAAAGTTAAGAGTCAAAGGTAACACAAAACAGGTGATGCAACAGTTAAAAATAAAACAATGTTATTTTAAATCTTTATTGTTTTTCTTTGAAGTCTTCCTATTCAATCTGTCTACGTGTTTCATTAACAGCAAAAATGGGATAAAAAGATTTAGGAAGGGCATGTAAGTTGAAGCGCAGGGAAAAAATACAATACTTACTGCATTCTATGGAGTAGTGGCATAGAGAGGCTTTCTGTTTACCAGGACTTGGCTTTCAAATTGGTGTAGGTTTCCTCTTAAATTCACATGAAGCCAGTCCTCCTGTGGAGGAGTCCAGTCCAAGCACAGAGCAAGTGCATTGTTTTGGTGATTTTTCTTAAACTGACAAGTATAGTTTGGAGGAAAGGAAAAAAGGGTTGTAGTATACATTCAGAAGGAAATATTTAAATTAACACACTATTTGACAAGAACAAATCAAATTTACAGTGTGTTCTATTGTATATAGAACATTATGAATAATGGATCTTGCTACTTAGACAAATTTCACATTGATTGAAGGCATTTATTCATATTCAGACTTTTTATTCTTGCTCACATCATCCAAAGCTTTTCTCTCCTGTTGTCCAAGGCTTTTCTCTCTTGAGGAAATAAATGTTAAATTGAAAATATTTTGGGACTGAAAAGCCAAAATAATTTTGCTTTGAAATGTTTCAACTTTTAAATTCTATATAGATTTGCCAAGATAAATCCCAGTGGAACTTAATAATGATACTTATCGTTTCTTAATCACTTTGCTGATTCTTTCATTGTTAGAAATCTGCCTTTAACAATCTAAATTGAGTAAGATATTGTGAATTCTCCTCTGCATGTGTATATTTAGGCCTTTGTTCTGTGTATGAGAAAAAGCATTTCTTCAGTCTAGTCTACCTGATTTCTTCATCAAAGGAAATAAGGACAATTAGAAAGGAGTTCAGTGGACAACAAACAGCAATGGAACAATCAGTACAGAATGTTCCTTTGGGGTCTGGTGCACAGCTTGTCTCTGATTACTTCTATTACTAATGGTAAATAATTAACGTGATAGCACAGCAAACTTGAAGGACAGCAATCTGTGCTCAGTTTTGGCACTTAGGACAGAAATGCAATCTATATCTGTGTGCCCTGCCTAATGGGATGTTTTCAACTCCCAGAAACAAAAGAACAACTGGAGGTGAACCAAAGACAGCAGGACAGCACCTATTAGGGAAGTCAGTATAACAGTTTCTCTGTTTGCTTCTTCAGACCCTCAGTCATTTATGGATTTTTCTGTTAATGGGTTGAGAAGAAATATTGTTAAACCTAGTTTATAAATGAAAACAATTGTATGTTTTCCTAAGTTCAAAAATTAGCTGCAAATATAGGAATTAGAAGTAGGATTTTAGTTGGAATTCAAGCCAAACGAAATGAATTCTCCTAATTCATATACTTGTGGAATGTCTGATCTCCTTCTATTATATATCTTTATGTCAGGAAATGTCACAGCGCCTGTAATCTGTGCAAGGTTGTAACCCTCATTTGTATTGCTGTGAAAGGTATATTTTCACCAAAACTGAGAAGCGGAAAGGAGAGAAGGAAGCATTATGCAAAGCATGCATGTAAGAAAAGATGCAGTAGGCTATTACAAACCGATAGAGAAGTTGAAATCAGTCATCCAGTGTAGCAGGGGGAAAAGTTCACAAATCATCTACCTCAGACCTCTGTGTTCTTATAAGTGTGCACTGAAATACTGCTTTCTTATCTTGGAAAAAATAAAAAAATAAAAAAATCCCACACCTTTTGAAATATTTGGCATTTTGAACCTTGGAGTGGAGACCTGTCTTCCAAATCCTGTCCTTTGTTAAGTGTTTCACCACCCTCTTTTTATAATGCCTCTACCACCATAACTCTTCCATAAGTTCCAGGATATCAAACCTTTCTTTTTGCTACTGTTTCATATGTGTTACTGACATTTACAAGCTCTCACAGGAGCATTCAGTCAATTACCACCAAAGACTCCCATTGTTCCAAGGAGATTGGCCTTTCCCCGAGGGCACCAATTAAAATCTATTACTTTTATTCTCATAGCACTTGCTGTAATTGGAGCTCTGGCTCTTTGCCTGGTAGAACCTGTTGGGTTTTTGTCTCATTTATTGCTGAAACTTTTCTAAAGATAACAAATGTAAAAATTACAAAAAATATGGGTACGTGGGGGAAAACATAATTCTAATGAAGCTTTTTAGTTAAATATTTCACCTGCCACTAGGAATGTAAGAAAAATCCCAGGAAAATAATAGTTATGTTTCACCTATGTATGTCTTTCTTGTTTCTTTCTGTTTTCTTTCTTCAGTTAATACACTGCAATTATTCTGTGGTATGAATTTGCCAGCAAATGTAAGACAAATCTGCTAGGAGCCTTGCTAGTATTTCACTACGCTATGAAAGTTGGAGGGAGAGTCACGTAGTGCTGTGTATTTGCCAAGCATCTCAATCTTCAAAGATTATCTTTTCTGTATTAAAAACTTCTAGAAGCAGTCACTGTTGTTACTGTAGTTACCAGTAGTAGGAAAGTTGCTTATTGTGGTTAAAACTCTTGTCCTAACATCGTAGTTTGGGACTTAGGACTTTCTACCAATGTACATTTCTTGCATCAGTTGAAAATTGTAAAGATAGGAGCTGTTACTGACAGAGTATGGAGGGATTTTTTTTTCTTTTTTTAATTTTGAAGATGTCTTTCTGGAGGGCTGGTCAGCTATCTACCAGAATAGGCTTGTTGTTTTTTTGTTTTTTTCTTTTTCTTTCTTTTTTTTCTTTTTTTTTTTTTTTGCAGGGGAGGGGAATTACAGTTTTACAAAAAAAAAAAAAAGTAAATTGTTCAAGTGTCTGCTGTTTGTTATCTTTTGTTATCTCTTCTTGTTTGTGATATTTGAGATTGTATCAAATTTTATGCATAAGAGAGTGAGATAAATAAGTGAGATAAATATTTCATCTCTGGTCCAAGGGGGTCCTATAATACAGGAATGAATTGCTTGTGTATTTTGGTTGGTTTCATGTGTATCATTTATCTTAAGGTTCCCACCTCTTCGGAGAACCATTTTCCATCATCTTCCCTAGAACAAGGATACCAATCACTGGAAATACTGTCAGTATTCTTTATGGCACTCTGGACTTTTAGCACTGTTTTGTTTGCTTGTTTTCTTTTGCCAGTTTGAGAAGGTTGTGTTAGATGTGAATCAGGCTCAAGATTGATTTTTATGTCTAATAAACTTGGGAAAATAAAACTTCCCAAACTGGAGGCTGAACTAACTGCACGAAGAGATTTGTCAAGCCTTTCTAGATACTATTTCATATATTATGGGGAAAATAAAATATATAGAAATGCAAAAATAAAAAATATTTTATAGAAGAGTTTGAAATTTCCCTAGGGATAAACTAAAATCCCTACTTTTTTTTTTCATCAGAAGAGGTAAGTAAAATATTTTCACTTAAAAGGCAAGTCCCCAAGGATGACAAGCTAAGCTTTCTATGCCTGATACCAGTAGGGGGAAGCCATGTTTGCATGATAAGGAGGTAACTTATCTTCTGCACTATTATATGCTTTACTATTACAAATCCAAAGCAACGCCAATTAATTGATTCTTTATGTATGGGAGGTAAAATCCACCTTTATTTATTGTAGGGATCATAAAGAGAAAGTAATCAAGACTTTCCTTAGAAGGCTAAGAGGTGGAACCCACTGAAGACATGGCACTTCCTAAAACAATTTCCTTCAAACCTGAAGAGGACCACTGTAGGTGATGATGGAGATAAGACAGGCCCAAGAACCTTTCTAATGAACATTATTAGGATAAAATGTGACATAGGCTTTATGAGGTCAAGTAGCTTCTGTCCTGAAATTATTGATGTCTAAATTGGTTTGACTTTGAACTGAGCCATGTACATATGCTGCTCTGAAAGCAATGGCTCCTGCGTATTTCCATGGAAACAACTGCACATAGAGCACAATAAGACTATTTGGTAGAGCAAATTCTCTACTACCAAATGTGGTTTTTCAACATAGGCACCACCATTAGCTATGCTATCTTTAAATATTCAGTAAGTGTTGATGAGTGTCAGTGGGTGCTATTTATTCTGCATGGAGGAATTCAGTGACAGATCTTTGCTTCATCCACACTTCCATGTCAGATGCCATTTTGCCCCTCTGCTGCCATCTGTCTCATGGCAACAAAATGTAGTGGAATATTGACAGGAAGGTTCAGCTTCTACTGCCATACCACCAATATCTGCCTCTGATGTTGTGGGATGACATTGTAAAATAGGAGGCATTACTTTCAGAGTAGCCCTTGTGATTTCATTTATATTATGTGAGCAGTGCCTTCACCTTCTGTTAGCCTTCCTAGCTGGATAACTCAGAGTTTGAATTTTGGCTTAACTTTCATGTTGCTTTCTCTGATAACCACCTACTGCTTTGACAACTAGGAAAAGCTGTATGGAACAGTTCTCTGGAAACTATTGCTTTTGAGAACTCTCCCACCCAACCTTCACTGCAAACTGTGACAGGAAATGTCACTGACTGGTTAAGAGGGAGGCAGCTTATACTAGATGTTTGTACTCAGGACCTGAATTATGCCACAATACTAAGACTGATAGTTCTGTTAAAGCACTCTTTAATGTCTTTGCTGTGTATGTGCCATTTTGCTGTTTATACAGACAGCCAGAAAATTAACTCTGAAATATGTAAATTGCTCTGTACATCTCAGTGAGGTATTAATTCCAATTCTGGGTTATCAAAATGTCTGTCTTCAGTTTTAACCTTACCATGAGTGCAGACATATGCAATTAACTCACTGATGTCACCATATCTAGGCTAATGTTCAGCTCTGATCCTTTTGCTGTCTCTTGTGCAGGTCATATCCTACAGCGAAACTTTCCTCTTTACAACAAGATGGAGTTAAAAGGGTTAATATTATGAGCAGAATTTGGACAGAAAATCAAAGTAATTTGAGCTGAATTTGGCATGCAGATAAACCATTGTAGCTATGATAATCACCTACTCTAGACAGATGTACATATACCACCATTCCAGTAGTATTTCTGTTGCTCACATCATCTAAATAAACAGCAAAAAAAAGTTTATAAAAGCATTCTTTCCTAGTGTCTGATAATGATCAAGCAGGGTATGTCAGCTAGCTATCTGCAGGTTACTATGTTTGCTGTGGCAGAGATGCCTTTGTTGCACCAAACCAAAAGGCCAGAAAGTAAGTGTGTATGTATTCTTGCTTTTTAATTGTGTCAACTTGTCTGTGTTTATTCAGCCTTGTGATTAGGATCATACCATTCAGATAATCTGTTCACATTGAAGCAATGGAGTCATGAGTAGAGAGGTAAGGAATGTCTCAGATAGCTATGTCAGTTCTGGGAGTGTTCCAGATTCCAATACCTGTTGACTGCTCAGTCTATGTTTCTGTGATGCAAGAGCCCCTAAAATCATTATATGTGTACATCCACATATGAGCATGGCTCAGTGCCTTTCAATATCAAAAGACGCTTAAAAGGAAAGATTTGCAAACATGCTGAGTGTTCACTAAGAATAAAGTCAAAGAAACCAATTCTTTGGGCCTTGAGATTCTTTTGCTTTCACTGAGGATTATCTTATTTAATAGTATGTATCAACCATGAAGCGGTTCTTTGAGAATGCTGGTGGTGTTTATAACTAGTACTGGCAAGACTTGCAGGCAGCGTGAGTTTGGCTTGGTTTTGCATCTTTTGGACAGCAGATTAAGTGTTGCAAGTTTACATATTCAGCAATGTACTCTCAAGGAGCAAAGATGAAAGGATCCAGGATTCTCTATCTTCATGGCTCCCTGAAGACGAGGTCAATGTAGCCAGATATATAGTTATAACTTGCCCAGTCACCTCTATCACAAAACTGCTTGTGAGTTGAGTAGAAAGCTCCAAACTTTACTAAGGCTTAGGCTTTTGAAGTGTGTCTGTCTTGCTACTGACTACTACAAGTGATAGACTGGCACAGGTCAAGCTAGTTCTAAGCTATTTCAGCTACCACCAATAAGAACATAGAATTCAACATAGATTGCATACATATGTCACTAACTTGCAGTACTTCCCTTATGTGAGCTGTTGATATCAGTATTCAAATTAATGAAATTATACTTGTATCTGTATGTAGGAGTCTTACTCCCCAGAACAGTTGGGAGATAACCTGAAGAGATGTGAAGATTTTTAAATACACATTTGAGAAATCTCTTTGTATTTCTGTACCTGCTTTCTAACTTACATTTTAACTTTAAAAATGCTGTATTAGTGCTTTGCACTTAGAACTGTGAGCTCTTCACCTTTGCAAAACAGAAATGTGTTTCATTGAGAAATGTTTTGAGTTTCTTTAGGTGTTGAGGTGTTATGTAAGCACAAACAATTATTATTAATAGTCAATTCATGTGCATAGTAAAAAATAGGTTCCCACTATAAAATAGGTTATATTATTCAATATATCTAAATTATAGTTGCAGTAAAGCTGCATATATAGACTCTCCTTGGAATTATATGAATAGGTGCTAAAATATACTATATGCTCTTATAGATTATTGCCTTGTGAGAGATTCACAGTAGAGAAGTGACTTGCACTTGGGATGGGAAAAACATGTCTTTCAGTAAAAAGACATTTCCTAAGCTAGATGAAGTAATATTCTATGAAAACATGAATAAATGAAGTGGATTTGTCAGCAGAAAGCATCATCTTTGCTGCCATGGAGGACAGTTAAAAAAAAAAAATAAAAACCACACAACAAAAACTTGACAGAAGAAATAAAACCAACAAAAAACTCAAGGCCCTAAACCTTTGTGATCTGCTTTCCAGTTCTAAGTAGCAGAAGGGTTGTTCTCTCCTCAGACTGCAAAATCTCAGGGGGAAAAAGAAAGTCTCATATTTTTGAAAAATCCATCCTTAAATGTCATAAAATATTACTCGCTAATCCATCAAATCATTCATGCTGAAGGCTGCTGTGGTCCAGCTTGGTTTTAACCTAAATTGAAATTAGCCCACATTTCTTCATTCTGGGTCATCCCACGTGGGTCCTTTCCCAGGGCTTTTCCAGGGACAAGGGTGGTCATGATCAGAGACGAGCTTAGTGACGCTGAACATTTAATGAGAGAAGTGATTTTGCAGAGGAGCAGAGGGTCAGGCTGATATTCAGCCTTCAGTGTATACCCCTAATGGTGCAAGTTTCATTGTTACTGTTTCGTCCTGATATGATGTTTCATCTCACTGATTTGTGTAGAGCTGCAAAGATGAGCTTTTCCCCTGTTTGAACATGTGGAAGAGCATCTTTACCCGTCAGCCTGTGAAAATTGGTAATCATCTCAGTCATTTAACAGATGGGCATGGATTTTTTTTGTCTGTTTCTGGTGCTTTGGCAATGTAAATGAACGATCGGTTTCTCTGAGCTAGACTGAGAGTCTTCTGCATGACTGCATAGGAGCATGTCTAATTTTCTTTTGGACTTGTTTCTTTCCTGACCCATATTCTCAAACTGGTAGCGTCTGTTTTTCTGTCAGGAAAGTTGGTGATGATATCGGGACCCACTCTGCTCTGTGCTGTGAGGGCAGGTGGGTAGAAAATCTGCAGGCCAGGCAGTCCTTGAGGTATGAACAGCATAGTGATCACAGAGCAAGCTCAGCCGCCTTCTCTCACCTGTTTCTTTACTTGCCAAGAGCCAACCAAGAGTAGCTAAGAACAGAAAGGTGCCACAATGTTCACTGTCTATGTTTTCTTTTCTTCAATTTGGTTACATTACAAGACTTTCATTGACTACTAAGTGTAGCCTTTGCTGTGATGAGCACATGCAAGTAGGGATTTGTATATTTTTCCAATATTTTTTTTTGTGTGCGTGTGTGTGAAGTATTGAACTACTACTGGAAATGTCTGTTTTACTGGCATTGGAGACATTCTTAAGAGCTACCCACTTTTCTGTTCATCAGAATGCTCTTATAGTTTGGCCATACTTCTTAGAAAGTGACCGTGCCACCACCTTTATTCCAAAATCCACTTTCAGTACCAGAGCTCCATGAAGGCATCACAGAGCCTAGTTTAAATTGACTGAGTGTAGTGTTGCAGTTATGTCTTTAGCTAGTCTAATAACCATGTGCAAGAAATTCCTTTTCTTCACCATTTCCCATATACCATATCCCCCTGCATCTTTTTAGTATCCAAGCGAACAGAAGTTCAGACCTTGAATTTTCCAGATGCGGATGATCTCTGCTCAGCAGATGTTGCTTAGCCAGTTGTGTGTCTGTTCTGTCTTCCTTCTTGGCGGTCTTGGATATTTTTTCTTTGGAAGCAAGGGAGAAACCTTGGCATCATTCAGGGAACAGAGAAAAAGAAAAATGCCCAGGTTTCTTTTGAGCATCTGATTATTTTTGCTCTTAATGGGTAATTACTCTACTCTTCAAAGTCTTGCCAAGGAAAAAATCATAAATAAAGAGCTGAGTTATAGCTCATCTCAACTACATTGTTTCACTGTCATTTTTGAAAGCTTCCCCAAGTAGCAAAGGCATTTAAAAGGGGCTTTGCAGCCAACACTGCTGGTATGCAGCAAATTGTGCAGTTGTTTAGATAAGAAAGCTGGGGTTGACAGCTCCATAGGGTAAGAACGCATTTGTGGAGTTTGATGGGCTGTGCTGTGAATTTGTTTCTGTATCTATTTTTTTTTTTTTACAGATGGACTGAGAAAAAGAATCGAAACCTAATAACAAAGGAGGCTTGGGATTGAAAACTGTTCAAAACATTTATAGCCTCACTGTCAATTGTTTTTTGATCAGTGGTTCCCCTCACGCACAAATGTGTGCACGCAGATCAGAAAACACCTGGTAGTCAAAATCTCAGCTGGTGTAAGCTAACAATAGGAAGTGTTTTACATAGTAATTATGTAAATTTGTATGTTGAAGAGTTGCTTCATCTACTTCTGAAATTGGAGTTAATCATATTTATTTATTTATTTATTTTGAGGAGTTTTTATGAGGAGGAAAGGCAAGGAAGATGAAAAGTAATACTTTCCCAAGGGTGCCCCTGTCTTTGGGAAAGGTGTTCAATACTAACCTGTTTGGCTTTTCAAAAGCTAGGGGGAGGGAAAAGGAAGGATCTCAAAATTTTTCTCTGGTGGGAGGTAAGAGCTTTCTTTCATAATCATGAATATTTCTAAGAAGCAGTGAAATGAAAATTAACACAATTCTTTTCTTATTCCATATGAAATAACTATTTCTAGGGCAGAACATATTTGGGCCTATTTAACAGCATGTGGTTGAACTACAATAAATCATTGTATGAAGAAAGTAAGGAAGAAATCTCTCTGTGGCTGCAGGGCAAATTTGGTCAGAGAATGCAATTAGCCAAGATAAAATAAAAAAAAAAAATGTCTGAAAGAACAGAAAATGCAGCATTGTTTCTGAACTGTGTTGTGGTAACTTGAGTGAATGCAAGCGGTCAGCATAGTAGATTCAAGTGTTGTCTGGTGGCCTGCAATAAAAAAAAAAAAGAACAATAACAATGACAGGACTAAATAGGAGGAGAGGTACTTTTTGAGGACAAATGCTAAAATAAATATGTAAGCCATAACCAGGAGATCTGGGGAAGATAAATATATTTTTCAGTCATTCAAAGAGAAGTTTCTTTATGCTTCAGTGTTGAGTTAATAAAGCCAGTTATCAAATCTTAAAATCTGTGTTTAGCTAAGAATTTGCATCTGACAATCTATTTGAAAACACCTACCAACGTTGTTTCAGACACAAGAACATAAAGAAGGAAAATTTGCATCCACTTCCTCACCACCTTGAGGTGACCTTGCTTCTTACAATAACAAGAACATGCCTATATAAATACTTAATTTACAACCCTGATATGCTGCTATTTTATATAGCTGTTTCCTTTAATAATGTAACTTAGGCTAACTATAACAATAGGTAGGAAAGTTGAGTAAAATAACACAGTTTTGGATGAATATATGATCAAGATCCGTTATAAATGAAAAAATTAGGGTGCAAAGTAAAAACTTCTAAATGAAATGGCATAAAAATCTTGGAGAGGTAAAAAAGAATCCAAGCCTGACCTGAAAATGGTTTACAACCTTTTAAATGCAAATACATCAAAGCATTTAACAAGTCATGGATCTAACTTTAATCTCTCTTTCACTGTTTGAAAATCAGCCACATAGGCTCTTCACTTGGTTAACATTCATTTTACTAGTCTCAGATCTTGATCCAAAATCTACTAATGTCAGTAAAAAGACTCACTTTGAATACAAAATGAAAGTATTTTGGTTAGCATGTCAGAAGAGATTCCTCTCTGTGTCCCACCATTGCAGCACAGAAAGCAAGAGCGCAGCAAAATACTCATCAAGAAGGTAAGATCTTCTTTGTGTCTGGGGACAGACTGGACTTACAGACAATGTGCTGCACTTCATCACATCCTCTGAAGTGTCATTTCTGTAGGCTTTAGAACCTCTAAACCTTTAAGATGTTTCAGAGATTTCCTCAGTAGGCATCACTGTTCAGATTTTATTCCAGTCCTATATATGGCAATGGCTCATACAGTTAATAAATTAGTTTTGTATTCTACTCAGCTGCCATTGTGGTTTCCCTACCAGACATTGATGCATGGTCTACTGTATTAAAATAAATATATGTAAAGTACTTCTAGTAATTTTGTAGTCAACAATGTACATGTATCAAAAAATCAGTATTGTAGTCAGCAGTAGTTATTTTCCTGTATATAATTCCTTGGTTCATCTTGTACACCTGACATCATTCCTAAAACCAGAAAGCCAAAGGTAACCGTTTGTGTAACGGGTTTAGAAATTCATTCCAGTCTGTAAGTGGTGGCAGAAGCCAATTCTGTTTCTTCTAGGCTGGCACCATGCACGTTCAGTTCTTTTTATCCTCGGGCTTTCAGAAAGATGAATAGTACAAGTGAGCCTGCACTTAAACTTTCAGAGACCTTCGTTGGTTTTTTAGCGTTTTGGTGGTGGTGTGTTGCTTTTTTTTTTTTTTTTTAACTATTTTGATTTAGGTCTATTTATCACACAGCATAAAAAGTGCTCCTTAATTGATTTGTATTAAGAGCTTCATTCTAAATCTTGAGGAGACTGAGAGAGTGACTTCAAGTTCTACTCTCCTATAAGCAATAGCATAAACCTGCTTGTGTTTGCTTGGTTTTCTATTCATTTTTTTTTTCTTTTTGAAATTCTTTCCAATATGTTGTGCCAAAACACACTGTAAATTTGTAACAGAAATTAAGGGCATTCACTGATTGAGGTAACCTCAGAATTCCTTGTGGGAGAAATGTCTTTATCTTATATTTACAAGTGAGAACATTTAAGGTGCAGAACACCTTCAAGGCTATGAGAGAATTCACGTAGTTCAGAGTCAGAAATGATAGCATTTACATTTGCTGACCCCTTGTTCAGTGTTTTCAGTTCAGAGAATGTAACAAGCTAAAAATCCATACACTCACAAATAGTCCTGGTTATCACCCATGCCATAGTTTATTGCTGCAGAATATTGTATGTGTATGGTAGGTACTGCTGCAAAGAATAAATAAAGTAGCTGTAATCTCTGCTATTAATTTAGTAGCGGTTTACCTGCATTCATCTACTCTCAGGTATGCACTGAACTCTGCTCCCCTCTGACTTCCCCTTTTGTTGCACTGAAGTTTGCCTGGATGTTCTGAAGCAGTAAAACTGTATCTGCCTTGCTGATTTCTGAGTAAGTCACTGCAATTGCCAGTCTATAGGGATACCAAGTCCTTTTTGTTGCATCAGATTTATTTGCTTTTCAAGTGTTAATACTACAGAGGAGAAGGAGGTACCCTCCTTAGCTGCTTTAAGGAAGCCATTTATGATTTTAATATGATGCTGTGGATTTAGAGGACTGCAGAAGGGCAGGATAGCAATATCCTCTTTGATCCAGACAGCTGGCTTTGTAGGTGGTGATCATTATAAAGGAGTAATAAGCTCTAGAGCTGTACAGTGTCATAAAGATTTTTAAATCAGGCCAAGTTTTCAAAGCAGGTTATGTCAAAGCCTGGACAATCCTTTTTGCATTCCCATCTCTAACGTTTTCTTTCCTAGCTGTCTTCAGGGCTTACAGTCTTATTCAAGCTTTCAGCATTCCATGTCTCAATTATTGCTGTGTCCTTTCCCCCGGCTCTGACAGATGTGGCATGGCCACATTTGATTCATTCAGATGCAGAATCAGACAGCTAGCTTTCTGCTTCAGCCATATGACACATTTATTTGAAATACTTCCCAGCTTATTACACTAAAAATAGGGCTGCATGTTTTCCATATTTCCCTTCCTGTGCCATACTTCGTTGTATATTAGGAGGTCAACTGCTACCCCAGATTAACCTGTGATGGAAGTCTTTGGTTCTGCATTGCTGTCTCTTCAATTAAGTGTCTTTATATGGTTTTTCAACGTGCTCCTCATGCATGAGATATGTTGTCTTGCAAGCATCCATTAGTTTATGCTGGTACTTTCCTTTTTTTAAAAAAAAAAAAAAAAAAAAAAACTTTTTTGTCAGTCATTCACTGAAAAACCTTGTTCGTACTTGGGTTTGGTTGTATGTTAGTTTGTATCTTTGTTGGTACTATACTTTGTGGTTTCCTGGGGCAAAGACCACACACACACACATAAAGATATAGATATCTATATATAGGTAGCCATATATAGTTATAGATATATATTTAATATTTTTATGTTAAAATTAACAACAGACTCCTGGGTTATGATTGGGCTGCTGAGATACAGTTATCACAAGTAATGATTAACAAAATATTTGGAAAGAGGTACAAAAAGTAACGAACCAGGAAGTAGGCAGTCATCTATCTGCTGGAACAAAAATGAGAGAAAATGAAATGGTAGGACTGAAGGAATTGAAGAGGAAGAAAAAGAAGAAAGGATGGAGTCAAGCTGGGGTAGGGATTGATAGGATTAAGAAGAGGAGATTTGCAGTATTGCAGGTAGGAGGTTCTTGCAAATTGAACTGTGATTTTACATCAGTTTGATGGGTGCACAATGCATGTAGTCATTTGCATAGTGTTCCCAGGACCTCTAGCTTAATTCTTACAGTTCTAAAAGATTGTTTGGAGGGGATTAAGTTCTCTGAAGAATTTAAGACCAGGTCTACAAAGAGAGGGCTTTATTTATTTATTTATTTTGCATTCGTGGAGGGTTAGTATTTCATTTCTCTGAAATAAGATGTGAAAGAAACATGATTTAGACTCAAAAAGCACGTTTGGTTTCCTCCCAGGCTTCAGTTAAAGGTATAATTAAACTCTTTAAGATATATTCTTATTAAAATGGTCCATTTTGATGAACGAGAAAGGGTAATGTTTTAGGGTGCATATTTTTAAAATATTTCATTTTGAAGAGTTTAATATACAGCACTTAATCTTTCCTGATTATTTTTAACTCTTCTTTTTGCCAAGTGAAACCAATTTCTGATATTGCTAGGATATAAATTTACAGTGGTCATCCTGAAACTTTGGTTTTTGGAACCCAAAATATATTTGCGCTTGTTATAAACTAGGAGCATGCATCAACATTGTTAAGAATCATAGACTTTTCCTTAAATATCTTGAAGAAACTGTAACCTGTATGTGACTTTTTTAGTATTTATCACTTGCTTTTTTCCTGTTTTCCTGAAATGCAGCCTCGTCATTCTCAAATCTCTGAAGTGCTCATCTTGCTCATTTTTAAACAGTGTTAGAGGAACTTCTCAGAGGAATTTAAGTTAGTCTTCAATCGTTTATACACATAGCTATTAACTGTTTTTTCAGTAGTTGAGCGCTCAGGGGGAAGTCTTAGTTCTGTAAATAATGCCTGCTGTTGGAAGTCTTCTTTCATTAATATTGAAAGGTCATCCCCCCCCCCCTCCAAAAAAAAAAAAAAAAAAAAAAAGATTAAAAGATGGAAAAATGGAAAAAGTGCTCATACCCTGAAGCTACATACACTGATTTAGAAGTTCATTTAAGGCCTAGCAATTTTAAAGTCTTGCATGATAAAATGTGGGCTAATTTTTAAAAACAAACGTTTTCTAACTAAAATGCTGTGTTTACTAAAACATCTGTATGTATAGCACATACATTTCTTCCACTAGATGTAGGAGTATTTCTTGTGTGAAGTAGGTTAAAATAATTTTAATTTCTTACCATTTTGGACTTGTATGAAACGGGATTATTGCAAACTGTGGTCAGCAATGTTGTCAGTAACCATCATACGTAAACCATATCCTAGAAAAAGAGATGAGGGGACAGACCATGAGCTATGTAACCATCAGTGTGTGTTCACAGTTGCTATCAAATTAGCTTCTACAGTGTCTGCAACCTGAGACTTACATACTGAATACATACTGAATTTAAATGTTTTTACACTGGCTTTGTACTTGAGTGAAATTACTGAAAATTAGTGTCAGGTGTGGAATTACATAAGAATTATTTATCTGGCTAATTGTTGGACTGTTAATGAACTGAGTGACTTCAATATCCATTCCTGTCTTCTACACTTGAGCAGCACATGGTGGTGAGGCATAGTTTAGATGAAAACAAAAAAACTCTTAAACTAAGTGTAGTTATTCTGCATGTAGCAGGGATAAAAGTATGTGCATAGTTATGCGCTGCCTCAGCTAACAAACACGAAATTGTTAAGTTGGGTTGAGTTAACTGCAAATTTGAAGACTTATTCTTTACTTGCTGTAGTATAACCAAGATGAAAACTGTGTGCTGATTCCTTGAAGTAAAAGGAAGAAGAAAAGAAAATTGTGACTAGGCTTTATGAAGTATTGATTTTCAGTAACTAGTTATCCTTGAGAATGGACTACTAAAATGAGGCTCGGTATAAAATCATCCTCTTCAGGATATCAGAATTTTAAGATCTCATATCTCACAATTGGTAGAGATGGGAATTGTAGCTGTATGAGAAAGTGCCAACAAGTATGCCTGAGGATAATGTTATCTAACAGAGTATCTAACAATTTGTCACTTCTGTAATCTTGCCTTTTGCATAACATCATTGAACACTCAGTGTAAAAATGGTTGAAGCTCTGTGTGACAAAGAACTCACATCTTATTTGTAAATATAGTGCTCTCAAGGCTATATAGTGTTCAGATTGAAACGCAGAGAATTCCAGATTTACAAAATTACAAAACTTTTATTTTTATGCTGGATGCCTTTTGAGTTATCAAATCCTATATTTGCCGCTATCTCGTTTTTAGTGCCGTGGCCTTCTGATATTGAATAGTCATCTTTGGCTTACAGAGCAAGATTTAGAAGGTAACAAGGTTATATCTAAAAGCCCTTAACTTTCTTCTGTAGGAGAACTAATTCTCCTGTGACAGAGAAAGAACTTGGGGAGATTAAATGTTATTGATAGTACAGCCTGACATGATTATTTGCTTCCAAATCAAGCTGTTGTCTGATATGAATAAAGATGCCCATTACTGTTTGAGTAAGGGACAAGGCAGGTCTCTTTGAAAGCATGTTCAGCGTGTCTTCTGCAGGCCTGCTGTTAAGATTGCTGAAGTATGATGTTACCGTTCTTGACTCCTCCTTGTACTGTAGACACAGACTTGTCAGGAGGACAGGTCAGACCAGCACAAATGAAAGGTGAAACTGCACCAGAGCCTATGCCACTTTATGTCAGGTTTGCTGCAGGTCCTTTGTATCCCGCTTCACACTCCACTCAATGGTTGTGGATTCCTGCTTGTGACATCATCGTGGTTATAAATCCCTGCTGTGAGGTAGTCCAAGCTGATAAAACCAGCAGACAGATTGAGTTGAATGAGTAACACGAGAGGAAGGACAAAAAAAAAGTTTGCAGCTGGAGGCAGGAGAGACATGAGTATCCTAATCTAATATCCATGGCTTGTGTCACAATATATTGCTATTGCATTAGATTTTCTGAAGTGTTATCTAAGTGTTATCTACTCTATTTCTATCTACTGGCTATGTAGTCAAGAGCTGTATAACATGAGATGTCTCATGTGAAGCAATGTCATTACTCTTCTCCCAATTATCTCCTGTCAGAGAAGTAGGCAACCAAGCTAAAATAAAATTGGGATTCAAATTTCTTTGTTCTTCTTCCATACCTGTTGTGTCTTGTTAGTTGGTTTCACTGCAGTGGGAAGAAAAATGTCAATGTGGACAGGTCACGCTGAGCTTGGAGACTCCTTAATTATTCTTCTGCTAACTTTCTGGTAGACTGAAAAGGAAAGTGTGTTTAGCAGCCACATTCACAGAGGTCAGCATAGTTTTTCAGCGTCTCTAAAGGAAAGCACAGCTAAATGTAGAATCTGGCACTGTTCTTAATCTTGGATTTTGCTCTAGGTCTTCAAGAGCCTTGGTGCAAGGTTGAAATCATTGGATTTTCTGGAGTTCTGCCATTTTACTATCCTAATGACTTTATTATGTAGAACATGAAGGAGGGAGATCTGAGTGTAATAAGATCTGTGCCAAATTGACACTTGAATCGAAGAAGGATTTAGTCATCTGATGTCTGTTTCGTCAGCTGAAAATTTCTGTTTATCATGGATACATGGCTGCAAAGGCCTATAAATCTCAATACAGCCAGAAAACCGTAAGGTTAACATTTTTCTGTGGAGATACTCTGGAAACACAGGGAAAATCCACATGCTCACAACTGCTGACTTCATGCTTATAACTCTATATTATTTATTACATTTATTTGAAAGAGTCTATATAACCAGATAGCAAACTCTTCATAGTTAGTTAGCAGACAAAGCTGATTTTTTTTTTTTAAGTCATCTAATGTTAATTTAATTGGTGAGACAAGTTGGCTGATGTTTTAGAACTAACCAAGTGCTGATATATAACTTACTCCATCGGGGGCCCATTCAAATGTTGGACGTTCACTGGCCTTTAAAATCTCTGGTGTGTTTTTCTACTGTAGCTATATAACAGCATAATATTTCTGTCAGAACAGATTTGCAAAGGACCAATAAACCTAAGAAGAAACTAAAGCTGAAAGGGTGCTCTGGGCAACATCGTTCTCTTTTGCGGTTTTTTGTCTCAATCTGAGATTGATAAAATTTTCCAGTTGCAACTTATTTTCAAGCTTAATAAAGAAATTGAGATATGTAGAGGAATAAGCTTTTGCTTATTAAGAAATGCATTTAATTATTATCAAGTAGTAATTAGGCTTTATTGGCTTCCATGAAATTTGGCTTAGGCTGTAGAGAAACTGGTTTTCAGAACATTTTTAAAGAAAGGGACATGCAGAGGGTCAAAAATAAAACGTATTTTCCATTGTATCGTGGCTATGTAGAGTAAGTCAGCCAGCTCTAGAGTGTCAAATATCACTATTGCCAACAAATTTGTATGAATTATTCAGTGGTCTTAGAAAACTCTGAGTGGCTATACAAGCTAAAACCTACGTGCACTGAAATTAACAGTGTCTGCATTTAAGGCCCTTGAACAGAGGTAAGGGGACTCATCTGCTGTGTTACATGTTTGCATGTAACTTTGGGCCACCAGGAATGTGAATTCTCTAAAGAGATTTTTCCTGACTCCAGGGATCTCTGATCAGGAATGAGGGAAACTGTGGCAGTTCAGAAAGGTCTTGCACAAATCAGCTTGTGAGAGCTGTCCAACAGTGACAGTGCCCGAAAAGAAACTGTAAAAGTCTGTGTTATTCAGGAACTTTGAATCTTGACAAAATGTCAGAGAAAAACTGTATCAAAGAAATTAAATTTTCATTGACATATCTAACAAGCTGGTGAACTAAAGGAAACTTTCTGACTCTATTAATGTGTAATCTCTGCCTGATTTTTTCTTCAGACTAGGAGATTCAGATGCATGAATTTCAGTTTCATCTTTCTTTCTAAAAAGAGAAAGTTGCTATATTCAAAGCTGTTCAGAGATTGGGATTGAAATGTTGCACGCAAGATCTTGTTTGCCAAGTTTTTTTCCTGTTGACACTATCTTTATATGTCTTCAGATTGTCCCTTTTAGAAGCTACTTGGGCTGGAAATAAGTGAGAGGTGAACAGTAATTGTCTATTAAAGATATTGCAGTCAAACATTTGAGGTTTGGCACAGGCTTTCCTAAGTCTTTTAATGGATGTTCTCTTTAGATGCTTTATACCTTATATTTTCCTGATTAAAAGTGAAGGCGAGAAATTTGTACTTTAAGATATTTGTAAGATAACTAGATGAATGCATCTGAAGTAATCACATTTCATGGTATCAAATAAAGGCTTAGGTTGGATCCTAAGCCCACCTGTTTCCAACCTTGTGCCATGGGCTGGTTGCTACTCACAATATCGAGGCCCAGGGTACAACCTGGTATTGAGCACCTCTACGGATGAGGCATCCACAATCTTTCCAGGAAGCCTGTGTGTGCCAGGACCTCAGCACCCTCTGAGAAAGAAAATTTCTCCCAGACATCTCACCTGGATTACACCTCTTTCTTTTTTTTTTTTTTCCAGGGGAGGTGGACTACATGGCCTTTAAAGGTCCCTTCCAACTCTAATTATTGTATGATTTTTGTAGTTTTTTTAACCATTCCCTCTTGTCCCATTACTATTAGACAATGTAAGAAGTTGGTCTCCCTTCTGTTGCAATCCCCTGAAGTACTGGATGGCTGCAATGAGATCTCACTGAAACCTTCTCTGCTCCAAGCTAATTTGCTGGAGAACACTGGGTCCATAGAGATAACTGGTAGATAGGTGTAAATATGAGAAAGATGTAAATTTGATGCCAATTATCTCTAAAATACAGATCAGTTAAACTTTTCAACTGACTAGAAACATTTGTAGAAATGCTAATCATTTCTTTTCTTTAGAATTTTAAAAGTTGGGCACACCATTATCTATTACAATTTGACGAAATGGGCAAAAAGACATCTCTGACATTTTGATGGATCAGGTACATAGAATTACGAGAGCTGATTAAGAAAATACTTTTCAAATAAATTATTCAATGAAAATCCCTGAGAAAATCTATTTGTCATGTTCCTACCTCTTAATTCAGTGTATTATAGTTTTTTTTTATAGTGTCACATCAGACGATGAGGGTGGTAAATGCCATGTGGGAGACTCAAGAAGATTAAGTAATTATATGAAATAGAATCTTCACAAGATTCAATAATGATTTATTTTTTTTAAATCCCACTACTTGTAATCCTGAGCACTATTTGATGATCTGCTATAGTCAGGAAGAATATATGTTTTAATTTATGTGACAACTTAAATGTATTACTTCTTCGTTAAGCAAAATATAATCTTGACTTTTCTTTTTTGCTAGTCTGTTTCTCTCTGACTGTGCCAGTCTCTACCACTTCTTGTCCAGTCCCCTCACCTTTCCACTTTTTCTTGTGTTTGCATCGTCTCTCTGAAATGTTTTGGGAATGTTTTTTTTTTCTGTCACTGATTTATTGTCTTGTTTTGTTTATTTATAGGGCATACTGCTATCTGAAATGGTATTTTGGGGCACTTCTTTAAGTGAGATGCTAAAGATCTTACAAAGAAATCAGTTGCACTTTACCCTATAGTTCTCTGTAGCGATAGAGATGGTATCGACAGTGGCCAGAATGGCCCAAGAGTTGTTTTTGCTGGAATAAGCAAGTATAAAGTTTAAGTTTACTTTATATGCAGATGTAGGACTGTTATTAAGAGTATTCAATCAGCTAACCTTGTCTGCATCACTGAGCAACTGAAAGATCTGGATGTTAATATTAGTCTATATCTGGTGTATATTCCCCAGGAAATAGTACAAGAAAATGAGGGGAATATATGATTCTGCTTGAGGCTGTGTGAACATTAGGAATGGTAGCTCTTCTCTTCTCTGACTTAGTATCCATTAGGCTTTATGGAAATAACAAGTAATTAGTAGGTAGCTCAAAGAATCCTATAACATAGTAGCTGTAAGCATCTAATGATTGTGATTATTGTAGTTTGTAATGTAGAGATTGGGAAGGACAGACACAACTGAACAGTACATATTGGATATTAAGCAGTAGTCAGAAAAAGAAGAAATGGGCAAATCTATAATTGGCTATAGCTGATGACAAAATCATTCCTGACTTATTTTTTTCTGTCCTTAGAAGCAGTCCCAGCCTGAATGGCAACCTTAGAATTGCTATTGATCAAGTTCTCATTATCAGTCATTGGCAGCCAACAGCCATTGTTGCATGAGTTATTTGTACAGCTGAAACTGATACTGTTCATTGGCTTCTGATAACAAAATTACATCTCTATCTTTGAAGTCACCTAGTTGATGGAGTTCAATTTGTTCCATAATCTCCAAAGTTAGGAGTGAATTATCACGTGGCTTAACATTCACAGCTGTTTGAAATCATTAAAGCATTACAGACTGAGTCTAAGTTTCCTTTGTCATCTCATGAGTAATAGCACTACTTGAAGTCATTAGTACCTCAGCCTTTCGAATATTAATTGGAGTTTGGTGAGCAGAAACTTAAATAGCTGACATGAAGGATGGTACAGAAGGACAATTCTAGCTCTCAAAGAACTCCAAATAGAAGCAGAAGGTGTTTTTTAACTTTGACTTCAGAATCGCATCAAGTCAGGAAAAATACCATAAATTCTAGGGTCCTGTTCAGAGAGTTAATTTTGAAACTGCAGAAAAGTATGATTATTCCCCTTCTTCACTGTTCTAGGGTTGCTTCTGGATGGTTTTTGGCTGTCTAATAATGAGTATGATTCTGTTCTAGTAAGCTCAGCTACGTGGTTAAGAAGGTCACTTTAAAGTATGCACTGTCTTGTGTTCCTTAAAAACAAAACAAACAAACAAAACAGCAGCAAAAACAAATAGAAAATACCAACATTGAATTGGACATAGGCTTTTATCCTTCTCCTTATTTGCTGTGTATTAAATAGAAGGATAAGGTGATATTATGCTGTGATATTATTCATCCATCCAAAAATCCAGCAATGCTTTATCTGGTTTGGTTTTAGGAGATGTTATAGAAGGACCATTAACTGGAATTCAATTGTGTAAGGAAGTGTTGCAAAACCCTACAGCTGTGTTACTGCTAAAAGCATTAATCATGCTATTAAATAGCCAAGAGGGGGCAGAGATTAAACTTTTAATCAGCATTTCTCAGAATGTCTCTGGAGACAGGCAGGTGAATTCAATCTTTAAGCTCTGATTGGAGATGATGAATTAATGTATATATAGCTTGCTGTAGTAGTTCTGCAAAGTCAGTGCAAAAATCTTATATGTATGTATATATATATATATATATATGTATATATATGAAAGATAAGGCTGCCTTTATTCCCACTGATGAACCTGCATGCTGGGTGATGAAGGTAGAAAGGTACAGCCTTGGTTCAATCTGTAGGAATACAATTAAATTCTAATAAAGCTTCACTAGTGTAAGTAGATTTTTTTTCACCAGCTCCGGTTCTCTTTCGGTTTTCTCTCTGTCTTTGGACTACTTGATTGTGTCTGCATGGTAGTATGTAAAGACAAACAGAGAATGTTGTTCTGTTGCTTTAAACATCTGAAGTGTAAACTAGAATATGGACTGAAGGTGAGGTAGTAAGAAAAGTTCTGCAGATTGATGCATCATATCCATTTAAGTCTCCTTTATTTAAATGCTACAAGGAAATATCTTGTTCTTGCAACATCTGGATATGACCCAGAATGGCCTTCAGATATATATCTGGGGAGGCTCAGGAAGTCTCTGTGAAAAAACAGCAATACTAACTCTTTGTCAGTGGAATAGAGTGCCTTGTTTAATGCATGTGCTGAAGTTGCTTGTATATAGCTCTGAGATCTGGCGTAATGCTAATCAGAGGGTAACAGTGAAACAGAAAGATTTAACATAGCTTCTACCTAGGTCGATGTGTGAAAGATGATGTGAGATTGTTACAGAGTAACTCTACGTAGAACTTCAACCATTATACCAAAACTCTGTTGATAATGAAACAAAGTGTTTTGTGTTAATGCTTAACAGACTGCGCTGAATTTGCTTAACAAAAACCAATACAAAAAGTAAAGAGAATTATTTATTGTTGGAGGTTGAATTCTTTACAGGCACATTTGGTATGGATAATTTGAGTTCATCTCTGCAGCAACAAAAATAAAAAGCCAGCCCAACAACTTGTAAGCAGATGCTAATTCCCCAATTGTTCATGCAACATGGAACATAATTTGAAGTGATTATGAAATTAATGCATTAATACAAAAATGCTTTGGAGAGAAGCAAATCAGATAAATGTGCATAAAAAGAACTAGCTGTAGAAGTAATTTCTGAAGCTGTGCTTTGTTCTCAGTCAGAGGAAAAATTTAAAACTCAACTCAGGAGAAATTTTAAAGTACATTTCAGAATTACCATATAAGAAACCAAAATGAAGCAAAGCATACAGCTTCTGTAAAGCCAACATGCAGAGAGTGCTTTGGAATTAAATGGAAGGGGGGGTAGTGTCCTATCAGTTCAATGTTTGGGAAAGGAGTGCTTGCTGATGCGTGAGTAAATAAGAATGTCCAGCCATATGAGTGTGCCCCCTGGATAAAAACAGCTAGGCTAAGGGCAGGGAACTTGAAGCCTGGAAATGGGTAAGAGATAGAAGAAAACTTCATAAGTGTGGTGAAGCACTGGCACGGGTTGCCCATAGAGGTGGTGAATGCCTTGTTGGTGATGGGGAGATTCAAGGCCAGGCTGGAGGGGCTCTGAGCACCTGATGGAGCTGTGGGTGTCCTTGTTCACTGCTGGAGAGTTGGACCAGATGTCTGTTAAGGGTTTCTTCCAACTCAAATAATTCTATAATTCATGCTATAGTCTGAAGAAATCTTGAACTGTGAACACAAAATGGGGAATCAAGGTTTTCTGATAAGGCTGGGAGACTCTGTGCTTGCTGTCTTTTGCAGTTTTTCTTCTCTAAGTGCATGTCTGTGTCCTTTACTGTAGCTAGCAGAGAGAAACTATGCTACACTGTCTATGGTCTTTGCTGGTTGTCCAGAGCCTGAATTTACCTTTCCCACATTGGACCAACCTTAATTGTAGAATCTTTAATTTCTCTGTATCAGTCTTGAAATTAACCTCAGTGGCACAGGGCAGGATCAGCATGCTGGTTGAAATGTTTGTTCTGATTTATTGAAACAATTTGTTGAAACTAAGGGGGTTCTTGGGCAACTTAATTTACCTCTGGTAGCCACAACTTCACATCCTACTTTTTCAGGAGGTATTACTCATTTACTCTTGAAATTCTCTTACACTACCAGATGGGATTGGTGCAGGTGAGAGATGAGCAGTGGAGAGCAGGAAAACTTTTCTTCCTGTTGAGCCCCAAGAGTACTTCCTGTTCAACACTGTTACCCACTGCTTGCTTTTATCACTGCTGGAGAACTCAACACAAAGTAATTTCTTTCTGATTCTTCTCCCTGTGTTGTTTTGATGACCATTATGGGGTGAGAAAACCCATACTGATCCATAACCTTGAGCGGGAGCTTCATCCTTGCTAAAATCCAGGCCCTGTACTCATTCTTTTCTGTCTCAGCACATGAAAATTGAAGTATCAGAACCAAGAGTGTGATGCCAAAGTTTATATTGATCCAGCAAATGTATGCTGAGCTATTATCGCTGCCTGTTGCAGAGATTTGTGTTGAAAGATAATTACTTGAAAGCAATTCCATTTAAATATAGTACAAAAATATCACTAAGAACTGTTGGATTGTGTAGCTATCTCCCAAGAGAAAAGAAGTATCTGTCAGTGTGGAAACTGTGGTGCTGACTCTTCTGATTTTTATCAGGAGAGTTGTGATGTGTCTTTTTCTACAGTTGTCAGCCAATAGAATCATTTCAAATTGGGAAGACATTTTTTTCTGAAACAACTTTTCTTGACCCTAATGAAACATATAAAAATAATCATAGAATCATAGAATGGCCTGGGTTGAAAAGGATCACAATGATCATCTAGTTTCAACCCCCCTGCTATGTGAAGGGTTGCCAACCACTAGGCTGGAGCATCCACAACCTCCTTGGGTAACCTGTTCCTGTGTGTCACCCTCTGTGTGAAAAACTTCCACCTAACATCTAACCTAAACCTCCCCTGCCTCAGTTTAAGACTATTCCCCCTGTCCTGTCACTATCCACTGTCGTAAACAGCTGTTTCCCTTCCTGTTTTATATGCTCCCTTCAAGTACTGGAAGGCCACAATGAGGTCTCCTTGGATCCTTCTCTTCTCCAAGCTAAATAAGCCCAGTTCCCTCAACCTTTCTTCATAACAGAGGTGCTCCAGCCCTCTGATCATCTTAGTGGCCCTCCCCTGGACCCACTCCAAGAGCTCCACATCCTTCCAGTACTGGGAGCCCCAGGCCTGGATGCAATACTCCAGATGGGGCCTCACAAGAACTGAGTAGAGGGGCACAATCACCTCCTTCTCCCTGCTGGCATCTTTTTTTAATGCAGCCCACAACACAGTTGGCCTTCTGGGCTGCAAGCGCACACTGAATATGAATATGAATAATGAAAATGTTTTCTAATAAAATGTCCTCTTTTCCTCACTAAAATATCCCAAAAGTAAATAAATCCTACATTGTATCAGATTTTTTATTCTGGAGCCATATTTGTATTTATCAGATACTGTAAATTCTGAGTCTTTATAAACTTTAGGAACAAAATAAATAGGAAACTTCATTACCTGAAAAATAGCATTTATTGTTGCAGAAAATTTTGTAAACTTTCTGCTTTTTTTACTACATATAATATTTATGTTAGTCTGAAATGTGAATTGTTTTTTGTCAAAATACTTTCTTTTTTTTCTTTTTCCCCCTTCTGCCACCTAGAACACATATCCTGGGGAACAACTGAGTACTGTAAGTTCTGTCTCGTTAAACTTATTGCTGAGGCTAATTCATGCTTACTTTCAGAATGGGAAAGCAGCAGGCATGAGAGGATCTTGTACTTGCCTCAGACAGGTATAATGCCACCAGCTGTAATGAAGTCAGTCTCAAGAATTTTGCTGATTGAGACAAAGCAGATAAAGGAAAAGTATCAGTTTTTGTTTGCCTGTTTATTTGTTTTTAACCAATTCTACTTTTCAAAGATACTTCTGGTTTCTTGTATTAGGTCATTAGCGCTCTTCTTGCTGGAGGCTCCTGCTCCAACCTGAGAACTAGTGGCCTGGTTTAAGTGCTTTAGATAAAATCAACTCTGTTTATTGAACATTTTCTGCCAGTGGGCTTCAAGTGAAATAAGATGAGGGCATTTGTAATGACTGGAGGGATGAGTACCTTTAATGGAGGAACATGGATGACCAGACACAGATAATATTCTTTGGGACCAGCAGGGCAATTCTGCTTGCAATCTGAGGTGCAGATTGTTCTGTGATGTCTCCTCCTCATGATTTCTTTTTAGGACAAGAATAAGAGCCTCTGAAATATTAAATAGCTCAGTGGCACACAGGTGCCAGGGCTGGCCAGAGGCAAATGGCATGGCTTGAAACAGTTGGCTATGAAAACAAAGTGTTCGGTGAATTAACCATCTGTCCAGGCTTGGCATAACTGGACTATAGCAGAGACCATCAGCAGATGATCAACACTGCAATTTAAAATTGTTTACTATAGTAACATTTCTTAAAATTCATGGCTACAGCTCATCACTGCTCTCATCTCTTCTCTTGCTTTTTTTCAAATATTCCTGACTCAAGGAAATGGACTCTACACCATAATTGAGTTGCATGTGACAAGACTCAGGGATGAAGGCCAGGTAGAGGTAAAATAGATCTCTAGCTATTATGATATGCACTGATAGAACACTAGGGGGGCAAGAAGTCTCTCTGTGCCAAAAATATGGAGGTGAGGCCATGGTCCTGTTGCTTTCCCTACCTCTCTCAATGCTTCCCATTTACAGAGAGATGAGAGAGTCAGGAGTCATTTATCCTTAATATGTTTCAGAGGCTAAAAAGTGTACCAATCAGCCCATTTATCTTTTTTTACTTAGTCTGTCATTACCGTTCCTCTGATTGCACCTCTGTTTCCCTACTTCTTCCTGTCTAACATAACAGCTGTGAGTTTCAACTCTTTCTTGTAGGGGCATAATCGCCCTTAGTGCAATATTCTTTTTAGAGCATATATAGAGTCTTGGTGTAGAGACTGACTGAAAAAAAATGAGCCACCTGAGAGCATCTCTTTCTAGGGAAGAACCTTGTGGTGGTACGGAGGTATGAAAGAGGAGAAATGAAAAAAAAAAAAGAGGTGTAAGTGGAAAAGAGGGGTACAGCAGACAAATATAATGAGGCTTTGTTTATTCAAGCAGCTTTGTTCACTTCAGACTAGTCTCCCTATATGCTTGATGAAAGATTTTTTTTCAAAGTTAAAAGTGTTTATGAGGCCTAATAAAAATAAACAGACTGGAACTGTGCTAATGATTGATTTCTCAGGCCTTGTAAAGTCCTGAATTCCTGTAGATGGAAGTCAAAACCTGCTATGCGGCTGTCTGACCACCTTCACTATATATTAGAGATGGGTTTTTTTTTCTGATCTAGGCTATCCCTGCTTATACACCAGTAATGGAGTACACCTCACTATCTGCACCAAGCTTGTAACTTTCAGTCTTTAGGGTGCATCAGTCATCTCTGCCTTTAGACTGTTTTCAGTGTTGTTGAGGGTGAAAACACTAGAATTTCAAGCATATCTTAAGGGATATCACACACACGCATGTGCACACACAAAAAAGATCACATGGATGGTGAGTTTATCAACACCTCACCCTGCAAGGAAAAATTAATCTCTTGGTATCCCTCTTTTCCCTCTATTGTAGCTCTGCACAGGTTGCCTTTTTTTTTTTTCTTTTTTTTTCTTTTTCTTTGATTAGGATTAACAACCCGTCAGAGCTCAGTATTTGGGTGCTGGAAAATGCTGTTCTTTGTAACGCACAGTGCAGGTAGCTTATTTATTTATTTATTCATTTTGTGCCATTGATTGATTAGAGGAGTTCGTCCAAGTCATTTTCCCTCTTGATATATGCATTTTCCTTCTCCACCACGAAGTTGGTGTGAAAATTAACTAATTAATCTCATGAGATTCTTTAATGATAGAAATGCCTTGCTGAGCAACAGAACAAAGTACTAGCAATGTGAATGAATACATTGTAGTACAGATCTCTACAAAGCTCAGGTTTCTTTTCTCCTCTAAGGAAGGTGCTGTAATACTCTCACAGTTTACAGTTCCCCCCCGCCCCGTTCATTGCAATGCAGAACATCTGTTGCAAAAGAACAAAGGATTAATAATTGAAACTAGACTGCACTTTCTAAAATGAAGTGCATGTACTAGTGTAGCTTTTGTGATATTTTGTTGTCTTTGATTCTTTATTTCTTTTCTAAATGCAATTATCAAATGCCGTAGTTGTTCTGGAATAAAATCTGACTCATAACAGAATTTTCTCCTGTATTTCCTTTAAGTTTTAGGGAATAGATTTTCAAGCTGTTTTCAACAGTGAAGCTTTTTTTTATGTCAAGTGTATATGAAAGGAAAGAAAGAAGTGTGTAGCAATAATGAATTGGGAACAGTGAGATTTAATTCCAAGTCAGGCTGCTAAATTAGATCAAAATAGGCAGTGGAATGAAGAGATAAGAATCCAGAGTTTGATTTGAGGGAGATTTGAAAATAGAAAACCAGAAGCCTTGTCTTTCCATGTTCCTACTCTCAGAACTGATTGCTCCTGGAGCTAATAATGTTTACATCGTGTGATTAGGAGCTGAGCCTGGTGAGTTCTATTTTCAGCATTAAGTAGAATCACAGGGAGTGAAACTAACCTCAGCCTTTGGGCTTCGCACAGTGCTTCCACAATACTTTGACCTCCATATAGGTCTCACTGGCCTTCAAGCTGTACACTGTTCTCTGATATGGCTCAGATACAGCTGAAAAGGACTCAGCTCACTAACGCGCGTTCTGAGACTTCTTAAAGGCTGTGAGCCTGCCATCCTTACTCCATCTCAGCTAAAGATGCTTCTCCATGTTTTCACATTTACTATGGAAATCATCCTTATGGATAAGAAAAAGGGCTTTTCTTAAGGTTCTTGTGGAGGACATCTAAAGGCAGAGTTTCAAACACATCTCAGTCCTCAGAATTGTTGTCTGAGTTTTACAGAGACAAAGCCAAAATGAAAATGTATCTTTTTTTTCCATGTTTTGTGTGGATACTTGAGATCCAGAGATTCCTTCTAAAAGGTTTGTTGAGAGGTAATTGAAGAGAAGCAAGTTTATTTCAGGAACTTCACATTAAGTAGACAGAGTTCCACTCATTTGCATCAGGCTGTACAAATCAAATTAGCATTGTGGCTGACTGATTTAGATGAAACATTATTCCAAAGAGTGTTTGGAGATGATTAACCACAGCCTCAGAGCCTAAAAGGACATTAAAATGTGGGGGGGGGGGGGGGGGGGGTGGGGAATGCACCAAATTTGCAATTTATAGAACAGCAATTTCCCACAGCGTGTGAATGATGTGTTCCCTTTGTATGCACCAGCCAGAGGATTTAAGCATGTGGTTGTAGTAACTGTGTTCTCTGGTATCTCAAAGTTACAACAAAGTAATACCTAAGTTTTACCTCAATCCGCAGCAGCGTCTAATCCAGTAAGCACATCACCAGGTCAAAAAAACAACTACTGTAGGGGGGTGGGAATGATGGTGGTGTAGCTTGCAAGCTAAGAGCTAGCCCAAGATGGTGTAGCACCCAGTTTGTTGGTACTCCATTCTTGTCTTCTTCATATAGATGCAGTATAATGTAACAATGAAGCACTGAAACTATTTGTAAAAAGCAATCTCAGGGTGAAAACAGATTAACCATTACCTCAAAGAAACACAATGAGTATTATTTTCCTCAGATTTCTGTGTCTGGCAACCAGTCAGTAAGTAGATATTTACACTTTCTGACTATATACATGAATCCTGTGACAAAAGAATAAGATGACATTTCTGTTTCTTAAATCCAGGCTATGAAATCCATTAATAAAACAAGTATGGCTTTGATTTTTTGATCTCTTCAATGTCATAACATGAGAACAAGCCTGTTTATGTGGGACTATATAAAATGAAGACATTTCCTTATGTCTGACCAGACACAAGAGACCCATGCTTAGAAAGGACTCAAGAAATATCATGTAGGTCATGAAAAGTTTTGTTTTTATAAAAGTGAATATTTAGGTCAGCATATGAATGAGTAGGGCAAGTACTCACAAATGTTCTGTTTGATCTGTTGGCAAAGCAGAAATAAATCATGTGAGCAAAACTTTTACTAAGCTTAAATGGACCTTTAAGGTAAGAGGAATATAAAATTGAAGATGTTCTTATTTGTTCTAAAACTGATCAGTATTACAAGGTTAACCCCAAATGGAAACTAGACAGTTTCAAATTGGATATGCCCAAAGAGTTTGTGGAATCTCTATCCTTTAAAAATTGACAGAACAAAGCCCCGAGCATCACTCTGTACCTTTGAATCTGGCTTAGTACGTAGCAGGAGTTTGGAGTAAGTGACCTCCAGAGGTCTCTGCCTATCTAAATCACGGAAGTTATAAATTCCTTTATAATTCTCCACAGAGCAAAAGTAGCCCTGAAACATCCAGCCGTAAGCTATTAAGGCATACTACAGAAATATATTATTTACTATTTTAGCATTACTTTTATATATTTTTTTGTGTGAGTAAGGATGACGCAACTGAGAGTTTTTCTTTTTTCTAGTCCTCATTAAGATGCTACACAAGGACAGAATGTAGAATATTTATTTTTGTTTAATTCATGAGTAATAGGAGTGGAATCTGTGTTTTAAAAACCTAAGGTTTAAAAAGTGTTAAAAAGGGGCTCGTTTTACCCTATCATTTTTTTTCCTGGTTTATTTAAAAGATGCTGGCTCAAAGCAAGGCACGTGTTTTAAGAACTCACCCTAGCTACTGGGATTGCAGCCCACTCTTGGGAAGGTGAAGGCTGGTGTTTCTGGTCACAGTCCAGCCTACAAGTAGTGAGTCAGCAGCACAGAAATAGAAGTGAAGATAAATGAGCTTCTTCACCTATAATGGAAAAAGAAGTAGCTGAATCTTTGGTCTAAGTCTGGTCTAAGGTGAGGTACTTTGGAAATTCTACCAACACTTAGCTACAGATAGAAAAGGCTGTAGGGTAACCATCTGTTCAATTGATGAATGTCCCCAGGCTGATGAACTGCGAGTAATGAGACGGGCTGTGTGTGGGTGCACTGCCCTCTTTTGGATCTTGGTAGAAACATGATCAACTCAATCCCAGTTGATGCTTCAGTATTTTGTGAACTGAACTTCAGAGCAGGAAGTGGTTGTTATCGACCCAACACTATACCCGGGTTTTTGTTAGTAGGAAAATTCATACTGAGTATGGGGAAAATGCATTAAAGTGGGACTAGACAATGTTTACAAAGCTGAACAAGAACAGCAATGGTTCATTAACAGTAGTTAATATATTAGTACTGATTTGGGTTTTCTTTATTCAAGATAGTCACTAGAACTTAGCCATTGGTATCCAGACCACATGAAATATTAATTAAAATCTATTATTGTGTATCATTTTTTTTCAAAAGAAACACTGAAATGTCAGCTGAATGTTAAGATAATTATTAACATTGAAAATCATAGCAATAGTTGTAAAACTGGAAGCATTGCTCAACATGAGAAAAAGTCTTTGTTTAACTTAAATGTTTGAATACTGAGAAAATTAAAACCTTTTATTTTTTTTCCTTAGTCACAAACTGTTAATTATTTCAGTTAATATGAGAAGAGGAAACAGAGGGCTGCACTGACCTATTCAACAAGAAGAATCAGAAATGGATTTTTTTAAAACCTCATGATTTACTGGAATGCTTAAAAAAAAAAAAACCACAAAAAACTAGGAAAACAAGTCCATTTAAAAATGTGTGGATAGGACTCCAAATATTGTGCTTAACTAAAAATGGGCTAAGAGACAAACAATGGAGGATTAGGCGGCTTATAATATAGAACTAAGACTATATTTATATTAAGTCCCATAGTGAAAGGAAGACATTGTGTTTAGAGAAGTGGTCTACAGGTGTCTTTTCAGTGCAGAGGGTAACGTGACTGCTCTGGTTTCTAGAAGTGTAAGTTAAAAAGTATTTGACAGGGCAGCTGGTGGTATTTTTCATTCATTGCATAAAGAGATAGCCCTTGGAAACTGGTGAAATATCTTCATTTTTATTTTATTCTTTTTCTTTTCTTTTTTTTTTTTTTTCCCTGAGTAGTATGTGTGGTGGGGTTCCACTAGTGCTCTGTACTTGGCCACTCAGAAGAACATATAGTTAAAAATCGATACAAGCTCTACCATATACATTTTACTACCAAAACTTTTAAACAGGACACTTTGGCCAGAAGAACTACAGACATTTCACTTACTTTGTGATACCTTCTACATGTGTATACAGATTGTTTTCTGACTGTGTGCATAACAGGGAGGCAGACATATTCCCAAAGGGAAAATTTTCAAACTGTCTCTTTTTCCTTCAGAAAATATTTTGGTTTTTTACTAAAGAAAATGATGTTATTCTGTATAATCGGAGACATAATCAGCAGGCTATTGGAAGCAACTATTTCTGTTACTGTCTGAAGCTTGCATGAGGAAGAGTTATAAAATGTTTATTTTATTTTTTGTATGTTATTGTTATGTGATTTCAGTTTTTTCCAGTCTCATAAAACAACCCAGGGTTATTCCTGCAGCTAGTTAAAAATAGAGATTTCATTGACTGCTCTTCTTTGCTGTCACTTCTGGCCTGTAGTGAACTTCTGTGCTAATACAGAACAGGCAAATTGATTCTTTTTCCCAGTTACTAGCCAGCTATTTATTTCAAACCACATTTATCATCATGCCAAATGCTTTTCTTAACAATTTTTCTGTTAGGAATACTGTACAATCCCAGCACTCAAAAATATTGGCAGGTTATAATTTTTTCCTCTCCTAAGTGATAGCCCTTTGCCATCTAGCATTCTGCTGACAGGAGAATGTATTATCACTCAATGAGCATTAAATCTTTCATGTGTGCAAATGAGATGAATTTGCCTATCTGAATCTTTTACCACATCATGTCTCTTGCCTACAAACAGCCGAGGCTTAAAATCATGATATCTGGCCAGTTGTGGACTTGCTATATGGTCTTGGGAAAAGATTGTTAGGGTTTTCACTGTTCAGGTCTGGATTTAGTTCGGAATGAAGTTATGCTATCTATTGATCATGGATATAATTTTACTCGGGGAACTTGGAGTATGTTGCCTCCATCTCAGCAAAGCAGCAAACTGATTTTATAAGATTGAGTTACATCTTTTCATAAATAAGAACCTCTAGTATTCTCCAGTTACAGAGTTAGAGCTGCAGAGTAACTTGACCTCTCATATTAATTTGTTTATTTCTACTTATTTCTGAGACTATTCCAAACCAGATCATCGTTGGAAAGCTTTCGAGTTGGAAAGTTTAATTCTTTCACTGAAATCTTTAATTTCCCTACAGAATTACTGCACTCTCTGAGTTAACAGGAACTTCTGGCAATAAAACACATCACAGTAGCTTGATTGAATTATTGGCGTATTATTTTAATGGTGTTTTAATGAAATTACTAAGCAACTAACCTTGTCTTTTAGCTGACATTAGAGACAGCTTCAAAACTGCCAGCTCCAGCTCATTTTCATGTTTTCATTTAGGTGTTAATACTTTTAGCCAATTTATTTAAAACAAAGACGAGGACCAAATTTTGGTGGCATTACTCATGAGCGCAGTTCTACAGCAGTTGAAGTTAATCTGTGAAGAAAGCTTGCTCAATTTTGCAGAGGCTTCACTCTCCTCTTTCTCTATTAATATCCAAATGAATGCTTGAATTATTCCTTTTTGGTAATTTTGTCCCTAATTTACTTGCTCTTGCAACTACTTACTGCTTCCAGCAACTCAGTCCTGTGAGAGGAGATGGTCTAATTTTCATTACAGTCATTTTGCATTTATTTTGGAATGTCATGACCGAAGCAGTTAATTTCTTCAACTTGTTTCATTACAGTTCTTTTGCCAGGTTTTGAAAACCTTAATTCATGAACTATTTTGATTATTTAAAAGCAAAGTGTGTTGCTGTGAAATTCGTTGCTGAATCTACAGAATCAGGTTCTCTCTTTACACAGTCTTCATGGCGTATAAATGACAATCCAAATTCAGCAGTGATGTGTAAACTGGAAAAAATTTCATTAAATTATGCTGAGACTCTGTTGTGCTTCTACTCTTGCAATCAGGTGTGTTTAAAAAAAAATCAGAAAACTTCTAAAATTATGTAACCTGATATGTAAAGAAACTGGCAAAAAATGCAAGTATTGAGAGAATTCGGGTAGTGAATACTCTGATTTCGTTCCTCCTTTCTGATTTCCTATTTTACTTCTCTGTGATCCTCTGTTTTCTTATGAGAAATGTTACTTGTTCATGTAGATATATACATGAAACGTAGTAAGTGAGGAGGGTAAAGGTTCTTTAAGTAAATTTGCCCAGATCTGCTTATCATCCCTTTTTCTGGTCAGGTGATATAACTCAAATCTCTTCATGCACCAGAACTCAGTGAAACACCAGCTTGGATTTCTGGAGTATACTTAGATACTGTCACATGGTTCTATTTCACTGATACTGTGTTCTTTCCTGCAAAACATTAGAGAAAAGGAGAATATGAGGTAATAAAATAAGTAAAGGTTGAAAGGGATTCTAAACTAGTTCTAACTAAGCTGCTAAATCTGGCATTTGGGGCAGCCATACAAGTATCACAGTTCCATCTCTATGAACATAAACAGAATCTTCTTGCAAAGCACTACCAGATTGCTTTGTCAGGTCAGCAAAAATACACATAATTGTCACGTGCAATCTGCCCTGAAGAGTTAGCACCAGAAAAGGGTGTAAAAAGGTGTGAAGCATTTAAGATCTATAAATTATGTTTTGTGTTCATTTGTCACCTCTAGGAAAAGCAAATCAAGTTTCTTCCTGTTCAGGGGTCACTGATTACTGCATGCCTTGCATTTGAGTACAAAAGCCTGTGTCAACTTTATTGACTTATTTTACAGAGAAAAAACCTAATCCATCTGCAGCATGAGGAAATGCAGCATGTGCTTGCTGCGCCTGGTACGACTAAGCATATTCTGATCATCGCTGAGCACTGGTCTGAACAGAGAAGAGTTACTTCTGCTGAAGAGTCTTGACTGACTCCACTCTTCATTTAATTTAATGTCAGACAGCAATAAACCAGACCAGAGTCACCGCATGGTTTGGTCTACCTTTAGTATGAGCTTTTGCTAGTAGTATGAGGCAAAGAAATATTCCTCTCTACTCCTGTATTAGTGTTTGTAGTGGTAATATCAGGCAGTTTAAAAACTGTCAAGATAAAAAACAGTGAGCCCAGTTCTTTACATACAAATTGCTAGATCAGTCCACCAGAGCTGGTAATCTTATTATCATGTGTAATTTTTATTCACTCTCCTATGATGTCTATGAGAACAGCCTTGCTAAATCAAACTGAATCTTTCAGTTGAGAGGGAAGTGTCAGAACGATGTGAGTACATAATAATATTTCTCTGTATATTTTTCAAGAATTCAAAGTTGTCTAACTCAGATTCCTGAGATAATATTTGTATTTTTGGATTGATGGATATTTTCTCCAAGAATATATCTGTTAATTTTGTCTGTTGAGATAAAGTTTTGATGTTTATAGCATGCTATGTCAGTGACTTAACCAGATAAAAATCCAGGAATTGCCTGTGATTTGGGTCTCATTCTTATTGTTTCATTTGAGACTCAGACGTTTTGTGTTATGAAAGAGTGAATAATTGCTCGCTAGGCACTTCCAGGCCGTTCATAGTCCTGTAGACTGTGGTCAAATTGCCTCTCATTTATTTGCTTTTGGAAGTTGAATAGTTCATTTATTTGCTGCTTTTATGAAAAATGTTTTGTTCCGTTCTTCAAACACTCTTATTATTCTTCTGTATTTTATACTACTACTCTTTTTTTTTTGTTTTGTTTTTTTAAGACGGAGTAATAAGAACAGCACCCAGTGTTTAAGATGTGAGAACACTGTCCAGTGACCTAACAGGGTTATTTATCAACATGTTTGATTATTTCCTAATAATTCATACTGCTGTATTTGAGTGGTTTTGACGGAATCTGAGGAAGGAGCTTTTGTTTTCATAGGACTCTACACTGAAACCCACATAAATCTCTCCTGAAATAAAATAGTCATGCAGCGCCTATTGTTCTGTCTGTTACTTTGGTATTGTCTTTCTCCATCTTCCCCTGCCACCCCCCTATACATTATTGCTGAATTTCACCTGTCATTTTACTGCTCAGGCATTCAATATTGTGAAATCCTTTTACAGTTCTCCATAGCTGGCTTTTGTTTTTGTTTTTGGTGGGTGTTTTTTTTTCATTATGAATACTTTACTGCCATCAGCAATCTTTGTCACCTATTTCTCTTTTCTTCTTTCCAAGTCATTAACAGATACATTTTCTTGAGCAAAGGCCTCTCTGACGTTCAGAATATATTTGTCCAGAAACCAATATTAGCTGGGAAAGCAGTGATATGTTGTGTAAGGCATTACAGAAACAGAAGGACGATAGCTCCTTCTTCAAGGAGTTCACATCCAGTATGTTTCCTACAGTGAGGTGGGAATTTATAAAGGTAGTTTCTTTCTAATCTTCTTTCTGAGATATTGTTGGATATTAAAGACTTAATGAGATATTTGACTTCTAAGCTTAGTTTCTCTGTTATTGCTGCTGGTTTTATTTTCCTTGCTTTCGTGTTCAGAATGTGTGTCCACTTTCTATTTTCTTTATAAGCAAATGCATCAAGTCAATGGGTAATAGGCTACTTCAAAGTACAAATTGGCTTCATTTATTTCAAAGAAAAGTCTAAAATTTATTTACTGTGTACTACTTACACTGCAACAACAAAAACATTAATATCAATTGTACTTTCTCTCCTTTCTCATTTATGTTCCAAGCAACTTAGACAATAACTAAGCTAATGTGGTTGCATATGCATTAGTGTGCAGTTCAGCTCAGTGAAAGCAGGTTTGTGTTATGAAGTAGTTGGTGCTGAAATAACATCCACAGTATGGATATTTAGACTTCAGGCAGGTGCTAGTCTGGTACTCAGAGCTGAATGTTCTGTAGTGGTTGGAGTATATTAGGTGTGCTTCTGAATCATACATTCTGTTTTAGTGTTACTGAAAGAAAATTCAGAACACAATTCTGTGTTCTGAGATAACTCTGTGGGCTGAGCCAGATCATGACATACAGGGGTTTACAATAGAGATTTCTCCTGAAAATCTGGGGGATTAATTTCAGGGTCACACTACTGGTCTGATCTGAAAGGTTCATACAGGTAGATACACTGGATGTTTTCCTTTCATTTTGAAAAATAAAAAAATCATTCAGATTTGAGTTTCTGCTTCACATCCATTAAGTGCTATCTTTCAGATTTGAAAGATTTGTAACTTTGGTTATTTGCATGCAGAGATCTTGTATTTAAGTTAACTTTCAACTAATCGGGTTTTGAACCAGGTGATATTTGAGGTCCCTTTGAACTCAAGCCATTCCATGATTTTGTAAGTTACATGGGGCTCTGACTGTGATTTGAGTGGTGACTGCTTAGTTCTATTTTGTTTCATTTCAGGACATTTTTGCAAAGTGATTGTCAATACAGGGTATGATAGTGGTACAGAGAATGCTGTCCCAGCATTGAAAGTTGGTCTCGTAGTTGACAACCAGACTAATGGCTGGAGAGTCATTGGTCAACTGATCCCCTGATTATGACTCTCTAAAGAGTCATAAATTATGGTGACGTAAATCTACAGCAGTTCTGCACACTGTGGCACATCTGAAATACTATCGCTGTTGGCATGTGTAGTAAAACAGATGTATTCTGAAACACTTCACATGTACAGACTGGATGGACACTGCAGGTTAGTGGACAAGAGACGAATTCTGGAGACCATAGATACCTGAAAATATAGTAGTAATAGCACAGGGTGGTAGTTAGCAGATTAAAGCCAAAGTCATAGGTGTTGGCAATTCTGTTTAGGTACTTAACTTCTATTGATTGAATGAGGAATTAGGTGCTTCAGTACTGCAGCAGTTTGTGCCTCAATTCCAATTCTATGAAATGGAGATAAGAGCACTTTCACACTTCAGAGGAGTGGCATGACAGAAAACGTGTTAAGACTGTGATGTGCTTGGATGTGGCAGTGATGAGGTCAGATGAGTTCCTTGTGCAGGGTAGAAAGAGTTACGTGAAACTAGAGTGGATCTTGATTAACAACTTGCCTTAGAGGCACAATCCAAAGTCAATGAAAAGACTCTTATTAACTTCAAAGAACTGGGATCAAGCCCATTGATTTGTGCTTATTTCTGCTCTACTTACTATAGTCCAAATGAATGCTGTGCTGTGATATTTTCACGTACTGACATAAACAATCCACTTATAAAGGAAGCCATAAAAATAGGAAAAACATGATTTCTGAATTCAGCTGATAAACATTAACCAAAGAAATGTCCCAGAATTTTTTCTGGTTTAAAAAAAAAAAAAAAAAAAAACTAATAAACATTGCTTAATTTTTGGCTTGACAAGCTAGATAGATAACTTACTGAAAGTAAATGGTCTATATATTGATGCTTTGAATATTAATGTTTTCTGTGTAACCTCTATCATGTAATCTTCAGTTTAGAATCCACATCAGTGGTATACTTGATGTATTTGAAAGTATTAAAATATGAACGTTTAGTTTTAATGGTGCATGTTTTCATCTTAGAATTTCAAAAGTAGATCAGAGTTACCAAGGAGATACCAGAAGGAGATAGTGCCTTTAGGGTTATGATGGGAGTATTATCCTATTTTACATTAAAGACAAAGTATGGCAAGGCAGTACAACTTGTCTAGAGTCGCTGAAGATATTAAATGCCAGCAAGTTTGAAGGAAACACCTAACCTTCCAAGTCACAGGCCAAATCGTTATACAGCCAAGGGTTTTTCTAGACATAGATAAAAGCCTCTGGCGGTTATCCAGTAATGAAGGGCATAGGTGTATTTATACCTTCACATACAACTAATTATCATCTATGTCTATCAAGACTTATGGTGCTCTATAATTCATAGGTAATGAGTTGTTATAGATAACATCACCTGCCTAACTAAAGACATAGAAATGAAAAGTGTGTTTTTGCAGTGCTTAAACCAGGTAGGAATTTACTCTGAGAAATGGTATGGGTTCTTTCACTTCAGACTCATCTAAAGACATTAGCAACAGAAATAAAATAACTTAAATAAATAAACAAAATTAAATTTCCATCATGTTAATGGTTAAAGGCATTAGTTCCTTCCCAGGCAAATATTCAGAATTTTTCATGTTTGTCATTCATGGTACCTCATTCCCGATCCTGACGGGCATTATTTCCTGCCTGTTGAAATACTGAAATGATCTCTTTGTAATATTCAAACCTATATATTCTCTCTCAAGCAGAGACATAAGAAAATTTTCTCATTCTCTCTGATTCATCAGCAATGCAGACCAATTAGTACCGTAGTTAATAGAGAAAAGTAGCTATGAGAACTGCAAGCCGTGTATCTTCATTCTTGGACAAAGCTAGGAAGCAACTTTGCTATGCAGGAATTATTTGTGCGACAAGTGAATCTCTGATTCACAGCATCATAGGAACTAGAGATGCGAAGAACCTAGTATATTATCAAACGTGTTCTCCTGCCAAAGCAAGGCATTTCTTGCAGACAGAGAAGTTGTAACATTTTAGGCAATGAAACTGTTGTCTTCTCTGAAAATTCTGCCAGATTCTAACAATCTCACTGTTAGAGTTTCAGTTTGTATGTCTCTCTCACTCCTCCCCACCCATTTCTTTTATTTTCTTAACACCTTACTTTTGGTCTGCTACTCCAAAAGATCATTCATGAAGTCCCTAACAGCCTATTGTGGTTGTCTAGTAACTTATCTTTACTCTGTCACAAACCTCAGATTTGATTTTTTTTCTGATAGCCTAAGCATATCATTTGGGTCTGTATTTACAAGTGATAGCTGTATTCCCTATTTGATTATACATTATATGTTTATATATATAGTTCAAATACACTGTTGACTGTGCTTAGTTTTGATATTGCATTGAAGCATATTGAAACAGACATATTTATTAACGTTATCTGAAGTTCCTGTCTTCTGCTTCCTCTTCAACACTGTATTTTGATCTTTCCCTTACGTACAGATTATGCTGTTGACTGATCCAGAGGTTGAGAGCAGCTTACTGATTAGTACTGATGAAGGTGCCACATATCAAAAATACCGCCTGAACTTCTACATTCACAGTCTGCT
This sequence comes from Gallus gallus, assembly GCF_016699485.2. Taxonomy (NCBI): domain Eukaryota; kingdom Metazoa; phylum Chordata; class Aves; order Galliformes; family Phasianidae; genus Gallus; species Gallus gallus. Next base: position 26,026,064 of record NC_052537.1, on the reverse strand, counting down.
CTTCCACCCAAAGCAGGAAGACTGGATCTTAGCGTATAGTCAAGATCAAAAGGTAAGAATTGTTGCCAGAATTTTGCTTTATTTGCTCTCTACTTAACTGTTACAGAGAATTCAGGATGGTCTTGGGGGTAACTGGACTGGTATTTCCAGTAGGAGACATTGAGTAAGCCATGATCCCTGGAATAGTCTGCCCAGAGCGGTCATGGAATCTCCTCCTCTGGAGATACTCAAAGCCTGCATGGATGTTCTCCTGTAGGAACCTACAGTAGGGAACTTGTTCTAGCAGGGGATTGGAGCAGGTGATTTCCAGAGGTCCCTTCCAACCTTACAATTCTGTGATCTGTAAGACAAAGGCAAAGGACATGGGCACCTACCGTATTCATGGGGCCTAGTGCTCTTATGCCTGACTTGTCAGCCTACCTTTATTCATTAGTCCTTTTGGCAATATCATGTGACAGGTAATGGGAAGAGAATTCAGCTGGGACCCTTCACAGTAAGAAATGCAACCTCTAATGTGACTTTTTCTTCTCGTAGTTAACACTTCTCTCACTCCATTCTGGCACTTGTTCCAAGAACAGTATAAGACATTGCTTGTTCCTGTCTGGTTGGCATATTTTCAAAGAGAAATGTAGCAGTGAATCAATTTCTTTTGAAGGCCAGTTACTTCAGCATGGGCAGTCCATCTGTTGAATAAATTTGCTGTGAAATTTGTCTTGATTTTTCTGATGTTCAACTTGAGATACCAGAATGAGACTTCACTGTAAGAGACCTCATTGTTAGCAGTTTCTGAAAAACACACATCAACATGCACAAGTCAGTTACTTCCTTTGAAGAACCTTATAGAGCTCAATCTGTGTTGTACTCCAAAATGGAGATTGAAGGGAAACTGTAAGAGGGAGTTAGAGTTGTTTAGCTTGGAGTAAAGAATGCTCTGGGGAGACCTTATTGTAATGTTTCTATACTTAAAGGGGCTTACATGAAGGATGGAGAGAGAAAGGGGCTGTAGTGGTAGGACATGTCATAATAATTTTAAACTAAAAGGGGATAGATTTAGATTAGACATAAAGAAGAAATTCTTTACTGAGAGGATAGTAAGACAATGTAACAGTGAAGTTATGGGTACGCCATCCTGAAAATGTTCAAGGTCGGATTGGATAGGGCCTTGAGCAATCTAATCTAGTGGAAGATTTCCTTGTCCACAGCATGGAGGATAAAACTATGAGACATTTAAAGATCCCTTTCGACTCAAACTGCTCTGTGATTTTATACTGTTGTGCGTAAATATCTTTCTTCAAGAGGAAGACAACATTTGAGTAAGCATTCTGATCTAGCAAAAAAACTAAGACTGATGACTGAGAGTCAATGGCAGAGTCACTGTGAAGTGTCTGAGCATTGCAGCAAACTGCTTTGAAAAGTAGTGGATTTCCCATGCCAACATTTTGGTGTTTTTGAATGAAACAGGAAAACAGACGGAAACAATTTACTGAGCTCCCCAAAGGGATAACAGAATGAATTATTTTGGCATCCCATTTATAAACCATATTTTTGGTTTAAAAATAAGTAATCTATAAGGCTTTGAATCTAATCAATAATCAAAGTTTTGGATGAATTTCTAGTTTATGTATTTATATAAATATCAACATGAATGTTTGATTACTAAGATGTTTTCCATGTTAGCATTTGAATTAATTATATAAACATTAAACAGTTGTTCTTCCTTTTGCCTAAATTAGGTTTGTAATTACGATAACTGTAAGCCTGAGAAAATAAATTAATTAGCTGAGGTCACAATGAGTTTACGAGAACTCTTGTAAGAAACATTCAGTCCTGTGCTCTAAGCAGAGTATCGTTCAAGCCCTGTAGCATCCAAAATTGAACAGGAAATGCATTTTGCCTGCCTAATTCAATTCTATGCCATATAGAATTGTGCTGAGTGTTGTGTGCACTCACCTCTCTCATAGCATTTTGGGGATTGTACTGTGGTAGTAATCTGTTCCAGAGGAAGATGCAGATAAAATGATTAGTAGGTGTTCGGTATGGAATTAGGCAAAGTGAAAATGTTTTCATTCCCCAGGCTGATGTGAAACAGAACAGAATTTTGTCTCTGCTGTCTTTTAGGCCCCTTTGGAGTTAAACTTACTCTGTATCAGGAAAAGGAGATTTATTGTGTAAGGATCAATGAAACTTTCTGTGGTAAATTTGTCAGATAGAATTAGAGTGTAGCAGAAAATGAATTTCAGATGTTGTGATCATCATCCTGTTGAGGAAATATTTCTGCATTAGAGTACATACTGCTAATACTAGTTTAATTTATGGTACATGGCTACCAGGAAGTAAATTTTCATTGTTCTGCATGAAACTCCTACTCTTTTCTTTTATATAGAATTAAAAAAAAAACCCAAACTGAATGTAGAAACAAAGCTCCATTTTGTGTGTTAACCTGAATTTGTGAAGCATGTGTGATATGTGTGCATACAGTGCTTTTGGTGAGAGGATGAAGGTTAAAAGCCTAATGGAAATGCATTTTTGACTTCGGTGAGCTTGCACCACAGAGGGTAACCAAAAAAGGAGGATTATTGATCAGCTTGGACTTAATTAAATGTAACTCATACTAAGGGTCAAATTCTGCCCATGCCTAAGTGTAAATGGCTCCCATTGGTTTCAACTCTCATATAACCAGAGGCAGAATTCTCTCAGAGTAATTGTGTAGTCCTGTGACTATCAAGATAACTGCAATGGGAACTGTTGGGCAGTTTGGAGCAAATGATGTTGCAGTTTGCTAGTTTGTGTTCTTTTGTTAAGACTGTATTTAAGGAAAGAGAACAGTTACTCTTTGGATTTTAGGCACTGTGTGCACACTGTGACCAAAGATTACTTGAGGAAACAGAAGAAACATATCTGGATGGTAAGAAATTGGCATTATTGTATCATGGACTTTGATGCCATGCGTGGAACTGAAAAGACTGTAGAGGTTTCAGATTCAGTTTAATATTGCTCTTGGCAGTCAGGAGGAAGTTAAGAGTCAATTAGAAAGCACGTTTACATCCTTCCAGCAAACAAAGTTCTATTGTATCATTTGCATCTTGTCATTGTAGCAGGTGGGACCACCATCAGGTGGTGAATAGAGCAAGTGCTGAATAGAGCAAGGAATCAAATTGGGAATGAACTGTTTGACTCTCAGGAGTGGTTTAAATAGTTTAGTACTGATTGAGGGCAAATTCAACAAGTAGGGCATGCCTCTTATTGCTCAATTGTAATGAACAGGAAATGGGTCACAAAGCATCATCTCTCAGTCTCTTTACAGCTTGCTGAGTCTATCACTATGATGAGCATTACAGATCTTTTTGTTTGGTTGAATAGAGATTTACTACATGGTAGGGAAGTCTGTGTTAACTGAAATCATTTTACAACCCAGTTTCTTGCGTGTTGTGTGCAAGTGAATGTTGTTAATTACTGGAGTTCAACTGATGAGCCATAACTCATTAAGCTTCAGTGACTTGGTTGCTTTTGTTCACATCTCTCCTCCGTGTCTGCCTTGGGCGGCAGACTTGAATTACCATTGCTGACAGACCAGTCCCTTATTCAGTCATGAGTTTTTCCTGCCAGTCTTGAGAGGGGGGAAAAAAAAAAAAAAAAAAAAAAAGAGCAGCAAACCATCTGCTGCCTGCACTAATTGCTTCATGATTGCATTCATTGTTCTGGCTGAAAGTACAGTTGTTACATAGGCTGATTCTTACCACGTAATTGCAGAACTATTGCACGCTCCTCTATTTTCTGTATAAGAGGAGTTACAAATCAGGAGGAAACTTCAGATGCTGTAAAGCATTGCTTGTGAGGGAAAAACTTGTTGGAGGTCTTGTACGTGTGAGCTCTCATGGGTTTAATCAGCTTGCCTGTAAGATGAGGGCTGTATTTTGTCGGAGTATTAGTTATGCATTACTGTGTAATCTTCAAAAGTAGTTTGCTGTGCAATCAGAGGGTGGGATGTAAGAGCCTCTACTTCATGTGGAGACATCTGCTATTCAGATGGGTCAGACATACAGAGGAATGGTGGGTAATCAGCCATGAATAACAGAGCTATTTGGAGAGATGAAGTATGGGTGAAAGTGGAAAACACAAGTCAGATGGGTGAAATGCAAAGCTGTAATTATCCAGCTCAGGAGTGAATGTGCAAAGGCACTCAAGAACTGAAAGGCAGCAACAGAGGCTGGAAAGGAGGAAAAAAAAAAAAAAAAAAGAGATTTAAAATGGAGTTATTCTCATTGCTTATCCTCTCCCATTTTAAATGAACTCTCAAAAGACAAGGCACACTAAAGGAGCTCTGCCTACACGACACCAGTAAATGAAGAGGCATACATTTCCTTTTCTGTCTCTTTGTCTCTTTCTTTTTACTTCTTCTTTCCTTTTAGCCATTCCCAAGTATCTGATTCCATCTGTCTACCTTCATTTACTTTGTGTGTGTGTGTCGCAGTGGAGATCAGTGGGTTAGGTTGATGGTTGGCTGTATATTTCAAGTGTTGAAGTTCAGCAAATTGGGATTTTGCTGTTACTTGAACAACGTATCTTCTGTCATCGAATCATGCCATCTTCCTCAGTACTTCCTCCATGGTAAAAGGAGACAAGGTCAGCAGCAGCTTGAAAGGTAAAATTGTAGAGGCTTTATTCACTCAAACCTTTCAATAGGACAAAAGCCAGACAAAATGAAAGATGCCCAAGATTCTTCTCCCATCCACTCTCCCTCTTAATCCTTACCTCTGAAAAAGGGAGAATCCCACAGCTCATAGACTGTCTTGTTTCTAATACTGGGTCACTGTTTAAGGCCTCATCAAATCCCAATGAAATTGCATCAGAATGTACACATTAAAATCACTTACCCGCTCAACATACTGAAAATTCACTTGCTGGACAAAAACCTTTAAAACTATTCTCCAACACTAATTTGTTGTTGTTGTTGTTGTTAAGGATGGGGAGGGAGACATTACTTGTTTAGTGTTGTTTGTTGTTTTCTTTTTCTCCTTTTTGTCTCTTCTCTATTTTAAGGTAATAATTTGTCCAGGAGATGGTCAGTTTTTGAATTATATTAAATGGCATCAAAGCCATTTTATTTACAGCAAAACCCTCTGTGGCATTTTGTGTGTGTTTAAAGCAAGGAAGGATCCACCTACCTAGATGAGATACTTAGAACAGTCTAACTTCTTTAGCCCCTTCTATCCATGTATTTGGGCTAATGTCTGCCAGTAGAATATTTGCCATAGGTGCAACCAGTACTGACTCCTCGGGTTCTAATGGACTGTTCTAGACCCACTTCTGATTTCTAAAGACTTTAATTTCACTTCATTAGGATCTAACTTTGAGAACTATTCTATCTGGAATGTGATCAAATCAGGGACTTCCAGAAGTTTTCCTTTCATCCTTATTTATTCTGTTCCTGTTTACACCTTCTCTATCTCAGTGGTAGCAGTCACTGCATACAAAAGCCATAGAAAGATAAGTAAAATCCAACTTCGTATTACTAGAATTTGCATTATAGTGAAAAAAATACTGTTAACGTCAAGCATCTAACTTTTTTTAATCATTATGTTTTTATACAGTGCTGTTGACCACGCTTAGGGGGCTATTCACTTGGACAATTCACAATGTTAGCCAAAGGATACGAAATAAATGGAGAGAAAAAAACCTATCTAGAGTAGTAAACATTGGTCACTTTGAATTGTCCTCTGGAAAAGCCTCTCTCTTTTGATAGACTACAGATAGGACCAGGGAGGTAGTTTGCATAAAGCTAACGTTAACCTATGTGAATAACTCCCTTGCAGCATTCCTTCTGCAACATTCTACATTATTCATGTTATAAGAACAAGGTTTCCAGCAGACTAGATTCTCTTTGATGCGTAATGTTGAAGATTAAATATGTTAGGGAATTTGCACATTGAAAAATATGTGGTCCAGTCTTTGCAGTGTTACCTTGTATGGATGATATCAGATATCCTTTCTGGGTTACCAGCACCAGTACCACAGTACCTCCTATTCTAAAAAGTGTCCATGAGCTTAGGATTCTAAACAAGCACAAAAATATCCGTGTTTGTAGCTAAAGCTTTGCATACTCTTCGTGGAAAGTCCTTAAGCACAGACACCCGCTGGGCATTCTGACAACGCACCATGCACACAGCTCTTTGCCTTGTTATCTCTAGGATAACTGATCAGTATTTGGTGGCAACCAGTGTACTGAAGATGAACAAGGAACGGACATCAAAACGAGTCATCTGACTGTTAGTTGTTAGAATTTTTCTTTCTTTCCTCTCATAGTCAGTTTCTTAGCATTGTCTCAGTAAGAAGACTAATACAGTCAGATTGTATCTTTTTATTTTTAAACTGTCCATAATCCAGTGTACAAACTGGACTGACATAAAATAGGGTTTCCTTGTGGGCAGATCAGTCTTTTACACCTCACTAAGTATAATGTACTTTGTGAGTTTCAAGTGTAAAGTTTAAAATGTAGAATAGAAATAAGAATGGGAGAAATCCCTAATGCTTCCCCAGTCACCAGGAAAAGAAAAAAGTCTAAAGATAGAAAAAATCAACTATCAGAGCCCAGCTGTAGTCTGTCTGTCTGGAAAGAAAGATGCATATCTGGGTACAAGTGTGGTCAGTGAAACAGAAAGAAGGACTCCTGAGTAGTAATCGCTGTGCTCTACTACTGACTCACTTATCTTTAAGCAAATTAATATGCCCTTGCTTATCCATCTGTATATGCATGAGCGCTCTGTACTCCTAGAGAAGTTGTTCATTTACTGCTTTGGGATTCTTGGCTGCATATTTGTTACTCTGCAAAAATTTCTGTGCTCTACATAAGTCTCATTTTCCTACTTCCATGAAAATTTCCTTTCTTTCTCTCTTCAGAATCAGACAGTGCACTAGGAGTAAAGAAATGTGATTGCTGTCACTAGGTCTTCCGTTGATCTCTATGGCTTTGAGTAACTTCCTTCACTTTTCTGTAGATGTCTGTATGCTCTGTTTTCTTATTAAGCGAAGCACCCGTCAACACTGAATTCATGTGGAGCCATAGGTTCTAGTATAGTAAAAATATAAAGCTATGCACGTGTGCATGACAATTGCAATGCTTTACCTAGATTTCTGTTTAATCAAAGCTTTTTCTGTTTTGTTCTCATTCTAATAGGGTATATCTTTTAGTCGATGATGTATTTCTTTAATTTAGTCACCCAAACAGTTATGAAAATACCTAATAATTTCTCAGCATAACAAAAAGCAGATGCAGGTTGCTCTGTTACAGAGATGCCTGTGGCAGAGATATTAGAACTTTTAATAGAGAAAGAAATTAACCTTGAGGATAACTTACCAAGCAAAGTAGTAAATTCATCATCCCTTGGAACTGAGATTTGATGGCTTTCCAAAAGATTCAAACATTGAGACTGTATGTCTCTCCAGAAGATACAATCTAGCTCAGCCATGGGTTGTCAGCTTAAATAATTCTCTCTACGGCTTGAATTAGTGACTAAGATTCTGCAGCATCTGTTTGGATGAGAACATACTGATGACACTAGTAGTTCTCTTCTGGCCTTTAGATATATATGCTAGGAGGATTCCTTAAGTATCTGCTGGTAAAATTGTGTTTCCTGCTACGTGCTTAGTATATAAATAGAGTGCACTAGAGACATCATGCTAATATATTTGCTTGCTTCCGTAAAGTCAGAACATCAGCTGATATGGATCATATCTGAGAATGCGTGAGAAGTTAGAGAGGTAAGAGGAAAACTGAGGGACATCTTAAGCATGTTTTGATCTGGCAAACATACTGAAAAATAGTTGCTGTAATACAACCATAATGAACAAGTCTATGTGGTGATAGCATTTTGTTCATGATCAAAAGCAACTGCAGGTCTGCAGGGCTCATTGGTGTTTGAAAGGGCTGTGGAGCAGGTATCTGAAAGCGTTATCACTCTGCTGTGTACCCATCCGCTTTCGATAAACACCAATTGTTGAATAATCTTATTGATGTGGCATGATTAATGGATTGCTGTAATTTCAAACATTCAAGATCTATGTAGTGTCTATGAACTTTCTTGTTTCAAGGATCAATGGAACTTGCAACTAGATCAGAAACTGGGAAGGGAAAGTAAAGGAGTGTCAGCCCTGTAGCCCATTTGCGTATTCTGCATCGTGAGTCTTATGGTCTGTTCTAGGAAAATGTACCATGTGTGATTTCAGATTCTCTGTTAATTCAAAATGTTGTATTAATTCAGCTTTGGAATAAAAAAGGCCTGGTCCATGACTCTTCAGTGAAACAATCATGATCCAGGAAGTAACAGCAAACCTCTCAGTCATTGACTGCTCTGAATGAGAAATGCTCTGTTCAGTAATTTATCTAAATTGAATACATCTTAGTATCCAAGTGATCTGTGCTGGATACTCGTTTAGAACATGTATGCATTAAGCACATCGTTCCTTCACACTGACTGAGATATCTGCAGTGCCAATGTGGAAACCTCTCTCATTATGATAATCTTTGATGCAGCAGGTAGATCCTGCTGAAGATTTAAGATCATAAAGGACTACTTAATACACCTATATAAACAGTGATCAATCTTACATTCTTACTTGATGCACTAACCGCGTCCTTTTCTGCAGACTGCATATAAAGAAATAGAAATGCAAGCTTGATTGTTCTTCTAGGGTCGTAAATTGAAGTACAGTGCTAAATTGCAGCAGTCCATATGGAATCTATCCTACTGCTCTTCGCTTTCCTGAATGTTGTAGATTACTTCCAAATATGCTGTTTCACAGATGAATGCTATTTGAATAATGCCTGTATGAACAATGAGAATAATGAATGTGGAATCACTTCAAATACACCTGCGCTAGTAGTAAAGTACAGTCTGTCAGTAATAAACTTATTCAGTACAAATGAATAGGGATAAAAGGAAGGACTTGACTGTACTTATTTCAGATTACACTGTTGCATCTTCAGAAAGCTGTTTTTATCTAGGTCGTCTGTGATATGACAGTAATTAAATGGTACTTTTTGAATGTTGTGTTCTATGGTGAAACTGAACTAAATTTTTAAAAAAGTACTAAACTTGAGGAAGAAGTGATCTCTAAGATGTTCATGTGGTCCATCAGTACAAAAATTGTGTTTCAAATGCACTATTTCTTTTGTCAGTCAATGGTATTTGAAGGGATTAAGGTGAAACACCGTGATCAGGTCTAGTTTTAATCAACTCATGGAAACACCAGGAAATTTTAAGAGGCAAGCAGTCAGCATATGTGGAGAAATAAGGTTAGAAGGATTGACCAGTAAGAAATTTATCAGGAAATCAGTGGTGAATTTGAAGCAAACCCAAGTCTTTCAAATGTGTGATGAGTTAGTTTTCCAGATGCATGCTCTAGAGGTGAATGCTGAGTTGAACTGCATTGGTCAGATCTATGTGGAGGAGGAATAATTAGAGCTTTCATGCGTGGTAAAGGTGAGAAAAAGAGACCTTTTTCTTTTGTGAATGCAAGAATACTGAAGTTGGTAAATCCAGTCACCAAATCAAGTTACATCTTGAGCCATGTTCCATTGTAAGTTGGTGAGGGTAAACATCTCGAGAAAATTAATGGGAACTATTATCTTGCTCAAATTATTTCCTTTGTATCGCTTCCAGCATGCAATTTAAATCACATTTTCCTCAGCCAGATTCAAAATTTCCTTTTATGTATTCTTTTTTTTTTTTGCCTAAAATTAAATCATTGCAGAAAATTGAATATCCTCATCGCTAGAGGAAGAATGTGGAGCTATAATATGATATAAGACCAGTGTGTGAAGAATAATCAAAACTAAATGTTTTATCAGAATATCAAATTAGTTTAAATGCTGAATGATGAAACGTTATGGATACCATGAGTCAATCAAATCTGCAGCCATATTTTGTAGGTAGGTTAAATGAATCGGAGGCCATGACAGACTCCATGCTTTGACTGGGAAAACTTTGTTGAGAACAGATGATAGGTCTTGACTGACATAGTGACCCTTCAAATGATATTTTACCAGAATTGGTGGGTCATTCAGATTCTCAGTACATGGTATATGAAACCTGACTTTCAGCGTCAGGTGTTAAATGAGTAACTGTTTCTTTGATGTCTTACATGATATATAGATTACTTCGAGTATCTTTGGTATGGTGAGTTCAGTGAGCATAAAGGTAGCTCTGGGAAGCACAGAATTCATTGCTAATTGGTGGGGATAAGGGCTTCTTTCTTAAATGCAAATTTGCATTTGCTAGTGACATCTGTTTGATGATGTGCTTTGTTAACCATCAGGTTGAACAGCCAAAATAAAATTAATTCAGCCACTTCATAAGAGCCACATTTTTTGGCTGGGAAGATCTCAGGGAAAATTCAGTGTTCATGAGGGAAACAGGTGTTTTGGAATACAATTTTGTTAAAGTACATCTCCCAAGCTCAGCCAGATGTAGTATTTCATGGAACTGCTAACAGCTTATTGTGTTTGTGCTAGAGATGTGAGTTAATGTCAGAAGTTTTTAAGTTTGTAGTTCTGTCAGATCTAAATAGACAAAGTAGGGTCCTGTAGGTTAGAATCTCATACCATCATCAACACAAATCAAATTTGTTTGATGCCTAGAAAACATTTCCCTTCAAATCTCATATTTTTAGCTATGTATTTTGTAGTTTTTAAAAGACGCGTGAAGTAGTACAAGGAAGTACAAAGCCATTTAAGTCTGTTGGAAGATTTGGGAAAGAGATGACTTCTCAGCGTAATTTGTTTTAACTCCCTAAATGTGGGGGAAGGACTGATGATTTATTATACTTGAGACTACCACAACAGACTCAAAGCAAGCAAGAAGTGGTGATTCTTCATGCTGTGTTAGGTTGTGGAGCTCCTTGCTTACCATGGTATTCCATGGGTGCTGAAAGAATAGAAAAGAACACAGAGAAGAGAAGAACTTAAAAGACAAAAAGTACTGAGAAATATTAAAGACAAATACAACCTCTCACTCAGAAAGTCCCTGAGCCAAGGATTGATGGAGTTTGAGACCATAGTTAGAGGAACTGTTGGATATACATAGTTTGTGAATATGCAATTATTTTGGTTTTCCAAGCATCTTTTGAAGGCTGTATCCAAAAGGAGATGGTAGTGAAATTGAACTTCATTCTAATCTAATTCAGTAATTCCTCTGTAATCTGACAGTAAAGAAAATGTTTCATTACCTGGATCAAATTCATACCACCCTAACACTGGCTTTGCCAGCTCTTGAGCTCTGTCTTTTTCTCACATAGATTTAATGTTTCCATTAGAACAGATGTTCTCTGGTTTGAATGGGCCCTTATTGCTTTTGCAGTTTAAAACTCTGCCATGTGTTCAGCTAGACAATGTCTGATTTCCCCAATTTTTAAGAAAATGAATTTTAGAGATTTGCTTTGATTCGCTTTAGTGTAAGGATGGTTATTTTTGTAATTTGTTTGAGGTAAGTAAATGTATGCAGAATTGCCTGAAATCCTAGGTTGATAAGCTGCTTGGTGGCTGAAAAATATATTAGAAATAATCTATGACAATATGAGAAAACAGTCTAATTTTCACCATTCTGAATAGTGGAACCTTTTACAGAAGTACCTATTATAGGGAAACCTTTTCCTTACACATACCTTCACTTACAATTTCCCTGTATTATTATAGCTAATGAGAGCCCCAGGAATCTTTGTGTTGCGTAAATGCATACCACAATAGACGATTTCTACTCTAAAGAGCTTAGAAATCTGACTGCAAGAGGACGTGTGTAGGAGGTACAACTACAAAAGAGAAGAGGAAGTAAGAAGAGTTTTATTCCCCAGTGAAGAAGGGTCAAATCTGAGAGATCAGTATAAGATTTGTACTTTATAATGGTTTTGTCTTAGTGAAAACAGAAACGTCGCATCACTACTTGGCTCTGAGCTGAAAACATACACTGAAATTGTGGTAGGTTCGTTTTTTATTTGTGGTTGAAATAAGAGTTGTAGCAGAGAGCATTATCTAATTTGTGTCTCCTAATGAAAATTGTCATCAGACAGCAGTCCTTGCCAAAGAAAATAAAATGTCATCTCCAAAGGGACTGCACACATGAGCCTGTCAGAAATCATCCCAGGAGAGAAAGAGCTTTTATAACAACAACAAAATATGATGTTGTGTTTAAAAAATATCCAGACAAGCACTATGACTGCTCAATAGGGAAAAAATATTCCCTGCTGTATCACATCTGGTACTTGACAAAAACTTAGCCTCCAAATATTTTTTTTTCTTCTCCCGGTCTACCTAAATAAACTCAGGCTAAGCTGAATGATACTTAAAATAAAGTATCTGGAAAAAAATATCCTTAATGTAAAGAACATTTTCCCTTTTGTTGGAGGTGACACCTAATATGGGGAATTCCCCTTTTTCTGAAAGTACATTGATGCTGCTGTGAATCAGTGAAGGCTAAGATTGGTACTGAGATAAGGGCAAAGGAGTAAAAGCTTCTAAAGTCTGGTTATTAAAGTGTCTCGTCAAAGACAATAAGAGCTTTGGGCATGAATTCCCAGGGATCTGATAGTTCCCTTTGAGAGCGATTTCCTTTTCTCATATACTTTTCCCAGCTCACTGGGTTCTGACTTCTATTACGAGAGGAAAATACTGACACAGTAGAATTGCTGTATCTCTTTCCTCCCTTTGAAACAAACACAAGTCTTGCATTTGTCTCCTTTTTGCCTGACTCACGTCTCTTGTTCAGGGCACACAGAGAAAACAGGTTTTTCTGAGTACAGTGCAGCATCTCTGCTCCTCTCTGCCATAGAAATCACATATGTGCCAAATGAACAGCCCCTCCAAATACTTTCGCTGAAAGAGCCGGTGGGAGCTGGGGTGGTGGGAATGTTCAACAACTTGGTACTGCACTGAGGTTGTAGGCATGAAGGAGGATACTATACAAGAACAAATGAAGCTTCTGCTGGCCATGATAAATTATTCTAGGATATTGTTACTATCAGTGACAAATTCTAACAGGTGGTAACTTTCTGAAAGTTGTTCTCAGGGGAACTAGAGAGAGAATAGGGTGCGGGATATAAAGGGAGAAAAACAACACTTACTGTGATGGTTCCAGCTGTCTGAGAGCATCAGTGTCCCTGGAAATCTTGCTTCCCACTTATATCAGGTCTGGAAGCGCAGAAGTGTTTACTGAGTTTTTCGTATTGATCTTTGTTCTTAATTAAAGGAAGTTTTACTGTGAGATGATATCAACTTTATTAAAGTTTAAATTACTCTATACTATGAAGACTATTACTTGGCATGGAAGAAATCACTTTGCCATAAAAGGGAAAATACTGGTATCAGTAAGACAGATAACTGTAACTTTGTGATCTTATATTAGTTTGTATTATGCAATCATGAAAGCAGATCTAGAAATGGAGTTTGGATGTGAAGGGGGAATGAATACATCCAGTAATAGTAATACTCTTAATCAGGTGACCTTAGAACACTTTTAAAAATTTATTGTTAAGTGTCCTAGAAGATAAATGATGTTTCTTCTGAAATTGTTAGGGTTAGTGAATCTTAACGTTTCAAATAAAAATATATTTATAGTTAATGAAAAGTTAGAGATTCACCGCTAAAATTTCAAAAGGTTACTGTGCAATTCCATTTGAAAAACTAAACTGTGTTTCCTTTGCCTGACCTGGTTATTTTCTATTCCCCCTCCTTTCTTCCCTGTCTCTTCTTTGTCAATATTCAAGAATAAAGTGAGATGAGAAAAAAGAGGTGAATAACCAGCTTTTAACGCTTTATAGTATATTTAGACATATGTACAGTATACTTTTCATGAAACAGCTGTTACAGATGTCATTAGTTTCTCGATGTTATTCCAAGGTTTTAGAGAAGAGAACCCGAGGGATGTAGTGATTTGTGATGGCAGTGTAATGCAGAATAAAAAGTGGATCTCAAGTTTTCTTAAGTCCTGGTCTCATATTTTTTAAAATCCATTCAAATCATCTTTTGGATCAACTCAAAGCTTTAATATCGGCTTGTCTCCTCAGTGATTCTCTCGGGCTTCCATCCTTGTCTTATCCCAATTCAGTGCCACTACATGTTCCAAAAAAATCAATCAAAAATTGCACATAAAGATTCAGATTGCTTGCATTTTTAGAAAAATCTCTAATTTGAAGTCAAGAAAAGGTGTCAACAGCTCCTTTCACAGAAGAAATTGACCATGTCTGTCAGACAAGAGAAGGAGGGGAAATGAATGAGTTTGCAAGAAAAAAATATAGGGCTGATTGCCTCTCTGTGCTTCTATGTGAAAAAAGTGAAATAAAATAAAGCAAAGAAAAACAGAACCCAAATGATCCTCTGCTGTTCTTCTGAGAATTATCTGATAGCAGCATTTATGGAGAGCAGCTGTTTGTTAAGTGCTCTATAAAAGTCACATTTGTATATTATTCCACAAAGACATACCAAATATTTATAATACCTGTATGTGCCTTTTTTTGCTGACCTTTCTCAGTCTTACTTGGTATTTATTGTTGAAAGATTTTCTGATGTGATTGATGGATTTGGTTATAGTTTGTGTAATCAGGCTAGAAGGCTGTGTCACATTGCTTGCAGGAGCAAAGTGAGAATTGCAGGTTTCCGTGGTACAAGTTATTTGTGCTATTTCAACTCGGCCAGTCCTGCATGCAAAATCTGGATGTGTTAGGGTACTTCTTGTGTTCTATGTTGAAAAACTTCTCTGAAGATGGTGACTGGTAACTAGGAAGAGATTGACCTTCTGACACAACATCAAGGAAGGCAAGTCTGTGTATCTGTTGTCAGAGCTAGGTTAGGATATCAAAGTTTTGTGTTATGTTCCACATCTGGTGTCCATGACAAGTTTAACATAGCAGGCTTCTCACACTGCATTATTTTGTTACCTGAGAGTGCCAGAATGAACTAGATTGAGTTTTCACTATGTTGTGATCCCTAAGGTAACAGCAGCTGTGTCCTATGTTACCCAGTTCAGTATTGTTTCTACCCTAAAAATCACTGCAGATGCTTTTTAGCTGTCCCAGACATATCCTTTTGAGACTGGAGGAAGAAAAACCTGGGCTTCCTGTCTCAGAAGGCTTCTTCAGGCCTTCAGACTGATTTCTCTATTGTCATTGAGTTTTACAGTGGTTCTTGACTGTTGTTTTTTTTTCATCCCCAGTTATTCAGCTCAGTGGAGTTTGGCAGAAGATGGCTGCTTCTTCATGAAGGAGTTGCACCAAACAGGTTCTACTGGTAAGAGCAAACCCCTCTTCCTCTTTTCCCAGACAGAATTTCCCCATGTATACAGAGATCTTGAAATGAAAGCTTGAAGGCAGTGTGGCTGAATGCAGTCTGCATCACTATCAGTCTCTTCTTGCTGGGATTAACTTTGAACTGGCATGAAAGGGGCATTATTCCTGCTGTTCTGTGTTTAAATAGCACTTGAAAGTAGGGTCTTTGATCTAAGAATGATGCACAACTGAAATATTCTGCATCTGAAGAAAGCATTGATTGGGGAGGGGAGAGTTCTGCAATTTCCTGTGAACTTTTTGGGTTGAAACTTAACTAAATTCAGCATAAGCTTGCTTGCACTTCAGAATGAAGTCTTGAAGTCTCTGAAGACAATAGCATTTCTGCCATGGGTGACAGTGAACATCACCAGCTCTGGTGACTGATGTTATGCTTTTAACTGCTGTTAGACCTAGTTCAATCCCTGAAAATGAGCAAGTTGATGACCACTGAAGCAGGCACACACAGTTCTTCACTTTGAGCTTAAATCACTTTGTAATATTGCTTCTAGGCTGCTGTGCCAAGATTTCCAGACTGCGTTCAAGCTTTGTGGATCAGCTGCATTGCATAAGTCCTGTTACTGAATCTTTGAATGTCAATCAGTTACAGCAGTGGTGAAACATTTGGGAGTTTGGTGCCAGGGTTACTTGGAAGAAATTTCATAGCTCTTTGTCACTGGTACAAGCTCTAATCTTCGCTGCACATATGGGTGAAAGTTGAGGAATCAAGGAGACACTGCTCTATTTTCTTGCAAATATGGTTGTTTTAGACTAAACCAAAATTGAAGTTTAACTGTTGTATTTAGGCTTATTCCTCTTTTTGCTTATGCTGACATCAATCTCCAAGAGTTCTTGCCAGCTCTATCTGAAGGTGGAAGTTCACTTGTGAGCAGATATTGGCTCTTGTCCTGTGAATCTGGACTTTAAAATAAAACCTTTGGACAAAACAGTCGCTTTGAAATCAGTATGAGATGAATCAGATGATTAAAGTGAAATCCCAATAGGTGACTACTAAACTATAAGTTTGTGCCTGTTCCTTAGGTTTTGAACATACTAAGAATTAGAAGTGGTTTGGTCAAATATTTTCTTTTAATTTCTGAAAGAAGTAAGAGCTCTAGGTCAAATTTACTTCAAAGCTGAATTAATATTTGGTTTGCAAAGGATATAGATCAAAGATATTGTTTGCTGCTCCTGATTTTTAATTCTTTCTCAGAATCTGTATTAGCTGAGGCTTTTGCAAGCTGTAATCCATTTTAAACTTAGGCTTGTTTTTCTGTGTTTGTATTCATGTATTTATGTCACCCCTATTTTATTCCTATGGGGCTGCTAACAGGGTTTCTAAGTGTCAGATACAAACACAGCCTGTCTACATGTTTTGATATTTCTGGGCTAATAGAAGTGGAAAGTCTTAGAAACTGGGTGATCCAGTTGCTGAGAAAGCCAACAAAATTGTACTGGCTGAGGAAGGTCAGAGAAGGAGAGAAAGGGAATGATTGTCCCTGTTCCTGGATCTCTGCGTCATGCTCTTCACTCCAAACCTTTTGAAGTGTCCCATCATTAGTTACAGTAATGGTTTATCATAAATTGAGCAGATAGATGCCTGAAATAAGAATAATGATGAAAATGATCATTTTTTCCTTTTTGTGGAGCTCAGACGTTTGAAGGCCCCTTAGAACCTTACAAATAAGAGAAGACCTGGAGCTTCAAAGGCAAACAAGAAGCTGAATAGATGAAAAGATGTTCCAACCACCCATCTAATTCCCTATAGCCATAAACAAAACATGAAACTGCAACTCTGTATTTTCACCTTGAACAAACTGTCCCTTAGATAATATACCTCAGTGTAAACTAAACTATAATTCTACTATCAAAATTAAAAATAATGTAGCTTATAGAGACAGTGTTAAATCCTGTTCTGGATTATTTACTGGGGTCATAATTGCCTTGGAAAATAAAACCAGCTCCAATTATATGGCCACTGCCAGGCCTCATAAACATCCACAATAGAAAACAGATGTGTAATTGAGAGCAACATGGCTTTTCTACGCAGCAGTCACTGAAGTTCTGAATCAGAAGGGCAGCCCTTTGCACTCATACTGTAGCCACTGTTGACCCTCCATGCAAAGAAAATGAAAGGGAACTGGGACATAAGAGGGTGCAGATGAGCAGCTAAAATCCAGAATTCTACAGCAATATCTGTATAGGCAGAGCTCTTGAATAGGTTTGGTAAAGCGTGACTCGGTGCCTCATAATTGTTTTTTGAGAAATTATTATGATATGCAGAGTTTTATCAGACTGAAGGCATAATACTGACTTCCAGTTATTCTTGAGGGCAGAAACGAATAGTAAAGGAAAATGTCTCAAAGTCACAAATTTCCAAGGAAATAAGCATTCAGGGACTCTCTCTCCTGTTCCTGATCCTTTTTCTAAATCAAATGGATTTGAAGGGATCCACCAGGACACAACTGTGTTGCTCAGAGAATGATGGCTTTATATTCTCTGTAGAGAATGAAGGCTATATTCCATTATCTAAGGAAGGCTTCATTTACTGGAAGGAAGGAACATCTGGAGGGGGTTCCATCTAAAATAATTTGAATAGTTGATGCAAAGATGCATTCTCTTGATTTCTTGCTGATATTTCTATTTGCATTTTATTCTGTTATATTGGTTTACCAGGTAGTTTGTGGGTCACTCTGTCCAGAGTAAGACTGCAAAGATGATCCAAGGGATGGAACATCTGCCCTATGAGGGCAGGCTGAGAGAGCTTGGGGCCATTCAGCCTGGAGAAGAGGAGGCTCCAGGGAGACCTCAGAGTGACCTTTCAGTATCTTGAGTGGAGGGTTAAGAAAGAAGAGGACAGACTTCTTAGTGGGGCTTGTTGTGACAGAATAAGGGGAGATTTAGATTGGATAAAAGGAAGAAGTTTTTTACAGTAAAGGTGATGAGGCACTGGCACAGGTTGTCTAGAGGGGTGGTGTATTCCCTGTCCCTGGAGACACTTGAGATCAGGCTGGATGAGACTCTGAGCACCTGATGGAGCTGCAGATGTCTCTCTTTGCAGGGGAGTTGGACCAGATGGCATTTAAGGGTCCCTTCCAACTCTAAGGATTCTATGATTCACTCTAAGTCTTTTGAATAATCAGCAGTGGGCTTGCTAGTTTTAGTTTTAAAAAGACTGCTGCAAGTGCTGCCAGAGAAACATTTAACATCTTACATCTGCTTCCAAGAGAATTTTCTTTACTATTCACTTAACTTTTGGTTGCTCTGTGAAACATTCTCTCCTACTACCACTCTAGAGAAATTTAAACCTCTGAAGATCATTAAAGTAATCTGCCGATGCCTACTGCATAGCTATGAGAAAAAGCTCTATGTAGAGACAACTCTGCTCTTTGTAGCTCACAGGTGTTTTGTGTTCTTCCATCATCTATTTCATTAAAAGGAATCATTAACATGAAAATGGGATCTTTGTTCCTTCAGAGCTCATCCCCTCTTTTATTCTTCTACCCTCAGCTGTAAGTGATGCTCTGACATCTGCAGGTGCGATGAAAGAGATTATGGAGAAATGTATCTGGAGTGTGAGAAAGAGATGAACAGATAAACCTTTAAAATAAAGTGTGTTGGGCAGTCTTTAGTGAAGGGCTGTAGTAAAATTGTCATTTCTAATTGTTGCTTTAATTAGGGTATCTTATCACATGTCCCTCTGCATAATCTAGATATGTGAAAGTGGTATACTGAGGAAAGCATAACGCACTCAACTCTACGTGCTTGATGGAAGCATTAAAGCGTACACACTGCAGTTCACCTCAAAGATACTGCATTTCTGCACTCTATCCACATTTTTTATACTTTTTATTATTTCTTTGGTTGGTTCTTGTTATTTTGGTGTTAAATGTACTGCGACAGAAAAATACATGAAAGTTAGCAAGGTGCTTGGTTATTCTCGAACTGTGCCGCATGAAAACACTCTAATTGCTAGGAAGGAGTATTCTAAGCAATATTAGTTCAGTGAGTAAACAGCAAGTTAATGTATATGGTTTAATGTTGATAGCATACTGCTTACTAATGTGATTGGTATTAGGAGCAGAGAGTGCAATAGATGTTAGATAAATGCTTTATCTTAATGCGTCTGAGTTCATTTTTATAATCTTTGTTGATTTTCTGCATACATTCCTGGAATTTTGCTGGCAAAGACTATGTTTTGTAGTGAACGCAAACACGAGCACAATTGTTGCATCAATCATATTAGGAACTACTTTACTTTTTTCCTGCTCTATGTGGTCCTCTCATCCAGTCAAAGTTCAGCAATGATACCGTGTAACTTGCAAATCCACATATTCAGGACCAGTGGCTTCAAAATGCCTAGTCAAAGTGTGAGTAGTTTGCTATGGCCAACATATACAAGCAAAATTACTCATTAAAATTTGGAAATTTTATTTTAAGTCCTTTCATTAAGTCATACATCCAGTCAGATTTTTTTTAATAATCAAAATATCATGCTGGCCTTACAAAAATAAAATAACTGATTAAAAAGCTCATTAAAATGTCTGCAGAACATATTTTTTGAATTGAAACATCTTCTGAAAAGATTCTCAGCTAATTCTGATCAGTCCCTACCCTTGAAAAATTTAGAGAAAGAAAGGAAAATAATAAAAATGTCTTACAAAGAAGCATAGAGGGAACAATGGAAAAATTCAGCTAGTAAATCATAAAAAGTTATAATCATTAAACGCATCACTGCAGTTAATTTCTTTTCATATTTGGGTACTGCACACAGACAAGCAGGTGGGAGAAATACAAAAGAAGATTCAGTCCATGCTTCAAGAATCTGACTGTTGTGATCAGACAAAAAGTACTGCTTGGGATTTTCATGTACTGTACAAACATGGAGATCGTTGTACATCTGATTTTCAATAGGATTGTGCATCCATGATATTAATGGTTCCCTAATGACTTTATGGGAGATATGTCAGTTTGGGAAAAGGTGTTGCTGTGTCTCCGCTCCATCTTGTGTTTTTCTGGGTATGGGAGAGTGGAGAAAAGGAATGCAAAGATCATTTAAAAACAAACAAACAAAAAAACAGCTAACCAAGCCTTCCATTCAAACAATACAAAGATATGCATACACACTGAAAGGTAGGCAAAGATAAACCCGTAAGCAGCTGGGAGGACAGATGAGTAGATAGGACTGTGTATGTGTTTCTTTTATGAGCAACGGGAAAGAAAGATAATCTTTAGAGTAGAATTATACAGCATATATCTTTTCTTTTCCAGAGTTGGGTGGAAAATATATTTTAAAAGGTCTGACTGCATTCATTGTAGTAGCTGAAAGAGCTGAAAATCAAGGGGAAAAAAATGTGTCAAAGCCCTATTAAAAACTCCATTATATTCAAGCGGTTGGAGCAAGCCAGGCAAACTGTCCCTGGTTTCTTGTCAGATTTTGCCTTGGCGAAATTTGCACACCTACCCAGGTGGGCTGAAGCAATTTAAATGACACGGTGTTTGGGCTGTTTACGGATGATGCTGTGTATTGCTAAACAAGACCTTTTAATCACGGCAGAGCAACTGCTGGCGGCTGACAGGGAAGATGCCAATCAAAGGGCATTGTGACAGCCTGGCCAGAAAATCATCTGCTTAATCTAACACAAAAGCCATACCTGATGAATTGGACCGTACTAAAAAAGTTGAATAAGGAAATACATATTATTTTATAGCTGAAACATTGTTGAGATGAGCACATGCCAGACAGGTGCATCATGGAGGGACCCACGACAGATTTCAGGGGATCTGAATTAAGTAACTGCCTCGCTAATATTTTTTGGTAGTTTCATGGCTGCCAGCCTAAAGTTACAGGTGGGCTGCAGGCTAGCAATACTGTCAGGTACCAGAATGAAGAATGCATTTGCAAACGTCTCTTTCCTTTGTCCATTCCATGCTTGTGCTGCTATTAACACTACTGATGATGAACAACATGTTAGAGCACATGGTCACCATTCATTACCCTAGATGCTTACAGTTTTTTCACCAGGAAGGTCAGCATAATATCCTGTCCAGGCAGGCTGCAAGAAAAAAAAGCATATTCTCTGTTGGCAATGTTCACCAAAGATCCCAGTGGTATTTCAAAGGATTTAATGAAAACCTATGCTTACAGTTCCCAGATGCTTTGACCCTCATATAGCTCTACCTTTTTGCTACAAGTGAAGGCTGAAATCTCTCAGATTTATCCAGGGAATCAGGATTTTATTCCTGTCTGGCTTGCAGATATGTACAGCCCTGCCAGACCCGTTTGAATCAGCAAGGAAAGAAAAAGAAAAAAAAAAAAGCATGCAGCATCCTCTTTCTGTTGCTGTTAAAAGCTCATTTAGATTCTTTGGATTTATTATAAGTCTTGGTTCTTAAGAAACTGAGACCCAAAATACATAAGTTTCTTCTTTGGACAAGGATGAGAAAATTAACTGAAATCATGCAGCAGGGTACTGATAAAACTCTGGGCCTCTGAGTCTATTATAATCAGATCCTCTGGTCCCGATAGTCTCTTGAGAAAACTTGTTACTCAATTCAGGATTAGTCGGAGAAAAATACAACTCCTCAGTCTCAAAACCTTGGTTTGGCATAGTTCCATTTTGTGAGGGGGGGGGAAAAGCATTCTTCACCCTATTTGATTATTGTGGGAACTCCGTAGATAGGATTAAAAAAAAACTTGAATGTAATCCTAAAATTCATCACTGAATACCACCTTGCCCACTTATCAGACTTTGCTCCCTCCTTGCTTTAGAGTTTTGTCCTTCAGTTGTGAATAGGGAGGATGGAGAAGAAGAGGTATATTCCACCTGAGTAAGCCTTTGGGACTGAACCAGCATATTCTGATTGATACACAGGTTGGTGTGATTTGTTATTGCAATTTCAACTAATTTATCTTTAAAAAAAACAAAAATTATCAAAAGATATTTTTAAATGAGGGAAGGTTCCCATACACTTTAGCTTTTCCCCAGTTCTTCATGTTTCCCTTACTGAAGATGTACAGATGTTGACAGCCATTAGTATACCTGTTTCAAATCTGTTTTTTGGGCGTTCCTCAGTGCCAGAAGTCTGCAATACTTATAACTCTGAAACTAGTCAATTTTCAACAGGTGCTGGACCAAAAAGCTGGTTGCTCTGGATATGTCTATAAAGGGCAGCACATGAAGGGATTGAGACAATTACATAGTGAATCTAGCTGTGGATTTGTCTGGGTGTATGTCAGAAAGATTTCAGTGCTATTTTATGTTGTATGGTTAATGAGAAGCATATTCTCTAAGAAGAGTTGACTTGACACTTGCTGTAAATGACTCCCTGACCTCCTCCAGAGCATCCTGACTGGGCCACAGCACTACAGGATGCCAGAGACACATCTTAACACAGTGGGAAGCCATGATCCTATTAGACTGTACCAGAAAACAAACAGTAAATCAGGGAGATTTAGTGCCTGATATCAGGGAGCTGAGTTCAGAAGCTATAATTGGAGAGTACCTTCCTCCTCTTGCATCTCTTCAAGCCAATTCTTAGGAAGGTGATGCTGCTGTCCTGCAATACATGAGACAGATGTAGACAGGAGAGTCTTAAAATCACGATCTGTTTCTGGTAGCTAAGTTTTGTTCATTTACATCAAATTCAGATTTTAAGACGTTCCTTGTGCCTTTGTGTTACTAACAGTGAATGCTTACCTCACTGAAAGCTCACAACCATTTATTTTGGTGTTAACAGCAACAGCTATCTGGTTTTCCAGGTCAGTGTTGCAGAATGACATAACTAGGAAGAGTCTGCCTGGTTGGACTTTAGTCACTGCACTTTTATCTCCCATCCCCTCTAGAGGAAAGGTGACAAAGTCAAGAACCATAGGATGGATTTGGCCCAGTGGCTGCCAGTTGAATTACACAAAATTAGAGCATTTCGTCTAATTGGATGATGATGGAAAAATAGTGCAGAGGTACAGAAGGGAAAATCTAATTAGATGATGATTAGAGGAAATTTATTGGCCAAGGATAAAGAAATAAGTGCTGATTTACATCTGTATGGAATCTAGCACTTTGTTTCTAAAACAAATCAGGAGAATAAAATGGTTAAGAGATGTAAAAGCTAGAAACCATTCTTTAGAGAATATTTAAGAAATAGTAAAATCTGTAAAACTTCACATAATAGGTAGTAAAGAAACCACAAGAATTCACTGCCTTACTAAACTCCCTGGGGAGTTTTTTTTCATTGAGTGAAAAAGGAACAGAGAGTATCAGCAAAGTCCTCACGGAGTGAATTTTGTAGTAAAAGAAAAAGGAGCCTGAAGGACTGCGCACTATTTTTATCTGTGCCACATAACAACTGTGTGATCTTGGTCAAATCAGTGAGGTCTCTCTGCTCTTGACTAATCAGAGGAGTTGATCTGTAAAGCTGAGGCCAAAAATTTTCCTCAACCCCTTTTTCTGACTTGTTCTACTCGTCTTGTACTTTTCCATAGATCTTGAGCAAATCAGTTGCATGCAGGGAAGGTTACTTAAAGGTTGATTGTCAAGTATCTCTGGACAAAAAGCTCTCTGTTCAGGACTACACATTACTATTTTTATGAATGGCAATTAAGATTTAGAGTGGTATAGGAGCATCAGTGAAACTAGTAAAATTGATGCTACCAAGGACTGTACAAACATCATCTGATGTTGCTATTTGCACTCTGGCCTTAAAAACAAAAACCTGCCGTTCAACAATTTGGAATAAGCTGTCAAATTTTTTAACATGAAGTGACAGCATGTGTCCCAGAGGCAGTGAGGGAGCTGGTTTTGCACTGGCAAGATTTACGATAAAGGGATTCATACAAGAGCTGAGGCTAAAGGAAGACAAATCCCTGAAGGCAAATTCTTCCAATAATTGAATTACAAAGCCATTATCATGTGCTGAACAGTGCAACTTTATGGCTCTATTGTGACAGGATAAATCTTGATAGAATATTTATGTTCATAAGACAACTTTGGCACAAGGATCTCTGAGAGCGTGTTCTCTAACAGCCAGAAAGAGGATTAGGAACAAGTTGTCATGAGGGGAAGAGAGGGCATATAGGCAAATAAGCTTTTATAATGACTGAGGGATGAAACTGTGTTTTCTATGCTGTGTGTCAACTTTCTGAGTGGCACTGTTTGACAACCTCTTCTAACTTATGTTTAGTCAGTGCTGATAAGCTCAAAATAGCCAAAACTGCATGGCTCTCATTCTGCTCACCTTAGTAGAGTTATGCTAATTTTGTCAGCTATCTAGCCATCCTGTGCTTCATGAACAAATCATGCTTTTTTCTTAAAGAGAAAGTGAGGGATAGTCATAGGAGTCCTGATTAGTCCTGATTATGTGCTTGTTCATTTCTTCTGAGACACTAGAAATCTGTGTAAGATCTCAGTCCCCATAAAAAGAATGAACCACATTTGCACTCTTACAAGTGGTTCTGTTTGTGCAAAGGCGATAGAATTTCTGTTCTTCTAGCCCTTCATTCTGGGCCTTTTTTCTTCCTTTTTTGCAGCTCCTCTAAAAAAGTCTCAAATTTCTTAGCTTAAATTACCAATGATCTTGTCTACTGTGGGCGTCTTTAATAGAAATAATGTATGAAAATTTTGCCGTCAAATTTACTTTGCATATAGTCTCAGATATGGTGTGGCTCTGTCTGAAATCAAGCATCCAGTATCAGAGACATATGAAGCTACTTTTCAGGATACACAAGCTCATGAGATGGAAAGTCTATACAGCCTGGAGCTTTGAATTCTTTGTGAAAACTGGTAATTTGAAATTAAGAATACCCCATTTGGAAGTTTTTGCTCTCCTCACAGTGATGCCCTTCTGCAGTTCTGAGTGGTCTGATGGCCTTACAAGCTTCATCTTTTCCTAATATCCATAAATAATTGCTTTTTCCCATAAAAGTGAATAAAAATCTAGAAGGAATGCAGGATAAAAAGGTCTTTATTATATCTCATAGGATCATGGAATAGTTTAGGTTGGAAGGGACCCCTGGGTCCCTCTGTTCCAGTTCTCTGCTAATGCATGGCCACCCAGAGCAGTTTGCCCAGGACCACATCCAGATGGCTTTCAAAGACCTCCAGGGAGGAGATACCACAAACTCCCTAGGCAGTTTCTGTGACTCTGAAGATCTGTGAGGCTTCGGAACTAAGATTTTAGTGATAAGTTAGACAGAGAGATGGTAAGAGGTAGGTCACTACAGAAATGTGCCAGCTAGCATTTGCTCTGCCATGTGCACTGCCAGACTGCTTTTTTATTTTCAGTCTCGTTCTAAATCAGAAGATGATTCTGGGTCTTTCCCTTGTGCTGCATTTCATGGTTGGATGTAGAATCTGCATTCACAGCAATTACTGTGCTGCAGACACTGGTATTGATCTGTGAAGCTCTCAAATGCAGATGGCTACTTAGCAAGCTTGAAGGGAATTAAAATTTTAGGAAGCAACTTTGTAATAGGACTGGGAGAATATTACATGTTGCATAATGTGAGCATCTTCTGTAAAGACAGTAGGGTAACTTATGTTCCTTTTGGCTTTTTAAACCTTCTCTTTGTCTCTTTTCTTTCTTTTTTTCTCTTTTTCTGCCCTCC
This sequence comes from Gallus gallus, assembly GCF_016699485.2. Lineage (NCBI taxonomy): Eukaryota > Metazoa > Chordata > Aves > Galliformes > Phasianidae > Gallus > Gallus gallus. Next base: position 26,000,152 of record NC_052537.1, on the reverse strand, counting down.
CCCAAACATCCAGACAGTTATATCAACAAAACACTAAAAGATAATTGGAAAAATACAATAGGTACTGCTCAGCAGAAGGTGTTGCTGGCATATCCCTGGTATTCTGAAGTTTCAGGGAGGATTAAAGGAATGAGCAAGGGGCATGCCATTATTTTATCATGAAATGAAAACGTAAAGGGAAGAGGAGAAAAGTTTGTGACTGTATGTGTGATTGATAGATCTCTGAGAATGGATGCTGAAAGAAAAGAACAGAATTGAAAAAGAACAAAGTGTTACCAGCATAGCTACAAAAGCAGTTGCTTAGAACAGGGCATGGCAAGGTTTGTGCTGTTTATTTTCGGAGAAATATATGAAAGGAAATTAGTAACTGATTGGTCCTAGAGTGTTGCTCACCTGTATCCGTGTTCTTTGCAGGGTGTTTGTTTTATAGGCTGTTAAATCCACAGCACTTTTCCTTCTTTAACTCGTGAAATCCATGTTGACCTGGTTGCACTGACAAAAGATACTGAAGTAGAATGGGCACTCACCTCAAGTTATAGACCCCAACTTTGAGGCTTTGGAGTTATCTAGGGCATGTAGTTCTCTTTTTCCATGTGTAAGTTTGTATTTATTGATCGTGTGATTTTTGGTAGAAGAACTTTCATATCCAGTCATCAATCAGGACTGCAATTTCCTTATAATAAATTAGGTTTATTTGTTGTGTTTCATACTGATGCCATGGGCTTAACACCATTACTTAATGATACTCAGGCTTTTAGAAGTTTGTTGTCCTTGCCTACCAAGGATGCTTTTTGTCTGTTCCCTTTACTTACAGCCCATGCTACACTCCAATTTTTAAAATTTAGTTAATAAACATGCTCCAGGTCTGCTACGTTATCTTTTTTGAGACACTTATTTGATCGTGTAGGTATCCAGACATGTTATACTCAATAGTAAGAAACAATCCATTCGGAGATGGTTTGACTTCTTGTGAAATGAACTCCTAACACAGTTCAGATGAACCACAGTGCAAAACTGCCGCTTTCTCCTAACTGCCTACAAAAACATTTGAGTGTGACTGGTTCAGAGGTCTATAGAGTATGACCAGGTACGGTGCATATTTATGTGATTTTTCAGGTAGAATGAAGGGATACATAGGGAAATATCATAGGACTACCATGGAATAAGACAGCATGATATGAGAAAATGTGACATTTACAATTTTCTGAACAGTAGTCCCTTAGCAGAATCTAGATGTGGGTAGTATGTTCCCAGATGCCAACTGTGTACAGCTAACACTCACTTGAAAAGATAAGTATTTGTAATTCACCTATCCTTTGCAGCTGATTATAATTTGTTATCATTATTGTCAGGCCCATGTTGTCATGCACGGGTCAGACTGTGACCTTATGCTGCTGCAAGTAAATTTGGCCAGTTATATCAAAGCAATGGAGTGTGTATTCTGTCAAATAACAGGTAAGGAGACCTTGATATAATTCTTATCTGCACCTCACGTGTCTTGTATGACTTAAGAAACTGCCTTAGCTTCCCTGGGCCATAGCTTTCTGCTTAGTCTCATTCCACTTCTGATTTGTAGGGAGCTAGGCAACATCAAAATTAAAAAATGAAGCCCTTGAGTAAAAGAATAATGTTTATCATGAGTCATATTTTAGCCATCCTTGTCCTGCCCATCCTTGGGATAATTGATGACTTAATTCTGCCTGGAGCTGAAACTTCTGTAATCTTAATACTGGCTGTCCTAGCATGAGGTGGAGTAGTATGCAGGTCACTAATGCTGTCGCCTTCTAAGTTTCTGGGCTTGGTGGGTTCAGATATTTATATACTACCGTTAAGACATTTAAGAGTTTGATGTAAACTATGGCTCATTTTAGAAGTGAAAACAGCAAGGACAATCACTTTCCGTCTGTCAGTGAGACATACCTCATTCGTTTTTTTGCTGTCTTCACCATAAAGGATGCAATAGAGGTGTTTCTTGGGGTCAGAAAAGAGGAGGAAGCACTTAAAGTACCTGACTGCAAGCTCCCAGGGTTTAATCAGGGCAACAAGATCTTTGCTGTATGAATATCATTGTTTCACGTCTCTGAAGAGACAAAATATTCAGGTCCCTGAAATACAATCCTTTCTTCTTTGAAGAGTTCACATCCTCACTGGAGCTGTGTTGGGTCAGGAGGAGGAGCTTCTGGAATAGCCCAGTTCTAGGTGTGCTTAAAGCCTAATAAACAAGGATGAAAAGAAGATAAGCCAAATTATAAACTTAATCCTTATGCATTTTTAGGGCTGTTTTTCACCTGCATCTATCCATCCTGAGCAGAATTTGTAAACAACAGTCCTAGCATTTTGACCCTAATTCTGCTGATGATGGCAGGTAAAGGAAAAATAGCCTAGGAAGGTACTCCTTTCCCACCCACCTGGTGTCAGTTATCAAGAAGTAGGGATTTTAAATATAAATCGAATGCTTAGGAGAAGACCTTCCCATAAGGGCTTTTGAAAATGAAGACAGGGTGAAATCCATGCTGACTCAGAGACTTTTCTGAATCTTTCCAGTACCCAAACAAAACAAAATCCAAAGCTTTTCTAGCTAAAGAATTGTTACACATTTTGTCAGTAAGCTAAGGATTAATCAGGACACAAATAGTCTTGTTACTGTTAACAGTTATGTAATGGTTATTGGTTAATGTGCATGATGATTAAGGGCTGGGGCTGCCTCTGATTGCAGTTAGTGGGAACTGAATTAAGGTCTAAATCACTGTTTGAATCTCACTTTTGATTTCCTGAAAAATAATGAGGCTTTGAACAGATCAGCATCTAATTTGTCTATCAATGGGAACGAATCTTTCTCTTCCCTCACGCATCTATTAGCTTGGAGGTCAAGCAGCTAACATGGAACTGGCTGTTTAACCCTTGGCCTTAATATAGGATGATCCTTTGGCTGACAGGGACAAGACCAGAAACAAGACTGATTTTCAGAGTTGCTGCTGAGGGTACTTTACAATGGAATTGTTAAATACTTGCAGCCAGTAATGCAAAAATTCTGGCTGTGCATCGAAGTAGCGACCATTTGGACTGTACAATTTATACATCTACTAGCAAGTTGTCAAGGTCAGTGGCGCTGGTAAAGAAAGCAAAGCCTGAGTTCAGATACTCCTTGTTTGCAATGTTCAATGTCTTTGTTGTTGCTTGTTAATTCAGGGTGAACAAACAGTCACTTTATGAGCCAGTCATACATTTCTTTTTTTAATGGAACTGTTTTTATTAGATCAGAAGTGATAAAATGTCTCAGAATGAAATGAGTTTTTTTTAATTTCTTAATTAATGAGTGAATATTGATCATTAAGAGTGTCAATTAAGCAAGTGTGCATAAAATGTCCAATATAAAGGAACAGCTATAATTAGTATGCTGGCAAACACTATTATCCCATCAATCCAAGTATGCTGTATCCCACCCTGAGATGAAGTATAACCTACCAAACAAACCAGAGGATGCATCAGAAGGTCAGATGTCAATGCAAAGAGAAACAAGTCTCCAAGTGGAGAATAGAATTGAATCAAGGAGTCGGAAATAAAGAACTGATAAGTGTAATGGTATCAATTTGCTGAAAAGTTGAATGTTTTTCAAATTCTCAAGTTTATTTTAGCTGAAACTCCAAAATTGTTTAAAAATGAATGGCTTTCAATTGTGAGTATGAGTTTGGATCCATCTAAACAGAATCATGTGAAATGAATGTCTCAGACATCGCCCAAGGTATTTGTTTTAACATATTTGAATCAATCTGCCTCTTGCAGGTCTATGATGGTGTCTGGTAGAGAGCCAGATCTTGTGCACCTGGAGGCAAAGACAGTGGATGGTCGTAAGTACATCACCTTCCAAAGACTTGTATTCTGAACTGCCCCTAAATGCTTGTAAATACACCATGATGGAGATCTGAGCTTTTAGTGGTTCACTTGTCTAAGGCACATCTGTCAGAAGAGCAGTCTATGTAGCATTAAGAGCCTGTGAAAAGAGCTGAGAATATAGTAAGGAAGAATATGTGATAAAAAGTAATTGAAATAGTATTCTTTTTTTCCTATGTGATTTTTGTTTATAAAAGAGAGATTTCTGTGTCACAGAGCCTATCTACTTGTTGTTTCACACAATAATCGACATAGTATCTCCTTGAACATAGCTTTACTGAACCATTTCAATTGACCAGGGATACTCTGCCTTAGGTACTACCTTTGAAAACACCTCATTTCTCTTGCATTAGAAGCCTTTTTACCAACCTAAATGCATTATTCACTGTTACTACTTGTCATTGTCCTTCACTTTCATCAGCTGTTCTCCCTCTTTGTTTTGCCTCTCAAAGTGCTTTTCTCCATTCTAGCAACTACCTTTACCTGCAATGCCAGATTGTTCTCCTAATTGGCTACGAATTCTCTCAGGCACCTCAAGCCACCCTCTGTCTTTTCCTCTTCTCACCCATGCTTCCTCAAGCCTTTTCTTTCAGCTCCCCTGCCTTTGCAGACCTTTCTCCATGGATTTCTTTTCCACAGCACTGGACTGCCTCAGGCGTCACACTAAAAGCTTGGCTGCCATGAACTGTGTCATTGTCATTTCCTATTGTTTCCTCTGTAGTAGCAACTTTACTGCAACATAACAAGCAAGTTTGTGCCATTTCCAATATGTTACTATTAATGATGCAGTCAGTTAATTCATTTAAAAGAGGATCAAATTCTCCCCTGAATTGTACCCTCAAATTCAGTGGTGTTACTTAAAATGTATGTTTCTCATTGGAAACTTAGAAACTGTCTGAAAAAGTAACTGTAAGTAATCAGTTTTTTAACTCATTGAAATTCAGCATGAAAGAGAATTTTTTGGAAGATGAATTTTGAAAAGAAACAGTTGTGATAGAAATCATAAAGTTTTAAAGTTCTTTCCATTTTGGGATATGCAAGATTAGTATAAGTGAAAGAATTTATTATCTCTATTTTTTATCATTTGTGTTCTCTGGTTATTATTTCTCCTCTCAGCCTCGCTTACCTGAACACAGTGGCAAGGCTGGGGACGTGAAACTTTCTATTTCTCACGACAAGCTAAATGAGAATGAAATATTCTAATAGGACAGCATCTAATTCAGCAGAAAAAAAAAAAATACTGTTACAAAGACTTTGGGAATTTGAAGTCACTGAGACAGACCCCTCTAATCAGTGTTTAAGGAGCTATATTCTGGTGATGCTTTTGAGGGATATTTGTCTCACGCTGCACAGAGAAGGCGCCCCACTGGAAATACCATGAAAAAGTGTTCTTTGAGTTCTTAGCCTCCAGTAAATACATTTTGCACAGCTATAGCACAATTCCGTAGAAGATTCCTTGAGTGCTTAACAGGTTAGTATGGTTAGTATAGATCTTAGGGTGGAAACTAAAACATAGGTAGATGAAACTGTCCTTGATGAGGAGTCAGGCACATTACTGAAGTTACTGCTCATCAGTCAAGCTCAAGTGACTGATTGGGTGCACTTATTTTGGTTTAGTTGGGAGGCAGGACAACTTAAAATTTCTCTATTTAGTCAACAACAAAACTACTAATATAAATCTAGCTGTGGCTTCCAAATTTCAGCTGTTGGCGACCTCCCTTGCAAACCAGCCGTTTGGCTGAAATTTCTGCTCATGAGTCAAGAGGCTCATTGGAAGTATAAGATGTTTGATATTCAGTAAGTGCATGCTCTGTTTTGTCAGTTCTTCTAGGAAGCACAGGTCACTGTCAGAGGCCTACAGTGGGCAGCTTGAAGCAGTAACCTTGGAACATATCGCTGCATTTTTTGCCAGAAGACATTTGTTAGCATTCCAAGTCACAGGACTTTGAAGCAGGCTGAGAGAGTATAAACATGGTCAATTACTCTAGTTACTATGACAGATTTCATGTATTCACCTTTCTTGTATACTAGAGCCTTATGGTACTAAATCAGTCCCCCTCTCCTGAGCAAAGTAATCGTGAACCTCCAACTGATGAGCAAACCTCTCTCTGGAATGAAGCTGGTATATTTCTGCTGGTGGGGTAATGGGATAAAGTGTGCAGAAGTGATAAGGTTATATTTTTTAAAGATCAGGACAGATGGCAAATATTCTTTGCTTATTTTATTTATTTTATGCTCCTGCATTTACTTATTTATATTTTGTTTAGAAGATCTCTTTTGAGAGTGAACCAAGTATAAAAATTCAAGAAAGAGATTACATTTGAGGAGGTAGACTTGTGAAAACAAGGCAGGGAAGAGAGTAAGAAAGAAAGGAGGTGATGTGGAAACAGCCACACAATACATACAATAAAATAAAAGACTCTGGAGTAGAAATATAAGGGCTGAACAAAAACCTGTTTATTTCAGTTCAAATAGGAAAACAGCCTCATTCTTGTGCTGGCATATTTTCCAGCAGAAGCTGAGTAGTACAATTACAGCTGTAGGTGAGAGAATGCCAGCAAAGTATGGTGTTAGCCCATCTCCTTGTGAGAGGGTTGTCTGAGAACATCTATCCACAGCAACCTTAGTATTGGGCTTTCCCTGCTAGAATATCAATAACTCTCTAACTCTGCTGATTACAGCTTGTCTGTGCGTTTTATTTATTGTATTTATATACATAATGTAAAAGGTTTACAGGAGCCAAAATAGGAATCTCTTAGCAGGCATAAATCAGTGTAACTTTAGTGGCACGTTGATTTACACTTGATGAGGATCTGGCTAGCAGTGTTGTAGCCGCACTCACATTCTCCTTTATTTTCTTCTTTCTCATGATCCAGAAAAATGTGGGCTCGTTCTGAACACATTAGCTCATCAAACTAGGCAACAGGTATTACTAAACAAACAGAGTACAGACTGTTCGATTTAGTTGTATTGATGGAGGCAGATTAGCAGGGCTAGTCATTGCCATTGGTGTTTTTAAACCTGCTGTATAAATCTTGGAATGCATCAGACAAATTTTTATCTCATCAGATGTCTGAGACAAGAAGGGATGACTCTGTTAATTTTTCAAAGGCTTCAGGCCCAATCCTAGTCAAGCTGGGCTTGAAAGTACAGTGGGTAAACCTGATTTTTTTTTTGAATTGGAAGAAGTTCCAATGAACCTTATCTCACATTTCCATTTGTATGCTTGGGTGTCCCTGGTGTTCTGCTTTGATTTTGGAACAGCATCAGACCATGCTGTAAAAGTCAGCAGGAATTGTGATTTTTTTCCTTGGTTTCAGGTCACCACCCCAGTAAGACATCTAATCCCCCACAGTTCTTAGCCACATGATAAGCTTCTCTTTGTTGTATTCACTGCCATAGTCAGCAGCCAGAGTGACTGGTGGAAGTTATATCCATGTTTACTCAAATGCAATTTGAGTGCTTTCAGAAGGTGTATAATCTTAATGGATTACAGATTCTACGCATTTTATTTGTCTGTTTGCTTGTTTGTTTTTGAAGAAGGGCACAGAAGTATCCTTAATTCATGGTTTTTATCTGTTTTGAGTTAGGGAGAGTTATCTCACTAAGGCTCGATTCAGGCTAATGGACATGAGAATGTAATTTTTTCTGGGTGATCTCTATCAAGGAATCCAAACTGTTGGTGAGAATTTGAAAGATGGATTTCTACAAGGCATTTGGAGATTAACTGTGTACTTATTGGCTCCCTCCAGAAAAAGGCAAAGCTGGCTTAGAGGATGTCTAAGATTTTCCATAGATACAGGTAAAAGAAAAAAAAAAAAACAACAAACAAGTGTTAATTTATGAGACTCACGTTTGCTTATGTAGGATGAATTGCAAATTATTACAAGTATCAAGTTTTTAATTTTATATAAAGCATATGTCCCTAATGTTCTGCCAAAAATTTAGAGTTTCTGATATTTAAGAAGTTATATTTCCTTTGCTTTTCTGATATACATAGCAGCTTTTCTTAATAAAAGCTAATTTAGGCACTGCTGTGAATGCAGGCAAGACCAAGACCTCACCTGGGGTCAGCTGGCATGCTCTGCTTGCTGATCAGCAGTGACTGAGCATCTTGCCAGTGGTATCTGAATCACAAAACTGTGCTAGGACTTTAATTTACATTTTCACAGCACATTGCGAGGAAGAGCAAAATAAGGACTGTTGTGGAAAAAAAAAAATTGGCAACCTAGTTTCACAGGCCTTTTCTAATATAGCTGAGGTGATGAATTAATTCCCAGTTCCCTAAAACTGTGCAATGGTTTTATTTTATTTTTCCTACCACAGCTGATGATTACTATTTATCTTAGAGAATGAAATGCATTAGTTTCTCTAATTGTATCCTCATGATAGAAATGGCAAAAGATATACTTGCTCATTCAAAGAAAGAGTCTAGACTATGACTTGCAATGAAGAAGAGGGAATAGTAGGACAAAAATAGATTTGTGAGCCAGTTAGTAAATGGACTGGACCATTTCAGTGATCTTCATTACTGATAATTGCTTTACAGTTGCTGAGTCCTGGAGAGTTGTGAGTGTATCACCATATTATAAATGTTTCACAAATCAACATTCACACCAGATGGGAATAGATAAAGAACAGTCATTCTGTGTGTTTCATCAGCAAAAGTGGGTGGGAACATTACAGTATGAGAGAACAGTTAAATAGTGGAATTTGTTCCCACTGGAGGTTGTGGATACTGAAGGTTTGCCTTAAATGCCAAAGTACCTGAACAAATTCTTATAATCTTTTCAAGGTTTCTCTTATTAGTCACTTGCTGGAGATGGGCCTTCAGTGAGATATGTTACTACCATGTTCATATGGTTTATTAGTTAAAGGATGTCAGTCAACCTTCAAAAACAGAAACTATCAATAATGTTTAAGTTGCTCAGTAATGAATAAGGGGTAGTCCATAGTAAGTCTGGAAGACAAACAAGTTGTCTATTGTATGGATGCTCTTTACATAGACTCCTGATGTGTCATTAGTGGATTTGTTTGTAGAGAATAGCACGTATTCCTCAGTTCAATTAGAAAAGAAAATAAAAAGCAGGAGGAATATGTTTGCTGTAGTACAGTGAATTTTTTCTCTGGCTGTCCCTGTGATCTAAGTTTCCCAAAAACACCCATACAAGCTTAGATTGGAAAGAAGTGAGTGGTAAGGCTTGAGCTGTCAACCAAAATAACATTCTGGAACAAAGTGTCCTGAAGAAATTCTTACTCTGCTTCATGAAGGAATTTGTTACTCCTCTTTGTATTTTTGTTGAGGCTTGCCAACCTCCTGTAGCCACCAACAATCTTCCATCTCCACCAGCTAGGCCAAGAATGTGTTTCTGGAATGTATTCCCCTTGAGAACATATTAGCGTGGAGCTTGAGCTGAACAGAAAAGACTTGAAACAACTCATGGCACAGGGGCCCTCTGGCTCTCAGTTCCCACTGCATGTTAGCATCTTTCACCGATGACACAGATTAATTTTGTCAGAGGTTTTCCTTATAAGACGTCTCCTCCATTCTTGTGTACTACGTTTCTTTGCATCCTCTTCAGAAGTAGCTGCCATTTCCAGAGAAGAATCCTACTCTAGGTGTCTAAAACTGTCTAAATCAAAGTGCTGGGGGAGGATAAGAGCTAGGACTTGTTATATTCTTCTCGTCAGGCACAGTGTGGCTCTGTTGTATATTAAAAACAGCAGCTGTTGTTGGAGGTGAGGGTTCTGGAAATGAAAAGCATAATGTCCTAATTACCTATGGCAGGGAAAACATCTGTGCGGGAAAACTAATGAAATTAATTCCACAGCTTAGCAACTGAATACATTAATTGACATTAATTAATGCTAAATTACAAAGCTCTGGCAATGGAATCACATAAAATGTCCATGAGAATCAGACGTCGAAACAAAATCCTTGAGTTAATGTGAGCACAACAAAAATTCCCTTAGGAAAAATGAGGGATCCAAATACTGCAAGAAACCTTTCTTTCTGCTTCCCCATAGCAGAGGGGGATATTCTTGGTGTGCACATCTCATGGTTTGGCTGTGTGGGAGATTAGCTTAAGCAATTTCAGAGCTCTGCCCTTTAGTAGTTATTACTGGCATTTTAGAATTGAAGCCATGGAGAATTGCACTGTAAAAGTTCACAGGAATTGCCTTAGTAAATCTTCATCAATGGGACGATTGCTGCTGCACAGACTCAGGTGTTCCCAGCAGAAATAGACACAGTCCCAGTTCCTCCATTAATACAGGATTGAAAAAGCCTCAGTCACCTCTAACAGATGTCAGCCTGTCCTGCTCTTTAAAATCTCTGGTAGATGAGATTCTTTAATCTTCTTTGATGGCTTCTCCCAGCAGCATGCATCTTGCTACCTCCGTGTGTTCGCAGGACAGGTAAGCCATAGGCATGAGATGCAAGATGACACTGCTTTTAGTGTCTTTGAGAGAGATAGCGTGCCTGTAGAAGAAAACAATGGTGGTGGATTACAAAAAATAGAAACAAGGTGAGAAACAGAAGTCTGATCTTATAATAGAGAGAATGTGGGGTCAGCTGTGAAGGGCTGTCCTTTGTGATAAAAGGGATTCAGTTAACAGAAGTAGGAATTGGTCGTGTTTCAGTCTGTTCTGAGATGCCCATTCTGTCTTCTGACTGGTAGGGGATGTGCTGCACCACACAGCACTGTAGGGTGGTGAGTAAGCCGCGTCAGTTCCCCTTCTTGCTCGCAGTGGGAGGGCAGAGGACCGAGCGCTTTTGAAACGGGAGCTTTGCTGGTTTGCTGCAATAAGCAGACTGACACTTATGTGTCTCCCTGCCCTCTCGTGGCTAATGTGGAAAAAAACATGTCCTTGCAAAGGGAAATGCGCTTTGATAGTGCTGTCTGGGCTATATTAATTAATGTTTTGCAGTGAGCTGCAAAAGCATAAAATGTTATAAACTGCAGTGACTAATCACACTCAGCACTTTATATATTCCAAGAACTCTGCAAATGGGGTAAAATCATCCCTCATCAAACTTTCCTGAAGGTTCGTTACCCTGCATTTCTATTTCAAGCAGAAGTCAACAGCCCTTAGAAACAAGGAGAAAAAATGTCAAATGATAGATTTTAATTAAAAAACAAGATTAAATATGAGATAGTAAAAATCCAGCCGTTTCTTTTACTATTGAAAGTGCTGCTTCTCTGATCAGAAGGCTGTAATTACATCAAACAAGGGGCTGTGCTGCTTCAACAAGGAAAAAGATTAGAAGTAGTTCCAAGATTAAATGCCATGCAGTGTTTCTATCATTTCAATGCTAATGCTAAAATGCCAAAATCCTTCTTCCTGTAAATCGGTTCTGTCCTTAAACAAAGTGCAACTTCTTAATTGATCTGAAAGAGCCGAAATGGAATTCAGAGAATATGGTTCTGTATTCTGGGATAAATTACCACCATGAAGAAATTAAAATTCCTTTCCTTCGGGTGATGGATTATGAAATGAGCACCCTGCAGTGCACCAGAACAGGAGATGAGGAAGTCCCAAATAGTAATCGTGGATGAGATGGCTTTAGGGCTGCATTTAATCCATTTACTTTGAAACAAACAACTGCTCAGACCTCCAGTTTCAAGAGAGTGGAGTGGAGTGATTGCCTAGGTCTGCCAGAGTGCATCTACCTATATTGTTAAACAGGGAAATAGGTAAAGTCCCTGAATCAGGTGGTGTTTTGCACTATCTGCAGGAGTTTAAGGGCTGTGTCAGAAGTGCAGAGTTGTGCCAGGAAAAGGCTTCTCAGTCAGTGGTGACAGTATGGGCCAGGTGTCCTCTGAAAGTGTGCTTGTACTTGTGTATACTCTGGATCTTGGCCATGTTCTAAATAAACTCAGATGTGACTGGAGAAGGTGGCATGCCCTACAGTAAATGCCACACTGTGGGGATAACAGGTGAACTGTAGAGGCTCAGCATAGAGTGTCTGCCCTTGAAGCACAGATGCATGGACCCATAGTCATTATGAGAGTTGCAGGACTCGTGCTGATGATCTATAAAACTGTCTGTCATTCCCTCACTTGATTAGTCACTTAGTTTAAGCTTAAACCTGAGTAGCATTCAGGTGAACTCGAGAGGGCAGGTAACAGTGCTGAATGATGTATCCTTGAGCAGGTTTATGTCAGACCTAAACTGCAAGTGCTATGTTGGGCCACCTTCAAATACTGCCTCTGGTGTACTCCCAGCATGGAACCACAAAGATGGAATGGAGAAGGACAGAGTAATAGAAAAGACCTTAAGGATCATGAAATCCAGCTTCAACCTGACCATATTACCCTATCTTTAACAACCCACTGTTAAATCATGTCCCTGAGTACCACATCCTAGATGACTTTTTAAGCGCATTCAGGGGTGGTGATTCAACCAGCCTCCCTGGGGAGCCTATTCCAGTGCTCAACCTCTGTAAAGAAGTTTTCCCTGATATCCAACCTAAATCCTCCCCCGGTGCAACTTGAGGCCATTTCCTCTCATCCTGTCACCTGTCACCAGGGAGAAGAGACCAACCCCGCTCTCACTGCTAATCACCTTTCAGGTATTTGAAGAGAGCAATAAGGTCTCCCCTCAGCCTTTTCTTCCCCAGACTAAACAGCCCCAGTTCCTTCAGTCATTCCTCATAGGGCATATTCTCCAGCCTTGTTGCCCTTCTTTGGACCTGTGTGAGGCCGGGCTCTCTCGTGGTGCAAACAAACAGCGTTTAGCTCTTATGTCTGATTTAGGGTGGGATGAAAGAAATAATGGGAGACTGATCCAGGTGGGGAAGGAAGGAGTTTAAAGGAGAGCAATGAAAGGTGGATTTACAAGGGGTGTAGGGGAAAAGTGTGATGTTTTGTTGAATGAACAGATGTCGCTTTGTGTCATGTGTGACTGGGAAGCCAAAAATGCAACCTTAACAAGTAGTTTTTTGACAGTAGGAGGAAACTGTGCTTATGATTTCACGTGTCTTGGTTTTATCCTTTTCATTTCAGATGCCCAGTACATCACCTGTAAGATGCAGAACTGCAGCGAAGCCTCACAAAACAAACCTTTTCCAGGCTACATTGACCATAACTCCTTGATCGTCCAGGACGACTACGTCTTTGTTCAGGTGCAGAGCAACCTCTTATTTATTCTATCATTTTATATTTTGTTATTTTCTGTTACCTCCCTCTGCATACATATGCACATGTATTAACCCCAACTAATCAGACAAGACTAGATCCATAACAAGGGCACTGGGTGGATTGTAGCAGCTCATTACAATGCTAATAGAGTTTATTCTACCTCTAGTATCTTGTCAGTGTAAGGTCTTAGAGTTCCTGCCTGAAGCATCCACTGTGGATACTGGAGTAATCCTCCATGCCATTCCTGCAGTCTCATCAGCACTCTCGGATTAGTGTTCTCACCTCCCAGCTTGAAGTGACATGTCAGTCATCTTCTATTGCAAGGGCAGTAGACCAGAGCTTTTTAAAGCACAAGACGGAAGCAGAAAAGAGAAGGAGGGAGTCAGAGGAAGAACCACAGAAGGAGTAATCAGACTTTATTGTTATGCCTTCAATTGTGATTATACAGAAAAGGCTTGAAGATGAGACATACTTAGCCAAGCTGTTTTGCAGGTGAGAGCTGGAGAACAGATCTGAACTACTGTACATTTCATTAGTCTGCTGCCAGGGTCCATTTGATAACAGTGGAAAAGGACAAGAAATAACAACAGAACTGCAGAGAGCATGGAGGTGAACTGGAAATCATTAGGACTTAACTGGTTTTCCAGACTGTTAATATTCTGTCACACTTGGGGGTGGAGGGAAGAGAGAGGATGGATATTTTAAATTGAATGAGTTGGTTGCTAATTACCTTCAGTTAATGAACTTAGTCATAAACAGCCATCTAAATCATCCACAAATAAATCTGGAACATACGTTCCAGAATAGCTTTTGTGCCTTTATGTGTCTGAAGTGTAAATAAAATGTTTATGAGGTAAGGAAAACAGGGGCATGCATCACTGTTCAGACTTGCTCTCTAATTTCAGAATGGCTGTATGTGTGTGTATGTGACATGACTGACACAGGAGCTGGGAAATTTCCTATCTGAATTCATTCATCACTTCTTCACTGACTCCTGGGTTTTTGCTATTTTTGTGTCTTCTCTGTTCTGACCTGGTTTTATTACACTCTAAACAGAAGTTAATTCTTTTGCCCCATCTGAAGTCAATGCTGGGAAATAATCTGAATTCTGACAGCCTTTGTATTTTGGTGCTTTCAACTTTGTCTATAAACTCTTGTGCACTTTTCCTAAAGCAAAGATTTCTTTGCTTTACCTCAGAACTGGCTGAATGATAGAGGAAGGAGAATGAGAAGACAGGCAATCTCTTACAACCTTCTCCCTAATGCTCTGTTGGACTTTGTCCAATACTAACAGGTCAAAGGGATAGTATTTGCCAGTCAGTAATGATTGACACTTACAGATACAAAATAAAAATATTTTAATTCCTGGAAACAATCTCTTGTTTGATCCTAATTATTGGTGAATTCACAGTTAACTGGTAAGTGCAAAATAGCCTTATTCAAGTGATTATATAGAGGATGTATCTGTAAGGAATAAAGCACAGAACTGCTAAATAAAATGCTGCAACTGATATTGGACTTCGACACATTGCAGACACTATTCTTCAGAGGAGGAATAACCTCACACCAGACAGTGAAGTGCTGGAAGAATAAAGGAATGCCTGAGAGATCTCCCCAGCCTTCCCTACCTTGATCTCCATCTGGCTTTTCTGCAACCCAGCCATTTGCAATGAGAATTAATCGTTTCAAAAGCATGAGAATAAGGAAAAGTGGGCTCATTTCTCCTGTAGCACTCTGTTTTTGTTACAAGCACACAGTCACTCATAAACAATTCTTCTAGCCTTCCTCCCTCTAACTTTTGATTAATTCCTTCAAAAAAAAAAAAAAAAAAGGGTGAAGAGCTTTAAAATAAGTAGTTCTTAATCTGGTATGATCTTAGCCTCTGTGCGTCTTCCATTTTAAACTACTGCAGTGCACTATAAAGCACTATGAAAAAAACATCTTGATAAGCCTAGGTAGCAGGCAATTAAAGCAGAGTTCTGCATGGGGAGTCCATTGGAATATTTGTTCTTCAGTATCATTCATCCATGGATTTCAAAGTACTTTACAAACATTGATTATGCTTCAGTAACTAACATCTGTCAGCTTTTTTCTTTAACCCTTCATTAATAGGTGGTGGAAGATGAAACCACACGCTGCTTTAACCCAGTATTGCCATTTATGTGAATGATGTGAAGACAGAGATGGAAATCAAGCATCGTGTCTGCCAATCAGCTGCTCCAACCAATAACTCACATGGCAGCTGTGCAAATAACACAGAACAGGTTGTTTTGTGGTGAGAGAAGAGCAGGTATCAGCAGGGGACATAATGGCCCAAGTGAAGCCAAGACTTCACCTTCCTCAGACTTTCAGCTGAAATTCTAGCCCTTGTTCCTCTTTGCAGAAAATGGCATTTCTTTTACTCTCTCTTTTTCAGCCACTCGATTGATTCAGTGGTTATTCAGCACCCATAACGCGACTGCAGTTTTTAACCACTGCCATGAACACTGTGGTGTTTGCCTTAGGAGGTATTGCTTGACGTTTTCACCATTAATTAAAAAACATTTCAAATAATGCTGAAGGTAACTTTTCTGCTTTTCTCATAGCTGACATCGGGTGGAAGACCACATTATTATGTTTCTTATAGGAGGAATGCATTTACGCCGATAAAGCTGCCAAAGTACTCCTTGCCCAAGGTAAGTTGTTGCTGAAATGCCCATGTGTTCAGAAATAATTGAAAGCAATACAAGTAACAACAAGATGACATGCAGTGAGTGAAAGCATCGTTGATTAAGAGAACATTTGCAAGCAAGAAAGGCTCAAGTTCACCACTTTGCTTAGTCAAGAATATCAGCATGAAATACAGACAGATTACCACAGCCTATGTCAGTTATTTCCTTATGGTTAGTTGAATAAATTTTGGAGGAATTCCTTTTTACCCCCTTCCTCCTTTCCCCCCCTTTCCCCCTTTCCTTTTCTAGGGTACAGGGGTAAGGATGTAAAATCCCCTGTGATGTGTGATTCTTTTTTTTGTTTTGCCTCATTAGCAGATTTTAATGGGAATCAAGAAAAGGGATGGCTTTGTATGTCTGCTCCATATCCTCCCTAATTAAGAACAATGGTGAATTAGCATTGGAGCTTGAAAGGCTATTGCTGCCTTCTGAAGCTAGATTTTAAAAAAAAGACTATTATAAAATGTTTGCTCCATTTTGGATAAATCACCTTTTTGCAGCTGGAGTCCTAACAGCTTCTTAACAGGGACAAATATTTATCTTTTTTTTTTAAATTCTTTCATTCTCTTCATAGGCTGGCTTGAATGAAATCAAAGTTCAAAGGTAGCAAATGATCTTGTGAATTCTGTGTAACATATAGCATCTGAAGAAAAATGACAATCCCTGGTTAATTTTGGGGAATGCAAAAAGGGAAAAAAGAAAAAGCATAGTCAGCTTGTTCCTGGAAGTTGAAAGTACATCGCTGTTTGTAGATGGAAATATTCAAGGGGATCATTTGGCTATTGTCACAGCTGGCTGTCTTTGATTCCTCACTCCAACAGACGTGTTTAGAGTCGATTGAATGGGTGACCTTCATCATTTAACCAGACAGCAGCTCAAACCCATGTTTTCAGTGTATTCTCTGCTGTTGTGCTTCACTTGAATCACCTGAAAACCCAAGCTCTTAGGATTCTGGGGACCAGAAGCCGTGATCTCTTTGGCTGTGACACAGGAGAATTGGCTATGAAATGTGACTTCAGTAAACTGTTTCTGCTAAAGAAAAATACTTTTTTTTTCCTTTCTTTTCTTTTTTCCCCTCTCTCTCTTATGCTAGAAGATGCACAGATCTGTGTATTGAATTCCCAGTATACTTCTTTTTTCTACAGTCCCAGACAAACTTTGGATTTGTTGTGAGACCTGAAACTCTGACTGCCCCAAAATCTTTAGGCATGTTTTAAGGTATTACTCTAAGGCACAGTTTGAAACTTCATGCTCAAGGGAAGGAATTACTCTGTCAGTTTAGTTGCAATTTAAACAGGTGCAATATCAAGTAGTCCTTAGCAAATGAATTGAATTTTTAGGATGGATACTGTAATACCCAAATTAAAATAATTTACAGTTGATTCAGACTGTCTGTAGCAAGATTGCTTGCTTTGAGCTGGTTGTCTGTCTTTTTCATACGCTTATTTCCCCAATTGTCCAACTCAATGAGAAGTCTGGAGAACCGAGGAAAATATACTGTGATTAAATTCCCATGTGTTCTCAGAGAATAGGAATAGGAGCAGTATGTTCAGTGTTATTTGACCCAAGGAAAAAAGCAGATATTTAAGGAGATAAGACGCTTTGTCAGAAACTGGGAATGTCTTCAAAGACTGAAAAGCCCTGTTTGGCTTGGAGGGAGCTACAGTGGATCTGTGGTTGTCTGGTAGTTTGCTATCAAAGAAAGATAGCTGCTTTTATTAAAAATGCACAAAGCACTATATTATTCAAAGGCATTGAAACAAACAGCTTCTTTTATGCCTAAATTCTCTTTTATCTCCTTCAGCTAAGAAAGTGGGGCCAAGTATGGTAAACAGTACTAAGTCGCTACTGGAATTGAAGATAGAAATGTCAAGCTTTTTGTCTCTGCATGTTGCTCCTAATCTGGAGGGATTGTGATGGCAGGCAGCTTTGGCAGGTGATACTGTTGTTCAGGCAGGAATGGCCTATAGCAAATCAAATCTATAGTTTTCTTGCTGGTGGAATTTATATTCTGGTAACCAGTTCTATTAGAAGTCTGAATGAACTTGAAACTTTTTCCAGTACAAGCATATGTCTAACTTGTGCATAAGGTTGTGTTAGCCCTGTGAATGGTGTTTATGAAAATTTGTTAATTTCTGCAGTGAGGTTGGTGTCTGTCATAGACTCTGTACTGTCACTCCTGATAATCACCTCGAATGTGTAGAAACAGTGCTCAAATTCACTCAATTTTAGACCAATCCACTGGGCAGACATCTCTGAATACAGAATCGAGTCAAGCAGTTTCTCTTTAAAAAAGTCTTGTCCTTAATCCGGTGCTGGGCTAAATACTGATGGGATAGGTGTTTGTTGTACCTAACCACAAAACCATGAGAAAGTTCTGAAATACAGACCTTAAAAAGAACTGACAAATGAAATAATTGACGGGATAAAACAGGCATTACACATCCTACACATCCCTGCTAATTAAATTGCCAGGAAGAAAAGTTCCCTGACCAAGTGCAAAAAAGGTCAACTGGAGCATGTTCAGTGATTCAAAGAGCCTTGGCCTTTAGTCATTTGAGTAGATGCCTGATCAAATGCATGCACAAAATCATGCTCTTACTTTGTCTTTGGAAAGTCAAAAAGGACAGATAATAAAACTGTTTCAGTATGCTGATTTTTTTTTATTTTTCCCAATGTGAAAACTAATAAATCCCTAATGTTCAAAGATGCATTGGATTCCCATGTACTGAATGCCTTCAGTCAAGCCATTACATTGTACCAGAGTCTATTGGACAAGGCCATGTTACGAAGTAAAGTTGACTGATCCACAAAAGAAATCAGTTGGAACACTTTTTTTCTTTTTACATACACTACATGTATTATGGCATTTCTTTCTCAGTCTGTGCTTCTCTAGGCTTAAATTCCTTGAGCCTCACTGTGATCTTAGACTTCCATATTGTAGCATGTTCTTATCAAAACTGAGGAAGAATGTAGTGAATGGATTAACTCATTTGCTTCTTAAACATAGGTGAAATTGCCTTTAATTTTCCCCAATATTGATCAGAATATCTTTTTACCTTTAAGTAGAGAGATCAGTCCGTGTGTATGAACACATACTCGAAAGTTTGAACTTGAAACTACAGCTGTGCCATCTGAAACTGCCTGAAGCACGTTGTGATCATCTACTCGTGTAGTTCTACCAGCAGATTGACTAGGATGATAGTGTGAAATGAAGAACCTCTGACAAACAGCTGTGGCAGTTACTTCTACCAGTACAGCTGGAGCTCGAAGAGAACATTTGTTCACAACCACAATTAATCAGAGCCAATGGGACTTATATTACATTTCCGGTTCCCTCAGAATTTAACCCAATCTGTTCCTCCACACAGCTAGCCCATCTTCTGGGATACGTTTTTCTTCAGTACAAAGAAGCAGGTAAACCAGGTGAACATTCATCTGCACAGATCTGGATCTGAGTCAACAACCAGCTTTTCTGAATCTTAACTGTATAGTGAATCTGCTTTGAAATTTATAAGTCAGATTTCTTCTCAGTATTATTTTTTCATTTTTATACCATAAGGCGCCATATGTAATTATTATTTCCCCCCTACAAATCATCAAGAAAATTGTCAAAGACTATTATATTAACAGAGGAAGAAGTAGCATCAACTTCCAAAGTATATATTTTCTGATAGAGTCCCAGTTTTGCATATACGTCAAAAGCTCTGGCTGAGATCCATGGATGAAAAATAACTTAGGGATAACTGCCCAAAGCATAGAGCTGAATCTTCGGGGAATCACCCAGTGCTAAGAAATCTGCATTTCTTGTCCTATTTCTACGGATTTGTAAGGCATGAGGAACTCAGGCCTTCTGTACCGGGCAGATAGAGCCTTGGAATTTCATTATAACTCTCTCTCAGTGGCTTTTTCACTGGATAATTTCTCCAGGCATCGAAAGAGAAAGGTTCAGGTTTAATAGTTTTTTTGTTGTTGTTTTTAAATTATGCACTCATTTCATTGCTTCCTGCCTGCTGTAACACAGAGCAAATAAAGAAAAATAAAACATCACTCATAACATGTGTGATCTAACTACAGTTTTGATCCTTACATCTAGTGAGAATTAGGGTTGTCTCTCTGTCGTATTGCTGGAGGGGTGTTTGTCACAGTGGTCCAGGGCCTTGACTCATAGGTGACACAGTCATTAGTAATAATAAACAACAGCAACGCTTGGCTGCCAATTAGATCCTCCATCAGTTCCCAAGCGTACTTGGTTTCTGAGAGCTAGAAGGCAAGAGGCAGATGTTCCTGATGTTTTTGCTTTTTCTCATTTTTTAATTTTTTTTTAAATAACTTAAAGTGTTATTAACATCTGTGATTCTACAGTCACAAGTAGTATTGCTCAAGTGCAAAGTAAATAAATAAAGCAAACAAAAAATCACCTCCCCTCCCCCAAACCAAGTGCTAATTAAAATTTTGGTGGAGGAAGCAAAGTGCTGCTGTATAACACTCTGTTGCCAAAGTGAATGTTCAATTAACACCTCATCAGTTAATTACCGCTTTGAAAACTGGCAGTAGAGTGCGGCTGTAAAATATTCCTGGATGGAATTCTCCGCTTACAGAAATGTTGTCTACAGTTTTCAATTAAACTCCTGTCTAAAATATATCCTTTGTTCCTCCACAGTTACCGTGATGCCCTTGGAAATGACAGAGCAGAGATCCCTCTTGTAACATTTTGTTTTCTTTCCTCAGGACATGCATGTTATCAGCACAGATGAGAGTCAGGTGTTTGCAGCTGTTCAAGAGTGGAACCAGAACGACACATACAATCTGTATATCTCTGACACCCGAGGGGTGTACTTCACCCTGGCATTGGAAAATGTCAAGAGTAGTCAAGGGCTGGATGGGAACGTGATGATTGACCTCTATGAGGTATGTCATGACTCTAAATCTTTCAGTTCTTACCTACAAACACATGTGACATCCAATTCCATTGTGTTCTTAGACACATCAGGTCTCGTAGAATGTATGTAAATAGCAGAGCCAAAGCTAAACACTGTTTTTATCTTTCTTTTAATCAAGAATCTCAGTGCAAGCACAGGAGGTTTAAATCAGGCTGTGTTGAAACTAGTCCCAGCTTAGTAGTATGAAGAGAGTCACTACTGTACTCTCTAGTAGGTTCTGAGGTGAGGAAAACCTCATCTATGTAGAAAGATATGCATTGGAAGAAGCTTTCTCAGCCATAATCCTGCTGACACAAATGAATCAAGCCTCTGACCCATATTGTTCCAGCCTGTGGTTCAGAGGGCTCCCAGGTCTGTGAATAGCATCATTCTGCAATTCTGCCATTTTCACTGCATTTCTGAAAGCCCAAGCTCTTGTGATAGAAGGAAGTAGAGACTATAGTTTTCAGCTGTCTTTGTTGCCTTCTGCTGCTTGATCTATTCTGAGAACTGAATTTTAGATAGTCACTCTTGAGCTATCCCCATGAGTGTGGATACTCTCCTTTGTGTTGATGTTTCCTTTATCCTGATCCTAACTAGTAAGTACATTCTGTCTAAGCTGACCTGTAAGAAGGCTAATTTACACTGTCTTCTGTGACAGCTGATCCTGAGAATAGGGCTTGTAACATACCCTTGTACTTCTCTTGGCCTGACAACAGTCTTCTGAATACAGCTGAATAGAAATTCAATGCTCAGTTGATAATTCTGGGGTTTGCTTCTCTTTCCAGATGTCTTCCAGAGGTTTTTTTGACCATTTAGAACAAAGGCCATGAACTAGTTCTGAGTTCCTTTAACAATAGAAATGCTTCCTGTATTTCCGATCACTGAATACTAGCTCTACTGAACAGTTTGCCTTCAGCTGTGCCTTTACTTGGAAACCACCTTGAATTGTCAAGACAGAGCCCTAGCATTATGCATAAATTCAGATGAATTGTAGAAGGATGGGCACTGTCATTTCCCAGTCATTTGGAGTTTTTTACTGTTAATCTCTCTGCAATGCTGGCAGTGCATGGAAAGGCTGTTACCTCTTATTACTGTCAGATCGAGAAGTGGTTTCACTGCATTATGTAAAAGTGTCCTACATACTAGTGGAGGGAGAAAAGCCTTTGTTTTGTTTTATTAGACTGACATTACACAGTAACCTGGATTGAAACTGATGAAATCAGACTTGTAGCATCATATCTGCTGATTATCTAGATAGAAAGAATATTGACTGACACTGAACCTGGCACAGAACTTCCTTTCAATTTGATGTTCTAGCTGGAAGGGAACAGAAAGCCATTCAGCATGATTCTCCCAGAAGAGTTATTGCAAACTGTAAGTGCTTTAGGGGTAAATGGAGATGAAGATCAGAAAAGAAAAAAAATCCATAGATAAATTAGAAGGAAGTGAAGAAATTGCAAAATGTGTCCTCCTTTTGTGACCAGTGTATTTGGAAAAGCAAGATTACTTGAGAAGGTGCCAGAAAAATGCCTGTTAACTGTGTATGTGTCTGTATGCTTACATTTACCAGGTATAATAATAATAAATAAGTTCATCTGGTTGCATTGTGGTGAAAGTGTTTCTGTATGCACATTCCTGATGTGGTTCTACATCAGTAATAAATCTGTTCAGTTCTGCTCAGTGGGAAATTATATTGGACTTGATGAGAAAGTAGAAGTTCTTCCCTTGTACCTCATCACGTTCTCCTTGATTTTCTCCTGGAGGAATGCTCCCAGGAGCCTTTCACTGGGAGACAATTATTTCAGGGTGCTGATGGACATTGTAGGGGATGAGGAGACCACTACCACAGGGACACTAATTTTCTTTCTACGTGTTGGACTGTGTAGGCCATGAAAATAGCTCTTCTTCCCATCACCTTTCTAGTGATGGTGCATCAGTAGGACACTGGACTGCGGTTCCAGGGGTACTGCCCTAGAGGTCATCCCCTAGAAGTAGGAAAGAGTGAGAGCCGCTGACCCGTGGGTACTCTTCCTAATTAATGCACTTTCTCCAAATGATTGCTCTGCTTGGCTCTTTAGCTGGAATGTTCTGCAGCAAGACAATTGTGCCTGTAAGAATCTATGCTAGATGGATAATAGTTGGCCTCTTTGGCATGATTCAAGATGGGTTCCAAGTGAAGGACAACTGAAGGCAAACTGTTGTATTTGACCAGTGATGTAGCACAGAATGGCAGTCATTGGCAGAAAGAGTTGCTGTGAATGTGGTGGGGTGTACCTGTATAGCTATGGCATGCATTCCTATCCAGGACTTAATTTTTTTTAGCAGTATGTATTTCAGATGGGAACTGAATGTTTGAAATGTGAAGTGGGTGATGGGAAGTGAAGGATGTGTTTTGAGCGCCCTGTTCAAAACTTTCACTAAAAGCAGAGGCAGCATTTATATCTACATACAGTGCTTGTGAGGGTGAGGAGATTGCCTACAAAGCCTGGGAAGGTAGATGCAGTGCTTATTTTTCTGATCACTGCTGTTCACGCCCTTACTTGCATAGCTCTGTCTCTATTATGAGTGCATGGACATTGTTTGTGTCATGGATGTGTATACGCAACAGGTGCATCTTCCTACCGAAAGCACACAAACATATACTGTGTGCAGTCATTGTTTCTTAAAGATAGAGCTGTCCCAGGTTGACAGCATAACTTACACTTTGCTTTCTCTGGAAAGCATTTTGAGTTTCAGCCTAGGACTAGAATCATAAAAAGAAAAATTCATAGGATTTCAGAACGCATTTATCACCTGATATATAAAATGCTTTTTAATCATTTATAGCCAGCATTTCACAGGGACTCCATAATACAACTATTTCAGGACAACAACAAAGAAAAGTACAAATAGAGCTATAGGCATTAACCTCTGGTAGGAAAGCCAGAACAATGTTATTTTTCCAACCCTGACTATTTGTACAATTTCACTGGTATAGGAAAAAAAAAAAACTTGTCTCATCAGGGTGCCTTTCTACCACAAAAAAAAGATAACTTGAATACTTTGTGCATCAAAACAATTCAGATCAGACATGGAAAATATTATCTTTTTTACACTTAACAATAAATAACTGAAGTGACTTAATTTAAAGGCTACCACCCATTATAGCAAATTATGTCTAAGTTTTTAGGTGACGTAAAATTCAGTGTCACTACTCAAGGAAGGAAAGTACTATTCAGAATGAATAAGTACACCAATGTACTGTATCAACGTACTATACAGTAGCTAGTGCCCATGGCATGTGACTCGAAGTGCAGGTAAGGTCCTATTGACTGGGAGTAGTGGTGTCCAAATATACCCATGTAATTAAATCAGTTGAGCTGGAACAAATTTTGAATTTGCTGAGTAACCATTTGCCACATGATGCTATTTATGTAATAATCTCTGTCAGCAAAAAGGGCTTGATTGATGATTCTGTGCACCACTTTTGCAGAAGAAGAAAAGATGGAGTGTATAATTGAGCAGATTCGATGAAAAACAAGAAGTTTCTCCGTTTCCCCTCACCTTCTCCTGATTTCCCTTCGCTTCTCATTGTAGCGCTCAGATTACAGAACGACAGCCTAACAAATTCATTCGCAAACAGCAGTAGCTATTGGGCTATTGATTTTCAGTGTGCTAAGAAGATGGGAACATTCTGCATTGTGAGTTGTGGTTTGAGGTTGACTTTTTTTCTTCCTACTAAGGCACTCTCGGCTCAATTGCAATTTGAGTCCATCAGCGTAGCATCTTTCCAAAATCTTCCTGCAGACCTATGGAGTAAAGCTGTTGGGTAAAATGCTGGGAAGAATAAAAAGATGAGGATCTCATCACAAGTTCTATAACTAGCATTATGGGAGGCTTTTCTTGTGTCCCTAGTGCTTCAGTTTCTTCCGAAAGCAAAGCTAGGATAAAAGATCCTATCTACCCCAAGTTACCCTGTTGAAACACTGATAATTATAGAGTGCACTGAGATCCTTAGATAAAATGTCTTAAGCAGACTGTGTGAGAACAGAAACACTAAACAGCAAATGTGTGTGCGTGTTGTCATTTTCTCTGCAAGGTCTAAATTGCTGCTGTTTCCTGCTACTGCATGTAAGAGAGAAACAATTGCCCTGTGCATATTTCAACTTACAGGGGAAAGGATGTCCACCCAGTTGAACAACTGTCACTTTGCAGTTAACTCTACTGATACCTTACCATATTCTTATGCTGCTTCTGTAATATCAGCTTTTTCTTCCGCTTGCACTTCTTCACATATGATGAACTTAGCACATCCCCAGCCCTTCAATTGGCCTTGCTCTGCTGCTCCTTGGCATTTCTTGCCACAACATCTACCACATTCACACAACCACAAGATCGCTGTTGGATTTAACAGGGCAGGAAAGTCACATACCGAGAAGCTGTATGGGCTTGATCTATTTCTCAGCCATGTCAATTTTTCCTAGGTAGCAGGGATAAAGGGAATGTTCTTGGCTAACAAGAAGATTGACAACCAAGTGAAAACTTTCATCACCTACAATAAAGGGAGAGACTGGAATTTGTTGCAGGCTCCGGACACTGATCTGAAAGGAAACCCTGTTCACTGTCTCCTGGTGAGTACTGGGGGGGATTTGAGGGGTAGAAACAACCCAGAACAATCTTTTTCTGCCAGGTAACACAAGGGGAGGATCTCTCCCCATGCAGCATAACTTATGGAAGGAACACTGCATTTTAAAAGTGTGATACATCAGGCTTGGTCGGCCAGATGGTGTAGCAAGACTTGGCATTGCAATTTAATTTAGTTTAATTTAATTTCTGGAACAAAATGAAGCATCGTAGATTAGCTTCCTTCTGCACAACTGATTGTGTCCTCTTAAACAGCATGTGAAGCTGGATGTTGTTTCTGAGCAGTTAGTTCTCTGGACACTAGATGGGAGGAGTGAGCTATTGTACTGAGGGACTTCCAAGAGCCCTGACAACTTCAGACAGGCTCACGTAGAAGAACTGTTTCTTTCAGGCCATTTTATTGGCTCTCCATTGGTATCATTTTAATTTTGAGATCAAAAGTTAGAATTGAAGTATTCGTGCAAATATACGTGTAGCTGTGTGTTGAGAATATCTGTCTGTACTTATTGATATAGGTCAACATATAGATAAATCTTTGTCATTATATGCAAAGGGTTTCTAAAATAGAAAGTGAAACACAGAGTGAACAGAATTGGAGTTCTCTGTCAAATCAGATAGCTTAGCCTGATCTCTACATACTTCTCAGCTTATGCTGGCTATATTCTGTAGTGGGATAATACTCTGAACTAGAGCCTTTGAGATTTTAAAGAGCTTTTATATTAAAAAATAATAATAATCTAACGTGGTTCCAGGCTCAGTACTTAGACAGCTCTTCCTCCTATTGTCCTCTACCTGCATGCTGTTTTCCATCAGAAGAAAAAAAAGTGATGTTTCTCATGTTTAGGCTGTAAGTTAGACTCCAAATCAGCTTTGCCTTTTGTTTATTGTGGTATGTAGCCAAATACTGTGCTAATCTCTGAACTGAAACCTATACATTATTGCTGTAACTAACCTGATATTTGAAGCTAGTTTAAATAATTGATCTTTTTGATCGAGCCAAAATTCAAGCCTTTAATTTTCTCTCCAATTTGGAACAAAGTAAATAGGGTGGACTGGTAGCCAAGAAGCAAACTTATCTCAGAATGTGACTAAACTTGTTTGGGTTTGTTTTCTTCTTCCAGCTTTTTAAAAAATATCTAAGGGCATTTTTAAATTAAATCTTTCAGGGAGATGAAAACTGAAAAGATGGCATTCACTGAACTATGTAGACATAAAACAATTTAATTTTTGCAAGGGAGTACGTGTAGAAACCTTTGTATTTTAAATAGATTGCAACTTAGTTTTAACTCAAGTGAACATATTTTGTAAAATATATTTGATTTTTTTTCAAATTACTAACAATTTTGTCAGAATCCCAAGGTTTTCATGGTGATAGTGTAATATTTAGGGGACTAGAGAGACACAAGAGGAATAAGAAAAACATGCAGGCAAGTGGAATAATCAAAGTAAACTCTATTCTTTTTCCAAAAAGGGGCAAATCCTCAATGAACTTCAACTATGTAGCTGAGGATTTGTTATTCCCAAAGGATTCTCTTCCCTGTGATAAGGCCAGGGGAATGTTTACCCATGTTTATTTTTTCTCCCTTAAATTTCAGTTAGAAATAGACAAGAGACCTCTTTCATTTTCTAGCCAGCATTCTCCTTTGTGCTCAGGTATGTTCCCACAGAATAGTGGAATGGGAGCAGAGTAGAGTTATCAGCTGGGAATAAAGGATCTCAGGTGGTTGTCTTCTAAATTTGCAAGCAAGAAGATAGATGAAATCTGAACTAAGCTGACTTTTTGGGTCTTGTACAGGAATAGGAAGTCTGCCTGCAGGAGAAAGTGAGTAGAGCAATAGAAAAAAAAAAAAAAAAAAAAAACCAACACATCAAAACCACAAAGTAAAACAATCCTGAAAGAGAGACCTAAGCTGTTAAAAAGCTGTTTTTACTTCACAGTTAATGTTGGGGAAAGACGAAAACAGAATATGACATGGAAGAATTCAAGAAATGATAGAGAAGAAAACATGAAAGTTGGGAGGGATAGGTGAAATTTTTGAAGCCAAAGCACTGGAGAAGTTGTAAATGCCTGGAAATAAGTCAGGGATCCATAAGGGTGTTTCGCTCTGGAAAACCATGGAGAAAATATATTATCTTCTGCTAAGGCAATTCTGTTTCTTATCTGTATGACATAGTTACAATACTTAAACAATTCACAAGCTCGTCTCACTTTTGTAGCCCCAACTCTCTCTGTCTGCATCATCTGCTGTTTCATTCCCTTGTATCAGTTGCTCCTTTTCCCTCCAGATATTTCTGTTCCTTGGCATGATCTTTCTTGATCCTTATGGCATAGCCAAGTGAATTCCTAATAGTGTCTTGTAAATCTAGCTTAGCTTCCATCATTACTCCTGGATAGATAATAATGCTTTCACACTGATGGCTTTTAGGATAATTGTCCCTAGCTACAGCTTGGAACGCGGTGCTGATGTACATCTCAGCTTCTGGCAGAATGGGATCTGCTGTTTCCCAGAGTTACTGGATGGTCCCAGCCTGAGAGCAGAATATTATCCTGTGTACATCTGTTCTTTAAACCTCAGCCTAAATCAAGGGAGTGTTAATGCAGAAATAAGTATGTAGAAGCTAAGTTGGCAGCTGAAGAGGTTAAGAGGGAATCTGGTTGAAACACAACACAAGCCAGATGAAACTGTCCCTCTACTGACAGTAAGCACAAGAAGGTCTTTTCAAAGCATGTCAAGGAATTTATTTGCATTACTTTATGAGGTTGGTCTGAATAATGAGGATGGAGGAAAGCAATGACATTCCCTCTAAGCCTGAGGTTTTATTTTTCTTGTTTGTACCACTTATTTTCTAGGCTGAATACACTTAATCTTCATAAAGTAACTGCCAAGTTATTATATACCAAAGATGCTGATTTTGTTTAATACTTATCTCATGCTGTGAAGAAGTTAACTGAGGAGTAATTCTACCTTGCAAGTTATGGGCAACTGTCTAGGAGAGTTATTCAGTTAGCTTTCGAGTATGATCTTGTGGTTAAAACACTGGGCTGAATATCAGGAGAATCTTGATTCAATTTTTAGGCCTACCTCCAATTTTCTGTGTGACCTTGAGCAAGTCATTTACTTCTCTGTGCCTTTCTTCCTCAGACATCTGTTTATTCCCTCTTTAATTTTGGTTGTTTTGTCTGTACGAATTATAAGGATTTCAGAACAAAGACCCTTTTTTTTTTTATAAGTGGGGAGACATTCACACCATCTGCCACGAAGTCATTTAAGCATCTTAAGAGAGGTGTGTGAGTATCTCTTATGGAAGTGTTTTCTCTTTTAATTGCTCCTTGCAACTGCAGGTGTGCAAATACTGTGACTTACCCCTAGGTTTCTAGATAGTGTCTAGCATTATCCTTGTGTCGCAGTACTTGCCCCCACTCCTGACCAGGGGCTAGCAGTACAGACATAAAAGGAGTTCTAGCTTCTCTGTGGAACATGATTGGTATGGGGAATTCTTTTGGGCCTCCTTGCAAGATAGAATGGATTTTATACATACAAAGTGTTTGGCTGGAAAGGAAAAGTTGCTTTTAACATTGCAACTAGTTGTCACTGGAGTCTCTATCCACTGCTGCACTTCAACCAGTAAAAAGTCGTGCTATTAGAAGCGCTCTCTCACTTCTTGGATGTTGTAGCTTTTAATCTTGGGAGCCAGTAAATAGATTATGGGGAGTTGGAACCAGATGATCTTCAAGATCTTTTCCAACCTAAGCCATTCTGTGATTCTATGTTCTGATTAATATTTGATGTATATATTCCACTTCTGTCTACTGTATGTGTGAAGTGCTACAAATTTGAAAGAAAATTTCTGGTAACACAAAAATCTGAGTCTAACGAGATTAAATCTCTGTCAGACTGGGGGAATTGGCTGAGTTGCTGCCATTAGCTATTGTCTTGAAAATGCTGAGGTGGACTTGGAGTGCATTAGTTTTAAAAATATGTTCTGTTTCTAGACTAATAAAAGGGAAGAATTCATTCCCTCCTAATGCTTTCCCACTTCTGAATGTGCGTCAGCTCAATTTGGTTCCCACTCCCTCCCCACGCCCCAGGCTGCTCCAGCAGCTGTCCTCGCAAGGCTGTCACTTGGAGTTAGCTTCTCAGTGCATTCCACTTGGCAGGCTGTGCTCCCTTCTGCACCACCCTGCATTCCTCTTTCCTGTCTCACATATACTATATAAACATATATATTCATCAATCCTCACTATCCCTGTTCACCTTTGAGAAGAAAAAACAAAACAAAACAAAAGAACAAACAACAACAACAAAAAAAACACCACCAACAACAAAAAAAATCCCCGAATTGCCTTTTAGTGGTTATCCTTATTCACAGCATGATATTCATTTTCTCCTACCTGGAGGTGGGATATATCAGTGGTCTTCTACCAGTGACTGCAGAGAAAGCCTACAAAATTTATGAGGCTGGACACTTAGCATTTAGGTAACTGACGTAAGAGAGAGACCTGCTTCCCTAGAGCCTATGGTGCTTTCTGCATAGCATCCTGTTTGTCTGAAAGCCATGCTAGCTGAAGCATGTGTTCTGCTGTGTTTGCATTCCTGTACTGTCTGATGTCCCCCTCAATTTGGTGAGTTTGCTTCAGCTTTTCTTGCCCATATTTTTCCCTTTCCTTTCCCTTAGAATGTTTCCCGAGGTTTGAACGTGAAAAGACTGAAAATAAAACTCAAGGGAAAGCAAAAATTATCAGAATTTTTTAAAAAGTATTTCACTGTAGATTTGGAGAGGTCATAATGACAACTTTGGGAATCTGCCTGTTTGTCCTTCTTACCTTCTTGGTCAGCTGATTTATTCTGTATCCCTCCTGTTTGATTTGAGTACCTGAGATACAAAATCAATAACAAATAGGTAAGGTCTGTACAGACGTACTTGTATTGAAATCTCAAAGGTCACATAAAGATGGGGTGATGAAATATGAAACAACTGTTAAACTGACAATTTCAAGTCCTGATATTTCTTCCTAGCGCAGTGCAGAACAGAGCCATATGTCAGAAGTATTCAGGGTCAAGAAATGGTCTGACACTCCCTGAATTAAGTTGTTTCTTATGGCTTACAAGTGGTGACTCAGCACCACGCTGACAGGGTTATACTGCAGAGATATCTTGAGCACTGCTGCCTGGTGAGTCACTTCAGCATATCTGTAACCCTGCTTGCTTCTCAAGACAGCCAACAGTTGGTGGAGCTAGGTACTGCTTACCATTACCTGCCCTTGCAATTCTCATTGCATCCTTTGTGAGTACAGCCTCAAACATCTCATCTTTGTGAGAGTTTCAGTCTAGAGAATCAGTTTCCCAGTGGGAAAGGGTTGCACTGGGAAGGGACAGCAAAAATCTCACAAGACAAGCAGAGCAGTGGCCTTGTCTTTCAGAGGGTGGCTTGATACAGTGGTTAGGAAATAGTATTTGGCTATCTTAATAGTAACTGTTGATATCTTATGCCCTTCATAGCACAAAGGCCTGTAGAAATGGGAGCATATGCTTCGTGTTGTGTCTGCTTTTTCACTTTAATCTCTCCTTTCTCCATAGCCCTATTGCTCCCTTCATCTCCACCTGAAGGTCTCAGAGAATCCCTATACCTCAGGAAACATTGCCAGCAGAGACACTGCCCCCAGCATTATTGTAGCTTCAGGTATGAAACATTTAAAGAGTGCCTGTATTTGATGTGCAAACACTGAGAAAATTCTGAACATGTGATGGATACAGAGGGCATGGAGTGTCCTGTGGGGTGTCACACTATCAGTAGGGCAGGCTGTCAGACAGAAGTCTTCATGGACCTTCAATTTTTCATCTGATTTTTACAGAAACTTACTTTCAGGACTGAGGCGATGATGTCTAACCTTATACTATCAAGAACATTAGATTCAAAATGGGGAATTTCTTTTATGCGCAGCGGTGCATAGATCTGTATACAGTGTTGGGTTTTTTTGACATGTATTTTCTTCAAACTGAAATTCTCTCCCTTTCCTTTATTTTTCCTCCCACGACTAAATGTTACATAATTACAAAAGATAAATGAATATGTTTAATTCCCTGATTTGCTAATTCTGCTGTTTCTGAAATTTTTCTTCACTAATTAATGTTCTACTTCCAGGTAATATAGGCCCTGAACTATCAGACAATGACATCAGTATGTTTGTTTCTTCTGATGCTGGAAACACATGGAGACAGGTACATGACACAGAATCACAGGATTTAAGAGTAATTGTAGGAACTGTCAAAGAGATATATTCAAAATGTTGTTTCGTTTTTGTTTCTTTTGATTCAAAATAGCTTTTTGAAAATCTGCACGAAAGGGAAGGCTTCTTTTCCCTTCCTGAGAGGTACAGAAGTGCCCAAAGAAAAATAGTGTGTATGTCATTATGCATCATATAACAGAAAATTATTTTTATAATTCTATTCAGTTTGGCTTCAGTTTAACCCTGTAGCAGAAAGGATTATTTCTTTTCATCCATTATTATACTTTCCCAAGAATTAACAGTTACAGTGTTCTACTTTTCCCTCACTGTGCATGGGACTGGATGATGAAGTTAAATCATAATAATATTTAGTGGAATCCCACCTGATAACAGAGCATGCTACCCTGCAGTGTGTCTATCTGCAAAAAAAAAAAAAAAAAAAAAAAAAGGAAGTTCTATTATTCCCATTTCATAGATGGGATATCATGTTACAGAAACCAAGAGTCACTTTCCCAGACTCACAATTACTGCTGCGAAAATTCAAGAGCAGATGTTTGCAGAAAGCCAATGCAAAATAAAAATAAAAATAATTAAAAAAAACATTGCCTTACTCAACTCAGTAACTTCTGTAGTAAGTACTTATCCTCTTTCATGATCATATTTAAAGAATGATGATGTTTTCTTTATACCAAAGAAAATAGATCTAAATATATGTTTCTTTTTTTAGATATTTGAGGAAGAGCACAGCGTTCTGTACCTGGATCAAGGAGGAGTACTGGTTGCCATAAAACACACGTCTCTGCCTATCAGACATCTCTGGTAATGACTCTGATTGTCCTAAATGTGATAGTCTGATACCCTTCCTTTCAAATGCCAGGAAGTAAAAAATCAGGCTGAAGCCACTGTTTTCTAGAAAATATCACTTCAGAAACTGACGAATGTTAACTCAGATAAAGCTAAGAAATCCTGGCAGCTGCAGCTTAGATAGCTTCAACTTGGCCAGATCTTAGATACCATCAACACCATCAACATAATTCCTGATTGACTAAGACTTGGAGGCTTGAGTTTGGTTATTTATATAATATGTAATCTGGATGATAGTTTTTGCCTCTTACTGAGTTGCCCAAGTACTCTTAGTTTTCAAAATTATTGATGAAGTTGTCTTCTGCATGGCAGACAGCACTTCTGAGCAAGAATCTTGTTGAAGAGCATCATGGTTATATAGCCAGTAAGACAAAATTATCTCTTCTAGTTATCATCCTTGAATTTATGTGGTAGGTAGAATATAGTTTTATGCTGTTTTGCATTGATTTACTGCCACTGCAACAAGAGTCATATCAGTATCTAAACCACCCAGACCCAAGTCATGGGAAGTAGTTCCAAGCTTTTGCTTAGACCCACCACAGGGAAAACTGCTGCTTAGAAGAGGCAAAGCTCTTGTGATCTGAAAATCGCACCTCCTTAAAGTATCTTTGGTTGGGGACCGAATATTAAGTTGCTCAAAATTATTTGTGTATTTTAAATATAATCATAGTGCTGGGCTACATTTTCTCCTTTAAGCATCAATCTCTAAGGTATCTTTATTAGTTTCTGCCACTTAAGTATTGGCCTTGGCTTAGCAGTATAATGCCAGAAAGCTTGATCAATGCTCTGATTTATAATGCTGCCACCAAAATTAGATATTCCAAGGGCTAAAAATACAATATTCAAGAACAGAAGCTACCTTCTACTTCCCATAGCAGCTGTAGTATCCCCCCAATTACAGTCAGAGAATGAGGGAAGAAGATATTAATTCTGCTTTCTCTATCAGGTTAAGTTTTGATGAAGGGAAATCTTGGAGCAAGTACAGTTTCACATCACTCCCACTGTTCGTAGATGGAATTTTAGGGGAACCTGGAGAAGAAACTCTCATCATGACGTAAGTGAGCATGCCATCATGCTAACATTAGTGGGAGCAACACTATAATAACCTTATGAGTATCGTTCACAACAGCGTTTCTGGTTGGTGACCAATCCAAGTGCTAACTGAAGCCAGGACTATACAGTCTTCTGTTGCTAAATCATCAATGTTTATTTGTGATATTATTGAAAGAATGACAATAAGATTGCTTGCAAGCTGAAAGCACATTATCATTTAGCTTACCAGCATGAAGCTCAACTCCTCAAACTGAATACGATTTAAAGAAAAGTTACTCTTGATAGATGAATATTTAAAAGAAAAATGATGGAGTATTTTATAGCTGTGTTTTTGCTACTACTTTATATTTTTTAACCGAGAAACAGAAAAATGAAGACATTCTTTGTAAGAATGAATGACAAAATGTTGCCTGGAGGCTGACTCACAAAAAATTGTGATTAGTTTCAATGTGGTATGCTGAGAACTGCATTGTGCATAAATCTAGATGCACTCTGCCAGAAATTGTGACATTTTACTTGATATCAGGTTAGTAAAAGGAAGAGGAAAGTTATTTTTCTGTCTATAAAAAATGAACTGACCTGTAATAAACAGAATATCTGGCTTGAGAACTAACCTGAGATAATAGAGATGTATGGAGAACAATACCTTCAGGTTCTGATTTTAATTATTGTGGAAATGATTCCCAAAGCTCATAATTAAAGATAACAAACCCTTGTAGGTATAACTATCTCCATCCCTATGTCAGGTCTTCTCTGGTCAGTTTGTGGAGTAGCACTACTGGGAGGATTATTTATTCACAGAATAAAAGCTGTGTGCACTGTAGAAGGTTTATAGGTACTTAGGAGTCTAAGTCTCACTTCCACTGTGTCAGTGACGTGAAAACTAGTAGGACTGAGAATCCTGTAGCATTTCTGCTGGAAATTAATCTCTGCTGTAACTAGAATACTCCACCTGGTGTTACCTTTTACTGTATGGCACTTTCTGCTGTATTCTGTAGAGTGTTTGGACATTTCAGCCACCGCTCAGAGTGGCAGCTGGTGAAAATTGACTACAAGTCCATTTTTGATCGGAGATGTGCAGAAGAGGACTACTGGACTTGGCAACTCCACAGCCAGGTGAGAAGCAAGGAGGCTGAGATCTGACCTGAGGCAGCTAATGATCCTACAGTTAAAGATCAGCATAATCCGCTGTGTTTTTCTGTTAGCCTTATGTATCCAATTGTCCTTTACTGGATGTTTTATTTTTCTCTTAACACTGATAGTGTTGGCCTATGAGCCCTGAAGGATGAACAGATGTCTTGGCTTGTTCAGTTATTAATGAGTAAGACTCTGTGTTATAAAAGGAGCAAAGGTTTAGAGGCTCTGTGCAGGCAATTAGCTAAGACTCTTATCTTCCAGCAGGGGGATGCAGCTGCAGCAGAATTGCTGCTACTGAAATAGGCCTGAAATCCTTTTCTCCTAGAATTCGCATGCAGTTCTCTCATCCTTACCTCTTTTCTCTTCTGTTCCTTCATGTCCTCAGAACCAGAGATTTTAGACCCTTCTAACTCTCTCACACTTGTTTCCCCAAGTTCTGCCCTCTCACCCTCATGTCTTGTTCACTCATTTTCATGCTTGCTCTGTCTCTCTCAGCTGTGGTACATCTGTTGCGGGAACCAGACAATTTATTCACCATTGTGTTGGCCCCCCTGTGTCCTGTTCCTGGCACATGTAATGCAGAGCTGCATAATTCCAGGAATTATCTCTCAGGTGTTGAATGAGTTGATGTGCTCATGTCTGTGGGCATGGGGGCATCTTACAAGTTCTGCCGAGTTTGGCATGGCAGCCTGTGTTCTATCATCTTGGAACAAAATATAGCCCAAATTCTATGGTTATATAAACACCACAGTCTTCACTGCAATCTAAAAAGGTACACCCATTTGTATCATCAAATGTTGTCTTGCTGGGCAATATCATGCTGGGCAAGAATTTAATAATGGGTGTGAAATGAAAGTAGCTTGACTCAGACTAGCTGCTCACACAAGGCAAAATGCCACACTAAAAATACCAATTATGACTTAGACACTGAGATTCAAGAATCCACAGCATTTTACACCAGGTGCCATTTGGGCCTTTCTCTTTTCATGGGCAGATCAAAGGTCTGAAAAGTTTATTTTTCCCATACTGATCTTAACATCACAAAAGGTAAAAAGTGAGACCCCACTTTCTTTTATTCTTTACTTTCTTGTGATTGCATAAGCAAAAACACCAAGAATTTTGCTGTATATCTTTGAAGATGTTGGCTTTGGAGCTTGCAGAACTATTTTTAGGAAGATGGCTGTGGACTTTTGCCTTTTGATTTACTTTCCTTTGAGTTTACAGGGCTTAGCCACATTCCCTAGATATAAACGTGTAGCAGGGCGCTCAAGATAGTGAGAGGACAAGGAAGTGTTAACATTCCAGTACATTACAAATCAAACTCTGGACAAAATGAATTCAGAAACTGTGGAAAGTATTTAGGCATATACATATTACTAATTTCTACTGAATAAAATCATTGCCAGAGTGATTAAACTAACGGAACAGACCTACTTTATCTCAGAGTGGAGGGATCAGGCTCTGTTTTCAGTTGCTATGAAACTTAATCTCTAAACAAGAAACGAGTCTGACTCAAATACTTATTGGGCTTGGAACAAATTCAGAATTGAATCTGATTCATAGGTAACCCCAGCTCATTTCTTGGTGTATATTGGAAAAGCTGCTTTAGTCTCAATTAAAGCTTCAGTAACTTTAATTAGCTCCACTGTACTGACATGGTATTTGACTTTCCATCCTTTTCTCTTGAGTCATAGCCCTTAATATTGCACAGTCTTGAAAAAATGAGTGTTACAAACAGCCTAGTGGGTGTAAGAGAAATATATTTTTGGTTTTGTTTCCAGGGAGAAGCTTGCATCATGGGAGCAAAAAGGATCTACAGGAAGCGCAAGTCAGAGAAGAAATGCATGCAAGGAAAATATGCTGGAGCTATGACCTCAGAGCCATGCGTATGCACAGATGCAGACTTTGACTGGTGAGCAATGGGCACATTAAATTGGGTCAGATCTACCTAAAATGATGTGCTTCCCACCTTACCAGAACACAGGGGTTGACAGGGTTGCCAACCACATGCTCAGGTTCTGGAAGACTAACTGACTAATGCATTGTCGGTGTGTTAGTGGTTAAGCCCCTTAAACCCATAAGGGCTTCACAGTCATGAAACACTTCTGATAAACGTCTGCTTTCATTGCAGAACTTCTCACTTTGAGAATTTATGTTTGTATTTCTTTGAAACTGATTGAGTGATTTGCTGCTATAAAGGCTTGTTGCTAGTAGCAGAACAAAAATACTGTAGTGATATTTGCTGGGGGGAAACTGGCATTTATTTCTTTTACATTCACCTAGAGGAAACATTCTGCAAAAGGTTTGCTGGGCTGTGAAAGAACATCTTGGAGAATACTTGGATGGTTAGGGTTGTGTGACAGACAGTTCACGTAGACTCATGAGGTCCTTTGGATCTGTTGGAATGGGGAGAATTTTGAAAGTCCTCCTATTAAAAGTAGCCTGAGAAAAATATCCTTAAAATACTGCGAATCTCTGCGCTGAGCAGACTGCTAAAAAGCCTTTCTGACTAGGAGGGTATTCCTCCTCCTGGTGAAACCACTTCTGTTTTAGAGCAAGGTATCTCTGAGCTCCTGTTATTCATGTAGTCCTCAGATCTGGATTTTGACTTTATCCATTTCAGCTTCCTTCTCCACTGCCTCTGAGGAAAAAGAGAATAAAACATCCAATTCAGAAATACTTACCACAAATAGTCATCACTTATTTATCTACTTAATACAGTCAGGAACATGGTATTACATAGATTTTCCAGAGAACGCTAGAAAAGCCACAGGGAAAAGAAGACAGGGGAGGTAAGAAATGGCAGAAAAAAGGTTCTGCTGGCTTGACTGAATTTCTCAGCCCGGATTCATTGTGTTAACAAAATCAAAGCTCTGCTTCTGTGCCGTAGTATTCAGGCTTCACTGCTGTAGCACCCTGCATAAGCTGGGCCGAAGGGGAATTTGGAAGAAAATCGGTCAATAAAGCCTTGCTGTGAAAGGATGTCCTCTGGAGGGGGTTTCCTGCAAGAAGATGATGCACTTTTCTCATCCTCATTTATGACAATTCTATAGTGCTTTTGAATGATCTTTTTTTTTTTTTATGCTGGTCAGGGCTCTGAATTGAAGTCGATTTAACTCATATCCCTCAGGCAGGGAGAAGCTCCTGTGCTATCTCTACTTGGGTTTGCAATCTTAACATAATCTAGGCAGCTTTTTGCATTAACAGTAATGGTTGCAGGATGCAGGTTTGTACACAGAATGAAAGAAGACAACAATCCCTGCCCCATTCAGTGTAGTTCGGATAGTGAATTTGTAAGGAGAAAATTTTCTTACCTAAGTTTGTCAGAGCTTGGAGTAAAATCAATCATATGTATATGATAAAGTTACAACGCACAAACAAAAAGCATTATTTCTGTTAGGCTTGTGTGTTGTTTTATCAGTTCAGAGAGTAGAAAAAAGCCAGTCATAAAAGACTTATAGATTGTCTGTTGTTGTTTTTTTTTCTCTTAGTAATATCATGAGTTCAAGGTTCTTTTCAAATTTGTATGCACGCCATTGTGGTTCTTTCTCAGAGAAAAGGGCACATTTGTTTATTGCTTTACACAGCAACAAAAACTGAGTGGCATTAGAAATGACTGTAGATTCTCCAACCTCGGGAATCTGAGCTCTTCTGACAGAAGATGTCTCCTCCTGTGGCCTCCATCCAAACCCACACTGCTCCCTGCATGGGCTGCAGCTCACAGCCAGAGGGCAATGGTGCTTCAGGAATGGGTGTGCAGAAACCCTCAACAAATCTGTCCTAGCAACGGCCTGGAAACGAGATTGTCCTCCTTCATTTAATTGATTTGGGTAAATGGATGACACCGTTACTTGTGTGTTATTAAGGCATTAATTTAGCTGCTTTCCTTCCATTGTGTTCCTTCCTGCTGTTTGGACAGTTATTACGGCAATATCTCTTTGGTAGAAACACCTTCCAGACATGGACGGAAATCTTCAGTGGTGCTCATTCTTCAGCTACCTGTCTCCCAGGTCCTTTAATAGAAACTTTGAGTGAAGTGTTGCTCTGCCAGTCCTCCCTCTGAACACATTGCCATTAATACTGAGCACTTCTCCTATCCGTGTTCCTATATCTCATGCCTTCGTGGGGAGCAGCAGCCTGTTTATGCTGGTACTAGTGACTTCAGATAGCTAAAAAGGTGCAAAGGAGCCTTACTGCAGATGAGAGTCTAACATATTTATCTCACTGATGATATTGACGAGGATCTGTCTGGCTCTTTTTTTTTTTTATTGGATAGCATTTAAATTACAGACCTGCCTGCTAGGTTTAATTCTTATGCTAAAACACCAGAGTCCTCTGCCACAAGAAACTGTCTTGACAAACTGCGTTGAGGCAGAAGGCAGATGCTGAATGTGATCAGACTGTGTTGGCTTCATGTGTTAGCACTCATTGGTTCATGCAGTCATGCAGGTGTCAGTTCTGAAATGAACGTATATTTGCACCCTAAAGTTAATTAAATTTGTTTTCATTCAAGAGAGCATACTTAGCTGACAAATTTTAAGTTCATTTTGAATGGCTGTGGAAAATAGAGATTCAAGTCTGAGGTGTATCTCTGCATCCTTAGGGGCCTAGATATCTATGAGGCACAGATTTACTGGAAGGACACTTGGGGGTTTTATATTCCCTGTTGAGATAAACTGGAGTGACCTGTACTTCTGAACACTGATACAGTTATAATCATATGCCTTCCTAGATACATCATTCAAAGTGCTGCTGAATCCATCCTCCTCTGAGACAAATACCAGCTCAAGTCCTTGGAATACTGTGAAGCAAGTAGAATTTCCTTTAACAGAAATCTGTACTTATACCATAGTTTAATATTAGAAAATACTAAGTTAATAAAGTGATAGTAAGGCATTACTACACCTGTGGCCACAGTTAATTATTTCTACAGGACTTTTTGGAAACTACAGATCAAAGGTGACTTTAATCACAGGTACCTTGATTCCACCCTATTTAAGGTCTGAAAAGTTTGTAGATCAGAGTGTGTAAAACGATGGGTAATATTTCCTGTTTCTGGCATGGCTGACCTTAAGGTGAAGCTGTTAAAATTAAGGAAATCCTGTGCTCATGTTAAGTCATCTCTGCAATCTCAGAAAGTATGAACATGGCAATAACTTTTCTGACTTACTTGATAATTTCTTTATCTTAAAGCAGTGGGATTACAATAACATCATGTAGATTTACTGTTCTTCCATTACAATATGTTTGTCACGTGTGTTTTCAAGCAAAAGATTTCCAAAAGGGATTTCTTTTCTTTGATGGTTACCTTGTGCACAAACACAAAATCAGGGAATTTGCCATGAGCTTTTGGAGTAGGGTTATAGAACTTCTGGATTCAGTCTGTCTTTAATTGCAGAGGAGGACTTGTGAATATAGGAGAAATAATGGAATACACAAATAGAATTCCTGTTTAAACTAGTATAAGTGGGTCCATATAAAACCATTGTCAGTGAGAGTCAGATAGTAGGCTGCTTCATGCTGATAAAACAAGCCCTGCTGTTAAATGTTCTGCTCTTATTTTGATAAGTACATTATCTATTTCACCTGAGTTCTTTTCAGGCAGGCAGAATATACCATCAATATATGCAAATTCCAATTCCCAGGTACCTGGCAGTGACTTGGCTAGCTGATTGCAGGCTGGAGCTGATGCCTTTCCTGTTTCCAGATTTTGCTATACTTGCTCTTGCTATGGCAATCCAATTGATGCTAATGCTTGTTGATTGCTGCAAAGCCTGTTGTGCCAAATTGTAGGCAGCAATTTGTTGTCAGCATCAGTGTTCTGCGTGCACCAGCCTGTAGCCAAGGAATTCATTAGATTCCAAGACTGCGGAGGTGAACAGGGGGCTGGTGCATCTGTAGAGAGATACGGAACAGCAATTCATGTCATTTTCTGGGATTATATTTCTGTAGGGCCTTAATGAGCCAGACGATTTGCAAGCCTGAGAGTGACACTGTGAAACTTCTGTGCTTAGAACTATTTCTGCTGTGGAAAATCCTATCATTTCATTCTCTTGGGTTTGAGAAATCCATGTGTAGTCACACCTAGTGAAGTCAAGCTTCTGTTGCCCAGATTTGTGAGTACTAACAGGAAGCAAAAGTATGGCTTGAGCGTAGATGTGTATAATAAGAAATCACAGATGGATACTGTTGTATTAAGTTGTACTGCAGATACTGATCCCCTCTGCAGCATATCTCATTGCTCTGTTTTGTTTTCACCCGATTACATAACGTTGTGTGCGTAGAGTGTTACAGCCTTTTAATTAGAGTGACACAAGATAACTTAGGAAAACAGTGCTGCAAAGTGTTGACAAATGAATTACAAAAATCCAGGAGTCCCACTTGTGTGTAAATATTTGTTTTCTCTAAGCAAATCAGAGTGGTGTTATTCTTCATTATAAAGTGTTTCTACAGCCATAGTGTTTTTAATCCAACAAGGATGATTAGAGGAGCACATGGCAATGGGAGAATAGGCTGGCTAATGCTTCCAAAGCAATTAAGCAACATTCAATCACTAGCATCTGAGTAAATAGATTCATGAAAATCCAATCACAAAAACTGAGGAAAAGACCCATTTAGGTCATCTAGTTCATTGCTGTTTCCTAGAGCATGTTCTCAGTTATTCGCTGTAGCTATCCCAAGCATCACAGCTGCCAAAATGTTCTTTTGGAGCAGTTGTGCAGTCCATTGTGTTTAGTTTTTCCACATGATGTGCAGCATTAGTTGTGGTTTTTGTTGTTGTTGTTGTTAATGTCATCTTTTAAATTGCTGGTTTCAGGTTACATCAAAAG
This sequence comes from Gallus gallus, assembly GCF_016699485.2. Taxonomy (NCBI): domain Eukaryota; kingdom Metazoa; phylum Chordata; class Aves; order Galliformes; family Phasianidae; genus Gallus; species Gallus gallus. The sequence goes on along the minus strand of NC_052537.1, from coordinate 25,958,746 downwards.
ATTTCTTTTCTTGCAAAGTTACAAGCATGGGTAAAAAATTGTGATAAAAGTCCTCTCAATGTCCACCTTATGAGTGGCTGAGATCCTTGGGTTTGTTCAGCTCAGAGCACAGGAGGCTGAGGGGAGTTCTCCTGGCAGCCCACAGCTTCTCTCAGTGAGCAGAGGGGCTGCACTGAGCTCTGCTCAGTGACTGTGCCCCAGGGAATGGCATGGAGCTGTGTCAGGGGAGGATAAGGCGGGCATTAGAGAAAGGTTCTGCACCAGAGTACAGTGGGCATGGCCCCAAGCTGCTGGAGTTCAAGGATTGTTTGATCAGCGCTCTCAGTAATATGATGGTCTTATGTGGAGCCAAGAGTTGGACTTGATCTTTGTGAGTCCCTTCCAACTCAGGATATTCTATAGATTCAGTTCCCTGTAAGCCATGATCTAACTCTAGTTGCTAACACTTAGATCTCCACACACGTGCACATAGAACAGAAAGGAAAATAGTTAGGAGTGGAAAAGACAGGGCATGCTGCAGTGAAAGGGTATGGCCAAAAAAAACCCATTTGACCCCTAATAACTTTTGTACAATCCACAAATGCTATTCCTTGGCATGGCATAATGAGTCCCATACCTATGTGTGCAGTAACCCTGCTCAGTCTGCAGAGCAGTCTTAGTAGAGTCTCTCCCGTTGTCTGTCTGGTGAGTCTCTACCCCGCTGTGGGCTGATGGTTGTCCTTTGACCAGTTCTTAGAGGAGCCAGGACAGGGATTCCACTGGCTGCACCCATATCATTGAGGGTTTTTGTCTCCTATTTTTCTTCATGCTTCTTTATGTATACAGACAGAAGCCTTTAATCACGTAATCTAACAACATTCTAATCCTCTTTTGTTTCAACATTGGGCTACTTGATACAAGATAAAGATAAGAAGTAGCATTCTAAGATTAAAGGTCATATGGCAACTGGATTTTTGGAATGGTGTCTGTGAACCTCTGGATGGCAATTCTTCAAAACGGTGACCCATTAGCTTCTCAGTTATACTGTATGGAGAAAGCTCAGTAAAAGGAATAAGAATGATTTTCTGTCCAGATAGTCCTCATTACTCTGTGACTAGGAAGCCAAACCATGCAAACAGAATACTGGTTAAAAAGGTTTTATAATTGTTTATTTGTTCCACATTAAGGAACTAAAAATGAACATTATTTATCGTGCGTTTATCTGAAAGCAAAAAGCAGTTGGAAATGTTGTTTTGTTGAGCTGAAGCAAACCTAGTCATAGCTAAACCCAAATTGGAGCAAGAGATTCCATTATGATGTATTGTTTCGAAAACCTTTATTTATTTATTTATTTGCAACATTTCCTCTTCCAAACCAAAATAGAAATGAAAATTACAGCCATTACCAAATTCCCTCTGTTAATACCTTCACTCTGCTCCCTCAGAGCTGTAGGTTTTCCTCTACAGATTATGTGACATGGTTTTCAAATACAATGAACTGTTCAGTTTTCCAAGAGATAACTGTGACAGCAGTGGTTGAAATAGGTGGAGATCTCTGGCCTTTATCATATTTTGGTTTAGAGATGAGCTAGAGAAACACTGTTGGACTGTCTAGGGAGAACAGATAAAGCAGTAGCTCATGAACTGCCTGAAAGAATCTTAATGATCTAGTTCTACTCATTTGTGCTGGGATATATGCAAGGTAACTTTATGCAAAACAAAAGCTAAAGCAAGATGAAGAATCTGTTATTCCATCAGTAAAAAAAATCAGAAACTGAATAAACAAACTGAGGAAAATGACAACTTGTATCAATAGTAGGCAGTGTGAGCTAATACCTGCATTTATTCTTTTTTTTTTTTAATGTTTGTGTGTAATTCTTTTCTGATGTTCGAACAGTGATTATGGATATGAACGTCACAGAAATGGGCAGTGTTTACCAGCATTTTGGTATAATCCATCTTCCTTGTCAAAAGACTGCAGCCTTGGACAGAGTTATCTCAACAGCACTGGGTAAGTGGTGCACTAGACAGTATTTTAGCCAGAGCAGCCACATGAACTTCAACCCAATTATGATAGCATTTACCATTGGTGACTCAAAGCTGGCTGAAGTCCTTGGGACTTCTTCGTTACTGAATTTGCTGGGGTGCACAGTAATGCCCTCCAGATCACCATCACATATGGTTCAGACCTTTCTATGAAAAATGATGTCATAAAGAAACTTGAGTGGAAAATGTAAGGCAAAGGCCAGACCACTAAATCTCTGAAAGCAACCCTGTTAAAATCATGTGGGATCACATGAGCCAGAAAGAATGGGAAATAAATTAGAGGAAAGAGATGAAACTAATATGTATGTACAAAGTAGTAATAGATGGGCAGTTAGTCCAAATGCTGATTGTTCTTCAGCTCTTTTGGACATCAATAAAAGATGCATTTTTTATTAAACGACTGACCTCAAACTGCATTTCTCATGCAAGTGATTAAAACAAAGGAATTTAAGATGTTTTGGAATTCTGTACATTCAAAGATAGGCATAATTTGTCTTCGACTTTATCATTACTGTAAATTCTAGAGGCTTACGTCTTTGGAGTTGTCTCACTGCTGATGACAAAGGAATGGTTTTGAGACATGAGAAAATCTGTTTAACTGCCCAAAAGTGTAATAATATAACACAATTCCATACTATATATGTATATTATTTATTTATAACTTTTATAATTATTTAACTTATAACCGACATTGTCATAGAATTCTATGTTTTATGCAGTGTATGTAGTATGTGGTATACAGCTGTGCTAAATATTACATGTCACTGACACCATTATTAACTACTTATATGGTAGGTATATGCTGAGGAGAAATCATAAAACCTATCTGAGAATCTGCTTTCTTCCAATCTCCTTCTAAGAAAGCTCAGAAGTGTACCCCTGTTCCCAGTTAACCCTGTTGTGCACCCTGTCAGCATCTTGTACAATTCCTCTCTTTACCTTTGCAGGTACCGAAAAGTTGTTTCTAATAACTGCACGGATGGTGTGAGAGAGCAGTACACAGCAAAACCACAGCAGTGTCCTGGCAAAGCTCCCCAGGGACTTCGCATAATAACCTCTGATGGCAAACTTACAGCTGAGCAAGGACACAATGTCACTTTTCTGGTGCAACTGGAAGAGGTAGGCTCTACGGGTGTACATCAGTCTGAGTCATGCCAACCGAAGTTTTAAAGTGGTGGAAAGGTGAATAGAGTATAGGATGAAAACAGCTCCGTTATGTATCTGAGGAAGACGTTAGATATAAGGAAAAAGTTTTTTACAGTAAGGGTGGTGAGGCACTGGAGCAGGTTGGCTGAAGAGTTGGTATCTCCATCCTTGGAGATGTTCAAGGTCAGACTGGACCAGGCTCTGAGAACACCTAGCTGTAGGTGTCTCTGTTCATTGTAGAGAAGTTGAACTAGATGACTTTTAAGGATCCCTTTCATCTCAAAGGATTTTATGATTCTCTGCGTACTGTTCAGGTATCTGGGGGTAAAATCTCAAGATGTCATCAGCACTGAGTCTGAAATTGATTGCAGATGTGAAACGGACTCAGTCTCTGGCCAGAATCTGTGTTGCTGTTATATCTCTAACATAATTTCGTATGCCACAGTACTCTGCTCTCCATTTATGAGTCTTTAGAAAAAACAGCTTAATTTTTTTTCCACCTGTTTTCTCTGCTTACCACTTCCTTTATCTATGATTAATTGTAGGTTCCCAAATGATAACTTCCACAAAGTAACTATTATCTCTTTTTCCCTAAACTTTGAACTTCTACCCTTTGTCATGAGCAGCTGGCCAATAAATCCTAAAACAACTATGCTTTTGCACTGGGGGATAGTGCATAGCCTTTAGAGCTTAGAGTATTCATGGAAATTACTTCTGACCCTCACCATAGTAAATGTCATCAGTAGCGAGGAAAGAGAAATAAGGATGACCTGTGGTGCTGAGTTCTGTAGGGATGTGTTGGGGTTTTTACACTCTATTATTGATATTTTCTCAGCAAACAAGTGTCCTGATCTGCAAAGACAATAACGTAATACAACGTATCTAACCTTAAGCAGTTTTACAATTGGAATGTCCATTTCCTCCAAAATGCGGTCTCTATTTTAGTAGTTGAAGTCATACAACATAGCTACTGCAGATGCCATCATAGCAGTTTGAACATATAATTTGACCAGGATACATTACTGATTTCTGTGTTTAAAGATGAAGACAAGACGTACAAAATGAGATTCAGAGCTTTCAGACTTTATTTCAAAAAGTATATAAGCAACCAAGAGAGATGTTTTTATATTCTCCCCCAAAAAGTGCTTATTGGTGCCTTTCTATCCTCAGAAAAGTCTTACAACAGATTGAGAGAAAGAGATGGGTAACATAAGACATCAATCACAAATCTGTCAAGGAATTATACCAATAGGGGGAGATGTAGTAACAGTGGGAAACTCAGAACAAATTTCCTGCTTTGAATGTTCCAACTTGCATATCTTGTAGGAGTGTCCTTGACACTCTGTTATACACAAGTCTGTTGTGAACTGTACTGTGTTTTCAGTTGGTCACGATCTTTTCTGATAACGCTGTTTCAGTTTTCATCAGTTTGGATACATGCTGTGCATCATGAAGTATGTAAAGCATATTTTGATAAGTGAGTCAGCTGCAGTGGAAATCTAAAGGGGACCTGTTTGGGGAGTATTTCATAAGGAGGAGTTTAGGAGTTGCTCTGAGCACTGAAACAGTAATGATCAGCCTGCAGCCTTGGTGATTACTTCCCTGCTAGATGAATCCTGATCTTCTGCTCCTAGACTTGCCAACGTAAAGAATTTGCAGAATTTTTGAGGTGAATTTGACCTAATCTGACAATGTCATTTGGGCTGATCTTACAACGAAAGAAGTTTTCAACAAAGATGGAAGTTTGCCCCGATATGTGCTAGCATATATGTGTCATATAGCACATATATGACAGGAGAGAGTAAACTATAGTCATAGGAACATATTTTTATATACACTAGATTATTTCTCAAATAAACCATTTTAGTAAAAAAAAACATCATACCGCTCACCAGGGAAGTTAAACAACTCAGTAAAAGAGCAACCGTCCTGTCATAGAGCGGGTATCAAATTCACATAGTTGCAGAACTTCTGAAGCTGGAAGGGATCACTGGAGTTTGTTAGGCTTGATTAGTGTGGAGTTTGTTTAGTCCAACCCCTAAGAAAGTATCCTTCCTTTACAAACAAGACGCAACTTGCCATATTCTGTTGAGTTGTGCCTTGTACCAGCGTACAGCACAGTGTAATCTAGGATGTTTACCATCCAGCCAATCTGTGTTACCCATCTGCTGAAGAGAAGGCATCAGGCATGCTGAAAAAGGCTAGATATTCCTGTGTGTGCACGTGTGTCTTTTCCCAATGTCATATGGAGAAACTGTGTCCTATTCAACCTCCTGGAGTGATGGCCAATATTTTTAGTGCTTGATGCTGGTAGGGACTCTTTATCTTTTGTTACAAACAATATTTTTCAGGATATAAAACAAACAAATGTAAACCTTTGCTTATGTTATGGTCCCTTTTCATCTTACCATCTCCTGTATCCTTCTGAGGTGGTTTGTTTGAAGCCTTCAGATCTGCAGAGCTGTTTCAAAAAACACAGCCTCCCAACTCTCTTTCTTCAAGCTTACATTCCACTTAACAGTTTTTAACTAAAAGAGGAGAGATTTAGATTAGGCGTGAGGAAAGAATTCTTTACTGTGAGACTGGTGAGGCCCTGGCATGGAGAAGCTGCGGATGCCCCACCCCTGGAAATGTTCAAGGCCAGGCTGGATGGGATTTTGACCAACCTGGTCTAGTGGGAAGTTCCTCTGCCCATGGCAGGGCATTGGAACTGGGTGGTGTTCAAGGTCCCTTCCAACCCAAAGCATTCCGTGATTGTGTGACAAGCAAGTGAAAGATAAGAAACTGGTGAGCCACAGCTTGAGCTATGTAGTATTATTTTCTTTCTAGATCCCACCTGGGTCTGAAAAGAGATTCAAACTTCAGATGCAGGCTGACTGGAGGCCCTGAAAAATCACAACATTTATAGAATAGAAGGGGATATCTGAGAGAGGAGGAAAATTGTGGCAGCGAAAATTGATGTTTTCACTAAGCTGTGGGAGTCAGACAAGATTCACATCACAGGGGTTTCTTGTGAAGTACCCTTATGTCTGCAGTGATGCTCAAGGCTGGGATTGTGGACTGTCATTCTGATCATGACAGTGTCAGGCTGGGAAGGTTTCTCCAGGTTAGTTCACATATTAGGCTGAATATAATCATTGTGAAAATCTTACTGTACGGCAGCAGTCAGAAAGCATCAGTGCTTCCTTTTATAATTAGCATGTATGTCATTGTACAAAGCATTGTGGAAGTATTTCATAAGCAGAGCACCATAGTTAAGCTGGCAAATTTGTTCTTAAATTTCCATTGAGCAAAGCAGAATGGTGACAGGGTCTCTGTCACTAAATGGCAGAATGGGAGAAAAACAGCTGTGCTTTAAAGATGTTTTCTCATTGCCTCAAAATGCTCTCACTGTGAAGGTTAATCCTTTGTCCTGCTCTGGGCTCTGTGTGCAGATCAAGGGCTGGTACCCCACACCTGTAGCACTCATCTAGAGTTGCTTCTCATTCTAAATGACCTGAATCCTTGCTTTATTTTTCCACAGAAAAAATAATAATAATAATCATAAATTCACTCAATTAAAAAAACTACAAAGACTTTTTTTTTTCCCAGCCAAATTCTTAAACTCAACATCCCTGACATATTTTCCTGCTCTGCTGTAGAAAATAGAGGAATTTTGTTAAGCAACTGTTATTTCTGCATGTCTTCCCCATCACACGGTCATGAAGATCTCTTTCCTGTCACAAACCCAGTTGTTATTTCTATATTTCTCTTATTGGTATGAACATCAGACATCTGTGGTTCTTGCTACACTGTTTCAGCAGAGACACTAAAAGCAGCAGCCTCCAGAACAACTCTGTTCAGCACAATGGCTTTCAAACTTGTTTTATCTGATTGCTCATATGTCTTTGCTGAAGAAAAGGATGGTAAAGACATTCAGGGCAGAATGGTTCAGGGCTTTGGCTGTTTCATTACAGATAATTCATGGAGAAACTGCCTACTCTAATTTATTTTTTTATCTTGATAAATTGACAGTCAAAAGTCTTTGACATTCCAGATCTGCTTCAGTTCTCACTTGCCAAAGTCACTCCATGGGAGTAGATTTTGGCTTGCTTTTGACTACTTTCTTCTGCTATATTATGTTTTGATTAGGTTAATATATCGGTAAATTCTTTTTTTCTTATAGTTCTAGCCATGGACTGGCATTCAGGCAATCTGAACTCATTCTTGAACTGCTCTCTGAGCTATTTCTGTGTGACCTTGAGTAAGGAACTTAACATTTTTGCTTGTTCCTTCATTTGAAAATAGAACTTTTCTTACTCCCTCATGTCTTCCATGCCATTCCTATTTATGGTGAATGCTTATAAGGCAAAAGAAATCTCCCATGCTAGATGAATATAAAAATAAAGCCCCAGATTTCGTGTCGACCACTGTGGCTTTCTGTAATGACTTTTAGTAAGTGGTTGCCCGAGGTACATTCTGGGTGCATTTAATGAGCTTAGTGGACCCTACTGACCAAGGGACAGTGCTATGAAAACTTCCCACCAAGGCACTGTGGCCTTCAGAATTCAACTCAGCTGAAGTCTCTGGAGGTAAGCTTAGCGTTAGGATTGTTTTGTTGTTGATGTAGTCAAAATTAAAGATGCGAAAGCTAGTAGTACATGATGAAAGCACAGGCTGTAGTTTTTCACAGTGTCCTACTGTGCTCCCTTTTTGATATCACAAGTTAGTTAGTAAAGATGACAGAAATCTGAAACCTTTATCCTAACTTTAAATGCACATGCTGAATCATGGCTGTTTATCTTTCTAACACCAACACGTTCCTCTTAATAGCACACAACCAAAGATCAGTACATCCCCTCTCCCATACCACTGTCATCTGAATTATAATTGCACTTTCTCTCTTACTGATGATGACAAGATTGTTAAAAGAAATCGGAGCCTTTCATGCATTTTTTAAATCCACTGCTAAAATTCCATGAAAATGTATCAAAGCTGACCTTTCCTTCATGATGACACACAATGCTACAGTCTTCTAATGTACCTCCAGTCGTGTAAGTTGAGTTATTTGGTGTAATCCTGAGAGGCTGTAGTTTCTGATTCCTGTGGAGCACAGATCTAGTCCCGTAGAAGTTCACAGATGAGTCGTGCTGGCAGATCTGGCAGTCATAACAAAACATTCAATTAGTAGAATTAGATGTGTTGGTGTAGAAAAAGAAGTACATGTACCAGGCCTTATAAAAGACACATTTTTAATCAATTTCTGCTATTAAAGTTAAAGATCATCTCTTAATAAGCAGGAATTTAAAAAGAAAATGTCATTTTCTGTATTTGACCAAGTTGAACGTAAGTATCTTTTTTTAAATTAAGTACATGCCTTAAACAGACAAAGACAGAAATTATCCCACGTACAGATATTTGGTTGCAACGGAAATGTTTGACGAATGTTTTCTCACAGTGACAAGAAAATGTCACAGTGTATAAAAGGTTGCTCTAAAGGAAGCACAAAACAGATTTCTAAAACATTAATTCATGAAGACAGTTCAACAGTGGTGTCTGTCTCTTGCAGAGGATAATTAAATTCATTTTCAACATCTGTAAGGAAGGAGGCACAATTTGATGCATAATTGAAGACTTAAAAATTAAATCTGAAACATGGGAAACAAAATTAAAAACCTTGAACTGTGTTTCATTGTTTTAATACTTCAATTTATATACAAAGACTGTAAGTTAATAAGGAAAACTCATTATGAGAACCTCCTGGGCAAGATTTAGATAGAGTGTTTGTGATGAGTTTGAATGAGCCCTAACCTCAGATACATTGAAATACCAAGACTTCATGAAAGTAATCAAAGTGTAACAATACTGTTATGAAGCATATAGACAGTTTCTTGGGATATCCCCAGGCAGGAAGCTTCATGGAGTTTGTTGGAAGCATCTGTGTCTTACGAATGCTTTATTGTTTTGGCAAGATACGGGGAAAAATGTGTATTTTGGTCTGGGGAATGGAGAATGTTCTGTTTATGCTTAGAAAGTCTGTAGGCATTTAATGAGAAAATCCCTTAGAAAACAGTAAATTTCCAATTTATAGTTTAGCATCTCATGGTGTATGGGAAGAAATAAGACGGGGCCTTGGGAAAAATTGTTTTTAATTCCCAGGTGTTCTTCTCTGGCTAACAGGAATACTCAAATGCTTGAAGTTTGATATGCACATATGTCTTTGGCTGAACTAACACCTTTATCGAGTGTGCAGCCTTCAGATATACCCAACTTTGTGCACATTGCAATGCATTATAAACAAAATATTGTATATTTTACCTAATACTTGGTAAAAAGAAAATGAATTCCATCCACTAAAAGTACTTTTATTTTTCCAGCTATTATAACTGTGGTTACCTACATAGTGTGATTAAAATACATGCGCTGAATGCACAGATATCACCACAAGCAGCCATCTTGTCAGATTTTTCCCCCAGTGCCTAAGAGCACTAGCATTAAAGACCTCTTCCAGTGAAGGCTAGAGAGGCTGCCCAAAGACAGTTCGGCACCGAGTGCATCAAAGTGCTTTGCTGGGAGTGCAGAAATAATGTAGTAACTTTTGTGTCTACCTTAATCGGGCTAAAAGCTTCAGAAACCCAGCTTCAGTGCTGGACTTGTCAAAATGCTGAGGAGAAGCCAGAAAAAAAGCCAAAGGAGAGATTTTTAGCAAGATGTATGTATATGCATTGGATTGTTTCAAAACAAATCCTCTCTTGGAAAATCAGCCACTTGCAAATGGCTCTCTGGAGCTGGGGTTGATGTACATCAGGTGCAGGCTGTAAGGAAATGTTTTGATTTTGGCTTTCCTACTTTGTCTTTTGTCTTATTCTGCCCGTACTCTTTCCTGGCACAGATAAAACATATTAAAAAAAATAGACAAAATCACAGTCTCTTTGTTTTTCTGACTTTTTTTCTCTCCGTTCCTAAGGTAGAATTTTAAATGTCAGCCTTTCAAAATGTGACGTCTTCAGAGAAGTGTTATAGCCTGGGTCTTACTGAATGGAAAGTGCTTTTCCAGTTCAGAGGGCTTTAAAACAAAACAGAAAAAGCTAAGACAAATGAAAAAGGCTGTGGGAACAGCAGCTCAAGTTCTTCTCCAATTAGGTTTTCAGATATCTGTCAGTATCTTTTCTCCCCTAGGAATTTGGAAGAAAATTTGAAATTAAATCCTGCATATGTTGGAAATGGCTCCCTTCCCTGGCAGCACCTGTAGACACTATAGGTTTCATGGCTATAGAGAAAAATGAAGATGAGAAGAAACATTTGTTAGAGCATGAATTTTGACTCTTTTGCTGAAACGGGGCTGTTCTAATGTGGTATTGCACTTTTCATCTTCTCTGCTACTTCAAATATGCAGAGGAAGATACCTTGTCCTGAAATATATCTCAACTGCATGACCTCAAATATATTCACATATGATAAAGCCAGCAGGGTCACTATGGCAGTGTGGTTTTAATCATGCAGACTGCAGACTGCTTTTGTCCCAGCAGCATGGCTTTGCTGAATAATTTTTGAATGTGTCATCTCTTTTCAGTTTAAAAAAAAAGGGGGGGGGGAAGAGTAAAACCCTAGCAATGACGGGCATAGAGGAACTGGAAGAGCTTTTAAGGGTCCTTCAGAAAACTGATGTATGCTCACCTTTGTCTGTGGAGGCATATACCATTTGGTGCCTGTTGGCTCTGTCAAACGGGGCTTCAAGTCAAAATACCACTGAACGGTTGTAGACGTGGCATTGAGGGACGCGTTTTGGTGGGCATGCTGATGATGGGTTGATGGTTGGATCTGGTGATCTTAGAGGTCTTTTCCCACCTTTATGTTTTTATGATTCTATCTTGTTTGTACCTTTGCACATCCTCTTTCATATACCTTGTGTCGCTTAGGGACTTAACTGCCTGTATCTTAAGGACTTGGAGAGAAATGGCATGGGGTATCTCTAGGAAGCTCCAGGCACGTCAGGGGATGCCTTTCTCTCCACACATTCAATCTGGGATACTCCAGAGCAGAGCAATGCAGTTACTTTTGTCTCATCCCTTTGGAAGCAGCTGAGCTTCCAGCAGGGCGCCAGGGCAGTATAATGAGTACCACTTTAACCTCTACAGAGTGTCTGGAACAATTTATCTCTCTTGCTATCCTGAAGCAGAGCTCTGCTCTTCTTCCCATTCACATTCCATGCCACTTTCCATTCAGCCATGCTTCCACCATTTCTGACTTCACAACAAGAGATAAAAAGACTGAGGGAACATGAGGAATGTGAACAATTCTGTTCCAGTTCTCTCATACTCACACATTTCCCTTTCTGATGTGAAAAGCTGCCTGATGCCAACCACTTACATGGGTACCTTTCCTTCCAGCTAGGCATCCAGAGGACTGCTTCTATCTCAGGGTGGTAGGAGTAGAAGGAAACCAAAGTAAATTAAGTGTCTTTTCAGCCAGTTTTATGGGCTGCCCTCAGCTATTAATTTAGTGACATTCTTCCAGACAGTGGCAGCTGCCTTGGGACCAGCCTGGGAGTAAGCTGCTGCATAGCAACAGGGAGCTGGGACATATCCCATGTAGGCATCATGCGGAGCCTCCGAGGGCGCTCCCAAAAGGAGAGAGAGTGCTTTAAACTGAGACAAGATTCTGTGTCTCATCTGAAAGGCAGGGGATATGTGGCAGCCATGGTTGCTATACAAGGCAGTGTAGGCTGTATTTGGTCATGAGAAGCTGCCCTTACCGGAAGCATGTGACTGCCTTGTGATATCAGAAAATCTTGCAAGCATTTCTAGCATGTAAAAGACATGGATTATCTTTTGGGGTTTTTTTGGTGTTTTTGGGGGGGTTGTTTTTGTTTTGTTTTGTTTTTGTATACAGTTCAGACTGTATACAGTCTCTGTTAAATTAGCTTGCAAACAAAATCAGAAACTGGCTTTTTGTGTGTAAAGCAGAATGAGGAAATGACATCATCATCCTCTTTTGGGTTTTAAATGTCTTTTAGGACTGTGTGGCTCTGACATTTGACAAGACCACATGTAGCAGGCTGGAATTCAGTTTCAGAAGCAGAAGATTAAAACCTGTTCTAGGATTGGTTTGCATTAAAGAGTCTGGCATGAATAACACACATCTCTGAAATCCTTGGCTTTGGTTTAAAATTTTTTCCCCCCCAGCTGTGAATTTTATTTATTTACTTATTGTAATTTATTGTAACAGCTCTGAAACCTGCCAGATTAGCAGCCCAGGAAACTAAGGTCACAGAGTGGCAGTCTGAGTTGCGCTACAAACCCACTCTGATAGGATTATCTCTAGGCAGGAGGAGAAGAGTTTAATCAGCCTTGTCAATTCATTAGCCCTCCCCTTCTGAGGCAGTCACAAAGGGTCCCACTTAGTGTCAGTGATGCTGGTAGCTATTCTGAAATAAATACAAATCCAGCTCACTTTGAATCAGGCCACTGAACAAGTTGTAAGCTCCTTTAAGCGGTTGTTATCATGTGAGGCTGAAGAGGTTCTTTTAACACCCTGCTGCTTTGGTAGGGTTGACCCTTCCCTGAGGACTTCTCAAAGTTCCTTCTTGCACTGTTTTGTCTATTTTTTTTTTTTTTTTTTTTAAATTTAAAATGCAAAATGCATAATGTGGGTTGTTCCAAAGACTCCTGAGGCAAATAGTTACCCACATCCTCAGTGCTTGCTGAGTGTCACTCCCACTACAACACTGCTCTTCATAAGGAAACCCGGGGAAAGGAGCTGGTATGTTTACAAATAATCCCTATCCTTCCTGACAGGTAGGAAAGCAAGGCTACAGTATACACCTTCAGTTGTACTTCACCCTTTGATAATGCAGCTAAGTTAACCTGAAGAAGGATCACTTTCTCTCCTCACGGCGTCTGCTGTGTAAGTTGTGTAAGTGACCACCTTTCCTCTGCTAACATCAGGAATGTGACTATGCACTGGATGGTCTACATCACTCTACTGATTCAGTCTCTCTCAGTCGTTTGCTGTAGCTCCCACCAGGACTCCTGCTGACATCAGAGGCTGTGGACTGATCCTCCAGGAAGTCTCATTCAGAAAAAAAAAAATAAAAAAAAGTCTATTCTGACCCTTTGTTTTTTCTGTCACCACAGGGAGACCTCCAGAGATCCCTCATTCAGGTGGATTTTGGCGACGGCACTGCTGTTTCATATGCCAATCTCAGCTCAACAGAAGATGGGATCAAACACACCTACCAGAATGTGGGCATATTCCGAGTGACTGTGCTGGTGGAAAACAGCCTGGGATCTGACAATGCTGTCCTCTACCTGCACGTAACATGTAAGTATGTTCATACTCATTGTTAGCTTCTGTCCCGCTCTGAGAGATGATGTTTGGACTTTGCATGTGGGAGGATGGAGTGATGGGAGATAGTGAGTGTTTGTCCTCCAACAGAGGACTCCAGAATGGGAGGAGACACAAGTTTGTTTTTTGAATAGCAGTTTGTTTTTTGAACCTCTAACTTTGGTCCAATGTGAGACATCTCAGAGTAGTATCATTCCCTTTCTGAAATGCACTGTCATAAGCGTGTTCACAGTGCCAGAGAAATAAAGACATCTTTAATCACTTTTAAAAACCTTGACTTCACTTTGTACAATGTTTTGCCCTTTAATGAAATGCAGCCACATTTGGGATGGAAACTTGTGCATTTCAGTCTTTCTGTTGTCATAGGAACCAAAATCCTGGTGTTAAAGAGTTTAACAAGAAAAAATGTTATCTTCACATTGCTCTTTTGCTATTCTTTTCAACCTTTTTATACATTGGCTCTCTCTGATTTACACCTGAAATGTATCTCAGTCCTTGTATAAAACCAGCAATGTGTCTTTCATCTTTATTCTTGCACATGCCTGTGAACACAAAGGGTTTTAACGGTTACTGAAATGTTGTAGTACCTCTGATGGATTTTGTTTGGGCCCATAATTTGTTTTACATGGTGTGATTATTTCCTTTTGTTTGTTCATTTTGTTATTTTTGTTGGGGTTTATTAATTAGTTATATTTCAGGCTGTGTATCTATGTGATGGATTTACTGGAGGAAAAGAATTTAAGAACTTAGCTATTTTTATTTATGCTAAGCTTTCAGAAATACTACTTAGCCTCTACCAAAGTAATTCTACATACTCCCTAGATAATTCAGCATATTCCACATTCTGTAACTCTGCTTTTGGAGTTACTTCACTTAGCATGAAATCAGCTGCATCTTTAGGGGAAGAGGGCAGATCTCTAATGGTGCACAGTCGTATCAACAGATGGGACCAGTGGGATTTGTAGGTGTGGCAGACAGGAGGTGTATGTGGGAGCACGATGGGAACAGGAACAAATACCTCCCTGAACTTCTTCCTTGAAAAAGACCTGAGGGTAAGGAGCGTAATGTACCATTTATGATTCCCCTACCTGATACTGGTCTTCCATAAACTTTTATGTCACATAGTCCTTCAGCAGTGTCGTGTGTTTGAAAAACTCCTATCTATCTTGTAAAAAAGAACTCTGCTGATAAATCAGATTCTTATCAAGCTTTGGTATCTTATTTGTATACTTATCCTGTATTACTTTGGCTTTGAGTCACTGGTAAGGCAAGGTAAGGTCTCTGCTATTAGATAGCTACTGTTTTTTTTTGTTGGTTGGTCGGTTGGTTTTGTTACAGTAAGGGAACTCTGCTCAGAGTAGATGTTTATATGCTTTCACGTAATTTCTTCAGCAACTGAGGAAGCACAGGCTTGGTCCAGCAGAGAGTGCCCCTGTCTGCAGAAGACAGGTTCTGGAGTCACATTGCAGTTTGCCTTTCTGCTTGTGCTTGGGTGCTTAGCAGGGGAGCTGCAGGATGCAGCAATCCTCCTCCTGCTGCTGCTGGTTATGAAAGTCACCTCAACAGGAGCTGTGGTCTTTTTTTTTCCCCCATGCCTGTGTAAAAGGTCACTGGAAACAAATGGAGCAGTGTTTCAGTGGTTGATATTTCACAAGAGGTTCTGACAGCCTTCTATGAACAGGATTGGTAATTGTTTGCTGTTTGACAACAAAGGTCCATGGGGACCTTTGCACACGCTCAGCCTATCTGCACAGTAATGAGCCCACACAACAATAACCACTCTGTTGTGCAACCACAAAATAGAAGCAGGCAGCAGGGTGGCCCTCATCCTTACCTGTATTGGCTTTCTGGGTTATAGCTGATTTAATTCTTTTTCTTGAGCCATAGAAGGCTTAAGAACTGTTTTGACTGTTTTAGCAGTATAATTAACAATATCCAGATGTCTTCATGCTGTGACTTAAATACGTGACTTAAATATGTCACTGCATGATCACTGCAGCCTGGTCTAGATTATATGTGACTGACCCCCAGAGAAGCCACAGTCTGAAAGATGTGTCTCACCTTTCTCTATGTGAGAAGAATTAGGGACCTCAGAGCAGATTACAAACTGAGTACGGTGCCATTCAGACTAGCAATAGATTTGCTGAAGCCAGAGTTGTACAATAAAAATTCAGTCCCTCATAAAGCCTAATGCACAGATCCACAAAAGCTTCTAAATCTATGGAAATGCTTGCTTTGCCTCTCAGCTCTCTAGTGAGCAAGGCTACTTTATTTAGCCTGGGGTGCATAAGCATGAATTTGGCCTCTGGGAAGTCTTGTAAGAATATGTGACCTGACAAGAAAAACACACTCTGTGCTGCTAAGATCCACAGGAAAGCAACATGCAGCCCAAGCTTCAAGAGAGCTGTAGAAGGGGCACTAATGGGGGGAGCTCTTGTTACAGACCTGATATATGAGTGTGAGTTACCTTGGGCCTTCCAGCACCCTTCCTTACCTGTGACCAGCAGCTTTGCTGAGGACAAAGCTACAGGTGCTGAGCCACAGTGTTTGTGATCTCCACGAGAGGAAAGCTTCTTTCTAGTGCCCTGCTCATCCTGCTGCGGTCCCTCTGCTGCTGTTCCAGAGCTCCACGGATGCAGGTTATTTTTATATTTCCAACTCCACAGGTGCAGGAGTATTTTGGCGTGCACGGACTGTACCTTGTATAAGGTCTATACATTGAAATAAGTCTCTACAAACTTACCTGGAAGGATGCAGTCTCCTAGCAGTTAAGAGCTCATCCAGAATGAGCTATCCCCATCTGCTGGCCAGATAATAGTTCAGCATTTCAGCCACTTTGACCCATCAGCTATTTGCAGAGAAATGCTGAGGCAGAATTGGCTTGTTTGAGCCATTCTTTCATGTTCTTTCTAAGCCAGCACATGGTACTGGTCTGAGGAGAGGCTGGGTGTCCTCTGCAGCGTGTGGTCTTTTAAGCTGTATTCAGAGCAACTGTATAGTTATGTTGGAGTGGACTAGATATTACACGGGTGTCACTGTCACTACTGTCACCACAGCAGGTATGAGGAAATATATTCCTTTAGAGGTCTGTGCTGGTGGTACTTGGCATTTGGCAAACATCCCAAAGGATATCAGAGCTGCAAAATATTCAGCTTGGGAAGCTGCCATTTCTCAGTTCTTAGTGTCCTGCAGGTCACAGAAATATGCCTGAGCAGGGAAATTCCATTAAAATCAGAAGGATGAAATTCCGGCTTCTCAGGAATTTATAGAAGGGGCGTTGACTGCTGATTATTGAAGGAAAAATGAGCCACAGTCTGGTCTATAGCAGTCTATGGTTAGTTATATCGTGAGTGACTCTTAATGGGGGGCTGCATTAGGTTAATCAGTGGCTGTGTCTATACAAGAAAGAAATCTGCATTTTAATAACGATTCAGAAAGAGTGGTTCTCGTTTATGCTGGCACTGCTTATACAGTCTGGTTTGGATGAATTTTTCCATGCCTCTCTGCATGTGTGTGAGGCAGGGGATGCTTGCTTTAAAATGTTCTGTGTTTCTCCAGGTTGGAAAACCAGGGTCTAAGTGATGATATATGCATGTGATGTTTTCAGAAAAATCCTCTCCTGAAATGTAAAAGATTCTTTAGCAAAGCATCTCAATTCTACATGGACAATGCAGTTCACCCTCTCAGGCTGTGGTCTCCACTTCTCATCACTTAGAAGCTCGCAGATGTAGGAAGTGGATTTTACTTGTCCCCATATCACCTGGGAAGTCTTTCTTTTTTTTTTTTTCTCTGTCAGTTTTAGGACAATTGCTTTGTTCTCTAAGTGAACAGTCAGAACACGTTTTAAAAAATAATCTAGAGGACAAGATGCAATAACAAAGGCCCATCTGTCTCCAGAAGATGAAAAATGTGTAACCCTGGGCATAATGTCACTTGTCAAATGAATTATGTTCTGTTTATACTAAAAAATAAAATAGTTTATTGAGGAAAAGAGGGAGTATAAGGTAACATAAAATGAAAGCAGTCAGTGAATAACTGTGTTCAGACAGAATTTCATCTAGTATAAATAGATACAGTATTACTGAAGTTCACCAAATCATAACAATTTGCACCAGCAGAGATGCTCCATGTCAACTGAAGCCACTTGTCCTGCACATTCTTATCTCTTAATAATGAAGACCCTGTTCACATATCTGGGCTCTGCCCCTACTGTTTAAGTGGTATACAATGTTCCTGGATATCTGACATCTGTGCAATAAAGAACCCAAGATTTTAGCTCCAGTACAGGGGTGATAAATGTCATGCCCCATGGTGATTTAGGACACTATTTCCTCAAATCAGTGGGTCTCCCCTCAGGTCCCCTCTATACCGAGTTGGTATTTCACAGGGAGGGAGGACTCACACCTTGTTTCTGTCTCTGCAGGTCCCTTGGAACATGTTCATCTATCTCTTCCATTTGTCACCACGAAGAACAAGGAGGTCAATGCCACGGCAGTACTGTGGCCAAGTCAAGTGGGAACACTTACTTATGTCTGGTGGTTTGGGAACAACACAGAGGTTTGTATTCCCTATGGACTGATATCAAAACAATCAAGGATTTAAGGCTGTTGTTGTGGTCTACCTGGACTTCAGTAAAGCCTTTGACACTGTCCCCCACAGCATCCTCATGGAGAAACTGGCTGCCCACAGTTTGGATGGGCGTATGCTCCGCTGGGTGAAACACTGGCTGGATGGCTGGGCCCAAAGAGTTGTGGTCAATGGAGTTAAATCCAGTTGGCGGCCGGTCATGAGCGGTGTCCCCCAGGGCTCAATACTGGGGGAGCTTCTATTGAACATCTTTATTAATGATCTTGTTGAGGAGATTGAGTGCACCCTCAGTAAGTTTTCAGACACCAAGTTGGGAGGTGGTGTCAATCTGCCTGAGGATCGGGAGGACCTTCAGAGGGATCTAGATAAGCTGGATCACTGGGCTGAGGTTCAACAAGGCCAAGTGCCTGGTCCTGCACTTTGGCCACAATAACCCCATGCAGTGCTATAGGCTTGGAGATGAGTGGCTGGATGACTGTGAAGAGGAAAGGGACCTGGGGGTGTTGGTTGATGCTTGGCTGCACATGAGCTGTCAGTGTGGCCAAAAGGGCCAACGGCATCCTGGCCTGCATTAGAAATATTGTGGCCAGCAGGAGCAGAGAGGTAATGAGGTAATCATCCCCCTGTACTCAGCACTGGTGAGGCTGCACCGCGAGTATTGTGTTCAGTTTTGGGCCGCTCACTACAGGAAGACATTGAGGCCCTGGAACATGTCCAGAGAAGGGCAACGAAACTGGTGAGGGGTCAGGAGCACAAATCTTATGAGGAGTGGCTGAGGGAGCTGGGATTGTTTAGTCTGGAGAAGAGGAGGCTCAGGGGAGACCTTATTGCATTCTACAACTTCCTGAAGGGAGGTTGTGATGAGGAAGGGTTTGGCCTCTTCTCCCAGGCAACAAACCGGACCTGAGGAAATGGCCACAAGTCGTACCAGAGGAGGTTTAGGTCAGACATAAGGAAAAACTTTTTCTCTCAGAGAGTGGTCAGGCACTGGAATGGCCTGCCCAGAGAGGTGGTGGAGTCGACGTCCCTGGCAGTGTTCAAGAGGTGTCTGGATGAGGAGCTACGAGATATGGTGTAGTGGCTTGTGGTAGCAATGGTAATGGGAGGATGGTTGGACTAGATGATCTTGTAGGTTCTTTCCAACCTTGTGACTCTGTGATTCTATGATGAGGGGAAATGGCCTCAAGTTGCGCCAGGGTAAGTTTAGGTTGGATATCAGGAAAAGCTTCTTTACTGAAAGGGTTGTTAAGCACTGGAATAGGCTCCCCAGGGAGGTGGTTGAGTCACCATCCCTGGATGTGTTTAAAAGCCATTTGGATGTGGTGCTCGGGGACATGATGTAGTGGAGGGTTGTTAGTTAGGGTAGTATGGTTAGGTCATGGTTGGACTTGATGATCTTTAAGGTCTTTTCCAACCTGAGCGATTCTGTGATTCTAAGGAGGAATTCTGAGTGGGAAAGGAGGAAGAGAAGAGTTTGAAAATGCTTCTAGATAGTCCCCACACAAGAAAACTGCAAGTCAGAAGAAGAGACGCTAATTTAGATCTCTGATGTACCAACATTGAAACCTGGGAACCATTTTGTGATTATTGCTGTGACTTAGCTGCAGGTTTATTGCCATTTCATGCCAACTGTCAATAGCTTTGTACCGGCATTTTCATCCAAGGTTGATGTATAGAACCAAGGTCCCAAAGAGCTTCTAGTGTGCTTTTCCCCTCACTCACTGTAAGAGCAGTAACAAAAGCTGAAGATAGCATACAACATATTCTGCTGCCTCTGTGCTTGCAGAGTTAGTAAATCTGCACTGGCACTGCAACCGTTATTGTATGTACCTTTGTGGCAGTAGTACCCAGACACCCTTATTAATCTCTAAGGGGAGAGATTCTTATGGCTTTGGTAGAGCTGAGATGGGCCTTCAACCGCATGTTTTTCTTCTGTATAATGCAGGTCAGAGGATTGCATCAACACTTCCTGCTTTATTTACCTCTTTGTGATTAAAGTAGAATTTGAATTTTTTGTTGCTTTGTCCCTCAGATGATGGAAAATTCACTGCTTCTTTCTTACCCTCTCCCCCAGCTTTTTCCCCACAGCTAATTATCTTGAGTGTTAAACATATGCCCTGTGTCTGTAGTCTGAATTTATCTAGCTCTGGTTTCAAGCTGCTGGATCTTGTTACGTCTTTGTGTGTAGATTAAAGGACTCTGATATATCAGAAATCGTCTCTCCCTTGAGGTACTTACAGGCTGTGATTCTCACCTTTTAACCTTCCCTCTGATCTTCCTAAGCTCGTAAGTGATCAGAGTTGGTCTAACTCTGTTCTCATTGAAGTGAGAATTTTACTACAGACTACAATGGGAACAGAGTTTGACTTAATACTATGTGCTTTGAAGATCTCATCCAGAGTTCATTAATAAGCGAAAACAGAAGTTAGGGCAGAGACTGTTGAAAGGGAGCACAGCTCACTGATTAACTGGTTTTCACAGCAGACCAAGCTGAGGGGATCTGTGTTCTCTCTAAAACTCATCCTTTTCCAAAAGCAGCATCTCCATGTCTAGGAATAACACAGGAGAGCAACTGAGAAATGTTGATTTGCCTCCTCGTTCTGCCACAACCTCCTTAAATACCTTAAACAAACCACAGCTAGATCTGGGAAAGGAGCATGATATGGGATCAGTGAGTCTGGTGGGCCCTCCTATTAGGATCTGCACCTCTCTGGAGAGTGCAGCAAAGACACTTTAACATGGGGTTCCAAACAGACATCATGCTCAACAGAAAGCCACCTGGAGAGAGCTACTGAGGAATAGCAGGACCTTAGTAACTATCTTTTTTTGGAAATTTTAGGCACCCTGAAAATTGGCTTCCATGTCACATGATCCTTCCTATGTCTAAGTTTCCAAGCTGGAACCAATTCCCAAAATAACCCCAATAGGCCAAAGAGCCAAACTCAGCTTTGCTTTTCCTCTACAGCTGAATTAACTTATTTTCTCTTCTTCTGATGTATTTGCAGCCACTGATCACTTTGGAAGGGAGCATCACATTTACATTTTCTGTGGAAGGGATGAATACCATCACTGTTCAGGTCTCAGCAGGAAACACCATTCTTCAGGACACAAAGACCATCGCTGTGTATGGTGAGCCCTTCTCCCTTCATTTTACATAGGATTCTCCATAATCAAGAGCTAAAGATGCAGGAAACAATATAAGGTCTTAATTCCAGGATACTTTGAGCGAGGTTGTAAGCTCACTTCCAGTGGTATCGATTCAGCATAATGCCTCTGACTGACAGTAGTCCAGACAGACACGATTGCAGAGTGTTGATTTTCTTCCCAGAACCCTCTGTGTCAGATCTATCCATAGCTATATGTTAGTCCAACACAATTATAAAATTTTTAGGCTGTTTTGTAAGCTGAAGTTTCCTCTTCTTGGCCAGTAGAGGCCTCTTTACTCACACAGAAGATGCCTGGCTCAAATAACAAGGCAGTGCAGTGTGGTGCAGTCCTGTACAGAAATCCGTACTGCTCTGATATTGTTCTCGGGCCTCAGAAGCAGTTATGACAAACAAATGCCATATAGTGTGGGTGTAGTCCAGGAACCACTGGGAATTCCCTAAGCACGTAGTGAAAGTGATCAGTGTGAGCATCTCTGTTAGCAAAAGCAAAGATTAAGAAGCATTTTTTCCAAGGCGGTCCAGTTAAGATTTCAAGTGTTTGGAACGTGCCTATGAGAATATAGTCACAGCTTCCTTTGCAGAGTTTTTCTTCTTCAGAAATCAAGAAGAAGGTAGCATTTATATTCTCCACACAGCTCCCCTTCCAATGCTATTCACCCATTAAAGTAAGGACCTATCACCTTTTTCAGTTTTGTGACACTTCAGCAGTGAATCACTCAGATTTACTGCTGGATTCTCTGACAGCGTATGCATCACTTGCAGATTGATCAAGAAAAGCAAAACACAAACTGCAGCAGGTTTCACTAAGTTCTGCTCATTCAGCACTAAGACATTTTCAGATATCTTACCACTGTGTCATTGTATCTGCAGAGCAATTTCGGTCCTTGCGGTTATCATTCTCCCCAAACCTGGATGACTACAATCCAGATATCCCAGAGTGGAGAAGGGACATCAGCCGTGTAGTCAAGAGAGCTCTGGTGGAGGTAAGCAATGTGCATAAACTGTCTTATGGTGGCTCAGCTTCCGCTTTCTGCCTACATTAGGGCCAAATAAATTGTTCTTTCAAGGTGTCTCTCTGTCCCTTGCAACTATAAAAGGAGGATAGATGAGTGTTTGAGTCCAGAATCCTAAATTTTATACAGGTGAAATGATCCCATCCTATGACAATCTAGTGCTCAGAGTCAGACTTCAGTTTATTCTTTTTAATGGAATATTTCAGAGAAAAGGGCATCTGGAAAACAAATTACCTGTGTGTGTCCCCAGCTTTACAAATGTCTTTTCTGTTGCATCGCAATTCCTCTTTTACTGCTGTACTTATACAGCAGTAGAAAGCAATGCTATTCTAATAGTATTACAAATATGCTGTAGGAAACTTAAGAGACCAAGGAGAAAATAATTTTCACTACTAAGAAGAGCACCAGAATATGTACTTTACATTTTTCATATAGCATGAGTTTCATGGGTCAAAATTGGGTGCCATTTCTCCCATCAGCACTATGGAGAAGCTCTGAAGTTCCTTCCCTTAGTGTGAAACAGAATGTCATAAAAACACTGTTTGTCCGAAGATCTGGGTTTCAAACCAAGAGGCAGAGAAATGTATGTAAGAAGAGGCAGGTGTGTGTGGTGGTTTTTCTTCAGTTTCCTGAAAAGACAGGTGGAGAGGAAGAAAGCCAAAAAACAAACAAACAAACAAACAACCCACCCAAAAATATCCCCCATTTGTCTGTAGCTTAACCTTTTGACTCATTTATGTCTGTATCGAGTACTCAAGGTTCTATTTATCTTCAGGATGAATTTTCCAAATATAAAGAACTCAAAAGAAAATCAAGCCATGAAAAAAAAGGATTATAAAACCAGAGTACCAAGGATATATTCCAAAAGCAGAGCAGTGAAAACAGTCTTTTTGTTGTTTGCATAAGAAAAAAAATGGATAGCTAATTATCTCCTTTTATATAGCTAAATGATTCACCTTAAATAAGCCTTTGTTAGAAGTTCCTGTAGAAATTAAAGTTAAAACCAATAGATTCTATTCCAATTAAATACACTGTATAAAAATAAGTTGAATAACTAAATAATTCAACAGGAAATTATAGCTGTGCTATAGAATTTTTATGAACTTTTATTTAAGTATTACATTCTTATTAAGGAGTCCCGCAGCCTTGGATAAAAATTCTGCATAAGAAATTATAGTTCTCTACTCAAATCTGATCTTCTCTGTACGTATGGATAATTTCACATTATCACAAAATATCCTATTTTGTGTTACAACCATAATAATTATTCCTCACATCATTGATTTTTTTTGAGTTCTGTCTTCTACTTTTGGTGAAGACAAGAATGAACTGAACTGAGTACATCAGACAAAAGCTTCTGGCTAAAAATAATAATAATACTCATTCCCAGCCTCAGAAAATGAAGACTTTCCATTAACTGGTAATGCTGTGTCTTTTTCTTGACATCTTAAAACAACCTGTTAGGCAGGCACAAATAATACAAGCCCTAGCTTCACAGAATATATGAAACCTTTATGTTATAATAATTCTTCTAAACCCCCACTAAAAAAAAAAAAAAAAAAACAGGAGTAATGAAAGCTTGTGGGTTGTCTTTATTTTATTTTTTTGGTATGCAGTGAAAGGGAAGGGCTCCTTTTTCATAGCTCTACATTGTACTCCCTCAGCTGTCAGCAGTCACATGAGGAGGTAATGGAGAACTTCAATCACGGTTCAGTTGTTATCCCATCCTCTTCCCATTGTTTCCTGCAAGGAGCAGCTGCTCCAAGTCTTGGCTCCTGAACCACTTAACGAGTCTTAGGTCTAATTATTAATACATTAATACAACATTTAACATATAAATAAATAAATTCTTCATTAACTCATGGAGCTGACCCAGAATGTGAACTAGGAGAATTTGACTTTGGGGATTCCAATCTGATTCACCGGTCTGCTGGGAGACAAGTTTAAAACAGCTACATTCAGATGAAATAAGTAAGTCGTAAGTTGGTTTTATGAGCTCCTTTTAGCATGTCTGATGATCACTGTTGCCCTAGGACTCTGTATATTTTACTGCAGAACACAGAAAAATTATTAATCTCTAACTTTTTACTTGCACTGGATTTTAACAAGATTCTCTTTGCAGTACAAGGCATAGCTAACGTCATTTTTGTGAGAACTGCAGTGCTTTCACAAAGAAGTTGTCAGCATTCAATGCCATCCCTGCTGTTTATCTGTCCATTAATTGTCTGTATCAGGCAACAGGTATTTCAAGCAAGCATATTCTGGTCGCAGTGCTCCCTGGCCTGCCCACATCTGCCGAACTCTTCATTTTGCCATATCAAGATGCCACAGGGGGGAATAAAAGAACAGAAGACCTAGAGCAGGTACTGTGCTCATGGAAACTTCTCAGAGAAGTATATGTTTTTACATTTATTTGTGTATGTGGGATTTCCAGGTGAAATAATTACGGTACAAACGCATCAGATTAACTGAGATCTATACAGTGGCTGTGTTAAGTATTCTCTTTGGTTTTTTTTGGTTCTTTGTTCATTTTTCCACATAAACCAGCTTTCGATGTGTAATTTAGGAGTGGAAACTCATACGGTATCCCTACGTACGGTTAAATTTGTATGATGACTTCTCTTGGGTGGGAGAGAATAAAGATTGTGTTCTCCCTCATGGAAATTGGAAGACAGCACGAGGAGTTAGGGGACGGTTCCTGCCAAACTGCACTGGAGTAGCCTCATGACAAAAAAGTTTATGAGGTTTTCAAATCTGAGCAAACTCTGGAGGATAGGGCTGGTGGTAAACCTGGAAAGACCAGAATTTCATTGGCCTTTAGACAAGGGAATCATGTTAGATTATCCTGCTGGCCAGCTTCATAATTCTGGCAGGGGGCATGAGCAACTCAGGCATGTTCTGCCTGTATGAAGCTGGAATAGGTTATGATGAACGGGAAAACTATATCTACCTGCAAGACCCAAAAGATTATGCCCATAAGTGGGGAACACCATGATTATAACTAGAAGTTAAAACATTGTGCAGGGCAGAAATCTTGACATAACTCCCACTTTATTATCTCATGTTCCAGAGGCAAAGATGATTAGTCCTATGTGTGGAGCACCACTGTATCTGTCCATAAAGCATATCAGTGGCCCAAGAGCAGACATAAACCCTTGTGGGTGTGAGCTTTGTGAATATATGGGCAAAAGATTCTATCAACTCACAAATCTCAGCCACTCTGTTATGATAAAATGCTCAGCATTTCTGGGTGACTGCTATTCTATCTGATGGCAGAGGGAATTTAGCATTGCTCTTGTATTTTCCCATGAAATTGTAAATGACTAATACTTTCCATTAGTGCATGTATCAGCTTTATCTTCCTTTTATATTCCTATAGACTTCAATCCACCAGATCGCCCATATTCTTAAACCTTCTTCTGCTCAGCATCCTTAGCAATCATGTTTTCATTTTTCTGCATTTTTTTTTTAATATAAATGCCTTTTGTCTGTAATTTTCCCCCACCCATATAATAAACAAAGACGGAGATTAATTGCTCTGCCAAATCTTTCCTCACCTTTCTAAGTCATCCCCCTTTTCTTTTACTCCATCTCAAATTGGTAAGGAAGCCAGTTCATGAACTACCAAGTTTACATCTGTCCCAGCTCCTTTCCAAGGCTCAGCAGCTTATTGTATCCTGCTATTTACTCCCTCTCTAGTTATCCCTCTCTTTTTTCCCCCACCTGTAAAAACTGAGTCTCTGTGACCATGAAGAAAGGGAGCCCTGACAGTTCACTCAGAACCCTTCAAATTGGACAAGAAGAAAATGACACTTACAATGGGAATCCTGCAACTTCACTGGCATCCCGCAGGGCCCGAAGAGTAACCTTTGAAGAGAGCAAGATTATTTGCCATTGCAGCCAGCTGTTTTTTATGGAGAAGTATCTTGCTGCTCCCACCAGGATCATCGGAGTGTATTTCTTACTGGTCTGTGGCTACTACATTCCCCTTCAGGGGGATTCTAGTAGGAAATGGGATTGTTTTCTGTGGGAACTACCTAAGAAATGCCCCAAAAGGTTTTTACCCCCTCAGCTCTGAAGCATATTCTGATACTGTTCCTGTTTTGCCATCCTGTAGTTTGTTCTGTAATCCTTTTCTATCCTTTCTCAAAGTGTTCCAAGCTCATTTGCTGAGATGAATACTGAGAGCAGATGTTTTTGCCAATGATAGCTCAGGTTGTTTCTTAGGTACTTTACGATGTATAGTTTTCTTTTCTGAAAGGAATACAACTGTTTTGTATTCATGAGCAAGTAGCGAGCCATTTGAAGGCTAGGATGCAAGTCCATGTGTTTGCAGGTGCAGACCCGAAGGAGTAAAGCTATCCAGACTTTAAACTAATTTGGAAGGGAAACTTCAAATTATACAGGAGCCAAATGGAAGCACTTTGTACACACACTGCAAGGGAATAAGGTTTTATCAACTAAGTACTTATTGCATAGGCTCATTCTTTCTCCCCCCACACTTACTTTAAAGGTCTCTGTGATCAGTCTCTAACTTCCCATTGACTTCTAAGGCAGCTATATGTCTACTTATCCCTTGGCAACCTAAATCTCACTTGACACTTGTTAAAGTTGACTAAACACAGTTACTCATGAGCTGCTGAGTACATAAACATGAAGGCACCACTATGCCTAGCAGTGAGAGACAGCCAAGAGGGAAGTCATGGGATCTGACTCCTTGACGTATCTTCCTTCTCTGACCCTGAGGTCCTCTGGAATACGCAGTTGTTCTTCTCTTTTGAGAAGCATGTACCTGGAAGGTTGCCAATCCAAACAACTGGAGTATTAACCCTTTTAACATCATGTACAGCATGAGTAATTAGATGTGGAATACCAATAGCAAAAGTACAAAACCATGACAATCCACCCCTTATTCTACATCACTACATCATGCTTAATATATATGTACATATATATACAAACAATAATTAAAATGCATTTACATCCACACACACCCATATATACATCCACTCAGACATACATTTCTACATATATACACACACACACACACACAGAACTACTGGCTGCACTCCCCCCACATCAAATTCTCTGTGGTACACATTGAATACCCCCATCTTTCTGAATCACCCACTAAATGGACACAGGTCCCTGGGCAAAAACACAGAGAGGTTTGCCCTTTCCAGAGGCTGGAAGGACCCAAACTGCTTTTCCCTACTTGCTCTTTACATGTACCTTATCTCCCTTTACAGTATGTAGGGAGCTGGAATCAGTAGAGGACCATCACAGCCGATAGATCCTCTAGTATCGACCAACCACATGGCTTCCGCCAAATGCTTCAGCCAGTGCTTGCATGTTCCACTACCTATTGCTTTCAGCATAGTTTGTAACAACCCATTGTATCATTCAATTTTACCAGATGCTCTTGCATGATAGGTGATATGTTAAATCTACACAATGCCATGATCTTTGGGCCCAAGTATTTATAAGAAAATTTTTGAAATGAGTCCCAATATCTGATTCAATTCTTTCTGGGATGCCATGTCACCACAGGACTTTTTTCTCCAGACCCTTGTTCTGCCAGAGATATAGCTGCTTTAAACCAGTCTTCAATTGCCCAAGAAAAATAAAGGTCACAATCTAGTAAATAAAAGGAATTGCTTACCCCTTTCCAAGGATAAGGGCTCACCAAACACTCTGAAGGAGGTGATCTGAGTAATGACGACTTCCTTTGTGGCAGCCAGCCCTTAGATGAGGTTAGGGAAGGGTGGAGCCTGGCTTCTGGTTGCACAGGTGAATTGCATCCACTGGTGGTGCTAGGGCTGGCCTTGCCCCTTCACTGGGTGCTCAATCACTGGTTCACACCATGACTTCATATTTCCCATACAAGTACCAATTGGCATCATATTCCTCCACAAGTTACATTCACAATATTCAAATCCACATTCCAGATACTTCCCACAGGAGAATAGAAATCACTTTAACTCAGAAACTCTTCTTGACAGATGAAAGAATTGTTGTGCATGAGACTGGAGATGCTTTCTCAATGCGCAATATAGGACGATTCCATCAAACACAAATACAGACTGTGTGATGATCTCAAATTACATTGTCCACTCTCCTTTTTATGATCAATATAAACTTATTCTTCATAGCTTTATAAAAATGAAAAAGTAGTTTCATCCCGTGGAATCCCAAAACATTTCACAAATGCCAAAAATATCTTGTATTCACAACAAGAATGCTATAAACTCATCTTTTTTTTTCCCCCCTCGTTCCCCCCCCCCCCCCCCCCCTTAATTACAGCACTGGTTCCCCTGCTTTGTTTCCCAGCAGGACAGACAGAAACCTGTTTAAAAAACTGAGAAATAATTGACAGTTATAAAAATGCTGCTGCTTCATTTCCATGTTGTCACTGTAACACTTCAAAAATACCTTGCAAAAAGAGCCCCTGAAAATAACCATTGGCCACTTGGTCTGGAATGCAATTGTTAGACTGTCTTTATGGACAGGCTAGGTGAACGTGATGATTATAGAATTCACATAGGCTGGATTCAAAAGCATAGAGTTCTTCCTCTTCTCTGAAAGGTAGACCATTAATTAGAAATATTTCAAGTATTTTTGAGTAATTTTAGCACTAATCCAACTCAAAATGAATGCACAGTAGGAAGAATATTCTACTTACAGTTCAACAGAGGGCAGTGGAACAAATAGACATAATCACTCAGTTGTTTCAGTGCATGTTTTTAACTCTGTATGAGGATTGTAAAGGGTTATCTTTATAATTATGCATGCATTTTTCTCTCTCCACACTATCCCCTAATGCAGACTTTTCATGAAATACAGGAAGTGTATCTCCTGCTAAGTCAAATCTAAGCAGGACATTTAAGAACTCTAAAGAGATGTTTTCATATGAAGTAAAGGTTTGAATGTCTTCCTATGTTTTCTGTTTACTTAGCATATTCAAAGAGACTGTAAAAGCGAAGTGTAAACAAAGATGTAAGAGCAACTGCTGTATGGCAAACAGGTACACAGATTGTAAGGTAAATAGGTCTACAGGTATAGAATCAGAGAGATTATCACGTTACAAAGGAGTAAGGAAATAAAGAGCTTACCCATGTCCTGGGCTCACGGAAGGGTGAGATAGAGATCCAGATAGAGATCCTTCCTCCTTGGGAGTCAGCCCTTAAATGGGGGTCTAGGGTCTTCCAGTCACTCAGGTGAAATTGCATTCACCTGTGCCCCTGCAGCTGACTCAGCACTCACCTCAGGTGGCCAATCAGATGTTCAGGCCATGATTCAACAGTTCCCATACAAACTACCTAATGACATTTGAAGCCATTAATCTTATCTCTGAGAAGAGCTATCAGTAATGTAGAAAGCATGATGGAGTATTTGGCAAATGGCATCACCAGCTGGTTAGTAGCCAACAATGATCAACATATTGCAGCTGTGACCACTATCTCTACCCAGTAAAAAAGATGGGAAATGACACAGATGACTGAGTAGCAAATGGACAGCGATGAACTGAAGAGGCAGAATACCTCTAGCATTATGGAAGCTGGTGCTCACAAGTCTGTATGTTTATACATCCTAGGATTTGCTCTGTAAAGGTTTATTTCTGCTTCACTGTATGTGACTTATCTTCTATCTTTATTTGTGCTGGGTTCTGAACCCCTCTCCTAAACTTTGATGTTTTAGCACGTTTGTTTTCATTACTCTTCTTTCCTCTCGTGTAATTCATTTCAGTCGATAATCACAATATTTCAGCAAGGTAACGATTAAGTGAACACTTTCAGAGCCTACAGAAAATGGTGCTAATTAATCCTAGAAATTAAGTTCTAGGAAGAAGAGGAGCAAGTATCTGAAGTTTACTAGAAAAGACTTCTTTTTAACATTTGTAGCTTTGCTGCATAAGGAAAGCCTAGCAACTAAGAAGAAAAGAAAAAGGAACAACATGAACATTTCCTTGTTGTTTTTTTTTTCTCCTTAGCTAGCTTTTCTTGATCCACTGCTTGTGTGTTATAAAAGATATTATCTGTGTAATTTAATGCCTGTAATACTATAACATGATGGAAAATACAGCAGTAATAGTAGAGTGGCAAAGTCCCAGGCTGTAGCAAATGAGAACAAGCCCAAATACAAAAACCACAGATACAGAAACAAAGCAAGAAAATTTGCTTACCTACAGAAGGCCTCAGGTATGCAGAGATCTCCAAGCAGATACCCTTACCTCCACCGCCAACCCTTAAATGAGGGCAGGGAAGGGTCGGATCCTGGCTCCACCCCTTCCTGTCACTCAGGGGCATTGCTTGCAGCTGAGCTCCACTGGGTTGACCCTGCCCTCCCACCCGGTGCTCAATCAGTGCTTCAGGCAGTGACTGAGCATTTCCGCTAGGATGCCAGTGAACTAACTCCTGCTATGTGACTATCAGTCTTTTCACCTCCTCATTCTTGCTCAATATACAGAGCAGACCTGGATTCTCAAGACTTCCG
This sequence comes from Gallus gallus, assembly GCF_016699485.2. NCBI lineage: Eukaryota > Metazoa > Chordata > Aves > Galliformes > Phasianidae > Gallus > Gallus gallus. Next base: position 25,927,990 of record NC_052537.1, on the reverse strand, counting down.
GTCACCTTGGCTTAGCTAAAGTGTATCCTTGTTCATATTTCCAGGGTCTATCTGAGTTTGTATGTTCTGGTCAGTTCTTGGCCCAGACTAACCACAGACATGTTCTCCACCTTGTGCTCTCGTGGTCTGTCTCAATACTATGGCAGCCTGATTTTTTGCATCTTTCATCAAAAAACGTAAGAAATTTCTGCTTGACCCAAATAAGTCAGTGACTTTGGTCTTTTCAGAACTGAGACAAGAGAGGTTTAGAGGCTTCGTGTGAAGTAAATGAGGTTTTTTTTAGGGTGAGTGGCACAGTTTAATGTAATCCATGTTTGCCCTGAGCTCTGTTTCACTTTTTTACCACCAGTTCAAGTTGCTTCCTACCAGTCAATGTGCATAATTCTTTCCTTAGTTGTTTATTGATTTACCCAATGAATTGAACAGAACTGTAGCGCTCATTAGCTGAGATCCTTACACATTATCTTTAAAAATAATCTAGATTCTTAACTAGTACATACTGGCACATTTGAATCACATTCAATTAGTGTAAACCAATTTACACAAGAGATTTCAAAATTCGATAAATGAATGGGAAAATGCTCTTCTGAGTGATAATTCTGTTTCTTGGTTCATACAGTTCCTTCATAGTCCTAATTCTGACAAAATGCTAAGAGAAGCCAAATTAATTTTTGTTTTGTTCAATTTTTAAATTGGAATCTCTTTTCCTTCACAAATTGTCTGTTATTATTATTCATTATTCATGTGTCCTTTGATGAAAAATGATACATGAAGAATAGTTTCTATTACTGAATTATTTTTGCACATCATGCTTAATTCTGCAAATGAAGCAGATAAAGTCAATGAGGCTCAGTTAAGGACCAAAACTAATTCTGAAAGCTAATTATTTTCACAAGGGAGACTCTTCAAGACTATAAATTAGAAGGTTGCTATTCTAAGAAGTTACATCTTCAGCTGAGTTAGTTACATCTGAGTGAGAGAGCAACAGGGATGCTAAACTGATGCTAACCTGTTCCCCAGCTGAACATCTAGCTGTTCAGTTAGAGTTGTGTAGATATGCACTAAATAAATAGGCAAAAGTACTGTGACATTTCCTCATTTGCTTTTTGAACAAAAATGTTTCCATGGTACCACTTTAAATGCAGACATAAAGGCAAGCAAAAAACCTTGTTTTCTGCTGAAACCATCTGATTACCTCAGTAAGTGTGAGATCAGCCCTCGTGTGGAGAATTACTTCAAGCATGTTTTGTTAACATTCAACACAAATCGTATGAGAGTCAGAAAGACACCTAGGTTAAAGTCCACTAACCTGTGATCCGCTGAGCTAGAAACAGACTTGATAGAATAAGAATGGCAGAAACGTTGCTTCTCCAGTCTGAGTGTGTGTCTACACTTGACAGATCCTCCCGAGACTGTGTGAGGACCAGAAACAACATCAGCACCAACTTACCTACTTACTCTGGAGTGTTGTGTCCAATACCAATGTGAAGTTGGCCTTTTAACTGCATGTACCTGCTCAAATAATGAAGTTTATAAGCCAGAGCAAATGGTTTATATTTCACATTATTTTAGGTGTATGGAAATAAATCTATGATTTGCTCTTTTTTTTAATGTATGTATAGACAATCTTACTTTCCTTAGAAAGGAAAATTAAAATATTGTACCAAGTGAACAAACATTTCAAAAACATATCTGAATACACCTTTTCTTCCTTGCGTAAGGAAGGCATATGTCTGACTCCTAAAAGATCTTTTAGTGCTTTTTAAGGTCTTGGACTGTTATTCATTTTCAGATTTGTTCAGAGTTCATAGAGACCCAGGTAAAAATCTGCACTCTGAAAGCTACTGGGAGAGCATATACTTAACTAAGGCAAGGGAATATGTGGTGTACTCTAAGCAGCATGAACAGCTGCTGCCTGTTTTGACTCTGCATGTAGTCCGGGAACGCTGACAGCAGAAATGCTGATGACTTCAGGCAGAAATCATCTTTTTCTGAGTTGCATTTATACAATGAGGTCCTCATTTACAACAAGGTAACAATGCAATGCAATGACAATAAACTTCAGTTGCGACTGTTTCACTCTTCCTTTCTTCATTTTTCTTACTACTTCACTCTTAAGACCTCTCTTTTTCCTATTTTCCATCATCTTGCCAGCCGAGAACATTTGCTGGCCTTTCTCTCACACACACAGACTGCCAGCTAGGAGGCTGCCACAGCACCCTGCAGCTGTAGTGTCCCTTTGGGTACCACCATTCCATCCTCTTCATCCTGCTGCATGCCTCCTCAGCCAGGCCAGAAGAGATAAAAACATTTTTCCACATCGCTAGTGCAAAACTCTCTGGCCCCTTCTCATGCGGACTTTCTCGAGGTTCTCCTATTCTTCTATTCCTTGCCCAAATTCCTGATGAGGTCCGTAGTAGGTAACAACACTTGCTCGCTGCATTCTCAGTTATTCATCACATGTACAGACCTTCTTTTTTAGTTAAATTCCATGAGCCATGAGTACCTGGTTTACAGCATTCCATCTGCATCTGTTGCTCCAGTTTTAGAGATGAAGCGCTCTTTATAGTTGTCAGTCTTGGTTATTAATATGCTCAAATTCTTAAAGAGGGATATAATTTGCTTCCCAGGCTTTCTTCACATACAGCACAGCTTTATGTCACCATCCCTGCTGCTCTGAGCTCACCAGATGGCTCTTTGTGAGCAGGTGGTATTTTTTCTTACTGTTGGAAGAAATATATTTACTCATTCTGGCACCCATGAAAAAAAAATGTAAACTTTAAAGAGATATATTAAAAATATAAATAAAATGCCTGTAAGAATTATTGCCAAATTGATATTGGACCAAAGGCACCTATTCAAGTGATCAGCAGCCAAAAATGAAGTGTACAAGCCAAGAGAATTGAAAGAACCATTAAGAACGTTAAAAAAATAGAAGCAGCAGATAAATCTCATACTGTGATGAATGATAGCCAAGGAACATCTAATCATATCAGGGTAGATTTACTGAAATAGCTCAACCAGACAAAAATGAAGAACATGAAAAGGATGGTTTAAAAAATATTGGAATGTTCTTTTTTTTCTGACAATTTTTCATTAATCTTCAAGAAGGAATAAGGATTTATTTAAAACAAATTAAATTAAGTGTTGAGCATTACTGTGCAGTTCCTCTTTATGTTGGCATGGCTGTAAAAATACAGCATTCTCTGCAATTGCGTAAGGGATGTGGGGTGGAATTTTCTTTGTCATTTTCCAACCACTTCTCCCTCATATATCCACATGCAAAAGAGCGGATACCTTCAATTGGAAAATTGCTTACTGCTCTGAGAAAAGATGAAACAGGAAACATCCACAGAATGAACATATAGAAGACAAAGGAAACTATCAACAATATGTCTACGGGTTTCCATTCCTTGATTAATCTATCTGGAATTTTGCTTTTACTAGCAACATATCTGAAAATTCCTGGATACAATTAAAAATTAAAATGGAGAAAGTAGCTATGTGTGTGTGGCCTGAAAAACTGATTTTAAACAGTGATGTTTACCAACAGATTGGACCAGAGCTGGACTTCTGACTCTACAAATACAGATTTCAGGCAGCGTTATCTTAGCAAATGCTCATCTTTTCTGTTGCATCATTTATGGTGGAATAACTTGCTTTGTTTTTCTGCTAGAGTTCTTCTTGTTTTCATCACAATTATAGAAAGAAAATTGAGAGAAATAAATGTTCTGTGGGAGTTCTCTTCCATGAAATAGAGGATAAGAGCATGTTCTCTCTGTGAATCCCAGAAGAATAGACATAACGTACATTTTGTGTAAGACAAATACACCTCATATTCAGTCAACTGCATAGACATTATCAGAGCTTCGTATTGTTCCTGGTATGTTTCCGGAATCAGAGAAAAGCTGGCCTGAAACTTAGAGTTGAATGAAATTAAGTTTGTTTCTAGGCCTTGAAATTCAGTGCAAGCTGGGGTAAGAAATTAAACCCTTCATTTTGATCCAGGTGTGTAGGGAACGTGCTGTAAGAAACTAAAGCTGACTACTCAGTAATTTCTTTGTTTTGAGCAGATGGAAGCTAACAACTGAAATGCTTATTTTTGCTATGTTCTGCTGTTGTGGGATGGTCCTACAGGCACTCTATCTGGTGTAATGTTCTTTTGGGGCTCGATCTGTATTTGCTGTTGGGCTGCTTCTAGAGGAGTGTGAGGGGTGAATTTGTTTGTATCAGTCATTGCTAGCCATCCACATACCACTCTGGACATAGTACTTGGAGATGTGTTCAGCCTCCATGAAACATCTTTTCATGGGGTGATAGGAATTGGTATTCAGAAAGTCCAGTGCCACTGCAAAATCTTTGCTTAGCATACAGATCCATTTCCTACTCAACTATTGGCAATATAAGCCAATGATAAAGAAAAAAATGCATTTCTTATTTTCTTCTTGCACCCAGATTTCAGAAATACTGATCCAGAAGCTGAACCAAAACTTCGTTCATTTTGAGTTGAAGCCAGGAGTTCGAGTCCTTGTCCATGCTGCCCATTTAACAGCAGGTGGGTGTCCTCTTTCTTAGAACACACTGTCTGTTGATAAGTAAGCACAGCTCAGCGTGTGAGCAGAATGAAAATGTCCACTCCAATTCTCTGTTCTTTGTCATGTCAAAAACGTATAGTGGCATTTATAGCCAGCAGTGGAGGTATGTACTTTTTGGCTGTCTCTGAAATATTCAAAAGCGAAGCAGCACTGTGGTATATTCAGCCTGGATCACAGAATGCAAAGCTCACCAGCAACTGTTGAACATTTTCTGATAATCTGGAGCAAATGAATGATCACAGCAGCAAAGCACAGTTAAAAAGGTGCTCAGCAGTCTGAAAGACTAGAATCAATTTACATATGCACATACACAAGATTAGGCAGTTTGCCCTTTAACTAATCCTATCTCAAAATAAACCAGTTCCAAAGTCTTGATATTTAATTACACGTGTCTCTGCGTATTCTGTATAGTAAACCCTCATTTCACAGTACACACAGTCCCTATTTAATTATTGCAGGAGATGGGACGTATAAATCCATGCTCAGGGTTTTAGGATTTCCTTTTCTGGTGGGTTTCCTGGAGAAAAATCAGAATTCTGATCAGCTTTGCCTGCTAACATGCAAATAAAAAGCCTCAGTTCACTCATACCAGTGATCTGCTCTACAGAAAGTTGTTCAGCTTTCCTTTAGATGTGGAAGATATGAGCAGATGTTTGCTTTTAGACAAGTTAGAGCCACAAGCATAGGAAAGCAAAAATATAGTACAGCTGGTTAATCTCTTAAGGATATAATAATAATAATAAAAATAATAGTAAAAATATCCTGGACAGTCAGTTTAAGTTTGACTGTTCTTTATTTTGTAGATAGTTAAAAAATGTTCACAGACATATGACATAAGAATTGTATAACTCTATGTTTAAGATTTAAATCTGTACACATTTTGTATAATAATTCTGGCCAATGAAGCAATCCTTGCCCTGAAGGACTGCCGTGCCAGTGATACAATATGTTCTTTGAGAAAATGCTCAGTGCTCATCTTGGAATTCCAAGAAAACTGTCTGAAAGCATCTAAATGTGAGCTTGCAACATGGAGTTGCCTGAAATTGCTCACTGTTTTTTGTAATTTGTTCCTGTGTGTTTACTCTGCTTGTGCACATGGCTGTTTTGCCTTTTGATTGATGTTCGTTGAAGTCAGGATCAAATCCCACACCAGCATTTAGAAATGACTCATCTGGCCCTGACAATCCTGTAAGCCTTTTCTAATAAATTGTAGTTTGAAAGAATTGCCTCAGAAATACGTGGTTAAGGCTCCCCTTCACCTCTTGCTACTACAGGGACATACTGGATTTCATGCAGTGGAAACATGATGCTTAAAATTATGTCTCCAGACTCATCTTTCATACAGGGTGAATCTCATCCATTTGAATTTCATCCAAATTTTGTGCTGTGTGTAGGAGCCTTCTGCACCTCATTGGAGCGGAATCTGGGCTATCTCTGCTTGAGTGTGCAGAGGATCCCCAGCTCGGGGTTGCCTAAAAGCTGGGCAGCTCCAATCCCAAAGCCAGACAGCACAGGTACTGACAGCATGGGATACGAAGCCTCGTGTTCTGCCCTCTATGAACCAAAAGACAGGGTCTATCAGTGTGGCACACTGCTCTGCTGTGTAACAGAGGCTGCTCAGTTTAGACATGCTGCATAAATACAGGATCTCTGTGCTTGCTGAAAATGTATATCTTTGTGTTTATGCATGCACCAGGAATGAATACTTTTTCTCTGTAATAGATGCAAACAGTCATTTGTGCTGTCAGGTAGGTTTTGTTTTCTTCCACTCTAAGCTATCAGTGAGATGTGAGTGATTGCTGTAACCACCTTCACAATGTCCTATAGGAATGCTACAGGATTTTGTCTCTTGCAGAAGTATGATTCAGCAAGAATGCAAAATAAGTCTGGATTGCCAAATTAGATACTAAAAGGCCCAAAGAGCATCTACCGTGGAGTCTTTGAGGGAATATTGTCCTTTATCATGTTGCTGATGTCATGATTCCACTTCCTGACTAAATAAAAAGCCCACTTTTGTGACATAAAAACTGGGGAATAGTTTAGAATTTGACAAAACGCCAAAAGAGAGATTTACTTTGCTTCTGAAAGCTCTTGTTTGCCTTGTCAAGGAAGAAGAATTCTGCTTTTGAAATTCAAGCTTTTAAAAAAACTGAGTAAGATAAAGCAGGGATACATGGGAGTGGTTCATGCAGAGAACAGAAACAGTCCCTGGGAAACACAACCCAGGGGGATTCACATGGCTGAGAGATGCAGCTCTGGTCTGTAGAATCCTATTTCCAGTTTGACTTTGTGTTGGAATCCTGGCAATTATGGGTTCTGTGTGGACTGAACCCCACAGCTTGTGTAAGTGCATGTGTACACATATGTATTATGGAATCATATAATTGTAGAATATCTCAAGTTGGAAGGGACCCAGAAGGAACATGGAGTGCAACTCCTGGCTCCGCACAGGGCCACTCAAAAATCAGACCATGTGTCTAGGGCATTGTCCAGGCAAACATGTATGTAAATGCATCCCCATTTCTCAGTGCACACATATGTTGCTCCTTGTGTGTGTGCCTGGTCATGCACAGCAGAAATCTCAGCATCAGAGAAGCTGCAGAGAACAAAAGTGCAGGTATCTAAATTAACTTGGTTTTAACATTGAAGCAGATGTGCCGAAATGAGCCTCTTTGTGTATGTTGTATTTAAACACATGCATTCCCTGGGACACAGAAGAATGACAGGCATCGGGCTCAGCACGTTTCACGCCTCTGTGTTCTTTGTTCAGGCCGCAATGGAGGAAGGATTAATTCATGGCAATTCTGGACAACAGACTGCAATCCATTCATCATGTTCATTTCTGCTTCTCATGAAAAAAAATTAAAACAATGTCCCTAACCCAGTGAACAACAGCCTCCATTCTAAGGGAGAATAAAATACGCCAGCATTCCTCACAACGCAGTTAAATAGCTGTTTATGGCAAGGTTCTGAGTGCAGCGTTAGAACACGAACATTGAGTGATGCTGGAATCAGTCAGAGCTCCACTTCACCATCCCACAGAACTGCAGAGAGCCACACAGTACAAACACAGTTCAGATGTATGAAGGATTCATAGCAATAGATGCCTCAGCTTCCTGAGCACAGCCTGTGGGATGCGGGAAGTTTTTCTACTTCTCTTGATAAAATCTGGTTCATAGGCTGGGTGTGATTGCTGAAAGCATGCGTACGTGCAACACTGCTGCTGGAATCCTTCTGTTTGTCTGTGTGTGTTATTTGAGAGAGAGAAACTGCCTCTATTTAATATCGTTTACTTTGTATTTCTGGGAAAGCACACTTCTGGATGTTTTGTGTGGCCTTATTTTGCAAGGAGCTACGAAAAGGTGCTGTAAAACTCTAAAGAGAAGCACCGGGAGACTTCTTGTTTGATTTTTTATTTTCTATTTCTTTTTCTTGAACCTTTGCACTTCCTTGCAAAGACGACTTGTGGGAGAGAAAACAGGGCATGGGGGGAAGAGAGAAGTGTTCAGAGGAATGGTAGATGAAGAAACTGAGTATGTCAGAGGTGTGAGAAGAGCTTGCCATGGTAAGGCGTGGATGCTGAGGCAATGTCTGTGAAGGGCACCAGACTTCTGATTGTGAAGAAAGAGGACTGAGCAAAGAGCAGTACATTTGGTACTGGGATACTGTTGCTTCAGTAAAATCCAGTATCCAGTTGCTCATTATTCAGCAGGTATTGAGAGCTACCCAGACTAGCTCCAGGCAAAACAGAAAGTCAACATGACAAGGTAGCCCATGGGTAGCTCCAGGATCCTTCAGAAAGTCTGGGTTTGGTACTCAAGTGACCTCATTTGCAACTACCTTCGGTAACTGCCTACAACATAACAGGGTATTTTTCAGACTTTATTCTATAAAGTGCCAGAGAGGAGAGGCCTCTAAAGAGAAAGCTATGGTGCCTTCAGGGCTTAGGCTGAGCACGACAGCTAGTCTGAACCCAGGTTTCTTCCCAGCTGTATTAGAAAGAGAGAGGAGCCCTGAAGACAGGTGGACAGATGAGACTGTTATAAATGCTATAGGAGAGAATTAAGTACATTTTTGGAGAGAGAACTTTTCCCTCTAGGCTGAAGGTGACTCTGACCTTCTCTCCCTCTCTTGCAGCTCCCTTGGTGGACCTCACTCCCAGTCACAGTGGTTCAGCAATGCTGATGCTCCTCTCTGTCGTTTTTGTGGGACTAGCCGTGTTTGTAATCTACAAGTTCAAAAGGTATGACCTTCCCTGGGCCATTTCCTTCCCCCACTGCTGCTGGGGATTTGTTTGCTGAGCTTTCCTTTTCACGGTTTCTTGGTTTGCAAAAGCTAATGCTACATCATCTGCCAGAGTACCCCCCAATGATGGTTTCTGTTAATGTTTTAGGAAGATTCCTGGCCTTAATATATATGCGCAGATGCAGAATGAAAAAGATCAAGAGATGGTCAGTCCAGTCAGTCAGAGGGAAAGCATACCTAATGTCCCTCAAAGTGAGCTGATGAGCCCTGAGCAACTAGTAGATGAGAAGTTGGATGTCCAGCCCATAGGTAAATAACTTGCAGCAACCCACAGTTGGTCAGACTCTGACTTATAATTGGCTAACCCTTTTCTCAGTCTTCCCCTTTCCCATCTCCCTGCACACTCCTCCTGCCATCCTCTTCTGCTGCAGTGTTAGTTTTGCTACAGGAAACCTTGCTAACTCTCCCCTCTCCCTCACTGCCCTGTGGTGAAAGGGAGAGAAACAACTTTAGGCTTTTCCCCTCTCCTAGTTGCTCTGTGTAGATCCTCTTCCCTTCTCAAAAACCCTGCTGCACTTAACTTGCGCTGTAAGGCAATTTAATTTATTTTGCTGGGGCTGATGTTGTTATGGGGCTACACCTCACACCCGAGTCCTGTCCAGGAGAACTTCAGCCACCCTCACCTGGAGCATGGAGGTGAGCAGGTGATTCGGTAAGTCAAATCTAAAAGTTAAATATTCATTCATGTTTTCACTGCTGTGGCCTTTGTGGTGTGCCAGACCTCGCTGCCAGCAGCAGTGCTAGTGCTGAGTGATTCTCAGGGAAATCAAGCAAAACCTGGGATCTCAGCACTGGGCTACTGGGTTTGGTCTCAGGTTGATTGCTCCCACGTGACTCTGGTTGAAAAATTAGGATTTAAAGTGAACAGCACTGAGGTGACCATACTGGGTTCAGTCACCCATTTGCTCATGCTTATGTTATCACATCACCCCGAATAAAGTAAAAGCGTTGGGATGAAGCAGGGAGGTTTCAGTCTGGGGGTATGTTCTAAAGCCAACATTGCTTAGGAATTGCTTGGGCATTGTTCAGCTTTGTTTGTAAGGGGAAAGCTCTGCAGGCCCAGACCACAGCAACAGTACAGGACTCCAGCAAATAAGAACATAGATCTGCTTTAGAGGAATTACTCATAAAATGTACAGTTCTTCTGACTCAGACAGAATTGATAGATAGTCATAACTAAGATCCTTTACTTTCACAATTTCATCAACTTAACCAAGTGCTAGATCCCACCCAAGGAAGTCCCTAAATTGTGTGGGAGTTTGCTGAAGTTTGATGTCTTAGCTACCACAGAGAGTGAGCAAGGGGAAGGGCAATTAAAAGAGGAAATATGATATGCTAAGATTGTGGCCTGTGAAACATCCTGGGAGGAAAAAGAAGAAAATCTCTTGATGAAATTGATGTCTAAATTGGAAGCTCCAGTGCAATCAGTAGTGATCTCGTCACACATTCATCAAGGGGAGATCTGGTAGCTATTAAAAGCTTTTTAGCCACTATCCATCAGCAGACCTGGATATCCCTGCTTAGCAGTACACAGGAGTGAGGGAACCAACCTTCCCATGTGGTGTTCCCCATACAGAGCAACCCCAGGCCACAGTCCAGAACCCAAGGAAAGGAAATGCAGCCAAGGTAGTCTGGACAGAGGACTTCCAAAAGGCTTGTGGATCACCAAGAGGTTTCAAGCCAAGACCCGGAGCGGTGGGTCCTAAATTTTAACAATTATTCTTTCTTTCTTTTTTTTTCTTTTTCTTTTTTTTTTCTCTCTCTTTTTATCCTAGAAGCTCCAAAATTGGTCTAAGTTGCTAAGAGAGAAACACCCAATTTCAGGCCAGGAACTCAGTTCCCTGAGTTAGTTGAGCTTTGAGATTCCTCTTTCCAAAGGAATTTAATGATCATGATTTCCACTCTTAGCAGAGAGTAGCAAAAGTTTTCAGAGGTCACTCAGACTGAAGAGACAACAGTCAGCCAGCTGATAGCTCTACTCTTGCTGGTGATGGGAATTAATCTCTTGAAGCCTCTGGGATCAGAGAAGTCAAAAGCCAATTTGGGGGTTTGGTTTTCATTTGGTTTTCATTTGGTACAACTGTAGCATTTTTGGCTTTCTGCAATAGCTAGCATTCTATGGATTTCTCAGCTGCACCCTGCACTGCTGGACGCTGTATTGAACCAGAAATTGGCCTTTTATTCATCCTTGAGTTTCACGTGTAACTACAACAGTGAGCACAAAAGGGACAGATAGTCTCAATTCTCTATCAAAAGAAATCCTTCCAACAAACTTCTAGGAGTGTTTTTTTTTCCTTTCTGGCAGTGAGATGAATGTGGAAACTAAATCATCATTGACAAATCATTGACAAGCATTGACAAAATGGGAAGGTCTGGATGTAGATGTGAATAGAATAAAGTGCAAAGGCTCTTTACGCTTGTATACAACCACTTCATGTGTTTTTGTAAATCAGCAATTTCTATTTTAACGAGTTTTCCTTCTTTTGGGAAAACCAAACAAGACTGCAATTGGGTGTTTCTCTTTTGTATGCTTGTTCAGAAGCTAGGTTTTTTTTCCAACTCCTTTGACTAACATTCAGAGACCCTTCCTTGGAGGAATGTAAATGAATGCCCATGGATCATTTAATTTTTTCTCCAAACCCTGGCAGCAAAAAACAGTTCCTCTTTTCTGGGTGTGCGTAGTTTAGGTTCTTCTTTCGCAAAGGCAAAGCTTAAGGTTATTTATGAAATCTCCAATACCTTCTAATTGCAAATGAGTTACGCTTTTCCTCTGAGGACCTCAGCCCCTCCTTCCCTCCACCCCTCTGCTCTGGCCTCTCCCTCTTCTGTTCTACATGGGTGAATCATCTTCATTAGCAAAAGAACAGTACATCACCTTCAGTGTTTTGAATGACGAGAAAACATCTGTGGGAAGAACATATCAGTCTGGAACCGTTCAATCCCAAAGGCCAGCAAGGTTATACCTTCAGACATCTTAGACAAAACACACTTATTATTTACTGACTCTTATTTTGTTCTCTCTTTGCCACAGGAAGTATTTCCACAGCTGCTGAGCCCCAGAGCACAAAAGAAATCCCTACCTATGTAAATGGTTGAATTGAGGACATCGATATATATCTATATTGGAGAAAAAAAGAGAACTCATTGCATTTGGACTTTTTAATTCTTCAGATGACAAAGGGTTTTTAGCTTTAAGCCTGTGCATGTGGACATTATACTGAGACCATAGCAGAACTGCATTGTACAGGTGTTCAATTTTAGTGGGGGGTGGGGGGAGAGGAACTGGTATCACTATTCACCCCTGCAGCCCTTCCCCTCACCCCTCCACTCTCTTTTCTTCTGATCTGTCTCTAATTTGTAGAAAATTCATAATGATATAGGCCAAGAATATGCATGGGGGTCTCTTCTTTAGGGAGATGGGTGAGCTGGGATGTGGGGGGAGAAGGGCTGGGGAGGTGGGAGGGAGCATTTAGGGTTCTTGGCTTTAGATTTAACTGCTCTTTTAGCACTTTGGGCTGGGGAGGGCTAGCCGCCCCATCAGACTTTCATAGGACACAAAAGAAATCACACTGGAGTTTAATGGCACTGAAAATCTTCTTGGGTCAGTCTGGTTTATGTCTTAGTTTGGACTCTACCCTTCATTCCTCTAGCTGCAGCTGCTGCCTGTACCTGACAGTTGCGTGGAAACTGAGTATGAGCTCGGGCAATCCCAAATGCAAAGCCAGGGTCCTTATTAAACAGCTTTTTAGCCTACTCACACGAAGGAACCCCTTTGATAGCACTGTTTGGAAATAACTTTCTGCCTCCTAACCTTGGACTGAACAGAACTAGGATACATTGCAGGCAGAGAGGTCTGTATTGCCAGCATGAACTCACACTGCATTTTGTACCAGCCTTACACCTTAAATTTTGACTAAGATAAAGCCTAGTAACACTCTCTAGTGCTTTTATTGTTGATCTCGGGAGTTGTGTGGGGAAGTCCAGGAGATCTCTGCCTTTTGGGCGTCCCCCCACGGCCTGCCATTTGTTTGAAAGACACTTTGTCCATATAACAGGGAGCGGGGAACAGTCTGTTTGCAGTTTCTCATGACTTTCTTGGAAAACCCAATTGTTTTCTGCAAACTACTGCCGTTTGAGGTGGAGGAGGGGAGAGCAAAGCTGGATTGGGCTTGAGCTTGTTCCCATATATATTTTGATGCCTGGCACCACAGGACAGTTGTTGTACAAGGTCTGCATTCTTACCAATAATGTAAGTGGTGTCTTACATTGCAACTGGAAATGTGACTTCAGGACACGTGCATGTAGGCTACACAAAAGAATGGGGAAAGCAGACTTAGCACACCTCAAGTCCTTCCAGAGAGCCAGTAGCAGCCGGTTCATAATCAGTGTAGCATGGTTAGGATGCACCCTGATTCCTGATATGAATGTGTTTTGTTCAACAGATGTTGCACAAGGCAGCCTGGGGTACTGGAGCTGGGGAGGGATGATTTTGAATTTCTCTGTCACAAATTGGACACCAACACCACCCAACCTACTAGCTGACAAAATAAATAAATAATAATAATTAAAAAAAAAAAAAGTGATGCCAAATGTAAGAGCACCCATCAGACCCATAGGAGGCAAAGGATGATCACATTATGAAGTCCTTTGCCGCTTTCTGTAGTCTCTCTGCAGACAGGTAGAAACACAGCAGTTTGTATGGCTTTGCTATTGTGTTTGCAACTACAGCTTTAAGAAAGATGGGAAAGTTTTGGTAGCAACTGTATAATACTCCCCACTGAAGTCCAACATTAGCCAACTTATTTTTATAGTAAGCCAATCAAAAAGTTTTCTTATAGTGTTGGAACTATTTCTAATTTTAAAATTACTTTTTTTGATGTATTTTTTCATCTTCTTTTTCCCTTTCGTTAAATACAATGTAGCGTAATGTATAATTGCTATTGTTTATTGCTTTTACAGTCATATTTATTAAACAGATTATGTCTCTAAATGAAGGCCCGTGTTTCTGTTGCTCATTTTAATGCCCTCTCCTAGACTGAAATCACTCATTACGTTAAAACAGTAGGAAAACCTCTGAAAATAAAGGGATATTCTGTAGCATGGAAGTGAGAGGAGGTGGATAAAGTGTGCTTTATACTTACAAGCCAAGATTAAGATAACTTTCTTAGCCTTCAGGCAAAGTGCTTTATAAGTGAAGCTTGGTACTCTTACTTACATTCTGCAGGTGGAGAAACTGTGAGATGCAGGGAGAGAATGCTGTTTCTCTGGTTTCCAAGGAGGTAGTGGATTGAGCTCTTTGGAGCTCCAGCTCCATTCTCTGCCTATGGTTATCCACCCCTATGCACAATTACTGTTAAAGGTTCCTTTGAAATATGTTTTTGAGTACCCTTTTGCCAACATTGATGAAGGAAGTTTTTTTGGGTATTGCCATTACTAATTAATCAGGTTTTACATGTGAAAGCAATGAAACATAGGAAATTTCAGTCATCTTGCCAGGTAACAGTGGGTGAATGTTGCTAAGAAAAACATGTAACTGCTCTACTTTTCAAGTTGGGACAAAAGCACCAGATTGTTTGCAGGCCTCCCCGCCACCAAAGCCATGGTTTTGCATGGTAAGTACAGAAGTGCTGAGTTTGCTTACTGGAGGAGCATAGCATTTTCCCATCCTGGTAAACAACCAGTATAATTACTAGCCTGAAATGTTGAAGTGGACACCAGCATTTCTTTACCCTCCATTCAGGGCTGATGAACAGCTGGTGTAGTGATGTCCATTGTGCAGGTGACTCGAGAAGCGTGTGTAGATGTAATCTGCTTTTATAGTTCAAGTGCTCACCTGAATTAGGGGGCACCTCTAAAGCATATTTAGATCATTCTCTTCAGCTTGTACGTGTCCTGAGGCAGAGACTGACTGGTACATGTTGTTTTCCAGTTTGTATAACAATAACAGCAATGCACTGCTAACATCTGAACACAGGTAATAACCAAAGAATATACTTAGAATACCCAACATGGATACTGAATGCAAATTTTTCCTCAGTAGTATTATACCTTAAGAGATTTTTAAAAAACCTTATTGTCCTTTATCTGAAAAAGAGGGGAGTTAAAATATCATTTAAAAACTCAACATCTTTTCCTACCATCATCTTAACTGCCAGAACAGAGACATGTGGATGAGACAGACTTACTGGATTCAGAGGGATTCATACTTCTCCATCTACTAAGGCTACGATGCTGGATTGCCTTTCCTTGAAATCAACGGGTGTTAGTGGTCAAATACTTCTGATGTTCTAGTCCTCAAACAATACTAATATGTGACTACATTTAATTGCTTATCTTTTGCTGAAAAGCAAGACTCTTAGAGCACTTTTTGAAATGCTTATGCAAATGAAAGCAGAACCCTAAATGAACCTCTTCTTAGTCCTGCCAATATCTGCTGAAAATTTCTGACAACTGCATTTAGTCTGGTACCTACAGCTGATAACAAGGGATTAGTATTTTATCTGTGTGCTGTCATCTCTCATTGAATGCTTGGAAAGTTTCCTTGCCACATTACATCTCTAGGTACATTTGGTGTTTTGAGCGCTACCCTTGGTTGCAGAGCTATCATCTTCATGCTGTTAAAAAAAGGTTTCTCTTCCTTTAGTTAATGAGATGCAATCTTTGCATCTCATTGAAACAGAATAGTAAAGGCTGGGAAGAAATAATACTCAAGTTAGAACAGAACCATTCAGATTAGAATGCTGTTATGATCCTGGCCCAGAAGAAAAGACTGAAGTCAAATTGTTTTCTGACTGATAAGATCAAAGTGCTATCATGCACTGAGTCATCAGCCTAAGAGATGTATTTCATCTGCAGTTTTAACTTTAGCTTTTTCTTTTCCCTTATTTCCTACAGGGGAATATGGTTCTCTATTTCCATTCACTATGCTGAAAGCAGGACCGAGAGGAAATCTGTGTTGTAATGTGTTTCTTAATGTGAGAATTTCAAGATGTCTTCCTTGTTATCTGCAGTGTGGTGCAGCCTACAGGCATCCTAGTTCTAGGTGCTATACACACACAGGCAGTGAATTGAACAAAATGAAGAAAACATGGGAATGACTTTTCTCACCGCTTCTGCATTTGAGTCTCACACTGCAATCTTGAGTTATTTTGACAAAGTGGATCTTAACCAGACATTAAATAACACACCACTGTGCACGAGAGCTCAGAATGAGATGGGAAAGACCAACATCTAAATATCCTAACAACATAGGGATAATACCTTGAGTCCTAGGAGCTGCAGAGACTCAGAGGATACCAGCCAGTCTTCCAGGGCAAGAGCTGTTCTGTCAAAAGGCTTCTTTGCTGCTGGGGTAAGTCTGAGCGATTTGAAGATTGTGCTTATTTATGCTGTTTTCCCTATAAATGTTACAAGTTTTTGTTAGCAGAGAGAGTAGCATGACAAAAATACATCCCTGTCAAATATCTACCCACGACTTTTAAGTGCTTAGAGAATAGGTCATCGCTAAGGTCCATATAATGACTTTCCACAAAGCTGTAATAGCCCACCCATATGTATGCAGAGCAGGAGCCAGACAACTGTTGGATTTCCTCAGCTTCTCTGAGGCTGCAGTAAACCCAGACATTATGGACACAAATATCTCTAGCCAGGATGTCATTTCTGTTGTGCTTCATATTTGAATTAAAAGTATAGAAGGAAAGAACCCAACTAGAATCATTACATGTGAGGTTCTGTATCCACCTCGCTGCAAGAAAGGAAGCTACGGTTCCAAAGCTTTGTAGGTTTCACAATACTTTACAATAGAGAGGCCTTGAGAGACAAAAATGGAAGAAAAAGAATGAAGAAGCAAAGCTCTTGAGGAGAGTGTCACAATTCCTTACCTTTGGTACAACATAGATGCAAGAGAAAAAAGCCTTGCTTTTGGTAACAAAACCCTCCTCCAGCCTTCCCTGGACAAGGCTGGTTCTAGTGGTGCTTCTGGGACTACAGCTGCCTGGCAAATAACTGCTCCCCAGCCTACAGTGTGGGCCATTCACCCCATGCCCTGTGTCACACATCACACAGCGACAGCTGCAGGGTAGAGCTCTGAAACGCAGGCTGAACTGACAGCTGTCTTGGCCCTTGCTGCAGAAGGTGAATAATACATGTACATGAAATGTAGTGTAACAAAGAGCTTTAAGGGAGAAACCCTTTGGTTCCTAACCCTCTCTGCATAGGAGGAACACCCTTATTCTGCCACTGGAGAGTAACAGCAGACTGAGGGACTGAATTCACATCTCTTTTCCAGGTACAACACAAATCCTTCTCTAGGCCCTGCTGCAGAGCCACAAGACAGGGGTGACTGACCTCTGAGACACTGATTTCTTGAGTAAAACTTGGAGTCGGCCATTCAAGGAATAGGTTTTCCCCTGCTGCTCTGTTGGCTTATATACATAAATGTCTTTTCTACTACAGATGAACTTGCAAGGAGACTCATTTGGATAATTATCTATGTTCCATTAGTGACTAGATATCTTGACAAGCTTAACTGTCACAAGCTGAAAGACAACATATATCCAAATGATTTACTGCAAATTTTCAAAGCTCCAGAAAGCAGTTAGTTTCAGTCTGATGATTCAACTCAGTAAAACATTTCTTCGTGGGCAAGAGAAAAGACTTTCCAGTGTCCAGAGACTTTTTTCCTCACCCGAAGTCCTAAAACACATCAGTCTGGATATTAATCTCCATTCACATTTAGCTAGACTCAAATCAAAGTCAGAGCCACGTGCCCATCTGACCTGGGATATAGCTGCAAAGGAAAGCTCTGTAGTTAAACTGCCAACAGCACCCCATCGGAAAGGCTGATCCATAGTCTACATTGTTTTATTTCTCACTCTTGGTTATTTTTGCCACATCTTTGCGCCAGCTTGTTCTGAAAAGGAGTTTATTAGTGTTTATCTGTAAAAGAGAAGCCATTTATTTACAGTGGTTTTTAAGGTTTCTCAGCTCTTTAATAAATAATAAAGTCTTCCTTTTTTACAGGAAGATTAAGGATGAACTCTTCTATGGAAAATTCAGGGTCACCTTCAAGGGAGATCAACACTTAGGACCTACTGCTGAAACTCCTCAGTGAATGTTACAATACAGTAGGAATACATTCAGCAGCTCTTAACAAGAATGAAATTATGATCCCTCCTCAGCAATTTACTTTGCTTGCATGTTAATCTAAACATTTTAAATTAAATTATTATTTTCCTTGTAACTATTGCACCTTTTTCTTATTTTATTTCTAATTTCAGTCCATAGTCATAGTTAAACTTTTCCTTCATCTACATAATACTTCCCCTGTTTATCCTTTTTAATTGAGATGACGATACAGAACAGTAATAATAGGAATAAGACACAAAGAAACCAACATTATTATTCTGTTGATTCATTCAAACAAAATTCTAAAAACAGATCACTGACTTCCTTTTGAAATTCTAATTATAGCAAGATATCAAGGTGTATTTTTCCAGGAAAAAAAAAAAAAAAAAAAGAAGAAGAAAGAAGAAAAGAAAAAAAGAAGAAAAAAAGCTCAACTCTTGAGAAACAAAGAGGAGAAATAAGATGGCAGTTATTTCTAGCTCTGGAACTAGATTCAATTTTCAGGTCTTTCTATCTTTTCCTTTGTATTAGTGAAAAATCATGCACAAATTAAATGATAAAGAAGCTAGGACTTGACTAGCTAAGGAAGTAATAATTAACAAAAAGCTCTCTTTCTTCCACATTTTCCTTTTCACCAGATGATGCCTGAAACATCATGTCTACAAAGTCTTCACCAGCTACCTGCAGACACCTGCTGGTGGGATTAACTGGATGCTAGCTCGCTTTGATTTTGGCATCTTTGAATATTTGAGTACTTTTCCAAGGGACAGAAAAATGTAACAGAGAAAAGAAAGCTTTTATAAGCATACAGAGGACCTCTTGTGTGCATTCTAATCATATTTTCAAAGAACTAAAAAGGCTTTCTCTTTCCTGAAGAACTGATGAAGTTAAAAGATTTGTTACAAGTCCAGGCACGAGAGACCATCAGCGCTGTCAAGGCCTACTGCCATTTGGAATTTGGCAGCAAATGTGAACAATGAAAGCATTTACCTTGTGTGCCATTCCACTCCCATAGACTGGTTGTCTTATTTACACTGTGATCCTGAGTACTTGATTCTAGAATGGAAAAGTATAGGAATAAATTCTACTGCTCAACTGCTGCATGGCCTGCATATCTATATCTGTATATCTATATATATATTAGGAAGGAGACTTCAGAACAAACCTTTTCCTCATTTTCTTGGCAGGACTTGCTCTGATGTGATTGCTGGATATAGCAGGGAACCTGATACAGTGGTTGATATTGCCCCTTCCCCTCCTATACTCTCACCTTGTTTTCTCCAGCTTTCTTTGTCACAGACATCCTGAGCAATTCCCAGCTGTGGGTGCAGTGAGAGGGAGGGAATGGACGCCTGTGGTGAGCGTAGATCATTTTGTAGCATCATTTTTCAGCATTCCTCCAGCTCTTCCCTGTTATGTCAATGGATTGCTTTTGGAAGGACCACTGCCATGAAGCAAGCTCCCAAGTAAAACTGTTCCCTTTTTGTATTTCTTTTTTCAAAAATAGCATCTCGAAGCCTTTTAGGAGTCACAACAAGGAAAAATAAAAGCTCAGTTCCCTTATCAGAAAATTTTACTGTTAAAAATTGCCAGACAGCCGCCTCTTCTGCATCTTGCTCAATCCTAGAACACCAGTATATAACACTATGTAGATTTATGAGATAAGTAGTACCAGCTCTATTAATAAAATGTATAAATACATCCAAGAGGTTCCTCCAAGGAGGGGGAGGGGGAGAGGGGGGGAAGAGAACCTCTGTATATACTGTGTTGATGTTGTTGTTTGATTAGAGTCCTTATTTGCTGCAAATGTGACCGTGATTACTGTATTAACCAGCAGACATTAATTACCAAGATACAAACCTGCAGGTTACTTAATGGATTGAAGCTGGTAAAGAATCTCATTCTTAATTAAATTCACTAGAATGTTTCCTTAGCCTGAAGACTCATAAGTAGATCTTGTTTTCAGAATCCCTTTCAGCCAAGTAACCACTTAAATAATTTCAAATTAAATATCTTAGTCAGGATTTGAAATTACTCAGCCTACTCAGGGAATTGCATTTCAACATTATTATAATATCATCAGGGAAATGTTTTCTACCCTCCCAGCTATGGAGAAGGGGAAAAAAAAAGTAAATAAAGCATTCTTTTAAATAAGATTTTAATGTATTGTTTTCTAAAAGTTATTTCATTCTTTGGTCATTCAAGAAACCAGCAACTTTCATCTATGCAAAGACTGTAAGCACTACACCTCATTCATGTAATTAGGTCAATGTACCTAGGTCGTTACTGGCAATGTCCTAAATTGCTGCTGTTCACACAGGCTCCCTCAGTGCTGAAGCCAAACAGTTACTTCTTCCCATTATTTGTAAATATTTCAAAGAATTATTTCTGGGGAGAGGAGGAACTACACTGTAAACTGATTGGAGAGAATTTCTTCCAGTTGTCTTCTCCTTTTTTTTTTTTTTTTAGTTTAAATATTTTATTTTCACCAGAATGAACATCTCTATTTCCTCTGACTTCTCTTTCTTATTCACCTGAGATGGATGGACAACAGCAAAAAATCTATCTATCTATGGCTGAGGTGTTCATAGCAGCCAGCAGCGTTTGCTACAGAAGGCTGAGGATGCCTCACATGAGTCCCGTCACGCTGTACCCTGCTGTTCTAAAGAGCAGCAAAGACAGTTCATCTTTCAGTCTCAGATCCTTTTCCAAAATAATGTGCTGTAGCAGGAATCTTCCAAAACTCAGTGCTGCAGCACTGAGGCTGGGAAGGTTCTCCCAGTGAGGCTGTGCTGCCCAGCTGAGGCAATGGTCTGTTGTGGGAAGTCCTCAGTCCAGTTCCTGCTTTGAGCTTAGTGGTACCCAGCTGAGCTGGAGAAATTCCTTTAGAAAGACATCCATCCTTAATTAAAGTGCTTGTATCTTTTAGGCAAGACAATTTGCTTTCAGAAGAAAGTGAATTATTCTAGAAAATAAAAAGTATTCTATGGAGTTCTACAGAGCTTTCTCATGAGAGAAATCTCATTCAATAACCAGACTAATGAACAAGAACACAGCTCTCCTTTTCTGTACTGCTGCAGCAGTGTAGGAAAGATGAGTCTCCAGAGGAGCTCTGGAAGTCACTACGACTTGTCTGAGCTTGAACACAAGAGGTAATGACATAACATTTTTTAGCATTTAGTCCAATGACAGGGTGGAAAAAAGAGCAGACAAAGAACAGTTTGCAAGCTGCACTTTAGGTATCCATATCCAGAAATAATCTTACAACGTGAATTTACTTCCTTCTAGGGTTGAGCTTTTCAAAAATGTCCTGGATTTGTTATTAAAAAAAAAAATACAAATACAAAATTAAGATAAAGGCTGGAAAAAAAACATTTTTGGCTTACAAGGTCCATTTGGTTGCTCTTTGAGCAATGCCACGTCATCCCTTGCAAGCAGGGCATGGGGCTGGAAAAGGCCACATTAAGAACTGCAGATTCCATATTCTCAGGCAAACTGCCCACTGGTAAGTCGTTCCACAAATTACCCACAGAGATCCTCCCTTCTGGGAAGCTTAGTGCACTAAGTAGTTTGAGTAAAGCAATGCTTAAGTAACCAGATCTGAGCACTGGTGGTCCTACTAGAACTTCTGCAGTGGCTTTTCAACCCATTTACATGCCTGTACTTCATACTCGCTATAGCAATATCTGCTCAGCAGATTGGTTTAGTTGAGCTCCCAGGCTGAAGCTCATCAGTGTTGTCTAGTACAAAGTGTTGCTTTACTTCAGCCTTTTTTTTCCCCCCCCTCCTTCCTATCCCCCCTCCATCAGCATATGTATGATGTGGGCTAAAAGCCATAATTATTGCTGTGCATAGATGTCAAAGTCCTGAGCCTGCTCTGCAACACAGGTTTCCATACAGTGCTTTCTGTATCACAGTGCATCTGTTGGCACTATAAGGCAATGCCTCTCTATCCATACACTCTGTTTAGCTCAATTTGAACCACTGTAAGGGTGAAGTACTGCTTTATGACACCTTTTAGTCCAGACTCTGGGCACCTGATGGAGCTGTAGGTGCCCCTGTTCGTTGCAGAGGAGTTGGATCAGATGCCTTTAAGGGTCCCTTCCAACTCAAGTGATTCTACGATTCTATGATATAATGTGCTCTTCTAGATTATAATTACCATTTTCTTAATTCTTTAATAAAGTTACCAGGAAGAAACTTCAGCAAACCTAAAAGAGAGAAAACAGAATGGCTCTATTATGAAATGAGAACAAACCTCATCATGCCAAATTTCCAGCACGCCAGGCCTCTGCCCCTGCTTTGGAGGAAGATAAGACAGTGGCGATGATATGTGCAGACAAACAAGGAGTCTCCAGGGTGATATTGCTTTAATCACTTCAGTGAGTAAGAAAATCAGGCTGCAGTAGGTTGTCATGTAAAAGCTCATGAATAAAAACCAGTGAAGCAAAACTTGCTACACAGGGAGATGTTGTTCCTTTCTACAAGTTCTTTCAAACTTAATGCCGGGGGCTTTAGCTGAGTGTGTATATAGTCATACTATTTAGTCACAACAACAAAAAGACAGTTAAATGAGCCCGGGACTGCAGAATCATGTACATCCCATTGGAAGGAGATCTTCAGCTACCTATTCAGCTATCTAGGGAGCAGACCAAGCAATTCCTGGTCTTCCAGATAAAGAAACTATTTTATGAGACCTCTTTTCAACTTTTCAGTTGCACATGTTATCCAAGTGCTTGTCACGCTAATGGCAGTGCCTAATTTCTTCTGCTCCAAAAGACAGAACGTGGATAATCCTCACTCAGAAAAGTGAGAGTACCTGCTTATTGTAGCACTGGTGTTAATGAAGCCTTTGGCCTAACTCAGGAGCAATTCAATTAGGCGATTCTCAGACCTTCTGCATTTGTATTTTTGATACAAATAGCTGATCCATCTCCATTACTATCTGAAGTGATAAAGCCATGGCACAGCCACAGGACCTAGTGAGGTATGGCTGTAGCAAACATGTGGTGTTAATAAGAAAGGATGACATCAACAGGAACGAGATCCAGGGCTAGGAAAAAGCAAGAAACAGGTGAAAATCCTGCTTCTGTGGCAGTCACCGGGAGAAACAGGATTGTGTTCCTACTGATCATCCATATCACCATTTGGAGGGCTCAGACAGGATATTTTAGCTGTCCACGCATCTCAGTTGACCTAAAAAAGGCCAACTGATATCCTACTGAAATAATCAAGAACTGATTAAACATGCAGCAATTGTGGTGATCAACATGCATGGGAGAATGTAATTTCACTTACAATTTTGATGGAAAACTGATGATTTTCACCAGAAATCATCTGAATGCTCATAAAGTCAACTGGAGTTACGCCATTAGCTTCGATGAGCTTTTAATCAGAGCACACATCTGGATAGGGCATAAAATGAGCGTGTTATTCTTTAGACATGGGAAAAAATTATGTTGGAAATTCATCTTCCTTCACTTAGGCAGATGTGTTTCCCCACTACCAGCTCCCTTCCTTTAATTCGTTCTTATGCCCATCACTGTCAGAATGTCAAAGCAGTAACACTCTCTCTCTTTGTTCTGGTACAAAAATTGCAACAGAACTCAGAAACTTAACAAAGATAGAGATTAAAATAAAAACAAACCACAAACCCATCAAAGTAAGACAAAGAACATCATTGCTTAAGCACACAAAATATGTTGATGGAAGACCTTTAAACGTTACCTTAACAGCTGTAACATAATTTCAACAATAGCATCAGGAAAAAAAAAAAACGAAATGGCTTTGTGTTTACAAGGCTGTGAGTGAAAGGGAAAATAATGCTATGAACTGCCCTAACGTTCTTCATTTCAATGAATATCTCTAGAATACTTGGAGTGATGAATATAACCAAGAGATGGCAGCAGTTCATGCACTATTCTTCTACCTTATCTAGTTTGCAGCACAATTTTTTTCACATAAGGTGCAAAGAAATTAAGTTGTGTTTAGCTTATGATGAAAATTGTTTCCATTATTATTGAAAAGAAGGGAGGGGCAGAGACTGAGGAGAGAAGGAGGAGGAGTCTGATGAAGGGATTTGGAAATTTGTTTTTAGGCATGCGTCCAAGGACTCTTTTGAAAGAAATGAGAACAGTCTGCTGTGTAAAAAGAGCGAAACAACAACTCCAATTGGAAATCTCCTATGTTATGTACACACATCACGTACATCTGCACTATTAATGGGTGAAAGACACAAAGGGGTTTGATTTACTGTGATCTGCCACAGTTTTAGGCCCATAAATCCACACCCCACGGAGACTGGCAATGAAGACTGCTACCAGCTGCTACCTTACCTCCACTTTGCTTGTGGGATGCTCTTGCTCTGCTGAGCGTCTTCAGCCTTGTTTCTATGAGTAGGGGAACTTCTTCAGGTACCACAGTTGTTTATACAGGACAGAACTAAAAAACTCACATTCAGTCACAAATATGCACCAAAAATAAATCCCCCTGTACACTGAATCTCTCATGCAAATCCAAATGCAGACCCTTCTTGAGAACCACATCTTGCATGGGCTGGGCACTTTCCAATATCTTCCATCTTTTTAATCAGTGAAAACATGACACCTGTAAAATCTATCAACTTTTTGGATAGGCAATAGACTTTTAAAAAGTTGAAGTGGCCTCATTTGTGAGAATGGATTACTTCAAAGAGAATGTGGAGTAGATGAGGCATTGATGCCACAGTCAGAAAAAAATACTGCAATTATTAGGCACATTTTATAGAGGACTGAGCAGAAGGACAAAGATACACTTTATCTCCCTGTTAACTTCAAGAAAGAAAATTTTGCATTAAGAAACTGAGTTATAACATCCTGAGGGATTCAGAAAATGTTTAGTGATTTGGGAAAAGATGATTGCATCAATAGAAAACTTAGATCATAGCTCAGTAGTTCAGACAAATACAGATAATCATAGACTTGCTTATCTGACAGATAGGTAGATAAATATGCATATGTATAAAACACGACACAAGTTATCACCATTAAACTAAATGCTTTTGCATTGTGATCAGACTACTCTACCATCACCATCTTTCACAGTTGCAACAAATGATGTTTTTCTCCCTTTACTGCATCACAGACAAAAGAACAGTCATGACAAATTCCAGAATGCAGAAACTCCTTCTAAAATGGCTCTAAGTATGGTACAACTGCAGCTCGCAGTCCTGAGGGGTGTTTGCTATGTATTACTGAGCACCTCAGAGCACACAGCCTGTTCCCCTGGCAACCAGAAAAAACTCCTTTGTACATGTGTGTATTTAAGCTCTGGGATCATTTTCATTTGGACCACAGATGTTGGCAGTTTGGTCCAAACTGAAGCAGTCACCTGCTTACTTACTGCCTACACTTTGCATGCTATCTTGATGATTAGTGCATGCATGAAGGATGTGGAGGATATTCTTTCTAGTTCTTGCCCATTTGTGATTTCCTTATAAAGGGATGAAAATGTTAGAATTCCCCTTGTCCTTACTCTACATGTTATGTCCTGACCTTCATAGTCAAGTTTGATCTTATGTGCACTCACCATGAGTTTCTGCACTTCAGGGTTTAGAGTGGTCCTGTTTCAGTTCCGAAAGAAGAAGGTGTCCCATTTCCAGAATGCTCCAGGTCGTAATTCATGTTCCAGATTTTTAATTGTCTTAGGCCAGAGCCCACATTCCTCATCTTCAAGCAAATCAATTTGAACACAGATGTACTGCAAAAGAAAGAATAATAGTAGATTTCTTCCTAAATATCATCTTCAGTACAGTCTTGTGTTTATTACTTGTCTCTTAGAGGATATTCATTAACTATAATGTCCATTCCCTGACTATTTTTCAGAAATGAATTATTACTTCCACTTAGCCACTCACTGCCAAATCAAGAAAATGCAGGCAGTGCAGACTTCTGCCCTAAAGTTAGGTGGCAAAATGGTGCAACGAAAGAGACTCAAGAACTTCATTCACATGACCTTGTAAAATCATAGAACCATTTTGGGTTGGAAAAGACCACTAAGATCACCTAGTCCAACCCATCTCCATCATGCTCACTATGTCCCTCAGTACCACATCTCGCAGTTCTTGAACACCTCCAGGGATGACCACATCCCTGGGCAGCCCGCGGCAGTGCATCAACACTTTTCTGACAAGAATTTTTTCCTAATACACAACCAGAACCTCTCTCAGTGCAACTGGAAGCCATTACTTCTCATCCTATAGCTGTAACCTGGGAGAAGAGGCCAACCCCCACCTCACAGTAACCTCCTTTCAGGGAGCTGTAGACAGCAAACATGACATAACATGATATGAAACATCTCTTCATTTGCAACGACATAAAGCACTAGACTTATGATGATTCTAATTATAGTATATTTATACTAAAAAGTACATTTCTCAAACTAACTTCAGTATTTTTTGAAATTTCTTATAAAAATCTGAACGTGTCAAAATTTATATCTTAATTCATGTGGGTTGGAAAAACGGTGCCAAATTAGCACTTCAAAATTAATTTTATAAGTAAGCCTCAGCCAAAGCTCTTGAGAAACTTTTTGGGTCATAATGAAATAGCTTCATAAGTAATGTGATATCCATGGATGCTCATTTACAGGCAATAGCAATTGTCAAGCTACAGCCATTTTCAACATGATTGCAGGGCATAAATTCTTAACTTATTATAGAGATTCTATTCACTTTTCTTCCATCTTTCACTGCTTTGATTTTATGCCAGTGTAATGCCAGTGATTCTGGTGGGGTCAGGAGCATGTAAAACTGTCGCAATTTCTTGTTGGAGAGAGTTTAAGAAGAAGCCCCCAGATAAAGTTCTGAATAAAACATAAAAGATTATTTGGCTAGAATATAAAAAAGATAACCTGAACTGACATACATAAATCAGATTAAAATGGTCTATGAGTGGGTTGCTGTCACTGTGGTGAAGGCCTTAAAATGGTTTCCCGGGAACTTAAGTGTACGGAGAGGTCTTAGCACAAGAACTAAGACCCATTTCTTTCTCCTGCCTGTACCCAGCACTTCTCTTTCTGCTTTTAGGTGCTTTTAAGTGTGCAACTTCAACATGAGGGAAAAGCAGTGTTGAGTAACCTAATGGACAAGAGTTCTTCAGAATGGGAGGGGATATAGGTTTGATCATCTCAGCAAAGGAAGTATTTGAACCTGAAACTCCCCAGCTCCAGCTGAGCACATTCAGCTTTAAAGCCCTCCTTTAAAAGCAGACTAAGTTGCCATCACTGGATTGTTTTTGTTGCTGGCATTTGACAAACATAGAGGGCTTAGGCTGTTGGGGCCAATAGCAGAAAAGTGACCAAATCTAGAATGTATCCTACTGCTTATGTTCATCTTTGAAAAAAATAATGTGAAAAGTTTGTGACTGTAACAGTAGGGTAAAAGTGGAGATAACATGGAAAAAAAGCTGGCAGGGAGAGATGAAATTTTTCAGTAGGTCTTTTTATACAGTCAAGTCTGTGTTAGTGCCAACAATGTAGGAAAAGTCAGTAGGCGTCTGATTATCATCTCCTGAAGACAGAAAAATTGCCATTGTAGCAATTTCTTTTTTTAATTCAGATGAATTTAAAAATAATGGAATGTATTTATAGCAGCTTTGTTTGCTTCTTTTTTCCCCCTGCTATTTCTTCCACCTGGTTGTCTCACACAAAAGCTAACTCCCTCATACAATTGGCAGTTTGGAATATGAACAATATATTTTGTCTTTAGCTTAAGTTAGGTTTGTGTTTCTAAACTACTTTGGGGGGGACGAGGGGGGGGGGAATCCCTTTGTAATGGCTTCTAAATAAATTCAGTATCAATTTAAACTATTAGAGGAAGTTAAATCAAAATAATTAGGATATTAAAATACTTTGTGCGTTTCCAATCACTGGTTTATTGCAAATCTGGATCTTTTCCAAGGAACAATAATAGAATGAATACATTAGAATGTTTTCTTCCCCTTGGTATAAAACCATTTTGTCCTGAAAAGATGATTGATAACTTGCATTAAACACAAAACCAGATTGATTTGCAGACATCCTTGAGGAGGGGTTGGAAGGAAAGGAGAATAAACGCCACATTAACAGAACATTACACAGACACACATTCACACACACAAAGTGTATTAGCCAAATAAAAATAGAAAACAACATAAAAACCTCCATAGCACTTCTTATTAGAAAAATATAGTAACTCTATACAAAGTAATTGCTAAAGGTACCATGGCATGGAGGCAGAGTGATTATCTGGGGATTCTGATTGCAAGTGCTCTGAACCATTTTGCAAAAAAAAACAGAGAAGGGTTCAGAAGGAGGTAAAGTTGCAGCATGCCTGACATATACCTACAACGGAGCCTGGTTCCTACTGCAAAGGTCCTTGAACCTTAACCGCTGTGTAACTGATGCACCCTAGAAGAGACTGGAGAGGAATGAAGATGGCTGGACAAAGCTATAGACTCTGTAAATGAGACAGAGATTTCAAAACAAGTTCAAATGTTCTTGAATCAAGTCAGTATGGTGCTACCAACAAAAGAGTGATGAAAAATGTATGTTATAATATAAACAAGAGACTTCTGAGTAGAGATTAATATGCTACACTTTCTCAACATTTGATAACGCTGCAGTATTAACCTACCCAGGTCTAGTCATTGCAGTTCAGGAAGGACACAGACAATTGGTCTGAAAAGAGGAATGAGTGAAGTACTGAAAAACATTCCCAAAACAGAAATATTTGAAGAGTTCAATCTGTCTGTTTATAGAAGAGATGGGGTGGCTTCATCCCACTTCACAGAGATTTCAGTGGGGAGGAGTTCACTACTGAAACCTGATCTGATAAAGTTACAGTATACCTAAGGATTAGAATCTAGAGTTAAACAGCCTGTCTGATAAGGTACACATTTTTAATAGGGAAGATTTTAATCATTAGAATAATACAAGAAGAACTTTCATGGCATTGCTATGCAATTTCAGATTATCACCAACTGTTCACAGATATATATTTTTTTAATTTCCTAAAATATTCTTTTTAGAACTATGTAGTTCAAGCAGGTTGGAACATCCATATTATACAAATGATCTCTTAGAAGCTCACAGTGAGTCCCCTCCCGGGCTTTATAATGTAAAAGGTGATGACTTCTGAAATACCTAAGGAGTTTCAGCTGCACCTAGCAGAGCACAACTCTATCTCTGCAAACACATTTCAGTGCCAAAGCAATGCGCAGCCATACCTGCTGCAGTGAGCCACTGATATTTGAATGCAAATCCCTTGGTTTTTAATTTATATGTCCTAAGTTTCCTGTTTAAAAAAATGTTTGCTTTCACATAAGTCACCATATAACTCCTTGCTAATCCTCCTCATTTACACTGAGTATTAGCTGTATGGAGAATTGTACTAATTAATCCTGCACAACTATAATTGAGTGGCTGGGCTGCACAACAGCATGAGAATTGGCATGGCACTGGGAACCACGTTATCAGATCTATTTTCTGGGTAAGTCCTATTATGTTCTGCAGGATGGATACAGAACACAATGAATTTAATTACACAGTCTTTCAATTGGCTTTCTTGTAAGCTAGAAAACTCTCTTCTAGCTCTTCCACTTTATGGAAAGCAGCGCTTTCCCCAAAGTCACACTTGCATTGTTCTTGACCAGCTAATCCTTCAACCTGGGCAATAATCATTGGCTAATGACTAATGACCTTGCCTGCACGGTCATATCCCCAGACTACACTAGAGGCTATAAACATTCTCCTGAATTGGTAATCACCACCAACTAAGTTTGTGATTAACTGCAAAGAAAACTGTTCCTATTCTGAGTAAAATAAGTTGCCCCAAAAGTGATGCCTCCTATTTATTCACATGGAAATAACAACAAAGAGCACAGTAACACTATTTGATTGAGCAAATTCTCAGCTATAAAACACCATCTTTCAAAATAGTCACCACTGTTAGCGGATTCATGCAGATGAGCTCACCAAGACTCTCTTGGTGTTGTGAATTATTTAACATAGTCTTTACTTCATGATGAAGTTTTCACATGTCATTCCCTCCAAAGGGTCATTACCCTTTAGATGTTGTCCATTAAAAATCTGGGTTATGGTCCTGAGTCTACCAGTGACCTGCATCAGCAAATCACTCTGACCTCTGCCTGACACATCCACTGCCCTTTAGCTGTTTTCAGCTCCCATAATAATCAAATTTTCAGTATTCTTTCACCAACACTGCAAGAAGAGACCCATCCCATAAAGGGGACACAGATTCTATCAGTGGATACAGGCAGTGTTTGGAGATGGTAACTTAGTTCCACAGTACAGTGAAGAATCCTCTGGAAATTCTTCTCCAGGATACATAGTAAAGTAGGCTTCTGATTTCAATGGTTTGGTTAAGTACTATGAATTCATGAAAAGATCCTGTTTTATGCATGCTCATTTATCTATTATCTGTGAACAAGGAGATGGCAGATTAAGGGACATTTATAAGTTTTCTTACTGCTAAAATGTTTGGGTTATATTGAAATGTGAGCCTATGTCAAACAAAATGAAAAAGAAAGGCTAACCCAAGTGAAAACATTCACAGATCACAGAATCACAGAATGGCCCTGGGTTGGAAGGGACCTCAAGGATCATGAATCTCCAACCCCCCTGCCAGGCAGGGCCACCAACCTCCCCATTTACTAGAACAGGCTGCACAGGGCCCCATCCAACCTGGCCATTGAACACCTCCAGGGACGGGGCATCCACAACCTCTCTGGGCAGCCTGTTCCAGCACCTCACCATTCTCCTGGTAAAGAACTTCCCCCTAACATCCAACCTAAATCTTCCCTCTTTCAACTTAAAACCGTTCCCCTCTGTCCTGCTGTTATCTACCCTTTCAAAGAGTTTACTCCCTTCCTGTTTATAGGCTTCCTTCAGGTAGTGAGAAAAGCAGTACAGGACTACAGAGAGATTGCTGGAGATTCACCTTCTTTCATTATTTATACTTCCCCACAGTGGCAAAAAAAATGCATCCCTATATTCCATATAAAATATAATGCACTTAATTGATCTAAGTAATTTCAAGGCTGCTGAATAGCAGAAGCCTCCAGAGTGGAATATTCTGACTTAATGATCACATAAAATTGCTCAAAGTGTTTTTAATGTCATTGTAATTTCTGAGTTTATTTAATAGTTGAGGGGGAGAGAGGGTAACATTAACAGTCATCTGCGTGGCTTGCATGGCTGTATATAACAAATGAGACATGTGGATGCCACAAGAGCCATCATTTTAAAATGGCTGCAGTAAAAACGCAGTTACACTGAGCATTTGCTTTAGGCCATGACACAGTTTAATGAGAATGATATTGCATTAGGATTCAGGACACCTCAGATTTGTTTCCAAGTGTTTGACCTTTTAAGAAGTCAGATCTCCTCTTGGTTCCACTGATTCCTTGCTCTTTCTTTCTCAGCAGCATCCATTGCATTCATAAACATTTCAGCCAAGAGCTGTCCTATCCAGATGTCCACCACAGTATTGTATTCCATGTCACACTCTACAGAGTATGCAGTAAAAATATTTATGTATTTATTTTTTATTTACTGTGCTGTGAACAGCTGCTTTCCATCCCCAGTCATCAAAACATTGATGAATTTTAGATCTTTGTTGGTAGAACATCTCTGCCTTCTCACTAAGCTGTGGCTGGGGGTCATCACTTTTACAGGCCAGAAGCGCAAAGCCAGGAGATGGGCCTGGTAGGAGTCGGCTGTGTATTGTATGTCTGTAGGGCTGCTTGTTTCAGTGCAGGTGACCTCCCTGACTCCCTCATTTTAAAGTTAATTTCATGTTCTTCTCCACTCCCTTTCCCTCTGCTTTGTTTGGAGTTATTTTAATCTCCCCTCAACCTTGCCATTTTTTTTTTCCTTTGGACTCGTCTAATTTGCCTCATTTCTAAGTTGTGATGATATCCTCAAGACACCAATTCATAACTTCCTCATGTTGAAATTGTTCATTAAAATCTAATTTTTACTATCTAATTCTGGCTTTTTAGCTAATGAAATCAGAGTAATTATAAATATCCATCTTGCAACATTGCATATTGTGGATTGAATATAAAGACCCAAAATGGAAGAAAAGCACCACTTACTTTCTTTCCTCTAGCTGCAAAGGAAATCAGTTCAATCATAAATATATAGATTAAAATATTCTCCTCTAACTTAATTTCAGTATTAACTTTATACTGCCATTAAGGTTTGCCTGAACATGAACCATAAGGGACTACATCTAATTTCAACATCTTCACATGAGAGAGGTTTGGTTTGCTCAGATCCATTATTTAACAAAGAGAACTGAAATGCTTGGAAAGAAAGGTACAGCTCATGCTGTATTTGATCCAGAATTCAAGAGCTTTAACATTTTCCAAAAATATTAGAAAATGTGGAAGGAAAAAACACTCACGAGAACTTTTAGTACTTTTTTCTAGTTTTATTTTAGTTGATTTCTCTAGACTATATTCATGTCTCACTGAAATTATAGAATCACATTGTATTAAGGCTTCCTATGATACCATAAAGCTATCCCATATTCTTAGAAGTTTGTAAGAATTTCCTAGTATTTTTAAAACTTTGTCAACCCTAACTAAAAGAAGTTATACACATGGATGGATATTAATATATTGATGCTACAATCTGATAAATGTCTGAGTAGGGGAAAGACAATCAAACTTACCACTGCAGACTGGGAATCTGTTCCAGAGTACGTCATTTGGTAGCTGGGTCTTTTTGAAACAGTGCAGTTTGGAGAGCTGAATGTCAGTTCGGCAGATACACAGCTTTAAAAAGATTTCATAAAGCTGTGTGTGAAATACTGCAAGACTGATCAGGTTGGGAAGTTGTTATTGGCGAAGAACGATTTGTTGAAACCTAAATTATTTACCTGGTGGGATCCATTTTTATGAAGTCCTGTAGATCTCTGCCTGGTTTCTTGCCAAAGTGAATTATGGGAATGTCCATTTCTCCTTTGTGCAACAGCGAAACGGCCACACTGCAGACTGCCTTACAAACAGGCCCTGATGGGCTTCCATATGCAGGAGTCTGAGTGAGCTGGATGCCATAGCCTGAGGCAAGGTTCATGTCCTGACTGCAACCTGCAAGACATAAGGAAAGAATTTTCAACTGGGAATTCAACTGAAGTTGATGAGAACTGAAGCTAAACTGCTTTTCTAGGGCAAATCTAAGATCTTGGGCACCTAGACTTGTCCCTTTTCTAAATTTTCAGCCATGCAATAAAATAATTCCATGCTTTGTAGCCTTTTTAATTTCTATTTTTATTTTTCCGTGAGGCGGCATTTACAGTCACTGAGGAGAGAGTTGCTGGTAGTGAAGAAGTTAGACAGAAAGTCTTCACTCGGAGTGCCTCAGCCACAACGGAGATGTTCTCTCACTCCATATTTCACACAACAGCTCAGAAAGATGAAGTTTGTGCAACAAATGCAGACAAAGTTATCATCACCAGTCTGTACAACATACAATTACTTTGATTCATGCAATCTGCCTCTATGATGAGACGTCTCACTGTAACAGCATAATAACCACTAAAATAACCATTTAGTTATTAAGGCTAGCTGATTCTAAGTTTGTTTTAATCAAAAGCTTCAGATCATCTGGTTTGATATCTGTTGGCAAAAGTACTCTTCTTGGCAGTGCATTCACAGAAGAGACACAAGGGAGAATTGTTTCAGGCATAGCGTCAGTTAAAGGAAAGTAAAAGTATAAGGAAAGTATTCTTCATGGTCAGTATGTCACTACAGAAAGTGGAGTTATTCAGTGACAGAGAGGAGACATTCTGCCATATAAGAGCATGTTCTCTGTGGGAGGTTAATAAAAGGTGATCCTACAGAAATTTGCAGCTGCAGCTTTTCATGCTGGAATCATGAGCATGAGTCTGCAGTGTTTGAATAGTAGGTCCTGATGAAGTAAGTGGTGCTCTGATGGCATTTGTTGGCATCCAGCAAGACAGTGATTCTGGGATTATCAGTCATTAGCTCTTGTGAAAGCAATGTCAGGGTTTAATCTTGTCACAGTCAGAAAAGAACCCAGCACCTCACACCATGCAAATGCTTGTTCTAGTTTGAACTGGGGAATGGTGGACCTTTCTGGCAGTGTGATGACCCTGATATTACTTAGAGTAATACAAAAGGATTATTCTAGAAGTCAGCTTTCTTTTGGAAATAAAAAGTATCCGGCAATTTCTGCAATTCAGTTTTAGTATGAAAAGGCCAAACGAAGAGACTTAGAACAGTTATTCCTTATTTCTACTGCTAGCTGGGTGGCATTAGAGAGGTCAGTGGTCACTTGCCACATGACTTCTTCCTGCAATGCAAAGCATATGATAAATATTTTGAAAGCAGTGTTCCTGGAAAACAGCAGTTTCAACACAGTTGGCATAAAGATTAAAAAAGAGGATATGGAAAATATCCTGGACCTTGAAATATCTTTTTGTTCTTGACCCACTGCTCAGGGAAGGAGCTTCAGCTCTGTGTAAGGAGTGCCAAGTTAGTTAAGCCAAACCAGGTTCACGTGGCAGCCTAGAGCTGAAGAACTGATAGGATTGTCTGTTGTCTTCCTGTGCATACCAAGATCCACAACTAAAATGAGCAATGCCTGTATGTTGCTTAACAGAGCTTGTGTTTAAGGGATGAAGAAGAACTGCTTGTCTGTTCTGCTGCAAAACCCTGAAGAATGGTGGATGCTGTTCCTGACAGTAACCAAAAGAGAGCATAGCTCTGGGGAATTGGTTCTTCAGCAAACTTGAATCTACCTGCTAGATGTTCTTTGCATGATTATCTGAGCCACTGTCTTTTGACATTGTTGGTGCATGGCCCAGGTATTCACACCAGTAGCCTGAGCATTACTGCCAGCAAGTTGCAGAATTCATTGGGAAGGAAGAGGATTTTCTGTGTAATTTATCCTTTTCTTCCATGACCTATAATGCAACTCTGCATTACTCTAAATAAACCATCCCAACTTACCAGCCGTTTCTCAGACACTGGGTGCAAGTGAAGGACAGACCATGAAACAAAAGAACACAAGTCTGGGGAGTCTGGTCACCTCTGGCCCCTTGTATCTTCTGTGAAGAGACATCAGTCTGACATGCAGCTCCCTCTGACTAAGCTTTTTGTTTTTCTTTTCTTGCAGTGGAGGTGCTTGACATCTGGGCACTTAGAAATCTCTATTCTTGTCAAAAACTGTGTGGGAAGTAATGGTCAATGATTTTTGTTTGATTCCCATTTTCTCACATATTATTCCTTGTTCTCTTTTCCCGAAACTACAAATTCTTCCTCTTCTCTTTACTTTCTTCCATCTCCTGTTTTCTCTGTACACATTATTTCTTTTCTTTGATTCTCTCTCTTGTTCATCTCACGTTCCAACGTTCAACCCTTTCCTCTGTGTGTATTATGTATTTCCAGTGGACATTGAATCAAAAGTCAGTTCTTCCAATACAGACCCTGAAGAAATCTGGTATGTAACCTGCCTACTTATATCAGCTTTTGTTAATGCTGGCAAGATAAAAAACGAGGAATTTTTGAAATAAATATTAAAAAAAAACATCTATACAAATATGATCTTTGCAGTGCCATTTTTGTAGATGAATGAAAACAAAAGTTTTTTAATGTTAAAGTATGTTTGTCCTTAAAAATAATGTTTAAGTTCTTATATTATAATAAAATACAGCAAGTCAGAAAAAGTAAAAATCTCAAGGCTTTCACTTTAAACAAAATACACTGGTAATGTTCAAAATGAGTAATTTACTGTGTTTTAGATTTTGCTCTTGTGTCACATAAGATCACTGCCATTAAGCCATGAGCAATTTTTTAAATCCTTTTTGGTGCACCACAGAAATGAAACTCTATCTCTTGTTCATCCATTCCCTTCAATTTTTGGATTGTCAATTTTCTCTTTGTCTGCCTGCCATCGATATTATGTTGTCTCCACATGGTCAGCTAAGCTCCAGCTTCTCGCACAATAGCCCTCACTGGTCTATAAACACCAACAAATTAATGCTATGTTCAATGGAATGAAACTGTGCTGTTGAAGGAGACTGAGGGCTAGCAATAGAGAAATCACAGACAAATTTGCAATGTAATACAGCAGCAAAAGGAAGGGCAATGTAATCTTAGGCTACAGTCAGAGAGAGATTGCATTACAGAGCAAAAAAAAGCCAATAATTTTCCTCTGTACAGCTTGGCTGTGACTGCACCTGGAATATTACATTCAGTCCAGGGCAGAGAGATATCGATAGATGAGCATTCAGAAAGAAGAGCAACAGCAGCTGATTTACTGGGAAAAGTTTAAATGAGCTAAATAAGGCAGCTGTGCTCCTCTGGGCAGCGCATGACAAAGAGCAGCACGGCTGGGAGCAAAGCATTCACTGTTGTAGGAATACGGATGCAAAGCTGTCATCTAAGGGAGGTCAGATCTCTGCAGGTCTGCATCTACCTCTTACCTTCTCCTTCATCTATTCTCTCAGAATAAACCTTTCTGAAACTAAGTTCTCTGACAACCAGGCCACGAAAGCAAATTACTGCTTCTCAGCAGGTAGAATCTCTACCCACTGAACAATGAAGCTCTGGATCCTTTGCCAGATAGCAATCTCTGTTCAGCTGCACAGGACAATAGAACCCACACCCTTGCTTAGCACAGGTGGGAGAGGCAAGCACCACAAAGAGGCTAAGCCAGAGGGTGAGTTTATTTCAACTTAGCACTTTTGCATCAGAACTTGGCAGACAGTAGTCAAATAAAGGCCTACAACAAACAAGATTAATAATGAAATTAAACCAACAGTGCGAAACCCAGCCAAGATCAGGGTCCACAATAGTCTTTGGTCGTGCAAATATGTACTGTGGAAAGCCTTGAAATATCAAGAATTTAAGCAAACATTCTGTGACACTGTGATATGTTTGTATCAGATTATGCAGAACATTTGCTTTTCATGATGTTCAGAAAATGTCTGCACTGCTCCTGCTCAGGATATATCTTGCCCTTTTGAAAGCAACTTGCCCCCCAAAAGGACACGTCCCACTTGACCAGGAAGAGAGCAGGCTGCTGCCCTAACCCCAGGGGGATTCTCTCCTAGCTTCTGTTATACATCTGCGGAAGCGCAGCATTTCTGCATATAAAAAGATGGACAATAGGAGCTGCAACAGAAGTTTCTAAGCTGGCTGCATAAAATGGAAAGAGTTTGCATTTTAAGAGGTGAAAACTTCTGGTGCACAGTTCATATGAGATCTGCTGTGAACACAGTAAATCACATCCTGCTGAGGAGATGTGGAAAAGGACATTGTCAAACACATATCTGAGCACTCTGCTTCTTTATGGACAGCTAGCTCTGTTTAGACTTTTTTCTGTCTTAATTTTCTTTTGCTGTTGATTGAGTCCCTGAAGACAAAATACTTGAGAAGCCAGTGGAAGGCAGGCATTGGAAGCCAAGGACAACAACCTGATTATCACACCTCCACAGAGAGCCCACCGGAGAGGTCTGCACATGGCCCTGTCATCTGTGGGCCCATAGAAGAAACCAATACTGAGACTTCGATTGGATCTGAGTTGTAAATAGATAACTCCCACGTGAACATCCTTGATACAGAGATGTGGTCACTGGTGGGACACTGACTTACATTATATGGGACAGAAATGAAATAAAACTGTTATGATTTTATAGGGAGGAGAATTATATAGGACATTGTATTATGAGAAACATAAAAATCAAAGCCTAATATATACACCCAGGAGTTATTTGAAGTTAAGAATTAGTTGTGCCATAAGAAGTAGAACTTGCTAACTGTCTCAACTATCATTTAGGAATCTACATTGAAATGTCTAATTTATTACACAAATTAGACTGAGGCAGAATAAGGCATTCTGTTTAATCATAAGGACTGGGAGGGGTAGCAAGGGTGGTGATGGGGGAGATCTCACATTTTTGAGAAAGACTGAATATTCTATGAAGTCAAATCTCCTCACTTAAATGAAGGTATTAAAATAGAGTGAAGAAAGTAAAAGAGGTCATGCTGTTTCATCAGGATTACTTTCAAGTAGTTAGGAACTAACTCATTGGGTTTTTCATGAGAAAAATGGCTCGAGTTTATCTTGCAGCTAAATCAGCTGCTGTATGGCGTGGGAAGTGGCTAGTTAAATCATTCATATAAACCAAGAAAGGTCAGGATTTCTTGTTAACATTTGTCAGGGGGATAAGAATGTTTCCTTTAATCTGCTCCCAGAAGGTATTATCTATGCATGCTCTTAGGGACAGTAAATGCTCACTCCACCTACTGGCTCATAAGTAAAAATAATTCTTATCTTCATGGCAGGAAAAGTTTCTAACAGAAGGAAAATCTGCAGCTCATTTCCCAATTAACAGGAGAAAAATTGCCTTTGAAGGTTATTGTTGGAACAGAGCAGGGCACGAAAGGAAGAGATGGTTAGAAGTGACCACAGGTACGACAGTCACAGAGACAAAATGATAAGGCTGCAGCTCTCAAATACTACTCCAGAATACTACTTCATTTCAGGTTTGCCTCCATCAGTTGAGGTGATTTGCTATAGATCTATGCACCCTAAAGGAAATCTTTTGTTGGAAACCTTGAAAAAGATATGTTAATCAAAGAAGCCTGAAGCACATAGGAAACAATTTCCCTCAAGGAATTTTTTGTGTTAATTACAGTCAGTGGCTAAATTTGTGAGGATAATGCTAAAACTGAAGTTCTCTAGTCAGCAGCAGGCCTTGACAACTCTACATCCTAACCTCTTTCTTGTTTTACCTTGTCTTTGAACTCATAGGTTTAAAATTAGATCTTAAAACTCCTGAGTTAATGCCATCATTTCAAAATCCAGAATCTCATCCAAATGTTCCTGAATTTTAGAGATGCTTCTATGAAGAGTTCCTTGGGGAAGTGTCATTATTTTTAATCAATTTTTGGGATTCACAAAGTAAGCTGTTGTTGATTATATGATTTATGCATGCTCTCCATAGACTTGGAGGGGTTTCATGAATTATTTTACAGTGTTTATTGCTTATTATGGGAAACTACATGATAATAGTGGTTTCAATTATAAGCCTATTAGGCAGGTAATTGACAACACAAGTATACTATAAAGTTGCATTCTGCTTGCTTCGATACAAGTGCTGTATTGTGTTTTTAGTCAGTCAGTGCTGATAATCAGTGCATAAATGATTCCCTAATTAACTGCTTTTGTCAGAATCCCAGTTCCACTCAACAGGCAAGTTGGCCAAGAGTTCATTTGTCTCTTCTCTTTTGCTCTCATCTCCCATGATGATAAACTGTTCATCACAACAGGAATCTTGCCCAGACCATGGCAGCAAATGCATACTGTCAGTTGTACTGTTAGCAATTACATCTCTTTCAAGTTCATTGCTGCACAACATCACTGAAAACAACAGGGTGACAATGCCTGAAAGTGGACTCCGATTCTCATCCTTGAAAGTCACTTCTAAAGGAGTCATGGGTATTCACCACAGTTCAGCATCAGATTAGATTTTACTGTATAAAACCATGGAATGAGAATTAAACATTTTCCACAGCTCTGTCCTATGCTTGCTGATGCCTAATGACTCTCAGTAACTTCTCAGAACAGATGCAAATGATACCTGAGATTTTAAATTCCTTACAAGTAATTGTTTTTTGTAACACATCTGGAATGTAACTGCTTTATGCAATCACAGAGATGAGAGATCAAATCCCACGTGAAAGAGAACCCACGAGGAAAAAAAGTCAGGAAAATAACAGTACTTAAATGCCTTATTTTTTTCTG
This sequence comes from Gallus gallus, assembly GCF_016699485.2. NCBI lineage: Eukaryota > Metazoa > Chordata > Aves > Galliformes > Phasianidae > Gallus > Gallus gallus. The sequence continues at coordinate 25,888,145 of NC_052537.1, read as the reverse complement.
GATACTTGTTCTTCTCTTTGAAATAGGTTTGAAACAAGAAAAGAGAGAGTTTGCAAAAAATATTCTGCTCAGTGATTTAGAGGTCATAAGTAAAGGTCAAAAGCATGCCCCGAAAATGTGCTAGGTGGCCAGTAATGACTGCCACATTCGTCCCTTTTGACATCTAAGGTAAAAAGGTACCTGGACATGAATTCTTCTTTATATCAGTCTGAAAGATGTAGAAGATTTACAATGACCTCCCTCTGTGTGAAAGACAATGTGAAAAGCAAACAATGTACTACTTGAAAATTTGCTTCACTAGGTATGTGCATTACGACAATAATAAAGGTTAATAAAATCAGATAAAATCTCCAGTTTAATATGTCACCTGCCTACAGCCTATTAGGAAACTGCTCTGGTTTTGTTACCTCTGAAGCCATAGAAATAAGAACTCTATTAAAATTATTTTTAACTCTGTAGGATTGTATTCAAGAAACATTTAAATGTTGTACTAAGGGACGCGGTGTAGTGGGGAAATACTGGTGGTAGGTGGACAGATGGATTAGATGATCCTGGGCGCCTTCTCCAACCTCGGTGATTCTGTGATCTCCTAGACAGATATAAGAGATAGAAACCAAACTTGTGCTTCTCAAACCAAATCTCACATATAGCACATGCTTCTCATCAAATCTCACCCTCTTTTGCTCATGACCAACTCAGAATGACCTCGTGAGTTCCTGTTTGGATTCAAATTTCGGATCTCCTGTGCTGAGATAACATAAGATGCATTTTGCTTTGAAATGTCTGAATTATCTGCTGTGGAGTTGGATAACCTGTCATATCAGTTCAGAGAATTACAAAATCATCATTTTTTGTCTGACTGCCACTGAACTTGTTGCTTTTATCATCACAGATCACTGCAAATCTCAAACATGTAGCATGTTTTGTGTCATTTCACTCCATTTTATCCATTTAAGTGTGCCCTCCAGCTTTTCTAGAAAGGAGAGATGAGTGAAAAATCTCTCACAGCAACACTTCCTCTTTAATCTTGGCAAGTAAAATGTCTTATTGAAATTAGCACTGTGATCCATTCTGTTTATAGAGGTTCTAGTAAGACAAGTAAGAAAATGAAAGCTGTTTAATCTTTGCTTTCAAAATGTTGTTTCTTATTGCAGCTCAAAGGGAGAAGAAGAATACTACTTCAATCTTACGAGGGTCTAGAGAGTATAACTAACAGTTTGTTGCATAACAAGTACAGTAAAAGAAAGACAAAAGTCTGTGTGGTCCTTGTGTCACATATGGAAAGCAAGTTGTCTTTGCCAATGCCAAATGTTTTTCCTGACTACACACAAGTGAATCACATTGACTATGACATTTTTTCTACCTGGAAAGAGCTTCCAGAATGATCCTTTCTGGCTGGAATTGCCTACAGTTCACTAGACTGCCAAGAACCTATTTTCACAGGAATGGATGAGGTTGGCAGAGACCTCAGGGTCCAGCTGCTCCAACCCCTGCTCAAGCAGGCCCACCCAGAGCAGATGTAGGTAAGAAGGAAAAGGGGGTGACGTGCCCCTGTATCAAAGAGATCCCAGGGAATAGTAGAGGAACAGGAGGGGACTCGAGTAGACCTGCTGGTGGTGTTGGGTCTTGGCTTCTCTTTCTGTGAATGGCTTCCACTGCAGGTAATATGGCTGCTTCCAGCGTTGCCCATATGCCACATGGATAAAGAAGGTGAAGGGCACATACCTTGCTGTCTTTGCAGGTTACTTTGCCTCATTGTCTGCAATTAGTCTTGTAATTTGTTTTTCTAAAAATTGCCCTGTATTTTCTTCTTTCAATTACTATTCTTTGTAAGTTTCTTTGTATGATTTTTCATTGAAAATAACCTTGAACAAGGAATTTATTTCTTCAGGTACTTCGAACATTCCCAGCATACTGGAGATCTCACTGTAAATCATTATATTATTTATTATTTTTTCTCATTCTTACTGTATTCAGATGATAGAGTGACAGCATGTGTCTGTGTTCCCTGAGTTGTTTATTTAAGCCCAACTTTCAAGCTCCAAGCTTAAGGTTTACCATTCAGCTTAATATTTAATTCTCAGATCCTGAAATAATAACTTTTTTACTTCAGTTCACAAGATAAAGTCTACAGTCCATTTCAGATATTTCTGTCCTGAAGAAAAAAGAATGGCACCAATGAAGGGAAAAGGTACTCAGTATTAGACTGATAAATATACTGCAAAATAGGAGATTCAGGCAGAAATGCCTGGGAAATAAACCTGGTCATTTCATGTCATCAACTCAGAACGGCAGTGTTACTGTTTGTATGAGAACTGAAGTTAAGGTTTCAATTGCTTCTAAATTAGGAAGTGCACATGCACATACACGAGCACATGCACAGAAATTAATAAAAACCAGAAAGACAGAGGACAACAACAATGGGATGCAGAGGGATTTTGATTATTTCAGCATGTGGCCTAAACTGCAGCCGATTCAGCAAGATGCAGATTTGCATAATGTAATGAGACTGGAATCAAAGTATCAGAAAGATAGACCAAGTGCTAATTAACTAGACACTGCAGTAAAAAAAGCCCCACAAGATGAGGAGACAGTACAACGCAGGAAAACATTCCAGGGACAAATGGATAACAGTGTTAATTGTGTTAGAAAAAAATCTTGGCTAGAATACTCTGGAGCCATTGCTACAAACTTTAGGGGACCTTCTGAGGAGTAATGTCATCTTGGAGTTGATTTGAGCTACGCGTTCCTGACAATTGCTAAACTCATAAAGAATCTGATCGTTCTTTCTCTGAATGGATCCAGACCAATTTTATAGCTAGGGGGTATTAAAAGTGCCACAACACTAGGATAGACAGCAAGACGTTAGGCCTCATTCCCCTGTGGAAATGTCTGATGTTTCTAACATGCCTTACTTTCCATCTAGGCAAGCAGACCACTTAAGTACTCTGTAAATGACTCCATGCCCTCTTAATTTGGTGCTCTGGCAGCATGTATTTCTGCTATGGCTGGAAAAGTATAGATTGGGCCTCTTCTCTTATTCCAAGGGTTGAGTTTTGGGACTATGAAACTGTTTATTTCATACTTCTTCTTGCATCCAGGATTCTATAACTAGACCTAAATTGATAAACAAGCCTTTTCACTTAAAAAAAAAAAAAATCATTAATATTTAGCAGTTAGAATAAACCTTAAAAATGTATGTGTGTCTATTTTACATAAAGGTCTACAGTCCCATATCAATAATTTAGGCATGTGAGTTTCTTCAGACACCTGCAGCAGCTATATTAAGTTGGTTCTCTCTTTCAGAGTATTTGATGAGTGAGTATATGTGGGCGTGTGGATTGATGCGTAGAGTAAATTCTAGAGGATCACTGTGTTCCCCATACACGACAACTGTGGAAAGGCAGCAGAGCAGAAGAATGCTTCCCAGATCTAAGGCCAGCTGGCAAACCAGTGCCATCTGGGTGGATCTGTTATGTGCTAGAGATAGATGTGTCAGAGTGTGCATTTTCTCTTTTGGATGAGGAGTACTCAGTGTAAAGTCAAGATTTTTAGCTTCATTCATATCTGATGGCACTGCCTGAAGAGATGTTTTCCAGGTCTCCTGTGTTAGCAAAGCCTGTAAAAATCTCTCTTGTAGGATATAGCTGTAGAAGCTTTTTTGTTTTTTTCTTTTTCTTTTTCTTTGAGCTGAAGAGGCAGTAGTGCATGCTTTTAGCTCTGACACACCTCCACAGTGTGCCTGCTAGAGTGTAAGCCATCATGGTTGTGTACTCATCTGTCCTCCAACAGAAGCCTTATTCTCCCATGAACAAGCTGTTTAGAGGGAAAAACACTCACTTATAAGCTGCAATATGAGGTCATTTTCTGGTAAGAACTTCAAGACACTTATTTTTTGCTTTCAGTTTCAGTAGGAGAGATTTCTGGACTCTACTTTGTAGCTAGACATATTGATGAGCTTTCCAGTTGCGTTACACTACTGTTCCAGTTACTGCCATCTGAAGGCGGAGCTGCTCAAGTAGTGAAACAAAGGTTAATTACAAATGAAATTCTGCAGTAAGGGAATGGAAAATCATAGGTAATAGATGTGACCACCTTATTGGACTGTGTGGAAGAACTACTCCCCAATATTTTATGCAGTCAATGATAGGTAAGTTACTTGAGCCATCCAGCCAGAATCTTTTGCTCCCTGTTATGAATGACCATACTCCAAACAACTAACTCCAAGTGGGGATATTCCTTCCTCATATATATATATATATATATATACATACATATACACACATATATACATATATACACACACATACAATTGTGGAATGCTGTGCCATCAATTGGTCTCAAGCATAGAATTTATACCTTTGAAGATCATATTAAAAGGGAACTGCATCAAGTGTTTCTCAACTGGATAAGAGAACAAATGAATCCCAGTCTGAAATTTTTAGCTAAATCAAAAGGAAAAATAAAGAAGATTTTTAAAAGATCCCCCAAACTGAACAATGAAAAAGCCCAGACGCTTACATTTACAGAATTAATGGGACATGAAATCTACAATAGTTTTTTCCGTCCATGAGCTGTTGACTGGCAAGGCAACACTTTTTACAAGAATTGGGTTCATCTGTAGAGAGGCAAATGGAGACACGGGGTTGAAAAGACCATAAAATAAATCATAATGAGATGGGTAGGGGTAGGATAACAGAATCTATTTTTCTATTCTCGTCATTCCTTTCCTTTAAAGCTTATTAAGAAACCTCACTACATTTAGCCATCAACTGAAGCAGAATTAAAGCTGCTTGCTTTGTATAATGTGATCCACCACGTTCATAGTCACTGCCCCCAGAGAAAGAGAAGTCAGAGGTTTCTGTCTGCCTGTTAAAACTTAAAGCAGTGAAATCTGTCAGATTCATTTGCATATGATCTCAGTACTGGGTTGCGTTAGGCGTTTCTCCTTTGTCTTTAAATTTCTCATTTGTAACCAGAAGACAGATACCTTTCCCTGCTCCCACTCCTCTTTAGCACCACAATACTCCAGGTATATCTTCCTTCTGGAAGCTGCCAATGGCTTTTTCAGAGGAGAAGGCTGACGCGCATAGAAAGCTTTTACTCATAAACAATATCCACCTCCTTTGAGATGGATTCACCTAGTTAGCCAGAATGAACTGTGTCTCTAAACTATATCAGGAGGCATGTGGGAAAAATAAATGTCTTCTGAGTACATGGATGAATGTATGCAATGCTCTTAAATTATTTTGAAAGTTTCCTCTGGGTTTGGCTTTCTATTTAACTTCCCAGGCCCTTCACTAGCTGGTAGATACCCTTCAGGTAGTAAAATATTGTCCATGGCCATGCATTATCTGTGGTATTTATCATACATACTTGAATTGATCCCTGCAGATCTGAGGAGTAATGCAACATTCAATCATGCAGGCAATGCATACAGAAAACAGGAAACAGCATGGGGCTGCCTCCTTAGGGAAAATCTTGATGTATCAGTGCATACTTATTAACTTCATTTGTTAGGAATATGTCATGACTGCAGCTGCACTGGTAGGCTTACACCATCCATTGATCTCCCACGGAAAATTCAGAAAATAATTGATTTTAACTGTAAGAAGTCAAAAAAAGCTTCTGTATATTTAGATCACTGATTATTATTAATGATATGCAGTAGAGCAAGCAAACAAACAGACATAAAAATGTCCTTGAAATGATAACTATATGATCGACTCTAGACAAATAGGCTTTTGTCCTGTATTTGGGGAGTTGTCTTTAACCCATTTCTTACCACTCTTTTGAATAACAAACCTGGAAAATTTCAAATGGGATATAATCTTAAAAAAATTGGATGCACTTACGTGTTTGAAAATTTTTGATTACGTTGTTTGCACACATCATTTGCTTTACTTTCCCTAACACATCGTCTTTACTTTTATTAACTGAAGGATTTTGCTCATTATCACGTGATGTCATGAATTCAACCAGCCTAAACTCACAATTTAAAAAGAAATTTTCATTGAAAAAACTACAAGTAAAATTTCCACTTCAGAGCAGTGTATTCTCTCACAATAAAGGAAATTATGGCATCACAGAATCATGTGTCAGCTAGTTTGATCCCATATTAGCACAAAACACATTAGGAATCTTCTCCTACTGACCAAATGAGTTCTACATTCACATGGAAACAAATTGTTAGATTATACAGTTCATTAGATTAACACTCCCCCAAAATACAGATCCCAGCAGGGAATTCACCCTTTCTGCTAGGAGATCAGTGTCTCATGCCTATGTCCTTCATTGCCTTCTCACACAGCAAGAAATTCAAGCAAAATGTTGGAGAAGTTTTGACATTCTGAGATGAGGCTGACAGGAGAATTCTGGTTTGATGGCACTTAGAGGTTTCTAAAATATTTTCTATATTGCAATTCATTGTTAAAAAAAAAGCAACAAACAAAAAAAAAAACCAGGGATAAAAAAGTAAGATGTCCAAGTGTCGTCCGTCAAAGTTTTAATACAAGAAGAATAATTGTGTTCCTGATCCATTAAACCTGTGACACACACTCTATAAATGCTTCAGGGAATAAGATACAATATTGTGATGGTAAAACCTGTGTCTATTGAAGGGAAGAGTGCCACTAAAATAAAGGGAAACATTATAAAGAAATGGAGTTTTTATGAGGTAAAGAATGGCAAGTAAGCATGATGAAATGCTAATTTATCACCTTCACATTACAGTCCTTGATGCTACAACAGGAACTAATTTTCATCTGCCAAGGGAGAAGAGCAAATGTTTGAGACAGAGAGCTACATCAGTGATGAAGGGACCTCCTTTGGAAGTGGCTTGAGCAGACAGTGCTCCTGCACCAAGAGGTCCTGGGCTGCCCTCTGCCAAAGGGCATATGCTGACACAGTGCAGCAGCTTGCAAAGAGCTGTATTTGCTCCTTGCTCCCCTACAAGATCTGCCCTGCAGTGGGAGAGAAAGTTGGAAAGCATACCTCCTGATTTGGAGCTGTTTGGATTTGGACACAAAATGCTTTGAGAAATCCTGGCCCATGGTAAAGGGATAGATCTGCAAGAGGAAGGGGACTGCCAAGTCCCTCCAACTCTTCTTCAGCACTGTGGTTGCACCCAGCCCCAAGACAGGGAGATGGTTTTAATTTAAATTTCAAGGCAGATGGTCAGTTCTCCAACCCTGTCATTGTTTTGCATCCAGGACCAGGCCCATATACTTTCTATGTTTCCACTATCAAACATACTGTTTCATTACATGAAACAATCTAGCCTATCTCATACCAGCCTTTTCTAAATTACATATTCAGACTTTTTCTTTCACAACAGCATCACAACATTCATTCAGAAAATGTCTCATTCAAAATAGGAAAGTTTTCCTTTGTAATAGTAGTTCTTCAGTCTGGCAACAAATCAGCTCTCCTCGTTATTCACCCTACCTCAGCATTTTGCAGGAACACTGGAAACACAGAATAGGATATATAACATATTCTTTCTACCCTCACAAGTATGGTTTCTGGGTATTTCCAATCTCTTTGATTTCTTCAGCCTGGTGAGATCTTTTCTACTTTTATTCTCTTCATACCTGAGCAAAGTGCAGGGCAGTTTTTTCCAGTGTGCAATTAACAAGTGGAATATTATGCAGGTTTGGCCACACCATGGAACAACAGGGTTCTGTCTTTCCTTCTTCTTCTTTAATGTTGTTGATGATTGATTTAAAATCCACGAGGTACTAAACTTGGGCAGTTTGGAGCAAGTTATAAATTGCAAGATTAAAAATAGAGCCCTAAATATTGTTCTGTTGTTTGGGAGCATGCTTCATTATAACCTGCATAGGAATTCAATGAGAAGAACACAGCTGCTTTGAATTCCTGTCCAGAGAATCCACACAGCTTGCATAAAAATAAATGCTTTGCATATTAAGGAAATTGTCTCTTACTTGCCATAGAAACATTCTAGTTTTACCCTTTTTAAAAATCATCTATAATAAAGACTCAGAGCTGTTCATTCACAGTCTTGTTGGAATCACTATCATGTGTTTGACCAATGAATGACTGTAATTACTATCTAGGACACAGATATGAGAACATCAACCACATGGGTTATTGCTGTGGTCATCTACTAACTAATCCCAAAGGAACAGCAAAACACTGGTTTCTCCTCCCACAAGCTCAGTGTTACTACTGATGCATCCCCTTACAAATACCATAAAGATCCAAACATACTGTGCATCACAGGACATCTCAAAGACACAACCATTGAAAGATGAAGACAGTTTTTAGGAGTAAGTAGTCAGATACTGAAGCACAAATCAGTATCTTCTGCACTAGGAAGACAAGATAAAACCTCCAATGGCCACTCTGAATCTGCCTCAGTGATTAATTTATTCCTGACCCTAAATCTGGTGATTGGTTTAACTCTTCCAGTGCGAGCAAGTCATATTAGTCTGGCCATCAAATACTTCATACCACAAGCAGTTGTGAGAGCACCTTCACTCTCATGTCAAGGAGAGATCAGTTCAGACAAAACACAACTGGACTACACGGACACAAAGTACTAGGTGTACTAGGATTTTTTTACTCTGCTTTTTTCATCTTTCTCAGATGTAATATTTGTCCTGCCCCTTATTCCAAACCTCTCTCCATTCTGAGTGTCAAAAACACAGAGAGTAGAAAAGATGAGTGGATGTAGCTGGGAAAAGGTGCTCAGCATTGGGCAGCATCACAGGCTGAAGCAGAACTGGGTTGCCCACTATGAAAATCTTTAGGGTTGCTTTATCCTGAGACCAGTGACGTGCAACCACTGGCTGGCATCTCCTGTTCCACTCCAGTGTAATGACTATTTCTGATACCACCATTTTGATTCTGAAAGGTAAAGTAGGGCCAAAATGAGAAGAAAGCAGAGAACGAGTGGAGAAATGGATTTTTCCACTTCAGCTAGTGAAGCCCAAGGGAAGAGCTCCTCTCACAAATCCATGCAGTATCTCCTTCCTTGTCAAGAGTGGAAATTATGGAGAAGGTCAGGAGAAAGGAGGTAGAAAGCACCTCAGCTATGAACTTGATTATTCTCCAGACATAAATTAAGTTGTATACTCACCCAGCCAGAGAAATTAGTTAAGAGAAATGTTAGCATTTCCAGACTGGAAAAGAAAACTGACATCTCCTTGCATGCATGTTGTGTTTCAGTTAAGCAGTTCCCTGTTATTAGTCAAAGTGGTGAGGGAACAGATATCCAAATGGCCAACAAGAAATGACAACTGTGCTCACTTCACTCTGGTATGTCATTTCACTTAGGGATTATATTCAAAAGGTCAAATTCTATTTCCATCCCCATTGAACCCCAATGCCACTAGAGACACATTTCTTCAGCTGCATACAGCATACGTAGAACTTAAGTAGTGCAAAAGGGAAAGGCAGGCCCCTAAGCATCACATGCCAGTGTCCCGTGTGCTCCTTGAGCTCTTCCTCTCCTCCAGCCCTTGCCTCAGAGACAAATAAATCATCTGCAGGGACTATGATCAGTCTGTGGGATGAAGTTTTAGAGTCCTCTGCTCCTTGCCTTGGTCACACTGCTGATTTTAAAGTACCACTGGATTACTGGTGCAACTCATACATATACTGCTGGTTGTATGTTATCCACCTAAATCTTTGCTTCTCCACAAACCTAAGGAGTTTTCAAGTCCTGGAGTGTGCCATCCTGGCAAACAATGATCACTTAGCAAAGCTCCAGATCAACACAGGTCCCCAAAGAAAGTGATAGACAGGAACACAGGCACAGGATACTCTGAAGAAAGTTGCAAATGCTTAATAATTTCAGAGTAGGATAAAATAAGATTAAACTCAAAAATGTTTCTAACTAGAAGATATTTTCATAGAGCACTATTACTGAGCCCTTCCACAAGCAAGTACCATTTCAGTACACAAAAGCAACAAAGCCCACCACTTATGAAGCCATTCTCTGTCATTCAACAAAGGTAAAACCTCAGCAGGAATCGTTCAGGCAGTTTTCAGCAATGAATGAAAAATAATGTTTATCATCTGACAAGAATCCATGAAAAATAACAAGGTAAACCAAAAATATGGCTCTAAGGAAAAAAACAACTGGAAAATTCTGAGAGAGAAATAGAGTCTTAGTCCCAAAGGGCTGTTTTAACAAAGAAAATAATATGTTCTCCATATTTTATGTGGTCAAGAGGAAGGTTAATGTGTGCAGTAAGCAAGATTCAGATTATATTTAAGGAGGAACTTTCTAACAGAAATGGTTGTGAAGGACTAAGATAGACAACCAGGGAAGATGACAATAGTGAAAGCTTTTCAGGAGGATTATCACTAGCACACCCAGATGAATTAAATGACCTCTTTGCATTATTTTCAGCCACGTGACTTTATGAAATAAAGTTGATTAAAAATATTTGATGGAATTAAGCATTTCAGTTTGGCATGTGTCTGGCTAGGAGTTGTTATGAAACGAGTTAAATGAAGATCTTGTGACAAAGGAAAAGTGTTTAATTCTTATGAAAGAGTATCTATTCAACTTCCAAACTTGTGTAATTTAAGCAAGATGTATAATGCAATGCTCTGTATCAAGTAAATGGCAGAGGAACTTTAAAACATTTTTTTTGAAGTTATGCGTTCGGTACTTTTGAGAGGAATAGACTATTTGCAGATCAATCTTTAAGTAGTCATTGATGTGAGCAACACTTTCATGCCTTCACAACACTGTAACTGAGTAGCTCGAATGAAAACATTAATATTTTTTCTCTGTATGTACCTCCTTCACAAGATCTCTTACTCACAAACAAGAATCTATCATGAGCGTAGCAGCGATGCTTCAGAAAATATACATCCCTAGCAACAAGTCATACTCGAACATGGCAAATGTAGCTGAGCTGGAACCGTTTCAAGAGATTTTTAGCTTTGGAGTTCAGAGGGGAAACTGAGCCTTCTCTCTGTGCAAAGCACACTTTCTTATCGCTCCGATCAAACAATAATATTAATTGAAACAATCAAAATTATAATTGTCAATATTTATGTAAAAGACCTTTTGCCATTTCCTATTGTCTTCCACGCTTTAGAAACAGAACGTAGCACTTCCAGTATTTTCTGTACTTTGCTATCCTTGCTCCAAAAAGTGAAACAAATTGCTATGGAAGCAGGAGCCTCGGAAGGCCTCACAGACACATGCAACAGTCTGCGATGTGCAAAATGCTAGAGCTAGAAATAACTCACCAGAACCTCTGCCTGGCATTGTTCAGAGATACAGACTTGCTCCCAAAGCAGTACAGTGGTACTTACTTGATGCTGTCCCTGAAATACTCTGTTCTGTTTCTGCAGAAGGCTAATTAATCCCAGTCGTCTAACCTGCCCGTATGAGCTCCTGCGCCACTGCTACTCCTAGATCATCTCTCATTGGCTGAAGCACACATGGCCTAGTTCAGGTAAGATAATGTTATCCCAGAGGAGAAAAGGCTAATGCAAAGCTTATTAATGTCTGTTCACTTCAACGAACCTTGTGTCCTAATAACAGTAGTAGAAATCCAGCTGAGGGGAGATGCGAAGAAGAAATGGAGTGATGCAAACAGAAAAGTCATTGGGAATATATACGTGCATACCATTCTTTCTTTTTCTCAGCTTAAATGCAGTCTCTATAGCCTCTAAGAATAACATAACATTTTAAAATGTACTGTATCTACCTAGTAAAATAAGTGGAAAAAAACACATTTTTTTGTTTAAATACATTTGTATTATTAAAGCCTATAAACTAACACAACCACCCTGCACTGCAGACAAAATCTGAGGGAAACAATAGATCAACTGCATTAAAAATTTGTTGAATGCCTGTAGATACCAATTTGTCTTATCTACCCCCTGCTTCTCTTTGTAGTGAAATGAATGATGAACCTCTTCCAAATCATCAATTCCCATAAAATGCATACCTCCAAGTAGGAACAAGCTAAAGGATTTATGAAGAACACTGGATACATTGTTTTGTTTGACATTGCTTATACAAAAAGCCTTAAACACACAAATTGATTGATTTGTATGTTTCATCAAGGCTTGATTTAATTTATCAAGGAGAATGCCAATTTGCATTCACTCTTAGATAAAGTCAGGTTAGAGTCAAACCGCTTGCTCAAACCTTGCTTTCATATTGCTTTTGTTGTACTCCTTATCTTCTTTGGTTAGTTTTGCAAAGATGAGATCTTTCTCTTCCTTTTTAAATGTTTTCTGATATGTTTAGATGAACAGGAGAGCAATGCCAGATACTCAGTGTCTGTGCAGGACTTCTACAGCTGGTGATGTTGCAGGGTGTTTAATTTTTAGACCTCATTGCTGTAGCAGTGGTCTGTTAGGACACCTGAAGACGTCTCTACAAGCAGAATTAAGGTGGAGTTTGAGAATTTTTACAGCAGATACGTGACCTAATACTTGCGCTCTCTCCCAGTTTTGCATACAGTCTGAGACATGCAGCCAATAGCACAAGTGGTAGTCTATCTAAATTCTACAGGAAGCCTTAACTGTTAGTATCCTTCTTATTCCTTTCCAGAGAGCTTCTATTTCTCCCCCTCATTTCACCTCCAAACCCTTCTGTTTTTTTAGGACACTGTTTCTTTCAGCAACCTTGAAATCCTTGTCAGCTAAGGATTCATTCCAGAAACCCTTCATTCTTTCAAAGGGAAGAGACCAGGTCTTTTCTCCCTGACTGTCAGGTATGGGTTCTATTTCTATGGACACCTCTGAAGTGAAAGCCTCCACACACTGTACAGCAGCAGGTCAGCTGCCATCTTACATGCATACCTACAAAGTAAGATGCCCAGGCCCACAAACTAACTTAGTTTCCAGCACCTGTATTTTCCACTGATCCCACATCATACAATCTACATATGTAAGAGGTTGCGTAATTCTTACCGTAACTGTGTACTAATTTAAAAAGCGTTTTCTTCTCTTTCTACAGTTTCATTGGCAAAATACTTTTCTCATCTGTATTTTCTTCTTTTTCATATACAATTAATTATAAGGGCAGCTTGTTACTTAGATTGTAAGATGCATAATGTAAATCACTCACATTGGTTAGACAAGGGGATGAGATTGGAAGCATTACCTTTGAGATGAATACCAATATTCACTGGCTCTGATGTAATTAAACAGTGCATTGCTCAATCTAGTCAGGAACATAGGACTAAAGAAATGCTATTTAGAAGGGGTTGGATAGATATTACGAAGCCTGATTCAACAAAGCACTTGAGCATGAGTTTGAGTTTAAACACACATTTAATTCTTCCTCCTACTGGAAAACATTTTAAAGTGAGTATATGCATACTTGACTTGAAGAATATGTTAATTATATTAAGAGAAGAAACTTGTAGGGCCTACTGCACTGAGACCATCTCATAATATTTAAAGTATCTACCTTCACAGCGCTCTTGTGATAGAAAAAGCCTGCTATTATCTTCATTGCCTAAATCCAAACAGGGTGTTGAGGAACAGGGATAAAAAGACTAAGCTAATGAAACTGTGTAGACTCTCAGTAACAAACTGATTTTGATCAAGTGAATTTACCTAATATGCTTGGACAATTTTGCTCATTAAGAGCAAAGTAAACTGAATTATTATTGTAAATATGAGCCAAAAGTCCTAAGACTGAAAAGTGCTTTGTGATGTAACTCCCAGTTATCCCAACAGTAGGCACACGTCAAACAAACCTGAAGTGAATTTACATTTGCAATACAGGACATGTTTACTATGGCTATGGTAAACAAAACTCTTAACAGCTGAGCTTCCAATTTTGACTGTCACCAAAGTGTCATCCATACGCTATCAGGTGCCTGATAAGTCAGTCTGAACTTGGCCCAGAAAAAACAGAGCTGATAAAATTGCACATAGATTAAGTCATCATATTGACAAAGTATTAAAAACAAAACAAAACAAACAAACAACAACAAAAAAAAACCACCAAAACTGGCATCATAGGATACAGCTTCCATATTTCATTAGAGGAAGGACAAAAATAAAGGAAGAAAATTTAAGAGCTTCAGGCAGAAAAAAAGGGAACCATTTGTTTAAACGTATGGGCTTACAACAGGTGATCTGACATTTTTCCTCCAGAACTGAGGGAATTTAACAAGATGAAAATAAGTCAGGTAGATTTTTCAAAAGTATCTTAATATCACAATGGAAAAAGGTAGGGAAAAAAAAAGAGGGAAAATGTTGAATTTATTAATATAATAAATTCCTAAATTAGATGAGTTCTGTTAATGAAATAATTCCAAATTCCCTCTTGGTGAAGATCTCTCATGCTTACCACTCCTCCACAGTAGTTGAAATCAATCAGAGTTTCAGAAATGAGAGTACAGTTCTTTGGCTGTAAATTCATAGGAATTTACTTTAAATGTCCACAGTTACAATACATTGTGCTTTCCACTTTTGCTCTTGGTTTCAAGGTATGTGCCAGAGGGCAGAAAAATGCCTCTGCCTTCCATTAGCCTTTTCAGTAGGCCTGTCATAAATTTCTTCCCGATCCTCAGGACACATCAACAGGAATACAGACCACTATATGCACAAAGTAAAACTAATCTGTTACACGCAAGAAAGGTAATTTTGTTCCAGTTCATTTGTCTGTGTGCATAATTTATTATGTTGTAGACCAATGAGCTTGGCATCAAAGAGTTGACTAAAAATAATATAAGCAGTTTTAAAAGCAGCTGAAAGTTTTAATTTCCTAATGAACTCATTTAATCCAGGTGGATGACTGTGCTCTTCGATAAACCAATTGAAATATAAATTGCATTTGCAAAAGCCTGCATGCACAAATCCACACAGAAGAGGATTACATTCCAAGGAAAGCATCAGAAGTGTAATGGAATCAGAACTGTGATGACAAGAACACAATAAAACAAAATAATATCGAGAGCAAATACGAAAAGCTTTGTGATGAAACACTGATTATAGAGCCCTGAAGAATGATCTGAATGACGATTTCCAGGGTTACTTTTCCACTCCATGAAATTTATTTTAGGGCTGGGTAATATTTAGTTGCAGATTCTGCCTTCTAGCACTCTAAAGCATTGAGACAGCAGCAATAGAATTAAAACATGTTGAAGAACTGTAGAGCCAAACAAGCAGAGACGCTCGATGCAGTCCTACTAGTTACTGTTACCAGTACGACAATACTTATAGATCTTGTCAATCTAAGTCCTGTGATTAGATTAGTTCTGCTCAAGAAAAACACAGATGATATAAGATAGTAATTGCAAAATAGGGCTCTGTGGGAATAGAATTTGTCTCCGCATGGAAATAACCCATACCCTTTTTCTCTGAGATATCACTGGGGGAAAGGTACGGAGACAGTTTAGTAACATATAATGAAAAGGTGTAACAGAGTTTCTAACATTTTTCATTTCAAACTGCATTCCAGGCTTATATTCTGCAGATTTAAAATGTAACATTGCATTCTGAAATCACGTGTTTTTTTCTTTGCATTTTTAAACCCATCCAAACATAATATCATTTTCTCACTTTCACTCCAGAGTTTTCTGGGTTTAGTCATAATCAGGAGGAAAGTAAATGCCATTACCTCCAAATCTGTCCTGCTGACATGTTTGTAACTGTGCTGCCCAGTCCTTCCCTTTGGAAGTTCAGAAAGATCCAGGTAGAAAGCTGTGGGTGAGGCAAGGTATGTGCACACGCTTATGGTCAATGAAAGAAATAGCATCAAAAGTCCAAATCCTGAATGCTACAGTATTGTACCAGAGCTGACGTGACCAAGGAGATAGTTTACTCTCATCAAGAGACAGACAAAAGATTTTTAATGCCAGTCGGATTTTGGAATCGTGCTACTGTGATGCTTCAGGCCTGAGGCGTACATCTATCTGCGACACTGCCTTGTGCTCCAGCTGCAGCCTGCTTGGGCAAAGGATACTCTCTTTCAAGCCTTCTCTTGGAGCATTTCTCACACTGACCTTTGTAAAATGCTTACAAGTGAGTCATTTTTATTCAGTCCAAGCTCATTGTTTTCAAACACACAGGGACACAACCTCAATATAAATAGATGGTGAAACCAATGCTGTAGACTGGATCTAATCAGAAGCATCTATTTTCAGGGAAATATATTAGTATACATGACATAAACCAGGGCAATATCTATTTTTTGATGTTAATCCAAGCGTCAGTCTTGGCACAACCAACAACAACTCTGAAACTTAGAAAACACTCTATCTTGAAATTTACTGAAACAGTTAAAAAAAATTCCTGCCACGTGGGAGATGGACAGTGAGGAGGAAAAGAACATTGCAAGGAGTGATCTTAGTCTGGGTCTTAACAAATGGCCTATCATTACTGCCAATTCTTCTGAACACTTTAGCACCAAAAACTACTGGTATGACTCCTGTCTGAACCCATGCTGAAAGACCATCAGCTTCAGTAAGACAGAATTCAGCTGGGAATGGGTAATAAGTTGAAAAATTTTTTGCAGGCAGGCATAAGTTCTCTCTGTGAGCATTCTGAACCTGGATACTGAGTAGCTGCTATGTGTGCAAGATAACAAACTTTCCTAAACTGGAGGATGTGTTCCTTCAGGTACACCTCTGTGCTGCTTTCTTAAAGCTGATTTGCACTCAGTTTTTTTCCAAGTATTTAGAGAATGGACAAAGAATCTAGTATCTCTCTGGAAAAACAATAAGTAGTGGATCCCAAGAAGCAACAATGATCTGCCAGTTGAGTGGGAGCCACTGGGATGGAAGAAGAAATATGTCTTTGAGCTTTTCCAGAGCTTAGTACATGACTGAGACTTTGCAATCCCTCCAGATTAAACAAGGAGCAAGAATCATACTGAAAATTAAATTGGAATCAGACTAAAATCTAACTGAGATCAGCAGGAGAAGCTAAACAAAAGTAAGGCAACAGTCCTGTTTGTCGAAGCACTCTAGGGATGAGAAAGGAAATCCATTTGTCTCATGGCAGGTCCAGAATAGTCAAAGAATATCTGCAGTGCTACTCCCCTTTTTCCTTTGTGCGTATGCTTTGGCATGACCTTCTGTAATTGTCACAGAATAAAGAAGAAAAAAACTTTCAAAGAATTCTTTGGCCTTCATGGAGAAAGACAGAGGACAAAACTGTCTTTTCTCTTAGGACAAGAAAGTTTTGAAAGAAATCCAAATCTTGGCAAGTGCCATCCCAAATGAAGATTTAACAGCAAGAACAAGGACCTTAATGCCCGTTAAAGCTTTACTGACTACAAACATCTGTTCTCAGCAGGAAGGTTAGCACAACCATGGCCCGAGCTTCTGTGTACCAGCACCATCTAAAATATAACATTAATCATCTCCATCAAACCATATTTATGCAGGCTGACCCAGAGCTCATTACTTCCTTCTCTGTTTCAGATTTTACTTTCTTTGAGGTTTCCCAATGCCTGTGACAGCCCATCCAAACTGCCTGCCTGATGGCAAGGGACACTGTTCTACAAAGGGAGCGCCTTGGCAGAGGGGCTATGTCACATCAAGTTAACCACACAGCCCGTCTGCAGCCAGGCATTGGCAGGGTGTGAGTTCCTCTCTGGTGCCTGCGGTAAGGATTTTGGGAGTGACACAGTACAATGTATTTGACAGTTGTGGCTGCACCTGCCAGCAACTGGAAGTGCCCTCTTGCTGAGAACAAGTGACCTGGGGGAAGGCGCTGGCAGAGAAGAGAAAATGTTACCCTTTCTCAGTCAGTGGAGAAGTATTATGCCCATGTAGGGGAAGGAAATTTCACGGATGCTCTGACCACTTTCAGTGCATGAATAGGAATAGGCAGAAATGGAAATCAGTAGAAATTAACAAGAGGGGATGAAAACCAGGAGAGAACTTGAGAAAGACAAAGAAATCCACTAAATCAATGTATAGGTATCTTTCTATGAAAGGATGTTGAACATTTACGATAGTACACTGGGATCCATAAAGAAACTTAATGTGACATGGCAATAGACCATTAATTACAGATTTATACAAGGGCTGCTCCAAAAGTAATGCCTCTTTTTTTTCTTTTCTTTCTTTTTTTTTTTAATGTTGGCCCACGATACCGGAGGCAGATGTTGGTGGTATGGCAGTAGAGGCTGAACATCCCCACCAATATTCCATTACGTTTTGTTGCTGTGTGACAGATAGCATCAGAGAGGTGGCCTTATAAAACAATGCATTTCAGCAAAGGCAACAGTGGACCACCTCCACTGGTGCAGATTTCTAAGAGTGTGGCATGCAGGCTCTTGTTCATCACTCGCAAAAATACATAACTACTGGTGGAAACTATATTGAAAAATACAGTATTGTAGCTGAGAATTCATTCTATCAGTGTTATTGTACTCTTTGTATCTGTTGCAGTTTCCAAGGAATTAAACAGGAAGCATTACTTTCAGAACAACCTTTGTAAATGTCTTCCGCATCAGGGTATAAACAGAGGCAGTTTTATAATAAAAGAAGTGACACCTGCAAGTAGAGGGTAGAGCAGTTACTCCTCTCTTGCAGGGTCACAAGCTCTTCCCATTTAAAGATACAATAGATACTTTTCAACGCCAAGCAGCTCAATTTTTTGTGGTCTTTCCTATCAGAGGAGAATAAATTTTAATGGCCGGATAAAATCAACAATTTCACTTGGTCACCTAGTTCAAAGACACGAATATTGCTAAAGTCTCAATTTTTGGGATGTCCAAGATGAAACAGGTCATTGAGATATCAGACAGTGAAGAAAGTATACTTCTCCTGAAAAGAAACGTCCAGTTTGTATTTCCAGAGTTGGAAACACAAAATCTAGAAACTTCTTTACCTCAGAAGTTTTGTACACATATGAATTGCTTATTCATACATTTTAATTTGGTAAAGTTGTGCCATACTCATGAGATCCTGTTAAAATATGCAGTGCCTTCCACTCCAGAGATGGCTGCATTTCACAGGTGAGTGAAGAGATCACTGCATGCAATATCTCTAGAGCACTTGCTGAACTTCTGTAAGCTTTATTATTACAGATTCAGCCTGTGTAAGAGGAAAAAGGGCATCCAAATGGCACTTAAGAAGGAATAAGGAGCCCTTCAAAAAGCTATTAAGAAATTAATAATTACAGGAAGACAGATGCAATTACATCCAGAAGATCAATGAAGTTTTTAATGAGGAAGAATTTCAAGACCCTAAATACAGATTGAGGTAAGAAACTTCCGCACTATCCCACATAACCCCATTTAGATAAATGCTGCCAGGGAACAAAGGAACTGTATTGCTGTTACACAAACAAACTGATGTGGGGATCCTAATTAAAACATTAAGGCAGCTAGTTTGAGCCATAAAGCTATGTTTTCTTTAAAATACAATTATACTTGATGGTTGCAAATGGTTGTAGTACAAAAACCTCCAGTGTACTCACTAGAAACGGGGAAATGGCATGAAATATTTCCTCCTGTTGAAAACTGTTTCTATTTTTCATCAGAGATGAAAAATCTTAAAGACTTCAGAGTACTTAAGGATTTGAGAAAAATCTTAACTTTGATCTGGAGAAACTTCTAAATAATGGCATGATAGAGAAGGCCAATTGTCATCATCCCTTGCCAACTACTGAAATCAGAAGAAAGCAAAGGGCACTTACACTTTGAGCATATATGTTATGGCTGCAGGTAGGCCATGGGAGAGAGGGAGAATATTCTCTTTTGCTTGTCTTCATTTGGATCCTTTGAGTTTTGTGTGGAATCATAGAATGGCTTAGGCCAGAGGGGATCTTTAAGATCATCTAGTACCAAACCTCCTGCCATGGCAGGGTTGCCAACTTCTAGATCTGGGCCCAGGATCTCATCTAACCTGGCCCTGAATGCCTCCAGAGATGGGACATCCACAACCTCTCTGGGCAGCCTGTGCCAGCACCTCACCACCCTCTGTGTAAAAAATTTCTTCCTAACATCAAACCTAAATCCACCTTCTTTTAATTTAACAGCCATTCCCCCCTGTCACATCACTATCAGGACCTGTAAAAAGTCAGTTGCTCTCTTGCTTGTAAGCTCCTCTCAAGTACTGGAAGGTTGCAATGAGTTTCCCCAAAGCCTTTTCTTCTCCAAGCTAAACAAGCCCAATTCCCTCAACCTTTCTTCACAGAAGAGGTGCTCCAACTCTTCAGTCATCTTTGTGGCCCTCTTCTGGACTCGTTCCAACAGCTCCACATCCTTCCTGTACTGAGGGACCTGGCCTTGGATGCAGTACTCCAGATGGGGCCTCACAATGGTAAAGTAGAGGGAAACAATCACCTCCCACTCCCTGCTGCCATCCCTCTTTTGACGCAGTCCAGGATACTGTTGGCATTCTGGGCTACAAGATCTTACTGCTGGCTCACGTTCAGCTTTTTGTCCTTCAGGATCCCCAGGTCCTTCTCCACAGGGCTGCTCTCAAGGAGTTCTCCCAGTCTATACTCATACCTAGGATTGTCTCAACCCAAGTGCAACACTTGTCCTTTTTAAACCTTATTATATTCTCATCTGCCCACTTTCTGATCGTGTCCAAGTCCCACTGGCTGGCATAATTCCCTAGTAGGGTGTCAACTACATTACTCAGCTTGGTGTCATCAGCAAAGTCACTGAGGGTACACTCAATCTCTCAGTGTCATTGATAAAGGTGTTGAGCACCAGTTCCAAGACAGACCAGACCCCGGGGGCACACCACATGTAACTGGCCTCTGCTTAGATGCAGAGCCATTGACAAAAACATTCTGGCTACAACTGTACAAACAATTCCTTATCCACTGAATAGTCCAGCCTTCAAATCCATCTCTCTCCAATTTAGAGATAAGGATGTGGTACAGTACCATGTCAAAGACCTTCCACAAATCCAGGTAGATGACATCAGTTGCCATTTCTTTGTCCACCAATGCTGTCACTCCATCATAGAACGCCACCAGATTGGTGAGGCATGATCTGCCCTACAGAGAAGTCATGCTGGCTGTCTCAGATCACCTCCACATCTCACATATGCCTTAACATCTTTTCTTGGAGGAACTCCTCTTTGATCTTCCCAGGCACAGATGTGAGGCTCACCAGTCTGTGAGGGTGTTCGTTTCTCCCTTTCTTGAATGGGAGAGTGATGCCTTCCCTTTTCCAGTCACAGGGAGCTTTACCTGACAGCCACAATTTTTCTAATATGATGGAGAGTGGCTTGGCAACCACATCAGCCAGTTCCTTCAGATCCCTGGAATGCATGTCATCTGGCCCCATAGAATTGAACACATAGCCTTGTGAGGTGGCCTCAGACTTGCTCCAGCCTACAATGGGAAAGATTTTGCTCCCCCACCTCCTGCTTAGAAGTTCAGGGACGAGAGGTGTGAGAAATCTAACTAGCTATGAAGAGTAAGTCAAAGAACTCATTCCCTTTTCATTTATTAGAAATGGAACACTCATGATCAAATGAGCAATTTCATGAAGCAGGAACTTTTCACTGCCTCTTACATTCTGTGAAGAGAGTATACTAAAGGGAACAATAGTAGATGATTGTTGTGCATGATGGGGAATTATGTGGGAACATAAGAGGAAACCAAATGGAATTAGAAAGTCCACACAAGTCCACATAAAGATGTGAAACCATTTCAGACAAGCCTACAAAAAACAGCTAGTCCACTCATGTCCATCAATACAGCAGATGTACTTCACATAGGCAAATACTACAGCAAATGGAGAGTTTTATCAAAATTCCAAAATAGATTAAATAAACCAATAAATAAAACAAATCCCCAAATAAGCCAAACAAACTGAGAACATCATAGAAACAGAGCAAGCTATTGTTTAAATTTCAGGACCTTAAGGAACAAGTGAAAATGGTAATATATGAAAAGAAGGTAAGCATCATCTGGAGAGAAAGACAAACACCAAAGGAAAAGATATATGTCAGTGAACTCTGGAAAGTAAAGTCTTTCTTAACCTCTCTTTCTGCCCCTTCAGCATTCAAGTATATCTCTGTGCTGTCCTTATGGCTGTTTCCAAATCCTATACCTTTGCACCTCATCAGCAGAAACAACAAATAACGCTACACTTGTAACTTATCTCTAGCAGGTACATGATTTAACTAAAAGTCATGCTGTGTCTGATCCATGGGGATGTTGAAGCCAAAAATTAAACTGGTCATAGCACAAAACAGACACTGAAGAATGGCTGCAGTTAAAACATTACAAAGGTCACTCTGGAGAACAATTCTTGACTCATTATGAAAGATGAGAACCAGTTCTGCTCCAGATTTGCTGCTGTTGTTGCTCCACAAGTTTTGAAGGAAATATAACAATTTATATCAGCCAAAGACCTAGTTTACAGTGGAGTACACCTGTGGGAATTTCTTGGTCAGTATCTGTCCAAAGAGTACATTTGTCATGATGGCAAAAATAAAACCCACATCCAATGAAAAAAAAAATTACCAACTACCATTCCAGTGGCTTCAATAGTACTTTTTGAGAAGGTGGGTAAGAATGCAAGCCCTCAGAAAACAAGAGAGATGTTTTCATCTGTAAGTCCAAAGACTTGGATGGTCTGATTCAATAGAAGAGATCTGATACTGAAGGAAAAGAAGATATGCCATCAAGAACGTGGTCATGTTATAAAACAGCATGCTCAAACTCATATTACCACAAGATCAGTACACATTATGTTAATCTACTCCATTCCAATGTTAAAATATTGCTTTTGGGGATACATTTGTATAAACAAATGTAAACTCTAAAACTCTAATTAACTCTAATGGAGTAACAGTATGTCCCAGAATTTCCTTTCCTCTCAACAAAAGCATAGAATAAGAATAATATATTTCAGATTGAACAGAACATTTTGTATGATGCTTGCTTTCTGTTTGTTTCAATAACAACCCCTCCAATTAAATGTTATTAGTGCTGATTTTCACTTTGATTTGTTAGTGTGTGTACTGAACTAAAAATCAATTATTCATTTCAGCACACAAATAAGTGTCCTCAGCACATTTTGTAGGATAATGAATGTACTTAGCAGGATATGAACTTGAACAACAAGATCTCTATTTTTACTATTATTATTTGTTTTTCTAAAAGAATATATTTGATGCCAGAAAATTAGGAGAAATGTGAATGCAACCTGCTGCTATGCTTTGCTGTCAGATACCTGCCTGACAAGTTTCTGTAGCGTGGATGGAGAAATCCTCTCTGAATTGCTTTGATGTACATTGTTCTGTCCCTTATTTAGGCCCTCCTCTTTAAAAAAAGAAAAAAGGGCTGTTATTGCTTGGGCAGCAATCACACAAAACTTAGAAGGTTATGAAACACGCACTGCATTTTATTATGTTACCCATTTGTTACCCTTTTGAATTTCTGAAATAGGAGAGAGTTGACCATGCATCTACAGTGCTCTGTCCTCCAAGTTACAAATGTCAAAAAGAAGAGGAAAAACAGACAAGTCAACTTTTGAAGTCCTGTATGAAGATTTAAATCTTCAGGGATCATTTACGTTATCGTGGGCATTGAAGAAATCTGTCTATCGCATTTGTGTCTGGGAACATTAAATTAATGATGCTCTTTGTCTTCACTATTTCTCAAAGCTATTTGCAGCAAAAAAAAAAAAAAAAAAAAAGAGGCAACTGCATTTCATTTCACACCAGTACCTAGCCACAGAGAATTGCAGCAAACATCCAGTCTCCAAAACATAGTGAATCTCCAGCAAAATATATTGCAGTCACTAAAGATAGGGTCCTGTACAGCTTCCAGATATTCAGTGTGTGGCCTGACAGACTTCCTACTGTGCCAGACTTTGCAGGAGCCCTGTATGAATCCCTAGGCTCTTGGCCAGGACAGCCCAGTGACAGGCTTTGAGAGCCAATGCCGTGAAGGTTGGCAGTGGTTGGTCTCTCTGCAGCAATGCAACTGAGTACATCTGTATGAGATTACTCATAATCTGGGCAAAACAGAAAAGTTTAAGGCAAGTCCACTTTGCTCTTATCTGTACCTTAATAAAACTTTGGCCTCCAGAAGCATTTCAGACAGTTAGCAACAGTGTCGGGGGAACTCAGTTTGTCTTCTAGTTTATGCTACTAAAACAGGATTTTAATGTATGAATCATGACTGGCAGCGGACGGAACATGCCATTGTGCTCTTCCATTTTATTATTACGAGGATGACTGTTCACTACTCATAAAGCCTTTGTGAACTGGAGAAGAAATCCAGAGGAAATGACAAGTATTATCAGCTATATATGTGCCTAAAAAATTGTATAGATTAAACAGGTGGATTTTCTTTCTGGATTTTTTTCTTTCATTTGTATTAGAAATGGCTGTCTGTTTTGCCTCTTCCCTCTACTAAACTGTTCAGAACCTCTTATGATTTCTCTTACCTCATTTCTAAAGCAATAATTTACAGAGGTCACTCCAAAAATAATGCCTCCTATTTATTTCAATGGAAACTACAAAGAACACAGTAATACCATTTGATAGAGCAAATTCTCAGCTACAAAACATTATTTTTCAACAGACATGACCATTATCTATGCATTTCTGCCAAAAGCCTGCAAGCTGTGCTAGTAAATCTGCATGACTGTCCAAAATATAGCTTGTCTTTCACATCACTGTCATCACCACCGTTGAAATGCATCACCCTCCACCACAGTGAGCATCACTGTGCTCACATCCACATAAACATTCAGCAATCATCAATGTGTTTCAATGGATACAATTATTTTCTCTATAAAGGAATTCATGTGGACCTCCATGCCAGATACCATTTTATCAGAGTGCTCCTCTGCTGCCATCTGTCACACAGCAACAACATACAATGGAATACTGGTGGGAAGGTTCATTCTCTATTACCATATCACCAAAATCAGTTGTTGGGCATAGGTCAACACAATAAAATAGAAGGCATTACTTTCGGAGCAGCCCTCCTATTGGTCAACACAACCTAACTTACACACACCTGTCAGGCATAAGACAAAACATTTCTCATACCTCATCAACCAAATATCGTTTCACTCCTGGTTTTCTTTCTCCCTCTTCCTCTCATGTCCCTCACCCACTCCCTGCTGAGCACCCAGAGGAACACTTTGACAACAACAGAACTCATTAGTCAAGCCAGCTTCTATGACTTCATAACTCATTCCCCTTGTTACTCGCTCCTAAATCATAGAGCAGAAGGTGGGTATCTTGATCTTGAAAATAGGACAATGATACAATATATTTCCATCGGGCGCTGGAAGAAAGGTTACAACCTGCTTCATGCACAACTCAATTAGGAATCACAGAGAGGGGAACAAAGCTTGTATTAACTCCTACAGATGCCAGAATTCTTTCAATCTATTTCTCTTTCCTTTAAAAGAGTTTTAACTAATCACAACATTAGGCTAGTTCTGTTAACACAGCAGGAGATTGATTTCATTTCAATGCCTGAGGAGATAAATTTAGATTCACAGATGTTTTGTGGAGATCACACACACACACAAAGATTCTACTGAGAAGAAATTCTAACGTTAAATAAACTGTCTAGCCAAGTATTTCTATTACACAGCTACATGGGCATTTTTGTATCACAATGCATTTCCTACTTGTTCAGTAGGAAACGTGGACAGAGAAGCAGACTGGGTTTCCCTTGTTTGTGTTCTTGTTTTATCAAATCAAAGTTAACTTTGGGTAGGCTCCATTTGGCCTTTAGGTCCAAACACTTTGGAGAAAGGCTTCACCACAACATGAAATTGATACCTCTGGTTTTAGAGACAGTGAAGGACAGGAAGGCATATGACGTCTTCTTCTGTTGGACATTATCTGCTCTACTGCTACCTTAGAGTAGAAACTGAAATATTTGTTCCTTGAAACATTACGGTCTACCCCCCAATTGATCTCTTTTAATGTTTTGAACAAAAATAAACTTTTCCCTTTCTTATTTGTAAGTATGCATATGCGTGAGGGTATAAAAATCAAAGTATCTGTACGAAACTGATAAATGCAAATGTTTGGAGATGACAGTTTTACCAAAATTCAAATGTTCTGATATTCCCAAAACTAAACATGTCATTTAAATTTGCTGTTCCAACAAATTGCCCTTTTGAGGCAGTTTGACATTTAACTGCTTTCCATTTTTTTGCAATAATTTATCAGTTTGGAGTGGTAGCCTGATTTTCTGATGCTACCATTTTTCCTGATGAGTCAGGAACCATCTGGAAGAAGATCTATATTTTGATTATTTTGATGCTCGATGGAGATCATTTTGAGTGCGTAGATTTATGTCATGTATTTATTTTAGCATCATTATTGGATCTATCAGTCATTTTCCCTAAAGTTCAGGTTCCAGAAGTTCATAGAGGGCGTTGCTGAATAATTGAATCCATACCCTCCTCGTGTCAGTCAACAGTATTTTTGCTCTAGCCTCATATTCACTGATGTTGTAAAGAGAGTTAATGAGAAAATAATGTTGAATTTTCACCCCATGTGCAGATGGCACATATCTGATGAATCAGCTCCTCTTCCACAAGTTGCTTATTATTTTAGTCTTTTCACCTACTGTCTGCATTGTGTAATTTAAAGTGCAAGATCTTTACTTTAGGAGTTATTTGAATTACTTGGAAAATGATGATATCATGATAAAGAGAAAAAGGAAGAAAATGTTTATTTCCCACTTTCCATTTCACACATAGGACAGCTATGATTTTGAAACATCCTCTTGATGGGTGCCTCTGAGATCTGTGGTGTGGACTAAGGAGATGCTTCTCAGTCAGTAAATTTGCATTAAACATGTTCCCTCCTGAGGACCATAAACCTTGAGGTCAGGACCTGAAGTGCACTTTAGATGCATAGTTTGAGCAAGCACTAAATTACATGCAATAAATTGACCTAAAATCTTTTGGAAAGTAGCTGATTCACAGTTTGATTCAGACTTGCAACTTCTAGCAGTTGGCACTGAAACAGTGAGAGAAGTGCTGACAGTTGCCCGCTCTGCTTTTCTGCCAGACATCGTCAGCCTCACAGCAGAACAAATGATGTGCCCACCTCCAAGCCCCTGCAATTAAGCGCTTGATGCATTCCCTTCAAGATCTACCTGGAGAGGTGCCCAAATCTGTGGCAATAATGACAATCTGACTTTTTATGCAGGCTGATAGTGATAGGACAAGGAGGGGTGGTTTTAAACCAGAAGACAAACAATGAGAGATGCTGCCTGTTTCTGCAGCTTTGTGGAAAGTGAGATGAGACAGACAAAGGGTAGCCACATTTGGCCCAGGCACTGGTCCATATACCCCAGTCCCTCAATAGCAAGTGGACATTTCTGGAGCTGTGTCACAGCAGAGGAGGCTCAGCCTTGCCAGAGCGTAATTGCTCTGTAGCCTATCATGCAGCCCAGGGAAGAACACTACTCATGGTGACAGCACCTGCATGCTGTGCTTTTAAGGAGTGCAGGACCAAGGTGGAGTTACACATTTTTATATGTAGCCATTTCTTTGGGAAGAATTTTAAAACTCCTGTGATTCTTTCTCCTAAAGCATAGGGTGAGCCTTGACCATCCTCATTGCCTACTGAATATTTATTACAATTTTTTACTCTGTGCAGCCTAGTGCTTGGTGCAAACTGGCCCCAATTCATTGAGGAGTTTTATGCACCATCACTAATATAAGCTGTCTTAGCAATACCAATGACAAATTCACAGCAATAGAAAGCAGAGATTTCTAGCTAAATCATCATAAGCTCAATAAACCTAAAACTGGAGAATCTACCATGCATTCTATTACAATGCTTCCCTGCCATGACAAGCAAAAACCTGCTCACTAATGTATTCCCACACCCACAAAAAAAAAATCAAACTGTCCTTGCAAGAAGATTGTTCCTCCTTTTTCCTTCCCTCACTGCCATTGCTAGTCTAATGGCAGGCAGAATACATAAGAATTCAAACTAGGTCTTCCTTGGAGGAATGCAAAGGACAATCCAATGAATAATGCTGTGGGAGTGATTTGTAGTTTCCCCCAATGCGTGCACTGATTTGTTATGAATAGATCTCAGCCTGCTGCTCTGCTGAAAGCCAAACCTATGCGAATGATTTTCTTTTAATATATTTATGGTAAAGAATGATCCTGCATTTGATTGTGTTACTGATCACCTTGACGCTCACAGCTGATATTCTACCTGTGCAGTCATAATTCTACATGTACAAACAAAAGAAAAGCAAATATGTCATGTGTTAGCTGACTGCCTTAATTTCTCATTTCACTACTGCAAAGGTCACCTGATTCCAATTCCTTAAGAACAGATCCATTGAAAAGAAGTATTTTTGGTAACCATTTTAATATTTTAAATGTAGATTTTGACTAGAGAGACTACCTATTGGAAAGGTAAAACCCAGTAAAAGTGTCCAGGATTAAATAATTGATTTTTAGTTGTGCTTTTTGATTAATGAAGTATAAAAAAAAAGGATGTAATTTTCCAGGAGTAACCAAATAAAAACAAGATCAAGTTTCAAGTTTCAGGGCAGAAATTTTCTGTCCTCGTAGGACCAGAGGAATTCAAATCTGATTTAACAAGTCAGATGATGCACTCACAAATGACTATTTAGTGTGCTTAAACCCAGCTTTGTATCTTAGGATCTAAATAGGTACCCTCTAGCACAGAGTAGCAGAAATAAACACTGTTAAGAGATAACTGTTATAATTTTTCCACACATAATGGGAGAAAACTCACTGGGAATGTCTGAAATCACAAGCTACCTGGGAGAAAGGCCCTGTCGTTGACCCATAGCTGGGAGAGAGTCTTTAAGCAGATGGCAGAGGATGGAGAATACAACAAAATATCTTTCCCTCCAGTTATATTTACTTTCAGCAGAGAGATCATCTTGCTGTTGATGCCACTCACCCAATTCAGTGCTATCACTCTACAATCAGAGATAAGACTGCAAAATATGCAACCAACAAAACTGGGCAGAAGTGGCCAATGACCAAATCTCAAGGTATGGCCCACGTTGGGTTCACATACTCATGGTTAGAGAAAAGTCAAAGTCAGCCTCCATTTTATTTTCAAAAGCACTTCCTTATATTTCTGTTTTGGTCCTCTTTTCTCTTTTGCTATTACCTGGTGATCCAGCACATACAACAGCTGGTCCTTCACATTCGTGATCATTTGTATGGACAACTCCAGTATCAGTCATTTTGAGAGAGAGACAGTTTCACTTGAAAGTGCTATTTTATTTATGCTGTTTCTAATTTATTAAAGGAGGGATGACACTATGATTGCCATGAGCATTGCATGCAAGCAGCCACTAATGGGTTAACTGTGCAACAAATCTGAAACAAGTAGTAGCATGAAGTTATACTTGTGAGCAAACAATCTAATGGTAATTTTCCAGAGATAAGTTTATACTGGCTTGAAAATGTAAGCAAAGCCTTTAAATTATGTCTAAATCAGCTCATAACGAACTACTGCAACAACTACTACTAACAATATTATTGGAGAGATGATGTACTTTCTACTGCCTCTGGCTCTGAATTCACGTTGTTCACTCATACTGAAGTCTGCTGCTGCTGCATTCATATTCAGGCAAATATCCTCTATGAAACCAAAGGGCATTCAGACATCCAAATAATTTCTGAAGTTCTGACCCATAAAGTGTTTTGTGGAAGATAAGGCCAGAGGTGGATAGGACTGCTTCTCGTGAGTCTGCCAAGTAGTGAAACAGTTAATTGATGATAAGTGGGTCAGGTGTAAGAGGAAAGATGTGATCAACATTTGCTAATTTTTCCAAAGAGGAAAAAATCCTTTGGCAATAATCCACATGATTCATAAGAAATGGAGGCAGGCTGGCAAAGTTTAAATGATTGAAAATGATGCCTGTGGCCTTCTGTAAAATCTGATTACAGCTCCAATGATCGATGAGTTGCCATTAGCAGAAGGAAAAAAAAGTTTAGAAATTGAGCCAAGTAAATCAAGAAAGACCTTTCGAGTTTACAATGAACATTTCAACATGATTCAAAAAGTGTTTTAACCAGGATATCATTTTCTTTAAATATATGTTGCCTTCAGAATATTAGCTATTCATTTTCAAGAGTCCCTCTTGAGCCAGGTTTTCATGTGGCCTGAAAAGATGCCCAACTTTGCTTGCTGGCTTTTCAAGGCTTCACTTGATTTACTTCAATGACAGTGGGGGACTTTTGCTGACATCTGGTAGAAACTCTTCCCTTCAGCTGCAGGTAGGTCAGACATATGGAACTTTGAGAGTCTTATTTTGCATTTATAAACCAGCATTGGCTGGATTCTTTCTTGGTTTTTGGATTTTTTTTTTTTTTTTTTTTTTTTTTTTGTCTTTTAATACCTAAAACACCAAAATCAATTCCTCTCAAAACTGGTAAACACTCCACTGGAAAATAAAAAGCTACATGGAAAACATCTGAAAATATGAAAATAGAATTTTCCAACATTGTAAATAGCAAACAATTGGTTCACTGACTCAATAGTGAGAAGCCTTTCGTTTTAGGACAGCATTCCACCAGGCTAAAAAAAATCAGAGTATTGAAGAGTAGATTTCATTTTCATTTAGTTCTAAGTAAAATATTTGTTTTGGGATCTCAGCTTGCAAGTACATAACAATTTTTATTTTTAGAATAGAATATATCTCAAACAAAAATACTTTTGATTCAAAGCATTCTCTCTCTCTCTCTTTTTATTTACAAGAAAAATATTATTTTTATTAACTAAAAAAAAGAGGAGTATCTTGCCAGTCACACTACTCAGGAAAGAAACAGTCTAAAGGCAAAACTGAAGCTCATCTATGAATATTTGTCCTAGCTTGAAACTGAGGCCCAGCTGCACTGTTACCTAAATTTCTCTTGAGAGCTCTGAACTGAATACAGACTGTACATCTGCAGAAATCAGAACTGATCTTGGTATCACTTTGTATTGTTCATTTATTTTGATTCAGGGAAATTATCTCTAATTTGCAAACAATATCTTCAGAATTATACCAGAGGCCACTTCTTAAGAGTTTTTCACCTGAGATCAGAGACATTTCTACAACATCAGTTTTTTGCTGATGACCAGAACAAAGGTGAGGTGTTGCAGAGCAGAATGAACAGCTCTTAGGTGATTTTTAAGTATCATTAAGGTAGCATGTGAGAATGTCTAAATTAGACCAAGTCTTGCAATGCAAAGAGAATGGCAGCGGACAACCTTTTCCTTTACTAGGCCTCCTTGGGAGCTGTGTGACACACATAAATGAATTATGGGTAAATCAATTTCTTACTCATACAAGGTAATGTAGTTTTGTGCTAATTAAGAAAGAGAGATTAAACTAAAACTATTTGGGTAATGAATTATAAAGATGTAATTGCATGTTAGACTACCATGTGAATAGACTCATTCCCAGATGGTAATAGCAGCGAACATTTTGATAAGACACCTGGAAAGCTTGACTGTAATAACAGTACACCCTTTATAACTTATCCAGATAAGCCAGTGGGTTTATGAGCAAAGAAGAGCAGACCATTTCAGACAGCACAAGTGCTGTGGTGGGTCCCCTGTTCTTTGCATGCTCATAGTGCACTGTAAATCCCTACCTCTTCCTCAGTGAGGACCACTCCAAGCTGAGGCTTTTTAACGGCTTCTCCTCACACTGATAAAAACCTAGGCCTAATTAAGGTACCAGAAAGAATTTCCACACAAGACCCCTTTTACTCTCCATCTCCCTGTGTTTCATGGCTAGACCATCCTTTGGTGCATCTTTGGCAGGGATTTGAAGTGAAGTCTTGCTGGATTATATGCAGTCTGTTCTCTCAGTCCTACAGAAATGCCTCTGCCAATGGGAACTACTGCCAACAAATCTGTGAGATGGCCTCTTCTGCAAGATGGCCGCCAAAGGGAAGAATGTCATCAGAGCCACGACTGAAGAAAAGCTGTTACGATGACTGGAGCAGGTTTGTGTCAGCTCACTGGAAGCCAGCTAAGTATTGCTTGCTGACTGCTATTTTTAATTAAGCAAAAATAACACTCCAGTAATCATTGGACTGATGAAGCGGCAACTTGCCAGCTTCATTATAACCAAAAACCTATTCCTAGATCTGCCCTGGATTGCTCTTCAAGCACCTGAGTAGCAGCAGCAGCATCCCTCCTCATTTCCAAGGAGACAGAGATTTGTGTCAGTTAAGGGATGGTCTGGAATGTAAAAAGCACAAAGGCAAGAAGACATAGCAGAGTTAGGACCTCTAGCTAAACTCAGCAGGACTCTGAAACTTCTATGTTGTGTCACTATTGTCTTTCATGACAACTTATAGGGCAAAATCAGGTACCCCAAAGTGACTGAGGCTTGTCTGTTCCTTCCTGTGCTGATCTAGTAGATATATAATACATCTCAAACACAAAAAAGTCACTAGTAGTTATGAGATTCCTTAGAGAAAGAACCCCTCGGTATACCTAGCCTTGTTTCTGAAGTTAAAGACAACATTATGGACCAAACTCAATCTTTAAAGATGCATTTTCCTTTTAATGGGATGTATGCTCCAGAACTGTCTTGGACCAATGTTTAGGAAAAAAATTACAATCTATCAGTTAGGAGTAGTAGTTAGTTTACATTTGGTTTTTCAAGGGCCAGTAACCTCTTTCTGAAAATTTTCCCTTTCATATACAACCTACCCAATATAAGACAACTCTTGATGCAGCTATTTTTCTTTTATTCTTAAGGCGTATGTATATATACATCCAAATTTGAGTAAGACTGGATCAAATCATCCTTTATTGCACACGATTACTTGTTGTTGGCTCTTTGGATTAGATATGGGATCCTACCTGTAGCTATGGCACACAGTGCCATGCACAACATGCAACCCTCACCAGGGCTGGCATTTCAATGCTGTAAGACTCTACTGCTGCTCCTGAACCCCAACATGAGCTTTCAGATCCCCTACACCTCATCTTTGCCCTTCAGCTAAGTAGGTACAGCTACACTCACTTCCTTTATGGACTGTTCTGAAAGATGCTGCAGAAATTGTACTGCAGTTAAGTCTGACATTTCTCCCACTCTGTCTTTGTCTAAACTTGCTTCCCATATATTACATGTAAATTCGACAAGTTTTACTTAATGCAAATGTTTTCTCCATTCCTGTCATAAAGGATTCCAGCAATTGAAGAAAAATTCAGGGCATTTGGGATTAGGCTATAAAGAACCTCCATACTTGAAATAACCCATCCCCCATCTGTTTTAATTTAAAACCTGCTTAAAACCCATTTTGAAGTTTCCAGAGCCACTATAAGGTGCTTTAACACACATGAAGCAAATGAAATTATTTTGTAATGAAAGTCTTGTCATACATCATTAGGATCTTCCTCCTACCTATAGGGCCATTTAGGAAGCTGAATAAATCTATCCAGTTTTATAGCTGTAAGAGATGGTACATTAAGTTTGCTGGTCCCAGAGTGCCTGAAGAAATCCAAACACCAGTATTCTTCAAGTTCTGGAGATTTTACTTTCTAACTTCCAAATGCTGATAGACAGAGATCTTCAAAAGCACATCCCCAGCCAGCAACTGCAAACAGAGGTCTACAAGCTTTAAAGATATATTTATCACAAAGCACACTGAAAGATGTGAGCACTGAATGGATAGCAGACTCAAATCTATCTCCTTTTCATGTCCATGTTGTTGGTCTTTTCAAGACACAGAAACCTGATATTATGAACTCATACTTAGTCAGTCTCCTGCAGCATTGGATCCTGTTATAAGCTGTAAGCAGCTTTAGTCAGCTCTCCAAGCAGCCTGGGATGCTGGCTTCCATCACCCTGACCAAAGGGGTGATGTCCCGTGCACTCACCAAATTCTCAGCTGCAAGAGCACAACTACATCTGTGGCTGCAGCATGACATGGGGCACAGAATTACTCAGTACTAAGAAGGTGGGGGTGATAGCCATGGAACTATACACAAAAAGAAATGCTGAATTTTTGGGTCAACTAGATTTTTAATGAAAAAATCATGGAAAACAGTTACTTAAAAATATCCATGATCAAAATCCATCTCTTTTCTGAATACCTACCTATTGGAATTACTTCTAATATCCCCAAGTGTATCCATCTTTGAATTAGACCTATGTTATTTTTATTTCTCTTATGCTATCATCATTATCCCAGTGGAAAGGATGTAATAAAACTACTCTGTATTTATCAGTTTGATGCTGGTTCTGTGACTTTTTTTCTTTTTGCTTTGCTGGAAATCTGACAGTTGCTTGGTTTCATTTGTGTTTCTACTGCAGTTAGTTGAATAAAACATTTTTCAAAGCCATCTCACTCTCTCTGTAAGAGGGAGAATAATAAGAAGGTAAATGGCAGGTAGAATACATTTTGTTTCCTTTTTGTCGTTGGTTTTCAGCAGTTAAACTGAAAAACAAAAAAACATACACACAAATGACCAACTCTTTGTGGTCAGTTGAATTTGATGGGTTGCCTGCTCTGATACGTGAGATCTGTAGCTGAACCAAACTGGTGAGATGACTCATATTTTAGAAGAACAGTGGGCTATAGTTGGAAGATGACCACTTTTATAGAGATAATCAATAGAAATATTAATTTTTCATTCAACATTTCCACCTAGAACTTGCACCTTTCATTCATGTTTGTACTTACTGTTGGCTGACTTGCTTCCATGCAGATTGAGAGAGAAAACATTAAATGACAGAATGCAAACACCACTGTAGTTCTCTACTTTCAGAAAGTCACTGACTTATGTCTGAGCTAGATTTTATGTCTGGCTTCCTACACAGTTCACATTTGGTTACAGAGACTACTACACTCCCAAACCAGACCATGAGGCACAGACTGTCTCTGCAGCTCACAGTAGTGTTTCCATGTTTATCGATGGGAAGTCAAAAATGCCTCCTCAGCTTTCATTTATCTAGTTAAAAATATATTCTCATTGCTTAACAGTCATGAGAAGTCAAGCCTTTCAAAATTGCTTGGATTATGTTTTTTTTTTTTTTTAAGAGCAAAATTGATTAGTCTCTATGTGCTGAAAATATGACCTTAATGTTTATATGAGCACTGAAATTACATCTAGCCTGAAAATCCCAATGTAAGTATACAGTGTTCCATCAGCTGCCCATTGTATTAGCCCTATCCTACCCTTCAAGCAGGATCAATCAACACATCCACACAACTGCAGTGAAAGAAATAAGGCCTCCTAAGCAGGTTGAGGTTTAGAGAAGCCAGTTCTCTCAGGCTTGATCTATCCCATTGTCTTCCCAGATTGTGCATTAAGGCACTGAGGATCCTCTAGCTTTAGCCCAGGGAGATGTCTGGAGTATGACCAAAGCTTGCATATGAGCATTACAATGACAAAACAATGGAAGAAGAAACCAAGCCTGGCAATGCCGTGGTCCTGCAGCACTCTCAGGTAAGACCTTCAGACAAAACTCTGTGTGACAGCAGGGGAAAGTTGCAAACCAAACAAGGAATTAGTGCACTCAGTTTCTAAAACTATCAGTGCATGGAGAGGAGATGGGCTAAAGAGAACATGTTTTGTTCTTGTGGAAGATCCATTTTGCACCTCTTCTGAGACCATGAAAGCGTTCAAGACTTGTCTTTGTAACCTTGTTTCAGTGGCTGAGCTGTTGCTCTATTTACACCCTCTCTCTGCAAAACACTGCAGTTTAAAAATCCTAAATTCATCTTTTCAAAAGAAAGGTTCTAAATGATGAACATTTTAGGGATGAGCAGAACAGCCCATCCTGTTTCTGGAGGCTGGGCTGGTGAGAAATCTAACCCATTTGCTGGTATCCTAAAACACTCAGCATCTGTTTTTGTGTATTTTCTATTGTGCTTATTTCACTGTGTTTGCCAAACCACCCAGATCCAAACCCCAAGAATTTAACCTAGGATTTTAGCTTTCTTTTACTCCTCGCAGGTAGAAGAGATTGTAGGACTCACTCATCAGCCTCGTACAGACTGCACCACTGGGGGTTATTGCACAAGGAATGCAATACATGCCCAGATTCAAGTTACCCTTTGCTCTCAACAGTTGTAATATGCCTTAAACATCATATCAAGCTTAGGTTTTAAATGTTGGGGTTTTTTTTTTTTCTTTTTTTTTTCTTTTTTTTTTCTTTTTTCTTTTTTTTACACCTCAACTCTAGTGCCAAACCCAGATTCAAACGCCATTGAAAAGCAGCTAAAAAGATGGTCAATGGAAGTCCACTGTTCCAAAGCCTTGTTGGATGGAGGTCTGGATATTGCTACAAGAAGGGATTTTCCAAAGTCAGCTACAGATGGCAAGATGGGGGAGGAGTCCTTTGACAAAAGAGGAGGCTAGAAGCTTCCCACGGAAAATATCCTACATTCATCACCATATCACTGCCCTTCATTGCATTTTGTTTGTTTTCCATTAGCAAACTTTATATTGCAGCCTCCCTAAAGATCATACGGTGTAGAAATAATTACAATGCTGTTCCACAGGAGACCAAAAAATCCTGCCAAAACAGATCTGCCTATTAAATTTGGGACTAGTAACAGTTCCCCTCCCCTGCCTCTTAATTAAATCCCCTGCCTGTTCAATTGGCCAGCAGATACTTAAGAAGTGGCTGCTATTTATTTCATGTTGCACATTGTTGCTCAACGTTGTGCTCCAGTAGTGGAAAAGCGCACAGTGAAGCAAGGGGACAGTGAAAGCCCCAGGGCTGCAGTTACCTAATGAAGTGTTATATGTTCTGGTGGAAAAGAGAAATTCAAATGTTTTCTCTGACAAGCCTTGCAGGTTTGTCTAGAACATCCTGACAGCTTGACTCCTTATTTCAACACCTCCTTCCTTTTAAAGGTTCCATATCAAATTTCTGAAAACAAACCTCCAGAAAACCCTGAAATGAAAGCACCCTACGTAATCACTGAGACAAACAACAGAAAGGCAAGGGTAAGCATAAGTGAGCTGAAAATCAGAATACAAGCTTTTTTGTTTATATCCATCTCCTCCCTGCCCTGATCCTCACTAAAACCACTGTGATAAGTAATGTGTAAGATACTGTGACAATGGACAACACCTACTCCCAGATCAATTTAAGTAAACAAAAGAAAAACAGATCAAATATTAAAAAACAATGTTTTATTATAATTAATACCTAAATTTGAAGGAAGCTTAGACACACACTGTT
Organism: Gallus gallus; assembly: GCF_016699485.2. Lineage (NCBI taxonomy): Eukaryota > Metazoa > Chordata > Aves > Galliformes > Phasianidae > Gallus > Gallus gallus. The sequence continues at coordinate 25,851,056 of NC_052537.1, read as the reverse complement.
GAACCCGGAAGCACATCTGGGTTTCTGATTATAGCTGTTAGTCTAACAGTAGAATACATTCTATAAACAGAATCTGTTTGCCTATATCATCATACAGTCTTGGCTTCAATAACACTGTAACACAAATACTTGAGTTTCTGGAATATTTATATTCACCTAAACTATACTAAATTAAGCAAATTTGGATAGGGAATGACTGTCTTCATAACAGATGGTCTCTATACCAGGTATTACTACAATATTGCTATTAGCCCAGAAAGCTGGTCAAAATAAGACAAAGAAGAGTTCAAAACCTGTTTTAAAATAGCACTGAAATTTATAGATATATCTTTGAGTCTTTGTATTTTTGCAGTTGAAAGGGAAGTAGCCTTTATCAGCCCACTTTCTACTGTGCTTGCTTAGCTTAAGCATTGCCTTTGAAATCTTGCTATTTACTGTATTAACGAAAGCTCAGTATTTTAAATATTAAAACCTAGAAGAATCCAGTTCACAGATCTGTAACAACGGCAGCAAGTGAGAAGCATCTTTTCCAACAGGAATACTATAAAGAGATACAAGAAGGGGAAAATGAGAATGTTGCTTACTTACCACACTTTCTGAGTAAAGCAGTTAAAGTTCTCAACTGAAAGAAGAAAGTAAGAGGGGAAATATACAGAGGGAAGTCACAGTCCCACAGGGACCAGGACTACAGCAGGAACTCAACCAGTTTCCTCAAACTTTATAGATCTCTCACACAGAATGAGCAGTCAGAGTGGAATAAATACTGTCTTCATTGCCAAAAGGCTTTATTTTATCTTTGGCAATAGACATTAGCTGTAGATCAAGATTCACTCTGATATACTGAAACAGGCTGCTTATGAAAAGCAAGGAATGAAAGGTTTTATACTTCTGTTGTTTAAAACCCAAGAAGAGAAGACCACAAAAGAGCCTAAGGAAGGTTAACAAGATTGTTCTGTGCATGTTTACAAGGAGCTCATCCTGAGCAAGATAAAAAGGATGATCGTACCTGTTTGATTATCAAACAAGTTACAGCTTCCAGCTGCAGCCCATTATGCTTTTAGTCAAGCTGGGCCATAGAAACAGATAAACTTCCTTCCAAAACAAGGAATGCATAATAGATTTTTGCTTATCTGATGGTCTAAAATGTCTCTTATTTTTAAAGGAGTTACTGTAATTTTTTTGCTATGTTACCTACTGTAACAATTGGTTATGGAGTTAATGGAGCTGTTAAACAGTTAATGCATGGGCAGGCTGTACCCATCTCTTACAAGGCTTTTACATCATGGTTAGCATCTGAAGTAAAGCTATAATATGCAAATTTAGTAAAACAGATCATAATTAAGTTTCATTCCCCACAATACCAGACAAAAGTCTCAGATGAGGCTACAGAATTACAGGGAACACTGAGCATTAGAAAGGCTACTGGTTAACATTCTTATTAGCAACAAAAATGTGAAAGTTAATCATTTACTCAAAAATCTTAGGTTTGAGCCTTTGTGAAGCCTGTTTCCCCTGAGCTGTCTAAAGGCTTCAGGATGATATAGGAATGTTCTGTTTCAGGGCAAGACTCTCTAGTGTTGGGAAGACAAAAGAGTGAAGAGACAAACCAGTTAGCCCTACATCTGCTGTTTGGAGAATTCAGCAATGTTACTTTATGATGTCTATCCACACAGAGAAGATAAGAGTCTGTGCTTTCACCCTGAGCAGGGGTATCCTCCCAATGTCCCTACTGCAGTCCTGTGGAGAACAATATGCTGCAGAAATCCAGACATGACCTTGCCAAGGAACCACGGGAAGCCTGGAGTTGCTGGCAGGTGTATGAAAGACAAATGAGCCTAATAAACTACTAAAAGAATTAGTGTTAGAGTATTAAGCCCAGGTCCCTGGCAGTATGTAGGTATTTAAAAATCAAAAGGAATTAGGAGTCTAAATAGCTGTGCAGCTTTTGTCCTTACAGATTAGATTGCTGTGCTGGAATTCTTGAAGCTATCAGATTCCACTTGGAAAATCAAATGAGAAAACAGAACTGAAACTCTTTAGAGCTCTTCTTACTACAGAAACCTCCTTTTGCTTTGGGCAATGTAGCTTTCACAATAATTGACTTTTATCTCTGAGATTCCAGTCTTCCTGTTTCCTCACCCCAGAAATTCCAGGCTGCATCCTTTTCAAGCACAACTTCACCAGTTTTTTTGTTTGCTTTCCAGCCAGATTTTGGCCACTCGGAGGAAAAATAGGAAAAAACATATTACTATTTAATGAGGAATTTAGACTTTCAGCTCTACAAATCAACAAACATTCTAGAAAATGCGTATGATCATTTGCGTGGTCTTAACAGAGGAATGGCTGGGGAAAAGATTATGTAAATAAATAAAAAATAATAGTAATGAAAAACTAAGTTAGGTGGCTCAGGTCAAGTCTATTTCCTTATTTATTTCCCTGTATAGTTTCAGTGTTTATTTCAGGAGAGAAAAAAGTAAAGGGAGAGGAGGAGAAAAAGAATAAACAGAGGTAGCTTATAAAAATATTGTAAGAATAATGCTGTTCCCATTATCACAGAGCACATCTGTCAACTATACCCATTTCTTTTAGATGAGGTGGAGAGACCTCTGACATTTCAAATGCATCACCCTAATCAAATCCCTATCCTCCTGAAATGATTTCTGAGACTCCATTATAAGTCTATAGAAATATATGAATGAATAATACTTTGGAGAACAATAAGCAAAGTAGCAGGAACAGAGCTGAAATAACTGGGCTCACCAGCGCTAAGAAGTGAGGGAGCCATTAATCCCCAAAGATAAAGTATTTTCAAATCTAGACCAGTAAGATCTGCATGGCTGTAGGGAGAAATCACTCAGCGTGTTCCCATTTACCACTGCAGAGACGTGCAATTATTAACACTTCTCACTGTACCGCTCTGCCTGGCAGGACAGTCAGACACTGTGAGTTTCACCAAGGGCCAAGGGGCTTTTAAAGGCTGTTGTCAGTCTCAGTTTTTTAGCCAGAGGATTTATTTGGCTTTCTGCTTTCACAGCAATCTGTAACCATTTTTCAACTTCTCTCTCAGTGACAAAATTACTCTTGTTCTTAGATTTAGCATTGCAGTAAAAAAGTTATGAGGTGATATTCCTGATCACTCTCAATATGTAAGTCACGGTCCAGTGCCTAAAACCGCATTAGAGTTACATTTGTTAGTTCAATTACAAGCACTGTAATTGGGTGTTGTGTGATTTTGCATTCCTTCTCAGATAAAACTCACCCAATTTCAGCTCAGCTTCCAAAATACAGTTTCTAGTCTAAACCAGAGGTCTGAGCTGCTATAGCCACTGAGGAACAGTAAGCACATGCAGAAAACAATTTGTCCTGTCTTAGGACTCACTTCAGGCTAAATCAATTGATAAACCTCACTTCCTTTTTCTCCACCATTAACTTCAGCAGATAAATTAAGGATTAATTTTATCTAACCATGGGTTTCTAGAAGAGGAACACCTAGACTGCCTACATTGCCAGTGAGAGTAATAGGAATCCCTACAGGGTGATATGTTCTTTCTATCTTAAAGATCTCTAGGTGGGATGAGTCACCCTCTGGAAGTCCCTGTTTCTCTCTGTTGACTGTTGAGGGAGTCCAAGGATTGGTTTCATAACACTTCTTTTTGAGTGTTTATTATACAGGGACAGTGCAGAATATTTAAGTTTCTGCTGTAGTTAATATTTATATGGAGCAGTGCCATGAAATGAAATAAACCTGGTAGCGAGGGAAAAAAAAAAAGGAGGAAAATAAAGTCAGTGAGAAGCAGAAAATAGGCTAGAATCACAAAATACTGGTAACACGATTCTGAAAGGTTATTTAGTCCAACCCCATGCTCAAGCTTTCATCAACAAGAAGTAGTCGTGCAATAGCAAGGAGTTTGCTTTGAGCGAATATGAACATCGTATTGCTATTATCCCAGCTGCTGTAGTCTGAGACAACATTCTCCTAAACTCTCAGCATACATTTTTCTTCTGCATCTAGGAGCAAAGTACTCCAGATCTCAAATTCAAGCAAAAAGTGCTAAGTGGTACGATCCCAGCAAATGACTCCATGCACCACAGGCACACTTCTTTCATCTATACTACTACCAGGAAATTAAGGATTTAGGATAAACACACTTAAATGTTCTGGACAATGTACTTATTTGATGCCACTGTTTCTGCAAAAGATAACATGCTTTACATGCTTTCCATGTAAAATTTTAAGCAGGAGGTACAGTATACGACAGCAAGACCAAGATCATACAGTTCAGCTGAGTTCATTAGTAGGATCCCAACAGGAATTACGCTGATTTATGCTACTTATGATTCTGGTTCAAAATACCCTCCTAACAAAGTAGTGTCAGACTGAAAACCACTAATGGGATATTCTCCAGGAAGAACTCACAGCTAATTTACAACCTTACAACTGCTGACCAAGGCCTAGGTGTAATTCTAAATCATGAGCCTAAGCAATGGACCTTGCTGGGAATTTTGAGACAAAATTACTTCTGATGGAAAGAAGGTTTCATAAGAGATTTTGAGAATTTGAGAATTGCTCATATTGCTAACAAAAAAAAACAACTCATTTTTTTCTGACATTATATTTTGATTAGATGAGTTAACACATTGTTTCCTATTAGGCAGTCTAGGATATCTCAGAGCCCCATAAGAATCACAGTGGAATAATCCCAAGCTGATTTTTTTTCCAAGAGGAAAGGTTTACTGCCTGGGCTGTACCACGAATCACAGGATTACAGCTCCATCTTAGGAACAGCTTAAACTGGCTGAAATCTCACTGCAGTTAGAGGTACAAGGAAAAAAAAAAAAAAAAGAAAGATTACAATGCAAGGCACTCCTGGCATCAGGCAAGCACAATAAAAAAGTTTGTCATGGGACTTCGCTCACCATCATGCTCTCTGATAGCACTGTACAGCTGTAAATTGGATAGAGCCATACTGTAACTTAGGGTTGTATCTAGTCCCACACAAAATTAATCTCTGCCAATTTTAAACAGATCCTCATTCTAGTTCCCACTGGTTTTTGTAATCATAACATACTGGAAGTCTTTTGACTGCTCTTTTTATAAAGAAATAATTTAATCATATATTAATTCAGTTCTTGACAGATGAGGGAAAACACCATTTGATCTCAGCTCAGTGGCTGGAAGCCCACACATGACTTAAAGCAGAATCTCTTATCTGGAATAGCAGCAAAATGGGAAGGTTAGAAAATAATAACAGAAGAAAGCCTGAGAAAAATATAAGAAATTCAGAACTTCAACAAAGTCTCCCTGAATCCCAGAGATACAGAGATCAACTGGTTTCATCTGTCTTTTCTGAGGGATGATATCGACTGTTCTGCCTAAGCCTCCTAACTCTAATAGAGGTCATGGAAGACCTGGTGGGATCACAATTTAATAACATTATTATTCTAAACACAGCAAAACTATCAAAGAGTCCACCTTACACCATATGCCCAAAGCAAAATGAACCATCAATCCACTAAGCAAAATTTAGCTACAAACGTTAATGTCTTGTCTGTACGGAATCTTTTCATCTATCTCCAATGAGTGCATAAAATGACTATAATTAAGACTTCCTATGCAACCTAATGATCATCCAACAAATAGAAGAGCAGCCTGAGTACATGTAAAACATCATACTCTAGAGCTCAGCCCTGTGATCAAATGTACAGAGCATAGTTGTGTGGTAGCAGTGATTCAGAGGAAGCCTACCTTCAGTTTGAATTCTATAATCTCCCTGGGTGTTAGCAGCATACCAGTGCTGCTTCTTCAGATGCCCATCAGGCAGGCACAGTAGATCCTTTTTGTCCTGTTTGCTTAAGGTCTGTGAGACAAAGACCTATGGCATATGCAGCACTTTCCTGAGGCTTATTTTTAATGGGTGCTCTAGCTAATCATGAAATAAGTCAGAACAAAGAGGATACCTTGACTTTCAGCTTCAGAAATGCTTCCCTAATGCCTGCAATTTCTTGGCTGAACTTGCTGTTCTTTATCATTATTGAGAAGCTTCTAGTAAAGCTATTTTGGTTGAGCTTGGACAGTATTATCTGATCATATATAAGATTGTACAGAATATGACAAAATAAGCCATTTTGACTGTTTTTCTCCTAAGCCTTTGCACCAGAAGAATGCCCTATAGGCAACATGCCACCTGTGAGGCCATTTAAATTGGCTCACAGTTATATTGTTTTAATCATGACCTCATGTGAGGTTAGTTGCTCAGGATAAGACTTTGTTTGATCTCTACACTCAGCCACTTAGCCTCTAGATCCACCTCCATATCCTCACGGAAGAAGGACATTTTTTAGTGGAACAAAAGGTATAAGCCTGAATGGTTATCAGGGATTTTTATTTCATGATCTGAACAATCTTCCCAAGGTGATGAAAGGGACTGTTTTTACAACATTCTCCCATGAGTTGACTCATTTGGAGTAATAAACAAAGGTGCTAGGAAGATGGGAGACGGATCTGTTTTGTCTAGTGTCTTTACAGTTCATTCTATTAGATGTTCAGGTTCTTATAACGTAGTTTTGTTCACATTAAATACTTTCAATTTAAAAAAAAATCCAGGGAAAGCATTTTTAAGGAGATTTTTTTTGTTGTTGTTGCAGAAAAGTGACAATAATTGCAGTCATTTTTTGAAAGTCATGAGAAAAGTCAACTTCACATTGAAGTCAATTTTGGAGGAAATATTTGAAAACTCCATATTATGGGTTTCATCATACTCAGTCTTTATTGTGCCTTCCTTCATACCTTTCCTAATGTCCTCTACCCAGTCTTAGGAAGTTTTCCATGTTCGCTTCTTGCACACTGAATTCCTGGGGCTACATGTGGGGCAGGAAAGGGAAAGAACTAATACTCTTTGTTTAGGAAGTTGCTCAAACTCTAATTAAAAGCAGCGTTTTAGATCTACAGCTATCCCTGTAGGAAAAGAAAATCTGGTTTTCTTGGCATCTAACCTGCTCTCAGCCATTCTATGTTTATTATGGTAAATGTACTTTTTCAAGTCTAGATTGGTGAAAGGAGCCTCGTCAAATTCTCAATGTGACTTCCCAGCTGTGACATTTCTTTTGCTAATTCTCTGAAAGAACATCCCTGCAGCTCCTGACAATAATTAAACAAAACTCTGAACAAATTCCTGCTGTGAAAGCAGGATCAGACTCTGCTCTTCACACTGCTAAGAAGAGTATTACAAGCTCTTGTCTTTATTTTTTTTTTAGATGCATTTTGTTTAAAGCTTGCCAGAAAGCTGTGATGTGAATTTTGCTTCCCATGAGTTTTCACCATCCAGCAAGCAAAATGGAATCTGTCTTAATTATATTGCTTTGCAACCAGAAAAGTAACAGTCTTAGGAGTGGCCCAGTTCTTCACCTTCTTCCTCTCTTTGTCAGTATCTCTTAGTAGCAAAAATTGCTCATGGCCTTCTGTCATCATTTGGAGCTTGACACAGGTGGAGGAAAGCAGGCACGCAGTTGATGGCGACATTGTGTGTTCTGTTCTCTGTATAAGTGCTTAGTCTCTGGTTTCCAGGGAACCAGCTCCAGTTTTCCAGACTAAGAAAATTCTATGTTGAGAGATGAAGAGAAGGGAAACTCTCGAGCTGTGAACACCTACTTCTCAGCTCCACTGTTTGCCAAACTTAGTCTCCCACCCACAGCCCTGTGGCAAAAGTTGAACTCTGTTCCCTGAAAGACTCTTGTGCTCCAGACCCACATGTTGAACACTACCGCATACACAACCCTGCTTGCACTCTTCCCACATAACCTCATTTGAAAACTTTTCACAGGGATGGGCAGCTTTGTTTTCTTTTCCTCTTATGGTCAACGCCACCAAAAAGAGAAGACAATGCTGTCACAATGTAAACTTTCCACGTCTCAAATGTTTTTGCCTCAGAGAAAAAAGTAAAACAAAACTCTAACAATAACAAAGCAGAAATCTTAAAACTTCAGAAGACAGAAAAAAAAGAGCAAGGGACATAGTGGAAAGAAATATTCCAGCAGTAAAACAAAGCTAGAGAACTCCAGGGTTCTTGGGTAAGCTACCTCTATTGCAGCATGTCAGATGTCCTTACAATCAAAATCCAGTTTACTGAGGTGGAGATGGTTTGCTACTCTCAGAAGAAGCCTGCGAGGTACGTACTGTGTGACCTGATGAAGAGTAATGAGAGAGGAGTACTGTATTTGCCATCCCTTCCTGACATATTTGAGAGTTCAGCATTACCATTGTCTCTTATGATGCTGCTATTTTTACTATGGGAGCCTGGATTCATTTGATATTTTATGCAGCACTGCTGCTGTCTTCTGTTTGCGAGTGGAAAACAAAAGGGTTTCTGCAGCAATTTAAAGATTTTCCAGAGAAGCTGTGAGATGATCATTTGTAAGGGGGTGAGTCACACCATTCACAGGAAGAACCAACCCAAGACCTCCGTTTCAGATTCAGACCAAAGCTGAACCTCTTCTAGACATTGTGGAAAGTCATTTTATTTCACTATGGAAGTTCTGATTGTTTAACTTATTTTGTGTTTGGGGACTGCTGTACTGGACAGCTGAACTGGGACCATGATCTTTCCTTATGATATTTCTAGCAGGGGAAGCAGAAGTAGAGAGAGAATCAGATTTCTCAAGATCAGGAGCTCAGTTTTAAAATTAAGGGATGAAGTTTGGCTTACAGGAACTTTTACAGAAGTACATGCATGTGTTTCCTACTGAAGGGAAGCAAATAGAACAAATACCTCCTTCCAATCCTAGTTTAAAGAGCCCTACTCTAGGGCCTAGTCCTCTAACATATACCACAAGTTGACTACGTGCAGACTATTTCGCTGTTGTTGAGATAGATGTGCAGCAGCTGACAACATGTATTCACCTGGGAGTCATGGCATATCCTTGTACACCAGCGGGGATGTTTCCCATGCTCCATAATTCCCACCAGTCCTCAAGATGTCCTATTTTTGTCTTTCTGATACACACAGCAGTAATTCTGCTTCTCTAACAATTCCTACAGGCTCTCTCCATAGCATTAAATAACGTTCTGCTTATAGAACAGATTCAGGAACAGATACAAGCTCACCTTTAGAATTGTCCTTTCTATGTTAGCGCATACATTTCACTCACTTGCCCCATGTATTTGCCTAATTTTAATTATGCCAGCATAAGCAGCTTTGTTCTTGTCGGCTTTCAGAGTTGGTTTAAGAAGCCTGGAAAAGGCTGTTTGTGTCAACACTTAAGCTGGTGGTGTTTAAAGTCATGAAGGCTACCATAGATTGACCTCATCTGAAGGTTATTTAAATTGTTCAATTTCTCTTGAAAGTGTTGAAGAATACTGACACAAGCAGCCCAAGAATCCAAGCGGGCATTTCACAGAATCATAGACTGGCCTGGGTTGAAAAGGACCACAATGATCATCGAGTTTCAACCTCCCTGCTATGTGCAGGGTCACCAATCTCCAGACCAGGCAGCCCAGAGCCACATCCAGCCTGGCCTTGAATGCCTCCAGGGATGGGGCATCCACAACCTCCTTGGGGAACCAGTTCCAGTGTGTCACCACCCACTGTGCCTTTCTCCACTGAAAGACAGTAGTTCACTGACAAAAGGTGGATAGACTTAGTTTTTGATAAAAAAAAAACAAAAAAAAAAACCAAGAAATCAAATACAAATGCTAAATTTTAATGGTAATTGGCCTAGCCTGCATAACATTTGGTTTGAAAGTCTTTGTTACTTTTTATTTATTTCTTTATTGAGTCTAGTAAAATACACAAAAATAATTCAGATATTTAGATTCAGGAAGAAAGTATAAGTTAGATGACACCTCAAATTTAAAGATATTTCCAAAAGTCATTCAATTAGACTTTCCCCTCCACAGGACTAAGGGTAGGGATGAGTGAAAGTCCTTGGAAGAAGAAAGATCAAATTGAAAAAAATCTGCTATCTGCTAGATTTGTTTTTTTTCTAAGATATTTGAAGAAATATAGAGAAAACGCAGAAGTGCTTTTTGAAGGCAATACAGCTATTCTTACAGTTATAGTTAAGGGGAACCAAACTTTTGATGCATCACAAGAACTAGTAGTTTCTGAGAGCACTGGCTGATAAGCTTTGAATCCTGTTACTAAGGACAACTCATGTTTTTAAACAGATTTGGACCACACATACGCCTATAAGGGAGGCAGAAATAGTTCCCGAGTTAAACTCATAAACATTTGTCTGGACTCCAGCCAAATGACCCTACTATGTTGTACTGCTCTGTAATGGAATGGTTTGAAATCACCAGTTTTCTGATGATGTTTATTTTACAGCAATATATATCTGGATATAATCATTTTATTATGTGAAAAAAATGTACTTTTGTAAGCCTCATGTAATTGACCCTTCATCAAGCAATGCCAGCCAGCTGTCCCAAAAATGCTGAATAAATTTCTTATTAATTGCTCAGACACCAACAATGGCAGCTTGAACTCAATGTAACGGAGCCACGTGGCAGGAGATTATGGTGAGTAGATCCATAAACTTCAATTAAAGTCTCTGTCAGAAAACAGTAAAAATAATAATGACATCATTCAGGGTCCATCATTTGCACGAAAGAGTCATTACCAATTCCTGATAGCAAATCCTTAGGGCAGGAGGGAAATGACTGAATCTAGCAGAGATGAATAGTACAGAAAAAGATCAGAATGTCGCTCAATCATGCTAAGTAGGTAAGCCTTTCATTACTGATCAGAGTAGGTGGCTCCAGCTTCCTGTCACTATTAGCAGTTTGTCCTGAGTGTGATGGACAGAATTAGGTCTCCTGTCCCTTTCTCATTTCTCCCTGCACCCTCAAACACATTTGACCATGCCACTGCTTCCACAACCTAAAAGCGGTTCTGAATTGCATTCCTTGTTGTGACAACATACAGTAACTTTCCCAATACATATTCTAGACAATTACAGCCCCTGACTACTTTTACAATGCCTCGTGACAAGTCTTATCTGTTTTCCCTCTGAAAATAGCACGGTGGGAATACATTCGTGATCTGTGAATAAGAGGTGAAACTGTGGCCCCTTCAGGGTGAGTGCCTCAGCTCCAATCCAGGCTGCCTGCAGGCTCTGGAAGATGGTGGTGGAGAAAACTGGAGTTCTCTCAGACCTCAATCAGCACTAATGTGCACCTCAGACCTCGGCCTGATGGGTTTGAACAACCAGAGGGAGACACTAAATTGTATGGTGTTTTCCTCTTATTTTGTATGGCATGAACTGGACATGCCAGTTATTTGGCCTCCCATCTTGAAGAATTCCATGTCATACTAGCGAAAAGCACTGCAGGAAAAGTATTTTGTTAGGATGCACATGCCCTAACATCAGTGGTGTGGAAAAGAGGCATCGCTCAACAGTACATGCAGGTCTTAACCCATTCTGTGGCTTATGGTTAAAAAAAAAAAAAGGTTTTGTTACATCAGAAGATTTTGTCACATTGTAAAATGACAGAAAAGCCTATAGGACAGAGAAAAATGCCACCAAGAATTCTCAGCTTCTGAGCTATTTCTCTAAAGAGTGAGCCCTAGTTTCTCTCCTTAGAGTGGGAATAAACTGACATGAATCTTTATTCGGGTCCTGAACAGTACAGAGAAACCAGAATAAAAATGACATTGAAGAAATTCAGGCAGATTCACTTACAGGTTGGACCTGTAATTTCGTTTTCTGCTTTTGCACATAGGCCTTTTTCTTATAAATTTAAGGGAAGATTATACCACAGTAAAGAGGTTATTCGGTGGAATTAATGACTGGTAAATTTAGAAGAGATTAAGAGGAGAGATTTTCTGTGCTGTGTGTCACTCGCTCATGTAATAATTCATAGTTGTCTCACAAGAGGTCAGTTAGTCAAACATAGCAGTTTAAATCTGAAAAGGGACTAATAATATATAACCACTACCAGAGCTTATAGTTATGCAGGCTTTGTGTATGAGCAGTCAGTTCTCATATTCCGGTGATAAAAGCTTTCATTGTGGTGAGAAGGCATTTGGAACTCTGCCTGCTCTGTACCACTGATGCTGAGGGCTGGCCTGAGGCACCCTCTGATGTGCTGAGCAGTACCACAGCCACGACCCGGTCTTTCATGAAGTCACCAGAGGTTTTTCTTTGATTTTCCTATAGAGGAAAATCTTCAGAGACTTCACCTCACACATACACATATTTGTTATGCACTCTTGAAAGGTGAGATGGTGCTAAATGGGAGGACAGAGAGAAAGAGTGAAGAAAGGGGCAACCCTTATCATTTTCTCACATTAGGCAAAGGAGTCTGTAAATGACAAGAAATGAAACTCGATAAGCAGCTGCTAGTGGGCTGGAAAACCCTAATTTCCATGGAAACCTGACCAACAGTCAGACTGCACATGCCAGTGTACAAGAAAGGGTTGTGTATGGAAAATGGATATTGGAGCAATCTGTTTTTCTTGGCACCTCAGGGGCTTGCTAGTTCCCTCATTAACCACCAATACTTTCATTTTGATTACACTCCTGCCCAGCCAGCTAGCTCTAATGAAACTGAAAACTGGACAGAGGTAATAACTACTCTAAAACTCAGAGAGTGTAGAAGCACATAGGAGCCCAGCTAGTTATTTAGAAGTAGTATTGTATACATTAAATGTATCTGGGGCTCAGTCATTCCATCTCTATGGACAGATGAGCTTACTTTTGTCCAACACGTGTAACAGAGCACTTCAGCAAAGGTAAGATTTGGGAATTTCTAAGACAGAAGGCTACTTACTGATGCTTTAACAACCGCTTTTAGGATTACAGAACTTTGTGTCCAAGTTTTGGATTTTGATACAAATATAGAAAAAATAAACGGGGAATTATTACTATTTAGTACAGACAAATTTACAAACTTGTTCTGCATTTTGGCTCATTTGTAGGACCCAAAAACAAAACAAACAAAGAAAAAAAACTTGATAAAAGGAAACTAGTAGCTGGTCAGCCAATGAATAGGCTCTCATGGCAATGAATACCATGCAGAGATTGAATTCAGTATGGGATTTCTTTCTCACTGTTGAGTCCTAGTTTATAGACGTCAGGACAAGGTTTGTTAAATTAGGCTGTAATTCCTTCATTGTGAAATGTCATCTTAATGGTTCTGATCTTTTGGAAGACTTTTAGCAGATTAGGAGGTGATGGGATAGGAGAGAAGATTTACTGCCTGCTCAAAGCCATGCAGTAATCCGAAGGGATTTATAGGCAGTACCAGCTCTTCACTACTTGTGCTGAACAAGGATGTGAATTATTTTATTCTGATAACACGAGGATCTTCTTACAATACAGTACGAGCCTGACAAAATATGAATTTTCATTAAAAAAACCCACAAGCATTCAGAAGTGGATTTTTCTCCTTTTCCCCTTAGTAACCTTTAAAGGAGTAGAAACTTGTCCTGGCACCATTTTTAAGCCCCCTTAGACACTTTTTGTTCAGAGCTTCACTCTCAGTTGAATGTTTTTGGGTACTGCTAGTCGGGAATTTCCATTATAAATGTTTTTTCAAGTTGCTGGAGTGAGCCAAGCACCTGAAGTTAAAGCTTCGTATAGGGATCATAGAATCATAGATTGGCCTGGGTTGAAAAGGACCATAATGATCATCGAGATTCAACCCCCCTGCTATGCGCAGGGTCGCCAACCACTAGACTAGGCTGCCCAGAGCCACATCCAGCCCATCCTTGAATGCCTCCAGGAATGGGGCATCCACAACCTCCTTGGGCAAAAGGGTATTTATTTTTATTTATTTATTATTGGGATATTTATTTCAGATTGGATAGGAAGATCTCTAGAATTTGCGTGAGAATTTTAAGCCAAGAATCAATGCCATTAGTCATTAATGCCTTGAGTAGGCTACAGGCCATGAATTTCATAGCCTTGCTTCACCTAGTTCAGAACAATACACCGGGCCTCCAGGATTTCCTTAGACAAATTTTTCTGATGCATCTGAGCTACACTCATTTGTAGCTCTCAAATTGCCTTCCACCACTGAACCATTTTAAAGAAAAAAAAGAATACTTCTCCCAGATTTACCACTGAAACTATGTAGCCAATACTCACCCCCGCTTTCATCAGAATTGTCCAGACAAATCATAAACCATGGTTTAAAGAGTTTGTACATGCTACACTATATAAGATAATAATTACTTGTTGGCTTTAATCTGCAATACTCCTTAATGAGTCTCTGATTAGATTATCTTATGAGCTTGATTAATACAAAGCTTTGGATTAATTATAGAAATGTTGTCAGAACATCTTTAAGGAGTAGAGAAAAATGATTATCTTCATACACCAAAAAAGAAGAAGAAAGGTATATATAATCTATGCAAGATTGCTAATGATATTTATGAGTGACCTAAGAAGAACCAAGTCCTAATGCTTCATCCTTGTTTTGTTTTTCACATTTGGGAAACTTTCTCTCAAGTTTTAAAAGAATTGACAGAAGAATTTGTATTCATAGCTGTGGAACAGCAGTGATGTCCTAGTGCAGAAAAATGAGCAGGAGAGCAAGCTCAATTGGGAAAAGCAGTCATTCGTTTAATTATTAGCTCCATAGGATGAAAGCAACGCCAGTTAAATAATCTTGGTACATTTAAATATATAAGCCAGTTGGTTTTTTTTTGTTGTTGTTGTTTGTTTGTTTTTGTGTTTAAATAAAATGGCAAGTATGGTTCCAGAGGAACCTGCTCTTTAGACAAGAGCTGCCATACAAACCAGGTTTAATTAAAACTTCATATGCTTTGGGTACACTGGAGTGCTGGGTCACACAGTGAATACCCAAGAATGTGGACCACATACACAGAAAAGGGGGGCTGACCTTTCTCATACCTGAGAGAATTCTAGAACTTTCTGTCAATGGCATAGCAGAAACTGGAGTTCAAAAGCGTAAGCCAGGCAAATTCACTCCCATTATAGACCTCTTTTAACAGTTGTGGTAACTAATCGTTTGCACAGTTTACCATGGAACAAAGCAGATACTCCATCACTGGAAATTTTAAAATCAAGTCTGAGTGTTGTTTCAGTGAGATGTATTAACTATGCTGGCAGCACCATGCTTCACTGGGGCAGGAGAGGGGAGGAATTACCTGATAAATTTGTAACTCTGCAACACAAAGGAAAATCACACTGAAGATAATACGCATAACCTTCTGCCTACCAGACACAGTATCTTTCTTTAGTGGGATGCAGTGATAGGATTTTCACTGTATTTCAAACTTACTTTAACTCACTATGAATTTTTGAGGAGAGGCAGGAAAGGACCCCAAAGAACTACATATGGAAAGCCAGATGTAATTATTCAGGTTAACATTTTGCTATCCCCACAAAGAATGTTTGTGCACGCTTCTTTCTGCTTTAGCTTAGATCTAAATCTTTGCAATGGTTTTTGTGTTTCCATCACAACTGACAGCTGCTGTATCTTTATTGATTTTACACACTATTATACCATAGGGCTCAATTTAAACCCTTTATTTTATTTTATTGTGCCCTTCTGTGTTCTTCCTGTTGGAATCTTATTTGTATTGGTATTTAAAAGCCAATGCTACTTCAAATGGGGAGACTCCTGCATTTCTAAAATATATGTGTTTATTTATTTTAAAAGGGGAAATACAGTGCAGTAGTTGCCACAGAGCATAAAATTACTTCAATGCCAAATTAGCAACTGGAATTACATCCTTGTCATAATGCTTTTAATTAGTCATTACTCACTGGAATGGAATCTTTTTAAATGGTTCTTTCACTTGATGAGACTGATTTTCACTGGGAGGAAAAGCAGCTGTCCCCAGCCATGCTAAATTTGAGATGATGACCATAGTGTTGTATCCAGGACATACAGCCTGCTTTATCTCACTCTGCTTGGCAATATGCTTCACTCAGCACTGTATGGGTTGCCCTGTAATACGTCTACAGAGTACCTAATAATCTGCAGTGAGTAATAACAATGGGCTCCGTATCATGATAGTTTTAGGATCAAATTTAGGAAATTCAACAGGGTTAATAAATAAAAGTGGTACATTCACCTCTATGCAATAATAGTGTCAGGTCTATTTAGAGCTCCATCTTCTAGGCTGAATTGAATTGTTATGAAGAAGTGAAGTGTAACACATCACCCCTCTTGAGTGAAGATCTGAGCTCTGCATATAACAACTGAGGAAGTTCCTAGTTGTTACTTGACAGTCTCAGGACACCTGTGCATCAGGAGATGTAGGCACTCCCTTGTGGTTTCAGTCTTTGTATACGTGCTCAGATCCATTAAGTTTACAGCCCCCCTCTGGGAGTGAGGTCAGCAACACAGTTATGTCAGTGTCCATAGTCAAGGGGATCCCTGCCTTGCACAGTACCACGCTAAACCATCCCCCCCAGTCACAGCTCTGCCAGGTTTCTCTCTCACCTTGCAATAGGCATTGCAAGGTGCACAGTTCATGTTTTAGTTACAGAGATGCGGTTGTTTGTTCCAAGATTTGTTCCTATTCCCCGTTTCCCTTACCCCAAGTTGCTCCTTCCTTCTGAGGCAAACCCACCTTCACTGACCTCCGCATTTTCCCAATCCTGGCCAACCGATGAGATTTAGGAAGAGGTGCTGGGGTGTTGGTGTTAAGTCACCACCCGGTTATGTTCCTGTCATCGAAACAGATAACAGCAGCCTCTAGCACTGCTTCAGCTCCTGTGAGAAGAATTTGATTAAAGTCCAATCCCACTCTACAAAGGGCAATATGGTGCTGGAAGTGGGAGTAAATTCAAAAGGTTTGTTCACATCACACTGCCTGCCTGCCATCAAATATACAAGACTGGACTGTAAAAGGAAGATGCGCTGAACTACAAGCAGGATCCCTGAAATATGATGCTTTTGCATAGTGGTGGGTAATAAACATCTTCAGTTCTATAAACTAAGAATAGTTCTTGTGTCACTCCTACTCCAACCACTTTACAAAAGCAATGCATTAGGCAATGACAGTGGAACAACTGCCTACTTAAACAAAATGACCATCACTCTCCCTGCAATTGGAGCTACTGTAGTTCCAGCCTGTTCTGCTGAGGAAGGAATCCTGGCTAAGACAACGATATTTGTTTCAACATTACTCTGAGTTACACTGCTGCTCTTCACATCTGTGTTTCCAGAAGAGTAATGTGTACATTCTACAAGCCAGTGGATAACAAAGCATCAACTTGTCTTTTTGGAGAAATTTTTTTTTCAAAAAAGTCTATTTTTCACCTCGGTTCCTCAAACTTCATACAGTTTATGAGATTAAGAAGACTATATGACAGAACCTCTGCTTCTGTTGTTCCTACATAAGTTTTGATCATCTGTCCAACTTCAACTTTATTTGATTTGACATAGGTCTCCTACAGTCAGCACTCCTCGAGTGTGCAGTTCAGGAATACTTTCAAAGGACGATCTGTCATCCTGAATATCCATACAAATTGGTTTTGTACAGGTAGCTTTTCTAATCGAGTAGGGAAACCGAGAGCATTCAGGTAGTCTAAATGGAGATACAGCTATTGATTTGGGGAGGGTGTGGGGTTATAAAGAATACAGGGGGAAATCGGTGTTACACAATCAGATATAAAGCTCATAGAAAGCTAGACCTCATTAGTTCTACTGCTTGTAGGAACAACTAATTCATTACAAATTCTGGCTTCTGCAAAACTGCTGTTTCTTATTGTTTAATGTTATTAGTTATGACTCTTCAATTTTCCCCCGGGTAGGAAAGCAAAACGAAAACAAAACATTTTTTAATTTGAGTTAAATTTGCCTAAGCTAATAGAAAGTGTATTTCATATAAAAGCTCCTTGCACTCTCCTCCATGGGACTGATTTTATGGTCATGCTGCCTTTCTCATGAACGTTCACTGCAGCTGCGACTTCCAGACACATTGTGCTGTTACAG
Source organism: Gallus gallus (assembly GCF_016699485.2). Classification (NCBI taxonomy): domain Eukaryota; kingdom Metazoa; phylum Chordata; class Aves; order Galliformes; family Phasianidae; genus Gallus; species Gallus gallus. The sequence goes on along the minus strand of NC_052537.1, from coordinate 25,833,142 downwards.
ATGAGACAAAATAACTTTTGACCCACTCCTAACAAAGAAACAAAAACTAATAATTTTCTAAATGCAATGTTGTTCAAAATTTCTTCCAGGAAAGAGGTTCCTTGCTCTGCCATTTCTTCACAATTGGGGAAAAAAAAAAACATGAATTAAAATGTACTGTTTTTATATAGGAAAAGAAACACAATTTCTAAGTGAGTTTAGCTGTAATTATTACTCCTAGATACTATATCGTTAGTTAAAATTTTCTATTTGCCTATTTGTCATTTCATAACCCACATCCTCCTCTTCAAATACATTTCTTGATAACAATAAATGGTGCCATCTTACAAATGCAGAAATATCATGAAGTGGGATTTCTGATGCAAGCTCATTGAAATCTTTGTATATTCTCTTTGACTTCAACGGCCCTTGGATCAGGTCCCTGGCGTGCCTGTCTAGCTCAAAAATGTTCCCAAGGTTGTACTGCCCTGAATGAGAAAGAAAATAATTCAATTCCAGATATTATGTAGGGGGAAAAAAAAAAATGAGGTCACGGTGTGGTTACAAATTTCTTATTCTTTTTGCTGCCTTTTTTCAGAGGGGGGGGTAGGTAAAGTTTCCCTCTCTTCTGAGTTAACAGTTATACAGATTAGATCATAGGAAGAATTTCATTTCATCAGTTCAATGAATTTTAGCTCATTATAAATTCATGCAAATTGTCAAGTTTTAAGTCTTCCCAAGACTGCCCTGATTTTTTAAGTACACAAAGGTTTTATCCATAGATGGTTGAGTTCAGCTAATTGCATTAAGAGCTAATACGATTTCCTTGTTTATGCTGTTTGTACAGGAAGATGATTGTCTAATCCTTTAAGCAGTACATTTAATTTTGGTTTCTATTTCAAGTCATTAAATTGTGTTAACTGCTTCTAGTTCTTAAAGTAAACATGGTTTAAATCTTAAATGTTTACTTTTGAGTAGCTTCGAGGATGAAGCTGCTCTGGTTTCATTTCACTGAGGGACACCATTTCATGCCCACTGGTTCTAAGCAGGAGGGAAGAGAGAACAAGAATACTATTTCTCTAAAGTTCATGACATCATCTGCAAAAATGTTACACTGGCTTGCTAAATGATTCATTGCTGTACTACAATCATTACAATAATTACATCTGTCTGTGAAATATGTCTAATCTGTCCCTCCATCTCTATTTAAGCATCTGAAATTTGCATTTGGAAGAACATAATGAAATGATACTCAGCCTAGCAAATCAGTGTATATTAATTACATTTCCTCTATTTGGATGTGATATTCTTGTTGTATCTCTAAAAATATTGAAAAATAAATATACAAAACCTTGGACAGCAAAGAAACAAACATAACTGCCCAAAACTGCATGCAGATAAAATTATTAGTTAGAATCCCTTCTGTTTGTTTAGGTTTTATTAAAATAAATAAATAATGACATTAGTGATGCCAACAGTTTTCAGTACAACTGCCCTGGAGCTTTAATAGGACTTCATTTTTTACAGAGCACTTTAACATCACACCTTTTCTCAACCTCTTGTATTCCACCACTGACCCTTACTGAACTTCTGTGCATCTATTTTCAATGTGTCCTGCATTATGGCAGAGTACAGTGTCTGAAGATACTATCCAATAGGCAGCAGTACTCTGTGACTTCTCCACTAGTGTTCCTCTTTGCGGATTTTCAGCCAGTGATCCATTATTTTTAAGTATTTCATGAAAGGTGACAAAAAACAAACCTATGTATTTTCTCCAAAAACATACCTAATTCAGATAGCTGAAAGTATCTGAATCTCCCCCAGTGAATTTGCAGGAAGAGTCATTCCATAGATCAATCAAGCAAGCAGTCAATCAATTAATTGATTTCTATTATTGCCTAAGTGTAAATATAAGGCTTAGATTTGCCCAACACCACACACTCTGGTTAACATAGTAGCTCCAGATATTGACAATGGAGGCATCTACAAATGAGCTAGATAGAGATGTACTATGGGGTTATACTGTAAGGAGAGAGACTAGTAAACAGAGAGAATAGACTTCAGGTATTGATGCTGACTTGAATGAGTCTGAAAAATAACTTCCCTTCATTTCCATGACTAAAGAAGATAATTGGTGATGCCTTTTCTCTTTCCTTTATTTTGCATGCCTATTTAGGTGATAGACTTTTCATAATAAAGACTGTTTATAACTGTCTCTGTAGCACAGCTTCCCAGATTGCAACAGATGATAATAACACTAAAATCAAGAACAAAAAAAGCTGTTGCTTTTCTTCTGAAAACTGAAGGCATGTAATTTGTTGTTTATTTGACTTAATGCAAGTATTTTTTAAGACAAACTTGGGATTACATACTGCTTACTGCAATAGAATTAAAATTTGTCACGCTCATCTGGCTATCAAGTTTATGTACATATTCTAGGTTGGACATCAATCCTTTAACTTAGTTACAACTGAACACTCTTTCTTCCCAAAGCTACCGGAATCCCTGGTGATACCTTTTGTGCCTTACGTCAACCTTTATAACCAAGCTTTACAAATGATTATTTGGAAAAGAGAGGGAATCATCTTGTATTAATGAATAAATGATTCAAAAAAATAAACACGATAGTAATATTTGAAGGAAGGTACAAATATTTCTATGGAGTTCCCATCAGAATCAGAGCAAGGATATGCAATCATCAAAAATTTCATAAGTAACCTGGAAAAGAGTGAATAATATTGGGACAAAGTATGCACCATAATGGAAAATGTGGACAGACCAAACAAGGATATCTAAATCTGAAGTAGAACAGGTGGAATTATAGGATATTTCATGATACTGAGAGAGATGATGACAAAAAAAAAAGCATCAGAAGCCAAAATAAAATGATGCACCTGGGAAAACTAATTCTAGCTGTCAGGAAGCGTTTGGCTAATTATCCTGGTTGCGGCAAATCCAAGTATCCAAAACTTACCCGACTGATCATATCCACCTCCCTATTTCTGTCTGTCAGAAAAACAATTATGTTTTCTTCTTTAACAGTAGAGTTTTTGTGACTTTTTTTTAACCTCCAAGTGTTTCATAGACTTGCGCCAGAGTGCACAAAGAACACTTAAGGCAGTAAAAGCAACAAGAAGTAACTTCTAGTAGGGATGAATCAAAGTGGGTGGAAAAGGGTTATGAAGAAACAAACAAAATAAATCTGCTGAAATAACGGTTCATAACTCTGCAAAAAGATTACAGAGGGAGTGGGCACCATTCCCTGAAAACATCAGATACATAGCAGAAACCAACAAAGCAATTAAGAAAATCACGGAGAATTTAAACAGAAAACCTACTGTTCCACTGCATAAACCTGTAGGGCACTGCTACCCTGGCCCTGAGGCAGCTCTTCTCATTCTGCATCAAAATAGAGCTACGCTCAATAGGGCACAAAGGAGAATGACAACTTAATCAAGAGAATTAGAATGACAAGGCGCAGGCACATTAAAGAGCCAGGAAATCCTCACCATCTGAACAGATGATAAGGACCATAGGTATACAGTCAGTTCTCAAAAATCACATACGATGTGAAGACAGAGAAATAAGATGATGGACTGCTGCATTTCACAGTTTAAGAGCAGAGGACACAGCATTTTTATTGGTTGTCAGAGCTTATAACACTCAACAGAACACTTCCCAACAGCACATAACTAAATCATAGAACTTATTGACATGGTATGTCGTGGCTGGTCGAAGTACGGATGGATTCAAGTAGAAGTTAAATAAGATATAGCCTCACTGTTAGCTCTTAAATTCTTTGATCTGGTTATAACCTCTAGGTCAGCGTTGTCAGAAACCGGAGAGGTATGTGACAAAGATTTTCAAAAGCATCCAGCATCCCCTCCTGTCAACAGCCATGAAAGAGCCCAAGTGGGACTCTGCCTGACCTAAGGCAACCATTCTTATGTTCTGCTCCTTTCCTTACACTGGTAGTAGAATCGACTTAGTTAAATATGACTGCACTACACTGAGCCCTACAACTGGATCATTGTGGTAAAACTGTATCCGTATTTATCCATATAATTTCATGTAAACTAAAACCACTACATTACGGTTATCAACATGTCTTTTATAGAATTGTCACTGTCACCAACACGAGAACATGCCACGAACGCTTTTTGTTTGTTGCAAGAAAGAAGAAATTTATATTTCATCCTTGCGTCGGGAAGGAGTTTCCCTGTTGTCACTTTTCAGAGCAGGAAACAGAAGTAAAAAGACAAATATTTCTCATTAACTCTATTTCTCATCAGTAAAAACAGATGAAACAACTGTGAGCCAGTACTAAGGAATGCTATTCAGAGCTCGTTTAGACTGTTGCACCTTTGTTCATGATTTCCTGGCTGAGATAATGAGTCACCTTTTGATACCCTTGATCTTTTTCTTACACAAACACAAAGCTGCAAGAAGCGGGGAAGATGACAACCCACTCATTTCAGTTAAAAGACACTATTCACCTGCCATTGAGAAGAACAGCTAAAGCAGACTTTATTTTTTTCTACCAGCCTTCTGACAGAACTCAGCCTTACAGGTGTATAAAGTACTGGATATAATCATCTTCTCAACCCAGATCAGAAATGAATGGAAACCACATTAGTCTGATTTTTTTTTAATCTTATCATTTCCATTGAAGTGATGGACAGCAGAAAACAGAAAATATGCTTTTCACTGAGGACTACTGTCTTTCTTCTAGATACAGAATATTCACTTTGGTATTTAAATGGCCTCCCCAAAATTCACTGTACTTGTATGTAAGTCATAAAAAAGAAAATAGCTGAAAAATAAAGTTCCTTTTTTCATAAATTCAGCCCAGTGACTGCTTGAATTTGTAATATTCTGTATGTTGATTGCTGTATCCTTACTACCTCCTTTGCTAGATAGAGTGTTGCAGAAAAAAAGTTCCTTAAAACTACTTGACAAGTTGTGGGGTGTTTTCATCACTAAAATTATATTCAAAGATTGTTTTCACTGTCAATATTTTCTGAAGACAGTTTCTATCACATAAAAATTGTTTTGGAGAGGGATGGGAGAAGAAGAATTGTTGTGAGGATTAAACTAAAATGATCATTTTTAGCTAAAATGTTGATCTATTGGAAAAGTAATAATGTGTTTTGTTAAAAAGACATTTTTCTTCAAAATCACTATGTTTCTATTGATCTGCTGCAGTGGCTATATATACCTCCATATTTCACTCCAGGGAAATGGACTCTATAACATATCATTATTTCAGGTGTGTGATAACTCTTTTGAACACTGAAAACAGATTGATGAGGTTATACCTTCACATTCCGATGATTAACACATATTTTGGCAACCCTTTCTCAATATCAGAAGGACAAAATAAATAAATAAAAGAAAGATTAAAAGGCAAGTAGATTTCTTATGTGGATTGAAGATTCCTGATTAAAAAAGGCTTGTGCTTCATATGAATGCATTTTCTTTGCAGACTGGTCCCTCAGTGAAAGCCCTGTCATAGTGTAAGGATGACACATTATAATTTTAAAGTGAAATTAGCCTGGATTTTACTCTAAATGTTAGTATCTTTCAGGTGTGCCTAAGTAAAATATATTACACTTGTCAAATTGAAAAAGCTGTACAATTGTAGCAATGAGGAGGCTATCTACCCATCTGAACTGCAAGCAAAAATTAACATTCAGCTGGTCATAGAAAATCACTACTATCTCAACAGGTTGCATGAAAACTGCAATCAATTTTGCCTATATTTACAGCAATAATCCTGTGATTTCAACAGGACTTATTGCCCCAGCTGGTAAGTACTACACACACATTCTGATAACAGCCTCATACTCAGGGCTCTTGAAACAAACACACAGATGCTCTTAAACTTGAAAGGAGCTCTATAATCTTTATAATAACAGGCCCCTTGCAAAATCAAGTCATCCACAGACTTCAGCTCTTTGCAACAACAGAGAAGATTTCTCCCCTCTCTCTGGAGAAGTCAGCTGTTGTAAAGGGTAAATTTACATTTGTAAGACTTGATGTCTGAAAGCATGATTATATTTGCAAATGCCTGTATTTGATGGTGGACGATGCTCAGGCAGATAGGGCCATGGAGGAGTGTACTCTACAGCTATGAGAAGTCTCACTCAGCTTTGGCCTTGATCCCCAGGAGCCCAACAACCTGCACAGTCCTACCCGGTAATGACACAGGAAAGCACTTTTCTTTTGGGAAATCACAAGGTCTAGGGCTTTCTCCCAAGGAAATAAACAACCTGCTAAAAGCAGATATAAAAGAGATCTCACTTGCCCTGTCAGGGCTTTGACCTCTATAATCTATTCACTTCCTGGAAAACCCATGACTTAGTTCTTCTTAACAGGTTAGTGCTACTCTAAGGAGATCGTGACAGTGCCATAACCCTGCTTAAGAGATGAGCAACTATATAAAAGGAGGATCAGTCAGCACAAATTCTGACTCAGACCTACTCAGACCTGGGCTAGGCATACAGAGAGACATACTTTTCCCATAAAGCCATTCAGGCAGCCCACTGACCTCTTCCTCCGGGCTGAATGTCTGCTCAGTTCATCATCATTAAACTGTGGATGAATACAGTCCCCAACTGGGATTCAGGTAAGTTGGAGATTCAAATTCTCCATATGTTCTCAAAACTTCAGTTAAAGTTCCCTGTTGAGCAATGCTGAAATTCAAGCCCTCTTTCTATTAATTGAGTATACCGTGTGCAGATGTCATTGGTACTAGTCTCTACTTGATGCAACATGTAGAAGTACCAATTCTTCTGAAACCATACCAAAAAAGTCATTTGTGTTTCAGGAGCGCTCACAAACCACAAAGACTTCCAAAGGCCATTGCAGAAAATGCGGCATTAAAAATACTGTTGGTAGATTCATAGTAGGCAAGTCTCTATCCTGATAAGTCAAAATGAAGTTAAAAATAAATACCTATACATACACGTAGATGTATACAAACACTCCTGCACATGCGTACACAATCATGGAAATTATAGAATCATAGAAATCATAGAATCATTAAGGTTGGAAAAAAGACCTCTAAGACTCCATGATCACCCACTCCAACCATCCACCTACCACCAATATTGTCCACTAAACCATATCTCTAAACACCACATCTCCGTGGTTCTTGAGCACCTCCCTGGGATGGTGACCCCTGCACCACAATGGGCAGCCTGCTCCAATGCCATACCACTCTCGCGGAGAAGTTCTTCCTAATATCCAACCTAAATTCTGCCTGACATCACAAAAACCATAGAGCTAAGGGATCATGAGGGTTAACTTAATCCAGTTTAACAGAGACAGATAAGACACCATGTTTTTCTCTCCTTGGTCCTAAGTCAGCACTGAAGGGCCAAACTGTTTCCTCAGGTCCTCTCTGTCTGGAGGGAGCTGATACCACCTGGGCTGCAATTCCAAGTGAGACACTGCCATGTGTTCATCCAGCCCGCCACTGTGTAGCCCACTGGGGGCGACCACCCCTCACAGTATGCAAACAGCTTTCCTTAGCTGCCTCTTTTGTGCCCTGGATCACAGAGGCTGTAAGTGTTGCAGTCCAGGTTTCTTTCCTTTCCTGGCCACCACAGCAGATATTGTGCTAAATAAACATTAACTACAAGATTCATGTTCTGGCACATCCTGGCCTGCTAATATTTACAGTATGAGACCCCTACCTCAGCATGTCTTTCAGTAAGACTAAATCATTCCTGACAAATGGATGCCTGCAGTAGCTGATGAAAAATGAATGGGATTGCTTCACATAAACAGGGTTTTAGAGAAGGAACTTATTGATTGGCTTGCAGAATATTTCTTGTGGTTGAAGATTCAGGGTTCAGTGCATTAATGCTGAGTGCTTTGCTCATCATCTTGTTTGTTTTCTTCTTCACTTTTGTTCATTTTACCCTCGTTCTCCTTTCTCCTTCTCTTACCTTCTACCTCCTATTTCTGATACTAGAATGTCTGAGAGAAGACAAAACTGCACTCTGACTACCTCTGAAGTCTCCTGAAAGCCAAGAACTGCTCAGCCAGAATGTTTTCAAAATACAGTAGTGCAAACAAATCTCAACAAAATTCATTCCATCATTGTACTGAAGACAACCTTGTTCTTTTTTTTTTTTTTTTGATATATCAGATTTTCATGAAAGTCACCAGCAGGAGCTATTTGAGAAGGTCATTTTCTACATAGAATAAGGAGAATATTAGGTGACAAGAGAGAAGTAAAGTTATGTATAATGGATGCGTACATCTCCTTCTGCCTGAAAATGATCCCCCCAGAATATCCATACTACAGTTTCCACCATTTCCCTGTCCTTTTGAAGTCATCTTGATGTTTACTAATTTGCTCCAGATGCCAGCCAAATAACACACCACACATTTTTCAGAGCTCAAAATGAAAAAGAGAAACAACCCTCCCTGTAAAAAAAAAATAAAAAATAGTAATAATAATTCAGCAGAAGCTAAGCTTACAAATGCTTTGTTCTGTAATTTCTCTGACTTTATAGAGTTTCTGCAGGATATGTCATTATCACATAATGCCCACTGACAAACATGGTGAGAGCTGAATCAATGGGAAAAATGGCCCTTTTAGGAAGGAAGTGCATAGTTTCATTCCAGCCACACCTGCAGAGAACAGTTACAACTCTCTCTGTAATCTGAAAATCTGAATGCCTTCTTTATGACACAGATGACAAGAAAGTGCACTGATGTGGAGTGTTGCTTGCAGGCAGTCAATACTAGTGATGGAGCCTTTGAAAATCAGGTTCACTGTTTCTACCACTGAGCTACAGTCCATAGAGAAATGAATGGCCTTTCTGCAGTCTTAAATCTGAGTAAAATGGGTTCATTTCACCCCACTACAAACTAAAAGAAAGAGAATAAATCCCATACACAGTAAGAACAGTTTAAGTAGCAGCCTGGATTTGTAAGACAAACACTAGCTCTCCCTTAGGTGGGTGGAACTATCAGATGTGTGTAGATACTTAATATGCCAGCTTTAAGAACACCAAAGAATCTCATGTCTCTGAACATGATCCTTCAGGTACTTTTACATTATCAAATTAGAATAATCTTAGTTTAGCCTCACGCCTTCTTCCCCCAACTGAACAAGGATTGTACCATTTCTTTGAATTACAGTTCCCACAACAGCACGGTGTTTTAAGTCTTGTTTCCAAGAAATTTCAGGACAGCCATGCAGAGTGGCAAAGAACAGCAGAGAGATACCATAGGCTGCCAAAATGGGATAGGTCTTGTACCACAAGAGCCTTGCAACTGAGTATTCATACAAAACAGCTCCTATACATACAGCAAAGTGAATAAAGTGTCTGGACAGGACAGCCCTCACCACACGCTCTCTGCTCACTAAGCACATAGAAAGGCCTCGTGAACAATGCCTTGGTTGTGTTGCTTTTGTCTGTCTCAAAGCAATCGTGTGTAAAAATAGGCACTTTCTGACACACTCACTGAGATCACACATACATACACAGGCTGTATTCATATTTAAGAGGAGTGAATAATTCTCAAGAGCAGCGCATTTTTTTCAAGAGCTCTTTCTAAGAGGTAAAGGAGAAAAGGCTGTTACCTAATGATAAGGATGTTTCTGAATGATAATTTAAAGATAATCTTCTAAGATTTGATGCAACCTCATTATGCACACTTCTAAGTAACATAACTACAAGTTTTAATTATTCCTATCTCTTTCTTACAGCTCCCTCAAGAAAACTTTCCAAAAAAAAATCATGCAGCTCATAGCTGAAATGGGGCCTTGTAACTTATAAACTGTAATTCAGCTTTAGATGGCTGGAAATATGTCTAGTCCAATGGCTAACCAACCTTCACTGCAGTGATAATGCTTAACAAATAACCCCACAAGCAGCATTGCACTGCCTTTTCTGCCAATCTCAATTTTAACTTGATTGTTTCTTAATGCCATACTCAATGTCACTGAGACAATACATTGCCAAGAGGCATGAGTTGAAGAATAGTATGAACTCTTATTTCATAATCCTAGTTCATACGTAGCTGTAAATCAGATACCTCTGGGGAGAGTTAACAAGATTCTTATTTCAGTGCTGCAAACAGTTAATGCACAAGGTAGGAGAAGGACAGACAGACAACAGATGGAGACAAAAGAAAGACCTTGAAGAATTGTTGCCTAATGTTCTGGATCTTTTTAACTTCTATCCTTACTATCTGAACTAATAGGTTTTGCTTGACATTTATGTCATGGTCTTGATTCTTTCTTGACCCCAAGAAACACTTAGCACACTTAAATGGGCCAAGTGAGATATTTGCTAAGCCAAGACCAAAGACCAATAGGGCTAAAATTCACCACAACCAGGAACAATGTATATCAGCTGAGACCTTTTTCCTCCTCATACAAAAATTGCTGACCTGTAGTAGAGGGGCACGTTATATAACAAGGGAAAGCTTAATTTCACACCACAAATCTCAAACAATCCTTTCTCTTCACCAAATTAGCGCCTGTGAAGGAAAGTCAGTGGAAAAAAAATCAGTTTTTGAGTCCTGAATGAAAGAAGAAATGCAAACATTATTTTTTAAATATTGCGCATGCAAAAAGGAACACTTTGTGAAGTACTCTTATATTCTGGACTCAACAGCAATCCCCATATGACAGCACTGATACATAACCTCAGACTTTCTATGACTGTGTTTGACTTCAAAAAGTATAGCGTGACTTTGTGTAAAACATACTTGATTCTTGATTATACTCATGTTGTTTTCAGCAAGCAAATTCTTTTTCTGTTGTTCTTAGTCTCAAACCACATAGATTTTATGTGCAATTCTGAATATATTTTGTATTCTTGATTCAAATCCAACATTAATATTCAAGTTTGTGAATTCTTCCTGCAGAAAAACCTGACCATCTGTGTTAAGATTACTTTCCATCTTCATTTCAACACAGTATCGACCTAAGAAGTGGCAGTGGTTTAATACAGAATTATTATTGAAAATATTAAGTATAGCCAATTATAAAATGTGCCCTTTATGAACAGAACTAGTTACCTTTCTCAAGCTTCATGCATCTTCTTTCAATACTGCATGTTATCATCTTATAATTGCTCTTTCCTCCAACATAATGCTCCTTTTTTAAGTCTGATTTTCTTTTCCTTCACTGTTTTCCTGTTTGGAACCTATAGGATTCTTTTCTTAAGATAACAATACTTGCCTTCCCTGGAAGAGCAATTTCCTTTTCAAATAGAGCTATTGAGCCTGTTTTGTGTGGTCCACCTTTGGGAAACTCATATTTCACTACATCCAGTTTTTAACTTACTTTGATATCTTGAATTATATTTTCCCCAAATACATTTTAAACTTTTGAATGCTACAATGGACTGATAAATGGCCCTGCAACATAATTTTCCAAATTTAAAATACACACGCACTATTTGTTCTTCTCCTGTCTTACTCTACCACTCCCTTACACAACGGATTAATGAAAATAACTTTCTATAAATTCAAAGTCCTTGGGCTTTTAATGTCATGGTCACTTCCATTTTGAATGATACAATGACATTTCCTCATTTTGAAACCACTCAAATGGGACTTATCTGAAGAAAGAATGATCAAACTTATCAAGAGAAGAAACCTTGCATTTAAATTACTGAATTTTCATATCTTGTTTTTAACTGATTGATTAGACAGTTGAAATAAATCTTCTTTAAAGTACTACAGAGCTTGAGGGCCTATTAGATTAATCTGAAAAAAAAAAAGAATAAGTATGATGTGCACTATGCAATGTCTTTCAACCTCATTGCCTGCATATTAGGCTGCAAGAAAGAATATTTAAATGTCTGTTTATTAATTGATTATCAAAGAGGTCTGATTCTTTCAAGGAGATAGCATTGCACAAGAAAGAGTAAGATGAACTGAAGAGTAACCGAATGATTGATTCCTTTCCTTTGGGGGAGGGGCAGGAATGAAATAAAATAATGAAACAAATGCGTCAGATTCATTTACAGAGGATTGATATTTTATGTAACTCCTTTTGAAGTTGAAATTAAATTTTCTTAAAAGGTGTTATTAAAGGAGAGATGGGAGGTAACCTTCCATCAAGATATCACTATTTTAAGGTCCTTAAAAAAATGATTTTTTTTTCCTGAAGTGTGCTAGTAAATTGATTTATGCAGATCCAAGCAGTAATTATGAAATGTGCTTATCTAGACACCTTCTGTTTCTATTGATCCTACACATTATTCTGATGAAAAGCTCATAATTCATAGCATTCTTGATGTTTAGAATTGTTGGAATTATTTATAACTTGCAATCCAAAGGTGCTGCTAATGAAATGAAGTTTGAAACTGATTTGCAATGCACCAAGTTGTCTGTTTTAAGGGCTTGAACACAGATAGTTACAGCACTCTGCTTTGCAAACACACAAGCGGGGAATGAATGTAGGACCACTAAGGAAAAAAAATAAGATTGGTGTAGGGAAGGGAATAGGTGCCAAGGTATCAGGAAAACAGATAAAACTAGAAGATTAAGAAACTTCTCGAAGCACTGCAATAGGCAAGACAGGTGTTTTGATGGACACTAGCAAAGGAAACCTCATTAAGTCTGTCCTAATGATCATCTGCAAGGGACAATTACGTCTTTCAAGAACCTGTGCTTTAATTTCTTAAGAGATCTTCGCAGAGCCAAACCATCTGTTGAAGTTGTAACTGCTACTACAATTGGAAATTACTGGGGGAAAAAGTAGTAGAATATCCATTTCTTCTCTGATAATTGAGGACTGAATAGGCATCCACTACTTATCAGAAAACTTGCTTTAAAAAATACCTTTACAAGGGGTCACTGAAGGGGAGAGACAGTGTCAGTGGAGGTTCTCACAGTTTTTTTCTACTGCTCTGCTCCTACCTGAAACTCTCACCAGACGTAGCTTCCCCTGTGTAGGTTTGCTGGGAGAGAGCAGCATGGAGACAGGGGAAAGAAAATAAGGAAAAAAAATTAGAGGGTGATTTAGCAAATACCTGGTAACACTCCAACCACAGCCCAACCTCCGAGGTTGTGAAGCAGGGGTGCCGTGTCATAGCATTTGGCTGTTCCTTCTGGTATTATTGGGAGTTGATTGTTCTAATGTGTGCTTTTCATAGGAACAAATACTGGTATTTACGTCCCTGCTTACTCACATGGACTGACTGCAGAAATTAAACATGAACTTTATCTTTTTTCTTTAACTGGGACGAATCCTACCATACCATCCTACCTACTCTTTGGGTAATTTTTATATCTCCAGGAAGTTCACACACAATTTGAAGAGGCAGTGACATTTATGCTGAACACATTTCTACCTTATCAGATAGCAGCGACCACAGACCTAGTTCACAGGAGGAATCTTCCCAGAGACTAAGCTACGGTAACACAATCTGATAGCCATCAGACTCATTATATTTTTTTTAATCATTATGGTACCTGTTAACAGCTCCAAGGACATCTCAATAGTCTCCTTATTGGTAGATTGCTAGCCCCATAACAGAAAATAAACCAGGCTAAATTACCATGGAGATTATACCTGGTCCACATCAAAGCCCACTAATGCACAAAACAAAATTTTATTTTCCTACTGTTATTGCCTCATTGAATACCACATTGGATTAGGATGAGAACATATTTTCTCATCCAGAGGAGCCTCTCAGATATCTTCAGCAGACCTTCCATTAATGCACATCTTGGTGTTACTCGGAATAAAACGACTGTCTGCCACAAGCTCTATGAAACAAAATTGCAGGCCATAGATGACCCCAAGGCTGTAAATTACTCACACCTTGATTAAGAAAGACAAAACAAGGCATATCCAGGGAGCTGTCAGAAATGCACTTTCCTCAGATGTGTGCATGTTGTTGAAAAAAAAATGAAAAAAACGAACAAAAGGCATTATACCAATCTTTGTCTCATAATTATTTCTGCTTTCTATTTTCAGAAAACAGACATCCAAATTAGAAGAATAGAGGAAAACAGTCTAAAGAATTTTAAAAACTTAAAATGAGGCTGTGTTTCAATGTCAATCTCCTGGCACTTTCAGATTCATTTTACAGAATAATTCAATGCTATCCTGACTTTCTCTCTGAAATTACTTTGTGGAGCTCCTATTTCTGAGGAGCATTCAGGATAGCACCCAGCTCCTTAACCGGAGCATGGCTTGCACAAGGATGGTGTAGAAGATGGCTCTAAGAAGCCTGTATTTTTACCATAAATACATGCTGTGCCTCTTTCTGCTCTTTAATTCTAGTCAGACGTGAAAGCAGAAATCTTTTCTCCTTAACATAGGTGCAGTCTGTATTTGTCACATACTTAGCCAAACAGGACCTCATGATTCAAAATGAAGTTGCAAGTAAGAAGACTGATAATAATCATCAAGCCTGATCTCAATGACCAAAGGAGTAAGGTGTTGAGTGGGCATGAAACACTATGTTTATAAAGTCAATGATGTTAAGAAGGTATTGCTTTAGGAGCCATTTACTTTTCCAAAATCATATTTACTTTTTTTTTTTACAACTTTTTTTTTTATAACCTTTTCTCTCTTCCAAAGATACCATAACCAGAAGCCTTTGAAGCTGATAATCAACCTAAATGAACTTCAGTTCCCTCTGCAACTGAACTTGAAACATACTCTCAACTTTGAATAACCCTTTTTTCATCATGTGTCAGAGCTTCTGGCTCATTTCATCTCCAGATACAACCCCTCTCTCGTGTTCATGTCACAGTGCTCACAAATTCCTGGAAAATGAAATGGGCAGCAAGCTCTTTTCTGACAGTGATCCAGTCAGCTGCGCTACCAGCTGTCCTCACTCATTTGGGCTTTGGGCATGGGACAGAGCAGTGCTTTTTGAGAACAGAATTCTACAAAAGCTTATCCACGATGGCAAGATTTACTGTAATAAAAAAGAGGCTGATTAAACAGGGAGCTCTGACTGAAAGGTCAGACTGAAAGAGGCTGAGAAAGTTTTTGAATACTGCTCTTCATTGTCTACTGCCTCCTACATTTAGTATTAAGTCAGTAATGATTTTAAGCTGATATTGGTTGAATCATGGAACAATCTACAGAGTTCCAGAGCCAAGCTACATGGAAGTGATTATTTGAACAGATTCTGCACTTTGTGTGTCATGAACAATCAGTAAAGAAAGAAACGAAATCCCTAACTTGAAGAAGTGAAAATCCGTAACTTTATGAAGAGCAGGAGATCTATCACAAGGATAGCTGTAAACAGACTGGAGGTTGCAAGTGCAACCTGAAAAGATTTGGCACAACACTCCAAAAAAGTGTTTTGCCATATGAGAAAAGGATAACTTCTTGCAGAGTTTCAAAAGTTTTCTTCAGAGTTCAGCCCTTGGGACAATAAGATGTTGGAGAACCTCAGGGGGCTGCTGTCAACAGAAGCTTGATTAGATGTCTATCATCATCTTGCTGTATTTTCCTGGAAACAGTTCCTTTCAGGCTAATTCATTATTTTACTATATACCCTGAGGTGGCTTGTACCTACTCTTAAAGCAGCTAGAAAATGATATTGTGACTGAAGACATTTGGTACAGAGAACATATTTCTGAGTTTGGAGATGTGCCATTTGCATATCAGGAGCAGAATGGATTTATACCATTTTCCTTGCTATTTAATTGCTTTGGCCACTGAGTAACTACCAGATTTTTGAGACCTATTTTATTTTGGCCATTAAAACCTGAATAGCCACCAGTACAGCTGTATATACAGTTGTGCCCACCTTCATCTTTCTATATCTTCCCAGGACAATCCATCTGGTAAAAAGAAGTAGACCTGAGCAGAAATAAAAATGCCAACAATGGGGCATGTTTGGAGGTTGGTATACCAAATCAGTTTTTGCTTGTCTTTCCATATCCTGCTTGTCTCCATGTCATGTGGAATTTATAAGACCAACGTCCTCCAAGCAAGGCCGTACTGAAGTTCAATACCCATTGACTTCATATTAATGAAGTACTTGACATATTTCATGACAAATACATACTATTATGGCTTTTGGGAATGAAAAACTCTTGCTCCTCAGTCACTGTAAACAACCACAGCACAATGAGCACACAATGCTGTTTTCACACAGTACAGCAGACATCTATCTAAGATGTAGATGTAACCTAGAGTCAGGTAGAAATAAAACAAAGCAAAAAGTGACAGCTGGGGGAAAAATAACACACACAAAAAACACACTTCCAGGCAGAAACTCCACATTAAGTTTCAAAGGTACTCTAAGGCAAGATGCCTCCCGAGTACTCAGATGAACATATCCGTATACATATATATGCTATACATACATACATATATATATATACACACACACACTATAGATGCAAAGTGATGAAACTGAAGTTTGCCCTCTGATTGTGCACTATCACTCAATTGAAACTAAATTCTGATTTAGTTTCCTGTTGTGGGTATGCAGCTTTAGATCTCTGTTTCATTACACTTTCTCTCTTTCTGTCTTCTGTACCCCATCTTTGTTTCTATGATTGTTCTTGCTTTTTCTCCCTTCCTCCTAGTGACACCTGTGCTGTAAATAGCACCTGGAAAATCACATCAGATTTAGAACACCACAAGAAATACGGAAAGGAATGCTTTCAATATAGGCATACAGGCATACTATGTTTGCCATCTCTATAATAGGCAGAAATACAGACAGGTAATACTTTCAGCATATCCAACATGACTTGCCAAATGGGCCTTTGACTGACACTTCATTAAAATATTCATTTGTAAAAATAAAGGAATCTTATCTTCCACAACTTATATTCGTGTGTTTAAAATTAATTTATTTCAACTGTAGTCTGTCATTATTAAAGGCTGTGGGCTTTGCATACTGGTTAGTGAGATGGATGGATTTGTCTTGTTTGTCTGGGAAAGAGCTTACAGCAAACATTCCTCTAACAGTATTTAAGTTACAAAACATTTTCCCAGGGATAAAACATTACACAGGTAAATGTTGTGTGTTCATATAGACAGTTTTTGTGTGAGAACCCCTTTCATCTAGTTAGGAAGCAAAAGTATGATGAAGTGGTGTTAGATCCAATAAAATAAAATGTTAGATTGTTATTAGCTGAACAGCACAACAATAATATGTTTCAGGCAATCAGTTCACGCAAACTAAGGCAGCAAGTTCCAATTTCCTTGTTAGTCACATGCTGAAGCATTTCATTAAATACTCAAAGAACTACCCCTTATCAGACTCCTGGTAGTCTGACTTCACTGGGAATGAGAAAAATAGCCCAATTTAGGCCCAGAGATATTTCCTAAAGCCTTCCAATTGCCTTTTTGTAATTTTGCCTACATGCAGCCTGCCACAGAACTTCTCTAGATATCCCTTGTATTTCCTTTTACTCTTTCTTTCTTGTTCTAGTTCCAATTAAAAGCTTGGAATTGATGACTGCACTATAATTAACATAAACAAGGTGGATAATTTGCACTGGAGTCAGTGTGGAACACGGATCCAAGTCCAAAGGGAAGCGAGCAAACTCTGCAAATGGAAGAGGTACACAGGTAAATGTATGCAATGGGCAATTTCCTGCAAGTTAGTCTGATTTTGACTAGTACTAGGTTGATTCTGGAAGTATGAAGAAAGCCTGTTTATTTTGACAAAACTATGAGAGCACTTGGTGTCCATAAGGCACCTAAGAAGGGAACAATATAGGAGAAAACGTGCACTGGCTGCAGTGAGTGATTTGGCTTCAAGGCTCCACTGTGTCTTTCTCCATGGATCCCAGTCTCTGTTTAGAACTAGGCCAATCTGCACTGTGTGAGGATTGAGGATCTCCCTTTACAATTTTTTTTCAGGATTTGCTTTCCTCAAACAGCCCACGACAACATGTGCCCCACTGTAAACAAATCATTAGCTTACAGCTATTGCAATGCCATCAGCTCTCTTCAAGATGCAAGTTCAGACAAGGCCCTGCTTTCTCTTGCATTTTGCCTGTCTGACCTGAGGATTTTTGTAGCCTTACTAATTCAGCTAAGATGCTCCTTCAGTGAAGTCTATCTGATACATTCTGAGCTTAACATTAACAGCTATAAGGTTGAAAGGAGAGAGATTAGATCCCCAGCATCAGTGAGCATCAGTGTTCAACAGGACGTACAACTTTATCATACTTCCTGTCAAGAGGAAAAAAATCCAGTGCATTTTACAATGTTAAATAACACTGTTTAATAATACCATATTAAAAGAAAGAGGGAAATAAAGCAAAGAGTAATGAGAGAAGCAGTAAACCACTTTCCAGGGAAGCTAAAAAAAATAGAAAAAGAAGAAAGAGTGGATGAAGGAGAGACACAGTAGCAAGGCTGCTCCAGATATTAGATGTGCTACAATACGAGAGAGCTGCAATGCACAGACTGCTTGAAAAGTCATTCTTAAGCTAATGTACTTTTAACATAAAGAGCAAAGGAAAACAGAAGAAACGTAATACTAAAACTACGGTTAATTCAGAAGGTAGCTTGCCCACCACAGTTTTACAGTAAGCACACAAGAAGAGATGCCAAGTGACAGTAAAACTTTAAGATTGTTTTAGGTAACTGACAGCCATACATGTCATCAAGGACTTCAAAAATAACTTCAACTTAACTGGAAGCATACTGAATGGATCTTCAGCGATTAGCTTAAGAGCCAGTGGAGTGCAGAGGAGGAATCACAGGACTAATTAAGGGCAACTGAAAAACTTCCTTGGAGAAAAGAGTTACGAACTGTTCATGCTATTTTTTGATAGATTCTGAAAAATCTGGAAAGAGTTTAGAACCAATTATTAAACAATCTGCTTGCAAGTACCAGGAAGATAATGAAGTGAAACCCGTTGCCCTAGTGGCTCTATCAAAATTTGGTCGTATCAGAAAAATCTAATGTCCTTGTTTGTCAGGAATTTTCTTGTTAGTGAATGGGTAGCATGCAGTGTACCAATGAACCTTAATATGATTTCTTTTTCTCAAACTCATATGAGATTTTCACCAGGAACCCATGGAAATGTATTCAAGTTTATATGATTATGACAGATTCCAAAGAGTTAAAAAATAGTTCTTAGAAAGCAGTTATGACAGGTTTTCAAACAAAATAGAAAGAAGTCTGTCTGATTAGTTCCATTTAACTCTTTATGAAAATATCTTCAACATATCTTGAACACAGGATAGACTGAATTCTCAAGGATGCTGCCAAGCTGAGAAAGGCTGAAATCCAAAATGACTTCAAGAACTGGGCAAACTAAGTGGAAATTAGTATAATGAAATGCAGCAAAGTCTCTCCTGCTGCAAACAGGGCTGGTAGCTGAGCTACCAGATGCTAAATCAGCTGCCGCAGTTCTGATTCCAAGTTCCATGCATACATGTATATACCCATGCTCCAAGCACAGACAATGCTGTCTGATACATTAGCCTGGACCTTTTAGCCTGTGCTAAACCTCTGCTTCAGAGATGACTGTAGGCCCTATCCCTTGATGGTAGGTCTCACAGTTGAGACAAATATCCCCACCACAATATCATTCGACTCTTTACTACACAGATTTCCTACACAGCTCTGTAACTACCCTGTCCCCCCCCATGATTTTGAAAGCTATCATCAGTTCTTGGTTTCTTCTATATTTGAGCGTCTTCAGTTCAACTTCATCTCATTTGAAGATGCTGGAGCACTGGACCTTTTCTAGCAAACTCATTACCCTAATTGTACTTCTGCTTGAAACTGGTATACATGAGAGAAAAATTAAACTGAACAGATTACTTCAGCAGCATCTTCTACATACACGGAAGCGTACCAGGATGTCTCAACAAATTAGATGCTACAGTATTTCAGTAAATTTGCACTGATCAAACTAGAGTAGAACAATTTAGTGATTGAGATGCATAACCGTTTTGATTGTCTTTCTATATTTTCCAATGAAAAGGCCAAATCCTACTGTATTTACTTATTGCTTAATTGATGTTCAGTTCCAGCTGAAGCCAGTAAGAGTTTAGACCATCAAAGAATAAATATAGATTATATCCCTACAAAGAAAGATTATGTAAAATACACCATAGGTATATGATGTGCTAAATATGACAATCAATAGTATAACACAAAAGAGAAGAGTATTTCTGTTTCAGTTATGCAAGAAGGAGAAAATCAGCATCAAATTGCTTTGCTAGATTCCAATTAGATCTGCTGTACTAACAGAAACTTGTACTAAGAACATTTCTGCTTTTTAGCATGCACTATGTAACTTCCCATCAAAAAGCAGCAGGATCTGGCAGTCAACAGCACATTCCTACTGGGAAATATCACACGTAGTTGTTTTCTATAGTGAAACACAGACTGGAGGGACACAATTGTCATACCACTTTTTACCACCTATAATTACTTTTAAAGATTCATGTCCTGTAATGATCCAAGATGCTCCTGTTATCTCTTTCCAGCAATTGATCTGAAACATCTGTCATCAACATCCGCACGGCTGAGAGAGCTGTTTTGCTCAGGAATGATAGGGAGAGCAGACATTGTCATTCAGTTACAGTATGTTATGCATGCAAAATCAAGAATGTCACACAGCAGCCTCCAGCTGAAGATTTAATGACATCGAAACTGAAGCCAGCAGCATTTTATTTTGCAAGGTGGCAATGTAAACATGTTTGTTTACAAGGCTGCTGCTCTGCAGGTTTGCAGCAGATGACAAAGTGGAGCCTGTTTCTAATGCTTCCAGCCCATGCCAAATCACTCCTGGTCTGATAGGGAAGGAGAGACTCAGAACCTTCCCCAGTTTTGCTAGTTTGGATAATCTGTTAATTACTCCTACTGCTTATTACTTCAGAGTCCAAGCCCAGGAAACTTGATTGCGTGGAGCAAACTCCCATTGACCTCAAAGCATTAGTAGGACAAACTTCTGATCTGATCCAAAAGTCATTAGCCTGTGTGCACTGAACTTCTCACTTTACTTTAATGAACAAAGCACGGCAAGGTATCTGTAATGTGTAATTAGTAGAGACAAGCTGGCTTCTCCAGATTAAATAACTGAAGGCCAGATCCTAAACTGAACTCATTAAAGCCATTTGGATTTACATTAGCTCAGAAGATAGCTCTGGTACAAACTGGCTCAAAAATCAAACCAGGTTGACTTAGTTAAGGGGGAATTGGCATTTGCTTCATTATTTTCCCGTTCACCATTTCACATTATTGCTTGGATGGAGAAAAGAGGACAGAAAAATCTGGAGGAAATTGTCTCTGGCCCAAGTGGAAGACTGGAACAGGGAAGCTTTTCCTCACGCGTGTTTCACAGACCAGTTTCCAATTGATAAAGGTGCGAATTTGATGAGTTTTGCAGTGACACAATTTTTAATTACCTCCTGTTTAGAATCACAATTGGTACTTCTAAGACTCATAGTTTGATCCAAAAAAAGAAAATAATGAATAATCCTCCGAAAATTGCCATTTTTTGTTCAAGTCTGCTTGTTAATCTGTGCACACTATTTATTTTATTTATTTTATTTTTTACAGAGGACAAGAAATAATGTAGTGATGAATAGGACAGATTCTTTTGTGTTCTGCTTTCTTCCTCTTAGCGAGCAAGGAAAAACAAAATCTCCTAAAAGGCAGAACACATAGGTTGAAAGTAGAAATATTTGGCAGGTTTACTGTTTTTTTTTTTTTTTTTTTTTTTAATTATAAAGTTTTAATGGGAGAAAAAAAGTAGAAGAAAAAAACAAGCAGACTTTTCCCTGGCACCATTTTCCTCTTCCCATCCCCACTTTTAATATACCAACTCATTTTCTTTAGAGTTCTACACACCTGAAGACATACAAAAATGTTGGCTTTGATTGTTGGGGCTCCTCATAGGAACCATGAATTACAGGCAACAGTCACAATGAAGTCCACAACTGTTTCACCCATCACCCACCCTATACCTCTGGAGGCAGAGCAGTCCAGTCTGTACAAAGCCTGTTTAAGTGAACACCCATAGACAATTTCCATCAAATTTAAAGATGGAGAATTTTAAGGAACTCTTATACACTTGCCACTCTAAAAATAAATAAAATCAAAATAAAAACATAATATTGCATACTTAGAAAGTAAATACCAACAAGCAGATTTCTGAAATACACATGTATTTATCAAAATTCAAGGGTCACTGTTGCAGCAGTGTTTCCTTTTTAAGCAAGGCTTCCCCCAAAGCCTTGCCCAGAACACATGCTATCCCCCCAAGTGCCCTGCTCTCCCTGCCATTCCAGATCATTAACGTGATCCCCACTGACACACCGTATGGCAGCACACGGCTCCACTCTGAGCCACGAGCAGTACCAAGCTGTTAATGATGCCCTCATCCCAAAACATGTATTTTAATGAATGCAGTGGGAACTTTCAGTTTTCAGCATGCAGACATCACTGGCAAGCAAACACTCAAGGTTGTGTTTTGCTGCAGTACCCAAGAGACACATGCACATTCACACATGCATATTCAATCACTAACCCGTGCTGGAGCAGAAATGTGTTTTATTTTACTCTACAAACTCAAAGTGGCTGCAGAAAGCCATCTGAAGAGGTCGAGATAGGTTGGGAAAGAGGCTACAAATGTACTTAACATAAGGTGGGAAGAGGGAGAACTCTATTTTTGAAGAATTCTAACGCTGATGCTTTAATATTTTATATTATTGTAAGGAATTCTGAAGTGCAAGGGTAGCTTTTGTAAATATTTTTAGGCCACTGAGTCACCTGGGTTCCCTACTGCTCGGTCAAATTGCATGGAGACCTTGCAGCAGCACAGACTTGCAGAGTATTAACCAGGAGTAAATACTTTCTTCCCTTTGCTCTTCAACACCCTCTCAGGTTTTATTTTTGATTATTTCAGTTTTAAAACCAAGTGGAGCACAGATCAATAACCAGCAGTGAAGCAGTCGAGGAAGGAACACAGATCAAATGTACTAGTTATGGACACATGCACAGAGGGATACTCTCCGAAAACCTGAGGGTCAGATTTCCTCATTATGAAATCCCACTCCTGAGACCACATATTCAATATGACAGTGGCTTTACCAAAGCAACCAGACATAGAGTAGTATTTGTTATCCAGAAGGGAAAGAAAAAGAGCAACTGCAAATTTACTTTACTGCCCACTTCATCTTGGGGAGGGGAGGGGAAGTTAACAAAACTCCTCCACGAGCTGGAGGGCTTACAGGGTTTAAATGGAAGAAAACCTAGTCCCAACTGAGCTAAAAAGCTTCCTTTCTTCACCTTCACCATCCTTCCCCCACTTCCAGCAAGGGCCATTCCAGCAATAAAACCACCCATTCCCTCCAGTGCCATTCATGACACTGCTGTGTAAGAATGATGTCAGGAGGGCTGGATGTGGCAGCCCTGCGGTGCCAGGAATAACCCACAGAGCAGTCCCCATGGGACCTGCCCAAAGTCCCACTGAATCAGCAGCAGAAGTGGGGAGCAAATCAAAGAGTATAAGTTACCTTTCTCCTTCATCTTTCCTGTGTCTGCAGTAAATTTGAGGGAACAATCCTTCCTCCACAACAGTGAACAATTTATTGCAGCAAGCGGAACCTGGCTTTCTATTCCCCACTGCCACATTCTGCGCAGCCCACAGGAACAAATAATTCTGTGTGCTAAAGTGATCACAAAGATACTATTCCTTCAAAGCAAAACAAGCCTGGTAAAATAGGTACCTCTTGTGGTATCTGTACCTGTCATGCCCTACAGCCAGAAGTTTCAGTTAAAGTCATCTGTAGGAACATAATGCAGATAACTTTCTTCCCTTCACTGATGCTACGAGATATGAAGCTGCTTGAGAAGACAGAACTTCGGAGGAACCAGATTGCTTATGGGCAGTGTTGAGTGCTTTTAAAACAGGAGATCAGGGGATTTCTTATCAACCACCGTAAGCAATTCAGGAAACAAAGGCAGTTAAAGGATTTTATCCTCCAAGCAGGCAAGAGCAAATGAAAAGCAGTTTCCAGAGAAGATGAGCATAGATGGATCCTGTCCTCACTCCCCAAGCCAAGATGAGAACAGAAAAGAAGCCATTTTATTTGCATCAGGCATATTTGTTTTCTCAGATGTTGCTGGAACACACATATACTCCCTCTCTTTAGTAGGAACAGTATCACTGCTTGGTATTTATCATTGTTTTGTTTTTCATCACAGCCATCAGTGTTCTTCAGGATGCAGACCCAAAGCAAAACACAGTGTACTTTGAATAAACACTTCTTTTTCAGACTACTCTGTGACACTAATTTGGTACATCAAGCATAACAGAAATCCCATGTTTTTTGGCTATATCTTTGCTAACCAAAACAGTCATACAAGAGAAGCTATTCTCCAGTTGTGAAGCTATCATATCCAGCTTGATAAGAAAGCTTTGTTTCCAAAAGCACGATGCTATAGCAGGGACAGGGCTTGTCCTTCCCAATAAGTGCTTTGCTTCTTAAACAAAATACAGTGGGAGACTTCTGGTGAAACACTGTGTTAATAGTCTTCTTATGACTGTTTTGCTTTTTAATACTTTTTTTGTTGCTTAACTTGCTGAGGAAGGATGCATGCAGAGGCTAATCTCTATATGAACATTCAATTCTCTTTAAAAATCCCACGTTCCTGAGATTTCTCAACTGAAGAAGGTAAAAGGTCAAGGAAAAAATTCCTGATATGACAAAGACAGATAGCTACATTTTCCTGCCATTTAGGATCAAGCCATGCTGTCAATGTTCTTAAGAGTCAATGGCTGTCATTTATTTGCCTCAGCAGCTCATTTTGGGATTCTCTCAACTCAGTCTCTGAACAGCCAGCAGCCCATCAGGTAATAAAAAGAAGCCCACAGGACTGTATGATTAATACATCAAGCTGTCACAGGAGCCATGCCTACATGGACAGTGGGCCTATAGGCACAAGGAGAAGAAATAATAGAAATAAATGCAGAAGAATTCAGTTAACTTGTATTTAAGCGAAAATTTCTAGAGGCACTTTTCACAAGACGTTCCATGTATGATAACTAGTATTTCCCAGGAAAGGATTAGGTGATCACTAGATTAAAAGTAACAGTAATGATAATAATAGTGAGGTTTGAGAAACAGGCACGTTTCAGTGCCAGCAGAAGGCCACAGAGATGATGAAGGGCCTGGAGCATCTCCCCTATGAGGAAAGGCTGAGCAAACTGAGTCTGTGCAGCCTTGAGAAAAGAAGACTCAAAGGTGATGCTATTAATGTTTATAAATATCTTAAGTGTGGGAGTCAAAGAGACATGGCCAACCTCTTTTCAACAGTCTGTGGGGACAAGAAAAGGGGAAATGGCCATAAACTGGAGCATAGGAAGTTCCACACCAATATGCGAAGGAACTCCACAGTAAGGGTGACAGAGCACTGAAACAGGCTGCCCAGGGAGACTGTGAATTCTCCTTCTCTGGAGTTATTCAAGACCTGCCTGGACACCTACCTGTACAGCCTGTGCTGGGGGGCCTGCTTTGCAGGGTGGTTGGACTCAACCTGTGGAGGTCCCCTCCAACCCCTACAATTCTGTGATTCTGTGATTTATTCACTAAGTTTTTCACAGTGCAAGAGTGAGGCCAGGAGCTGTGAAGAGCCTACAGTCTGGTTGGAGAAAGCTCTATTCTGTTCACTCTGTTGATTTTTCACCTGAAGCAAACCAGACTTTCAGCCTGACTAACCTTCAGCTTTGTTCCCTCCTCCCATGCCCCTCACCACCTCCTCCAAGCGCTAGCAATTTTCACCCATGTCTCTCTCGCTTCCTCTTGGTCAGTTTCACCCTAACCTACTTTGCATCGGCCACAAATAGGATATGCTCTGCTGTCTCAGACAAACCAAGAGGACATGAATTGCCCCAGGTCATTCAACAGACCTCAGAAAAGTAAAGATAGGAATAGACCTCTGGTTTATCACTACAGTCCCCAGGTCTTGGTGCATGAGAGTTGCCAAGTCAGGAAGAGGCAGTTTGTGACTACAAGGGACCATCCAGCAGGATCCCAGTACTCATTCAGCAATAGCATTGGCACTATGAGATATCTTCAGCTACTCTTCTTAGTCTTCTCAAGCACCAGACACCTTTTCAGCAGCAGAAACTGCTATTCTGTGCTGACAATTGAGTCAGCTTTATAAACAATATGGAAAAGAAATCTTGTTGGGAATTTCCATGCAATAGGTACCAAAATGAGATTTTATTTTTTATTTTTTTGCTGTTTACCTCATGCTAAGGTCTCACTGGAAGTTAGGGAACAAGCTTCACATTGTGGGTAAGCAGAAGAGGAATCCACATCACCTAGAACCACCGGAGCCTGATAAGTATGTATTTGTCTGAGCTTTTTCTCCAATAAACACTTAGAAATAATAGGCAAATAAATGTCCTAAGATGCAGCTCTTTGAGAAATAAAAACACAATTAAACCAGATTTTTCCAAGCAGCCAGATGAGGTTGTACAACAGTCCAAAGAAACCACTATTTCATTTCATTGACAATCAGTGAGTCTGGAAGACCAGCTCAAATGGAAGTAACCACACTGAGCATACACAATCAAGAGATGGTGTAGCATCTGAAACTTCCCTCTGCTCCCGCCCTAACTTTAAGCAAACAAACGACAACAAAAAAAGAAGTCTAGGGATCACATTAGACATTTGATTTTTCAAAGGTAATTTTCAATTACCTGAACTTATAAAGCAAGCTACAAAATCAATCTCACCCCTCAAAACCACCTCTCGATGGTTCAAGAACGCAAGTGTTTCAACTTCCTCCTGGGATCCAGTCACAGCAACTGCACAGAGAGAATTCTGTATTTTTTCTATTGTGACTCTCAAACAATTATGGGTGAATTTGGAAATAAATAGCTATGAATTTCATTTGTACAGCTTTCTCTTTCAGAGTCTACCAGCACTTGGTCATATTTCTCACACACCATCATGTGCTGTTTGCATCTTGCACAGTGCAAGAAAATCGAAATTCTAGTCTATTTAGAATTAAACTGAGTGTGGCTTCAAGGTCTACAAATCAAGGCTGTGGCAGCTTGAATCCATTCTCCCATTTAATGAGTTAATGTCTGTACAGAGTTTTGAACATCTCAGACATTATATAAATTGTGTGCATTGTTATGAATTTATCTGATTCTGTGACAGGCTGTACATTTCACAGTTTTCAGTTTTGATGCATCTCCAAGGTCTTATCTGAACTTAAAAGGTTTCCAAAGAATGCAATTCTAAAAAGCTTTCTCAGCATGGATGAAATTTATCCTAGGAAAAAAATAAACAAGAACAGAAAGCCAACCCAGTTCAGCTGTTCCCTTCCAGGAACAGAATAGCACTTTTCTGAGCTGTAGTGCTTTATTGCACATATAGTTGCAAGAAATGTATTATGTTTACCAATCTACAGATTTAACCAAGTATTTCAAGTACAGTTCTTTCTAACGTGTTATAAAATGTCAAGAAGAGAATCTTCCAGGTTTCACAGCAAACCAACAACTAAATCAGGATACAGCATGATGGCTGGACTGACTTTGCAGGTCATCTGTTAATCAGATAGGTACCCAAGGCATCTTGCCATACTTGCACCCACACTTACTTCTCATTGCTGCTCAGCTGATCACAGGTCAGATCGTGATCACACTGACCAACTGTGTTTCTCCTTCCCAGAGAAACAAGAAAGTGGACTACAAGCACACAGTAGTATGAGGTCGGAGTTCATTATGAAAGCCCCAGTTAGATGTGAAAGACTTGTGACCAGTCAACAAGCTGTCAAAAAAACAGCATTCGTATCCCTAACTAAAAGCCAACAAACAAACAGAATCAAACAAACAACAACAACAGAATCACAAGATGAGCCAGAAAACACTGAAATGTTGAAGTTTGCAGAATTCATCTTGCAGCAGGATTCTTGCAGCATCTCACTGCAGTACTCTCTCTTAAATAGGGAAGAAGTGTTTTGATACAAGTACCAAATGTCTTTGTGTTAGACAGTCCCTGTCCTGTGCCTTGGTATTCTTGCATTAGCATTTCATGATGGGGTACCTAGACTCCAAAAAGCAATCAAGAATTTATATAAAAATGACTTTTTTTTAGCCATTCTAAGCAACTTTGCATTTTCTACTGTTCTCTGTTTAAAAATAAATAAAGTAACAAAACACCCCAACCACCACAGATGGTCCTTACTAATCTGGCAGTATATTCCAGCCTTTGATCTCTATGAAAGAGAGATGATCAGAAAAGCATGTCATGTATGTCAAAGTCTGACACTGATCTTCTTTGCCTTGGCTACTTCATTTACAAGATTATGTTTACGTGGCAACCTTGATGGATTAGCATAAAATAAGATAAGCCAATAAAGACTCATAGAATGCCATGGCAGTGTGTTTTTAAAAAGTTATCAGAATATAAAGAAGCAAAAATCACATTGAAACTCATTACGAAAATATATTCTGGAGTTATTTACTTGTGAGTTAAGGCTAAGGATAGAGGGAAAGATACAGAACTTCTTCCAATCCTGGAATATAGTTTGTTAAATATTCATTAATGTCTGTACATTCATATTGCATCTCCTCATAGCAAAACCTGTTTCTAAAAACTTTGCAGAGCTTATACATGTTCCTAGCCACAGGCCAGATCTCCCTGATTTTGAGGAGATAAGAATATTCAGTGAAAAGATTTGAGAATTCCACCTCAGTCCACTCTGCCCCAGGATAAGGACATCACTAGCAAAGAGTAAAGAGCCCTGTTTTGCATTTTCATTCTTCCTTGCCCAGTTGAAGAAATAACAACACAAAGCAGAAAGGTTAAGATGTCCACAAACTCCAGGATCCTTACACCTTAAAAACCTGGAAAATCAGCAGGAGGTTGAAAATACAGCAGAACCAATGAGTCATGATTTTCACTGAGGTGCTGACAGATACATAGCTATTACTGAAGTAAGCATGATTCAAAACTTTAATTGAAGTAGAAGTGTTGCTTTTGCTGGGGTGGAACTAAATAGCAAATTTATATATAAACAGTAGCAGAAATGAAGGCATACTACTAAAATGGAAGGGGAAATTAAAATGAGGTTCTGCCATTTCCCCAGAAGAACAAGTCTGAAAGAAAGACGGGGAATGGAGATTATTATGGTTGGAAGTAGACAGGGATTCAGTGTTACATCCATCTATCAGATAAACACACCACTTCCTGCAGTCAACTCCAGTTCTGTGGTCTAGTATGTTAGTTCAGCAATCAGCTTGAAAGAAGAGAAAAAACTTCTAAATCACCTAGATTTCCAATTCAGTCCTTCCACTGCAAAGAACAGACACTTTCTGACTCAACTTAAACATGTGAGATGGGGTGAGAACTCAGCATGAGCAATTAGAGCTACAGAAACCTAAACTTTTATGGCCTGCATTTTCAGTAGAGCAAAGATAAGATTTAAAGGCTCAGAGGGTAACTCAGTCTTCTTGTTGAGGAAAAAAAGAATTTTCTTGTCTGATATAATTCCTCACATACAGCCAATCTAAATATACCATTTTATTATCATACCATTTATGGTTCTGAAGAATCAGAAAGCTTACCCACCCAGAAATGATTGATATCTCCCAGTTTCAGGGCATGAACTGATCAAAGATAGGAAGAAATTAGAATAAAAGAAAAACAAATAAGAAAATGAACTCTGAGAAGAATCTCAGGATTTTGCCACCAACTGCTGTAATTATTTACTCCCCACTATCCTCTTTTCAATACACAGGCTTCTAATGTAGGCACAGAAGACACAAATTGCAGATTACTCTTTGACCCCTGTAGACTCCAATCAGTAGAATCACATGCGATATGAAAATTCAATCTCCCTGGTTATCACGCACATGAGTGAGAGCACAAATTCTAGTTCTATCAACAAGGCTCTGATCTTGTTGCACAATTGTGTGGGTTGAAACAATATTAGTAGTGGCATTTGACAAAGGCTTCATCACTGAGAGAAGGAGTGGGACACAAATTAAAATGGAGCGAATCTAATAATCAAACCAATAATGCTGTAGCATTGGGTTTCATCGTTATAAGCACTGCACATTATGCTTTGTTTTTCTTGCTACTGAAATATTCTGGAGTATTTCTCATGCAACACTGAAATGTAAATAAATTTAAAACAGCATGGAAGGATACAATACCTAATCAAATACATATTGCACTGTAAATTCACCCAATCATTCTCTTACGATAACACTGAGCATCAAAGAAGCTTCTGTTATTTGGCGATCAGTCGCTGTGTCCAGTTCTTGAAAACATATTGCTTCTCTTTACCAAAGAGCTACGTTCATATGGAAAGAACTTGTTTCAGTGGCAAACAGAGTGGGTTCACCTAAGGACAAACTCTGCCTATGGCTCTCAGTGGTCTGTGTGGGAGTCTCAACTTCACTGAAGTATGAAGGCAACAAAAGCAGCTCAGCTGTTCTACAAGGACAGTATCTGAAGCCCTATAATGAAGGGAAAGAAAAAAAATCAAGTTGGAGTGGCCCATCTTGATAGTAGACCTGCCTGATATTGGGGAAATGAAAAGCATCTGGTGCTGTTACTTAACCCATTATTGTAATCAAATATAGACCTAGGAGAGGAGAGATCCATACTGTGGGCTGAGCAATCATAAGAAGCACTTAGAGTGGATGTCAAGACTAGAATCAGTCTTCATCTTTCTCTGACTGCTACTGGCACCGCTGATAGGCCTGAATTGATCTTCACTTCACTTACAATCAGTTGCACTTGGGCAAGAACAAACCCTAGGTTAGAAGCTCACGTCATCTGGCCTACAATATACAGGGCTACGGTCAGGGAAGAAAAAACAGGAATTCATTATGAGGCCGCTCAAGGACAATGCATTTATAACTGCTGTCATTCAGATTCAGCCGTATGGAAAGGGTCCAGCAACATGAAAGGGGAAATTATACGATGACCAAGCAGATCCAGCCAAACCATTAGGCAGTGCTTCACAAACCTCCTTTTTAAAAACTGAAAACAAAAAAAAACACCACTGAATTGTTCATATTAAAAATGAATTAACACATCACAGGAGCATGTCCTCCAGAGCCCTGACACTAGTGTGCATTTTAATAGCTAATTAAAACACTTTCACCTCTCACATTTGCCAGTAAATCCCAGGCAAACCCTTATTCTTGAGTTCCAAGCCAAGAGAGAAGAGAAAAGAAGGAAATGAAATTGTGCAGTTACTGCAGTGATGGAAAAACAAGAGAAAAACAATTTCTACTTTCTCTCACAGCATTGTCTGAAAGATTTTTGTGAAGGCATGGGTGACAGTGACAATTCTTCATGTTCCACAAAGACTGGAAATGTGTCCCAGCAACAGCTCCATGAAAATTCCTCCAGAAACTCCTCTGGAAAGCTTGTAAGCATGTGTAAAGAATCCAAGAGAAGAAAGCAAAAGAATATGATGCTTATAAAGTTTACAGTTAGAGATCGCTTTTATTTTGTAGTTCAGTAGTTAAGGTAAAGTCTATTTTCTCCATGCAGAGGAATATAGAGCAGGTATAACACTAAACATTTTACAGAGCAGTTTCTATGATTTGACAGAACTACCGAAGTTGAGTTTCCTCTGGACTCATATCTTGAAAGAAAATTTCCTATACCCTTTACACTGCTTGTACTATCTAAAGAGGTAAAAATTCAGTGTCTTTAAGATACCCTTCTTCCATCATCATTTCAAAGTTGGCTCATGAGTTCAAAGTTAAGCTGCAAAATGTATATTCAGTGATAATAAATATGATTTTCATAGCTGAAAAAGAGCTAATGCTATACCATAGGCTGTACATCAGGCTTAAAACAACTGCACTGAAATGACATGTTTAGTATTTTTTAAAGCAAATGAAGCCACATATTAATATCTGTGGAAAGAAAAGCAGGCTCTCCAAGATTCAGGCTTACCTACGTCCATGCACAGGACACAACACAAAGTGTTGGGAAAGAACATGGAGAGCACTGGTCCATGGCTGGCAAAAGGCATCATTTGATGATGCCATTTAAACTGATAACATGCTCAGACAAAAGTAAATTTCTGTTTGCAGAAGTAGAGCTTGAAGCTTTCATCAAATCGGACTTATGTACGTCCATGCACAGGACACAACACCAAGTACTGTAAGCAATTGTTTGGTACCTGCAGTGATGGAGATTTCCAGCCTTCCGAGGAAATCAATTTCCATCTTTTCCCACAGACGAAGATGTCCTATTTTCTCACCTGACACTACTTTGTTACCTTTTAAACCCATATGTCCTTGTGCACTTAACCACTGTCCCCTACAAAAAAACTCATTGCCTTCTTAAGTGACAAATTTAAGGACATGTTTTGCTCTCCCCTACTAACCACTAATCTTTTGTCACACCAAAAGGATTCCTGTTGAACCAGAACCCAGTGTACCCCATGCCTGTTTACTCACTGAAGTGGGGAAATTCTTTAAAAACCAAAATATTTTGTGCATATATATATATATATATATATATATATCTGCCCATGTTGAATGTATTCACTTGAATTAAAGATTTGTAGCTTCTATGTGAAGCTGACACACAAACTGTGTAAGCCACTCAGACCTCTCTTGCCTGACTAAATTTTTAAACTACCTTCAGCTTCTTTTTGTACCTCTAGAAACTGAAATGAAACAAAAATTAGAGAAATAAGTTCCATGATTCTCTGGTTTATGCATTTCTGAGTTTGGAGGAAAAACTGAACCTTTCTCCTTATCTGAATCAGAAAATCAGATTTCTGTACACTGGCACTGGCCAAAAATCTGCGTTCTGTGTTCAGATATTCCTGCTGCTTCCTGTGGCACAAAATGCTGATTTAGTGCATCCAGGCCTTCCGGAACATGGATGGAAAGGCTCAGATTTTCATGTACTTATTTCCACAAACATTTTGATGTAGAAAGCTGATCGGAGAGAGATGAAAGGCATTTGACACTTTCCTAATCTCATCGATATCACAGGCCTCCTTATCTCAGGTGAGTCACTGGTCTGGAAAAATACCTAAGGTGCAAGATTCATGCTGCCTGCTCAGCTGAAGTAAAAGGTATCCCAAGCCCTGCCAGTGTTGAACCTAAATATTCAAGGACTGAAGCAGGTTCTGATTCAACAGTTCCCAGATTCCTCAGTTCCAGCAGAAGTGAGCCTTCACAGAGCCTCACTGGAAGGAAAAAAAATAATAATCGAACAAGCATTTTCTTGCTTCACTGAATTTCTATCCTACGAAGCATTAACCATTTATAATGTATACAGCCTTCTCCCCAAAGACTACCAGATTCTTTTGAAAGCATTTTATGCAAGACTCAGATGTAATAGGGCTGAATTCCATGTTTATAAAGCTTGATAACAACTTTACAATAAATTCTCTGAGTATGAGGAGTTTGAGGTGCACATTTTCCCCCCGCTGCACCCATGTTCTCGCAGCTTTTTGTTACAGAGCAGGAGAGGTAGGTTACATCTCAAACAGTATAGGCTTTCAGACCAGGCAAGTGATATCTTCTGTCTCTTTGCTTGAGTATACCATTCTGGATATTATTTCCAAGCTTGAGCAAGCAGAGAAAAAAAAAAAAAACAACTGGTAGAGTCAGGACATAAACATCAAACTCTTAAAATAACCCAGAAAATATTAAAAAAGGCACGTCTCTACATTTTTTTCTTCAATATTATGTATTTTTTGTCCACTTCATAGTATTGTGCTGTCTGTTTTGGCTTTCCTTTGTTTGATGTCTTTTTATACCAGCACTGCTTCAGCCCATTGCATGAGCGAGCAGAAGCCAACTTTGCCAAGAGAAGTCCAGCATAGGACGGTTATCATAGCATCACTAAAACTCTGACACATACTGAAGTATGGTGAAAGCAATTTAGCATAACAAATACCTAAGTTACTTAAGGTAACTTGCATTATCCATATTCTTTACTTCTGAAGCTAAAAGAATGTTTAACAAATCACTCTAAAACCACCTTTTTTCTAAACTCACAGCCACTTCTGTGTAATGGATCTATACCTGACATCTTTGGGACCTTACAGGAGGAGCTGTTTTCTGGTTCATTTCTATCCTTAAGAGAAGGTTTCAGGAAGATCTGCAGAAAATAACATCAGAATGAAAGTGCGTAAAACCAATCAAACCAAGACGACTCATCATTTCATTGCCTATCTCACTGAATTATTTTCCTAGCCCTGGGTCTGCCTCACTGGGGAGTTCTGGGCTCTTTCTCTTGCTATTTGCAGGTGAGCAAATGCCACTGAACAAGTCCATGTGGATTTTAGATCTATATAATCCAAGGTCATCAGAATTAGTAGTGACAGGGGCTAATTATGGTACTTGAACACGAGAATCTTAATTGAAATCAATCAATGGCAGTAAGGATGTTAGGAAGAAAGAACTGATTGAAGAGATTTAAAATGGAAAAGAGAATGAATTACCCTTTTAAAGTTTCCTGAGACTCTGAGGCATATAGGAAAAACCAAAAATTAAATGAAAAAGAAAAAAGGAGGAAAAAAAGACCACCACGGGTAACTTCTCTGTTTTGTGTCACTCTGAGATATTGCCATAAGCACTTTGTAAACATCAAACCAAGACTAGTTACACATGTTAAGACTGGGTCAGAAACTAAAGGAAAAACCTAAAGCCTGAAAGATTTGAAATATCGAGATCATAGTAATTAAGAATATTATGGGCTGTCTTATATCTGCGTTCCCCCTGAGCAGTGTCATCTTTGGATGGATGGTCATCTAAGCCTTTCTGGATCTCTAATATTCCTGGATTCAGGCACATCTCAGTAAATTGTTTTCTTCAATTCTTGTTTCTTTTTTTTATCCCTAGTGATCTCAGTGCAACTGGTCAAAATATTTCCAGTTTGATTTTCTCCTATCAAAATTGAAATGCGGTCCAAAAAAAAAACCCACAGAGAAGTCATAATTCTTTCCTACCCCACAACATTTTGATAGAAAAGTCTTGTAATGAGGTGAAACCTTGTCCTTGGTATTTCTGTGGGCCAGCTACATAGGTAATTATATACAGGTATGGCCTCTTGGGTTAGTAAATCTTTATATAAGGATTTAGGATGACTTCATGTGGAGAGCAATGGTACAAAGTAAAGAGATAGTGTAATCTACTGTTGTCACAGGAGGGTCAGAGACCAGAGCAACTCAAGTACAGCAGAATTCTCACCAGTCTTCCATCCTTCCACCCTAGAAACTCATTTGTCATTCAGAATTAGAAGTGAACAAATCAAACTAGTGAAGATTGGCTGGAAACAAGAGATTGGTCTCTCTCCTTTAGACTCTTTAAGCTCAGTCCATGATTTGCCCTGCTTTCTTTCTTGTTTAATTAATTACTTTCCATTCTTCTTGCCTGTCTCCCTCCAAAACAACACTGCATGTTACTGTGACAGATGTTTTTTGTCATGTATCCTTCCTGTTTATTAACACATGGCTAGACGGCTATTAGAAAGCAATTAGAGGATTAATTACACCAAAGCCTACCCCTGAACACAGCACTGATGAGTATCTCCATAGCTGAGGTCAAGAAAACAGTAGGAGGAAATCCAAGAGGATTTTGTCTTTTTCCACATCATTAAGACCAGCTGCATAAATCAGTATATTCCTTCTATTATGAGGGATGGTAGTGAGGGTTGATCATTGCTGAAGGTCAAACCTAAAGCTTCCCCTCAAGGGAGTATCAAAGAATTTCACCAGCAGAGTCCCCAGGCTGCGTCTCACCCTTCTACTCATTGTTAATGGGTTTTGCTGTGCAGAGTGTGAAGAGGGCAGCCAACCATGCAGGGTAGGGCTCTTTCCCAGCCTTGCTGCCATGTTCACTTTCTGTTTGCATACTTCAAGTTTACATTTGCTTTAAGAGACTGTCCAAACTCAGAAGTAAAACATTCACAAAGTCTATTAAGAAATAATTAAAAAACAACACCACCACCACCCAAATACCAGCACAAAAATTAAACAATCTGGGAAACTGTAAGACTGAACCTTATTCCAAGTTTACTCATGATCCATTACAACTCTGAAAATTACTTAAGTGTAAGAAGAAAGTTACTGCCATTAAACTCTCATCAGCCAACATTTCCTTTGTTAGAAAAAAAAAATGAGTTATCGGTATGTTAACAGCTAAAATGAGGTTTCATTTTGCACAACCCAAATTTGGCCATGACATTTTTTCCCATATATCTTTGTATAATATCTTTACACAAAAATATTAGTTATCTTTCACTTTTAATACCACTTCTTGGAAATACAGAGGTCTACAATTAATACGCTCGTTAAAACTTACAAGTTGCTTTGATTAATACTCCCTGTCTAGATCCCTGAGAAATGTACTGTATCTCCCAGGCTAATGAAGACAAGGGAGAGTTATTTAGGTGTTTGTTAATAAAGCTTATTTGCATATAATTAACTGAGAATATCCCTGTATTTACAACACAAACTCTGACAATCTCTTTTCCTAGAGTGTTTTATGTAAATAGTCTAAATCCATGCCAAACTAACCAAACAAGTTATATTCATCCAAGACTATATTAACTAAAATGGATACAACTTGCGGGGCCATAACTGATAAAAATTAAAGCTCACATTAAAAAACAAGTAGTGTTTTCTTTCAAATGCTATTTGTTCAGGCATATAGGGTTTATTTTCTTGTAAGCTCTCATTCTTTTAAACAATTAGATATCTCTTGGACATGTAAACAAACAGCAAATCTGTCACATGGGATTGTTCTTTTCTCTGACCTCCTCACGGAAAAATTTCACAGCTTTTGCACAGATGTCTTTTGTAAAATTACCAGTCACGCACAGTAAAGCTCTGAATATTTAAGCTTGTATAAAATACTTGCTATATGCAGCCTGCAGGGTGAGCAGACAATACACTAGTCTTCATTTAAAATAAATTCCAACTCCACAGAAACAAGGGCACTGCACTTTGTCATTCACTTTTTGACTTCTGTAAACTTTCCAGATTCAGAAAGACACTTGAGGACATGTTTATTACAATATCTTTTAAGTCTCAAGATGAACCAAACAAAGTCACTCAAAACTGAAAATTAACTCCCAGTGAGATCTAAAAAATTATATATGAGATTAGTCACAATAGCCTAATATAATTGAAAGTTGTACGTTTGTTGATGAAATACTGGAGAGGGATACAAGAATTCTCATTTCATGACCTGGCTATGCTACATTATCATTTTGTGACCTTGGTCATGTCATTTCTCAAAGGCCAAGAGATAAAAGATAGAAAAAAATATAATAATAAACCCCACCAAAATCTCATCTACATCAGATTATATAAAACTGATCTTGATGACAGTACCTAATTTCCAATATGCCTCTTTTACAGCTACTCCAAGTATAACTTCACTTTCCCATCTCTATAGCCCTTTCTTATGCTTATTTATAAGACAATTAGTAAGGGAAAAGAAAGATACAACAAGCTTTAGGTCAAACATGTCCAATCCACAGCCTGCATGCTGAATGCAGCCTGGGACAGCTATGTATGGACCAGTAACATGGTCCACCCTCCACTGCCAAGCCATCACAGCAGCAGCTCCAACCAAGTGGTGAATCTTCCTCACCAAGCAGCCCAGCCAGGCCCTGGACATGCACCCATCGCTCAGCAGCAACCAAAGCATCAGGGTGCTATTAACACTGTCTCAACTGAAACTATGGCAAAGGGAGAGCACAGTGCAAACTCCACCTCTTCCGCCAACAACACACAGTCAAACTGAAACTGGCATGTATTGCACAGTTCATATACTTCTGCTGCTTTGCAAGTAAAACATGGTCATTACCAATGATAATATTTCATACCTAATGTCATCTCAAAAGATAACAGACCCTGCCTTCCCTCCCCCCCCCCCAGAAAAAATGTGGATGAAGTGCGCCCAATGAAAAAAGGACAGATGAAACAAATAATATGCCACTATGCTTAATTTGTAAGGAAAGCACATCAAATTTCAAAGACTATTCATGTCATCTCTTTTTGGCACTACATACATTTGTGAACAACCGTTTTCAGGGATGAAGTGCAGGAAGAGTAAAATTTCATCAAAATCTCTGAAGAACACCTGGAGAAACTCACTAAGAATTGCAACCACTGCCATCAAACCAGACTGACGTGCTAGTTTCACACAACCAAGGTCAAACATCCCACTTGTTTTACATTTTTGTTGCTCTTTTTTTGTGCTTTTATAAAAACAGTAAATAACTAGAATAAGTTTTGCTACTTATAGACATTAAGAATATATTTCATATGCAGTACAAGACAATTTCTTCACCCAATGTGACCCAGGCAAGCCAAAAGGCTGGGCAACTGTGCTTTAGATACAAGGCAATTTGTGCAAGGGGCAGAAAGTTTCAGGGCAATTTCTTGAAAATCTTTAGCTGCATCAAGGAAAACTCAAAGAACTCAGCAAGATGTTATCTGCTTTAGCTGTTACAGCAATGTGCAGCATGAAGATGTAAAGGAGCTTAGTAAGGAAAAGTTCATGGACACACTAGCATTTTCCTGTCATGGACTTGTTCAGTTTGATGTTAACATAACTGTTAACTGACAGTCTGCCTTCTGGGGAAAACAATAACAAACCACCAAAAGAAAAAAAAAAAATCCACTGAGAAAACTCAAATAAACACCCCTTAAAGTCATAGATTCCACAAAAAAAGAATGGATCTCATTTTCTTTGATCAGAACTAAAGAAACAGACAAAATCACACACAGAAGGACCTGGAGGGGATCTAAAGAGAGGGATGGGAGCAAAGAGAAGGTAGTATGCTGAGTTAGAGGAGCTTCCACCCCACTGTGCTCGTTTCATCTCTTCATTTCAGAGAGGTTGCTTTGTTTCCATAGTTTACATGTGAAAGGCTCAACAGAGTTCTTTGCTCCTCCTGACAGCCTGCTGGTGCATGACTGAGAAGTGACCTGTTTGCAGAGTGCGACCAGGAAGCTGCAAACAAACAATAGTTGGAGAAGCTGTCAGGATACTCAATTACTCAGTGCAGATAAGAGGGAAAGGCAAACTGTCCAACAAATAGCCTGATTGAAAGTTCAAATTCAGAGAGTTCGCACCAAATTAGAGCTTTTGAACTTACTAAATAAATAATAAATAACAGCAGCATTGGTTTGGACTTTGGGATGCCACAAGGAAGCCAGAAGCATCCTAAGCTAGGAGGCCTGCTCTATGCTATAATTTATAATTGCTTTACTTTAAGTGCATTACAGCTGAAATACTGCTGGCCAGGATCATTCTAAGCTAGTGGATGAGAATGCATTTTGGTTCTCGTTATTACCAAGTTGATTACAAAAGCTAGTGATATAAAAGAGACTGAGCAATGCAAGAAGCAGGCTTCAAATACAAGCACAATTAGCAGCCAGAATACTGATTATTCAGTGATTCTAAACATGATACTGCTGAAAAGAAACCTGAAAGATAAACTAGAGGATGGTATTAAAAGATAATTCACCGTTCTCTTCTGATCTAGATTATTATTTACGTCCTACAACTTTTTGTAGGAATTTCTCACCTCGTAAATAACGTTCAAAGCAAAAAATAAGAAAATAAGAGAAAAAAGAGAGAAATAGCAGCAAGGATAGTATTTCTCTCACTGCTGCTTGATAGTTCGTGTCACACACAGATGAACGGACGTGCATAAATTGTGTGCCAACATCCATCTAGCTGCTTATTTATTAATAGTAGGATACTCTTTTCACAACCACTACTCTCTTGACAGAGTCTACAAAACATAAATATGAATAAAGTCACTTGCAAGAATTTACTGCTGGAGATGAGTGAATATTCCTAGAGAAAAAAAAAGTGCCTGGCACAGTAATGTATAGAGCAAGCGAGACTGATCCCAGATCTGCTGCCACCGAGATGTGTCCGGCTTACAGAGATAAAACTGCAATGAGGGTCCATGCCTCAGAATTGTTCCACACATGTAGCTTATTTTTAAAGGAAGCCTCTGTATGAGGAAAAAAAAAAGTGCCACTTCGGAAAGGTGCAGCAGTTCACTCAATACTCTGAGGACAGAGCTGTAGAAAGGAGGCTGGATGTGGAAGAATCCGCTCCCCAAAATCTCATAACCTCGTCAGCATTAACATGAAACTCATAGATGCCGTGTTTACTGGTGTGGGTAGGGACTTCACACTAAATCTAATTAAATCGATGAACAAAAGGACTCCGGAATGTGCAGGGCCATGAATGGAGCCTGCCTTTCAGACCATACAGGCTGCATAATTGTGTTTTCCTTAGGCTTTCAGAGCATTTCTCTTTGGAAGTAACGAAAGAGTGAAATAAGAACTTTTCTTCCCCCGGCAAGGTGAGGAAGTTAGATAATGCACCTCATTAATTACAGCAAAATCATCACCACTGCACATGAAGCCAAAGAAGAGGCCTGACCAACGTTTTTTCTTACAATATTATTGTTCAGCCATGGTGGCAGGAAAATAAGTAATAAATCAGAATCAGAGTGCACTTGATGGTTTTAATTTGCAACTCATCTTGCTAGTATGACAGGCTGACACTAATTAGCACTCGATGCACAGGGGATGGATTGCCACGGCCAATGGATCTCATTAACCACTGTGAAATATTCATGCCAGGACCAAGTACGACAAAGAACAGAGACCCCAGCAAATCGCCTGTCAGCAGCTGTAAGCATCACCGCAGAGCCATGGGTACACAGATCAAAGGGCAGAGAGAGGGTTTGCATAGCCAGCTGTGTGGATTTTTATTGATTTATTAATTTATTTTCCCATGAACTCAGAGAATGTACCAACAGGAAAACTCAGCATCCAGTTTCTCTCCACGGTTTGAGTTGAGCCACTCCATAATGAGAGGGAAACGGGGAAAGTGAGGGCACATCAAAGCCCATGGCACTGCTCTTTCCTAGAGCCATGTCAGCAGATGTGCCATTCTTGGGGTGACCCACTTTGTGGTCTCCTTGGAGGCAGGGGTTGAAAAGACCAATTTTTGGACGACTTCTGCCCAGCTGCCTTTTCACATTAAGCTTGTAAGAAATTGATTCTCCAAGACCCGTCAAGCATGGTTAAAACTGCCCAGCAGCTTCATTAATAGAAAATGAAGGCCAGGAGGCAAGAAGTGTCCAGAGAGACATCAAAATAACCATACCCACAAGCACTGAGTGAATACATGAGCCTGCTTCTGCAGGAAACGTGGCTATCAGCCTGTACCAGATGGTGAACCCCCTCAGCCACCTTCTCCCCAGATGCCTGCATTCCACAAACGCTGTCATAATGGTCCTGTTCACACTAGCAAGAGCAGAGGTTTCTACCACAAGGGCAATTCCCTAAAAGCCATGTGGATCCCTACAACAACAGATATTCCATTGGTCTGGACCTTTGTTATTTCAGTTGAGACCCAGCTACAATAACGTTGTCTGTGCTTTACATAACAATACATACAGAAGCAGAGCAGACAACACAGGCCCGCAGGTGAACTCATACGAATAGTGGTGTGCAATTGACCCTCATGTCTGAATTAACAAGGAACCCATGGCAACCGGCTTTCCTCACATCAAATTGTACTGCTTGGATGCAGGCACAACAAGCAGCCATCCCACAGCCACTTAAAGGACAATTTGTTCCCCTGCTAACTGCAATGGGTGATTATGCATCTCCATTATATTATTTTAGTGGAAGCATCAAGGCCTTGCTGCCATGGAGACACCCAAGGTCAGACTGGACGGAGCTCTGAGCACCAGATCAAGCTGTCAACGTCCCTGTTCATTGCAGGGGAGTTGGACTAGGTGGCCTTTAAGAGTCCCTTCCAACTCCAGGATTCTATAGTAACAAATCTCCCCCAAGCCCCTTGCAATGGCAGCAGCGTCCCAGCCCTGCTGTTCAGTTAGCAGAATACTCAGCACATATTAACCTAAATATGTGTTTTTCTTTTAAACAGGGTGCCTTCCAAGCTGAAAATAGGAATGAAATATTTTTCATTAAAAAAAAAAAAGATTGTTTCATGTAAAAAGACTGATTTTTAATGACGTTTTTTTTTTTTTAATTTCTGGTTTTAAAAAGTAATAAAGCAGAATTAGGCATTCAAACAGCCTCGGAGATCTGCGTGCTTTTGGATTTCACTTCCCCCAAAGCTGGAAGTGAAGAAACAGCACAGAGACTGCAGTAAAGCAGTAAGAAAATGCCATCAGTACTTTTTCATTTTTTGCTCATAAAGTGAAAAACAGGCGTGTTAATTCATATATCTTTTTAGAGACACACTTTTGGTTATTTTAACCAAGAAGCAAGACAAACATCTTACTTCAGGGATGTTTATGGCACAGCAGCCAATAAAGTGCCATCTACCCACAACCTTCCAGGCTCTGCTGAATACTTCATCAAACAGAAGACAGTTCCTGTTGTACAGAACTGTATGATGTTGGACCATGTTGTTCCTGGTCAGGCCTGCACACATAGCTTATTTATTTATAGCATTTTTAATAGATAGAGCATCAATATTTGATAATGTCCTATGAATGATTAAAAAAAATCAAGAAAATCAAGAATATGAAATACAAACATCTACTTTTAAGCGACACTGGGGTTGTGATATCCATAAATAAATCATGTAGCGTCCAGTTCTGTCTTTCTGAGATTGAGTTAAACGAACAGGCACTTCAGTGTATTTACAACATGTTTACAGCTGTGGCTGCAGGAACACAATCTGAACAAGGAATTTCAAAGTGGAAGCTAATGAAGTTCTCCCAGAATTAACTGTGAATTGATAGCTCCTTAGAAAATGTATTCTTTAAATCTATATAACATCTATGGTCAGAAAAGCAAATTAAAGTTAAATAGATGTGGGTCTACTTTTTTATTTTTGGCTTCTTTATGATAAACAACAAAGGCGTAGGTTTACCTCAAAGAAATTTCCTCTCAAAATAGAGAAAAACAGCTTTGTAAGTATATAAAATAGTGAATCAGAACACTACCTACTATGGCTGAAAACTTTACGGTTTAGTCTCTCGTACTTTAATTGACAATATTCATTAGATTTGTTGTTGCTGTTTACTT
Organism: Gallus gallus; assembly: GCF_016699485.2. Taxonomy (NCBI): domain Eukaryota; kingdom Metazoa; phylum Chordata; class Aves; order Galliformes; family Phasianidae; genus Gallus; species Gallus gallus. Next base: position 25,790,153 of record NC_052537.1, on the reverse strand, counting down.
GCTTATTACACAGAAGTTTACTGTTAGCCAATTTTCTATCCAGTGGTGAACTGAGAAGACAACCTGCAACAGTTAAGTGCTTTATCTGTATATTACAGTGGTCCATCATAACAAAATAATACTGCCTAGGATAACAAAAGATAAATACAACCAATCCTAAAATTGTGGTATCACAGACGTGGACTGACTCCCAGAGAAATCAAGCGAGTCTGGCAGGGCAATGACTGAATGCAATTCCAGAGTATACTCTGTCTCTAGCAATAAGAAAATACCTTCATTCCAGCAGAGCTTGGAGAGTATGAGACTCCATATAAATATATACTAAAAAACACCAACTATTTTCTTAGTGAATAACTGGACATCAAGGAGGTGAAAGAATGAAAATACAAAGACAGTAGCCTGAGAACTAATTTTATAGTAGAGACTTTATATCAAATCCCACCAAACTCCTAAGGATAGCTTAAGACTATCTGCAGTTGCCCCTAAAGGGAGATAGCATGAGCTAACGTTCTGGTAGCTTTTTCTTATCTGGTTTGTATCAGCATCACTGTATTCCCTAAATCTAACTTCTTCAAAATATCTTTGTATGCATTTGTGGATTCTGTTATATGTTTGTCAGCACTAAGCAGATGTCACATTTTGCTTGATTTGTTTTTGCCCTTTATCAGTGCTTTCTGAACATCTTTCTGGGTAGTTTAGACTTCTGAGGATCCCATAAAGGAGTTCATGAACTACTTGTTAGTGCAGCAGATTCACCTGATTCTCTCATGCCTTTTGTGTGTACATGCAGGCAGAACATAGCAGACTTGACTAGATTCACGAGAATGATAATCTTACTTAGATCTCAAATACAATTCTTGGGCATTCTTGTGGATGAAAAGCTGGACATACGCCAGCATCTGGAAGGGCCCATGGTCTCCTGGGCTGCAACAAGAGAGCATGGCAGCAGGGCAAGGGAGGGGATTGTCTCCCTTTGCGCTATCATTGTAAAGCCCCATCTGTAGTTCTGTGTCATGACACAGGGTTCCCAGCACAAGGAGGATGTGGAGCTGTTAGTGTGGGTGCAGAGGAGAGCCATGAACGCACTTGGAGAGTTACAGGACCTTTCCTACAAAGGCTGAAAGACCGACTTTTTGCATTGTCTAATAGCAATAATACAGGGGGGGATAATTTTAAACTAAGAGGAAGGAGATGTATATTACAAGTCAGGGAGAATTTTTTTTTTTTTTTTTTTTTTTTACTCAGATGGCAGTGAGGCCCTGGCACTGCTGCCCAGAGAGCTGTGGGTGCCCCATCCCTGGAAGCATTCAAAGCCAGGTTGGATAGGGCCCTGGGCAGCCTGATATAGTGTCAGCCCAGCCAACAGAAGTAAGGTTGGAACTAGAGGATCTTTAACACACCAATACAAACCATTCTATGATTAAGATGAGAAAGCTGATATCAAATTAATAGATTAACCATGAGAGAGTTGAGGACTTGACTCCCAAATTGGTACTCCAGAAATACACAAGCATTGGTATGAACACCAAGTGCAAGCAACTTTTGCTTTCCTAACTAAAGTATAAGTTCTTAGGTGAAGGGACACTGGGCTTACTTATTTCTGTTCTCTTTTATGCTATCCACAAATCGCACGTTCTTGTGATGTAGTCAGCTACAGTATCAATATTATGTGAAATATCACCTAGAAGCCTCAGCAAGGGCTTCTAGGTAACACCTCACCCAAGAGATCCTGCATACGTCCTTCCATAAATATGTCCCCTGACACACAGACTTCTATTAAGGACAGTAAGTCACTCAGGAATCCTTCTGGCAATATAAGCACAGAGACAGACATTAACCAGAATCCATCTGACAAAGTGTTACCTCAAAAACCCACCATTTTAATTAAAAGCTGGTATACTTCACAGTTTTGCACAATGCACTCCTATCTGGTTCCCCTCTGTGGTTGTTACAAATTCCAGCTACTCCTTCCCTCCAATTTAATTAAATGTTAACTGGCATAATCAACTCCTCTTGTATTGTTGTGTTGTGTGTGTTTTTTTTTTTTTAAACAGTGAGAACTCAAATGTTATTTAGTATTTGCCAGATTCACTGGTGGTTAAATACAATAGTGCCAATTAGATGCCTCAGGGTTAACCTGATTAATTAATTTGCCTCCTTTAGAAAATTGCCTTCCATCTTGACAGAAGATCAAATCACAGCAGAAAGGGTCTCTGCTCAGCAGGGCAAGTGCATTGTTGATGTGTCAAAAGGAGCTGGTTGCACTTTCATCTAAAAAATCTCCAGCCTGTTCTGGAGATGTAGGGTCTGCAACACCACTTTCCATTTTGCTAAATTGCTGTGGACTACATGGCTTCACTCCAAGAACTGACAGAGAGCTACAGGTCTGCAGCAGACTTCCCTTGGCTGTGCAATTGCTCAGCCCCTTTATTTCCCAGAGCACAGTGAGAAGAGGGAATCACCCTCAGAGCTGTGACTTCAGTAGAGTTTAGCTCACACTGCTGCTTTTTAGTTGAACTTGATGTCTCTACTGAAAAACCTTTAACTTTTGAGAGTAGTATCTTCTGTTAATCAACACAGGTAGACCAGTCTTTACAAAACAAGTTAGGTATTATTTGCTAACTTCAATAAAGTATTATGACATACACTCTGAGATGAGGGCAGAAAAGCAGACAGAGCAGCTCTCCTGAATCACAGCAAGGGCCCACAGACTGTTCTCTTGTCTCTGACAATGGCCACAAACAGACTCCTAGAAAAAGCAAAGGAGCAAGGAAAGTGTACAGGGTCCAATCCCAAAACAATAGCAAGTTACCAGTTATTAGACAGCTGGAATCTTCTTGAACCAGCCATAGCTTCTACATATTTAATAGCAATCAATGGATTTATTTTTCATGAACATGCCCAGCACAGCATGAACCTGTGCAGTACTTTGTTTCCCAAAGAGTCCTTCAACAAAGAAGGAGATGTGCCTCTGAAAGCATCAATGCTCTGAAGGATGCCGGACAGACAGACAGACTTGGCTGACAGCAATTGTTTGATTCTGTTTCTTTTGCTACATCATACAACTGAGACTTTGACAATCCAAATACTACCTCATTTCAGTACAGCTGAAGTCCAATCCACCTTTGGGAAGGTGGATTAAGGTATCGGCAGAACCAGGAGAGAGACCAAATATATCCAAGAAAGCCATATAAACAATCTAAACTGTGAAACCCCTCTTAAAGATCCTTTTCACTTTTCCTAATGAAGCTTGGCCATCAGGGACAGTGGCAAGCGTGGCTGCAGCTCAAGGAGGCATCCAGCCTCTCCAGAGTCACAGGAACTGGTCCATCCATTCCAGGCTCTGGCTTTCCACTTAAAGTATACTGGTACACCAACCCTGTATCCTACCTCAAACAGCAGATACTGTGAGCTGCCTCATTTAATTTCCACAAGGAGAGTCATTCAGGCCATCCAGCTAGACTAAGAAGCAATTTATGAACCTCCCAGGGCTTGGCTCAGTGAAACCGCTCCCAGGCTCATGTTTATGATGCCCATGAAAATCAGAAGAGTGAATGAGATACTTTCCCAAAGCAAACTTCTCCCTTTAATTTCATCCTCCTCTTTCTAAAGCTTCTCTGCTGTTGTGGCCTGGCATCCCGCCAAACACTCATTCCTGTGCCTGTTCGTCACACACCAGTGAGCTTAATGGTGTTCTTAAAGAGGTTAATTAAACACTGATTCTAAGGTTTGCAGTATAAAGCTACTTGTCCAAAAGAAAGCTAATTTGTGTTTATATCCTTAAAAATCTCTATTGTTTTTTTTATTCCTTCTCCTTCATTTCCAGATTTGTACCTTTGTGGATTCATGTGAATTACTCTCCAGGGCCAGGAATACCATCTTTGGTTGACTTGATTGATCTATATTAGAGCTCAGAACACCATCATGGTATAGCTATATTTCTTGTAGTAAGTTAATAGGAAAATTGAAATAACTAATAATAAGAGAGAGGAGGCCTTCATTTTTTGAAACAGCTCTTCATCTATATGCTGGACCCTGGACTGAATTACTCTTCCTGCATAGCTAGTAAATCCAGCTTGATAGCATTTACAGAGATTGTGTTTTGTAACTGAAAGTAGGATTTAGCTGGGGAAGCTAAATATACAACCGTATATTTACATATCTCCTCCCGCCCCTGATGCTCTACACTTACAGCTCCTACATCTCTCTGAAAGTGCAGAAGGCTGTATAGATGTTCATTATGGTTATTATCCACTTCACATCCTTATTCCATGTGCGTTTTACAGTGCACAGTCTCTCAATCAGCAAGTTACATAAGCATACGCTTAACATTAGGATTGTTAAATGCTTTTCTAAATAGAAATAACCATTAAATCCAGTTGATGCTTTTACCTAAATACACACCTTAGTATAGACAGAGGTAAGGCCTTCCCTACCCAGCAGCTTTAGTACTTTAAGGCTGGAAATGTACTTGATACTGGTCTTTCTGGGGACAGAGCAGTTTGAGTCAAAAAATGAATATTAAAACGAAATGCCTTCTTCACACAGACACATGGAAAGGAAACAATGCTTCCAGAAACTATGGCTCAAAATTCTGGAATAGACAGTTCAATTTCTGCAGATAGCTACCTTCATTCCCACCTGAAGGAGCTAAGGTTTGCTCTGGGATCAGTGGAGAATGATTTGGTTCATAGCAGAAATAAATGATCACTAACTCGAAGGGCTTTCCCAAGCACTCAGCTTGAGGCCTCTACTGCAACTTCTAGGATGGTAGGATGGATGGGTCCAGCCAGGGCTGAATGCACCAACACAAAAGCAGTCACTTCACATACTTTTAAGAAGTTAAAAACAATTTCCCCATATCTCAGATTTATTTCTTTTTTCAGTAAATTAGAGGTAACAGTGTTTTTTAGTTCAGAAATGTGGCATTTAAATCAGCACTTCAGAACTGAGACTGGATCCAATTCTAAAATAAAAGAACAAAACCACTGCCTTCATGCCGATCTGAAAGGAGCCAAATTACACCTGTTTATGCAGCCTCCAGCCAATGGTTCCTGATTTAGAGCCAAGCACTCCAACTGTGCACCTGTGCAATGTCTGCACAGGTGAGCATGTATATCCTTATACACAAACACAGAAAAACCTTCTTGAGAAAATAACTAACCTCTTTTATCTGGAAGCAAGAGATAAAGACTGTGACCAACTAAGTGCAAGGATCTTTTCTGTTTCAATCCTTGATGTGCTAAAATTTTAGTAATCTTTGATACCAGTTCTAATAAAAGCCTGATTTTATTGAAGGTGTAAGAGTGTGCCTGATTTTCATTTTGACAATTATCAGCATCCTAGGGAGCAAGTAGACCTAGCATTTCCTGGTGGCGAGTTCATTAACTGGATGCTGTGCTTTATCTGCCTTTCTCCAGCTCCTCTTTCCTTCTGGGCTCCAGGTACCAAAGTTCCTCCTTTATTCTGCATTCATTCAAAGCCACTCAAATGCAAACCCATTTGGTGATCATGTGCTGTCTGCACATGATGGAGGGGTCAGGCTTGCAGCTGACCAGGAAACCTTGGGGTCACATTGGCTGGGGACTTAACAAATAAGAATAATAAGAGAAAAAAAATCCATGGCAAGCACTATTAATAATTCACCTGTCTATCATGCCAGCTAAGAATTGGAGGAAGATCCTCTTTCTTCTTGATAGATAGGCAAGAGGAAAAGGCCTGTCTGAAATGATTAAAGGAAGTAGTATGTAACAAGGCTTCCTCATGCTGAGAATGACAGGGAAGAGGCTGGTCACTGATATTTAAAACACACATTATCATTCCATCTTCCTGTCATTCTGCTCTGCAAGCTGTTCCGATTTGTCTGTGCCAGTAAGGTGGTTGTAAAAAGCAGCTGAGCAAACAAAGAAAGAAATCTGAGAGCAGAATTTGGATTAAAAAAAAAAAATCCTGACCCTGAATTCCCCCTCTCCCCCCCATATCTCCTTTCTTTTTCCACCCCCTCCTCTCTTTCTGACTATACATTCCATTAACCTTCAAATATACTAGCACCCAAGTGGAAGTGAAGCAATACGGGTGCAGGAAAAAACTGCTTTTATATCAGAGAGCACAGGGAATTTAACGTTAGGGTCAGAGTATAGCCTTAAACTTTTCCAGTCACCTCTCAACATGGTCTAAGTGCCTGCTTTAAGCACAGGTGAGATTGGTTATGTCTCAGCATTTCATGTTGTGGATACCTTGTCCTTGGAGGTGTTCAAGGCCAGGGTGGATGGGGCCTAGGCAGCCTGATTGACTGCTTGATCTAGCAGTTGGCAATCCTGCCCACAGCAGGGCATCAGAACTAGGCTATCTTTGAAGTCCCTTCCAACCCAAGCTGTTCTATGACTCTATATATCCTCACTTTGACCAAATCCTTGAGCACCAAAGGGCTGAGCCACAGGACACACACTCATCAGATCCTGACACACAGTGTTCAAGCACCACTGCCCTCTGGTTGCCTGGGGGTACAGCACATCCCAGATGCAAAATTAAAGTTATCATGGGTTACTGTTAGATGTTTCCTCCTCCTCTGCAGAAAGGATGCTTGAACTGAAGGCCACTACAGTGGTGCAGGACACATGAGCAAGAGGCAGCAAGCCCATCCCTACTTGCAGCTGTGCACCTACCAGCTGTGCAGAAGGCTTATCCAAGGAGTAATTTTTCCTCTGAAGAGATGGGGAGGTAAGAATCCAGCTGAATGGGAGATATCTTGGAACTTAAACACAACTGGACTAATGCTTACATTTCATTTGCAGCACGAGTGAACATAAGGGCACTGAGAGCAATGTGTGATGTATTAGGAATGGGTGAGTTTGGTCTTTCCATTGTGACGTAAACAGAGACCTAGAGGAGGCAGATGAGGTATTCAGTTGTTCTCTATAGAAGATTATCTGCAAAGCTTTAGCATCAGGCTGCCTATGGAAAAAGAAAAAGTGGAGTTTACCCACCAGTTGCATCTGATGGCAGAGCAATTGTAAACCAAGCAGATCTGCATGACTCACTACAGCTCTCCCTGAGCTTGATGGATCTTTTAAATTCTAACCCTATTATTTCTAACCATCTACTTCAGACTGCTTCTGCCCAGGATGAGCCAATTCAGGTAAGATAAACCAAAGCAAAGAAATTAGAACTCCCAATACATGTATATTTTGAAATGTATTTTGTAGCTGAAATCTTCCTCTATCAAATAGTGCTATTGTGCTCCTTATATCTGTTGAAGTTCCCATGGAAATATATAGGAGGCATTACTTTCAGAGCAACCCATGGTATCTAATCTGACTGTTTTTAAGAGATTGAAAGCGTTAAGTTATAATACTTGGCAGCTCACAGCAACTTCTATTTAATGTGCTCCAAAGCTCAGGCATAAATGAATTATGTTACGTATATAGATCTTAACACTAAGTCTGGAATCTTGTTTGTAGATAAAGATGCTTCTCAAAGAACAGAAATGCCAATAGACTTTTTGAACCCCAAAAAGGCACTGCTACACAGAAAATGGTATGCTTATAAACCCATCCTAATGATGAAGGTGCTTATGGCTCCCTTGATTTAAAGGGAAGTGCATGAAAACATTAAGGTGAAATGAATGTGAACAAAGCAAAGCTGTAGCTTCCTTTTAAGGCTTATTTTCATGATCCCTTATTCCGCATGTATATATGGAGGGTCTTGACATTTGTCACGCAGCTGCCCACCACAACAGACTCAGATTAAAAAGATCAGTGACAAGATTCCTCAGTAATAATAACCAGCAGCCCAAATTAGAAGCGTGAGAATAAAAAGATCTTTTGATTTCACAGCCAGACAAAGCATATTGGTATGGAAAAAATTCTTCTGGAAGTAGATTCCAAATTTTGGAGTTCAGAGAGCTACCTTGTTTAATGCCAGTGTTCTAAATCAGAAGAAAATTCATTCATCTGCACACAAAAATAAAACTAAGAAAGGCAGCAAAAGTTATCTGTGCTTATTGAATTGCCATCAAAAAGTGATTTCCACAATATCAAGCCATGTTAAAACCTATTTTGCCTTATTAATAGCCAGGTGTAATTCTTTTTAAAATTAGAGATAAAACTCAACTAATAAGATGCTCCTTTATGTTCAAGTGTCGTCATAACCATTAAGCTGTCTCTTTGTTACATTTTGAAGATTTAAATAAGAAACAAACAAAATCTATACCATTTCCTTGAGAGTAACTTGATTTCTCCCCAAGCTCATCCCATATGTTAAAAACTAACAAGAGAAAAAATAGAGAGCAAAAGGAGCAGCCTCATAGATGACACCATAACCTTCTAAAGACACACACAGCCACTTCCTCTGCACTGAGCACTTAGCAGTATATGTTGAATACACAGCACCTCAGACATAAAAGTCCAGGGAAAATTAATGACTTCTTTTTAAAAAGAAAAGATGATCCTTCTGGTTATGTAATAAACAATTTTTTTTTGTTTCAATTACACTGGTTGCCAGAGGGGAGAGGGATTCACTTAATACTTCCTCTTACAGAGCCCTCACACCCCAAATAAACACACATGTCCATCAACTGATAGGGAAGGACATGCACTTCAGTGTTCTCAGCACATGCCAATGAACAAGTTAACACCTTCTGTCTGTGCTTCTCACTTCACTCAGGTCTACCTTCACTTTATTCTGTGATATTGAGCCCAACACTTGCGTGAAGGTAATGTTTACTATCAGTTATTACGTGGATCTGTGCATCAATTCCTTAGAGAGACAACCTCAGTTATCTCAGATCCTAGAACTGTGTACCGTAAGTGAAAAAAATATATAAACAGACAGTTGAAAAGATCACCAGAATTACTTCATTATTTTCACATGATTAAAATAAAAGGATACAGGAATTTAGATAATAGAAAAGAATCAAGTCTGCATCTGTTATGTGAGAGACTGTATTCTATCATGTCTGCTTTTAACAATGTTACTTCCACATACACATTGAGCAGATAATGCACACCTTTTGGTGCACTGAATCAAAGTCTTGTCACTTAAAATAAAGATTTGTTAACAATGATGGTCCTGGTAGAAGACTAATAAACTGCAAGCCCCGACAGAAGACTGACCTACTAAATCCTCATTAATTTCCTTTACTAACATTTGTTAGCATTCACTCACACTTCCCCATTTTTATATTTGGAGTAGGAAAAAAGGACTTTGGGTTTGCTTGATCCTAATAAGCAGCTTTCCACAATCCTACTATCTCCCCCATTCCCGTGATTTGTCATCTTTCTCAAAACATGAAAGAGCATTTCCTAGCAGCTGAATCTGCCTTTGATCAATAGAGTTTGTCACTGGACTGAGCAGAGAAAGTCAGCAATATAAAAAAGGTCTCCATAACTGTACATACAAGTCCTTCTCTGCTGAATTTAGTAAAAGTGCCACCTGTCTACCCAAAACCAGAGTTCTGTGTTTCTTTCGTTCTGTACACATCTGATTAAAGCAGATTTGATTCATGTTCTCCTAAATGAAAGAAACTGTAACTGTTCGATTTTAACACTAAATAGTTAAACCAAGATGGTAAGTTGACTTCCAAAATAATCTAACAGTAGTGGAAAAGTAAAACTGGGTTTATAGTGTCAGGCTGAATGTCTGCCCCTTTATCTTAAAGATTCACAGACACACAGTTTATCCATGCATTCTGACTTAATGCTTAATCCAATTGTATTTCATTACATTACATTCATTACATTACTTGGTTGCCAAAAAAACCTCATTTTTCTCTCCTCCTCCCTCTCTCCCCTGGCATCTTGCACATACATGATTTTTATAGCATATTTCACATTGTAAGTCTATAGCTGTAGCTAATGCTACAGCCATCCAGAGGAGAAAAAAATCGAGAAAGAGACTTCTCTACAACTTCAGACTACCTTGGGGTAACAAAGCTATTTACTGCTTATGATGAATACACTTTCGTTGTTAGCATTAAAAGGACTGGTCTAGTATTAGATATGCAGGTTGTTGGTCCTGCATGCAGCAGGGGTGTTGGAGATTAGTGATCCTTGAGGTCCCTTCCAACCCAAGCTATCCTACAATTCTATGACTCAATCAAGGTCTTGAGAAAAAATAATCACTAGATTTGACTGGGATTGGTACTGAGGTCACTTAGAAAGTAATGCCTCCTATTTACTTCCCTGAAAGCTATAACAAATACAAAGAACAATAACAATTTTTTCACCAGTCCACTATTAGCTACACATTCTCACCAGCAATGAACAAGAGCCTGCATGCCATACTCTTAAAAACCTGCACCAGTGGAAGTGACCAACTTGCCACTACTGAAACATACCACCCACCAGCTCACTATGCTCATATCCACTGTTTGATCAGTAGGTGTTGTAATGGCATTGGTTTTGTAATTTTTTTTATTTTTTTTTACTACCAGTAGAATTGGAATAGCACAACGGTTGCATTATCTAAAGAAATCTTTCTGTAAATAATACTTATGTAAAAACTCAAGGCACATATTCCTATGATAGAGTCATAGGTTGTCCAGTGCAAGGACCTTTTCTGCTATTCGAATTTCAGCCTCCATTGCTTGGCTTCCTGTTTGGTATCCACTGGTGCTGCAATGAACATCATGTATTTAAAAACTGTTAGCCTCCACCCCCCTTTTTTATGTATTTTTCCCTACTTTGTAAAAGGTATAGTGTTTCTGAATGACATTCAGATTAACACCTGGCACCCCTATCCACAATCATACTGAGAATGTAAAAAAAACATTCTCACAGAGAGAACATACTAAAATGAAACAGCCATTTCCTTCCTTGTCTCACTGCTTACATGCTTTCCATGAGTCAAGAGAAGTTCCACACTATATGTCTACAAAGGTCAGCAGCAGGGGAGTTCTTGAGCATTTCCCAGTTTGCAGAGATATAAAAGAAGGAATAATCTTTAAGTTGCAGTAATAGGGTACATTTATTTAAGCCAGGATGTTATAAACATTTAATTAAGCTAATAATGGGGCACTAAAAAAAAAATCTTGCTTACTATACATCTCAGAAAATTCCCTCTGACCCTCAAACCCACAGGTCATATCATATGTAATTAATTCAGCTAAGTAGCTCTAGGGCACTCTTGAACTTCAACCCAGAGCACAAGGGAGTAGAGACAGCTAGTAACTCCAGGGAAGAAAAAATAATAAAAGAAACAGAAGGGAAAAAGAAAGAAAAAGATGTATGAGTTCTGTTACAGGCTGGTGTCAGTCTGATAGAAGATGGGCTGCTCACCTGTATTAAGACTTAAGGACAACAGGAGAGTAGAGAAACAGAAGTGGTTATTAAAAATGAGTTATGCTGGAAAAGAAATGCCTGTGGGTTCCTCACCAACTCAATCTGTTATATCAGACTGCAAGCTTGCAAAGAAGTCTCAGACTTAAGTGTATGTACACACTTTCAGCATCAGCAAACAAGTTATTAGAATTCTTCCTCCAACACGGCACAAGCAGAAATCTACTGAAACCAAGTCTGTAATTCCATTCCAGTAGCAATAATTACAGAAATGTTGGTTTCAGTTAGCTTTGGAAAACTATAGCTGTCAAGTTGTTCTCAAAGAGACTACTTGAGAGAAGACTGACTTTCAAGAGTGCTGACAGCAACATGTTTTTGGGGCTTTGTAAACTGTGAGTAGAGTTATTCAAATTATCCAGAAGTGAAAAACAATCACAAAAATAACTCAAAAAACAACTACCACAACAAAAAACACAACCAAGAGCAAATGCCTCTTCACTGATTTTTACAATGGCAGCAAGCACACATAGAACTTTATGCCTGCCCAAAGTCAAACCACAGAGCACAAAGCAATGACCTCAGCTCCAGATTGTATATTCCATTTATAGGTTTTGTAAGACTGATACAAGAGATATGGACACCATGAAGTTGCTTCTATGTATATTTTCCCTTAAAGGCTCTCAAGGCTAACAGATGCTTATCTACCACTGACAGTGACCCAATGCAGTCAGACACATGGGGGCCATACAAGAATGTTGGCTAACTTTCCTCATCACACACTCCAGTGCTTTATTTTGTAAAGCATGGGCAGATCAAAATAACAAAAAGAAAAGTAATCCAACATCAACAGCAGGTGTCCCAGTCTTAGATCTTCCTAAGCAGAACTAATGAATGACAGGCTGACAGACAGTAACAAGAAAAGGAGGCTTGTGGATAAAAATGGGATTATATTAATTCAAAACAATTTTAGGATAGGAAACCTCAGTGATATCCTGAAAAGCTGTCAGGTTAAACACAGAAATATCATCACTGCAATCCATTCTTTTTTTCCTTCCTTTGTGTTATACAAGTTTCTTCCAAGGTACTTACGTTGCTGTTTGTGAAAGTATTTGAACTACATTAATGAGCCAGATTTTAGCAAATTTAGCACCTGCCAACCTTGTCAACTTTATTACCTTCCTGAAACAGAGGTATGTTTTTTTTATATTATATATATGATAAAATGCATTAACTACATCCCCTTCTTAAAAAAAAAAAATCAGTGAAGCGTTTAGAACTTGCTTGAATTATACAAAAAACATAACAATACCTGCAGAAGGCTCAGCTACTTTATCCCAGGCCAAGACAAATTAAAAGACTTGGAATACACCAACACATTCAAAAAAATTCCAAATCCATAGGCCAGTTTATTACAAAAGCTCCATCATCTGGAAGGTTCAGGATTTGTAGTACCAGAATGTTGCAGTTTCAGCCCCAGAACTAATCCATACTCCTGTCCACGTGGGTGGCTTTCAACCTAAGGGTTGCCAGCAACAAACACACTATGCGATGAGGATCATTAATGGATGAATCTGTGCCTGGGAAAGGAAACTCATCTCCTTTCCTGCAGTGCAGCCTCTGCCATCAGCTGGTCTTTTTTACAACCTAATCATGTTTATAAGGTTAAAACACACATCCTGGAGATTTCTTCAACTTTCATAGCAAGTTCTAGTGCTAAACTGTATCAAACAGACTCAACCAAATCAATTAGGCACAACTATTGTTTAGTATTTTCTGAGCTGTTTCTGTGCCATTTCCTTTGTCTTTTGTCACAGCTATTGTATACAGACCATTCAACCAGAGCTAGTACTTCAGTTTTCAAATTACTTATTGATTCATACAAGAGGAAGAAGATGCAAAGAACAGAAATCTTAAAGCAAAAAATATCTTCCAGTCCCAAAAATGTCACAGATTCTTTTTTATTGGATAATAGGGAAGAATAAGTGATGCTGTAACACTCCTTCGACTGTGTTTTCAGGAAGATATTGGAGTGAGCTTCTACTTGAAAACACTGAAACTCAATGTTTTCAGCTAGTTCAGGTGCTTAATTTTCTGAGAAGACCTCTTGCTTCCCAGTTCTTAAACTATACTAATAACATTTCAGTCAAAGTGAGATCATCTGAAGTTTTAAGTCTTAGCATTTGCTCAGTAGAAACATCTACAGGCAAAAAGGAGATTGGATGGTTGAGGTTGGATGCCACAGCTGCAAGGAGGACTGTTCTAGAAAGCAAGGAGGATATTTCATCTGACACTGAGCCAGAGTCACACAGAGAGGGATTTCGGTACAAAGAAGTTATTGACCAATGTTAACCCCACTGTTGTGTAAAGTTAATAAAAGAAATAACAAAACATCTAGAGTCTTCTTGACAAATATCATCAATGCTTCCACAGAAAAGAAATAGCCCTGAAAACCCTAAGTGTTGGTTATAGCATAACAAAGGGAAGTTATAATTCTGTATAAGCTTATGATTCTATGTACGTAAGAGATTCATCATCCTTGCTCTGACCTTATAAAATCTCAAAGAGAACACTGTCTTCTCATTTCTGGCCCTCAAGTAAAAAAGCACTTGAAATTCATTTCTAGCTGAATTTTTCCTAAAGAAAATAGTTATTAAATAATTATCTACAAGATACTCTTGTAGACTGCTAATAAATTTCAACTAGCTTTCTATATTAAATTCACTATTATTTAGCAATAGATGTACCCTGTATTTTCATAAGAAAATATAAGTGAGACATGAATGTAGGTGAGTCATGTTTGTTATGAAATTCTTCATGCCATGGGAAAAGAACGTGAAGAATAAGACTGAAACAGTCTTATGATTTCTTATTAAAATAAAAATTATCATTAAATGTGTCTTGAAACCCAGCGAGGAGATGTCTACCCTCATGTGAGTGCTTCCTAAGCTCCTGCATGAAGCAAGTCTTTCAGGACTGACACTGTTCTTCTGCAACAGAAAGAATTGAGTGCTAAAAAAATAGACCTGGGGGACTGTATGTGTTAAAGAAGCACCTCCCAACTGATTTTCCCAATAGCACCTGAACTCACATTTGTTATAATTTACTTTTTGGGCACTTCTGTCCCAGGACAGAATCACTTTGGGATCCCTCCTGTCCAGTGGATCAATAGATACAAGCAGAGTTTGAGTACAACAGAACAGTGACATAGTTGAGGTATTTGTTCTTAGGGCTGCGTCTCCAAGAGATCAGAGCCCAGCACACATCCCTTCTTGCCCACATCCCTCCAGATGCATCTGCACCAACAGAACATCAGTATCTCACATGTGAGACCCCAGAAGCTGAAGAAAAGCCTTTGGTCTGAATACTTCTTTATGCTTCTATTTTTCAGTTTCCTGATCTCTAGGGTGACTTTTACTTCATCCGAGAATGATCATCCCTCCAACAAGGAGGTATCACACAGAAAACGTTGCCTCTATACTGCACCAAGCTTAGCCAGAATGATCTGAGAGAATGGTTAAGCATACAAGGGACCTCCATAGGCCACTTGGTCCAACCCACCTCTTCAAGCAGGGCTACCTACAGCAGGTTGCCCAGGACCACTGGAACATCTCCAAGCAGGAAGAGATGCCAGCACCTAAACAGGTCACACAAAGCCACCATAGAAGTACTTACATAGTTCATCCGATAGCAAAATTCTAGGGCTTATCCTGTGTTTCCACTTTTTTAGTCATGTGAGAACAGGAAGACAAAATACAAATCATATCCTCTTGTACTAAAAGGAAATAACAGCCCAGAAAACAGAGGTTCAGATCCTGCTAAATTCCATAAGATATGATCCAGATTCTTCTTTAGATATTAACACCACATGAAGGGGATTTTCCACTTGAATGTGGATATTCCAGCCTCTTTGAAACACCAAGAGTTGCTCAGCACAGCAAAAGACCTCAAGCAGCACAGCAGATGAAACCACCTCCAAAGCCCTTCAGATAATCAAAACAAATCTTAGACTGCTTAAAAGGGGCTATTTTGAAGATCATGACAAATACAAAATTAACTCCAGTGGTTAAGCAGATTTACAATTTACAGTTCAGAGTGAGCAAGCTATCAGCAGAGCTTAATCCAAAGGTAAGCAAGTAGCAACTCTGCACTTCAATGTTCATTCCCCTTTTGGTAGAAGGCATCAGTTTAATGATGACTGGCAATGCCTGCACTGAAATCTGTTGAGGAGCCTCTAATCTCCAGGTTTTGCGGGATCTACATTGTAATGCCTAAACTTGGATTATCATTACTCTTCATGTTAAACTGTCAGAGTGCAAACAGCATTGTAGCAAACTTCTGATCAGCATACATTTATTATACTTGTATCTGAGTAATGTTAATGAATAATTGGCAGCTGTGCTATCAGGCAAAACAACATGACAGCATGCTGGTCAGGCTCTGAGCACCTTGATCAAGCTGTAGGTAATACCTGCTTGTTGTAGGAGAGTTGCACAAGACAATCCTTAAGTGTCCCTTCCAACTCAGTTTATTCTAAAGACCAGCTGGATGCAGAAAACAACAAACAATATAGAGTTGCTCTCTATTGGTTTGTCCCAATATTTGAACACAAGTCACCAGAAACCAAAATACAGTGAGGTATACAAGTCTCATAATTTTGCCACATCCAGCATAGCAGAACTTTTCAGTCATACTTCTGCTGATTTGGTCAACTACCTGATTGGCCTTGCTTTCAAATAATCTCCGGTCCTGGCAAAAAAAGAAACACAACCCCAAGTGGATGCTCTTCAATTGTCTTCCGGTGGCTTTGGGAAGAGAACATTATATAGAACATTTAAAAAACACTTTTTGTTAAAGAATTTTAGGAGTAAACTATTAATTCTAGTTTGTCTACCCGCTGATCTGTTAAACACAACATGTGATTAAATTTATTTTACTGTTTACCTGTCCCTAACATCGGCCAAGCCACTGACAACTAGCAGTGAGAGGTGTGGAAGGGAAAAGACTTCTCATAAAGCAGTTCCAAGAAAGTAAGAATCTGTTGTACTAAACAGCATGACCTGGTCTCGATCAAAGATCCCAGCATACAGTTTTTAAAAGATCTGAGTTCTGAATGTGGACTGCAGGAATTACAAGTACTCCTAAACACACCTTGAGTTAGCTAGAAGTTATTTTTTATAGTACTTGCATACAGCTTATAAGAATACCAATGACCTTCTGACCCCTCCCCCCCTCATTTTAGAAATCAGTTTCTGCTAGAGAAGCAGACTTACTGGAGAAATAAGTGCTTTACTCGCATTTAAACCATGTAAAATACAGATTGACTGTGTTTTTAGACACCTCCAAAGTAATTACAGTACAAGATAAAGCACTGGATTCATTAAGAAGCTCTGAAACAATTTTAATGTACTATTAAATAAAGGGAGAAGAAAAGAATGGGCTATAAATTGAATTTTATTACTTGCCTCCTTTGTTGAAGAAACTCCTACAAACAGCTTTTGTTAGTCAACAAAGATCCCTTATAAAGGACAACATTAGATGCCTAATATAAGAACAGATAAAATGCTGGTCTGAGAATATGGGAGGTTCGCAGTGTCTGGCTTGCAACAGGTTTCCTTCCAATAGTAGCCTGTCTGGAGAGATCAGCATCTGATTCTACTTATCTAGCAAATAAAACAGTAGGACATTCACCTTCCTCAACTACCAAGATGGTAGGATTTTGCTAATTGAAGACACAAATAACAGTGAAAAATACTTCAGAGAGTTCAAAATAGCCATACCACAAATAGGACAAAGTCAGAAAAGGAGATTAATATAGAAGAAAGTATTCAAGAAATGAAAGCTCTACCCAAAACTAACTGAGTCGATGAAGAGATTCTCAGGTGCTCAAACACAGCATATTTTATACTAGACTGGGTAATGTAACTGGAAAAAATTGCTGAAGCATCTGCAGCTGTAGGATTGATGTTAGCTAATGCCTGAACGAGCACATCTGTCTGAGATGGCTACAAGGACCACCGGCTTACTCTGGAAATTCACATACAGTTTATTTCTAAATTTAAAAATAATTTCCTGAGAACAACACTGAAGCAAAACAAAGTGGGCTCTCCATTCCCTTACTTATAACATTTGTCCTATGCCTTGGCAATAAGGACAGCAAAAGAAAGTCCCAGGTATCAGATTTAAAGCATGCCTTGAATGCTTATTTTGTCTTTACACATTACTTTACACATTAATTTCCCAAGTGTTTCCCGATTCCTATTTGGTTAAAACATTAGGGTATCTAATTCTTATTTGCTACACAAATTGCTCATTTGCAATCAAGTTTCCATCAGTATTTGCTATTTTATTATTGTGGTTAACACCACTTTGCACTTTGGTATTAACTAGAGAGACATTCTAAAAAGCAACAGAACGTTATTCGTTGAGACTACTGTGGCTCTGTTTTTCTAACAAATGTAATCTCTGTAAAGTCACTAGGTTATTCCAATTATCAAATCCCAGCATCCCAAAGGATTATCAAGCAACCAACTCAGGCTTACAGTTCCACTGCTTGCATTTTTGCAAACACTAATCAAACATGAGATATAGTTCCAGCCTTTTCCTACAACTGGACTGAAGTCTTCAACTCAAGCTCAAATCTATATCGTTCCCACATATAAAGATATGGCTGTATCTGGAGTCCATCCATACTCCTGAGAATCCTATGATCCAGAACACTACCTGTGTACTCCATTATTGGTCACCATGATCATGTAAAGCTTTTTTTTGACCTCCCTTTTCCCTTCCAGCTCTTCATGGCAGACTACCTGGGGAGAGCTGGTCCACAACTCAGGTGTGCTCACACGCTGCAGTAGCACAAGCATGAAACTGATGGTCCTTTCCAGAGGCCAACCTCTACATAAGCCTGACTCAGCATAATTCACAACACCAGGGCAGAATTTCTCAAAGGTCAGAAGATTCAAGTTTGTATGTATAAGTCTTATCTAATACCAAGACTATTTGGTCCTACCTTTGAGAGCAATCTACTGAAGAGCCCAACTTCTGCTCTTGGTTTATGAAAGCACTCTAAGAGAACAGAGCTGTCTCTTACTAACAGTAGAACCTGAAATAATTCACGAATCAATGGTATAGCCATATCCTTCAGTCATTACTATCCATAAGACAGCTTCAGCTAGAGAAACGTACCCACAGCAGGACTTTGGCTTGTGATTTTCCTTACATTTCCCTGAATATTCCCAGATAATGGTACTACCCTTTTGGTTAGAATTACCATTGCTTTGACAGCTGAGTAAGTTAGTCTTTCCAGTGCTACTTCTGCTTTCACCTTCCCTCCCACTCATTACAAATACTGACTGCAAGACTGCAGCAAATAAAGTTTAGTAGTAAGCATGCAATGGAGAATCAGATGGGTAGGAATGAAAAAGTCAGTTATACAGGAAAACAGGAAAGTTACTGAACCACAGACAAGTTTGTATAACCTACCTCTACAAAAGTCAGCTAAAAATTAGTTTACAATCTGGTGAACACAGGGGAATGAATTCTAAGTTTACCAGTCATTTGGGCTGACAGATTAAAAGCTACCTAAAGAATCAGCATCTGTGATAGTCAAATGACAAGCAACTTACAAAACCACCTCATCAAATTTGGCTTTTAATTTTGTCTTTCAGTCTTGTCTTGGATGATTCACAGTTATAAAGATGAGGTTCCTACCCAAGCAAATGGCATTCAATGACCTGAAATAGTGGCTGTTGGAAAGATTTGAGAAGTGTGTGATTCTACATATATCGAATTGAAAGTTTCCTGCAGCTATTAAATTCACAGCCAAGAGTTACTGAAAAATATGGCAGCCAGTGAAAAGATTTACAGTAAATTATCTGTATTTTGAATTAGAAACTTCTAGATACTTAATAGTAATTGCAAAAATGTTATCTCTTGGTAAAATGCACATTAATCTTGTTCTTTCCCACTTGAAGCGAGATCGTTCCCTGGTTATTATTCAACTCTGCATTTCAGCAATTTTCAGTCCTATCTCCTCCGCTACCCTCTATTATTACTGATACCAGGAGAGGTCAGTTGTCAGCTAGTTCTTTCTCTCCCATAGGTCTTACCGATATTAGGGTAGTTCCTACAGCCTGGAACCAAAGCATCCAGGCTGCTTGATATTTTGGGAACCTGCCACATTGCTGAACTTACAGTGTGTCTAAAGTGCTTGGAAGGGGACAAAGCAACCCAGAGCCTGTCTCTGACTACCTTCAGGGGGTAATATGGCTTTTCCCACATGGAAACAACTGTGAAAGGCTGCCCTGGTACTCACAGCTCTGCAAGCTCTCTTTAGCCGTCATCCTGGCAGCATGTGGATAGACAGCAGAAATAAGAGTCACAGCAGAGCTAGACACAGCTGGAGGAGAGCTCTCCTGATTTAATTCATCTTTCTTCTCTGCTCAAAAAGTAGGTGTTGCATGTGCCAATAACTCTATATATTTATAAGCAGTACCCCTTTCACCTTGAACTGCAAAGCTCATAGCTGCCAGCTGCAGCTTGTGATATCTTAGTACATGTTTGATGAACTCTGGAGACATATTCATCTGTTAAATATAGAAAAACTGAGCAGCTACCCAAGACAGGCAGTACAGCATGGAATCATATGCTTGTCAAGGCCACATTTCAATCCCTGACTTCAAACTAATAGTGCTGCAAAGCAAGTGGAACTGCAACACCAGCTGGCTCAGTCCCAGGCTAATTTCTCATACAAATATCCATGTGACAGGAATTAGCTGCTACATTGGGCATTAATTGCTACTTTGATTGGTTTGATGACCAAGAGCATGCCATAAACTCTGTGCCAGAAGTCCACCAATTAGGCTCTGGTAGAGTGAATGTCTTTGTTGCCGTGTTTATGATGCATCCACTGTAGGTGCTTCAGATGCCAGCAAGTTTCCTCAGCACTCAGAGGAACTGAACAACAATCTCAGTACTCTGAAGGAAAGCATGTGGCAGTAAATTACCACTGGCTATTTACACTAGAATTTAGATGATCAAATTGAAGATACATTTTTTTCAGAACTGTATTTGGCAACTGAAATGCATTTAACCATAACATGTTTATTAACAGGCAACAGCACAATTGCCACTGAGAATCTGGCTTTCTGACTTCCAGAAGAAAAGAAATTGAAAGCAAGCTGCAGATTCTTTGCTAATGTACTACTGAAAATACCATGAGATTAAACTCATTCCTTTGCAATTACAAGTAATGGTAAATGGCTAGCACTGCTTTGACTTCAACTGCTTCAAAACGGGGGAAAGAAAAGAAAAAAAATCTATAATTGAAAAGACCGGAGTGGGAATCATTAGGCATCATGATTGTTAACCCTAATGCACAGACACATTTACAAGGCAATTTGCAAAGGAACAAGAATTCTGATATCCTTCTTCTTCCACATCATCCTTTGTCTCTAGCTGTTGCTTTGTTTTTTAGCTTTCAAGATTTTAACTTCACTAAAATATGCCAGCCTCTCTTTGAAATACTAACTCTTTTCCACTTTAAAAATGGTTGGGATCCTTTTGCATACCATACATTCAGGAGTACTGCTGTCCTAATTAGCTTATGTTATGAACAGTCATTTCAGAGGCATAAAAGTTCTTGAAGAAAACATTCCCCTGTAAAGATTAACTGCTTTGTTCGTATTAATACCCAACAGAAAGAGACCAAAAACAGAGGTTATGGTTTGAAGCTCAATTAACTGAATCAGAACTGATGGTACAGGGCAGGGGGGGAAGAAAAAGTGCTGTGTTTCCACACTTACTTTCACTGCCTCCTGTGCTGGGATATTTAAAGAAGTGTCTGCTAAGATCTCACTAAATTATTAAAAGTGTAAAATGTACAGAATCAAAGTAATATGGATTAATAGAGAAATAGTAATCCATATTTTATTACAGTTACTAATGAAATACTTACCAGACTCATTTTCTTCCATGCTCTAGAGCAATTAAAAAGATACAACTCTTATATTAACACCTGGGTTAACATGTCATCTTATATTTGTGTTTGTAGAAAAGTTAGGTATGTAAACTTAATGCCATGAGAATCTTTATGTGGCTTGTACATAAGCTTTTTCGGCTTTCACAACATTATTTTCACTCTTAGTAAATCTTAAAACAAAAACGAGTTGGAGGGAACTGATCCTTAGTAGACAAAAATGAATATGTGCACAGGCATTGGAAAGTATGGAGGGAAAATAATAAAACAAAAATCAATGCAAAGACTTCCATTAACTTCATGACTGAACTCATGACTCTTTAATGACGACTACGAAAAATTGCCAGTGAGTAATAGATTTGTAAATATAACTTGGACTACCATAGAATGGAAAAAAAACCAAGCAACCATTAAAGATCAGCGAATATGAGATTACTGGAAAAATATCAGAAACAAGATGTTGAGAAGATGCAAGTGGATGTAGAGACTCAGTAGTGAGGAAGCATTCCTCTGCACTGACCATGACCAGAAAAAGAAGGGGAAAAAAATGGTAGGAATATCTGCTGTGATAGAAAGCATCTTCTGTCACGCTTGGTTAGTTTAAGATATAACTGATACACAAACCTTATAATCTCACCATACTTAGAAATACACTTAGAGTAAGGGCACATATTTTAAACAGTGAAAAAAAAGTTTAGACATATTAGCCAAGCAAAAATAACTCAAGAGCATGCTGTTGTTCTGCTTATACAAATGGTTCCCATGAGCAAAATAAAACCAGACTCAGAGGGAGTAAGAATACCCACAGCTAATCATCTGGAGATATCTCCACACATGATTTAGGATGTTTTCTTACTATAAAAGGACTACCAAATACTTTGAATCAAACAACAGAGGATCTTCCAGAATTCAAAGAACCATTTGTCACAAACTGAAAACTACACATTTCAATTTTCAATGTGTATGAAGCTTGAGTTCCTGCTTCTTCAAGACCACCACCAGCCTACACACCTTGCTCAGAAACTTAGCAGAATCTGAGGAGTAATTTTGAAATTAGAATGAAAATTGAAAACATTTCTCTAACAACTTAGATTCAAAACCTCAGCCCAAGAAGCAGCTAATACATTTTTGGAAGCTAAAAGGATGAATCAACCTCAGCAGGGGAAGCAGAAGTAAAACACACACAAAATTGCAAACTTTGAGTACTCATGCCTCTGCAAGGGCTGCGTTGGTGTCACAGAAGTTACTTTTGGGGCCTACCAGCAGTTATTTACACACGTACACATTTGGTCAGGGAAGTAAGATCCAAACTTGGACTCTCAGATTATTATGCTTATTGCTGCTTTTGACCTCTACAGTTGTACCACATGGGACAGGCTTGCACCATTCACAGCTGCATTTTCAATCCTTTTCTTTATTTCCAGATTTCAGATTACTGATATAACACACACCTCGAATCTACAACGCACAGTACACAGAACCATAAAAATACATGGTAATTGCACCAGAGAATTTCCTTCTGAAACCACCACCAAAGGACAATATCTCATAGACCATGCCTCCAAACAGATTATTAATTTCTCAACAGAATGCAAGAGCCCTTAAACAAAGGGAAACGTCTGCACTGCAGTCATTATCAGCCTTATGGGCAGATAACACTGGACCTGCTTTTTAGACCTCCTTTTAAAACACACATCCCCTAGTACCAAAATTCCTTCTTTACTGGTCCTTACCTTTCCATTCTTCCTTCTCTCCTCCTATTCCTCATGTCAAAAAAGAATTCTCCCTGCTACCATTAAACATTTTCAATGACAAATTGTTCTTCCAGCTCTGCAACCATAGAGGCCGCAAGGGAGATTTCCACATCGTTTTTAAGTCTGTTCCACACAAGGAAGTCAAAAGCAAAGCTTGGTCCAATCAGGCAGAAATCAACACTAAACACACCACCATCTCCTACTCCCATTATCCGCTAATCACTCATTGATGCCGATTCAAGTTCTTCCTTTATGCTCATGTAAGAATTAGAAAAAAAAAATAATAATAATCCTACCTCAGCCTCGCACTGCTTTCCTTGCCAGTTTTCCTGTTATTTCCTTCTTGTTCTCTCACCTTGACGCCAACGAAGTTATCAAGGCTGTAAACAAAAAAGGACAAGACAATACATTTCATTTAGCCCCCCCAACATAAATAGTTAGCACAAACAACAATCTCCCCCTCACAGACCCGCACCCCACCTAGAAGACATGTCTACTGAGACTACTCCTAGGTCCTAAAGCTGCTATTTATGAAAGTAATTGCAGAGTCTTTAAGCTCTGTTGCAGGGACTCCCTGCAACACATCACAGGTGGAAAATAAATTAGAGGCGCAATCATTAACAGCTGTGTTGAAATGAAAGAAAAGCAGACTTCATTTTCCAGTTCTTAAATAGAAATACAAGAAAATCTATTATTCAGACAGCCAGTGCAAAACATATTTATCAAGATTTGTATTGCTGTAAGTCCTTACTAGGCCAATGAACACACCCAGCTTCACTCAAGGACACTTAGACAGCAGTTATTCTTACAACAAGCTGTAGGAGCTGGAACTCATTTTAAGCTCTTTAAATCCCCCTCTCAGCAGAGAACAATGAGGAATGGGATGCACAAAGTAGAGCCCTGCTCAAAAAGCCATCTTCCTCATGACCCAGCTGCTACAAACCCTCAGGACAAAAGGGAAGAGAAGTTACGACCCCAGACTTGCTCATACATGCTTGTAAAAAAACTAGGACTACACAAGAAAAATAACAAAGGGCTACCTGAGTTACAAAGCACTACGCTTGATCTATCCACGGTGGACAAACTCAAAAGTGTTAGCATGCACAAGCTGCCTTACAACCTTCCTCTGCCCTCAAGAGCACACAAGCCCACCCATTACAACTCCCACTCACCTCACAGATGTCTTCTTTAGGTAAGAACTTAGTGATGAGTCCCTGGTACTACCTCCTATCAAGCCTAGGGCCACAATTACAAACCAAATAGCAGAATTTAAGTTTTCTCTGAGCACACTTCAGACTGCCCACTTAATGAGATGCTAAATGGTCACAGAAACCTGCTGCAAGCGGCCCTTTTATAACCACAGGGCTCCAGGTGCCGTGGCATTACTAACAACTAACGAGTACCACCTGTGATAAAAACCACACCTGAAGGCAACAATACATCAGCTCAGCTCTGGCACTTTTTTTCCTAACATGTTATAACCGTTTAAAATTTGAAGATCTGTGCTTTAATTAAAAGAGTGAAAATGAAGTGATATTTTAATGACTTAAGGCCTTTGAGATATGAGAATCACAGTATCATGGAATCGTTAAGGTTGGAAAAATCCATTCCATTGCGTGTCCAAGATCACCCAGCCCAGTCATTGACCCACCCCACCCCCCATGCCCACTAACCATGTTCCTCAGTGCTGCATCCCCACAGTTCTTGAACACCTCTGGGGATGGTGACTCCACCACCTCCTTGGGCAGCCTGTGCCACTGCAGCACCGCTCTCTGTGAGAAGTTTTTTCCTAATATGCAATGCGAACAGCCCCTAAACAGAAGAATATGAGATGATTAATTCAAACCTGAAGTCTGTGCTCTGGTCAGATATTTGCTGTTGTTGTTTTCTGTTTGTTGGTTTTGGTTTTCGTAGTTGTTAGTTTCAGAAAAGCAAAAGCAGGGAAGGCATTCTTTTTTATCATTTCTGACACACATATATTTTTAATTCAAAAAGAAAAGAATAAATACAGCGTAGAAATGATCACTAAGCTGCATAAAAGCCATTAGCAGCTGCCTGCGTTTAGCTGCAGAGTAAAATGAAGAGACAGCTCTGTGTATTAAGACATACTGTCTGAAACAGCATGTTTCCTCGCAGCTTCACTTCTTTTTCCACTAGGTGTCACTCTGGAAATATTCCTAAATTCTAGAATCCTTTCCGTTGCCTTTTAAAAAGCCAACAAATTAGCGATTTCCCTCAAAACTTCCATTGTTTACAGCCTACTGAAAACAGCAAGTGAATTATACAGAGTGGTACGGAAAATTAGCATTGTTAAATGTGTCACATATATCGCTAATAAAGTTTCATTATTTATACTGTCATCTTGAAAAGCACTTATTTCCTAATCAATCAATTCACAACTAAATAAACAGTCGTATAAGCATACAGCATGAAAGCACAGCACTTCCAAATCAGATTTTCCTGAGATTAAGTGTATGCTGGCTGCTATTAGGAGAAGGAATAAAAGAAGAATACTTCTCAATTTACTCATTTCTCTCCATCTCCCCAGATGTCTACTTTTATTTAAGAAAATGCACATATGTGTTTATTTTAGGACAGTTATTCTTTCCTGCTTGTTTTATTTGCATTTGTTTTCTTTTGTTTCTTTGTTTTTGTTTTGCCTTCACTCCAAAGGTGATCCTGGAATAAGAATTCATAGAATCATAGAACGGCTTAGGTTGGACGAGACCTTAAAGATCATTGAGTTCCAGCCCCCTGACATGAGCAGGGTTTGGTCAGTTCAAGTCACAAAATACTCATATTATTTGAAAAAGCAGGAGATGCTCTTAAAATTAACTGATCTCTATCTGTGGATAGGGACAAAAAGATGAATATATATATATACACATTTTAAAAGAGTTGCTTGAAGCGCTCTGTACCATCTAAATCCAGCTGCAGTCCCACAGACATTCTTTTTAATGTTCACTAAAACTGGAGATGAGTTCTAGTAAACAGATGTCCTTGTCAGAAAATAAACAACAACAAAATAAATTTTAAAATTGGTGCTATCTGGCATGATCTGGAAATGAATAGGAAACAGTTCTCTGTTTTCTTAGTTGCTGCAGGGATGGGTAGATGTGGTACTGGATTCCCATCCCTGGAGACATTCAGGGTTAGGCTGGATGGGGCTTTGAGCACCTGATGGAGCTGTAAGTGTCCCTTTTCATTGCAGTGGGGCTGGACTAAATGGCCTTTAATGGTCCCTTTCAACTCAAACAATTCTGTGATTCTGTGATCCAAGAGTGGAGACCTGCTGATAAACAAAGGGAAATTACCACATCTGCGTGGCCACACAGGACATGTGCCTCAGGGCATGTGATGTGCTCCAGAGCACCAGCTG
This sequence comes from Gallus gallus, assembly GCF_016699485.2. Classification (NCBI taxonomy): domain Eukaryota; kingdom Metazoa; phylum Chordata; class Aves; order Galliformes; family Phasianidae; genus Gallus; species Gallus gallus. The sequence continues at coordinate 25,763,768 of NC_052537.1, read as the reverse complement.
CTCTCCTTCTCAGTCAAAAGTCACTGTCCCTGGAGGAGTTCAAGAACCGTGGAGACATAGCACTGAGGGACATGGTTCAGTGGTCATGGTGGGGATGGGGTGATCGTTGGACTAGATGATCTTTGTGGTGTTTCCCAACATTAATCTATGATTCTATGAAAAGTCAGTCTGTTGTATGGAGCTTTATTTCTGGTTTCTCTCGTAAGAGTTGAAACATTAAGAAGGAAATGCATAGTGTCATTGCCTCTCTTCTTCTCTGCCTTCCCTCAGCCCCCAAATGATTTTGCAGTTAATTCTTAATTATTCATGTTATATACTTGGAAGGGACACATTCGTGTAAATTTCCAGGCGACTATCACAGGATTTATAAAGTGGGTGTAGCATAGAGGTCTGTAAATAGCAGCAGATGTGGTCTGGATGACAGAGGTAGAGCCTGTGTGCTAATGGAAGGAAGATGCCCTACAGAATCAGCCATTCTCTGATACCAGGACCCCAGGCACCTTCTTTGAATCCACTTTCTGACACAATGGACCTTGGAAATCCTCCCTGGAGGTAGAGGAAGCCTTTATCATTGACCAAGCTTCTCAGTTGCAAGATAGTGTCAAAATTTCCCAACCAACCAGGTTAAACTTAGCTTAAAATTCCAATTTGACTTGGAGACAGAAAGTGAAGCACAAGCCTTGATGATCCAAGTATACTCAAAAGTGCATGAAGATAGAGACCTTGCAATCTCCTGCAGACCAAGAGCTAAGGGTAATGAAACTCAGGAGGCTTTACTCAGGAAGGAAGATGAGCTGGCTGAATCACAGTCCTGGATGGAGTCAATGGCAACAGGAGGGATCATACATTCTTCCTTTGTGTTTTGTCACACTGCTATAACAGAAAATCTTCACCTTCACATACAAAGTATTAACTCTTCTTCAGAGCATTGATGGTTTTAAGTGTGATTTCTGTGTTTGTAACAGAAACATAACCCAAAAGCAAACAAAGACATCCCAGTTCATTGGATATTTTTCATTATCCATTATGGTGATTATTAGCCAACACACTACTGAATTTTATTACCTCAGTTCCCTAGAAAAAGACAAATTGGGATAAATTTCCTGGTGAAGAGCTCTTCCCTGCCCCTACTTGAGCTGAATGATGATCTTGGATCTACAGATATAGACAGCCCTTTTCCTCTTCAGAAAGCCTCCATGGCATGGACTGAACCTGCATCAGAGCATAGCCTTAATTGTCAGCCACTGGAATAGTGGTAAGTGACTCTGAGCACAGGCTCCATGCTTGGGCAAGTGTTAACGCAGTCCCCAGTGTACTCATTATCAGAGATTTTCTCCAACTTTCTGCTGCTGGATGAAGTCACTGTGGTCACTTATGTCAGAGGAAGGCAGAGAATCTGGCTGTTTGTCTTTACAGAAGTACAGCTGAATCAATAACCTGTGGAATGAGAGCTTTAGGGTGGATGAAGGGTGTATTATCCTATATATCTGTATTGAAAAGTGCTGGCAACACACTGCTGTTTTGAACAAATAGATGAACTTACCAGGGGGAAAGAGAGACTGCTGATAAAACAGAAAAAAATACTGTACTCAGGAGATGATTTTAGTTCAAGTGCTAATATTTTATACAAGAGAATATTGAATTTAGGGAGAGGCTTATTCATTTATTTGGCTTTTTAACTTTCCAAAGTGCTTTCATTGACTGATTTTGTTTGCGGCAGCTAATATTACTGTCACTGTAACAATATTTTTTCCTTATTTAGCTCTCTTGATGCAGTTTGCCATCTGAAGACGTTTACTTTTTTATTATTATTATTATTATTTTTAAATAAAGCTGCTCTTTAAGAACTCAGAGTTCATTCACACAGGTTGAGGCTGCGTTTGCTCAGATGATACCAAACTGATAAAATCTCAAGAACCATTGTGGTAGCTGAGATCCAAGACCCATTTGCTGCGTGTTCAACTACAACACTAACTGACAAAAGACATTTCCAGAATGGAAACAGGAGATGTACCGTCTTGCTTATGTGTCACCTTTTGCTCCTGTTGTTGATCTTTGAAATTCTTGCCTTTTTCTGTATTCTGTGGTCTGAATGGATTCATCGACTCATTATACTATTATGACAAAAAATGACTTCAAAACCTTCCATCCTTAACAATACCATCTGAACAGCCTAATGCTGCTAGAAACTTTACAGTGTTTTTTTCTCCTGGCAACAACATCAATCTGGTAGGAGAATACATACACAGGAACAGATTTTTTTTTTTTTTTTCAGTTTTGAGGTTTGGTTTTATTCAAATTAAGTATAGTATTGCTGAACACTTCTAATTACCTACTCAGGGGGGCACCAACCCCATAGCGGATATACAACAGAACAGACTCCAGCAACACCACTGTTCTCCCTATTTAAAACCCATCTCATTTAGCATTGTAGTTTCTCTAAAGCTGCAGGACACTTTCTGAGTGGGAGTCCCGCCATTCTGTCAGGCTCAAGAGGAGCAACTATGTTTTGAACTTGAACTATATTTGCTGTGGGCGAGGCTGCAAGGCTAAAACAGCTGTCAGCTTTGAACTCCAGCCTTTGGGGGAGAGGCAAGGAGGAAAAGCTTCTGCAGAACCAAGCTGAATTCAGGGGAAAAATAAATCATAAATTGCTCCTACATCTCTGATAAAATCAGTTTTTGTATCTCAGGAGGGGAAGAGTTTGTGTGTTTCATCTTTCCCTACAAAAGCCAAGCAGACCACCCTTAGACCTGGAGAACTCCAGGTGAGATTCAGCTCACTGAATCCAGCAGAGATTTCACCACTGCAGCAAAGTGTTGTACTTTCAGCTAGAACAGAGAACCAAAGCATTTGACAGCCTCTTTTGTCAATTCAGTCTCAAGGCCTTAAGCAAGCTGTAGAGGTCCTTGAGAATGCCAAAGCATCAGCTACAGCCCCATTGTTCGGTGTGACTCAGTTCTTGGAGTGCGATTGCATCTTAGGTGGCCAAACAGAAGAGGCAGCAGAGCAAAAAAAAAATCATACAGGGAGAAGGAAGACTTTGCTGCTTTGACATCTTAACAGTGCACTGGTTTGAGGGTGCAGACACCAAGCAGAGTCTGCACGTGAAAACACGAGGCCCTAAGCCACGACTACTGTGCTGTAAGCCCTAGAGTGGCAGTCTCTGCTATTCACTGACACACGTAGAACCCAAACTCTAGCTGACATGAATGTAATTTCATGTGTTTTTGTATCATGTCAATATAAACTGATTACTTGACGGCACACAGGGCATAACTGCTTTTATTTATTCTCTTACTTCCAATCATCATCAGTCCATACAAATTTAGAATCTGTCCTTTGGAGATCCTCTCTTCTTGCTGATCTCTCGTGTATTAGGAAAATGGGTATGCAACACATTAACTCCTGCCTTCTGTGTCTGCTTATCTTGATAACAGCCCAAGGATATCTGAGCACTTCTAGCATCCTTAAACTCTTTTAAGAGACTGTTCAATTCTCCCAATTTATGTGGCTCAGATAAACGTAATAAATCCTTTCGTTTGTTTTAGTTGAAATCCTCATGCTCCCTCCACATTGCTCTGTTAATGTTTTCAGAAGCAGCCCTCCCTTTGCGTAAGCTATATCAGCTCTAGCTCCAGTATCAACAAGTTGTAGGGATATTTGTGGAGAGCTGATTGGGATATTCATAAGTCCCTCCTGCCCAATCCCATCTGCAAGGGAAATGGTTTAGCTTACTCCCTAAGTGGCCAGATGTGACCATAGGATAAATGTTTTGCAAATTGAAGGGTCAGGACAGTCTCAGATTCATTACCAATCAGCCCCTGATGTCTTTAGCAGTGCTGATTGCCTGGGAGGAAGGAATGTCTCTCCTCTTCCAACCCAATTTATGAATTGAGTTGGAAGAGAAGAGAGAGTGAAACAAGCCAGAGCTGATTGCTCTGGCACTTGAAAAGCTGCCCGGATGCCAGTAGTATCTCTTCTTGATCTGGGCAGCTTGTTCCAGAGATTTTGGGGGCTTTAAACACTTAGGGATTAGCATAAGGGTAAGGGAAGAGCTGGTGACATTTTGTGCAAGACACAATGGATAGACACTGGTTGCTGTGGGATAGTATCATGGGAACTTGTTAACAGGATGATGGATCTGCCTAAGGGAGCTGGGCTTGGCTACTATTTCTGTGATGTAGTAGAACTAATGATAGATGCTGACGTAGTCTAGTTTTCCAAAGTATTGTTTTCCTGCTGATTTATGGTTGCATATCCAAGCTAAAATTAACAGCAGCCTTAGCAGGAAGTTTTAACCAAACTGGTGACTGCACCATGTTTCTTAACTCCAATCACTGAACGGATCAAAAGAAGAGACAGAATTCCAAGTGAAGCAGACATCAAAGAACAATCAGGGGTTTTACTGAAATCACAGTATTTTCAACATTCAGGGGGTTAAGCCTAAGATCTATTGTTTCTAAGCACTGCAAACCCAGCTGCATCCTTCAAGGATGGGATTTGGCCTTCCCCACATCTCTTGGCTATAGATCCATAAAGTATTGATCTCAACCTGCCTAAAACAGAAAGGAAAAGTAATAGAAAAGCTTCTGCGAGCCAGAAGAATGATTTAACAGGTGCTGAGAATAAAAAAAATCTTGTTCATCATAGTGCTTATGGGCTAAAATTATCAATATCTTAAATTGTTGGGTTTTTTGTCTGAAAGCTTGTAGTCTAACTTTGTACATATCATCATTCTGTTTAGGTAAGTTGCTATAAGTTAGTGTAAGACAGAAACTTCCATTAGTGCTTATATAACAACAACAACAAAAAAACATCCAGCTTTCCTCCAAGCAAAATGTTTGGGAAGCAATTTTGATTATTTAAAAAAGAAAAAAACAAAAAAAAAAAAACAAAACAAAAAAACCACAGCATCTTATTTCTACAATTTCCAGAACATCTTTTTCATGATTTATAAAACAACTTCTCTTTGTAAAACGCTCAATTACACACATCTATTGTGCACAGAACAATGACAAAAAAAAAATAAATAAAAATCCAAATACACCCTCTCCAAGTATTTATGAGAAAAGTTTGATTTTTTTTTCCACCTAAATTCTCTGTTCTCTCTAGATTGTACTATGATCTTAAAAGCACAAGGCTTCCCTTGTGTTACAAAATACACCCTTCACTCTCTGCTAAAGAGGGGAGACCACTGTTCTCAAAGCAGGACTTGTCTTGCCTCACTGAGATGTTCCTTGATGATAAAGCTACCAGTCAGAATCACTGTACTTCCCTTTCTTCCTGTAAATAAGAGCAGTCCAACTCGCTTCTTATTTCCAGAGATGTGACAGCAATTTAATTACCTAACTTTCTAACTGGCAACACCACTATCCCTGACAAGCAGCAGCAACAAGCATTTGAATGAATTATTTCACAGAATGAGGATTTATAGCACAGCTGAAGGATCTTCAGTGCAACATCTACATTCAATGCAACATATTTTTAAACACAGAAGGGGAAGCAGCGCTTGAGGTAGTAAGCTCAGATAGCTTTTCAGTGTTACAAATACATCAGCAATGGGTACTTAGTGGTACATCAGCAGAGGACAACATGGATCAGGCTCCGAGAGGCAGGAACTGTTCTGCTGGCTTGTGGATTCCCAGAATCCATTCACCAAGGAGAACAATGAGTAGATCCAGAGAAAATACAGACAAACATACTGATAACAAGCAATATGTTAGCAAGCTATGGCAACATCTGAAAGGTATCCGTGGAAAACAGACAGTAGCCAATATAATGTGAAAAAAAAAAACAAGGAACATGTATTTCTACAAAGAATTTCAATTAACATGATAAAGACAGCTCACAGATTAACAAAATTCTGAGGAGACAGAAGATTGCCACTTGCTGTGATGTTAGGAGCATCCCTCAAATGTGAGGATCCAAAAATATCCATGTGCTTCAGTCCTACTGAACTCAACAGGCTTGTCTCTTTAAACAAGAAACTGAAATATTGAATTCTCTGTCAATCTGAGCCTTGTGCTCCTCTGCAGCAGGAGCTGTGTAAAAGAAGACGGAATCCGCCTAACATTGGGAACTTGACTGAGCGGGTTAACCAAAGCTGCCATTAGTCCAAGGGGCACCTCCAGCAGCCAGGAAGCGGTAAAACACCCCAATGGTCGTCTGCTGAACCTGTTTCTGGGTGTGCTTCTCAGCCTATGGAGGAAGCATTTGCATTTTCACCAAATGACCAAAGCTGGGTTATTTGAATTGACCTCCTTAGACATATATATATATATATATCTTTTTGCCCTTTCTTATCCAGACATAGAGGACATACCCAATCGCTGCCATAGGATTGCAGGAACCCCGCAGATCTGTCTCTTCTCCACTGAATATCTACTTAATCACAGAGTGAGAAAGTTTGCAATAGAAGTGGTTGGGAAAAACCAACAGTATAAGATAAGTTGGCACAATGGCATAGCAAGAAGTAAGACCTGATTCTGCTACAAAGCCAGTGAGAAAAATCACTCGAGTTTCTACTGAGCTGCGTTCCTTTCCAAAATACTCTTCATAGCCAAGTGAAACCTTTCCAGACAAAAGCTCTAACAAGCTATGCAGATTCATTAATAGCTTTAATCAATTGATAATTTCTTACTCTATTCCTTCTGAAAACCTCCTGCCCAGCTACAGATATGAGGTCTAATCCCCAATAACAATCATAGAATCACAGAATCCTTACAGTTGAAAGGGACCTTTAAATGTCATCTAGTCCAACTCCACTGCAATGAACAGGGACATAATGAATGCAGTAATATATTGAATTTAATAATTGTTTCAATAGTCTTTGCAAGATGAAACAAATGCCTTATTATCACTATAACTTGTCTTGTACTAAGGAAAAAAAAAAAAAAGGTAGAGATGACAAATTGCATGTATGTTATTTCTATCAAAGGAAGAACTAATAAATGTGTAACTCTTGAAAATAAGACCAAATACACCCCATAGCAAACAGCCAGGCTTTCAGGACACTTGCCAGTCTGGCTGGGGCCATCTTGCTCAGGTAGTTGAGGAGAAGGGCATCTCCCAGAGGCAAAATGTTAAGCAGGTTACTTTGGCATGCAACAGGCTAGGAAGAAAGTACATGAAACTCAGACTTAATGCCATAGTTGTAACACAGTTTAAAAACAAATATTTTTTCAGAAGTTATAAGCGATCTTGAGGAGCTCAGACAGTTGTCTCCTCAGCGCAACACACTGATTCTCAAAAATAAAGTCCTCTGCAAACATTTCCTATCTTCTGGCTATAAAAACACTTTGAGTGATAAACCACCACTTTGTGTCATTTCACTGTCACTGGAAATTGGGACCCCTCTTTTTTTTTTTTCCATTTAGACAATGACTTGCCTAGAAGCATTTGAGCAGTCTGAGTTTTCTAATGGATCGTACTGATTATTAAGGACTTTGCTTGGAGCTGTTGCCTTCAGTTCTCTAAAAGTATGCTTTCATACACTGAGATGTTTTAAGGAGTGCACAAATGATCATCCAAAGATGAGTATACTTAGACACCGAAACACAATCTCCTCAAATTTTTGCTTTTGCCAAGAATGACAGGAGTAAAAACCTACATTTCTAACTCAAAGTAATGCTGTGAATTCATTAAGGTTCATGAAGGAAACTAAAGTCTCCAGATAAACATGTCCTGGCACGCTCTAACTGTTAATGGCAGTTCACCCCAGACGGGTCATGCAGAGAGATTTGCTTCCTAAGCTTATGTGGAGATACCCAACCTGACAGCATGCACAACAGACACCGTGTATGCTCAAACTAAAGGACTAATACAGATTCGGATGAAATTTCCTACCTCTTCAGGGCCAGCTCCATGGCCTAGATAGAGGCAATACAAAACCTACTAATAAAAAATGACAGAAAAATACAAATCAGTAGACCTCCTGCATCCTCTGTGGTCCAAATGAAGAGTTAAAAAAATGTACCATTAGTAGCTCAGAACAGCACATTTTCCTTGTCAGTACTATTGGCTGTAATAACAAAAAAATATGTAAATTTGTCATTAAAAACACTGGTTGAGGCTTAATGCAACAATTATTCCTCTGAATTTGGTTTGATTGCAGAGAGCAAGTTTGTTCAGCACAGCCTCAAGCTTTCATCTGTTAAAGGTCACTGGCTGCCCATAATGACCAGAATGAGGAAATAAGTTAGTCTCCTGGCAAGCACTATTGATAACAGCATTTGTGGGTACTGCAGTAGTGCTTGGGAGCACTGATCAGGGCAGGCATTACGCTAAACGAAGAGGAGAAGAAATGAATATTGCACTTAGCAAAACTGCAACGTACCTGCTGCTTGATCTTAAAATTGGCCTTTCCTCAGATCCAGAAGCAGCCTGTGCATTCTAGGAAAAAAAAAGTGGTCTCGAGAGACTGTGCTGAAAGAAATTTCTATTCCAAGGGAGTTTGAGAAGGACCAGGAAAAAAAGCTCCATTTGGCAAATGCCAAACCTTGAACTTTTATTCACAAGAAAATCAGTTACTGGTTTTATAGCTCCAGGCTCGAGATCAGATGCACCCCAGAGTATGTGATGAAAGGCAAATGGAAGATTAGACCAATCTAATTGTTGATAGGACAAGGGCAAATGGTTTCAAACTATACGAGGAGAGATTTAGATTGGATATAAAAAAAAAGTGTTTTTACAATAAGGGTGGTGATGCACTGGCACAGGTTGTCCAGAGAGGTGGTGGATAACCCCATCCTGGGACAGGGCTCTGGGCACATCATGTAGGCATCCCTGCTTATTGTAAGGGAGTTAGACCAGATGACTAGAGTCCTGTTAAGAGTCCCTGCCAAGTCAAACCCTGCACATAGCAGGGAGGATGAAACTAGATCATTATGGTCCTTTTCAACCCAGGCCATTCTGTGATTCTATGATTCAAACAATTCTATGATTTCTACTTTCTCTGAATGGCACCGCAGTGTTCAGGATGGGTGCCACTGCTTTGCAAAAGGACCAAAATAGGGTTTACTAAATGCAGCACACATGTGCCTACTACAGATGTTTTTATTACAGCTATTTCATCTTGCCTTTGAATATTTTAGTTTATTTATGCACTGAGAAAATTGATTTTACACAAGACAATTATGAATTGATACAAATGACTCCTCATAAATATGAATGATGTGATGTTTTCTGAACGGGCGATACTACAAGACACAAATGTACTCAATAAGCATGCTTTTTTGTTGTCTCTGTGTTGTGTTTTCTGTTGTTTTAATTTAAAAGTCTGTTAATTTGTGTCTACTGCATGTTCTTGGTGAAATCTATGCAGCGTTTGATATTATTGGGCAGCTTTCTTTCTGAGTGGTTTTCCCAGCAGAAGAGCCTTGAGGTGTGTTTTTATTCCTAAGCCTTATTTCGACTGAGTGACAAGAAGAGTTCTTCTCCATCTGGTGAATTTGCTCAGGCACACTGATGCAGTCTCTAAAATGAAATTTATAACAAAATATATGCTTTCTTTTTAATTTTTTATTCCTCTATAAGTAAATTTATCATGAAAGAAGAGGTAGTCTGTCTGGTTTTCATCCACACAGCAGATGGGCCTCTGTTCCTACCCACCCCAGGTAAGCAGAAACTCATCTGATACTCTGGAGACTTGGGAGTGATCTGATGTAGTCCTCAAGAATTGTTCACAAGATTGACCCTTTTAGTACAAAAGGGCCCCTTTTGTAGGGACAAAAAGACCCTTAGTACAAAAAAACCCTTTTCTGAGTTTTTTTTTTCTTCCTTTCTTATTTTTGTCTAAAACTGGAGGAAGATCACCTCCAGACTAAGTGTTCTGCAATAACTGCCTTGTAAACTTGGCAGCAATGTTCTTTAAGAACCTTCGCCCTCATTTAAGGACCATAAGAATTATAAAAGGCCAAGCACTTGCAGAAATTAACCTTCTGATCATAATGTAGACTGTGTTATTTACATTATGGACCCTTAGTTACTTTTTTTTTTTTAACAAGTCCCATTTGTGTTTTGAGAGTTCTTTGATGCTCTACGCTCTGCACTCTTCTACTGCTGCAGTGCTAATTCACAGATGACTTTCACAAGGAGACCAAGTCAGAGACTCAGGCTTGTGGGAAACAGGATTCTAACAAAGCTATGCCATGCCTTTGCCAATTCCCAAGTTGCAACCTGCAATCATCACGGATTACATGTACCCCGCTAGAGCTACATGAAGTTTCTAGAGCCCAGAGCTCACCAACCCTCTGTAGACTCTTAGCAGAGGCTGCTCACTGAAGTAACAAGGATGTACTTCAAGAGTCAAGACAAACATTAGCAGGTAAAAATTACTGTAAATATACTGGTACTTTCATCTAGTTCCCCAAATTAAAGGAAGTGACAGAAAACTACAACAGGAAGTGTACTTTCTTTTCCAGAAGTGTTGCTAATAAACAGCAATAGCCAAATCATTTCACACTGAGACAGTACAAATTCTATCAGAGGCAAACATTAATTTTTAAGCAGCACAGGCAGTCTTGGGATATCTCTACAGTAGAGATTATCTTTTCTATAATTGAGATATTTCATCAATTGCAAGGATTTAAATTTTAAAGGATTAAACCTGTAGAAGACAACATGCAGGGAAAAGTAGCATATCAGAGGCATAGATCTGAAGGAAAGTACTGATAAACCAGGTTGATCTAACTTGGAAATAAACAGGCAGATTTGCTGAAAGCAACGAAACAGCCCAGAAAAGCAAACAGAATGCCAAGATGATTTTCATCAGTTGCAAAAAGCCACAGTTCCAAACACACTTTAAGTGATCTTCTCAGAGACTTTCACAGATGTGTATTTTTTCTATTTCCTATGTCAGATGAGAGAAGTCCACCTTCAGTGCTAATTGATGGTTTTATTTTCATTGGTAAACTTTTGAAGCAGAGAGCTGCATCAACCTTTGGTTCCTAATCACCAGGTTGGAGATCTGAAATAATGGCAGAACTGAATGAAATAATTAAGCCTAGCCTGGTTCTGCCTTCCCCTCTCATCCATCCCACTGACTTCCAACATGGGTCAAAAAGCATGTGTCAGCTCCCTCCTTCAACCCACATCTCCCTTCTGCACAACTATTTCTTATCTCTCTGCTTGTCTCTCCAGAACCTGAGTGGTTGACATCTTTCAGAGCTGTCTGCTGATAGAAAACTGTACTTTTTGAGGAATTATTTCAGCAGGAGTGCACAGATTTTATGAGAAATTCACTGTTCAAAGAGAAAGCACACACAATCACATCCATATATGTGAAAAATAAGATTTCTACACTTTTTTTTCCTGAATGTGAGCAACATACTTCCCTTTGGATATAATGCTGTGATGAATCACAGCAATGATGCTTCAATTCTGAAGATCTCTGCTCTGCTTTATAGGCCAGACCTTATTCTAGAAATCCTTCTTTTAATCTGAACAGAGATAAGGACATAAAACAAAATGAATTTATGAAGAAAAAAATAAAGCATTAGAGGAGCTTAATAAAAGCAAATTAAAAAAAAAGACAAACCACCCTCTAGTATGAGGGTCTGTCTTAAAATAAACTGAAACATAAAATGTATATATCTGTAGCTCGTCCTTCCCAACATCTTCTATCCAATGTCTTAATTAAGGCATAAGGTTGCATTATACATAAGCATCCCACATGACCCCAATTCTCCTCCGCCAAGATCTGCCATGCTGCATTATCTTGCTTCCTGTCACACTGCCCGCAAAGGGCCTTAGCCTCCATTTGTGAAATCACCCCCTCGTTGAACATTAGCTGATCAAGCATCTGAGAGAATTGGTTATTTCTCACTATAGCTGTGCAGCTCGCTGAGCCCAGGCCCCAGAGGTAAGCAAAGATGCTGAAGTCTGCGTGAGCCTTCCTGTGGCCTCATAAGCCACGATCTGCTGTGCCACAATGGGACCAATGTAGATGGTTTCAGTGCATATCAATTTGATCCGTGGAAATAAAAATAAGTGGTATTTTTGTTGTTGTTGTTCTTGTTGTAAGCTGCTCTGCACAGCCTTCTGAACTTCTGCTTACCTCCAAAATCATCAAGATATAAATTAGGCACTTTTAAAAGACAGCTGACACTTAAATCCATGTCATTCGCTTATTCCAGGAATAGCTGAAGCTATTGATCAAGATTTCCCTAGGTCTGATGCCTGATTTACCAGACTAAAGCTCCTTTGATTCTATCTGTGTGCCTTCATAGAGGCTGTAAAATTCACCTTTAAATAGAACAAAGATAAAAGCTCAATCCTGGCATGGCTGTGTGCAGCTACAAATAACACTAGATAAATAATATTAACAGCAACAACAACCAGACTGAAAGAGATATTTTAACCCTAAATAATAATGATAACTTGACTGGAAGAGATACACAAAATGTTATTTGTATCTTAGTGCAGTATCTACCTCTTTTTTTTTTAAATGCCTTCCTCCAAATATAGCTGGGAATTATCTGTATGTGTGTATGTATTTACCTGAGTCCAAGTAAACAGATAATTCAGGTATAACTTAAATGCTCTAAAAACCACAAAGTAGATTTTCAAGACATGCAAGATGACTAAGAAAAAAAAATCAAAATGAAAAATCAGAAGTGAAAAAAAAAAAGGTAACCATGTTAGAATTAACATGTTTGCATAGCAGTTGTGAATATCACGGCACACAAAACTTCCGGAACCATCAGACAAAAGCATACTTTCCTTTTAAATTGTCTAACATTACATACACAAACAAACACACGTTTGAGTCACGTACATACACATCTTTTAACTTTAACAACTAAAATTTGGCTGCTGATGCCCCTGGATTTAAAGCTCAGAACTCTAATTTACAGAAGAGAATGCTTTGATTAGGTATAATAAACACAACAAAAACCCTGCTGAAAATCTGAGTTCCCATACATTTTGGGTACTGCTGAAGTTATTAAAGAAGCGAAGGCACAAAGGTGCTCCTGTGCTTTTTATGAAAACAGTGGCAGTTATTTGATAATACATAAATTTGATCTAAAACCATTAAGCTCCCAAATATACCATTTCTCTTTTTTCAAATTAGACCACAATGTTCTCTTCTCACCACTGTTAATCAACCTAATACCTACATCCCACCTAGCAGTTATTTATTTACTTTCACAAATTGCTTGTTCCCTCCCTACTCAATGAATGTTTCTTCAGAGCCAATCTCTATTGCAGTGCTGCAGCAAAGAGGACATTGCTGTAGGAAAGAAACACAGCATAAATTTGGGGACTACAGTAATTTCTTGCCAGCCCAAGGCATTCAAACTTCATCATGTCTCCAAAAGCTCATTTTAATAGAAATTGGACTTGATTGGTCAAGTGAACGGTCAGACAGAGTCAATATACATGAGGGAAAAGGAAGAGTTTTTAAAACTGATCAAGCAGCCCCAGTGATGCAACATGTAAACTAGGAACTTACTGCCTAAGATTCACAGAAGAGATTGATGCTGTTGAAGAAGAGATGCAATTAACTAAATTAATGAAATCAGGAAGCCACACCTGCTCCACACGCCTGAGTCATTCCTTTGGCTCTGGCCCCAGCTTGGAAAGGTGAATTAACAAATGATGGGTTTAATGTGGGATATGCACAGTAAGTTGGTTAACATATTGTGGAGATCAGAGACACTTCTGCCTCTGGAGGCACAGTCAGTCTTTGCAAGGCATTATGGTAGGAATCCTCATTCTGCTGCTGAGTAAATGTTTCTTTGTTTTTAGATGTTTCTCAAAACAAGGCTGTACCAGGCACTCTGACTGAGTGTTATCATCCCCAGCCATAGGCAGACACTATTAGAAACAGACTTTGAATTGCTACCTCCTACTCAGCTCCAAAGCCAGACAGCTTTTCCCTCCATGGGTAGATTAGAGTATTTGGGAGGCCCAAGAGGAGAAAGCACAGGTCCATCAGTGCATTTGTTGTCAGTATCTTAGTTCCACATTTCACATTTGGAAGCAGCACCTCATCCCATGGCAGTGCAAGCAGCACTGCATGAGTAGTTGGAGCCACGCTGCTCCACTGTGCCCAGCTGCACTGACCTGGTTGGACCGTGGCCTAGGGGATGGACCAACCCAACTCAGGAGCTGTCGCATGGTGGCAAGACAGATAAATGTGAAGCCATGTAAGACTGGTGGCAGAAAAACAGCTTCTCCACTGACATTTTCCAGTTCATATGAAGATGCTGCCCGCTGCCACAGATGCAAATGAGAATGATAGTCCCTGTCTCATCATTTCTTAGAATAATGTAGGTAGCACATCAACTTAAAGCTGAGTAGTGACTGGAAGGCTGGTCAAGAGGACTAGATCAGAAAGTAAAAGATGTTGACACCAGAATACCCATTCTTACACAGCAGGTTGGCATCTGCAACAGTTTTTAGGCTTCTCTGAGACCTGTGTTGTGTTTATAAACTTTATGAGCCTGATTGCAATTCATTTGCAAGAACCTCAAAATCACCAAATCTCATGGAATAATTCATTTCCCTCTAGACTGGAGATATATATATTCTTTAGCCCTCTGATGTCTTAATTGGCAGAGCCCAACAAGATAGTCCTGTCTGTAACACAGCCTACAGCAGAATTACTCTGAGGAAGAAATACAGAGTTAAAAAGAATGCCTCTTTCTACCATCAGTGCTTCACAAATAGTTACCAAACTTATGCAAATCAAGTTGACTTGAGAACTGGAGTCACTTAAAGACAAATACAAGCACACAGAAATATGCTGACGGCAAAAGAGATGATTATCAGCCTCACAGCAGCCCCAGTCAAGACTGGACGCTATATCAGTATATAAAGAGAGATTGTTTCTGCCAGGAAAAGCTTAGAAGTAAAAGGGTAGGAAGAGTTGTAGGGGTATGCGCACGTTCATGAGAGATCCCTACAAAAAAAAAAAAGAACTTAATGCAAACAGTGAAATAAACTAAGTAGTCCAAAGTTGCTTGGTGAACTGGAATTTCTTGTGCAAGAGAAGCAGAGTCACCTGTGTTTGGACTAGACAGGACAGGGATGCCTCAGACTCCCTGCTGTTTCGGGTATCAACTGTCACTGTGCCACCTGTGTTCTCTCATCTGAATGCATATGGTAAATTTACACTCTTTCATATAATCAGCACAATGGGAAAAAAAAGTCTTTCTTCCTTCAGTGTTTAGTAATCATTCAACTGCCAATGGACTGTTCATAACCAAGTTTTTTCCTACCATCATTGTCCTTCAGTTTATAAAGCTCTTCTTCCTCCTTTGTGCTTAATCCTCTCTGATGCATTTATTTAGAGTAATCCTATCTTCTCTCAGCCTTCAATTTGCAGGCTAAGCAAGCTAAGCTCTTTTCATCTTCTCCCAAAAGCACGCACTCCATTCTTTGGTAGTCTCTCTTTGCCCTTCTCCCCACTTCAGTTGATCTTCTTGAACTTAAGTGACAGAATTATATTTATATATATATATATATATATACACATTCCTGGACAGTAGCTACTTACCTTCTACATGCTGGTAAATCTCTCCCCAGTACACCACTAGAGCTACATTTGTCTTTTTTCACGTCAGCTGTGTAGCAGCAGGTTTGAGTTTCTTCAGTGATTTCCTCCCGTAAGAACTGAGGTTCTTCTCTCTTTCCAAAGGACGTGTTCTCTGATTACAGTAAGGACTCCTGCATTACTCTCTAACAAATGGCTTAGCATTACTGAGATTAAACTGCTGGTGAGCCACATCGTCATCTGAAATGCAGAGGGAATCTTGACTCATTTCATTAGCTAAAATGAAGTGACCTCGGATTTCCAGACATGTAACAGATTCATCTTTGAGCAGCCTCCTGGATGAGCTATCTACAGCTACTCTGTAGGCCATTAAAAAGTAGTGTTCATAACATATTGTGTTGCACATAACGTTCTGCAAAGAGAGGGTGCTTTTGCCATGACATATGGCACACAATGTAAATGAACTCCGGTGTAACAAATTAAAAAGCTTTTACAGCAACCTCTAAATACTATTTATGGCTCCCAAGTGCTACCTAGGCTGGCCACCAGTCAAATAATTACAATCTCTACACCAAGTGCCAGGGTGCATTTTGTTGACTAACTGCTTCTACAGTGAGCTCTGCAATCTATTTCTATGAGATATACTTTCCACATACCACCATCCATTTTGACAGCAAAATTGCAAAAGCTCAATGTGTTACTAGGTGTCATTCAAAGAATGGAGTGTGTAATGAAGTGGCCATTTTAAAAGCTCTCTTATCATCTTTCCTTAACACTTGCAGCTTTTGTTGTAGCAAAAGAAACTCATAATGACAAAGCCTCTCCAGATTTTGCTGGAGCTGCCCGTCTGTCAGCATGCATTGGAAAACCTGCTGGATAGGGTTGCCTGCATATCCAGAGAAGGACAAAAAAAAAAAAAAAAACTAGTGAAAGGTCTGGAGTACAAGTATCACAGGGAGCAGGTGAGGGAACTGGGATTGTTCAGTTTGGAAAAGGGGACCTCAGATAAGTCATCAAGGGAGACCTTATCACTCTGCAATTGTATGAAAAGAGACTGAGGCAAGGTGGGAGTTGGCCTCTTCTCTCAGGTAACAGTGATAGAACAAGAGGGAAAGGCCTCAAGCTACACTGGGGAGGGTCAGCTTGGATAGTAGGAAAAATTTCTTCACCAAGTGAGTAGTGAGCAATTAGAATGAGCCACGGAGGGAGTCAGGGGAGTCACTGTCCCTGGAGGTGTTCAAGAAACATGGATGTGGCACTGAGTGACATCATTAGCAGTGCTGTCAATCAGTGGTTGGGCCAGATGAACTTAGTGGTCTTTCCAACCTCAGTGATTCTATGAAATGTGGCAAAAGAAGATGTTCCCACCATTTTGTAAGGAAGAAGAATCTGACAGAACACATGCAACTTCCTGAAACATTTGTGTTCAACAGAAAATTCTGTTCATTTGCATTTAGAAAAAGTATTTCTTCCAAGAAAAGATGAACATAAACAGATTATCACCAACTTTCAGTTCTATTCCTGGAAGCTTGCAATAAAAACTTAAGATGACCTCTTTTCATCATATAAAGAGATTTACTTACTAAATCTTTTTTTTTTTTTTTAAGTCACAAATCAGAGCTATTTGGCACCCAGGGTAATCTCCCTGCTTGTCCCACATGAGCACAGCAAAAGGTAAAGAAGGTAAAGCAGTGTAATGACCACTTCATGGCTCTCAAAGTACTCTATTTGTCACAGGAAAATTGCTGCTTGTTTTTCTGTCCTTCGTATATTAAAAAAACATTATACCAGTATTGCTGTATACCTCTATGCTGATTATGAAGAGAAAAGCAAGCAAGAGGCACAGCTTCACTATTAGAGATCATGCTTTGCTTTGAGGTGCGCATACCAGTGCAATTGCTGCATTGCTTTATTACTAGACTATCCTCCCTGAGCTGTGTGCAAACCTGTCAAATCCATATCACAGCTTTCCACAGTTAAAGGTTTACTGTCAAATGAGCTGCACTGGTTTGTGACCAAATTGCCATGACATTATGGCTTTACTTTAGTAGGCACTGGCAATACATTCATCAATCATGGCCACTATATTTAAACTGGAAAACACTTGTCCTACTGTCTGACTTAGACTAGTGTAACAACATTATTGAGATACTTCCATAGCAAGTGAGAATATTTTTTTGCTATTTTGATGCAGAGAATTTTGCAAACTGTAAATAGGAAGAATGGAAGAAAAAATGGCAAAGAATGTGCAGTTCTGTTTTATTACGCCGTTATTAATTAACCATTTTATAAATTGGTGAAAGAGATGAGCTTTAAAACTCCTGTGCCAGAGGAGACAGTGTTCTGTAATAATTTAGGAAATACTCTGCCTTCAGTTACACCACACATCCCTTTCTTTCAGACAGTCTCCCTCAAAAAAATAAAATATCTAGAATGATACTATAAGAAAAGCTATACTTTACAAAGAACAAAGGAAGCAGAAAGATTTCTGAAGCCCCATTCCAGAACCCTAGCTCAAAGGGAATTTATAAGAAAAAATCATTTTATTCTTCTGTTTGTGACTAGCAGTAGGCTTCTGTCAAAGCCCATCAGTGCTGCAGGTCAATAATTCAGGGTACTTTGGGCTGTGTCTATCAGTGTATCACTTAGAACAAAATACTGTTTACAAAAGGGAAAGCTTCCCACAAATCACAGTCCAGACACTAGATTTTGTGAGTGTCTAGACAAATAGGACCATCACTGTGCCAGTGTTAATAAACCTTCACATATTCCAGTAAACACTTGGTGCTCCATCTCTCAGTCAATCATTTTTAGTTCCTAATGAGAATGCTTTTAACAGTCAAATACCAACAGTTAACACCAATTTCCTTAACTCAATATCCCTTTGCCAAGCAAACAGCTTCGGTCTACTGTTATGCATGGTGGAAATCTACATTTTCCATCATCAGCGACTACATATATATTTGAAGGACTAAAGGATTTAAAAAGCTTAAGGAGAAAATATTCTTTGTAGCTGACCTGAATAGCCAAAAAGTTAACACTGGCAAGCAGAGGTTGAACTGAAAATACAGTAATTAGAGAAAATATAAAAATTTCATAGAAAAATGAGTGCATGAGTATAACAGAAATTAGTTTATACCACTACAGAGATTAATAGCATGTTTTCAGTGCAACAGCAGAATAGAGGAAGCTTTTATACAAGGCTCTAATTCCTCTAATATGTTGTTAATGACGCTAACATGTCTCCAGATGTCAGTGGCCTTGTACTTGAGAAACGACAACTGTACACTTAGTTTCATAAAGTAGTGTTTTACAGTTAATCTGTTACATATATACTACACAAAATGTTCTGGCTGAACATTTAGATATAATTTATTAATTTCTTATTTGGATTAAAATAAACTGGATTTTTATTCTGATTAAATATTTATGAACAATTTTCTGTTATTTTGACCAGTCTAATAGCAAACTAATTTGGATCCTGAGGGTAGTAGATAAAATAACTAAGGCTATTTTAACTCCGTAACTGGAATACAGCAGAAAATTACCAATTACACTCTGAAGACAAACTACCAGTAGATTTTGTCATCTTTAAATAAACACCAATTTAAGTCAAATAGGTCTGAAAATCATCATATGCTAAGCAGCAGTTATACTGCTGTCTTTAATAGCAAACTAACAGGAGGCAGCTCCTAAGAGGTCTGTGAAATACCTGAGTACATTTTCTGCTTTCAGTGGATTAGGGCAGAACTGCTTCCAATGTAGTACAGGTGTACTTCAAGAAACAAGAGACACGGAGAAAGAAATCCAGCAGTTGCTGTTCCAGTGAAAGCAGAACTTTCATTTTATCCTTACATCCACTTCTTCCATCAGATCCGGGTAACTGAATTTAAGGTCCTCATCCTTAAGAATTAAGATCATAACAGTAAAATAACACTTTAAAAAAATATGTTTTATCAGTGGATATATATACATATAAAAGTGTTTATACAGAATAACTATTGCCTGTTTAATAGCAGGGCTATTTATATTGGAAGTTGTATCTCATTATAGGTTAAATACACAGTTGCTTTGGATCTAACTTCATCATTTGAAGAATGCAATTAAGTAGTAGTCTCAATTGTAAGAAGCCTATAATTACTGTATGGACTTGGAAAGTGGGTTAACATTGCTCTGTAAATGGAAGAGCCTTTACCGCTCCCAACATTAACACTCAGCAAACACTTAAATTGGTGACAATTTTTCCTTTTCTCATTGCCTGACTTTGTCTTTAGAATGGAAAATGAAGATTTCATAATCACAAGAGCTGTAAATTTGAGAGTTAGCGGGAAGACATTAACACCAAGTTCAACATGTAAATCCAGCCTGCAAAACAGACCCAGACTGTATTGATATCATGCACGCTCTCCATATTCCAGGTTACTGTTCATACCCATAATTCCCTGAGTAGCTCCCCTTCTCTTCTGATGCTTCACGTCTAGCAGGATTTGGCAGTCTCCAGAAGGACCAGAAATTGAGCTCTGTCCCAGCTGGCATCCTGGTTCGATACTGCCTCCAATGTGGAGCAATTGCTTCCCTAAACACCCTCCAGCTGCAAACAAATTGCTGATAGAGACAAGACCTGAAGGTCACTGAGCTGGATGTCCATATCACTGGTTCTCCTCTAAGACAGCGGTTCTTGTCCCAATGATTTCCATTCTCCAGGGTAATGGAACACTAAGCAGAAATCACTGGTCATTTAAGTGAACACTACTGAGCAGCAGCTAATCACAGAACTGCAATTCTTCCTCATCCACAGTTAGGAATTAAATTAAATCTACATCTCCCACTTGTTTCATGACTATCCACTGACTCTGGCAAAACAAAACCAGTTGTAGAGAGCCCACTTCAGCTTCCAGGACACACAACTTGATTGCCTTAAGTTGCTAGTTATCTCGTTCACTTATGAAGAAGTGAAACATGAGATCCCTTGAATAGAATATGACTGAAATGGCTGAGTCCAATAAGGAAGCGTCATTCATAACTGCCCACTGTCAAAAAAATGCAGCAGAACAGCAGCATGTCAGGTTTTATTTGTAGTCAACTAACAGGTGTTATAAATGTGAATTGTGACAAAAAGGGATTACGTGAGAACAAATAAAATATCGTTAGTTTTGAACAAGTGTTTTACAATTATCTTTTCTCACTGGTTACTGTAAGCTAATTTATAATTGAGTTTTGACAACCACACCCCTTGGGTTTTCTAACCTCAGATGCCTAAGACAGCTAAACATACAGGTTTTGTGGAAAACACATTTTGCAGTTGTTTAGAGTTAGTAGGGAGAGGGGTGGACTGATGCATCATACCTGGAAATTAATAGGAACAGTCAAAAATCCAAAACACCCTAACATATATTTGTTGAAAACAACGCTTGCAGCAAATATTTGCAATTCAAATCTCAGCAATTTTCTTCTCTTATGAGAAGTCCTTCCAGCATTTTTCAAAGGATTAGCTGTATATTAAAAGAGAGGCTTTCTCTACTGGGGTGAACTGTCTTTCAGCTATTTCTGACTCAATCACAAATCCATTTACCTTTCACAGGCTCTTTTGTAGTTCATTTTGCTGTGCTTGTTAATTAATAAACAAAATCTACTGCATTTAAGACAGGCTGTTCTTTCATCCCTCGCATCTTTTGCTGACTGTACTGAGACTTTACTGACTTATCAAGAGCAAGTCTGCGAAAAAGGGGTACAAAAGGAGTTCTGGAAAGAAGCCCTCAGGAAAGCCAGGATATTTAGGAGAAATCCTGGAAAAGCTCCAATTAGCCCAAACTATGACAGTCCAGAGATATCTGTTTCCTGCTATCCAGCACCGGAACAACTTGCAATGTTCAGATGTTTCCATAAGAGTTATGTCAAAAACAATTGTTTTCTTGCTAAAAAGCACAAAAGATTTTTTACTATTGGAACAACTCATAGGCAGATGTGATCATTAAGCCTTTGACATCTCACATCCTCTTGACAGCAATCTCACTCAAAAATCCATGAACACATACCCAAAGGGTTCCAGATTTGGCTCCAGCAGCATGTCCTTGAAATCTCATTTTTAGAAAAGAGATTTCACATCTACATATTTCTGCTTGTCATTTTCAGCAACAACTGCCCAAATTCAGAGGAAAAAAAACAATGAGGTTCTAAAACTCTGAGAGAAAAAAAAGACATTCCTTTTGTTTTGATCTCATATACCTGCACAAACACCATCATGTATGGAACCGTTATATATATTTTCCAGAAACCTATGAGAAAAGGTCCCTTGCTTTTTTGTTTCTCCAGCATTTTCAATTTATGCAGAATAAGATTAGCATCCCACATCTCTCTTCAGAAAGGCAATTCAATTTTAACTCTTGTAGAAGAGATATTTTTTGATGTTTACATCTGCAGAAAGTGGGATCCTGAAGGCTTCTCGTGTTGGAAGATGACAGCAGCTGTGCCTGGATAGAGAAGTTTTATTTTTTCCTTCTGGAAAGGAAAAGGTAAATTAAGTATTTGCAGCCTAACGCTCCATTAAGTGTCAAAGGATGACCAAAGGCCAGCCATGAAGATCAGCAGAGGGCTGGAACACCTCTCCTATGAAGACAGGCTAGGGAGGCAGAACTTTTTTAGCTTGAAGAGAAGGCTGTGGGGAAACCTCATTGCAGCCTTTCAGTACCTGAAAGGAGCTTACAAAGCAGGAGATGAACTGACTTTGTATGCAGACAGAGAGTGATAGGAAAAAGGGGAAAGGTTTTAAGCTAAAGGAGGGGAAATTTAGCTTAGATGTTAGAAAGAAATCCTTTTCTCAGAAGGAGGTGAGGCACCGGCACTGCTGCCCAGAGAGGCTGGGGGTGCTTCTTCCCCAGAGGAGCTCAAGGCAAGGCTGGATGGGGCCCCGATCTGATGAGGGGCAGCCAGCTGATGGCAGGGGGTTGGAACCAAATGGACTTTATAATGTCCCCTCCAACCTATGCCACTGTATGAAAACGCATATTTAGAAATAATTTTCAGATTAAAAAAAACCTCAGTTAAAACACAGGAAAAAAATTAAGTATCCCAAAAGTACAGATATACTGGTTGGGGTGCAGAGCAGAGGCTTGCAGTGTTCCACAGGGCAGTTTCCACTGTGCCAACATTAAAACAGTAGAAAAATATTCTCCTGAAAGTTAACAATTGAAATGGAATATGAATGCAAGTCTTCAGGAGAAGCAGCAGCAGCACCTGTAAGAACGACCCCTGGCATATACAAGTGTATGCGGCACACCTGTCACTGACAGCTCACTAACTTACATTTCTTCTTCAAGCCCTCATTCTTTTCCTGCCTACTTTACGCCCATGAGATCAGAAAAGTAAAAAAGATAACTCCAGAAATATTGTCTGCAGAAAGCTCATTTTTGTAAGAGAGACCTTGGCTGTCTTTCTGGATGCCGAGATATGCGGCCATGCAAGGGCAAGAGAAGAAAAAAAGGTGCATCCCAGCAGCCACTCCAGGAAAATACATCTTCACGAATTGTCTCACACTTCACTCCAGCTTGCAGTCACTTCCAAATTACCTTCAAGGAGAAAGCAGAACGCAAGAATATTTTAAAAGGATAGGAGGAGAAGGAGGGGAATATCTACATATAAAAATCATTCGCAGCTTTGATAGATTTGGAACTGGGGTGTGAACACCTAAAATCGGACGAGGTAACTGCAGCTCTCCTTTTACCCAGCAGGGAATTGTTGAAGGTGCTGAAGAAGCAGCAGCACAAAGCACCACATCATTTCAACAGGATGTTTAGCATCTCTCCTGCCCACAGGCAGGCACACTGCTAACAGATCACATGGCTTCCTAGTGTACTGAAGCTATTCTGAACAGCAGAATGGGTGACCAAGGACCGCAGGACATATCAAAGCCTTCCCTCACTCTACCAGAGAGAAGCAAAGCTGCAATGAGATTTCAGTTTTATATCTCAAGGACTAATATCTTAGGAAGCAACATTTTAACCCAATTGACTCTTTTTGCATTGATTAACTGCATGGGGTTTTTTGCTGACCTTTAAAACTAGCTTCCTGCAGAATTTTCACCCCAGAAGATTAGGCTATGGGGAAAAAAGCCACAATCATTTTGAGGACGAACCAGGTCCTTAAGGAGAGGGTATCACTGACACATCGTTTTTCGGGAAGAGCCAGGCACAGGTGTTTCCAGGGGAGGAAGGAAGCACTGGATGGTGCCAGCCTCTGTTCACCTCCTTCTGACAGCTTCCAAACAGCTCGAGATCTGCATTCACTTTTGAGCAAAACAGAGTTTAGCAGGGCTGCTGAGAGCCATGAGACTGCATTCCCATATTTATCCTTAAATAGAAGGAAGCAGTGCCAGGTCAAATAAATGCACAGCTGCTCTCTTTCCTTCACAGAGGTCATGAATAGCAGTTTAGTGCATTACCCCTGTGGGTTTTATTTCTTCTGTGACTAATACCAATAGGCAGAAAGGAAGTTATCAGCGCCTACAGATGTCCTCTGAGATCATTTTAGAGGCAACCAAATACCAGCTCCTAATGTCATTCTGGTTGTCTCTGTCCACTACAAAGAACATAACTGGTAGGTTTGCAAAAAGCTGATTGGATAGGGAGAAAGGGATTGGAGGACTAAAGTAGAACCAGCATTCAGCCCAAGTCTCCATAAGATGTACAACACAGACCATCTCATTTTCTTAGTTCCACCAAAATGTGTACTGTAAAGATGACATAAGTACTTATACAACTTGTCCATCTTCTATGAATAATGTTTCCAAATAAAGGGCACAGTTTACTGGCCAAATTATACCAGAAAGTCATATTTCAGACCTAGAGAGTCTTGCCAAAATCCCAACTATTGATTTAATACATGTTCACTAATATCACGTTATTAATTTTTCCCAGCTGTAAGCAGTGCAGATCTGGAAGGGAAACAAGAATTAATCTCATTTATTGCAGACTCTCAATCTTATATTCAGCCAGGTAAGTCAGAATTAGTTACTGCATTATAAACTATTCATGCATTCAAATCTTCATTACCCTAGAATGGAAAATTTTACTGTTAATCAGTGAAAAGGCTGCTAAAAGGAACCAGTTTGACAGCCAAAATGGTACTTGCACCTTTTCAGTGGGTTCTCCACGCATGATTTTTGATTCAGGTAAATAAATGGAGCAGTAACAAGAGCTTCCCAGGTACCCCAAGCAGGAGTTGGGGGAAAAGTGATGTAACAGAAACAGTTTGTCTTAGCAAAATTTGTGAAGAAGTCTACAGTGCGTTCCTTCCCTACTTGCCAAGTATTTGAAGGTCATGTTTAATATCTGCTGCCCTTTCCTGAACAGAGCCCTGAACATAGACCTCATCCAAGCTGATAAGGGCTTTGCTGCCTTCCTAGTTTCATCCTTCTCAGCCATTCAAGATAGAATGAACCCCATTTACAGCAATTTCTGAAACTGATTAGAGAGTACAGTGGTGAGGAATGACTCAGTTACTGACTTGTTAGAGACACACATGAAGCAAAAGCATCCATCTTAGCAGAAAACCTTTAAGTAAAATGAGAAACAAATCAAATCTATTCTTCATTGGCCACAAGCATATACTAATGAACGTTAATAGGAATTGCATGTATACAGAGTTGAAGAACAGGACAAATATTTTAACAACTCACTGTACCTATACCAGCATAGATACTTTATGCTTATACATATACACATACACTTTGTATGTAGTTTTGTATGACAAGACAAGCCACCTATGGTCTCTTTCTTGACTAAATTGTAGTCTCGAGTTTAAATAGACAGTATTTGGTCTGCTAACAACATTATTAGCAAGAAAGTTATTTAGTTCTTTTTTTCCCCCCCCTTTAGATTACCTGGATAATATCTTCCTACTACATCGCATGCTTAAAAACAGATCTCTGATCACAACGGTACCTTTGGCAAGAATATGCTAGCTCCTGCTGCAGCACAGACCCAGGAAACACCAAAAACAGACAAAACAGAATCCTCCTATCTGAAAACCAGCAATATCAAAGTCACACAGATTTCAAAAGTTTCCTGCTCAGTGTGAGATGACAGCAACAGTTCTGAGGAAGGAAAAAACAGTCCTTGGCACAACACAAGAATTTTCTAACAGCTGCAGTACTACTCAGAATTACAAAGAAAGGTCTTTGGAGTATTGGTTGGAAGATCAAACAGTATTTTGCAAAAATTTTACTGGAACACTGATTCACCTCGAAGCTCTTCTTTATGAGGAGATTTGAGCGGAGTTTGTTCTCAGAAAAGTGATTTGGATACCAAGGAGTTTTCAAACTGACATCTTTCTACTATTTGACTTAGTGATGAACTGAACAGGAACCCACAGCAACCAAACCACGTCACCCAAAGAACAGGGCAAGGAACAAACCAATTTCAGAAATACATCCAGTTTTGTAATGCTACACTTATTTCCTAGCCTGGAAACAGACCTTCTACCTCCACTGCCTCCTAGGGCTGCAAGGGAAGACTGTATCTCTTACTCTTTCCACACCATGTCTCAAGAAGAAGACAATTTGAATTTAGTTGTTGCATTGATATCCAAAATCACAGCTCAAGTGGAAAGAATAAAATCCCTTCTATCTCATCACTCAGCAATGGTGTTCTGCCCACAAAGAAGCAAAACTGCTTCTCACAGGCTCTTAGTAACAGCAGGCAAAGTATTCATAGGTAGGCCAACCACAAACAGAAAGAAAAGTTAAACTCACCCCAGTGGCAAAAGGCTTCTCTACCTACACAGCACCCCGTCTCAAGAAACAGCCCAGATCCAAAAGATACTCCCCCTTCAGTGGCTGGCCTTTATATGAGCCCGGGGGGGCTCCACCATGGGTCCTCTCCTCCTGGTCACATGGGGATCACAGGTGCAAACAGTTTGTCTGTGCTCCCTGGACCAGCCACACTCCTTCACCAGGTGCTCAATCATCAGTTCAGGACATGACCTAACGGTTCCCCTACAGACTGCTATATTGATCTTTCTCTTTCTTTTGGATTGTCTGTGCCACCTGTGAAACTCAAATAAATAAGAAGCAGAGGGTGAAGTCTACTTGGAACAGAGGAAAAGATATTCAATATCAATAAAATGAGACTGTTTGGTTGCTATGCACTGGAAAACCGGATGACAGAGGGGGAAAATATCTTAAGAAAATACACGTCTTTACTTTGCAATGATTCTGAAACATGATCTGCAGAGAAATCTCTGCCCACGGCTGATGCACAAGGGTAGGAATGAACCACAGCTCAAAGATGACTTTAAGAACTAGGGGGAAAAAAAAGAAAAGTCACCTGAGGAAATGTGTTCAGCAGTACAGCTTGTTATGTAGAGCAAGCCCTCATGAAGTCCTCCACAGTATGAAGGGTGAAGCTGTGGTAAAGCCCAGGGAGCTTCTGCCCTCTCTGGACCAACACTACACCCACCGAGAAGCAGTTTTACATCCAACTGTGACAGCTGTCTTTCTTCCCACATCTCAATTAACAAAACTCAGGAAAAGCCTCCTGGTGCTCAGCCCTGTCCTGTCCCACTGTCAGACAAGGGGAGGTGAGGCACAACCACAATCGCATCCCTTGCAGGAAGACACGCCACCAAAGGAAGCTAAACTGGTACTTCAGGCATGATCAGATACATATACTTGTCAGCCAAATAAAAATACTGCTGCAAAATAATGGACTCCTGCTGGTTGCACAGTGCAGAAGCCTTTATACTTAAAGTAGGAAGCACTGATTCCATAAAAAAGCCTTTGTTCCCAGAACTTGTTGGGATTTTGTGCTGAAAACAATCTGGGTTTCATTGCACAACAAATTCTTTATCTATACAGGCTTGCACAAACCAAACCAAGGCACTCTTTCAGATTTTAGGAACAGGAAACCTTAAAGACTTTTCAAGAATTTATTCAGGCCTCAAGTCTAAGATCTGCCACGTCCAAAGAGTGACAGGTACTTCCAGACTGAATTAGGGAACACTGTATTGATATACTTTTAAGGAGACCATCATTCATTTTCATTGGAGATCTAACAGCAATATCTGAAACCAATTAACTCCATTCCTTCTTCTCACTTCTAATCCCACCCTCCTGATCCCTGTCACTTCCAGGATAGCAAGGAGAATGTTTTCTTGAAACCCACCTACCCAAAGGAGTGGAACATAGATCAGTAGAAAGCAATCCTGCATTCAGCAAAAATGCGATGCACTGTTTTGCTTCCAGTAAACAGACACGGTCCATTTTGCTTCAGTATAAAGGAATGTTCTTTTCACTGGAATGAAGGCGCTGATAATTGGCCCAGTGTGTTTCCTTCAGGCATCTGTTAAGCTAATTACCGCTCAAGCTTACAGTCCTGCAATTTTCCCCTACTTTGAGGGACTCTGGAAAGAAAAAAAAATCAGTAACCAAAACTTTTGTTTGTTTTTAAGGTAATGATGGTCATGAAAAACTCTTTATTGTTTGATTATTTTCCGGTCGAGCCATCCACGGAATTAGGATTGCTAGATTTTAATTTTGCAGCAGCTTATAGCTGAATGAAGATTTTAATTGGTTGCTCAGTGTTTAAAGCAATACATTAATCTTTGTGAATCATCACAACTGGCAGGTTTTAGTGATCCAAGTAATTTACTTACATAATTTATTTCTCTGTGTGTGAAGAAAGAGTCCATATAAATGCCATTACGTGAAATTTCCATGTAGCACAATAATTGCAGGCAAACTCATGCCTTCAGAAATTGATCTTTTAGAAGATTTGGGATCACAGCAGCACACTTGTGAGTAAAACCCCGTATTTCCTCCTTCTTCGACAAAATGAACTTTATCTTAAAGCACAGTTCTTAAGATAACACAGGCTGAATACTGAACAGAAGAAGAATTTTATCCGAAGAAAGAACAACAAAACCTCAGGTCAGAGTTTAGCCTGTTCCAAAGCCCTTTCACATCCCCATTAACAGGAGGCACTGTACAGGTTCAGCAATGAGGGAAGACACCGCTGCTTCTGGACAGTACAGTCTATTACAATTGGGTTGCACAGTACAGACCCCTGAAGCCCTCAGGCTTAGTCACAGCGAAAGACACAGGATTTGTATCACCAGTCCTATAGGACCAGCACCCCAAGCATGCAGTCACTGTGAGAATTGTGCTGTCTTTGTATTTCTCACTCCTCAGTTCTCAAAGGTGATGAAAAGCTCATGAAACCAAGCATTAGGAATGATTAGCTGATTACTATATTGGTGATATTCTGCAATTACATCTCCTCCTGCTCTCTAGGTCTTTGTTGTAAGAAAGCTTTTGACATGCATTGCTGAACCGTTGGAGGAAGAGTGTCCAAGAACTGCAAGCAACTGAGAAGGAACTACATATGGCAAAAGCTGATTTGGCTAAGCATGAATCCTTTATTACGTACATCACCTTGGTGTTGTTTATGCGCTGAGTAGAAAAAAATCACTTACAGCTTTTATTTATTTAACTGCACATTTTATTGTGCTTAGTGACTAGCAATCTGCTGACCTTACATGTACTTCGTAAATCTAGGGCTGGGAGTGGTCGTGTTAACAGGACAAAAAGAAACATCTATTTCTCCCTCCGTTCTTGCAAATACCTTCATCAGAGCATCTCCATCACTTATGGATTTCATTATTGCTGGTGAGGATGTATTAATCATACATTTTGAGTGTATTGCTTTGGGGATTTTCTGACGGAAAGAGTTTTACACCTCATCCTACCGAAGGAATTAATAGACCCAGACTCAAAAATTCATTTATAGCCCCAAATCCAGAATTTAAATAATTAGCAGGACTGAAACACAGGCTCCCAAAGCTGAAAAATTTACTCCCATTTCCCATTAATTTAAAAGGTTAATTTGCTCCAAACACCAAAATCTGACCCTCAATTGCATCCCATTCATGGAGCTAAATGTATACTAAGACACTGTTTTCAATTCTTGGTAATGATTAATCTTCCTTTTAAATGGACACATTAAAAATACTTTTTGTTTTTCAGAACAAAGCCTCAGCAAATTTAGTCGCTATCCTGAAAAGCAGCACTCATGTGATAACTATTCCTGAGTTCTCATCACTGCTTTGAGTCTCAGCTACCATACAGGTAAGTGACAGACAGAGCCCCTGCAAAAAAACAAAGAGAGAAAGAAAGAAAAGCCCCTGGCAGGTAGCAGTGAATCAAGAAGCTGTTCTCAAATTCTATCAGAGCAGATTTACAAAATACCCAACAGCCATCAGCTTCCAGCAACTGCAAATGCAACATCTGGTCACCTACTTCCAGGCTTAATTGGGAGTCACTGGGGGTGTTGAGAGTTGGTTTTAAAGACCTTTTTTTGTGAAGTTTGGTCTTTATTTCGGCTTAAAAACAGCTATGTTTGCTCACAAATCCAGCATTTGCATTCTGTCGAGTAGGTGGAACGCCAGACTCTTTCCAGTTCATCTTGCAGAGTCCTCTAGACAAATCCTATGTGAATTTTAAGGCTGTGCTTTCTGCCAGTGTTTACGAGGCAGGAGGCTGTCACTGCGTTTTATACCGCATCTAATCAATGCTCAGGGAAGAATTAAAGTGGTTATAGTTTGCTATTAAAAAGACATGGGTGGCTAAATAACTTTGATCTTGAAGTCTGCTTAGCCCTGGCAGGGAATGGCATTAAAAACATCCTGCCTTCGCATTTCTAACTATATTTTTTAAAGTGACTGCGCTCACATCTTCTTCTCCCCACCTGATCAGAACCAGCACTGACAAGCACTGGAGATGAAAGAGCATGACTTCCTAGAAAAGCTTACAGTGACGGAAGCAGAAGTTTGTGGGATAGCTTCATTTAAACAAGCTTCAAGCTGCGTGAGTAATGCAAATCAACAGCATTTTGGTAGGAAACACTCAAAGATAGATCAATCCTTCTGCTTTGAAAATACCAAAAAAAAAAAAAAAAAAAAAAAAAAGAGTTATGGCATTCATTCCTCCCAACACAAGGTAACTGTTGGGAGCAACCACAGCCTGGAACTGTCCCACTGACTTCATTTGTCTCTTGGCTGGAAGCAGCAGGGTCCAGCCATTATAGCAGCATACATCAGTCAAACTGGGGAATTACACACACAGCCCAGCTAAGGTAGGACACAGGCAGGTTACAACAGGCAGTTTGTGTTGTCAAGCCTATTCGTCAACAACTCCTCTGATCTCCCCATGCTGGAGTAAAATCCACCTTTTGGTCGCATCCAAGGGGCCCAGTATTCCATGGGGGCTCTGGGAGGTGTACAAGGATTTAAGGTAGGAGAGGAAGGGAGGGATCAGAGAGGGAACAAATGGCTAAAGGTAGAAGATAATTCCTTTTGACTTGTTTTATCTTCCCTCCCTGCCTACCTTCAGCTCCAACGGCCAGGATTCAGTTGAGCCTTGTGGAGCGGTTGTTATTATTAACTTTATCATTCTGGATTTTCAAATGCCAAGCACAGGATAAAAGTAATTAATGATGCTTATAAGAGATACACATAGTCAGAAACTTGTATTAGCTGCATAATCAGCACTTTAAATATACACTGGTTCTTTCTGTGGACAGTAAGCTACATTGAAAAAGTGCATAAGAAGATAAAACTTCTTTTTAATCCCTGTTCCCTAATTTACAGTCACATATTAATATTGCATAGACTCAGATAACAACCTGTTTTATATGCAATCTATACATTTTGGGGGGTATCGGTAACTTCTTCCCCCAGCACAATACAATGTTGCAGCTCTTAAAAAGACCAACACAAAATAACAGACTGGTAAACATCTTCCTTGAGAGCGTGTTGAGCCTGGTTAGGAATCAGACAAAGTGTGCTACTAAGAGAAATTTGTCAGGGCTGTTAAAAGCAAGAGTGATTTCTGCCAGCAGTTCTCAAATTGGGCAACATGTGGCCTTATCAGCACAGCAGCCATCTGGCCGCTCAGCAACTGGCTGGGCAATGCCACAGCAGCATGGCATTTATTGGTATGAGCCACACATGCACCCGATGCCATGTCCCAGCTCCAGCAGTAGTAGGTAACCCATTCCTGCAGAAATAGCTTGCAAATCGACACAGTAATAAGCAGTTGTGAATATTTCCTTTGACTAATCCTGTGATCTGATAGCATTTGCTGCTTTGGGTGTAATGTGACAGTAGAGGCAGAACAGGAGGCTGACATGTCAGATATGCCCAGTGAACATCTGAATAACTAAAGAGACAGCTCGTCACTGCTCAGATCATCCTTTGGAAATGAAAACAGTCTTCTCTGTTTAGTCCATGTTATCTTCTAAGTTAGGTGACAACAAGTGAATTAAACATCAAGGTAATGAATAGCCACTAATTGTGCCAGATACAGTACTAGTTCAGCAAGGTGCTACACCAACTGCATCACTACTGGCTGTGCAGTTTCCTGAAAGAAGCATTAGCAAATGCTATGGGCTTTTTCCAGCAAAGCTTTCTTTTTCTGTCACAGTGCTACGACCATGTTTCCACAGCGTTTTATCACCTTTGTCTTTATTATGCTGCCAGCACTTACACTCACTGTGGCTGAGAGATGTGATACACAACAGCACATTAGCCTCTGACATAGAATTGTACCTACAAGCCAATACAGGCTGATACGTTCTTCTGGTATTAGGCAGCACAGGTAGGATTTTACCCACTCACCTGTATGGAAGTGAGGGACACATTGATCTTGAGAGTGTAAGTTCCTCAGTGGGAGAATCAGCAGCAGTGTGGAAGAAGCTGACACAGCTACAGAGGATAAGTCAAAGCAGCAAGCATACTGCACGCAGCAAGCAACATTTAAACAGCTTTTGTGAAAATAGCTGCAGTTTCAGCCACCACATCAACTGAATGGCCCCCCACACAGCCTTAAAACACACCAAGAAAATGCTTTACTTGGAATGTGCCAGGAAAAGAAATGAAACACCTATCAGAGAGAGGGTGCATCTTCCTTAGAAGCTTAGTGTGCAGCATCAGTGTTTGTCTGTCACAAAGCTCCACAGGGCCTGCTCTTGATACCATGGAGGTTGTGCTTTGGTATTCCCCCAGCTGGACCTTCCCCAGAGATGGCAATGTGGAGATGGCATACCAGGAAACCTGCCACTCAGAGGCAAAGATGGATGCAACACCCCAAACAACAGTTCACAAATCAGGGTTTGACAGAAGATTATTAATGTAGCCCTGGGTGACAAAAATGATGACTAGGCATGACAAGTCCTTGAACCACGCTGCTCTGCTGTACAGTACCACTCCTTCAGAGAAATTGCTTCCTATTACAAATATGCTCTGGTGATCCTAAAGGAATATAATATATTTCACAGCAATTGTGTGCAGGTGCAGATGGGACTCCTGATGGCTATTCCAAGGGCTGGATCTCCACTGCATCCCTCCAGCATCATCCCTACTACACAGATACCCTTGGATTAATGTTTCTTTTACACCTTTTGTTGAGTCACGTATATTTCTGGGAAAGAGCTTCTTTCTTTGTCTGTCAAACCAGGCAGTAAAGATTTGCATTCTAGGATATTAAAAATGCAGTGTAACTGGGAGACCTGAAGACCTATATTATATAGCAGTGAAACATTCTTCCATCAAGTAACCCTGTCTACCTCTGCATGCTGGCACCGCTGCTCAGAAAAATGGATGTTAGAGACATCTGAATTCCCGAGCTTCTCATGGAAATTCTGTGATTCTATTTGCATCAGATTAGAGCACTGGGAGTGATAAAATACATTCTTCCTCTTAAGCCAGTCTCTTCGACAACCTTTTTGTTCTCAGAACAATGTCAGATATATTTTCATTCTCCCCTCACCCTTTATTGTCTAAAAACAAGATTTCCACGATTCTTTTCTATGGCCTAGCAAGACTAATATTGCCTTTCTCCACCCACAATAGATTCTGCACATCACTTCTCACTGCATGCAGCCAGATTTCAAAGAAAGCAGAATACATAGTATGTTAAGTTTATGAAGAAACAGCTTTCTCCTAAGCTTAGAGCTTATATAATAATGGGTTTATTCTTTAAAATAAACATTGAAGACAACAGCAAAATCCTGCCTTTATTTTAGCAGAAGGAGGAAGTGGATGAGAGAACAAGATCCTCTACACAGAATGGAGAAAAACTGATTCAGGAAAGCTCTGGAGTTCCTGCCTTGTACCTCTTAGAGAAAGTTTGGGACACATTAAATCTTTCCTTCCATGGGACTGCTGGAACATGTAGCTCAGCCTCACTCTTATCACTCAGTATCCCTCTTATTCTGGTCAGAAAGTTAATACATTTACACATAGATAGTGTTTCAAGAAAGTCAGTAGGTACTACTGCTAACTCTGATTTCAATCACATAGTTGAAAAGGAAAAGGGCTAAGTATTTGCATACCTATTTTTCTACAACACCTGTAAAACTTAATTAAAAACTAGGGGGCATTGCACTGTCTGGTGCAAACGACAAAAGTCAGAGTGAGTTCTTATCCCTAGGAGTTTGCCACTCAAATATCAGAAAAGCATTTGCAGATGAAACAAACAATGGAAAGTATACGAGCATCCCATGAAGGTCTTCCTTAAGCCATGGTCAGCCTGTCTGCATAAATGCTTTGTAAGCATTATGTAGCTCCTGTTGTGGTTCCCAGTGCCTGCCTTCTCTGCAGAAGACCCATTATTCACCTTTACTCCGTATAACCACATAGAACTGTGATTGATACTGGA
The DNA here is from genome assembly GCF_016699485.2 of Gallus gallus. Classification (NCBI taxonomy): domain Eukaryota; kingdom Metazoa; phylum Chordata; class Aves; order Galliformes; family Phasianidae; genus Gallus; species Gallus gallus. The sequence continues at coordinate 25,729,557 of NC_052537.1, read as the reverse complement.
AAGGTTGGACAGATACAGGCAGTAATAAACTATTACAAAAATACACTACTTCACAGCTAGAAATGACTGCCACCACTTAAAAATTGCAGGTTCTTGCCATCACATAAAGCTTTCCTTCAGGCCTTCCATCCTGACATTTTTTCCAGGCTGTCCCTGCTAAAGGGCTAAGCAGGTAGTTAGCAAGGGAAGATTAGCTTTGGGACAGCTTGTTGTTAAGTCAGGATGGAAATTACAGCAGCTTGGATGACAGCATAAAGATATAAAGGGAACATTTTAGGATTTGTTGATTCTTACATGGTAAAAGGTATTGATCATGGGTTGTGGAACAGGAAATCATGATTCAAATGCAACGAGTATAATGTCAAGTGCGTTTCTCCTGCAGAAAATTTAGGGGTCTGTATAGCAAAGCTATTTTCTTGTAGGAGCTTGCTTTTTAACTTCTCCGGCATCAATTGCTATGCTAGGAATATGGTGAACATTGTTTTTCTGAATCCTTAATTGGACAGCAGGCCTTTTATTTTTATCTCTTCTTCCCAATTCTCTGAAATGTTTACCTGCTGAAAAAGTTGCTAAAGGTGAATATACGAATAGACCAATCAGCCTTCTAAAGGATACATCTCACCTGGCAAATATATTCTTATAACAGCATTAAATAACTTACTTTCCCACAGGAAAGAAAGGCTCCTATTTCAAGCTGAGTTGTGGCAAGCGTATCTACATCTTATACAACTGACCTGCATATATGATGTCTGTGAGGAACCAACTATTCTAAAAGAAGACTATAATCCAGTCAACTTCTGATGTTCTTAGCTTCTTTTCCTACTTAAAGAGCAGCATCCCAAAAATATACATTTTATCTGGAGTGGTCAACAAATACCTGTGAATTGGTTCTCACAGAAAGAGATGGAATATTTTCTGCATTGCACAGACAGGAAAGTAAAGGTAACATAAATGTTAAAAAGCTGTAAATGAGAACATGAAGAACCGAACTTTAGCTATAGCTTAGAGTAAGACAAATAGAAATAACACTCTTTGAGACAGCTTTCCAAATATCTGTTAAAAGAAATGCCATTTTACGGAGGAAATTATTATAGCTCCTTTGTGTTAAGACTGAGGATATATAAAGTACCTCACTGTGCAGTACTTTCATGATCACGATTCTTAAGGTAACCTGTGTATTTTCAAAGACTTAAAGGTACTGAACAGCACTGGAACTGTTCATAAATCTCTGAAGTAGAAACACATTCAATAAACAGTAAGTGATCAAATATTCCCCCCGTGCAGCATAAGAACATGTACATCCCTCTGCATAAATATTTCTTGCCCAACAAATCCATGTTCTTACCTTTGTGTATCTCCTTTGCATTAGAAAGCAACATCTGGAATACAAACAAAACTTTCAGCCTAGAAGTTTCATCTCACACCTTCCTATTTTTCCCCTCAGCTGTCATCCTACCCAAAACAAAAAATAAGTGCTTTAGCAAGCTACTACCTGAAATGTATGGCCTTCCAGTTCCCAGAACGCACTGGAAGTCAAGCTTAAGGAACCAATATAAGTATCCTTTCTGGGCAGAGTAATTTATTTTTGCTTAAGCCTTTTTTTCTGTATTGAAAGAGAAAGGACTGTTTAGGTGAAGGGTACATGCTATCTGAGAGTTAAGGTCAGCTAACTTTTTAGCTTCCTTTAAATCTTGACTCTTTATGCAGTTACTATTTTAGAAAGAAAAAAAAACACACCAGTATTGAAAAATGACATTGAGCTAGAAAAGGACCAATAGTTGTTTAGTCCAGTTGTAAGATAGAGAGAAGAACAACTCAGAAAATCTCAGTCTTGACTTGAGGGTACCAAGTGATTTCAGCAGGGCACAAATGTATTTTGAAATTCTTAAGTTTTAGTACATCCCTACTTCAATTTTCACTGGAAAGACATTTTACCTAGAAGTAGGCTAATCTATAGCTTTATCCCTAGAAACTATTAATGCTTCATATTCTCCTAGAGATACTAGTGTTTTGCTATATCAAGGTGGTACTCCAGGCTTCTTAGAGCTTACTATAAGGAGGATATTGATATTTGTAATGAAGTTTTACCTGTGGTTGCTTAAGAACTTTTTTTAATTATAGCCTGGGGGGGGGGGGGAAGCTTATATGGAAATGGAAGTCTTCATTTTTCTTGTGGATTTCTTCCACAAGAAGAACCTCAGGGAATTTTACCATGAATACTGCATCCTGTGGAAGCTTTAAGGACTGCTTCTTGAGCCTCAGTTCATCACCAGTACATGATCTGGAATGATTTTCAGAGCCTTTTTACTCTTGCTGGCATCTGGGTGCACCTGGCAGAATTTTGTGAATCTTCACTCTATTTCCTGTGGGTTTTTTTTAGCTTCAAGGGTCTGAGGGAATACGCTGAAAGACAGAGATTGGGTAATATCCATTTCATAAGTAGGCAGTCATCCTCATTTTCTCTTTGAAAGTTTTTTGAAATCAAAGTTTCTGGTTTTTTATTTTGTGTGCTTAGTGTGGCAAAGGTCCAAATAACCCTCTTTTCCATTTTCATGACTTCTACATAGACAAAATTTCTGTGCGGAGAGGAAGCAAATGAGAATGCAACCCCTATTACACTTGCTCTCCTTCACAGTGCTGCATTGCTTTTGACAGATTTATTTGGAGGAATAGAAGGGAAGACTGACAGACAGATCTGCAGCCCATTGTAATTGTGGTGACTTTGAACAGACATCACGATACACTACACTTGTATCGTTTTTAGCAATAATAGCTTAGGCATCATTAGGAAGCACTCATTGGGGACAGTTCTCAGTAGTCTGTAGTGGATTAGCCTGAAGGAACATAAAATACTGTACCTGCCTCCCACATATGGTGTGATACTTAATAAATATTTACAAAGCAGCTGAAGATTCTGGCAGGAAGGGGACTATTACAAATGTGAAATACGATCATCAGTCTAATGTGCTAAAAATATTCATTTCTTTGCCTCTGATAAAGCCTCTTGTTAACGAGCTATTTCACAAATGTCTCAATGATTTCTGTGTAGAATGATTCATTGCCATACTTGCAATAAAGATGATACACATATGTTCCTAAACAAACTAGACCTTACACAAGGAGCGATCTTTGGCAAGGTTCATGCGTTCTGCTATTAATTTAATAATTCTTTCTTTTCTTCTGCTATATCTACTTGCCAAAATAAAATAAGACACGTCCGGTCCTCTTTTAAGGTACTTTAATTCTGTGTCTTGACTGTTTGGGGTAAAATAATTTCAACTGTCCTTCAGTTTTAATGCAATTAAAAATAATACGTAGATGAGACATACATTAACTTGCAAAATCTTGGAAGTCTGACACATTGAGCTGGCTACAAAAAATACAGAATATATTACCCTTAGATCTTTTACTGTATGTATTTAAATGTAGAACTAAATCCAAAATCTTTATGTGGGAAAGAACATGAAATCTGAGCTTCAAAGGCCAAATGGACATCTCCAGAAACAGTTCATGTGCATGATATATCTGGGCATCAAAGGGCCTTACACAAACCCTTGGCAAGGTAAAAATCTCCATCTAAGTTCTCCATTGTAATTTCAAAGAGAGTAATGAGAAAATAGTTGACTGCATGTGCCTCAGTCCAAAACTCAAAAATGTCAGCACTGGAAAGAGGTTGAAAAAGGGATGCTGGGTTGGTCTGTAATGGGTAAATAAGTGAGCTGGCATTCTGCAAACCAATGGTGAAATTATGCCGCGGTTTATTAGAGTTCAATGAGATTGTTAGTTACAGAATCAATTCAGACAGGCAGATTTAGTCCCCACAGGTGTAATTTAGTGTCTTTGTACCTTCCACTATCTTTTACCTACAGATTTGGAAAGGTATGAAACCAGAAAGCCATAAACCTGGAAAGGATGCAGTATTAAGTAAAATACAGAATAAAATCTGATATTGTTAATTGTTTAGCATTAAGTTATTTGGAATAAATTTTGACTCTGAGAATATCAGCTAATCATTAGATACTATTTATAAACGCTCTGGTGGGACTCTTTGGCTGTAATAATCCTATATGTAATTAAGTTAATTTGCTGAATTTGGAACTTCAGTATCATAAACCTGTACACACACACAAAAAGAAAAAAAAATCATAACAGAGCAAGAACATATAAAGCTCAAACCCAGAATTTCAGTAAAGCTCTAGCAGACAAGAGAGTACTTTCAGTTCTGTCTGCTTTGCAGCTGCAAAACCAATACTGTGCTGAATCTCTGCAGAGCTTATGAGGGTAAAAAGAATTGAAGATATAGCAGCTGTAAAGCTTAACAAGTGCACAGCTCTTCTGAGGAAGGATCTTCTCTGATAGTCTCATCTGACATGATTCAGGAGATCAGTTTACAGCCCTAACAACTGGCTGATGTTTTTACTTGTGCTGTATCAGACTGAACTTCAGTTGACACAGCTGATACTTCCTCCAAACACTTTTTATTATTGGCATACAATCAAAGAAGTTTAATTGACCACTTACCCTGAAAAACACTGAAAACATTCTTTGCATTGGTCTGAGTCTCAGCTGGTATAAATGGCTGCAGCTCCACTGATGTTAATATAGATATGATGAGAAATACCAACTAGGGACTGACTTTCTTCATGCTATATCCCACTGCAGTCCTGCAGTTTGCTAAACCACGTTTAATGTCCTGCCACAGCCCATTGCAATAACTGTGAATATTGGCCAGTTTCAGATTACTGCAAATGTATTATTTATACCACCAAATGTTTTTTATAAAACACAAAGCAAATTGTACAGACAACCTCCATTATTTCCTTGTGGCTGGAAGGCAGATCTCTCACTTTCTTTTAACAGAATATAGCGTCGATTGATTTATAGCTTTGCAGATCATTCCTTGTGTGATTGCTGAATTCACTGTCCAACAGGGACTAGAGAAGCTGTGTGTTTTGGCAAGTACTATTCATCTTCTATGCTTCAGTCCCCCTGTTTTGTTATTCTGATGTCTGTATTCTACAGTAGCAATGATCACTGTAGCTGAACAGGAGGCTGAGACTAGCAGTCCCTTCTCATACATGTTATAACCCTGATTTTATTTTAGCTAGTTTATTTTTTTGATCCTCTGGGAATCAGTAAACCCCACTCAGCCCTTCTGCCTGAGATGCAGGATGGTGTCATTCCTCTAAGACGTTGGGGCTGAAAGTGTACATTCACAGTTTAATTTCCCTAACAGTTCTGCAAACAGATAGTAGCTTTTCTCATTCCAAGCAGTTTATCTCTCTTTGGGCTAAACTAGGGGTGTAAAATCTGACAATAGCAGTCAGATGGAAAACTTTTCAGCCTGAATTACTGTGAGTTGCACTCAGCTGTTCACTTTTTGAACATAGAAAATACTCAGAAGCAGTTGGCGTCTATGGACTTAGAATTATGAAGATTTACTATCAATAAAATAAAAACAAAATATATGAGCTTTAGGGAATGATAATTTCCTTGAATGCACACTGAAACTATGTTTGAGAAGTTTGGTGTACATATTCAGGTGAGTACTCTAAGACCCTAGACTTCTTCTTCTAAAAGTTCTTTCTTTAGGTCTGAAAGAAAAGCTGAGATCAACCCTTGAGGAGAGCAATCAGTACTTACAGTATAAAGCATAAGGAAATCAAAAGGCAGATCAGGATTTGGTGGGAGAAGTGCATCAGAGAGGAAAGTTCCAAGATGACCTTTAGTAAGTTCCTCTATCTTGGCTGGATATTCAGTGGAGACATACATTGTGATCTTGCGGTTCAGATGCTAGAGATGCTTTGACTGATGCAGTGATTCTTTGGAAAGGATTTGCTCCAAATGACAAACTTTCTGATATGAGGTAGTGTTGGAGCAGTTTAGATCCCATGACACTTGAACTGAAAGATGATTTGGAAAATATGGAGAGCAATTTCACTTTGCATAACAAACAGTTAGTTGTTACTGATATCTTGAACGACGCATGAATGTATAGTTCACTGAGATTAAATAGCACCATTCTGCATACTTTGTTCAACAGTTAAACCACTGTCATTTCAAAAAATCAGAGTTTTTTTTTTATTGTGTGGCAACTAAATACTTGTATTTCACACTGGGGAGGAATTAATGTTAATATCTTCCTAAAATTAAAGTTATTTCAGAGCAAATGCTGGGAATTATTACTAGAATAGTAATATTTTAAAATTGAAATCCTGCTGCTTTGTGTTAAGGCATGATCATGAAACACTGTGTGAGCAGTTTAAATAATTTGTGTGGGTTAATGCATTTACCTGCACTTCTCAGCTGTGACAACTTCAGTCAGACACTATGAACTTCAGAACTAGAAATGAATGGCACTAAAACTCTAGTTAACCACCCACAAACAGAAGAGAATTGCTTCTTCAACACATCATAGTTATTTTTCCTGTTTTTGTTTTCAGTCAGCTCTGCTTTTTTTCTTCCTTGCTGCAAAGTATTTTAGCTGCTTTACAATATGAGGTCTTGTGAACCTAAGCTGGCTTCCCTGAACATGATCACTGCACTCCTCTCTGAAGGTAAAAGGAAGGAAATCTTTTCAATAGTTTTTATTTTCTTTATTTTTTATTTTTTTCTTTTTAGAGGGGATGTGCATCTTCTGTTTTAAGTAGGAACATGTTTATGACTTGTACAAAGGATGTGGATAAAATGTCCACTTGAGAGGGTTTCCACCTTGGAAGGGAAAGATTACATGTTCCTGTAACAATCACTTGATAAGAGAGCAAGGTGTGAGGGTTGCTATTCTCTATATGCTAGATTTTGAGAGACCCTGCAGACAAATGGAAGGTAGTTCAGAGCAGAACAGCAGAAAAAATGATAAAAGACTTGGAAAATGGAAATTGTGAGAGTGATGAAGAGGATGGACCATCTAGCACTTAGAGAAGACATAACTGTCTATACATACATAAAGGGATATTACAGAGAGAACAGGGACCAATTACTCTCTCTAGTCTTGTTCTGCCCTTGATGACTAATGGATTTAGGACGTTGCAGGGAAACTGTCAGTTTAACATTAGAAAATACTTTGGGTAGGAGAACAGTTAGAACAATGAATGATGCTCTTAAGGGGAGCTGGGTAGGATTTCTGTCATTGAACTTGACATCCATCTTTGCTAATGGATTTTACTGTGCCTTAAACTCTACCAAAACTGTAAGGCCTTGGTCTTGAAACCTGAATGCAAAAAGGTAACTCTGATAAAGCCAGAAATCTTTTCTTGAATAAGAGCAGCCTGTATAGTGTCATGAACTTTCATAAATCTTTAATAGGTGATAAAGTACAGCAGCCTCCTTCCTAAAGACACAAATTCACAGGTAATTGTTATTCAGATAAATTGGAAGAAGTGATAAAAATCTGTTTTTTTGCCTGACAAAATCCACATATGCTTGGCTCCTGCTCGTGAAAAAAAGCTGATTCAATAAAACATCTTCCATTTTCTATATGCACTTTATGAATGCTTAAACACCACTGAAATACACCTTTTTGAAATTTATAATCAAAATGGAATATCTGCTTACTGCTTGTCTGAATTCAGATATCAATTCATTTTTTTTCCATTTAGACAGAGATATATTTTATCCTAGGTATATGGTTTTTAAGTCAACCTCCGAAAATATCTTTCACAAGACTGTTTCCACCACAATAATTATAGAATGAATTTCAATAAGTGGCTGAACAGACTGTTTGGTATGTAATGCCATTATGGAATCTACGCAATTGGTGTATTCTCTGCATCAATGTTTCAGGAGAATTTTGGTCAAGGGCACTCATTCTGCTTTTATTAGTAATTGCTCAGGCTCAACAGAAACTCCAAAAAATGCTAATGAATTTAATGAATCAAAACTTTCATTGCCTGCCTGCTACTTCTTGTGTCAAACTCTAGGGAAATTAAGGTGCTGACAGTGTTTGATGAACAGGATAAAATCACAGTTCTCTCAAGAAACCAGACTTAACAGCTGCAACTGCTTCAAATGACATAGCTTTCTTTGCTTAAGGGAAAGAGTAGTGGTTATCCACAATGATGAAAATTGCTGGAAAGGATCAGCCTCAGTGTATTATATAGTTTCATAACATATATATGGTTTTGGATCATAATCAACACAGTTTAACAGGCAGAACCTTCCATTCTCCTAATTGTTAACATGCCATCTTGGATCCAGGATGTGTTGCAAACCTTAAATTAGTTGCATATTAAATACAATTAATGTTTACAAATTACATTTACAGCAGCAATAACACCAAATTGCAATGTGCTTTTTGTTACCTTGCAGCAGAGGAAAACTTTAAGCAGTAGATTTACTTAAAATTCTTTTCTTCTTATTAGAATGTTAAGTAGATTATTTGGCCTTCTGATCTAAATGGAGTAGCAGAGAGTGTGTACTTCTGTGATAATGATGAAAGGGCTAATGAGATACCAGGGAAATCTTCTGGTGGGATTAATAGATGAAAATATGTAAGTGTTAATATCCAAAGTCAGATCTTTCATGTATAGGTAGACAACCAATTCTAGGATTTTTTCAAAGATTTCTAACTGTGATGCAAGCGTATTTATTATGGATTTTCTTAAGGACGTTTGCTATCATACTGAATATCAGTTCCTAATATCAGTCTTTGGAGCTCCAGATATTAATGTCTATTGCCCATATTCACATCAACAAAGACCTATACGTCACTGTCTAAAAGAATCCGCTGTCTACCTTCCTACCACGAAACACTAGGTTCAAATATGTTTCTTTCTCCAGTTCATTTAACATTCAGATTCAGTATTTTCTAGTATTCAGTCATGACTTCAGCTGTAATGCAGCCAGAAACTCCAACAAAACATAACATCCATGTATCTTAGACGACTGGGATGATATTGCATTTCAGACACTAATCAGAAATATTAGCTCTGGAATGACCATAAAGCTGTCACAGCATTATTCATACTAAATACAAAAAAAAAATAAAAAATAAAAAAAATTACAAGAAAAAGAATTAAAAAACCTACAAAAGGAGATACAGGAAAGCTCTGCAATGTGACTAAAGTTTTTGTCAGACATGGCTGCAGTTGACTATTACTGCATGGCAGCTATACATCCTGAAACAAGGCAATACAGGCCAGGATTAATAACCTTAAGCATAGATGAAATCATTCCATGACTGATAGCTGCAACAAGATTTCTGGGGCATATGAGCCACTTACTGTTAAAGTTACTTACTTAATTAAAGCTTTGGTTTATTTACCCAGAAAACAGGTATTTTGAAAGGAATTAAGATTTTTAAATTAGCATCTGTGAAATAAAGGGGATGCGTTCAAAATAGAAAGGCAAAAAGCTGCTCCCTTCATCAGTCATTCCCTCACAGGAAGAAAGCTATCAGCAACTTTGCTGGACGTCCTCTCAACAACTGGGTTAGCCCTGCACAGAGAGGAACAGGAAATGCTCGATCAATGCTTGCTACAAACCTGGCCAACTAATTCTGTGAATATTTTCTCTGTGTAAAAAGACAGCATAACCTAATTCTTATTCTGGCAGTTAACAAGCATGTACATATACATGGGTAAAGTATTGATGAGATACGCTAATCTCAATGAAGATAAGGAAGAACTTGCAGGCTGTATTTGTTTATAAGCCTATCAGCTGTACACATTTGTCACTGATACATATCTAATAAACTTTGTATTGGAAGACAACTTGATAACCTGCTTCCAATAAAGTTTTTGCAGCGGTAGCATAATGCCTTAACTCATTCCCATTGTAGCTTTCATAATTTACAGATGAGTGGGTCTAACTTAGCAAGATGTCTGTAGTTAGGTCAAGTAATAAATAGTAGCCGATGTTCTGTTGTTCTTCTTTTCCCCTTTGGTGTATATATATATATATAACAGCCCAGACTTTCTAGATATATTCTGCATAGACAGTAAGTTCACAAATCAATGTGTGCCAAGCATATCCAATTCTTATTATGCATTGTATCATGCTGTACAGTATAAATAAAATACTTAGTAAACATGTTTGCTATGGGAGACGAAACAGAAACATGGTCAAAGATCTGACTGAATTCTGAGTCAGTCCTGCCAGGCACATACTACAAATGTCAGCTCTGCAGCCTACAGAATCCAGAGGAGACATTTCCTAACCCTTTCAGAAATACTTCCCTGACTTCTGCAGTGAACTTTAGTATGTGTTGTGCAATGTGTTACATTATCCACTCACATTATAGGTGCCTTTTTGGTTAAAATCCTGTCATGGGATCCAACTGCTGACACCCAAAGGTGTATGGTTCATGACTCATTTATGGATTTAATTTACTTTTGTCACAAGTTTTACTTTTTTTCCACAGAGAATGCATGATCATGCCACTTTTAGAAGACATGAGGAAGTCAGAATTTGTTCAACTTATAAAAAATGTTTACAAGAAAATAGATATTTTCCTTGTGGACTCTATATTTTGCACCTCACAGAAGGCCAATATTCTTTAGAAATGGATGTCAATGGCAGAAATCAGTGAAACATCAGACTCCTACCTGGAAGTTAAAATTGTTTGAAGCGTAAAAGAATTAACCATTCCTGATTTAATTAAAAATATATATGTCCAAGTTAGCTGTACATTAATACAGATAGCTCTCATAAAATTCATAGTTAGGTTGCCGTGCCTAACTTAGGACAACATCCAAAATTCAGTGGAAGACAGCATGAAAATACATCCATTTGATCAAATTCCTGGTCTCCATATTTGAGAAATACAAATTTGTTCTTGCAAAGAGTCCTCAAATAATTCCTGGGGGATCACTGGCAACTTTGAAAAGATAGAAGTAGTCTTCATTTGAAAGAGTCTTCAGAAGAAAATAAATATCTTCACAGCACACAGGAGTGTTTTTAGTCTTACCAACCAACAGATAGACAAGTATTTCTTATACTACTTAGCATATAGGAAAAAGGAAAGAGGAAAGGATGAGTGTTTGAATGATTTTATACTCATTCTACTTCTCAGAGGGTCTTAGTGGTATCACTTCCATCTCTGATCAAAGGGGATTATAAGGATTTCTTTTCCAGTGAATGTGGAGTTCTAAAACAATACTCGTAAGTATGTGAACACAGAAGAAAAATCACCTTCAAAGCCCTAAAGAAGATGCAAGAGATGTTGAATTTACATTTTAAATTTTTATTCTAAATCCAGCCTGCGGTACCTGAAGGAGTGAGGGCTACTTAAAAATTCATAATAAAGTTTTGGATCTGGAATCATAGCATATTTCCTGCTGAGGGAGTGCATACATCACAAAATGCCATCACCACACTTATTATGCAGATGATTCTCTTGAAATATGGCAATAGATGATTTTTTATCTCTTGGGATGTTCAGGACTTAGACCATGTTGAATGATAATGTCTTGTGCAGAACTTTGCACTGCTACTTTTCTTACAGCATTGATTTGTGGATAAAGACAGGAACTTTTTTCAATAAAAACTGACAATCAACACTTCCCTGAGCACTTAAATTAATACAGAAAGAAAAAGAAGTTCAGATGAGTTTGCTGCACAGTTATACATCAAAGTTCTACCAATGCATTATGCATCTTTCTTCTCTTTTGAATCTCCCTTACATGCTTTCCCCCATACTCATATACAGAAATAGCTCCTTTCATCATGCTATTGACATAAATAACAGCAGGACAAATTTGGTGAAACTGTTATATTAATTTGTGTATAAAGAGCATTTTACTTTGTGGAAAAAAAGAAAAGATCATAGCAAGCAGACTGCTCCAAGTCTTGAATTCACTACTGCAAACTATGAATTTGTGGCTTATAGTCAAAATAAACATGAATCTACCATGTCAACAGCACTGTATGGGTGGCATACAATTCACCATTTTCAGCAGCCAATTCGTTTTTTAAACAACAATTTGATGTTAAATTCATGAAAAAGCCTTTCCAAGAATTAAGTTACACCTAAACTAAATAATTACGTGTTAGCCTGGCTTCAATGATTTGGATCTTTAAAACAAACAAACAAACAAAAAAACTGATGGCTTATTCTGATGGCAGCTTTGCAAATAAACATTTAGACTGCATTCTTTAAAAAGGAGTTTGAAATGTTATATGATGGTTGTTAGTTACACAAAAACAACATTTTGAAGAAACATCCAACCCTAAAGCCCTAAATTTGGATTCCTCAAACCTGCTGCAGATCGCCTGTGAAGCCTCAGGCAAGTCATAGAATCATAAGTCCCTCTGCCTTTAAAGACTTCTTGTTAAAAAACAACAACAACAGCAAAAACACAAATCTTTTACTTTAGCAGTCTGCATTTGATGAGAAATGATCACAAAATATCCAGGCAGATCCTTCTCTAAGTTTCAGTTCAAGAGTCTCATCATTACAATGGACTCAACATCTGTCCTTGAAATTGTTTTTCCCTTTTTCCTTCCTCTACTTTGTGTACTTACACTGCGAAGCAGCAAGGGTACTGAAAGTAACAGCCAGTTCAAGATGAAATCCCCTGGCTTCTAGATCAGCAATTACCCTGTTTTCAGACATTCTACATTAGTTTGAAATGTTATTTGAGGTTCAGTGTCTTTTGGATTAAATTGACATTTAAAAAAAGGGGAAATATTCCTTCTCTCCTAACCTTTGGAAATGACATCGGGTTCAGACAGTACTGTCTGCCTCCCTTCCACTTGTTATCATCCTCTACAGTGCCCAGGCTATTATTTTCTTTAACCTCTGATGTTTCGAATTGCTGGCCCAAGCACCAAACACCAGAGACACTTCTGTAAGGAGCAGTAGCTGACCCACAATACATTTGATCTTGTTTCTTGGCATTTATGCCATCATTATTTGACTGCATGAAAATGGTTGTTAAAAAAGTAAACGAACAAAAGGAACTCTCAGCTTTGGCTAGCATGAAGCTCTTCAAACATAAATTGCTTGTGCAGTACTGGCAGAGGGCCAGCAAAGTACATTTGCCTCTGTATCTTGTGTAAGTAACAACCAGTTAATTGCATGTTCCCTGCCTGGATTCCCTACATTTTTTTTCCCCCTTGTGCTGAAGGAATGAAGCTTCAACTGTTTCATAGTTGACTTTTGCTTAATTCAATTTCTTACCAGTGAAGTCTTCTACCATTTCATGCAGCAATTCAGTGTTCAGATCTTCAGCTGCTCTAGAAGTCTTGCTATTGCGTGAAGAGCAGCTTCACACTCAACACAGGAAAGATGAATGATGGAAAATGTTTGCTCGGCACTGAGGATGTATTAGCCACTCTGTCATGAAAAGAGAAAAAAAGCCTTAAAAGTACAGTAGATACTCTCCACATCCCCTAAACACCTTTGTTGCTTCACTCCCTGTATAATGTCTTCACATCTTTATTGTTGCAAATCTGAATTTAATTTCCTCTAGAGTGAATATCCTCCTCTGGAATGAATGATAAAGTGATTCACTGTATCTGAAACTGCCTATGAAGACAGTGATCCAATAAAAAGCAATAATATCAGGAAACTTATTTTCTATCTTTTCTTAAAACACTGGAGTGACAGCAAGTTATCCTGCAGTCTGTTCTTCCCATCGTTTTAATGTCTAAGACCAAGTGACCAACTTTCCATAATTTCTTTTATAAATCATTATGAACACTGCTATCTGGAATCACCAGACAGACGGGAAGTCCAGGTGAGAAGCTCATTAGGGAAGCAGGTAAACCTCTCATACAATTTGAAGGCCCTACATGATCAGCCCTTTACTAATTCAGTGATTTTTCTCCGTTCAAGAACTGACCCCACAAACGGTGACGTGCTGGAATATATCTTAAGCTCATTAGGACTCTGCAATCACTTGATGTAATTGTCTTCAGAGTGCTATCAGTGACAGGATTCATTTTAAAACTGTAGGTAGAGATCTTAAGTACCTTGGAATAGCTGGGATGACTGCAACAGGTCACATGCCCTGTTTTCTGATAGGGTACAATGCTGGCAATACTCTTAGCTGAACGTCCAAAAAGCTATAAAACTATAGCCAAACAAAGGTGTTTAGCCTGGATGGCCCATTAAGCATCCCTGCGTACTGTACTGGCATAGATTTTGGTTTGTTTTTCCCCAAAAGATGTATGCCATTAGAAACTGCAACTATTTGCTCAATATACTTGTACTGACAATCCTGAACTACTTTTGAGAATTGGAAGAACAGCCATTAGTTTTATTGGATTTTTCCCATGATCATGCTTGAACTTCAAGCATTTGTTTATATTAATACTTTTAAAATCAGTTGTCTACTTTTAGAGTGAGTAAAAACCAAGCACCAGCACCACTGCACTGACTTTAACACACAGGCAATATGGGAGAGGGAATTTTCGTCAGAATTCTCAGGCTCAACCCAGAACACAAAAGAACTGTAACCTCGGACACGAGGCATGGAAGAGGCTTTGTTGTGATATAGATAGCTACTGCCTCTCCTGCAAAGAGAAGACCAAAAAAGTACAGAGAAACAGACAGCTGACATTGAACAGGATTGCTAGTAACAACTCACATCATTCTAGCACCCTAAGGTACCTTGTTCAACTGAAATGGAACATCCTTTGCTCTCAAGCTGAAGTACATTTCAGCAGAATTTTGGAAATCAAACTTTCTAAGCACTGTAAACAACTTTGTTAATCTATTAACTGGGCCATGAATACAATCCCAAGGGAAAAGTAGCCTGTGAAAAGTTTAATAGATTGTTATTCTCCATTTCTAAGCATTAGAGACATTTTCCTAAAAATGAGTTGTGTAAGATATTCTGTTTTGTATTGTTCACATAGTCATGATAACATCCCATTTCACTGTGCATTACGATGTGTCTAGCATAGCTTATGAGCTAATAATTTGTTAGCAATAATTCAAACCATGTCCTGCATTATCCAAAGGTGTCCTGACAACAATAAACTACTTTTTTTTTTTTTTTTAAAGCAAATCAAGTCAGAAGTGCTATCAACATCTGAAGAAATATATCCATCTACTGCCACCGAATGAAGCAGTCACGTGGAAGAATAGCAGCCAAGTGAATTAAGATATCCCTGCCTTTGAAATTTGCTAGGAGGGTGGTGAGATATGATAATTACTGTAGCAATATTATGTTGGGCAAGAGAGAGGAAAACAAGGGAAGTGTTAGAGGTGGTGTTTGTTTTCTGATCCTGTCATAAAAGTAATTGATTTTAATTATCATAATAAATGTTCTAGCTGCTTCAGATAATTACATGCACTGCCTTCTATACAGTCTAAATTTATGAGGGTGTTTGGGTCAGCACATCAGCAGAGCTTACAATGGTACATGAAAGAAGACTCTGCTCAAAGTACCCTCTTAGATGTGTTGCTTCCTGAAAATATTCACCCTTTTTAAGAAAATACCTTGAAATTATTTTTATTGCACCACAGGCAACAGAGATGTTTCATCTCCATATTTATCCAGTATAAGAATCTAACTCAGAGGTATTCAGTGGATAAGAACTTCGCATAATACTTTGCTGCAAAAAAAAAAAAAAAAAAAGCCACTGTGAATCACACCAAAGTCATTCTTTGGCTTTTTTTTATGCACAGGTAGACAGATTGACAGGATCCAGACAGGACAGGGACCACCAGAACATGTGGCCTGAAAGACAGGATTTCATAAATTCTGACTAATCATCCATTATATACAACAGTTAAGGAGCTTTCAGAGATCCCCTAAGGCTGCGTATGTTCCTCACACAGGTGATATTAAGAGATACACCCTCTCATGTGATACCAATAGACAGTTCTGTGAACATCACCTGGAGGACTTCCACCTGCAGCCAGCCCTGCAGGCAATGGAAAACCTGCTTTCCCAGGATGTCAGTGGCTCCTGCAGTTCTTTGTCCTGATCCTCTTCAGAGCATGGCTGGTGGTAGCCCAGTGCCACTCAGTCACCACTGAATCCAAAGCTGTCTTACAGACTGAGCTCAGCAGCATATCCTTCTGCACTCTATTACTGCTCTGCTTCCTAGTAATTAAATCAGCTCTTATCTGCTCATCTCCTCTCCCTATCTAATTGCCTCTGCTGGCTCGCCAGTTGCTGATCTGTTGCGTTAGCAGGTGATACTGAAAACCAGATGCACCTGAATCCCCAGGCCATATGCATCCTCACTAACACAACATTTCTCTATCATAAGACATTTTCAGGCAGAGAGGTGCTCAAGTATTAAAGCTTCCATTCACTTTTTCTTTTTAATTTATTTTATTCATCTAATTGCCTCTCCCTAACCATTATTTTCTTAGCATGATGTTGTCTTGATTTTTGAGTTCAACCTCAATATAGGAGCAAAACAATCACGTCCCTGAAAAGAGGATGCAAACTTGTGAGAAACAAGTTTCTTCTGACACTGTGGGGGCACAGAACTCAGAAATTTAATCTGGAAGCATTTGAGCTGGAAATACCTCGGAAGCAGTGTAGCACTACCCTCCATATTTGGTGGGGTTTTTCTGCACATATAGCATAATAATTTTTCTTCCATTCCACCTACTAGCTAGACACTACCACCTCTACAGTTTCAGATGTGGGGAATAATACTCAGCAATTTGATTTCCTGCTGAATTCTGTCTCATACTCAAATGTCTGCCAGTTACATCCTCTAAGGGATGAGCTTTAATCCACACAGATTAATCATTCCCTTAATTAGCTATGTTCTTATTTTTCCCCTTTTTAGAGGTGTGAATTTTAATCACTTAATTTTGTACTGTTATGACAAAAAGCCCTTATACTTGCAAAGCTTGCAGTATGATAAATATTTTAAAAGGCTCTTGGAGACATAGCAGAAGGCTCACCATAGGAAATACCTTCCACAATGCAGGGTCTGATATCTTTTTTTTTTCCTTCTTTTTATTGCAGTGACACCTTGCAAGATAGATTTCATAAAATCATTAAAGCTCGAGTAATATTACTCTGCAAACATGCTATTTGGTAACACATTTTTTTCCTTATTTATGCATAACAAACTCCAGTAAAGCTATTCTCCTTTTCACCCAGTTCCCAAGACGTTATTCAAAGAAAAGGACTTTGCAAGTGGAGATTTGACTGAAGTACTTTGCACTGTGAAGGACATAGAAATTGAATGTTCTTTATTCATTATGCTGTCTTGTTATTATATTGCAATAACAACAACCAATCTATTTAAAAAAAAAAAAAGCAAAAAAGAGGAAGATTTATTTATTACTTAAAACAGTGTATAGAAGTCTGTAGCTCTCAGAATGTGTGATTACCACACAATCAGAAACATGGTTGGATTTATTGAAGTACTGCATGATTTCATGAAATTATTGTGCTTTTTCAGTACTTGTGCACCTTACATCAAATAACCTGGTACCAGTCTTCAGGATGTTCCACCAACTTCAGCACTTGGGAAAAGTGCCCTTTCTCATAATCAGGGACAAAACTCTCTTTTTGCTCTTTTGTTACCTGGCACATCCTGCCTAACAGGGTAGGATGATCCAATTCACCAACTCATCAATATAATATTAATTTTCTTGAAGAAAAGAAAGAAAAAAAGATGGATCTTACAAAAATTGATTTTATATTGAAAGTAAAATCAAATATATGTTGATGATTTACGTCTCCACAGAGCCGTGCAATAGCATAAGATTTAAAATATCATATTTAGTTAATCACTGAATCCAGGTTGCAGAAAATGTGCTTTCCTGAAATATCATCCATCATCTTTTGTTTCTTTTATGAATTGTATTCAATAAAGTGCCTTCTCAAGACAACGTAAATTATTCATTAATTTGTGCTGAATTTAGAACACTGTTTCAGACCATGTCAATATATTTCTTATTTATAGTTTCTTTGTTGTTTTTTTATATATAAAAATATAAATTACTTTCAAATTGATCTTTATTTGTTTAGAAATCACCCTATGATTTTGAAAACAGCAGCCTTCTCTATCAAAATAAAAATATAGTCACTGGAGTTGTTATACATAAAGAACACATTTTCCCTAAAAGAAAGGGAATTTCTTTTGCTTTTTGATTTTGCTTTTTGATTGGCACAAAATTGTTTGATTCATCTAGATGGAGAAAGAGAGCAAACAATGTTAATTTTCACTGAATTCTATATTAAATTTTAATGCACTGTATTTGTAAGCATTTACCCTTTATCATTCTTGTGATATAAGATGGAGATAGCTTTTGTAAACTCAACCTTGGAGTCCTTCTATACATACTTCAGGCCTCGAACTCAAACCTATAGTCTTCCCACCAAGAAAGGACTTGAATTTTGGAGATGATCAAGTTTTAAACAGCAGCTGTTGGATGACTGCACTTCTAGACTTGACTGAAGATGTGGGAAAATGGGCTTCAGGGAAAGGGAGCTAGTGTGCTCCTGTTCAGCATCTGACCTGAGACACACAGAGAGATAAGCAGCATACCCTATCACTTTTTCTTTCATCCACATACTCTCTAGTGACCTCCTATTTTAACTGGCCTATACTCCTTCCCAAACAGCGTATAAAGCTATAAACATGTGTCATTTTTGCTAAAATTGTGTAGTGGTTTTTAACATCCCCAAATCTGAGCTGTAGCAGCAGGATTTCTTCTGAAAAATGAAAAAGGAACAAATCAGCTCATCAGCTGGATGCTAAATCAGAAAGTATTATTTGCATTTTTCAGGGAGTTGCAAGAAGGGATTATGGTGGAAATATATTTTTCACAATGTGAGGGAGATTCTTCCTGCTTTGCATAGGATCCACTGGGGAGATACCTTCTTGTGCAAGTATGTGCAGTGTAGTTGGGTGGTGAACAGTAGATCTCTTTGGAGAATAAGTCAGCCATAGCATACCTCTCTGCTTGTGAGAACAAGTTGGATTGTGTGCCAAGTTAGCTTTCCACCCCTTTCAGTAGCACATGGGAACAGAAGCATACATCATCTCTGTGTTCATTTCTTTCCTTATAAGAGACCTGAGATATATGTCCCTTCAGAAAAATCCACCTCCATTATTAAGAACAATTCTTGCTGTGTGGATTGAGTAATAGCACCATTCCCCCAGGGGTTCAGGCTTTCAGACACAGAAGTGTTCATACTCGGTCCACAATGTACTGAATTCTACTGCTATCTGAAAATGCACTAACGTGTGAAATTTTTGAAAAGAGAAACAAAGAGTGACAAAAAAAAAAAAAAAAAGCTGGGAGAAGAAATACATTTTTCAGCCTTTTTAGAATTTAACTCTGCATATGGCTCTCCTCCACTCCATGCAATCTTTGCATAACAAGCTGTAGGAGCAGTCTTACTATCTCAGGGCAGCAAAGATGGGCTGTCTCTGCTGACACCATGTTGGCCATTTGAATGGATGTGAACTAGTTAAAGTTTATCTGTGAGCAAGGTGATATCCTCTTAATGCTGCCATGTGATCGGTGGCCTTAGCAAATGTAAGAAAAACAGGAATTTTCTTGGCGCCTCACTGACTGTATTTTTAGGATTACATTCTCTCTTCCATTAAGATTGATGGGGTGATTAGCATAATTAAGTCAGTTGGCCCTGGAGCTTTCCTTTGCAAAGCAGCAATTACTGATGTTTTTTTCATCCTCGTGTACGTCTTCTCAGAGACATCTATTTTGCGTCAAAGAGAAAGGCAATTTTTTACCCCAGAGCAATTTGGCTTTAGACCAAGCTTCTCACAGCTTTGTTTCAGGACACTGTATAGCATCACAGTAACTAGAGATGGAAAAGAACAAATACATAACCTGATCCCAAAGCACAGCTAGAGACAGCACTGATTTGTTTTAGACAGCAGACCTTCTCATGGTGTACCCTGGTTGGCATTAATTGACCTTTTATTTGGAGAATCATCCCATAGTCCTCTGATACGCTGAAAACTGAGCTCACACTTTTCCACTTCTTTTTCTACCCCTATGCTTCAGTTGCTTCTTAGCAAAGATAAAAGAAGAAATCTAACCTTGATTTTATCACTTGAAGGCTGATTCTTATTGAAATATAGATAGCAGTACTGTTTTCCACTGAAATGAAGGCTTTCATTTGTTTGTTTCTGATGTACTCTTTCCAACAGATCCTTGCAGTGCAACGTCCAAGCAAGATCCTTGCTTCAGTTCCCCTTTCAAAATCTTTGTGCACGTTCACCTGGGAGAAATGGTATCCTAGATGTTACAGAAAGTTTGCCATCCTTCTTGAGATCTCACAATGGATCAACAAGGGGGCAGGAAATTGGACCTACATTTCCAATGACCTGAAAGAACACATCTAACTGCTGAACCAGACCTTACTTCTGGCACTGAAACTACTAGAAAAGCAAAGTGCCTACAGGTGCAAGGAAGCCAGCAAAGCTTTTTCAACTTCTGAATGCAGGAAAGAGAGAAATTTCTTCAATCCTTCTCCTACATTGTCTTGTGTATTCTTCATAGGATGTAACAGTAACCTCACTGAAGCTATTGGAGCAAGGAGCAACAAGTCATTTGTTAGGTGTTATTTAATGCTGAATCCTCTTATAAATCCTATTTATAATATATATTGTTACGAGCGTGTCAGAAATTCAATTAGTATTTTTTACTAATATTTCCATGTCATGATTATTTAATCTTATTATAGAAGTATAATCACTTATTAAAGTCTTGTTCAGTCATTTATCAGCTCTCCACGTACAACTTACAACAAGAACCTGGCTGTAAATTGACCTGCTCTCATGCCCAATAACACTGCTCCTATGACTTCTAGGTAGGTACCTCTGCCTTCCAAACTGACACCTGGGGGTTTGCTCACTAAGAGATAGCTTCACTCACATTTACTGTCTGCAGAGCTAAAGCTATGTGACTGAACACCAGCAGTGGAGAGCTCTCAGGATCAGAACAGGGGAGTGAAGCCATAGCTGTACTGCAGGGCAAGTAGTAAGGAAACACTCAGAGACGCATTAAAATAGTTTTGTGGCTAATGGAAACCACGTTTGCTGCTTACATGGGCACAGCTTGAGACTAATCGTGTTTATCTTCGTTTCCACAAAACAAAAATATGACATTTTTGTGATATCTGAGATATACATCACATCTTTCCAATGAAAATTGTACTTGGCTTACAAACATACCATGATTAAGAGACAGATCTTGTGCATTCAGATATAGCCCCCTCTTAATGCTGTTTTCTGAGTATTTAACTTCAAAGCACCTGCAGATTGGTGCTGAATTTAAGGTACAAGTGTGAACACAGCATACAAGGGTAGAAATAAAAATGCCATAAAAGTTTAAAGACTGAAAAGGATAAGTAAGTTTACTGATGATGTTCTCAGAAGAATATAAAATGAGTTAAAAGAAAAAATGAATTAAAACCAGAAAATACAGAATGTCAAGGATAAAAGACTCGTACATCATGGAAACAGAGTGAAAAGTCTGTGTGGGAGCTGACAGTTTAGGGTCACAGACACTCAATCTTTTAAACAGACAGTGTCCTGTGGGAGCTCTCAGCACTCAGGAGGTGCTTAGTGTTATGTGCTTGTCATGTGTCTGCCACACAGGCTGGGGCACACTCCAATATGTAAGAAGCAAATTCATGTCACGGTTTCTATTAAAGTTTGTCTCAGAGGAATCAGTTTACACTCGCCTGGTGTGTGCAGAAGTGTGAACCAATGCAAAGGGACCCACATATCTGCATTAAGTACATAGCTATGCCTGTTTACAGTATGTATATATAACATATTATAAGGTAAATCTAAGTATAACCATAAATGTGTACATATTTATATATATTTTTACCTAATTCACTAATAGAAATACAGCATCTTTGTTACAGGCCAGGAATAATCTTGTTAATTATTCTGGATTTCAAGTGTATTTAACTAAACTCATGCTAGAGCTAGAAATACACATAGACTGGAATGGAGATGTGAGGAGGTGGAAGAGGCTTCAAAATTACTTGGTTTAAGAAGCCTGAGATATGATAGGATTTGATCAAGTCCTAATTGTTTAGGATTTGAGGGTTATAAAAACAACAAAACAGTGAGGGTAAAGATTGAAAAAATGAAGTCAAATGTTCTATCCATGTATCATTAAGAGATAAGAGATTGGAGTTGATTGTTGTAGAAGTGCTGGCAGTCAATTGAGCTTTCATTCCAGAACTTCCACAGACCCCACTGATGACTTCCACAGTGCAATTGCTGTTTTTGGCTAAGCAAAAGGAGAATCATGTAACAATTGAGGTGCCTTGGTTTCAGCTGGGATGGAGTTGATTTTGCACCCATAGTATCTGGTGCAATGCAATATTGTTGCTTCGGGAGAAAACCAGCATTATTAACACTCCAATGTCCTTGGATTGTTGATGAGAAGTACTGTACAGAGTCAAAGGTATTCCAGTTTCTCATTATTGTCCTAAGAGTGGGGTGGGGTTGAGGAGATACAAGGAGTTAGAAGTGAACAGAACCAGGAGAGCTGACTTTAACTGTACAAAGGAATATTCTATACCATATGACATCAAGGAAAAAAAAACCAAACCACTTGGAAATGGTGGGGAATTGACTAGCTGGGAAGATAATGCTTGGGGACTGGCTGGGCAGCAGCCGGAAAGCAATGACCAATTGCTTCCACATTTCTTGCTCTATGTATATATATAATATAATCATAGCTATTATCCCTTCCTATCCCTCCCCCCCACTCTCCTTTCCCACTTCCTTTTCCTGGAATAGTAATTAGTTTTTATCTGAACACATGAGTTTATATTATTTTTAGCTTCAGTTCTTTCCCCCATCTCTCTAGGAGAGAGGAGAGTGACTGAACAGAAAGATGTTATGCTATATTATTAAAACAGCAATAAATAAAAAACATACTTACCCCAAAAACCTACCAGTCAAATCATCACATTTAGAACAAAAACAATCAGTTGACAACACCTTACAACCAACTCCAACCTCTACCATCCTAAGTACACATTGCTGCTCACTATTTATGGGGTACTTGATCAATTGGCCTCAGTTGTTGAACCACATGTCTGCCATCAGTTCTATCAGCACCCAGTGGGTAAGCCAGCTTTGGAAACCAGCAAAATAGCTGCAAAGAACTTGTTGCTTTCCAATCTTACTGCTGTGTCTGCAGGCAATCAGAATTCTGGGGAGCCATATCCAATCCTGCCAGGCCTGACCCTGCTTAATTTACACAGCTACAAAAATCTAATGAGACGTTTCAGAAAGTCACTAATACCACAGGGTATTCATGTTGTCACAAGGCATTTTGATTTGCCAATGTGATATAGGAAAACAGATTAATGTCCTGTGCATCCTATTAACATCTGAATGGCATAAGAGAGCCTGGGTTCAGGTGACCACCAGGGGCTTCCTATCCTGGCCCTGACTCTGCTGTTACAGTTAATCACTTCAGACAGGCTTGATATCCAAGATCATGTTTTGTATTCTCTAATAAACTCCTTTGAATTTGAAGCAATGGTTCAAAATTAATCAAAGTTTATTAAAAAAAAAAAAAAAGACAATACAAGAGGCTGGCTAAATACTGTTACAGTTCTTAGACCGTGACACTTTCTTTCTCCCCAGTGTCGCTATTTATCTATATACTTATTTTTGCATTCCCAGCTAACCTGTGTCACATCCCATTCCATCCTGCTTCCCCTCATTCCAGCTCCCATAGATAACTCAAGGATCCTCACTTTTTTCTCTAACACAGAAATGTGACATATTAATCTCAAGTATCAGGTCATATAATACATATTAAGAATATGAATGGAACATGTATGTATGTCACATGTTGTTGTATGATGTTACGTGGGGCTCATCATGACAACGAAGCCAAACACCTGGATGCCAAAGATCTCATGGAAGACGATTTCAGAGAGAGCTGTGTCTGCAGAAATTACCCTCTTACTGTACACTGAGGCTGCAATAACAAGATACCAATGCCTTTTTTCCAGAAGGTCTCTAAAATGCAAAGGCAGCTGACAGCTGAGATCCCAGACAAAAAGAGAAGAATCAGCAACATAGCACTGTGAAGGCTTTATGGGAGAGAAACAAGAGGTCCATTTGAAGCTGTGGCTCTTTTGTCAGGGAACAGACTTATCTGACCAAGAAGATAGTCCAGGGAATTGTGTTGTCCTGGGTTCTGGACTTGTACCTTTGTTCTGAAACTGAGACCTCACGCTGTACTATTAAAAATGGCCATTACCTCCCTCAAGAGCAGGACCTCTACTTTGCCATTGTGCTGAATGAGGACAAGGCAGTAAGATGGGTGTGGGACTGCAGCTTTTAACTGATGCTTAACACATAAGCATTTGGGAAAACATGCTGGAAACTTACTGGTATATTTTTTTTTTATCATAGTGGGTGCTTTATGTGGTCTGGGATGTCAACATACTTCCTTCACCAATGTTGGATGAGGTGATTTAAATGCAAAAGTATGAAGTATATAAAGAAGTATATAAAAGCAAAAGTATAACATCTCACAAAATTTCCTGTTGTCTTAGTTACCCTCTGGACTTACTGTCACACTGTTGGCTTGCTGAGGGAGAGTGGAATCTGGATGTTGAGATTTTGGGAGATGCACTGTGCATTTTCTGACTTTATTAAGCCATTAAGATTTTTTTTAGAGTTTTAAGCATAAGCAGTTTGTATGCATAATTCAGCATGCACGTTGGCTAGTTTGCACTTTGCTTGTTCTGAGGTGAAACAGATTGTGAGGGGCGAAACAGCTGTGAGAACATCCTGTTAAGTCAAACCAAGCCAGTCCTAATTTACATTGAGGCCTCAGAGATGAATTAGTTGCATCCTTAGTTTGAGAGTGTGTGTGCAACGAAAGAATTAATTATATATAAGGCAGTACAAAAATCTGTAGTTCTTCATTTCCTACTGAAATACAGAAGTATATAACTATATTTAACACAAAAGTTTTGAATTTTCATGGCAGTCAAAATTTCAAGCAAGCAAAGGTCTAGACTTCATTTTACAACCTACTGTTGCCTAGCAGCATGAGGGAGTTTCCTTAAGATGACAACTTTTTCCCTGTCCCATGAAGTGTTTCATTTGAAAAGATAATGTAGGAAGTATTCACTTTCATTTTACTCCATCACTATCAGCTAATATCCTCTCTTTAGAATTTAGCACTTATTATGAGCACAAAAAAAAATCCCTACATTTTTTTTCTCGCATTTTATAAATTTTATCCTATCTATTTATGTTGAACTGAACCACCACAACACTCCTAATACACTCCGAAATAGGCATTTTTCTGTGTTTCCCTCCTGAGAACAAATAAGTGCAATCTTTGACAAATCTGCTCGCCATGGCACACAAGATAAAACTATGTACCTTCTCTGCAGTCTTAGAGGATCTCTGATACATGTGTGTGCTTCTGTTCTATTTCTCCCTTATTTTTAAAAATACTGCATAAAACTATTCAACTTTCTCCCAAATGTTTGTTCCCTGGCAACTGCTGAGTTTTCATCAGCAGTTTTAATGCAGAAGATTAGCTAAAACCAACGGATAACAGAAGCAACTAACTGGTTATGCTGGCAAGGCAATCCAAGTAGCTTTATTAGCAGCTGTTGAGACTGTCGAGTCCAAATTTTCTGCAGCAAAAGATCTCATCAACAGAGCTATGTGGGGAAGTCACCCTCCCCACATAAAGGGGGCAGGGGGTGAATTGTGATGAGGGAAGTATTAAAAGAGAAGGAACTCTGGTATCAAGAGCACAAAGTGCCAATTTATGGACTTCCAAGATCTTTCTGAATGTAAGATACCCATGTGGGAGGATCATGTAGATGGCTGCAAAGAGCTTGTAGGATGAGCTGGGTGTTTGGGTGATTGCTTAGCTTTTCAAGTATGATGTTATTGCTTGTCAGAACAGCCAGCAAAGCAACAAAAGATAAAAAGAATATTTCCTCTTGATAGCCTTCTTCAGATGTTGTGAATATTTATATACAGTCAGTAGTCACAGAAATGGACTTCTTTTTGTAAGGTGATGGTTTGAGACATCTGAGATTTGGAAAACAAAGGTTAAGGGATCATTTTGGTTAAATTGCTTGTCAGTTTAGCTGTAAGCTTAGCTCTGCTTTAGTCTACTGTGTCTTAGGCCATATCTGATACAACTTCTTGAATCAAAATAAATTCTCAAGTAGTATGGTCACTAAGAAGGGACAGTTCTCATCTTACGAGACAAAGTAAGCATTCAGCAAATCTGACTTGTTTTCCACATATTTCTTGCACCCACAAGACATGCTGTATACCTTTTCCTGTACTTTGTCTTGCGCATTCAGACACCAAACAATGGAATAGAGACCTTTTCTACATGCTGTCACCAAATATTTCTGAGTTTTGTTTTGAACTTACAAATGGTGCTACACTGCAAATAACATTTGAATTTGCTCTAGGTTTCTTCTAATTCCAGCCATTTAGAAGTCAGTGTTCTTAGATAAAAACTTGGCCATCTGCATCAATAGATTAGACTGCTGCTAAACACCTCCCTGGGAACATGAGAGACTGCCTGCTCAGAAGCTTTCCTTTTGGCAGCCCATGGCCGTCTGTCTCACACACCACACAAGCAAATGTGCATCACGTTGATAGTGCCAGGATTTCACCCCTGCTGCTTAGCTTACTAAACCAGTTATGCATGGAAACAGCAATTATTTGTTAAGAATTGTTTTTTCTTTAACAGGAAAATTATCCCATTGATGAAGTCTGAGTATGAAATACCACCTGTTAAATGGAACAGATTAGGCATGGAAGACCATTCATTATCCTCAAGGCTGCCAATGTTTGCTTATGCATAAAGAAACTCCAGCCTTTTTGCCTCTTACGTTTCTACATCTATTACAATTTATTTTTCAACAATCAAATTACAACTGTTTCAAACAGTTCTCCCTAGTGGGCACTCTGATATTCTTTTCCTATATTCCCAATTATTATAGGTAAATACCTTTTTCCGAATCATCTATCATGAAGATGTAAACCTAATTGTGAGCTACACAAATTGATGGATTCCCTTCTATGCATATGTGTCAGGTTAATGAGGTGGCCTTTCGAGGGAGAAGGATGCTGGAATTTGGAGTACGGTAAGGGGGCCAATAACCTGATTCAGATTACCATGGTTAAATAACAGTGTAAACTAATAATCTTTATTTAGCAAAGGAATGCACTCTGGGGTGTTTTGTGGTTACTTTATTATATGCTTTCTTGGACAAATTGAAGGTGATTACAAAATCAGAATAATATTAAAAACTAATAATGGAATACAATAAATTATCTAAAAGAGCATATTACCAGCATGGCAACACTTGTATTCATGTTGAAAAGTATCTCAGTGTCACATTACTATTATTAAAATACATGTCTGTTGGTATAAATCTGAACGCTATTGGGCTTTTTTGGTCTGGTCTCCCTTTTAGTCTAATCTCAGCATCCTGTTTTGAATACATAATACTTTATTTGCTTGTTTTGTCAAAGGCCAAACAGTAGCGTTTATATGTTCATTTGATCAACTAAAACTTCTTTATTTTGAGAAATACATGTTTCCTCAGAAAAAAGTATTTGCTAGTAAGTAATCACAGACACATCTTAACTGGATTCCTATTGTCCTATTTAGTTGTTATACCACGCATTCATCCACCTTCAGCTTTTGTTCAATGTGCAAAGTGAATTTCAGCACAGAATTGATCCAATCCTGCAGAAGTTGCTGCTGATCTACCTAGGTCAATATTATGGATCACCCACCACAATCCAGTTTTAATTTTCAGCTATATCACATAGCTCTAAAGCTGTTAAGATTGTGATTTTTCTCTGGAAAGTGAGTATTTTGAAATGATCAAGCCATTTGCCTGCCCAGATGTTCAACAAGGCTTGCAGAAGTACAAAGCTGACCAGCAGATTTCAGGCTAAGAGGATAGAGGTGATCTACTAGTTGAGCCAATCTTAAAATCATTTGGGAGCCTGCAGAAATTTCAATAAAGCAAATATAGTGAATATCCTTTCTTGACTTGGACAGGCTTCTGCAATACACTGCATCCCATTAGCAATAATAGGGAATGAACAGAGCTTGCCAAAATCTCATAGCCTGAAATTCAAATTAGAGAAGTCCAGCTGCTAAAAGTACAACTGTAAAGCTAGAAAGAACCACAGGTAAGTTAGAGATCCCTGTAAGTACTGCTGAAAGGAGATCTCTCCAGAAGGCAAAGCTTAAAGAGAATTGTTCAGTGGATGTTCAACCTACTGAAAGATTTTACCCCAGGCTGTAATGCTTCCAAGATCTGCAACAATACAAGCATCACTCTTGCAAATAAAGAGGCCTGGGGCAAGTGTTTCTTACATGCTTCATAGAACAGAAAGTTTGAAGTTTACTCTCTTTTTGAAGTTTATTCTCTTTTGGTCAGCTTCATTTCGTTGGATTTTTTTCACATTTACAAGTGTTCTTTCCACCTTTTGTTCTTCATTCACACTCTAAAAATAGATTGAGTATTTATGCTCTAACAAACAAACTGATTCAGAGCTGCAGGGAAAAGTCTTCTCATCAACCATGAAATCTGTCTGCCTATTGTCCAGTGTGTTTTATCCAGCTTATGAAATTATCACATCTATTCACATATTTATGTGTACATATATCTGGTACATATATAAAAATATCAAATATGTATTTGCTTTTTTTTTTTTAAAGATTTTACTTGAAG
Source organism: Gallus gallus (assembly GCF_016699485.2). Classification (NCBI taxonomy): domain Eukaryota; kingdom Metazoa; phylum Chordata; class Aves; order Galliformes; family Phasianidae; genus Gallus; species Gallus gallus. The sequence goes on along the minus strand of NC_052537.1, from coordinate 25,700,917 downwards.
TTCATGATTCTTCAGTATCCTTGATCACTTTTTGATTTCATATCCTGAAAAAGGATATCAACTTTTCTTTCGCTTTATATATCTGAATATCTTGGTTCTTATTCTTTTTCTAATCCTGGCATGCTGTCATGTGGAGATTATTAATTGCTATGTTTCTTTGGAGGAGTTAAGAAGGACAAATTGCTGGAGGTGCCTAAAGTACAAATATCTTAAAAATCATTGGGTTTAGTATTTCCCAAAAATCACTGGGTTAGGTTTAGCATTTCTTCTTCCACTGACTTCTAATGCTCAAAAACACATTGCAATGAGAGAGAAATAAAGGCAGAAATGTCCAGCCTGACTCCCAAAGTGTTGCTGTTCTGCTAACAAAAAAGTTTGTTGAAGATTTTGAGCACACTGGATTGTACACACGTGAAGAAGTCGTTTTCAAGACACAAACCTCTAGAAATAAAAGCAACCTCTGTCACGGACATTTAGAAGGTAAAGATTGAGCCTGAGAAAACTGAAAAGCTTTACTGAAAGCATAAAGCAAATAAATCTTTGCCTTGGTCTTACGTTCGTCCATTAATACAGGATTTTTATTATGTGCCTGATAGAAACCTTTCACTATGTTAAACAGTAATAAATAATGAACAGGTTATCTGATTGTCAGCAATGCATCAACAAATCTTGTAGTCATGCCAGCACAGAAATGCAGCACAGATTTACTGTTCGCTGCTTCTGCATCAGAACTGCTCAATAGAGATTTCTGGCTCCTTTTTGGTTCTAAACTCAGAAGGATGATTAGCATCTTCGAAATGAGGAACATGTGGTTGTGTCCTACACCAAGCTGTACCAACTGATTCTTCTCACTTTCATTTTACTCAACCGGAGATTCATAAGTATGTCAAGCAAATGCATTTGGTGTATAACAGTTGTAAAAAAAAACTGGTCCAGTCTTACATCTGTGCACTGCAGCTGAAGAGAAATGAGTGACAGCTGAAAACAGGGCTAGCTTTTGTGAATCAATTCATGTTATTGCTATAACTTCACTAAAACCAGAGCAGCTGTCCTTCCCTACAGGCATCAGAAACAAATTTTAGCATAGGCACCCTGCACAATTCCAATTATCACATCTTAGCTTTGAATTCTCAGTTCCAGGTACAACTCAATTTCAGTCAGAGAGGCTGGCAAGGAGCACCCTTGAATACTTCCAGGTACATTGCTGGCCAGCACCTTGAATAAACCTCCTTTCCTCCATTACATTTTCATTGCCTATTTGTTAATTACTTCTCCTTCCACATAGTCTCCATCACAAAATATTGGCCATGAAGTTTTTTTCAAGTGTACGTAAAATACATAGTGCTTTTCTTTCTCGTAACTTACTTCAGTGTATGACAAGCCTGCTTCATTCTTTCTGGAAGTAAAAGTTTGACTGCCTTTCCAGCCTGCAGGCTTACAGCACCCTGCTGCATCTCACACTTCTCAATACAACATTTTCCTTGGGCCAGTGACCTCCCACCACAATCCTGAAGCAAAATTCATTTGAATTCTTACTACCTAGGCCAGAAACTTAGCTTTGATTAGATCTACAACTCAGGAAGAAGTAACACTGCTCTCACTAATTCACCCAGATTTATTTCAAAATCTGGTTTGCATCTCTTCAGGCTTTTGGCAAGACTTCTTCAGGTCCCAGATTCAGAGCAAAACTGTTTCCAAAGTTACTAGAGAAAAAACACAGGGTTTTTTTTTTTTTTTTTTTTCCTAATGAAAATGCTTTAGTGAGCAAAGGCTGGACAACATATCTTGAGAATTCAAAGGGTGAGGAAAGATACAGAACAGACAGTGAACAGCTGTAAAAGCTTCCAGTTTAAAAAACAAAACCAACCAACAAGCACACTGAATTTTGTTCATTCTACTGTTTTTTGGTGTTGATTTTCTGAGGGGGGGGGGGGGGGGGGGGGGGGGGGTAGGGGAGGTTGTTTATTTGTTCTGGGTGTTTTTGTTAATACTGATGATCACAAGAATCCACATACATTAGGTCTTCCAGCAGGACAGACTCTATCCACTCATACCTCCAACTTCACTCCGGAGAGTATTTCCTCGAGGAATTAATTTTTCCTCAAAGAAAAACTCAGCATTTTCTGTCACTTTGTCATGCTCCAAAATCACAAATGATTCAGCCCTTCCACCAAGAAACATAACTTTGCTACTGTTGCATTAAACATACAGATAAAACACTGCACATTAAAGAGATTCCCCGAGAAATAAAACACCAAGCTTTTTATTATTATTTTCAGTTTTCTGTGGTAATCATGTTTATATAACATTTGTTTCAGTGATGTGGCGCAATATGGATTTTTGTAAAAGCTGACAGTGGTAAAACAGGGACGTGGGTCACCATCCTATCTCATGCACCAGTGTGAAGCTGATAGTAGAGGTGAAAAATCAATACACAATAAAGGTGTTGCATGTTGAAACTAAATTGGCATGATTGATGTTTTTTCCCAGGATCACTATATCCTCCCCCAGAATCTTTTTGTGTGGTTGAGAAGAAATATTTACTTTTCAATTCCATGGTGTCATTTATTTATGTGAAGGTTTTTAGAAAGAGAACAAGGTATTACTTTTGCAAGAAACTAATGCTGGGAATCACTGTATTTCAGAAGCATTCCCAGAGGTCACTATAAACACACAGTATTTAGAGGGATGGATATCCTCTTAATCCATGAACATCTTTAGCTGTTTTAAATCCCCCTCCTGCCCCCAGGAAATAAAATAATGCAGTTCATTCTTGCAGTGTCATTTGATGTCAGAGTATCTTGGATATCATTCTGACCTGAGGCAGAATTGGCCTGGGGCTTATTGAGAGTTTTCATGCAGTGTAAAAAAAACCACCCTTTATTCACATTATAGCATTGTGCCTTGCTCAGATACTTCTCACCTGTGACATACATTTCAGAAACAACCAGTTTCTGAATAAAACATGTACTGTGCTCTTACCAAAGGTTAGACTACAGGAAAACTACTTACTCTGGTAAACAATAATTCAAAGAAGAGTCTAATTCAGGTATTCTTGCTGATTTTCAGATAATGGTCCATCTAATTTATGTTTCAGGAATCCAATGATTGTCAATTGAAAATGTCCTTATACATGTATAGCAATCAGTTCCTTTTTCCCACCTCACAGTTAATATATGCTTACTTCCCAGAAGTGCTGGATAAATGATGGTCACCACAGACATGTTACCACTTAAAGAAAATGGGACCCTCAGTGAACCTGTGCTTTGCTGCTAGAAAGAGACTGTTGACATCAGCTCTGTATATATCTTCAACCCTGAAAGAGAAACTGGTTCTTCACCAGAGGAAACCATTCCTGACCACAAATGATCCTTCAGCAGAAGTCTGCCATGCTTGGCTCAGTCTGATGCTCAGCAACCCCACACATTCTCCAAGTGTATGTTTCAATTCCAACATCTGGAAGTATTTCCATCTACTCATTCCATGTAGTGCTTTCCTAATGTTTTCCCATCATAGATAAACACACTGCTGAGGCTGACCAACTCAAACCTCTAACTCTCAAGTACCTGTGGATTGTGGTCATCAAGCAAAGCAGTGTCTGCTCAGATCCCTCAATTTGTCTTCACGCTGATTTGCCTTTCTTTTTTTTTCCATAGGAGTTCATAAACTGTTTCTTAACTTACATCTACTGAATTTCTCCTCCTGTTTCTCTATAAAGAACCCAGACTAAAAAGATTTTTCTGTCCTACTGACCTCACTATGATTATTTGCTTAATTTAATATCCCACAGGCCGCTTTAATACTGACCTCCACCTTCAGCAAGCAATTTATAACCTTTTTCTTTTTTCTGCGAACAATTGATAACAACTCTGTGCCTAATTTTTCATGTGTAGGTTACTGTACTGTTATAACCTGAAAATTAAATAATCACTATTTCATTAATAGTCTCTAATACTTCTATTTAATTCTCACTAATTTATGATTTATACTTGACACAAGTTTCTGGTGCATTGTCTGCTTGGTGTTTACCCTCCAGCAACAGACATAAGAGTCTGAAATGTGAAGTTGCAAAACAATCAGTTAATAATGAAAAATGTTATTTTGTCTTTTGCACATAGGGGCAAGGTAGGCAAGAAATGTCCTTTCACCCTAAAATGAAAACTTACAAGGAAAAATTCCTTTTTCCTCAGTGCTATTTCTACATATGCTATCTATTTCCATCTGTGTTCAGTATTAAGATAAAAAAGAGAGAGGAGGAAGAATTGTGTGGAAAAAAAAATGCAGACAATCTCTCTCTTCCTTCTCCTTACATTATATAATAAATAATCAACATTCTGCCTTCTTAGAAGAATAATCAATAGAATATCTGAATGAATTAATGGCTACAACATTTCCTTGTTTCCACATCTATAAAAATCTATAGGATTATCCTGTTACAAAGACTTGCAAGTGCCCTAAGAATCTACTGAAGACAAACCGTTACTAAGAAAAATGGTTTTAGCTGCAACACATGTGGCCTAATGGCATTAGACATAGAAAACATTCAGTGTACATCCTCACATTCCTCTGCTGTGTGTTTGCAAACGGTCCATACCTTTCCTTAGAGCATCGTATAAGAATAAAAGCTGTGATTCTGCTCCTGACCATGCTGCTGACTTGCTCTAAGTCACGTTGTTATGCAAACAAGGCCTTGTTTTCTTGGTAGCTTCCTAAACATTCTTACACTGTTGTTTATGATGATTTCACTTTGAGAAGATCAAACGTCATTCCTGTCTCCAGGTTACAGCTAAGCAATCATCTTCTCAATGGGAACATCCTGCGCTAAAGGCCTATCCCACTGCAGCCTCTTACGTGACAAGCTTACAGAATCCCTCTGTTCCCCTTCCCTGGAGCTCAGAAAATAATGTTAATATCTGCCTGCATCCTAGGGGTGGCTGTAATCTCTGATCTGCAGCCAATTAACATTTGCAAGGCACTTCCCAGTTGTTGGGAGAGTGGGCTGCAGTGTTCCCCAGCAGAGAGCTGCAGGCCCACACAGTGACACAGCCGGCAGCATGCGCTGCTCCACCAAGGTTTCCTCCCAGTTATGTTGAGAAAATTAGCTGATCCGATACCTAGTGAGCTTGGTAATTCTTATCTAAAACAATCAATTTGCAAGAGCATACTTCCACACGTGTTAACTGGAACATGGCTCAAGGGCAGGCTGCTGAAACCACAGCCACAGCAGCTGCACAACTACCACTGCAAATGAAGAGTAGCTAGTGAGTGACAAAGGCCTCTGTGGAAGAAAAGGTGTGGGAAAGGCATAACTGCAACCGAGACAAGGGAAGAGGAAGCTGTTACTCAGTGTTTCTTTTAAAATATGATCTTAGCTATATGAAGGCTGGATTGACGGGCTGAGGCCAATGAGGTGAAGTTCAACAAGACCAAGTGCCAGGTCCTGCATTTGGATCACAACAACTTCATGCAGCACTACAGGCTTGGGGCAGTGGCCAGAAGGCTGTATGGAAGAAGATCTGGAGTTGCCGGTCAACTCTCAGCTGAACATGAGCCAGCAGTGTGCCCAGGTGTCCAAGAATGCCAAAAACATTCTGACTTGTATCAGAAATAATTGTTGCCAGCAGGAGCAGGGATGCTACCATTCCTCTGCACATGGCAGTGTTGAGGCCACACCTTATGTACCACATTTAGTTTTGGATCCCCCACTTCAAGAAAGAGATCGAGGCCCTGGATTGTGTCCAGAGAAGAACAACAAAGCTGGTGAGGGGTCCGGAACACAAGTTCCTCCAGAAAGGAGGTTTCAGTGAGTGGGGGTTGGCCTCTTCTCCAGAGTAACAGTAGTAGGACAAGAGGCAATGCCTTTAAGTTGTGCCAGGAGTTGTAGGAACAACTTCTCCAAAAGAGTGCTAGGGCACTGGAACAGGCTACCCAGGGAGGTGGTGGGATCACTTTTCCTGGAGGTGTTCAAGAAACATGGAGATGTGGCACAAGAATCATGGCTTAGTGAGCAATATTGGTGGTAGGTGGACAACTGGACTAGACGGTCTTAGAGGTCATTTCCAACTTTTTGATTCTATGATTCTTTGATTGACAGTGCAGGCACTAGATGAGCTGAACAGCTCTTGCTGCAGAAGGCAGTCGCTCCTTCACGCCTGGCAACTCAGCGCTGCGGAGTATAAGCAGCAATTCAAATGAAATTTAGGAGCAGCTGTTGCATTAGGGATTGTGTAAAGCTGTTTTTCTCCAGGAAATCATTATTTGAAATAAATCTTGTCCATTAAAGAGATATGCTTGAGCAGTTGCATAATGTAGCACTGGGTTTGTTAAACTGCAAAAGCAGAGGATATTCAAAAGCCTAATCTGAATGGCAGAACAAACATGTGATTTAAGATGGAACATCTATGTATCTGAAAAATACCTACTTTTTAAAAACCCATTTTATAAAAAAACATTTTATAAGCTGATTTTCAGTGTAGGGTACTCTTAAAAAATGTACACGCACAAAAATCCTTTACCTCTTTCATTATCTCAGATTGAGATCCTCAATATAGACACATCTCTGATTAATGAGGATATACTTTCTTTTAAAATACAGGCTCCATTTTTTTACATGCTTTTAGCCTGCATTTTCAGAACAATCTTCACTGTGCATGAGGCAATACTGCCTGAGTTCAGAGATAAAGAATGAACCAAAAGCAGTTTTAAAATAAAGGCCCCAAAAATCTATAGGATTTATACATGTTAATGAGAAATATTTAAATATTAACAGCTTCTCCATACATAAAAGTAAAAAAAAATACACATGAAAACCCATACTGTGATGTACTATTACAAGTTTGCTCTTGGAACAAACACTCAGCAGTGACAGAATTTACAAGTGGTTTTTGCTTTTGGGTGGGCTTTAGTTTTTTTAATCTCAGGATTGGTATAGTCAAATACATCTATAAAAATGATTCAGAGACAAAAAGGAAATGAAACTAACAGCATATATTTATTAATATTGCTTTACTTTTAAGCTCTTATTTCACACGACCATGACACAAAGATTGAAATACTTACTTTTAATTAAAAGCTGAGTCTCATATTTATGCACATTCAGCAATCCAAATTTTGTTCTACAAATATTCAGAGAAGTAATATTTTTCCAGTTAAATAACATGAATTTGGATTACAGAGGCTTTTTAACCCCCTTGCACTAAAGCTATTCATATGCAGTTACTCCTCCTGCTACAGCAGGGTGAATCAGATTATCTAACGCTTTTGTTCTCATCATACACTAGATGGTCATGGCTATATTTTTGTGTGGAGAACAGCAAATTTTAGTGACATGCCCAAGATCATACCAGAAGTCTATAGCAATAGAGGAATTCAATACAAAACTGCCAAAATCACCTCTAAGATTAATTTCGGTTGAATTCCCTGTCTCCCTGGAACTACCTTCCATTAGATGTCACAATGTATTACATTTCATGCAAAACACTGGTGATTGTGTACTCCAACAAGCTGCAAATATTATCTAGTGGATGGCTTATGATCACTGCACATAAGCAGAGCCCAGAAGGCTTGCTTCTATTTTCAGTTGTACTACCATCGCCTCTGATCCATGACAAGGTCACTTGAGTCAATGAAATGCCTGGCTGCTTATCTCCAATAATTAAACACTGAAACTTTTCAATGTGCACCCTAAATTGGGAGGTTACTGTGTTGACAGCCTGTAGAGAGAAAATATCAGGTCTAAAGGGCTCTTTCATATATCCAAAGAAGCCTAATGAGAACTGAGAGCTGGCTGTTTAAAGTCAGATGTATCTGAATGAGAAACAAAACAAAGATTTTTAGCACTGAAACTATATTCATATAAATTAGGAAGGTAAGCGATAGATTCTGCAGAAATCATTTGTCAGCAAATGTAGGTATCTTTCTTGACAAGTCTACCCGAAAAAGCTGTTTACCGGGCTTGGTTCAGGAACAACCCCATCTAACTGACATGCATGTAGTATGCCTGTGTTGGACTAAAGCCTCTTGAATTAACATCTCCATTGTCAAAGACAGAAGAAAATATATAATTCAATAGGTTTTTCGCTTTGAATAACATGTTAACTATTTAAAAGCAATATCTGCACAATTTAAAAATCTGATGACTATTTTTAGTTATTTCTGTACAGCTAAAGATGACAGCCAATATGACAATCATTTAAAATGAAGTTGCAGAAGCGTGAAAGTCTGGGAAACAAGAAAATAGGGAAATGATTTTTCTAAACACTCTTCTTGTTCCCCTCAGCACCTCTTCCCCAGTAATGATTGAACCCAGTGGTTTAATTCATTTGGAAGCTTAGTTTGTATAGGTGGTTTGAGTTAATTTCCCAGCTTCTAAAGGGGGGACTGAGTTAAGTTCTGATGAAGATGCTGAAATTGTATTTGTTACTGCTAATGAAAGCCTGGAAAAGAACTACATAAAAACAAATTATCAAGAAGTTTACATGCCATTTGGCCACCTATCAGGGAACCATAGAAAAAATCTATAAAATTCTTGTTGAGAAAATATTTTTTTACTATTCTGAACATTTCTGCACCCTTTCCTTTTCTTTCTCTCTCTCTTACTAATTTTTTTTTCAATCAGAACCATTTGCAAATGGCAGACATTTTTGCACCATACTGTCTTTGGCATATGGTTTAACCTTTTCTTTAGATGTTACTCATTGTACAAAGCAAGGACTCTGAAGAAAAACATGATTGCCTTTGATGAAGAGCTTTCTGGAAAAACTGTTGTGACTGGTAGCATCTGAGTTGCCACTATTGATCCCAACAAGCTGTAGTGCTCCTATGAAGTATAAAACAAGTAGGATCAATGAAGTCAGATTTCTTCTGAACTGTAAAACGACAGTGATTTCCTCACATCAAATCACAAATTATCAAGGATTAGTTTCTTTCCCAATAGATGATGCTTGTTTCCTTGCATTATCTCTGTATAATATTTTTTGAGACAATTATTGATTTCATATCTGCACTCATCAGCTAATATAAACAGTTCGAGTGTGGGAAAGTTTGTGATTTTCATTGATCAGCTTCCTAAAAGAGGAATTTCAAAGAATTTTAAATCAGGAAAGGGAATGATTCCTAAAGGATTGGTCAAAGTGTTTTGTAGTTGTTTTAATTGGGAAGCAGAAGACTCAGAAGAAGTGAACCTCATTTTCAAAATGGTGAACTGGTGAGGGCTGGTTTGTTCTCCAAGCTTCTTGTCACCTGGGGAATATCTGGGCATGGAGAAATGGTGTGAGCACCATTTCCAAGTATTGGACTGGCATAAAAAACTCCAAGTGGTAGACTGAATAAAGAAAGCATTTTGGTTGTGTCTACCAGGAAATTTTGTAAACAATTTTTTTTGTGATTACACAACTATTAAAGGAAAATTTAGTACTTCAAGGCCATCATCCTTCGCTGGTATTAGTTTTTGTTTTTCTTAGCTACGTGCCACTCAGCAATATGACACCTTTTATGAATGTTCCAACATCACATGAAATATTAGCTAACGGGAAAAGATGTCTTTTAAAGAGAACATGGGAATTCAACAATCCCTAAAGAAGAACATAATTTCTCACCTTTTAAGACAGTCAAATGTCTCAGTCAGCCACCTATTATTTGGGAAATTGTCATTAAACATTAACAGGGCCAATGTGCTCCTTTTAAAGTTCATTTTCAAGCTTTTACTCATGGTTAATATTAATTTACTGACAGTAATTCATGAATACAAAGAAACTCTGAGAGGATCTGATCTTCAGTCCCTTAAATTTTGCTTTCCAAATCACAGAGAATGCTCCTCATGAGAATGGTTTAATTGAATTAAGGATGGGGGAAGTTGCTTTAGCTGGGCTTTCATCCTGTCACTGGAAATATTTGAGAAGTCACACTTCATCTTCCTTTGAACTTCACAAATGAACCTAATTCTTCAGATAGAACAAGAGAAACAAAGTGGGTGAAGTGCTGAAAAAGAGCAGTCAGGATCACCCCACTACCCACCAGATGCTGGACTTTTAGTAGGAATTGCTTAGCTTTCATAAAAACTAAAAGGAAATTGAAGTTTTTTTCTTAAAATACCATAGTCTTTTATTAGAACTGCTCTGGTTCATGCAAAGCTTTTCAGTACACCTTATACCTTCACACAGTGCTCTTTCACTTAAGAAATTGTCCTGAACCTGGCACAGTATTGAAAAGATCAAGACCAGTTTAGACACCCCAGAAATCAGTAAATTTTTATTTAGAATATGGTGGCAAGAGGACAGTATTCACTACAGGGCACTGAAAAAAGACTGTATCTTTGAACGTGTCTGGAACAACTTACTGTATGTGTTTCTATATTTTAAGAGGCTATCTGTCCTTCACATTTCAAGAGGATTTTCTTCTGCTTTGTTTTCATTGAAGGGATGAGAAAATGAAGAGGTGAGGTATTCATGCAGTATTGGATTGGCATATAAATCCCAAACAGAAGCAGAATCTATATCTAAGATTCTTCGCAATTGATCAGAAAGATGCACACACACAAAAAAACATTTTTGCTATCATTCCTTTCCTAAATTCTGTGTTCTAAATTATTTCTTTTAAACTTGGTACTAAAAAACAAGACATAGTTTACATGTATATAAAGAAGCAGGTTGCCCTTTAACAAGAGAATTAATAAACAAAATTTAAAATCCAACCTCAGAAATATGACTGGTTCCAAGAGTGAAAAATGTGTAAACTTGGGCTCATTTAGTGAAACACAGCAAATACACAAGGTTCTCAGTAATGATTGACTGACCTGACTTTTAATACGTATGTAAACAAAATAATCTGGATCTCTTCACAAAAGAAGGAGTTCCCAGGCAATTAGAGGTATACTAGCCTTGTTAGTATGCAAAGCTATAGGACTTTAAATGTGCTGGTTCATCATTAGCACCACAGAAAACTCAAGGCAAAGCTAGCAGTGCCTTGTGTAGCAGATGGTGGGGGTAATGAAATGGCTATTCTCCTACTACCTACATCAAAAATATAAAGCCCTGGTTAGAGGAGCTGAGGGAAGAGTTGGGGCATGCTGATAACCTCTTCTGAAAGTGGTACAAGAAAAGAGAATGTTCTCTTTTGAATTAAAGCAGTCACCCTCATCTTTGAGCCCATTCTGTGGCAGAATTAGTCCAGTCTTGGCTCTTTGTACCCATCAGTGCAGTTTTCCCTCCATTACTGAGGAACACTGAGCTGGAATCTGCAACATGTTTAATTTTCATAGCTACTTTCTGCATCATTTCTGCTTCTCCAGCTGAATTTAACTCCCTCTCTCAGGGCCCTTCCAACTGCAGCTCAGAAAATGATTGCATAGCAGTCCCAAAGCTAAGGGGAGTGCAGCCACCTGATACACATGGCAGAGCCCAGGATCCACATCCTGAATGTACATTGCCCCCACTGCAGTGCCAGTGGCTAATACTTGCAGTGTGACTATTCTACCCCAAGCTCTCTCTGTCCTTCTCTACTGCCATTTCCTAAAATCAGTGAGAACAGAGTGGTATACTCTCATGCGTCACATGCTGATATGCATAAACCATCAGTGAGGGATATAGTCTTGAATAATGGCTATGGTTCAGGGAATCTATCACAGCATTGACTGGTTCTCCATCATCCATCAGCACTGCTAAGCTACATTATTTGATTTAAACTCTGGTACATATATAGAAATCAAAACCATTTAATACACACTCCTACAGCTCAGTTTCATAATCCCACATTTATTCTATATTACAGCATCTTCCTCACAATGTACTATTGACAAAAGAGAAGTCTGGAAATGGAAGTGCTGGAAATTCTAATGAGATGTCAGTGAGAATGAAAGTAGGGCCAGATAGTCATTTTGTTACAATTTCAGTTGAGAAGACTGAAGTGACATGCAGTATCAATTCACGTTAAACAGTTTACATCTGTTGGCAAATTGGCTTTATCCCTATTGTAGGGAAAGCCCTATTTGGGCTCTTTTGTTTGTTTATTGCTTAGCCACATACTTCACCAGTTCCAGGTGGTACATGCAATGGAAAAGCAGAAAATAAGACAATAAAGGAATGATCCACTGTGTGACATGAGGGCTACACCTCATACTATTAAGAGAGATACAATATACGTAGGTTGCTCAGAAAGTAATACCTCTAATTATTTCCATGGAAACTACAACAGATACAAAGAGAACAATAACCCTATTTGACAGAGCAAATTGTCAGCTACAAAACACTATTTTTCAACATAGTCACCACCACTTACTATGCATTTTTGCAGAAATAATCAAGAGCCTGCATGCCACACTCAAAAAATCTGCACCAACTGAGGTGACCCACTATTTCACAGCTCCTTACGGTGCTGTTGCTGAAAAGCACCATCTACCTCCTCACTGTGCTCACATCCACCGTTTGCATAAAAATTCAGAAGGCGCCAATGAATGTCAATGGATGCCATTTTTTCTGCATGGAGGAATTCAATGATACATCTTTTCTTCATAAGCACTTTCACATCAGACACTGTTCTGTCAGACTGCCCCTCTGCTGCCATTTGTCACACGACAACAAAATGTAACAGACTATTGGTGGGAAGGTTCAACCTCTACTGTCAAACCACCAACACCTACCTCTGATGCTATGGGCCAATATAATAAAATAGGAGGCACTACTTTCGGAGCAGCCCTCATAGTTTGCTGCCTCTTTGAATAGAAAAATGCCAAATTTCACTTAATATTTATATGGATGGGTTAGTATTTCCTTTCATATTGACTTTCCCATTTGGAAGGCTTGTAGGGTGCTTTATATCCTTACTCAACTGCTATATATGAAATATTTCACACATCAGGGAGATACAGCTACTTGTACGAAAGATGTGACCATTGATTCATAGTTCACTGCACAACATTGATAAAACTCAAGATAAGAGGTGAAAGAGAATGGCTCCTATGTTCAGACAGTACCTATTACTTAGGACTATTGATGGTTGTAATGATTTATAACCAGCTCATCTGGCTGAGTTTATATGGCAAGGGAATGTAAGCAGGCTGAAATCAGAAGACAAACCATTTGATATCTTGGTTAGAAGCAGGAGGGAAAGCTGAGCTACACTGTTGTACTACACCCTGGTGTCTTTCAGGAAGTGGTTTGCAATTTTTAATGCTATAGAAACCACATCTTCTGTTACAACCTTACAGTCAAGAGAACACCTGCTAAATTTTCATTTGTAAGAAGTATGGTAACCTCCCTACCACTAGGAAAGGTTGCAGCGCTCAGAGGGTCATTACTGCTATTCCTGAGGAGCAACACTCATCTCTCTCCCAGCCAGCACCACTCCTCCACACACTGCAGAACTTCAGATACTGACAGAGCTGGAGGTTTTCCAAGGATCACCTTGCTGAAAGCAGAGCCAGCTCCTAAACCAGCCCTGCTAAGCAATAAACTTCTCTTTTCCTAAAGATCTCCAAACAGTAAGGATTCCTCCCCTGCTTTCTTTGGCAATCAGCTCAATTGCTATGCAATAAGGATACCTGCAGGTAAATTAACCCAGCAGATCCAGCAGTGCTTGGCACCTACCTCACAGAGCAGGAAAAATACGTGTGCAAACAGCAAAGTTCACAGACCCCGCTGTCCTTTAGTTTTCACAATCCTGGCTGTCTCTATCACCAACTTCCCAGGGCACCATTTTGCTAAATTCTCCCCATCAAAATTCTGAGCATTCTCAAGAGCATGTGGTAACTTTTTATAATTCATCAGGTGGATTTATATCTACTATCCTATTTAATTTAACCTTTTGAAATAAACATAAAGGAAAACAATGATGTGCCAGGAAGAGGACATTATTAAGAGATACAGTATGTAATTGACTCAGCAGGATCTTTTAAGCACTTTGGAAAGAAAAAAAAATAAAAGGGAAGATGTAGTAGGCATTAAAAACTCTCAGGGATATACTCTTCATGAGATAATAATCCAGCCAAGCATCCAAGATTAGTACTGATTAGAGGTATTTTTAAAATATACGTGCATGGTTTTGTATATATTGATTTACTTTGAAACCTGCAGCTATTAAGTGGGCACCACTCTTCTTCAGTTTTGGAGCCTGCAGGAATCTTATCTATAAAAACGTAAAACTGGAGTAACCCTGGTGTATGCTGGAAGAATAAGAGTGAAATCACGCCCTCAGCATTTTTGTAACTCAAATCCCCAGCTGACTTAAGTTAGAGTATTTTCCTATAATTTGAAAGCTCTGATGGTCTGATTTATATCATAACAAAATTAGCAAAGGTAACTCCCAATTCACAGGGATTCAGAAGAACAGTGTCAATTTAACACCTTCAAACTGTAAAAATCCTAGATATATTTTTTTTCTTGTTCGCACTGAAGAAACCCTGCAAATAAATGGTGCTTGCCAATGGAAATGAGGGATTATTCGGGTGAGGGGTTAGAAGCTGTCCCTTTGGTGTAAATCAGAGTATAGCATTGCCCCATAGACAGCTTTAAAAATAAATTAAGCAACTTTTCATCTAAAACTGCACAGCAAATCCCCTTCTTTTACTTCTTAGTCTCTTCTTATAAAGAGAGAAAGCACAATCATTAATGAGCTGTTCAAATATTCAAACCTTGCCAAGAGAGAAAGGATCCTTCAGTCATCATGAGCTCAACCTTATAAACCCTTTTTAATTAGTGTATAGGCAAACATTTTATATAGAATTCATGAATCAGAGACCCCACAATGCAAATGTGAAGAGAACATATAGTACAAAGGAAGTGGCACCTAAAATATGCCTGTTCTGGCTTTCAGAGGGAAGAAAAGTCATGCTTATTAATTGTTCAAGACCATCATTAACAAGCTTTCAGCTACATTCAGCCTGTTCCCCAGCACTTCACATAATGTCTGAGCAGTAATATGCCGATAGAAAGGGTATTTTCTGGCAGTTGCTACTGGGGCAGCAAAATATGAAAGTTGAAAATAGATGGTGTAAATAATAATAATAATAATAATAATAAAATCACCTTAACTTCTCATTCAGGATAACCCTGAGCTGCTCTGTTAAGGGCCGACTATGTCAGGAAGTTCCTCCCCAGGGTCTGTGCTCATCCCCTGTAAGGATTCAGGGGCATCCTTGTGGCCGTCAAGCACTGAAGGAGCAGCTGGATGCAGTCTCTTGATAATCCCAGGTTTCTTATGCCAGCACTGAGTGTCTGACATGCTTCAGACCTTTGGGCTAATTGATCTCTCTTTGATTGTTTTTGCAAGCCACATATGGCTTAAACAATGATTTCAGCAGGTATGTGAAACTCTGTAAAGATAGCAAGAAGTGATGAGGATGAGTCACAATGACTGGAAAGACTGTTTTATTTAAAATAAAATCTCCTCTCCAGCAGTGAGACATCAGCTCAGTTGATCCAGCCTATTCTCTCTCGCTAAAGTCGAAAACAAGCACCACATTTTTTGCCTAATAACGTTCTTAGAATCACTTGCTTCTCTCTTCAAGACGAATACATCTGCATTGAACAACAACTATAATTTTACATACAAGTAGCGCCTTCTATTGAGGGGGCAAAGCAGTTTGCAACATTTAATTGGCTGAGTTTTGCTCATGATCTTGCTGAGCTGCTACAGAGTATTTTGCTGTCAGGCCCAGATAAATATGTGAAATGAGATTTCTCTGTGTATTCACCATATTTTAAAATAGCTTTCTCGGGATATAATCAAATTCCTTTGCTGTCTTGCTCCCTGCCATCTGTTACATGATCATAATACTGTAACACATTTAGCAGCTCTGAGTGTGACAAGCTTGACTGACAAGGTTCGTGATCTCAAGGGCTCAGACTGAAGAGAGGGGTCTTTACAGTTTCTCATTTCTTATGTGTTAGGAGAGCCAGATAGGCCTCATTATGCTTTCATAGCTTTCTCTCACTTATTCATCACTCTTTTTTCCACCATGTCTGAAGTCAGTGAAGAAGTCAGTGCATGGCAGACAGTAAACACACATTGATTTTTCAGTAATATGGACCAGATAAGAACCTGATCTCACTCTTTTGGAGTTAAAGCCATGCACATGCCTTCGTACTGAGTTTCAGATCATTCCAGAGGAAGCATAAGCCAAACCTCTCCAGGCAAAGATTCCCTGGAGTACATTTTTGGTCAAGCATAGCACAGAGATCACCTTCTGTCTGCATGAAACAGCTGACTGGCTAACTAAAATCAGCACTTCAAGTCGTAGTTCAAGCTAAAGAGACTCTTAAAAATAAATAAATAAATAAATGAGGAGTTGTGCAAATTGCTTGATTCATAGGAAACGAGATGCAAGTCTGTGTTGACCATCAGAGACAGATGTGATAAAATACATGTGAGTTCCAAAACCATGACAAGGTGAGGAACCAGAGTAAGACACAGGACTTTCATGTACACTTCCATAATCAGCTATGCATATAGGTGAAGAAAAGGAAAAACAGACTGAAGCATGGAGAAGGCAGGAAATGAAGATGTAGACAAAAGAATGTAAAGAAGACATGGACCTGTTACATAAACAAGGGAAGAAAAAGAGGTCTTAAGGGAAATGTATCAGGGATTTGAGTCATGGAGTGACAGTGTTTGTGCAGGGAGACCTGAACCTCAAAAGCACTGTGAAAGTGAGGAACAAAGAAGATGTGCAGCTGAGAGACTGACAGCAGTATCACAGGTGGATGCAAAGTGACTCTAGATCTTGGAAGCCTCCAGCAGATGGAACAGGAGGACATGGAATCATAGAATGGCCTGGGTTGAAAAGGACGACAGCGATCACTTAGTTTCAACCCCACCCCCGCTATATGCATCTTACATTATGTCAGAGAAGACATATGATAACGAAAACTGAAAGGGAGAGGTATTTCACCCAGATTTGAGGGAAACAGCACACACTTTAACCAATGTTCACAGTGCTGTTTTTTATCCATTTTCCACATACAGGAGAGGTCAAAAACAAACAAACAAAAAAAAAGGTAGTGAAGAGTGCCTTTTCTTGAATCTAAATTCTCTGGAATAATCTATGATGGCAGGGCATGAGATAGCGCATAAAGGGAAAGTATAACAAATCTGGCTCAGTTAGTGAATTATATAGTGCTCCTAAGTCATTTCTTGCAATACAGAAAATTCATAAAGACAGCGATTAGGGGCACTGGACAGAAATCAGAGGAGATAGTAGTTGTCCAGCTCTTGTGCTACAGTAGCCTGATATACTGCTTCTCACAAATAGATTTGTCACCCTTGATTTGGAGACTCTGGCAAGCTCCAAACTCCTTAAGAAAAAATCAAGTTGGTCCATGTTTTGAAAATTGGAGAAGAAATGTGGGTCTGCTCTCATTTATTTTAAGGCTTTTTTTTCCATGATGGTACTAAAGTGGGCTATAAAGCAAGCATAAATGCAATTTATGTCCATTACATGTAAAGAGGGATGAGTTCAAATGGTAATCCAGCCATGTATCATCATGTTGCAGACTGGTAAATGGAATCCATTATTGGATCGTGAGTCTGTCCAAGGCACTGAAACTTCACCATGCCTGAGATAGCAGTGAGAAGTATTTTATGCTTTTTTATTTCATATCTCCTCATTGCCAGTCTTTTTCTTTTTTTTTACTTTGTTCTCTCCTCCCCCCCCTCCTCACTGGGTTATGTTCTATTATATTTCTGCAGAAATACTTTAGATTAACAGCCCAGTTAATTAATACGGAATCCAAGTGGAAAGTGGAAATGCTATAGAAGTACTTTTGACATTCACATTAATAACAGAGGGGTTCATCAAAATTAATGTTATTACAGTAAATACTAAGAAAATTAACTGTGATTAGCTCATCACTTTAAATTGTCCTCCCATCTTCATTTGGCTCTTCCAGATAGTTGTATTTCAGGAGGAATAGGTAGGGTGATGATTCAGAACTTGGGAGTCAGAAAGCAAACAGAAAGCACAGTGAGGTGTAATTGGTATTACAGAAGACTTTCCCTGTGGCTCAGGCAATTAAACAAGATTTGGAATCTTCCTTTCCTCATGTCCCCTATCTGGGATCTTTTGGTATCACCATCATAGGAATTTTGACTTATTAGGAAGTGAAAGGAGATTCTAGTGTAGGAAAAGTCTCTTAGGAGGTATCATAGTTGAGGTTAATTTCATATAGTAAAGCTCAGCAAGAAAGAATGAGTGGAGTCATGATTACACGGAATGACTTGAAAACAGCTGATTGCAAGTCTTCTAAACCTCTGTCCAATGCACTGCTAATCCAAAAATTCCTTCCACCACCATCACAATTATATAGAGAATATCTTTGTGGATAGAGAAATAACTATAAGTGATCATCATTGAATGCTGGGCATATAAGGCAAACAGGTAATGCTTTGGCTGCCTATTTACAGAAATCTAAATGAAGGATCCATGCTTGGTCCACTGGTAAAACAATAATAGGAAATTACAATTCATTAATATAAAAGTAATAATAATTAAATAAAAATTATACAAATAATGGTGGAAGTCAGCTAACTAGAGAAATAATTACTAAAGATATTACAGAAACGGCCACCAGTGCCTCTTGATCTGACACTAGAGAAGATGAAGGCATCATTCCTATACCTAAATGGTCAAAGACCTCAGCTGACTGATAGTGAATCATCAGCTTCATTGTAGTTGTACTGATTTATGCAATCTGAGGACTTCATTGGGGCATCAAAAAGAGTTGAATGTGCATGAACTGAAAATCTATATCATCCTGATTCAGTGATGTCTGTATTCTCTCCAAAATGGGGATTTTTTCCAAAGCCTGTGTGATGTCCAAAGTGTTTTCTGCACTAATATTTGCTGAGAACTGCCTCCAAACTCCATGTTGCTGATGCAGTAAAACTAAATACTAGAAAGAAATCACAGACATTCCTGAATTAGCTATGGGTTCCATTTTAACATTTAGGTTTGACAAAATGCCTCTTTTCGTAAGGAGAATAGTTTTTTCTTGCTTTTAAATTAAATTTCTTCAAACAGAGAAATGAGTTTTCTTGTTCTGTTGAAGTTGAAGCAGAGATGACAAAATGAACTGACTAGCATTTTAGCTGGAAACCTTACATTTGAAAATATCATTCTGAATGGATTCTGGGAATTTGTACACAGCCATTTATCATAGAAACCATGAAAGCAGTACCCTCCATTACTGTCTGGAGTGAAGGAACAAACTATTCCAGCAGCAATAGTGCTGCAAACTGCAACTAAACATAGGAGATTTCTGAATGCCACAGTCCATTTCAAAGACAAACAATTTCTTCCCCCTTTGCCCCCCAGAAGACCTGCTCTGAAATGGGAAGATGTATGTCATCTAGCTGGCAGAAGAATATTACACTTTTTCTATTGCTACTACACTTGCTTTTAAACTTCTATCTTTAATGAAACCAACAAAAACTAACTACAAAAATCATTAAGGTCAAATCTGCTCTGCTGGAATCACTGCTAGAAAATATTTAGGGGGTTGATAAAGCACAGAAGATGGAACTACTGACCGATGCAGGTAACACACACACTGGAGAGATCACGATGCGTGGGAACTCATAGCCCCAACCTTCCCACTGCCTCTGGGTGTGACAGTGACAAGTCTGTTTGCCCATGCCTTAGATCATCCAGCTGTGAAAATGATTGTCTTTCTGTCAGAGGCAGCTGAAGGGCTCTGGTTAGTTCACTAATGCATGTAAAGACTTTTTAGCACCTCTTGAAGGTATTACCGCTGTTTACAAGGCACACTATTCTCGCTATCAGATTAATCTGCAGCAGTAAGTGACTGGGCTATACATTTCTGACACGCTACATTGGTAAAAGTACACGCAGAGACTGCACATCTTATGAAAAACAAACAAACAAACAAGAAAAACCTTCTCTTTAGCCACATCTATTTACTTATTCATATTTTAAGAAACTTTTTGGGGACAATGTAACAGGGATAACAGCCAGTTTATAGTTCTTCTTTCTGATCAAGTGTTTTCTCTGTCTTCAATAAAAATATTGCAAAATATTGGGAAAACAGTCAGCAGCTTCCTTGCCTGTGTGTACACATGCATCTTCACACTGCTGTAAAAATGCCAATATGAAAAAGGAGGAGGCAAAGAAACCTTGGGTGGTCAGCAGGATTACTGACATCAAAACTATACATTAGCAGCATATTAATCACGATTCTTGCAGCACTGTAAGTTGCCTTGCTGCTTCAAGATGAATGAAAGATTTTTAAAAAGGCAGAGGAAGACAGGAGAGATGGGACACGTTGATTGCAAGAAATAAATAAAGTTATGTTATATCAGTAACATAACTATTCCTGGTTTGCCTGAGTGGGATCACATATAACGGAAGCAAAAGAATTGCATATTTTTTTCTCATTTTCAAAGCAATACATTACTGATAAAATCTCCTTTTTCTTCCATCTTCTTTAGGGCCAATGATGATAGGGGTGAGGTATCCATTTACCAAAATCCAGGAACTACTGTGCAATTAACTTGAACTAAAGAGAACTGAAATTTCTGTGTTTTTGTATTACAGTCAACCTGAGTATGAAAGGAAGTAGCGTAAGGAGAATACGTGGTGTGATAAAAGTTAATATTCTAGAAGATAATGAGATGTAAATTGCTATTTGGAACAATACCTACAGGCCCAACTCATCTATTCTTTTTTTCAATTTTTGCCAAAGATAGGGATATTTTTATGAATAATCTTTCAGTTCTTGAGCTCTTTATAAAGGAGATCACTAACAAAGTGTCTTTTTCTTCAGAGGAAGAAACTGAAGCAAAAATAGAGATGATATATATTGCTTCTTAGCAAGCCAGACTCTCATACCATGTTACAGGCTTCCTGAATTTCCTTTTAAGCTCTGAAGTACGATGACTTTTACACAAAGTACAGTTTGTCAGGCATTGAATCAGGCCATTTGTTATGGGCAACAGTTTGAACTTCAAAACCAGCTGTCAGACAAAAGTAAATAAAAATCAAGCAATGATCCCCTTCAAAGTGTTGACAAAATGTGTTTGTAAAACCAGTTGCAACACAAATTTTGCGTCCCAACTGCTTTTACAGTACACTGTGCCAACATATTCATTCTAAGCATTAGCCTAGTGTTTAGGAAGTCAGACTGTATATACTTGGACTCCTACTTGAAATGAACAGGTGTTGTTTATGGACAAGAAGCAGAATTTGGACGTTTTCTGCATTTTAAAAGGAGTTTAGACATCTGAGCTAGACATAGCCTTCCTTCTGGCCTGCAAGTGTGATCTAGTGACTGAAGGATTGGATCTTAGTTCAGAAGCCTTACATCTGGCTCCTGTCAATCACACAGCAGCTGATGACCTTGAACTTGATCGTGTTCTCCTAGGACAACCTGATCTCATCCTCTCGCTCATCTCAAGACAGCTACCTCCCAGGTCCTGCATTACCCCTCCGTCTATTCCTGTTCACACAACCCTGTCTTCTGTGGCAGTCTGGAAGATCACATTTCTTTCACAGTGTTGCAATGCTATCATTTGGATTTCAAAAAGTTTTGAAGACTGACTAGTGCACACACAGCTGTGCCATCCTGAATGCTCTTGATGCTATGCACGGAGAATTACAGTAGTCCAGCGAGGCAGCCTGCCCCAGCTATAACAATACAACCAATGTACTACTCCTCCTTGGCCTCAGAGCAATTCAACACTGACCATGGGACCTCTGTGGTTAACAGCCAAAACAGATCTTCCCTTGTTCTTCTGCTGGGGCCCTGAAGCAACAACTCTAACTTCATAGTGAATTTCTTAATGACCATAGTTACAGACGCATTAGATGTGGACTCACTGGCTCCCTAATTTGTGTTGAGAAAGCAGAGATAAAACACTTTCTTCACTTGCATGTTTTGTGATTTAGTGTCTGCAAAGCGCTTTACGATCTGCAGTGCTGTGCTGCTGTTTCTGAAAAGTGCTGCTACAAACAGAAAATGGCACGGTTCTATTCCTATCAGCTAGGGACAGGATAAAAACAGTGTAAGTGCATCTTTGCGTGTGCAGAGCATCAGGTAACATCCTTCTCATCCATGAAGATTTCAGCATTAATAAGAATAAGCCACTGCTTGAAGATAATCTTACCTTCCTCTGTCTTTGTTTAGCCTGGTTTCTCTCAGTTCCCTAAAAATATCTCCTAACTGCCAGTCAAAAACCTGGATCTCAAAGAGTTGCTTCACTAACTGAAAATAATAATCATCAACGTCATGATGACCCAGGCAGGACATGGAACTCGATATTCTACTGAAATGTGTTTTTCTAGCACACATGCTAGAAGAAAGGGTTTGTTTCTGCAGAATTGAGAGTTTTTTTTATTCTTGCAAAGGAGGAAATGAACTTTTTTATTTTAAAATAAATGCTATTCAACACTGTCATCTGGACAATCGCCATTTTCTCTACTACATACAGAGGGTTAACTGTTTGAAAGAATATGTTCGTTTTTCCTTGTCGCTCTAGAAACTGGGTTGGTAGGAAATTTAACACGGATAAGAAGAAAACAAGAAGTAAATGAAAAATTACTTTGTTCTGAAGTTTAATTACAAGGGGAAAATAATCCATCCCTAGGACATTCAACTATTTCTGACCAAGTTCTGGTGAACATAGTTGTGAAACTAATTTGCTTTTACTATTTTTTAATTTATTTTATTTAGGATGTGAATATTAAGGACTTCTGTTTGCAAAGTTAGAAATCAGAAAACTTTACCACTTAAATTATGATAGAAAAACCTGGGGATAGGAAAAATTCTTTTTTGATATGGGTCAGGCTTTTCATTCAGACTTGGTTTATATTTTCACATAAATAAATAAATAAACAAGGAACCAAAAGGAATGAAAGATCAAATCATCCTGCTTCAAATGCCACAAATAGAACGTTTTGACCCTGTTTTCACATTTTATTTTACTTTTTGAAGTTCTTTCAGCTCTGACGTTAGAGGCAATGTGTTCCGATGAAGTGGTTTGCATATGACAAATTAGCATTTTCCAATGGGAATAAAGCCTCTGCTGCTTCTCTTTGGGGATGAATCATTACCATAAGATGAGTACTGTCTTAGCTAGCACTGGGAACAGAGACAGATACTGCTAGATGAAGTCATAAGTCCCTACAGTAAGAACTGAAGTGCTGGGCACAGTAAGCTCTGTCTATAATAGCTTTCCTATATCTTATTTTGGGAATGTCAAGAGCTGAACGGTGATTTAGTGACCTTGGAACAATGCAATGGTGTTATTCCAAGCTGATAAATGGAAAGGGCTTTTTATTTTTTTTTTTATTTTATCACAAGGGTTGGCTGAGAGAACATCATGGCTGAAATAAAATTTGTTTCATCTCATAGAGACTCAATAAAAATAAAATAAAAAATACACAACATCTCACCAGGATATATTAACAATTCTGTGGCTCACTGATGAAGAATCAAGGCTTTTTACCTCCCTTCAGAGGATAAATGACAACGTATCCCCCAGCAGATCAGAAACCATGGAGAATTCAGCACGTGACATCCAGTTGTTGGTAGTAACTTATAACCTCGTAACTATAGGTCAGAGCAAAAACATGGTGTTCATGGTGACGCTGTTCACATCACGAGAGGAGCATCATACTACTGTTGCTAGTTTAAATCCTTTAAAGTGGTCTTTGCTTGGCACAGGGTGCTAGGAATACACAAACCTGGCTGAGAAAAGTGTGAGAGAAATCTATCAGCCATAACTCTTTGCTGTTCTTTGCCAGTGGTGCAGTAAGAATAAGTGCTTGCCATAAGAACAGCTCTTTACAATGTTAAACTATCCTGAAGGAAGCTAATCGGTGGTTTCATGACACCAGTTCATAATGCACAACACTACTGTTCTACTGCAGAGTGCTTTTCTCCAAGAACTAAAATTATCATCACAACTGCAAGCATGGTCTAAGCTTTCTCCCTTTGGACACATCATTTCATTAGGATTAGAATGTTGGGGTTGGGGAAGAAGCAACTTTGAGAAGTTCTCTCCTTATGGCTCTTTATTGCTCTGCCAGCTGTGCAATGAAATTCATCAAAAGTCTTTTAATTCTGGCAGTGGAGACACAAGCCAAGAATAATTTGCAATTGAATCTAAGGCAAGTACATTGGCCAATTCATGGATTGTTGGGTTTTTTTTGTTTGTTAGTTGGGTGTTTCGTTTTTGGTTTTTTGTTTTTGTTTTTTGGTTTTTTTTTTTGCTAATGTGGTCTGGGAGAGAATTTATAGTCTGATTTTCTTTGAGCATGCCTTGTGTCTGGGCTGCTTTACTTCCATAAAGGTTAAAATAAATTTAAAAAAGCAATCCTCTATTTTGTAGCTTCACTGTAAAAGAATTGAAATAAAGCAACCATATTTCCCAAAATATTATCCTTGAAGGATTATTTTCTGGGTTTTGTTCCTGGTCAGGCCCTTCACTTCGTCCGTGTTCACAGATTTGTCCTGATACAGGTTGGAAGAGCCAAGCTTCTTTGCTGCATAGACTTTCTGTTCCTAGTTACACCATATGCCTTCCCTTCTATCCCCAGAAGGTGAAGAGGGCTTCCCCTCCTGGCTCTACTGAGACCCTACACTGCCTCAATTTCCTGGCTAGAACACAGTAAAGATGGCATTTACTCCTGCCTGTTTGGATAGAGAGATGCAACAGCAGAGATCTTGCAAGGACTTCCTATGAATACAAGAGCACAAGGTCAAGTTGAGCTGTGGCCTTAAGATGCACTTTACTCCCTTTTTCCCCATTCAGTCAGCCACTTAGGCAGTAGAGAGGAGCTTAGGCAAAGCTTTTTACCATTCATATTTTTATGAATGGGTCTTTTAGTGGTATCTCTTGTAGAACTTTTATATAGGTGTCTTTTGATAATACTCGTTTCTTTGTTTGTGTGGAAAGGACCGTGACCAGATCCCTGCTAATGCAAGTCAGAAGCAGAGTCACAGACCGTCCTTGCATTCCCTGTAGTGTCCCACTTGCTCCTGCACCACCTCTCCATCCCTCTCTATCCTACAGTGATTCACAATCTGCCCATCACTAGTTCAGATCAGCCAGAGCTGCAGCAAGCCTCTGTTTCTGCCTGTGGTAGTATTTCTGCAGGCTGTGATCTTCCCAGATCACACAGACACAAAGGTCAGGCACCAACCTGTTGTGAAGCTCAAGGGTGCAGTAAGAGCGAGCACTGACAGGCCTTCATGCTGCAGGACAGCCCTGATACCACAGTGGACATGAAAGTGAGCTGTGCCAATGGATTCTTTTCTAATGAGAGCTAAGATCTAGATGCCTTGCTGCTAGTGAGCTTTCCTAATCCAAGATGCTTTCTCTTATCACAGAAGAGATGTAGAGATTTCTATGGCCCAGATGAATTCAGCAAGGTGGTTTTCCTAAACGAGTTTCTGAAGAGCAGAAGACCTCACAAGATGTGGTTATGTCAGAGAGGGAGAACAGATCCTTATGTTCTACACCGCAGGTCTCAGATACAGCAACTAAATGTCCTATCCTAAAGCATTAGTTGCATATAAATCCCACATAAAGATTTGTTCCAAAGTTGTAACTCCAAACCTCTGGACCTAAAAGTTTAGGACACTGTCTCAGGCTCAAAAAGACCAGTAACTGACATTTTACCCAAGCAAGGATGTTACATACATTCAGTTCTAAGTACTGTCCATTAATTACCCAGTTGGAGGGAGATAAAGAGCTGTATTTTTTCCCACTTCACCATAGTACTGTGATGGCAGTTACTCCTATTTTCCAGCTGCCCAATGCAAATGTAGTTGTATTTATTAACAGGTAAAGCAACTTCTGAGCAACTCCAGCCACTGTAGGCATAGGATGCTCCTCACTTCAAGAGATGTAGTAGAAGTACCAAATAACGCTCACATACTGCCTACAAAAATATGAAATAAAGCCACCTCCAGACACAAAGGGTTGAGTCTTTACTTCTACAGTGCTTCAGAAGACAACAGAGGACGCAGACTACAGACACCACAGTCTAACACCCATGATTGCTGTACCAGTTCAACCAAAGCTCTCAGGTCATGTTTTTCATTAACCTATTATCCAGTCACAAGCCAATAGCCCCTCCTCCCACAGCCACATTTCACTTATCTGTTGCACAAGCAGGAGAAGGAGGAAAATAATTCCAAATAAACTCACCTTTCTTGTCTCCTGTATTTATCTGCAAAGGGAAATCCAATCTGATTCCCAGCATTCTAGCAGCTCTCCATCTTATCCAATTCCTCCTCTGCATATCTTATCCTGAGTGCTATTCCAGGAACAAAAAAATTCCCAACAGAAAAGAAGAAGATCCTACAAACCAAGTGACCTGAAACCTCATCTCCTACCATTAGGGAATAGCAAACTTTTTGTTTTCTGAGACTTTTATCAGGTGGGGCAATCAGAGATTATCCCATGCAGCTCAGCTGTGTTTGCTCCCACCTGAAAGTTGCCTAGGCAGGCAATATACTAAAATATAGTTATATCCATGCACAAACAGCTAATGTTTTTATAAATATGCTGGACCAAAGAACATGCGTTTGTTGAATTCAGCTCTGTCTGCACTCATACATGTAAGTGTCCTTTAAATAGTATTTCATAATTTTCTGTAATTGTTTTCCAAAGGATTCATTCAGTTAGTGACATGCAGTATAAAGCAAGGGATCCATTCAAATCTATGAAACTGAATGAGGAAAAAGGAGCTGTGGTAGTGAAAGTGAACAAAACTTGCCAAAATTTGAGACTACATATGCAAACACTAAACTTCAAAGCTTTCTACCATTCTATTTTTTAGTTCATCACTAAAAAAAAAAAAAAAAAAAAAAAAAAAAGTTGGCAAGGGGGAGATAACAGAACCTGAGGAGTGGGAAAGGAAGGAGAAAATAAAATTTTCACCTTCCTGGTAAGGTTACTTGGGAGGTTTGTAAAATGTCCCTCTCTTTCAGTGTGCACTCTGTCTTAAATGTTGCTTTTTCCATCCATGTGAAGTGGGGCAGAGCACTAAGATGAGTTCCAGCTGGGGATTCATTAAGGTAGCCTCATTGCTGGGAGAGTAGCAAGTATGGCATTTCAAATTGCCCTCAGTGGCAAACCCCTGCATAGAATAATCACAAAAGACTTGAGCTAAACGAACAAAATGAAGAGGAAAAGCAATAAATCTCCTTTATACAAAGGGCTTATATGATCTTCAGACAATAGTGTACACAAGATTTTAATGAGCAAAATAATGTTTCTGTTGTAAAACAGCAACACAAATAGTCGCACAAGGAAATAAAGGACTTTTCCATCTCCAAGATTGGTTTCTGCTGAATAACCATTCCCAAAAATGTTTCAAGCCCTTTTTTTCCACCTGTGGAACACAGGCAAGGTGTATTGAGGCCAGATTCTGAACTGGCTGAATCCAGCTGACTTTGTGGATCAGTTTGATTTTCACCAACTGAAACTGTTATGGGCAAAAGTAAAAAATAATTAAAAAAAAAGGAACAGTGAGTCGATCATAATTTGGTATACAAGGGTGAACTGACCAAAATGACCTTTTGAATTCTTGAGCATGAGCCTGCTACTTGCTAGCCGCAGCCAGTTCAAGGGTGGATGTAAGTTTTGATAACTCCTGGTCTAAACAAAAAATTGAATCTAGAATCCTGCAGTTAATAAACAGATACAAGACCAGACCAGCAATTATGAGGCTGCTCACACATTGTACTTCTGTATGTAGATTAATTAGACTGTGAAAAAAAGGGGCTTGAGAAACTAGACAAAAGAGGAGGCTGTTCAAAGAAGGGTTCTAAAACAAAGTGGTTTTGGAAAGAAGAAGAAGAAGTGTCAAAAGAAGAAGGTGAAACTCCTGGCTGTAGAAAAGATTTGGGGAAGATCATAGAGATTAGGAAGATAAAGGCAGATGAATGCTGGAGATAGCCAGGTTCCTTGGCTGGTAACACAGCATCCCTGCAGAAGATGTGAGCTGGTAAACATAATGATAGGGGTGAGTAAGTGTAATAATCAAGTAGGGTAAAAGCTTAAACCTCATTTGTTATTAAATTGATGCCAGTACCAGATGTACTGTGGGCTGTGGCTTACTCTGTGTCACATGGGTCAAAGACCCAATCCAAATCAGTCATGGCATATTAACTCTCCTGTACATTGTTAACAGGAGTTATTTTCCCTCCAGAGTTGTCCCAGTCCCTATGAAAGTGTTGAACTTAATTGATAACACAGCTCACTGCACAATGTTGAAGTCCACAGTCAATCAGAAACACATCAGTTAAATCTTCCTTCCTTCCTTCCTTCCTTTCTGCACGTCTCCTCTTTGGGTGGTTTCACACTGATGCAATTCATTGAAAATCAAAATAAATACAAACCTACACAGAGAAAATTGCATTTGAAGGTTTCCCCGAGACTCACTGACGACCAGTACTGAGAGATTATTTTATCAGCCTTGAAATCATCACGATTTTCACAGCTTTGTCATTCAAGTATTGGGAAGAATTCAGTTTTCCATTCAGCAGGTGCCAATATAGTTACAACAAATCCTAATCATGAGAGAAAATAACCAGCACATACATATACATGCAGTTTCCCCTCTCCACCCACCTCATCAACTCTCAACACTGGAAGGATTCTGGCCTGAAATGTCACAGCCAAGTTACTTCATGCCCTGTAAACATGTGCCAGGTGATTGCACCTTCCCCTCAAGCAGAAGGATGGAAAATATCAGGTTGCCAACAAACCTTGGGACTCTTCGTGTTTCTCCCTATAAAAATTGCTGCTAGTAGCCAGAAGGGTTTTTGTGGCTTCCATTAGTCCTGCTAAAGATATGACTTCAGACTATGAATGCTACCCCTTCTGGGAAGAGCACAAGATTTCTTTAGGAGGGACAAGAACTGAACTGAGTTAGGCCCTCCAGAGAAAATGTCACTTAAATGAGTGATATTTTTTCTTCTCAGAAGCCTAGCCCTTGATTTGTCAGGAAAATGAAAGGTTGTTGGAGAAGAAAAAAGTTTCCTGGCTGGCAAAACTATGTCTTTATGAATGAAAGATCAGATTTTCTTGGTATTATGAGCCCCAGACATTTGGGAGTTGATTCACGAATAAGTGCATAGGCAGCTGGCCCCTTGAAACTTCTATCTTGGCTGTGATAATGTAGGAACATTTCTGTTTATGTACTGTTTTAAAGTGAGCAGAGATTTTCAGCTTTCTTCAGAATGTGAGCAGCTGAACCATCCAAGCAGTGAGAAGCAGAGGTTTCATCAGTGTCTGGGTTGACCAGATGAGAGCAGAAAATGTTAGTCTACCCAAGGTAAGTTGTTTCTTTCTGTAAACAAATATCTTTTAGCTACTGAGGAAGGAAAAACAAGGCAGTTTTCACATTCTGAAAGGGCCTAACTTTTACAGCAACTTGAAGTAATCCCTATCAACTGTGGTGCTGGGTCATGGTGTCAGGGTTATGTGATAGCTTCATTTTCTGGTAGTAGTCAGTGTTGACTGCAGCAATAATCAAGCACAAATGAACCTTCCACATGAGAGATAGAAAGCAACATCAAACTAAAAAGTAAAAATATTTCTCACACAAAGTTTTAATAGACTGTACATAACTCCCCTGTTAAATTTTCTCACTGTTGGCTTACTTCTGAAGGAATCACTCCACATTGTGTGTATTCACGTTACTTCAGCTAAAAATGCCTGCCTTATTTAGACTTTGAATGGGAAGTGGAGTCCATGAAGCTCTGCAAGCCCTTTGGGTAGGAGAGACTCAAGCAAGGCCACAAATCAATATAATAGATTTGAAGAAATGAAAAATGAAGTATTCATATACCTGATATGATGGTTTTTCTATTCAAGTGTATATTTCTTTCAGATGACCTCAACCCACTTACATTTGTACCTTCTAAGTTGCCCAGAGACAGGAAAAGTAGGAGGCCAGTTTTCCTACCCCTTGTGTATTATATCTGTAATTGATATTCTTGTCGTTTGCATCCATTCAAATGTTAAGGTAGAGGGAAACAAAAATCAAGAAAAGAATCTTAAAAACACATTAGGAGGTACCACTTCTTTAAAATCACATTCCAGCAAAAATGCATTTTAAGAAAGATGTCATCTTCTAGGTGCTTGAGCATGTCTCTTCTGTATTGCTCTTTCACCTTCCTGAAAGAGAGATGCTTTCTGCATTTCCGACTGTATTTCACCACAGCGGATAGGAATAATATGAACTGACAAGCTGTCCCTGAGCTAACTTCCATACACATGATTTTTGCAGTAGATGACATTCGATAACATAGATATCCTTAGCACAATAAAGAGATGTGGCCAGATTCTCCAAAAATATAAATTAACACAGCTCCAGTGAAGAAACAAAAAAAAGCTAAGCCAATTTAAGCCCACAAAGGAACTGTATGATAAAGTTGTGATGGTTTAATTACAATTCTACTTAGTAATTTGCTGAAGCTGAAGGAAATGAATTTATTTGTGTTCATTGTGAATACCTCCACAGTGCTGACTCCATGCCTTAAATAAAATGTATATAAAAGGTCTAGGTGACCTAGGTGTATTCCTATTGGGTAATGCAGAGACTTCTTAGATGCTATGAGCTGCTCCAGCTTAATTTGTTTGTCTCTGGATGTGACTTCAGCTAAAGTTTAGTTTTAGAAGCTACTGTTTTAGCAGCCAAACAGTGATGGAGGCAGTAGACTTGAACTTAATTCTGTCACTTCTTCCACATGCTGTTTAGAAGGGTTTAGCAGAACACTCAGGGTGTGATATGTTAACACACTGACCTAAAACTCAGTGAGAGATGTCTTAGACAAGTGTCTTTTCTGAAGTATTACTGTCTGACTGGCAGTTAGTACAACAGAAAAGCATGGTTGATGTACAGGAGATAAAGCACAGGTTGCAAGGAATGGCTTGCAATAGGAATTATTCACATTTAGGAGATTTAATGTCAGGAACTGAGGCCAATAAGAAGTTGTTATAGACTAACAGATGTAGTCCATTTGATTAGCTTATATGGAGTACAGCTGTGCATTATATAGCCAAGAACTGTGAAGGTGTTGGGAATTCTGGCATAGAGTGAATGGCACATAGACAAATGGCCTACTTCTTGGCTTTCAGAAAGTTAAAGTGTCTGAAGTGTCTAAAGACATCACCTACTAAGGTATCTATATCCCAAATCACATAAAGAAAGCTGTAAGCACCATCATGTGTTGATGCCTTTAGTAGAAAAGGGACAGACTCTGGGAGGAATCTGGGGATGAAACTGGACATCAAACACAACGTGGAGCAACTCGGCTGTTCTGCATCAATTGAAGAGTCCTCTCTTCCCTTCAGCAGCTTTTGTTTTACCCCAGAATTTCAGGTGACTCTACAGATACAAAAGGACTCTGGGATATGAACAGCATTATGAACTTTACATTACATCTACAACATTTACATCTTTAACAGAAGAAGGCAAGAATGTTAAAAAAAAATAATAATCTCTAAACTATCTGATTAAAAAAACCTGCTACAAATCTTTACAGCAGGATATGAGCTCTGGGCAGAGGGATGTTTATATAAGTCTGTGAAAAGACAATTTCAGCCATGGAATTCCCTTTCACTTGATAGTATTATTATGTATTATTATTACTATGATAGTATTATGATACTACCCTTTCACTGGTAGTATTATTGTCAGGAAGATGAGGAATAATGAAGGGAAAAACCAAAAACACAGAGCTATGAAGTTGTCCCCCTAAGCTAGAATGCTGCTTCCTTTCAAACTTCTCCAAATGGTCTCAGAGATCAGAATATGATTTGAATTCTAAAAAAAACCTATTATCTAGATACAGAAATTCAAGCTGCCTCTTGCAGTAAATGAGTAGGATGCAGTCAGATGTGGAACACTGGCATGGGTCAGAAGGCATTCAGACAAAATCATTAGGTTTAGCCCACAGAAGTCAAACCTCATGGCCAATTGAGTCAACGGCCCTGACTCTGCAAAGTACTTCCAACTGATTAGATCAGGCCAAGGAATGCCTTGCAGTACTATTATGATCTAAAGTCACAGAAACCCTGAGAGTAAACAGATGAAATTTTAACTGTGCTTACCAAAACAAGATCTGTGAAGTGAGGTACATAATATTACCAAAAATAGTTTGAAAGCCAGATAACTCATACAAGAGACAAACAAGGAGAGAAACGCTACTATTATAGCTGTACAGAGACTGGCTTCATTCCAGGTGAGAAGAACATCTAAAAATGTTGAAATTTTCAGGAAAATACTTCTATCTGGTGCTGAAAGAATAAAGATGGATTGTTTAGGATCTTCAATGAACAAAGATGTTTAACTTTGCAGATTCTAAATAGATACATCATACTATTCTGATAATCTTGTTCTTTTTTCTTTTAAAAGGAAACTAAAATGAGTCAAAATACCTCTATTAGAGTAGAATAAAAAATATTACTGTGGACTACAGTTTCATTGCATTTCCTATGACTACCTTTACCAACCATATCATATAGATTGACAGCTTTCAGCAGTGCTATCTCTAAAGTAAGTAAAGAATAGTTAGCTATATTTGAGAGGTACTGGATACAGCTGTATTTCTGTAACTAAATTTAAATCCTTTACACTGCATGTCACTGATACATATGCAAAACAGGACTCTAGTTACATGCATAACAAGACATTCAAAAATACGCCAAAATATTAATAAAGCCTTTGAATTTTGCATTCTCAGTGTCATATTCCAGCATCCTTGATATAATCCCAGCTCACTGCAATGATTGATTCCCAAGGAGAACTACGTGTTAAAATATAGTCAACACAGAATGTGAATGCAATATACATAGGTCCCGCTGAAAGTAATACCTCCCATTTATCTCCACAGAAACTAAAACAGATGTGAAGAGCACAATAACACTATTTGATAGAGCTACAAGATGCTATTTTTCAACACAGCCAACACCATTAGCTACACAATTCTATCAGTGATAAACAAGAGCCTGCAAGCCATGCCTGTAAAAATCTGCATGGCCATCAAGAATATGGATTGTCACTCTTCACTGTCACCACTGCTGAAACATACTACCTACTGCCTTGCTATGCTCAAATCCACTGTTTGTTCTCCACAAGCAGTCAGAAAATGTTGATGAATATCAGTGGGTGCCACTTTTTCCACATAGAGGAATTCAGCAACACCACTGCTTCATATGCACTTCCATGTCAGACGCCATTTTGTCAGACTGCCCCTCTGCTCTCTGCTGCCACCTGTCACACGGCAACAACAAGTAACAGGATATTTGGGGGAAGGTTCAAACTGAACTGCCATTACCACCAGTATCCACCTCTGACGTCATGAGCTCATATCATAAAATAGAAGGCGTTACTTTCAGAGCAGCCCTTGTACAATCTCAGAGAAAGGATATAGAGGGTAGACTGTCTAATTGCACCAAAGGTTCCATAATGCAGTGGCAGTCTAACTTTGTCAGTGGCACAAGTATTTGAGAGGAAGGGTTATGGTCTTACAAAGCAACTAGTACTTAGTAGAAGTCCTTTCCACCTTTGAACATGTTTCTTGCCTATCCTGGAGGTCCAGATCAAACCTGTGCTCTATCACTAGGTCTTACGAGTCATTCAAGAAAGTTTTATAAAATAATTTTGTTCCCATTCATTTCTGTGGAAGTCAGAGAACACAGGCCTCTCATTTCAGAGGAATTTAAGAGTCCATTTCTTTTCTGGAAAACGACCTATTTCTACATAGAAATTTGAAGGCCAGATGAGCTTCACAGCATGCTCACATACTGTAGGCAATAAAAGTCAGCTATAGACCATGAGCTAAAGTGATTATAAAAAATGGTATTTTGAGGGGATCAGCTGAAGAAAATTCCTAGAAAATGCTTGGCATATCTGTGTTGCATTATGGGAGAGCAGCCTTGAGTGAGGGCAGAAACAAGACCAATTTACATTCCCTTTAGACCCACTCCATTTCAACATACATTGAGCAGCAAAAAGGCCCTGAGGTATAAATTAGAGCAACAGCTGCTTTTTGCTTGCAACACCTCATGTTATGCTGCCTACAGACTCCCATGAAACCCATGGTACCTGAACAACTATTTCAGAAATGTTCAAATTCACCTATTTTGCCAGGAAATACGCACTCAAATAGCAAATGATCTCTTGCAGGTGTAGACCCTGCTAGGCCAGGCCATCACTGGTTCTCTATTTCTCCTACTTTTCCCCAGCATTTGCTGATTTGTGGATAGGCCTTTCCTTTTATCAGGAGCAGCTTCTGCTTTGGGACTCTCTTCTTAACTTCATGGCCACTCCTCAGTTGGCATGATGCTTACCTATATCCTGTTTTTACCTCCATGGGGGATCCTGTCCTTCTCTCCTTTGAGCCTCTTCCCTCAGTAAGTAAAATTACATTTTGCTGCACAGCAAGCGACAGGTTTACATTTGCTAATTGTTCTCTTAATGACTGTATCTCGTAGGACAGAAAGTTAAATGTCTCTCTCCCAACAATAATACTGAAGAGGAGACTTGATCTGAATGCAATCATGCTTTAGGGTCATATAATCACTAGCAGAGAAGAACTGACGTGTGTTGTATCAGTGACCCATGGTTTAGGAGATATGGGTGACAAATGTCAGATAACAAATGAATTAACACAGTTACTGTCCCTTATCTCTGTTAGGTTTGCTTCTGATCAGTTACACAAGGATTGTTAAAGAAAGTCACAGACTTGCTTAAGCAGAAGTCGGGAAGCAGAGTTGAAATTTCTGCATGTTGCAAACATCAAAACAGTTCTGCGCCTTGTTTATCTGAGCACAACTTGCCAGATGCAAGGTGCTGTGACATCTAGAAATATTGTCCTGTGGAAAACTCCATATAGTCACCCCCTCAGATTTTCTTTTCATGCTTTATTGCAGCTCTTTTACATATTCACTTCCTAAGCATCTCTTAACCACACAGGCTACCACATCAGGACATCACTCTTACTGGTTACCCAGAGCACTTCCATCATGCTTACTTCAGCACTTGTGTTGCCTGGTTTAGAGCCTACTGCAGCCTGGCTTCACAGGTCTCTGACCACAGCGATAAAAAACAATCTCTGCTTTCTAACTGAGAGAAAATATTGTGTGCTTGTTTTTCTTTTCTACACCAAAGGATGCTCATTACATTCTGTCAAGCTAAGAGGATAGCTTCTATATATCATCTGACCCACCAAGTAATTAGTTTATGTCAAGCAAACAACACATCTAAATTTTGCCAGCTTTTGTTTTGCTAAGCAAAAAAAAAAAAAAAAAAAAAAAAAGCTAAGGAAAAACAACATCTCAGCCCTTGCCCTGTAGTATAGTCCACAACTTGATGAATAACCTGAAAAATACACATAAATGATAGTTTGGTGCAATCCATTGCATTGCCCAGGTCAATAGTAGCCCCGTCCACAGTAGTCCCTTCAGGAACTGTTTCACACTAAGGGGGACCATGCATTTTTTCCCCTACTGAAACATCTCAGGAGCTCCCAGTTTGTGCCTTAAGACAGAGAGAAGGATTTTTTCCTCTTTTGAAACCTGCTGACAACTGTCTCTGTCTGAGTCCATGTGATCTGGCCAGGCTGAGAACATATGGCTAAAGACACTTTAGCTGAAGGTTGCAACAACAAAGAGATTTCCTTTTTGGATGGTGCTTTTTAGGATGGAATAGGTTGAGACATGAGGTCTTGAGGTGTTACAGCAATAGTGTCAGTGGAGGGGAGAGAGAAAGCAGATCTGAAATGACCACAGATGCATTTTGAGACCAGCAGTGCAATTATAGTGTTGAGCTCTTCTGAAGCTCAAAATTGGAGCAGAAAGGGTGCACTGCAGTTTTAGTTATGCTATTAAGGTTTCTATTCAGGGGAATTGCCATCCATTCTCAGCTACTCACAGAAATTGCAAAATCAAGGAAACTTTAGGGAGTGGATGCATTTTAAAACTGGGTGGCAGAGCTCTCAGGCTCTAATTTTATTCTGAATATTAGAATTTTTTTGTTCCCAGGAGAGATTTGCTCAATGCCTGAAAAGCACAATATTAATCGCTCCTCCCCAGCTCTAGTTTTCAGGTTACTCTTGGGTAAAGCAGGCAACCCAGCACAATATTTTACAGTGATAAAAAATTAAATGTACCTGATTTAGTTTCTGGTTGCTCTCCAAATCACCACCATTAGCAGCAGCTATTAATATCTGTGCTGATTGTCCAAGCTTTATTGTTCCTAAAGAACGAGGCTTTATCAATATACTTCATAAAAAAAAACCTATGGGGAAACCAGACACTTCAAACAGTCTTGTGCACATGCATGCACATACATGCACATGCATGCAGAAAGCATGTCTAAGTACTCCAAAAGTCACTGACAAAAAACATCTCATCCATTTTAGAGGAGGTGGAAGGCCAGAGAAAGTGCTCACAGCTGGTTTTGTGGGCTCCCACAAACACATTCTTTATATCTTCTAAAAGCAGAACAGAGATGAACATCTTTTGCTCCATCCCCCGTCCTAGTTTCTCTGAGATCACTCAGCTGAGTGCTTGTCCCTAGCTGACTTTTAGGAAACTCCCCATATTACAATCCATTTTGGATATATCAAGAGCTCCTTTCAGCACAGTTCTGGCCTGGTGTCCCTCCCACGTCTCTTTGAGACAAAGAAGTGCTAATCCATCAAGGAATCAAGGGTCAGTAGAAATACTCAGACTAGAGTTGCTAATTTGGTCTTGTAGTTGCAAATATGATTCATCCTGTATCCATCCTGCAGCAACTCCTTTTGATTGTGAGGTTGATTTATGCTACCTGTCCTGCACCCACATTCCTACTCCTCCTCAGCTATTTCCACTCCTGATTTTGCCCTTCTCAAGCTGGTTAACTCTGCCTGATTCCTGTACTCAAATATTTCAGCCACTCATTCACAGCAGTGAAGCTCTGAGTGTCCTGGGGGACACCAGTGAGCTGCCAGGGAGCTGAGTGCACTAATGCTTTAGCACATTACCTTCCCTCCACTGAGCAGTAGACCTTGACCTCAGCTCTGTTCACAACATCTCTGGGATAAGTTCTGTTCCTAATTCCTTTGGAGACCAATGGACAGATCGTGGATCAGATGTTCAGTCTCAGATTTATAAGAAGGTGAATATAACCCTTTCGTATTGATTTTCATTTGTAACTGGGTGCCCATACACTTCTAAGGATCTGAGTTTATATTTCATAATGAATCCACACAGAAAATAAACCCCCTGCCCTGTCATTACAGATAAGTCAATAGTAATCTTATCATCATCTGTCTGTATCAATTTACAGAATTATAACAGGTTTATTTTCTGCTGAAAAAAGGGACAGTTGTTCCCATGTGTTTTATTTCTTCATTGGAATTCTGCTTTTGTTTAGTATATCTGCGTACAGAAACACACATGCATGTCTACACGTATATGCAAATGTGCAAGCCTTCGGTATGGATGCACACAGCTTTTTCTGAATTGCAGTCATGCTAAACAAAATCCCTCCGAGGCTTTTCTTGCCACTCCTTTTTACATGTTTGACAGTTTCCCAGGGAATTAGTCTTAGTGCATTATCGGATATGTGTTCTAAACAATTAAATTTGACATTTCTGTAGGACAAATCTCAGACCAAGAGAACTGTAATCTCTGAATGCAGAAATATATTGGGAGAGTTCTTTTTTTTTTTTTTTTTTCCTCCAAGATTCCCTATCCCTTCCTTTGTTTGTATTTCCTATCCCAGTAAATGCTCCTGCTCATCATCTTACTATGCAGAATCTCATCTCGGCAGGTGCATTTCATTTATTGAAACATCATTTGAGAACAACTTTATTAAAAATTCAAGATGTCAATAGAAGATGACATAGTGCATAGCAACTTGTAACTTGGAAAGCTTTACAGAATTAAACAACACTCAACAGCAGGCAGGATATGGTGTGAATTACAGAAAGGAGCAATGTTAAGCTGCTCCCTTGAGAATAAATTGAAAGTGTTTGGTCACATGACTAGTAATGAAGACAGATAGGAGCAGAGGTGCATGGACAAAAGACAAAAAAGCATATTGAAGACGACGTCATGAGGGAAAGTGAAAAAGGCAAGGAAGCTACCCGCAGATTATAGGAAGTACAGAGAGAGTTATGGGACTCAGAAGAAAGAAAGACCTGGAGAGGCAAGTGAGTTCTGCCTTCTTATATTTTCAGATTCACTGTAGGTTATAATAAAAGGTGAAACCTACCCTTCTTTAGATTTGGACATGGACTTCCATTGGCAATGATTCCCAGCTTTGCCTTTGGGGAGCAGATTTCACAGTGTGTTTCTCTTCTAAAGGACTTGGCCCCATAAATTGCAAGACCTTTGCTCAGCTAAAAATCTTGAGTTCATAGCATAATGGAACAAAATGTGAACACTAACAACCAAATATTAGGAGAGAATGTATATGATGAATAGCTGGGGAGAAACATAATGAATAATATTATTTGGTAAAGAATATCATCTAGCTGTGGCCAGAACAGAATAATGGGTAAAGAGACTAATAAATAACAGTTCAAACACACTGAGAACAAAAATATCCAAAGCATCAGCAAAACCAAGTTAAAACTTCTTGCCCACATCATATTTTTGTACAAAATGTCCTTAAAAAAAATAGCAATGTCCACAAGAGCTATTTAATTGCCAATTAGGGCTCTCTCAAGTTTTTGTTTACTGTAGAAAAGTAATTTTCAAAGGATGCTCAGCAAAAGAAACCTGACTAATACCACTTTCTGACCTTTTGAAAATAATACATTCTGAAGCACTTTTTAAAAGCCTGTTAATAGAAAATAGAAAAAGTTTGAAAAATAGTGAATAAAAATAAAAGCATTTCCATATTCTTCCACCAGCAAGGAAACATCCCTAGCCTACTCTCCCTCTTGACATCTGTGTTTTCCTTTTCCCAACACTGAAACCCCTTCTGTCTCTCACTTCCCTTCAATCAAAGAAAAGGTATCAACATACTTTGCATAGCAACTAAGGTTCTGACATGCTCAAATGCTACCTACCTCTCTATACTGCATCAATATTGCTACAAAGATTACCCAGTGCTGCATGGTCTTCCCTTCCAGTATTTCTACCAACATGTTCTACAACTTATGGCTTTTTCCTTGTCATTTTGTACCTTTTCCAGCTACTTCTCTTATGAGGCCATTATCTTTTGCAGATGTGCGTGTGTTTGTAAGGAAGGTGGGAGGTGGAAGACAACAGGAAAGAAAAGTAGATTAAAAGAGAGGAGAGGAAGTGAATGTGGCCCAATATATACTTTCAGCTCAGATATCTGCATTATTTCCCTGTTTCTGCTCATGATTTTCATCTTCTTGTTTCATTTGCTCTCATGCTGAGCCTGAAGTTCCTTAGGTCAGATACTTGCCTTCAAGTTTTGATTGTAAGGTGTAATACAGCAAAGCCTGAAATCCTTTAGAGGCATCCCATGAGGAAAATTGACTAATAAGGTTGATTCGTATCCAGCTGATATGTACAGGGCATGATGGATACTGTTTTCACCACAGAATACTTCTTCATAAAGTATCTGCAATGTTCTTAGGAATATAAATCTTACTGCACCAGAATTATACTTTTTTTTTTTTCCACTACAGATTTGCATCCCATTTTCCAAGTCACCCATCATTACTATTCAACTTTTTCATGCCAAGCCCACCTTGAAAGAACCAAACTGAGAGTGTGAAGACATGCATGAACACATAAGCAGAAACCTATGGCCATGGTCAGACTGAGTGCAGGTCTCTGTGGCAGGTGAACATTTCCAGTCAGTTTTGCTGCATCTCAGCTCACAGCAAAGCAGAAGTCAACCACCACAGACTCGTGTGTCAGCTAGAAATATAAATGGGCAAAACAGCTCATCACTCTGTTTTCAAGACAGTTCTTTTTGAGTGGGAAATCTTCCAGCAGCCAGGTACTGTCCTTTCCGGATCACAGCAAACTCCCACTTTGCACAAACAAACATGAAAAAATTTCAGACTCACTTCAATTCCTATCTAAACTTGGATCTGCCCCTGCATTCCCAGCACAGAGAATTTCTTTTTGTGTGTGTGAGAAAGGGAGAAGTTAATTGTGCAATTCT
Organism: Gallus gallus; assembly: GCF_016699485.2. Classification (NCBI taxonomy): domain Eukaryota; kingdom Metazoa; phylum Chordata; class Aves; order Galliformes; family Phasianidae; genus Gallus; species Gallus gallus. The sequence goes on along the minus strand of NC_052537.1, from coordinate 25,660,809 downwards.
TCCTGTTCTCTTCTGGATTATGCTAGTGCAGTCTAGACTTGCAATTTAAAAAGCTGTTTATAAGCAGCTGCTTGGCAAAGAGCAGATCTTTCTTGTAGTCCAATACATTTAAATATTTAAAGGCCAGCTGCACAGAGCAATGTCCCAGAACATTGTCACTGGGACACAGTGACTCATGCATAGCCAGAGGAACATGAATTGGACTTTCTACCACAAGATGGGGCTCTGTCTGCCCTGCTTCCCTATACACCCAGTTTTATGCTTTGCTTCCTCTCCTGCATGAAAAATCATTGTTTCCTTGGTTATAATGTGCCTTTTTTTCCTTCTTCTTCTCATTTTGCTGTACAGCAGCAAATTTATTTTCCATGGCAATAAAACAACTTCTTGGGTTTGGCCCCAAACAGACCCACAAAACTGACAAAACCTCTAGGATCTCCTTGTCTGAGATAGATGAGCTGCACTTACAGAATTAAAGCAAAACCTGTATTGCAGAGGGAAATGATGCTATAACCAAGCCATCTGTTTCATAGCCTCCTACAACAGAGAGCATTCATGCGGGTTTCCTGCTTCTTATTATGTGAGCATTTTGCTCACATAAGATTTTGATCTTCGGTGCTCACTGGCAAAACAGGAACAGGCTGAAGTTGGTATAACTTTACTGAATTTTCATCGGGGAATCTTTTTTTTTTTTAAGTATCATTTTATAGAAAAAAGCAATTATTCTGTGGTTATTCCCAGGGGATTTAATCAGATCTTCATAATGACTGGTAGTTAACACATCCATAATAAAATCAATCTGTGCCCTAAGTACTTCTGTTGGCTTTGCGTCATGGAGGTACAGCTGGCTTAAAATAATGCACCATTTCTTTTGAATTGTAGGAGATAGTTTTGAACAGGATTGCTGGTTTCTATTCATCAGATATCAAATATCATAAGTAAATTCCATCACTTGTATGTACTGTGCATGAAGATGGCCATAATAGAGCTGCATGGGATGTTCCAAAGGGACAGAATCTCTGAAAAAACACTTCTGAGGATGATCACCTTAGCTCTGACACTGCAGGATAACCACCTCCTGGGCTGGGAACCACCATGTATGTACCTCCCTGTCCAAGAGTCTGTGAACGTGCAGGAAACATCTGAATTTATCTACCAAATAAATTTGGTTCCCTTCCTGCAACAGATTAATCCATATCTGCTCATAACTACTTCCAAAGAGTAAGTGAAAGAAACAAGCTACAGCATGGCCCATGGATGATGCCTAGCCAACCAGACTTCTGAAAGTGGCAGCCATATCTGCCATGCCTTCCCATACATTATTAGACTCCAGAGAAGCTGGTTCTTTGTCTGATTTTGCTATTCAGTCCTGTATGTCCTTTACATGTCCTTTTGTTCATCCTAATTGTAAAATGGAAATTATCATATTCATGAAGGTTGTTTAACTGAGTTACAAGCCTTTGGAAGTACAACCCACTACATTTCTCCTAGTCTGCTTTGCAATGCTTACCTCTAAATTTTAGCTATGGGAAGCTGACAGTTTCATTGAGCAGTTGTAAGCCATTTAGCATGGTTTTGCAGACCACTGATGGCCTGTGAATCGTTGGTCAACGCATGTTACCCTGAACATACAAAGTAGAGGCCTCTGAATGACCTCAAATCTCTCTTCTTTGTTCCTTCGTAATTTTTATTTCTGCTTCTTCTGCTGTTACAGACTTGTACCTTTTCAGTACTAGGTGCTGCTCATCTTAAAAACACTGAAAAAAAAACATATTCACATCTTCCTAGGCTGTATGAAAATAGCCTTTATCACATTCAAGACTCAGCACCAAAAGAGAATTTTTGGCTCAAGTCCTGTCCTCTGTGACCTGACTTTGCCTTCTTGTACAAGCTCATTATAAATTTGTCAAAACTCTTTTAAATGAGCACAGCTTACTCCTCACTAGACCATTTGGAAAAGTGACCAGAACCTTAATATTTGCTGATACAAGAATCTTCTTACTTTCAGGTTAAAACTTCTTTACAGCCCTGAGAAGAGGGGTTTCATATGCCACTCTTTGCAGAACTGGGCAAAAGAGAATGCCAGAGGCTTTAGTTTGCTTGGAAACAAGTTACCTTCAGAAAAGAATTGTGAAGAAGAGTAACAGCCCTTTCTTAGGTAGTGAGCCCAAGGCTCCCAGTAAAAACTAACATGCAATTTTAGCACTGGGACTGAATCACAGTCACACAATTGTTGGGGTTGGAAGGGACCTCTGGGGATGAGCAAGCCCTAACCCCCATTCTACAGCATTTTTCCTACAGTAGGTTGCAGCATTGATTAGAGCTGATGAAAAATGCTCTTTGTACAGAATGGACAAAACCTGTTTATTCCTTCAGTACTTCCTTTTCTGCACCGCCATTCCCAGACTAGTTGTCATTAATTATTAGTTTTAGCAAGTGTGCCTTAATGAAGATAAATTTTCCTGCAATCTCTGAAATACAAGCCATTTGTACAGTAGCCATTTGGTGGGTCTACATTCAGCTCAGAGCAACCAGCCAGATGTTTCTACCATAAATACTGTCACTAGAATTGTCTCTAGCCATCAGCCTCATTAGCAGTTTCTTTAAACCCAGGACTGATGGGTCACAAAAAGTAAATATCCCTTAGAGACTATTTTCGCCAGCATGGTTTAAAATGCTTTCAGCAAGAGGCAGTGTGAGAAACAAATGTCTCTACTATTCAGTGAGTAAAGAGATGGCATTCCTTCAGCAGATTCAGTATAACATTTCCCTCTAATACCAATCAGCGCTGGAGGCCAAGATAGCAGCTGCTCTTTTAAAATAAAGTTGCTTATTCATCTCCGTATGGCAGAAAGGAAAGTGGGGGAAAGGGCTTCTTTGTTCCAGGTGATCACAGAATCACAGAATTTTAGGGGCTGGAAAGGACCTCTAGAGATCCTTGAGTCCAGCCCTGCTGCAAAGCAGGCCTCCTACAGCAGGCTGGATAGGTAGGTGTCCAGGCAGGTCTTGACTATCTCCAGAGAAAGAGAATTCACAGTCTCCCTGGGCAGCCTGTTCCAGTGCTCTGTCACCCTTACTGTGAAGAAGTTCCTTCACATATTGATGCAGAACATCCTATGCTCCAGTTTATGGCCATTTTCCCCTTGTCCTGTCCCCACACACCACTGAAAAGATGTTGGCCATGTCTCTGACTCCCACACTTAAGATACTTATAAACATTAATCCTATCCCTTTCTGAGTCTTCTTTCTCAAGGCTGAAAAGACCCAGTTTGCTCAGCCTTTCGTCATAGGAGAGATGCTCCAGGCCCTTTATCATCTTTGTGGCCCTCTGCTGGACTCTCTCCAGGAGATCCCTGTCTTTTTTGTTCCAGGGAGCCCAGAACTGGATACAGTGCTCCAGGTGAGGCCTGATGGTGATGGTGGTGTCAAAACCACTGTGAGGATATGCTGCTTCTGAGTAAAACAGGTGCTGTCCTTGGAAGAAAGGTCTCTTGATGTAAAAAGGTTGGAAGCAGAAACAAACCAAAACAAAGCAAAGAACCTCACACACAAAGATCTCTCGAAGAGGATTAGAGGGAAAAAAGAAACAACCAAGTAAATGAAAAGAAAAAAAAACCTTTGGAAATTCACAGAGGAACAATGGTAGGATTTTATTTTAAACGAACATTCTTCAGGTCCTTGGAATGGCCATGACAAAATGCAGCACTAACATTTTATTTCCCTCTCTCACCAAAGTCTCATAAACAGTGTAATCAGTTCTGCTGAAATTTTAGAGACTAAACAAAACCAATATTCTTAGCCAGAGGAACAGCCCAACACAAAATTTTCATCACAGAGGCTTAGCAAAACAATTGCAAGCAAGCTCATAAAAGTGAAGGAATTGGATCTCCAGACATTCCTACCAGCATAGTACAGTCTTTCCTTCTTACACTTTCTCACTATTTTCCTTTGTTCCACTTATCTCTTTTTTCTTCATTTATTCTCTTTTTGAATAATTGAAAATATATTTTTTGTTCTTTCCCCTTTCTACCTCTTCTAAACAAAACAATCCTTATAATCAATGATGCACATATTTGGCTTTCCACCCAACTGATATCTGAGTCAATGTGAAACTCAAAATCTAACCATTTGCCACATTCTGGGTTAATGATGTAACAGGAAAGAGCTTCCTGCCTTCCCTGAGATAACTGGACTTTCGTGTGAAAGTACAAAGGCAACTGTGAACTTGAATGTAGTATATGGACAGATGCATGATTGTGTGTGACTTTCTCCACTTTCTCATGCACCAAAAATGGAGGGAATAGAGAAGTGCATTGTTGTTCAAGATAATTAGGAAAAGTACAGAGCCATCTTCATTAGTGGTTCTTAATACAGCAATGAAAACAGAATTTCAGCTTAGCTCCAACTCTTCAGCTGACAGAGCAGGGCCGCTACAGCAGGACTGTGGAGAAAAGCTGTATGACAAGAGGTTTGTAATGATTTACAGGGTTTTCTTAATTGCACAATCAGTTGTTTGTTCCAACTAATTAAGTTTCCCTTCCAGTAATTACTCTTTGCAGTTCTTCATGCCACTGTATTGCATGCTCAACTTTTCATACAGCTACCTTAGCTCAGTTACCTCCCTGGACTTTTCCGCCTCATTCAACTGAATTAGTATCGCTTCTGGAGTGTTCATGAGGAATGATGGATTTACGTTCTATATAATTTCTCTGTATGTGTGTAAAATTAAGGGGTAAAAAGAGATATATATGTTTTTCTTGGTGCACTCTCAGTGCTTTGGAATCTTGCTCTTTATTCCAGAAGTCATTGCTATACCTGTGGCCAAAACCCTGTTCAAACCATTATCTGCCACTGCCTTGACTTCTGAACACCTATTTCTGACATGATAGCATAGAAAAAAAAAACAACACATGTTTAATGGAATCAGAAACTACTATGAAAAGTCTGTATCTGTATATGGGAACTATAAAACTAAGAAATGTTTCACGAGAATATAAAAATGAATACAAAATATGAAAAGGCTGTGATATCAGGAGAAATAAAGGGGCTCTGGAGGCTGTTTCATGAACTACCAATATTTGCAGGTAATTTTGTATTTTTTCCATCAATTGCAAATGTGAACTGCTCCTGCTTGTCTGCTGCTGCTTATTCTTAAACTGTTTTACTATTACATTAAACAATGTTGTCTATAACCATTTGTATTAGCTTCCAATTATTTTCATGCACTTTTTTTTATTTTATGTTTCCAATTTTAGGATTGCCAGATGTATACCAGTAATGATGATTTGTATGTCTCATACATATTGATATTTCTGGTACTTCTGCTTTTAAGATAAGCAGATGGAGATAAGCTGAATTTCACCAAGCTATATATTGCAAACACTTAGGATATAAATAAGGTAGTTCTGAGCTGACCTCCTTTTTCATCTGCTTTGTTACCACCACAGACCCAATATAAATAACATATGCTTTATGTCTATGTTTGCTTATCTTTTATAGTTTTCAACTATAAACTATAAACCAACAGGCACTGGAATCTCATTACTTTGTTGAGGTTTCATACAGATCAGACACAGCTAATTCTTATCATCTGCTCAGTATTGTGGTGGTTTCATACCAATGGGCAGCTCAGCACCATCACACTGCTTTCTCACTTGCACTCCTCAACAGAACAAGGGGTGAAAAAAAGGTGATGAAAAAATTTTGTGAGCTGAGGTGAGGGAAGGGAGATCACTCCCCAGTTAGCATAATGGGCAAAACAGACTCAGCATGAAGGAGATTAATGTGATTTATTACCAATTGTTAACATCTATAGAAAACTAAAAACACCTTCACCCCATGCATCTGGATAAAACTGAAGTGCAAAACAGCAGATCAGTTGCCAGTTTGATTTGGCATTCAAGTGAAAAAGTTGGGCAGCAATAGTTGGCTACAGTTATGCAAAACTGAATAGGGCGTGAGAGAGAGAAAAACCTTTTCTATGCCAACCTGAGAGCTTTCCTTCAATAGCACAACTATGATGTTTTCACTATGGTTGTTTTTCAACTTTGATTTAGCCTTTTAATCCTGATGCACTTCAGCTTTAACTTCTCAAAAATGTGTGTTATTCTGAAGCAAAACAATGAGAACATAAAAAGTAAAACTCAGTTAAAAAAATACATTTAAAAAAGTCAATGCTGAGAATCAAAATCTTCATAGCATTATTTTTTTCTTACTGAAGTTATTTATCAAGTGTAACCTCAGTTTGCGGACCTCACATTCTACTGCTCCACTCAAAATAGTACTAACTGAAAAAAGGAAAAGGCCATATTTTAAGATCTTAAAATAAGCTTTTCCTCATAGGGTATTCATTTTGGTAATCTGAATGAACCTGTAAATATGCACATCCCATACAAAACAAATGAGTCCTAGTCAGTATAGCCAATACAGCCAACACCAAACAATACAAAGGTCGTTGCCCAGACAGCTGTGAAATTCCTTGAGTGCTTCACTATGAGTTTGTTTTGTTTTCATGCTTTGCTTGCTTTTGTGGTTGGTTTATTTATTTTGTTACTTAATATTGTTGATTCAAATAAACTCAAATTTTAAAGAAGAAAAATAAAAGTGACCATACATCATATTCCCTTCCAGTAAGTTTAATTTCTTAATTATTTGTAGGGTTATTCCCGAAAGCTGCCAAGGTGTGATTCATTTTTATTAAACACAGTACCATCCAAAACTGTTCATCAATATCTTTTAGCCTTTCATTTCTCTCAGCCAGCGTCCCTTTTAAGCAAAGCTCAGAGCATCGGATTCAATTGCTTGAGCTCTAGTGAGAAGCAAGCTCACACCAAATATGCTGAAAATGATGTAACAGACCTCGTTAGGGAACTAGAACGGAGCCCCTCACTACAGAAGTGCTCCTGCTGAGCCATGGCAGGTAGTTTAGCCTACAGATCCATACAAAGTCAATGCCCAAAGCCACTACTAGGAACACTGCTTTTGAGCCTATTACCTTTCAGAGAAACCTTGTAAAAGCAACTGTTTAATTCATGTAACTAAAACCTCATGTTTTTTTTTTTCTTTCTTTTTTTTTTTTTTTAAAGAATAAGGATTTTTACTAAGTGTTTATCAAATTCTACTCTGCAGTTCTGGTTATGATGCAGGCCCAGGTCTTTTCATCCTAGTCTCCTCTGCTGTAATACTTGTATTTATTTATTTTGGACTATGCATAAGTTCTACATCAGAAGATGGTCTCATTCTCGTAATGGCTCAAGCTTCCCACTCTAAGCTGAGGATCAGGAGGAAGGTTGCTAATCATTTTAGTTCAAGAAAAAAAATAAAGAGATTTCAAAGTGTAAAATGATTTATTGCTATTCTTTCCATAAAGCAGAAGGAAAGAGAAAGAGAAACTGAGCAATGGATGATCCAAGACTACTAAGACTGAATTGGCACAGTTCATTAACACTGTTGCATTATAAATGAGCATGAAATGCACTATTTAGAACTCTAACCACCCCAGTAAGGGCAGCAAATTTATTTTTAGAGAATTGTTAGGAACAATTACTTGGTCATCCTCCTTATAAATAGCAGCAGCCACAAGTAGAAATTAACTGCTGGGGAAACACAGTGCGGAAGTGTACGTGTCTGTGTTAGAGTGAATGAACTGTGTTGCACAGCAGAAAAATATCAGCCCACAAACTACTACTTCTGCTGCTGCAACAAATGCTACAGTAAATCTCTGCCAGCTGGTGTGAACCAGGGACAGCTCTCTAGGACATGTTGCAGAAACCCTGAATGCTGAGTTGTGGCTATCTTGTAGTTGTAGCTTCAGAGACTATCAATATTACAAAAATCCCTCTGCATAGTAGAGATGCTTTTAGATTGATGGTTTTAACAGGCATGTCTGGAGACGTCATTTCAATAGAAAGCATCACTCTTCAAGGGAGGTCTTCAAAAACACCTACTGCTGCTGACGCAATGGGAAATTCAAGTGCTTACATTAGAAGTACTGTATCAAGAAGCAGTGAGTAAATTACATGCCTAAATTATGAAACCTAGAATTGATGTTCAATTACTAACACTTAAACATTTATAAGTTTAGCTTGGGCTCATTTCCAGTGTCTTCTCTAAACTCTCCTCACTGTTTAATTTAGGATAAAAATGTTTACTTTCCTTCAGCTCAGACATGTTCTGGATCACTGTACATTTACAAGTAACAGCAGCTTCCCAGCTTCAAGAAAGCTTCCTTTAGGTGTTATTGTTTGAATGTGGTATATCTAGAGACTCCTTATTCTTAAATAATAGGACACCTTTCATATGAACTTTTTTTGAATCCAAGTTGCCTTTGATAAACAAAAACACCCAAGGTCAATAGCTACATACCTAATCCAATCAAAAAGGTCTACAATTATTTGTAAATCGGGAGTTTATGTTGTATGAAGCAGTTTATTATTGAGAGTATTTCCTTTTCTTTAAGGTTTCCTGAAGTATGTTTTACACTGAAAAAGAAATGTCTTTATCAAGGATTTAAATGCATGTTTGAATATACAAAATTACTCTCAGTTTTGCATAGCTGTGAGGCTGTATCATGTGGAGGCAATTAAGAAAACTTTGCATCAGAAGGAATTTTATAAAATAAAGTTTGTTTGTTTTTATTGGATCAGCTCCCAGCTGAATAGGCTAGGGAAAATTGAGTCATTTTTTGAAAGAAAAAGTCAAGGGTCTGTTTTAAAAGTTCCATCTTAAACGTGAAAAATGCAAACCTCAAAAGAAGGTTCATACTAGAAATTGTAAAATATTAATTTAAATGTTGACTTCCAAAAAAAGACTTGACTAAAACTAAATGTTTAAATACAAAACCATTAAAAATTTGAAGTTTTTTTTCCTTCCTCTTATGAAGACCAACGCAATTTTTGGACAAGGTTGGCACAGTTTTAGCTTAAAATTTCATCCAAACTAACTCCTTTCTGAGAGAAGGTAAGGTTTCTGCTTCTTACAATGAAAGAAATCTTCTGAGGAAAAAGTTCTTAAGTATATCATGTCATGGCAGCACATCTTAATAGTGATGCAATTTGGACAAAGACAGTCTTAGGGACCAAAGCTATGAAAGCATATTCAAGACTGAAAAATGATTCTATCAGAATCTATCTGAAATAACAGCCATAGAGGAACTTAATAGGGATAAACATATTGCTGACATGTTTCTATTATCTTTTGATATGAAGGAAACTGATAAACAGATCAGACAAATGCAAGATTAGCGTTCTTTTGCCTATGAACTACTTATGATCCACTCTTTCTTCTGAAAAAACCCTGTTAAGTACCTAAAGAAATGCTATTTCTTAAATAGCATCTATGTACAACAAATGTTAAGGAGACATTTCTACGTTGGATCTTAATTCTAGCGAGCTTTGTTAGGACCCAGCAGCCCTAAGGCAGCTGAAAATCATGATATTAAGCTACTGAAGAAAGTTTCTAACTGGGTACAATATTTCCCACTAATGCCTTTTGAACCTCCTTCCACTTCCAACATTGGTCATTGTTCTTTTCTTTTGTAAACGCCAAACATTCTGTTCCACAGTGCAGCCAATTAAAGCATTCCCTGAGCGTTCTGTTTTTCAGTAGCTGAAAATAAATTTTAATTACCTTTGGAAACGTTGTTGTCATTTCCCTGCCAGAAGAGTCTGAAGTGAAACTCTCCTCACAGTTCTTTACTGGGCAGAAATGCACAGGCATCTCCAGTTAAGAAGATTAAAACTGTACCCCTCCTTGCCATGTCTTGTTTACAGAGTCTTTGCTTGGCAAATTCCTACTTTTCTGCTCATTTTTCCAACAATACACCCTGATAAAGAGTAGCTTGCAACCTCATGGATATCTGGAAGACAAGTGCTTCCTAAATCTCTCAAAGTGACTGCAAGGCAGTGTTTCAATTTTAGAGTCATGCAGCTAGAGAGGGCTGCACTTTAACAAATTCCTTCTGTTCATCCTGCAGTGCAACATACAATTCCTGTGATTAATAAAAAACAGTGTAAAGCCATAGCACGCTGCCTGTCCAATTCTATTAACCCTGTATGATGGTCTACTACAGATTCAAGAGCTCTTCATGAAACTTTTTCTCCTGGCAGTTATATTTTTTCATTCACTGAGATTACCCACATCTGCTTTTAATCAGACTCTCTAGAGCTTCACAGGGAGTTTTGATTGCTGATTAGAGAGTGACGTTTGCCCAGATTGCTCTGTTGAGTTTTCCTTAAAGGCTCACTTGGAAAGTGATTTTTTTTTTTTTTTTAATAAACAGTCTGCTCTTGAAAAGGGAATTAGAAATTATGACTTTGGAAGCGTTCTTCATTACAAGATTTCCAACGAGTCTGGCATACTATTTTAGAGTCACATCCATTGGAGGTGGTTGCTTGGATGGCATTTTGCCTTCTTCCAAGGCCAGTAATGTCACGTTTCTACAGTGGAAGGAAGTAGCCAGCTTTTGGAGGATGATTTATGAGAGGTTTTACAGCAGCGCAACAGCCCCATGTATGAGGTAAAGCTAGGGGCTCTAAAATGCATTGTTCATGGTTTGCTTCTGGGACTCTGCCCTTTCCCTGTGTATGGTAAAGGAGAGCTTTTTCACTTTTCTCAGAAGGAGAAGTCCTGCATGCCCCTTTATGCTCAGAGAATCTTGATGTTTCTGATCCAATAAAAGAATCTGGTCTACCATATAACTATCAAGAAAACCGTTGGTGAAGGATTATCTAAATCATTCAAGAGGGGGCAGCTGCAGCTATACTGAGTAAAGTACCTACTCAGAGTAGAGCAAGTCAAAAAAAAAAAGGGAAAGACAGAAGACAGAGGAAGAAAAAAATCTCTTTTTAGCTTAAGTTTATTGCAGGCTAAGTAATAAAAGATGTATTTATAAAGCACAGATTTTTCCCTCCTTTGGAGAATTCATTCCTACCTACCAGGAAATTGACAGCAGGTTCAAGCAGTAGCTGGCAATGCTGACCATGTATGCAACAACTTATCGACAGCCTGTGCAATAATGCACAAATCTTAATGGAAAAGCTGAGCAACTGCCAAAGAAAACAACCTGAGGGAAGAGAGAACAAGCTGATGTTCAGAACTCCTGAATCATGGGCTTGGAGAACAAAATTGCTTTGAAGTTCTCTGCTTTTTGCTTTCAGGCACAGAGTTATGAAGGGGGCTAAAACAGTTCTCAGCCCTACAGGTACTGGCATGTAAAGCATATTTCTTTCGTGTGTCATAGCCATGCAGTCTTACTGAATTCAGATCAGGAATACCTTTTTCTCACAATGGCCTTTTCTTCCCTCTTTCTTTAGTCTGTCAACAAATCTTTCTTCTATGACTTCCTTCTCCTCTGCTGTTTTTGTTTCTGCCATCACATAAGCTTAGTTTTAATATACGAGCATGCTTACAATAATTAGCCTCAATCGTGGCTGTTGTCAATGTCACGTGGATAAACTACAGATAATTTCCTCTGTTTGTTGGCTAAAGAAAATACAGAAGACTTCCAATCATGGTAAGAAGTAGAGAAGGTCAGAAAAAATGGCTTACAGATCAACTGACTAATCTGCTTTTGCCATCAATAATAGGCTGAGCATATTGTACAGTTTCGGGAATCTCTTGTCAGATAACCTTCCCTGGGGTATACTCAGGGGCACATTTAAAACAGTGAAAGTGCTAAAAGAAAATTCCTATTGCACCAGTTTTTCCAACATATGAACCTCTTGTCATCTAATACGATAGTGGGTGAAACTTGGCAACAGTCCTGCTTTGAAGACACATTTATAGAGCTACATTGTTTTCTCATCAGATCTGATGTTCTATCTTAGAACTTTCTATATTCTTATATCTGACATATTTCAATTTAAAAATACAATTGCATTCTCACAGGCTGTGAGAATTCTTATTCTTAAGGCTTCATACTGTCATCATCTGGACCAAGCAACTCTTTTTTTTTTTTTTTACCTTCATTCAATAAATCACTCTGATTCAGTCATACTCTAGATTGCTGTTATAAGCAGACCAAAGAACAAAAAAATCAGATCTTTCTTTCACAAAACAGTAGAGATCACAGCTCCAGGCAACAGGTGGTGGTGCTGCTATAAACGTCTGGAATACACAAAGGAATGCTCCTAAGTTGTGCTGTTATTACTGAAACAATTGCCTCGCGTTAGAATAGTTAACAAGACTACTGGAAGGTGTTACTTTTGAATACAGCATGACATGACTGATCCATTGTGACAACAGCTAAAATGGAATGTCCAATTAACCTAGAAAGCCAGTCCATGTCTCAGCAGTATTTACTTTTTTCCTATGCAGAGCCTTTCTATCTTTCTCCCCTTTGTATCTCGCTACAGCGTCATCAGCTTCATAAGCTACTCCAAACTAACCTGACTGATGTCAGTAAAACAGGTATCACCCATACTAGAGCAAGCTCTCCTGACGCATTCTTGCTGTAGCAGGAGTATGTTCATGAATTTGAAGAAAGCCCTGTTTTCATTAGCATCCTTGTTGATTACATCTATCAGGCTACAACTTGACTTGATGATGTCTGCAGACACTGTCACCAGCAAAAGGCACTTGGTGGTTCAGTGAGTGCTCCAAAGGCTGTCTGGACTCCACATAAAGTGAAGTGCTCCCATAACCAAGACCCTGGGGCCCAGACTTCCCATTGAACATATCCCATACCAAGTCTTCTGCAACACATAAAATCAAAGGTAGATTGATGAGCTTATATAACAACTATTTCCACTGCTTTCATCTCAGGTGGTTACAAATACATTCTTGTTTGGTGAGATCCTGACAGTCTAATTATATTCTCTATCATAACAAAGCCCTCACCATCAAACATATTAGCAAGAAGCCAGTTTCAAACCATCCAAACATACTGCATTCAGTCGTTTGATATGGAGGTGACCAGAATCAGGAACAATGAAAACTAAACAGAAGTAGCTGCAAATATATATTCATATTTAAAAGGGCACTCCTCTATTCAAGGCAGAGGATTTTAGAGGGAAAGTGACATTTTGAAGACAGCACTTTTTTCCTCATCACATAATTTAGTAAGTTACTACTGAAAAATGAGAAGCAGTTCACATAACAGTCCTGAATAACACTTTTCCAACTGAGGTTGGTTAATATTAAAAGTTAAATTAAATTAAGTAGGTTAATTTGTTGAAAACCCACTGTTCTCACTTTTACTTAAGGTCAGGAAAAGGCTCTGCAAAAGGAAAACAAAATTTAACACATTTCATAAGTCAACATATGCTGGACATTGACCTTTCAGAAATGAAAGAAAGCAACTGAACAATCAGACCTGCCCAGCTGAAGTTTGATGGAAGGTTTTGTCATGATGTATATCATGAATAAAGCTCAAATGCCCCAGTGGTCTTTACACATCAAAGGAGCGTCTTTGAACAGTACTATAGGTGGAATTTTCATGTTGTACAGAGGAAATGTGGACAACTGTCATGGGAATAAGCATAGTTTTATGGTCCAGTCTGGTGATTTGCCTGCCAGCTCTGCAAAAAATTGTCATTTTTGAACCTGAGTAAAAACCTGTAGAATTAAGTATACCTCACAAAGACAGCATTCTCACTTCCTGCTACTTTTATGCTTTTTCTTGATTCTGGTCTATTTTGTTAAGAACAAGCTCAGAAAAGCAAAGCCTATCAACAGTTTACTAAATCACCTCCATCACTCAGTCTATTTTAGTTCATATACAAGGAGTATTGCACACCCAGACTTGCACTTTGAAAAATCTGTTCTCATATTCTGGATGACAGAAAGATACTCTAGAGGTTGCTAAAAGAAAAAAGTTCAGGGAGCTCATTTCTCCTGTGGCCGAAGTACAGGATTCAATCATAAGTTTCAGATTCTTTTCTTCATTAGCATTCAAAATTGTGTAGCACTGCATATTACAGATTATTTTTCATCCAGCCCTACTAAGAAAAATATGCTTTTTTCTGTATGACCCTGCATAAATATGTCTGGATTTCTATCAACACCATCCTGCTCAGGCAATTTCATCTGTATTTCTTAATTATCTTGACATCTTACTATTGCCTCTCTCAAGGTACTTGTTTCCAGATTTCCTCTCTCACGGTCTTTGGCAGTTGACATTCAAAGCGATTGCTTATGCTCTCTGCCTTTAACAGCCTGCCCCAAAGCTTGCCCCTGTCCTCAGATAATGTGATTGGGTAGCCACAAGTGTAAAGGCCAAACGTACCCTGCTGTAGAAAGAGCTCACATTGTGCCACCCACTTCTGAAACTTTATTCTCTTGAGTAATGACATTCTGAATAGTTTCGTTCTTGACAAACTTATACATCCAGGAATGTGACTGCTTCATTTACTTTACACATAAACACTGAATTATAAGAGATAATTCATTAATATTAATGATGGGAGGAGATGGGACAGTTCCGAATCAGAATTGAGCTTCATATCCTGTTTAAGTCAAGATAGCATCATGCAGATATTGTTAATATCAATGTGCAGCATTCCACCTTATGACATGAAGTTCATCTCTGGTTCCTACTGTCACACTACAGGTTTCCAATAGTAAATGATCCTGCAAAGACTAGAACTTAGAGAGATTCTAAGGCAGTATCAGTGTAAATGTAAGAATGGCCATATTTTAAATTTTAGAACACAGGTAACCATTGAATCTGCAAGCCCCTGTCTTGGACAACAAAAGGTCTACACATGGAGCAAGAGAATAATTATCTTCTGTAACTATTAGAGCTGCTAACATTATTTCAGTCATCCAGATGCTACCCCATAATTGTTTATTGACTCCCATAATTTAGTCCTCTGAAGGCACACCTGCTCTATCATTATCTGAACTTCCTATATATTTAGCTTGAAAATTTGTATAAACCACTGCACAGGTAAGGAGTGGAAAGATAAGGAAGCTTATTTTTCAGGAAGAATTTTTTCTAATGACTATTCCTAATCATAAGAAATGCACGTTCTGTGCTCAAAAAACAGTTACACCACCTCATTAGCATGCACAGTCAGTAAATCTGATTAAACTCGATAAATCAAACTAAAAAAATCCATACCTCTTTTCCCTCCAGGTTTGTGAATCATTCAAAAACTCCTCCTTTCACCTACCCCGTTTACCTGTGGTTGAACAATTATCTCACTTGTTATTTGTTTCCCATAATTATCACTAGTGTGTGGTTGGCCCCGAAGGCTTTCTTTTTCTATGACTTTTGTACTTTTTTTCTAAAGAAGTCAATAAAGGACAAGTCATGAATAGTGAATGCAAACCTACGGTAAATTCATGAAGTCTGGGAATCATGAGCATGCATTTCCATTACTACCCATCAGCCAATTAAATATAATCATTGAGCAAAGTCTGTGCTCTCATAAGGCAAAAGCAAACAACATAAGGTGTTAGCTCACAAACACACTAGTGAATCTGTTTGTTCATTTTTCAGACAGTTTTATCAAGTCCTGCTTGAGATAGGATGGTTTTAGCTGATTCTTTTTCTTCCCTAAGAGGGTCAGGTTATGCAAAGATTAAAGCTTCGGATTATTATATAAATCATTCTACATTCAGACAGATATCAATCAGATCTCTAGAGAAACAGCTAATGGCTATGTCCCTCTTTCCCTGAAAATCTGCAGTCACAGGTTTGTCAGCTTGCCAAGTCTAGGATCGTACCTCCTGCCTTCTGTTCACATGGCTGCCTTGTAGACCTCCTGGCTAAGCTAACACTCCATGGCCAGATAAAACTGAGAAGTCCAGCAAGAGTTAGAGATTTGGTCAGTATTTGGAATAAAGACTCTATAGGTGGCTGTCCTCTCTCAGTTGAGACCCACTACTCAAAAGGCAAGCTCAGATCTGAACGTACAGTGTGTCAGCTCAGTAATCCCACCTTGTTTATGTGTTCAACCCTTAATTCCTCACATATATGTGTATGAATGCATAAATATATTGTGTGGAGGTCAGACTACTTCATGCTAAGGGATTTCAGATATCAGTGCTGCCCTGTACCTACTGTAGATTATTTCTGATAATTAATAATCAGTTTAGAAAAACCATAGTTGACACAGACTAGATATGCCTATCACTACAAGAAATGTATTGTAAATGTACGGTAAATCTATGCTTTGTTTCATTCTAAAACGCATATAATTCTCCTACTCAAGGCAAATACAACCTCCTGTGCATAACTGGCTTCAAGTTTCCTGCAGTTTGTGAGATGCTCAGTTCAACAGTGTGGGAAGCCCTGCTGCTGCCCACGCTTCCAAACCAACAGCAAACGCCAAAAACAAAGCCAGCTTCAAAGTTTGTTTCATTCCTCTTCTTCAGGTGCAACCCTCTCCAGTGTCCTCAGAAATTATGCAGGAGTCCAGATGAGGAGGGAAGATTTGTCCTCATTGCAATGTTGTTACACTAATAATTAATGCCTGATTATTACCCTTTTTTTTTAATAGAAGACTTTGTTACTTTAAGACGAAAAAATAATGAATTTGACAGCTCTTGCTCACACTACTGCTCGCAGCAGGTTGCTTAGCAACTCAGAGATATGGATAAAGGAGGTTGCAGGAGTCAGGCGCAGAGATGAGTGCGGCCAGGAATTCTCAGGATGCTGAGCTGCCAGTCAGCACCACAAACCAATGACATTAAGGACCTCATTGCCTACAGAGGAGCCACCTATTGTGTTCAGCATGAAACCTACCTGTGATGGACCATATGGCTCCTTTAAAGATCCAGTAGGACAACTTGTCCTTCCAGTTAACTATGTACCTTTAACAGGAAAGCGCCTGAAGTGGTAAGAGCAAGGAGACTCAATTCCTAGCTTAAAGACTTCTTACTTAAGAGGAGAAAAGAGAGTATAGCGAAGACAGGTTCTTCCTGAGAGTAATTTAAAGGAAGGTGACGCTATGTCTTGGTTGATGTTAAGAGGGTAAAGCAAGTCTGTTTGGAAGTGCTAAGTCTGAGATGCTGTGTAAGAAAGCCAAAAAACATCTATTACCTATGACAGAGCCCAATTTACACCTCAAAGGTAGTGCTTAAATTTTGGGGATATCTTGTGTGATTCAAGTCCATCAATCCTTAAATGGGAGCAAAGCTTGACCAGCTGACAGGAATCTCTCTTTCTGAATTCATTGATGCTTCTCCAGAAATCCCCACAGACAATTCCAAGGTCACCATATCTCCTTGTCACCTTCTGATGAGAGATGCATTAAGATGAATTGCCTATGTTTCCCATCCACAAGCATTCATCCCTACCAAACACAATATACCTAGAGAAAGGAGGAAGTCTTGCTCCTTGGAAGCTGAAGTAAACCTGGCCCAACCAAAAGATACATAACATCTGTTTTCTCTAGTGGATTTACTGCTTGATTTCACGGTTTTCCAGAGCTGTCCATCAAATGCTACAGCTCTGTCAGAAAGCTATTTCTCAGAGAGCAGATCTGGGCAGTCTGCAGACACTTCCTATCTCTGCCGCACACCCCTCAGGTCTTGTCCAGGCTGGTTAACATCCCCATGTCTCATTTTTCCATGATTAAGGCAGGGCACAAGTTCTCTCCCCCCAAGTCTAGTACACTCCTTTCTCTGGTGGGAATTTCCCTAATGTGAACTGTACAGAGAGTTGTCTTCTTTTTCACAGGTAAGAATGAGACCCTGATCCAAGAGAGCATCACCCCACCTGAAGTCTCTGGATACAATTCTCATGAAACTAAATGAGGCTTTTCTGAAAACTCACTCTGAGAAGTATGTTAGAGCACATATCCTCACTCTTCCAGTTTTTTTTTTTCTTTTCAGTGTAAAATGCTTCAAATTCAACAAAAGATGAGTTTCAGGTATTTTATGAGTAAGGAAAAGAGCCTATGCACAGACTGTATCTCACCACCTAGGGCTGGGCGTACCACTCTGCAATTGCTTCCCTACCTGTATACAAGCTATTTGCTCTCTCCCAGTTTAAACATCCATGGCCCATCTGCAGGGCTACCTCACTCATCCCCACTTCCTATCTCCTGCTACAACAGCCACTATTTCGTCTGTACTATGGCCATCTGGCTTCACCTGGAGAAGGGCATCACAGAAGTGCAGCTGAACATCTGGGAAGTAACTCAGTTAAATGCAACAATTAGCTGTATCCAGGTAATAAACTCTACAGAAGTTTGATCTGCTTAAGAGCAGGAGTAAGAAATCTTGTACAAGCCTGACTGCTGTTTCTACTGCTACTAAGAAGAGTTTTTCACAAACAAGTTTTATGAGTACTTCCTACATTTTATCCTGTCTGTCATCAGATGGCTTTGGCATTTCTATACTGATGATGTTCCTGTTCACTGCGTATTCTATTAACCCTGTAAGAACCTTCTTGAATGAGAAATTATTGCCCCTGCCTGGGACACAGAATTTTCTCAGGCAAGAGAATTTCCAATCTCTTTCTTGTGCTTGCTGGGGCTGAGTTACCCACCCCCCCCCTCCCCTTCCCCCTCCAGCCCCCCCCCCCCCCCCCCCCACACACACACTTTAGTTGAGGACAGCTTCTGATCTCATATGAATTTATATCAAAACAAAAATCCATCCTGATTAGGATCAATTTACTAGCAACGGGCTAGTAGGATATTAGCAGATGGTGATGACACAATTATTTATGGTCTTGAGGCCTTATATAAAGGAAATGGAGAAGTGTTAGCCCTTACTTTCTGACAGCCCAAGTTCAAGTACTCCTAAGACACTCTTTCTTTTGCTGTGTCCAAGGGCTGCAAGAGCCTTTTCCCTTCTTCAGACTCTCTTAATCTAATGTAGCAATACTACATGCTGGTACACAGGTCAGATCATCTACCTCACAGAAAGCACCCCTCCAGAATCATAGAATTATTTGAGTTGAAAGGGACCCTTAAAGGTCATCTGAACCACTTCCCCTGCAATGAACAGGGACAACTGCAGCTCCATCAAGTGCTCAGATCCCCATCCAGCCTGACCCTGAATGTCTCCAGGGGCAGAGTATCCACCACATCTGAGTAACCAGTACCAGAGCTTTGCTAATAAGAATATGCTAAAGCTTTCTTCATAACAAGGTCACATTGTTTAAAAAAAAAAAAAAAAAAGGAAGAAAAGGTTACATCTAGCATGAATACAATGTGGTTAGAAGCCTGGAGTATTCGTGGTGGGTCCATGCTCGTAATCTCCGCTCTGAGGTATCATAGGCCCCAAGATAGAGCACTCAGTGTTTTAGGATTCTCCTCAAGCAGGCTCAGGATGCTACAGGCTATGCTAAAGGTGGTTTCAAAATCAGTGCTTTTTCAGGGGAGAATGAGAAGCTGCCAATGTGCATGTAGCTTTTGGTCTGCAGCTGCACAGACTATAACAGCTAGTGCACTCTCTCCCAGCTTATTCTGTGGTACAGAGATCTAGTCACACTTGATCAGTAATTGTGCTTTAGGTGAAGGAGGAAATTCACCTTCTAGCTGGGCACCAGTGGCTTTCTAAAACAGACTGAATTCTCTATGTCCTAAATTGAAGATACACAGCACATCTGTCATATTTATCATTTCTCCCTCCCTCCGTATAAAACCAAATGGTTTTTCAGGCTGATTCCTATTTCCCCTTCCAAATCTTGGTTTCTACGAGCTGCCATAAACCATTGAAATGATTCTCAGGTACTGCAGGGCATGAAGGATGAGTCCCGCCACACTGCTGTTCAAAGAACAATGCATCACTCATCTTTGCTGAGATAAACTAGATTATAACTTAGATACCCCTCTCCTCACCACATATCTCTAATGCTGCTGACAACACTGCATCACACAATCAAGATAACATCCACTCACTCATATCAACATGTTTTTGCCCTTGACCTTTTAGAATCATATATCACATCCTCTGAATGCAAAGTACTGGGTAAACAGGGTGAGCCTCGTGTTCCCAAGGCCTCCCAGACACAGGAATGGGGGGGAGTACAGGAAGAGCCAATGGGCATCAGAGCCAGTACAGAGCAAGGTCCTAAACTACATCCAGTGTAAAAGCAGCAAACAGCCCACACACTAAGTGAAACCTCACCTGATTTTAACAAGGCAGATGCTATTTGCAGAGTGGTTCAGCAGCACTAAGGGTCAATCAACCATAGTGCTTTAAGGGAAAAAGCCAAAGAGAGTAGAATGATGGTCTAAGGCAAAAAAGTGTGTATAGCTGCCATCTTCTATAGGGAAGTATCAGAATTGCCTAATCTCTTGGTATAAACACTACCAGGTCCCCATCTCATGATTATACATTTTTGGTCCTTAGTGTTCAAAGACAGGCCACCCAAAACCTAATGCATATGAATAATAATTGCCACAATATTTATTCATGAATTCATGATTAACCCTGTTGGACACCCTAATGAGAAATGTGTTGCATTAAATCTGTTACTGAGTTTTGTGTAACCACTCTTATCCAAGAGAAGGTGGTAGCCATTTATCTAAGCTAGTCTGGGAGCAGCAGAATTGCTACTACCTTCCTGCCAAAGCCCTTGAAAGCCATACTGGCTGTAGCTACTGTCAAGGGAAACACTCAGGTCTGTGGGATGGCATCTTCTGCCTCCACTCTTTACAGCAACAGAAGTTGCACCTCTTGATTGCCTCTACCTTGCTGGCAGGAGAAGCAAACATTATTTAATCAATTAAGCATGATATTCTAAGCTCTCAAGCTAACTAGCTACCCCAATTCTGTCTCCTGCATTTCATTTCCCTTCCTTATAGTAGTCTGGGCCCAGTTTCTTAAGTGTGTTGGCAACAAAATTTAATGTCTCCGTTACTGAGAAGCTTTTAACTGGCTCCATCCCTTGTGCACTACCACATCTTCCACAGACTAATTGCTCTAGATTAGATGTTTACCCTCTGTAGATCAAAATATGAAGCTGGGGACACAGTGCGACTTGTCCTTGCTGGTACAATCAGCAGGATTGTGAACAGCCCAGATTATCCTTCTTCTGGCCTTCTTTACAGTTTTACTCAATTGCTGATTCTGTGATGATTGACAAGAGCTTGACAAGATATTTTTCTGTTTCCAATTCAGCTCCAGGGAAACAAAGTACTGCACATGTAGTTTCTGTGATTTTTTGTTTGTTTGTTTTAAAATGCTTTACTCAAATATTTAACATCAAAAAGATGATCACTGATGTAGCTAACTTGTCTATCCTGAAAATGTCTTGTTTAGGCTCTCTCTTGGAAACATTAGTGTGCAGTGTACAACCATAGGACTTGCAACACCACTCCCGGCTTTAATGGATTTTTCATATTTAAAGATTTACAGAACTACTGCAGATGTTGCTTCTATATTTCATATGCCTCATAAAGCTGGTTCCCTTACCAATATCTAGCTTCAGAAACTATTTTTTCTAACACTGCTTAAGTACATTCTCAATATCCCTGTTAGCCCAGAGTTCTCACTGTGATCAACTATTAAAGGTGTTCCTTTTCGCCTTCTTCCAATCCATCTCCTTCCTGCTTATTTTTCCTATTCAGTATTCCCAGCAGGTTCACATACACGGAAAACCCATTTGTGGTAATTAGATAAAATTACTTACACCTGCTCAGCAACACATTGCATTTTTATCTGAAGTGAATGACAACATTTTCTCCAAAGATTGCATTTTAAATGAGAAAGGAATTTCAGATGTTTCCCTCTTCTTACCCTCTTTCTGTTTCCTCTTAATTCCACTTAGTATTGCATGTGACCTTTTAACTGTCACCCAATAGTTATTCCTTAACATTAATGTCAGAGACAGGTCACCAGCTATTGTGTGAGTGAAATACCTTAAATTGAGCTTAATGATGAAAGTGGGAGGCACCCACCAGGGCAGTAGGCATCACGCAATTTCATCTGTGCAGCTGCACTGTATGTATAGCTCTATCATTCAGCACTAACAATGATGAGAAAATGATTCACACTCAAACTGAACTATTTGGATTGTTGCACAAGCAGGGTATGCCTCCTGAACACTGTTTCGTTGACTGATTTTTTGTTTGTTTGTTTTCACATTATAGCTTTAGATATTTAAGGAACACAATATCTGAAGCTGCAGTTAACAAAAACTAAAAAACAAATAAATTGACATTTTCAGATACACCAGCTAGAATCTAGCCTTACACAGCCCATTCAATATTCACATAAATTCAATAACCCTAAGTTTTACTGCCAGTCATCAGAGTTTCTATTATATCCAGTGGCAGCTCACAGAAGAATGATGACCACACATAGCCCCTTTTAAAACAGAAGCTGAATATACTGTAATCTTTAATGAGTTTATCCCCACCACAACCCTTGTTAAGTCGTGGTGTACTTTTATCCCCAAAGAGATACTTTACAGAGCAATTCCTTCTCTTGACTAAGGTCATCTAAGTACTGGATGTTGAGAGAGAAATTAAGCTTGGCTTTCTCAGTCCCAGACTGGATTACCATAACCACTGGATTAGCCAACAATTGATGTGAACCACTTTTCAGCCACTTCCTTTTAAACAGGCAAAACAGTAACTCTGCAGTATGACTCTACTGGATTGTATGCAATAAGACTTCCAGTACGTTGTGGGATAAATGTCAATATCAACAGTTTCCACCTTGAAACAATTGAACAGATCAGTAAAATAGGAAAGGTGTTACAACAAAGGTGCGATAACAGAGGGACCAGCACAATAGAAAGGTGCTATAAAGAAAGGGAAAATTACTCACCCACATCAGAAGATCCTAGGTTCACAGGGGAAAGCTCCACCGAGGAGGGATCTCTAGAAAGAGAACCTTCCTCAGTGGCAGTCAGCACTTAAATGGGGCCTAAGAGAGGTGCAGCCAGGCTCCACCCCTTCCAGTCACACAGGTAGGTTGCTTTCACCTGTGCTCCCAGGGCTGACTGGGTCCTTTCCCCAGGTGCTCAAGCAGTGGTTCAGGCCGTGACTCAACAGCTCCCATACACATCTCTTCTTCCCCTTAACCATAACCCATTACAATTCTTTGTATCCCCAGGGCAGGAGAACAGTGCATAGTCAGTCCTGAGCAGAAAATGGACCTTTTTTGTGTCCTCAACATTGCATTTCCCACTGTATTTGTATCTAAACTGACTACTTCTGATGACATGTATGGCATGATGTTGCATCTGCATTAGCAAAAATGACATAAAAAAGACCTATCCTTAATATTCTTTTTTCCTACCCTCTGTTCAGTCTAACAGCTTTCCTGCATACCACATTCATAGACATTCCAATTACAGTTTTCCTATGGATTTAAAACATTTTAAACTTGCAAACTTACTTTCATGATAAAAGAGAGTTTCTTCATGCAGTGAGGGCATCAAACCCTTTACTGAGGTACAGGTATATTACAGCCACAATACTTCCCATAGCTATTAAAAAGCAAATAGTTTTCATTACAAATAACAGAAAGATACCTGAAAGCCTTGTCTGCTGCAATTTTGTTTTGAAAAACACTGCATTTTGTTTCCTTTTCTGTTAACGAATATGTCTCCTTTTATTCCTCCTCACAAGGCTTGACCCATCTATTTTTTCATGCTATTAGATATGAATCAACACAGTCTACTGACTAATTTACCCCAGCAAATGACAATCTATGAGACCAGAGAAGCAAAGCAATTGCCAGCAGATGCCTTTCACAGCAGCCATAGGGTTATTCCAGGCCACAGTGGAAGGCCACCTTTTCAGAAAAGCTGGTACTGATCTTTCAAGACCAGGTAAGCAAGACCTACAGACAGGACAGATTTTTTTCCAGTGTGGCAAGGATCTGATTGTCTGATCTTAACCATGGACATTTTAGGACCTCACATAGGTACCTGTTCCACAAGCCTGGTATAGTGCGAGAAGCTATTTGTCAACTCTGGTGGAAAATAATGAGCCTTTTTAAGCCACCTGAAAAGTCTACTCATATATATGTATAATTTTGCTACCTTTTTTTTTTTTTTTTAATTAGTTAAATAAGATTTGATGTTTCCTCACAAAGGTGATAGTACCACAGAGATACAGAACATGCCATAAACATTCAGTACCAAAAAACAATGACAACTCTGTAATATAATCAGCAAGAAGCTCCTTAATTATTGTTATTGAGCCTTGCAGCCATAATATGTTGTTTTTGGTTCTCTGCATTCCCTTCAGTAGTTTCAACATTCTCCCTCGGTAGTTCCTTTCTGTGCAGTATGTAACAAGAAATAATTACATAAGTCTTTTTCTCACTGTCAGAAAATAAAACAAATCCTGAGATGCTATACCCAGAAACAGAGAAAAGCAAGAAGCTTACAAATTCATTTTTAAATATCAGATTCCCTAGACACAATCCTGACTTGGAAATAGAAGTCAGGTTACTGAGAGGTATTTGTGAGTGTTGGATTTGTTTTTATTTGTGCTTGAATTTGTTTATGTTGACTTTGGGCTCCTTCATTTAATGCCTCTGGGAGCTGAACTGGCATATTGTATATTTAAAGGAAATGCAATAAAAACAATTTAGTACCTTTCCTCTCTGTTTGCATTCATTATTTCCCACTCACAGGAGAGAATAAATTGTTAATATATATATTTATGTATTTATATATATTTGCATATATATGTACACATAATTTATATATATATATGTGTGTGTGACAGAGTCAGGATTTGCTAAGCTAGAGGCAAAAATTTTGTCTCTAGCAGGAGGAATCATTTTCTCAGAAACAGAACTCAGTGCTGAAATAAGTCCAGGATTCTGCTATATTCAAAAGACAGCTATTAGAGCCTATGTAATTTCTCTGCTTCCAGTACCCCTCATACTCCATCCATGGAAATGTTTTTTTCTCTGTAACGTTGTGGGGTTTTGTGGACAACGAAGTTGAGAGCTGCTGTGGGGAGAGGAGTCACCAATGCTCACAGATTCTGTTTTGAAAATTAAATCTTACCCTATCTTTACTTGCTACTGATTTGTATTTGTAATAGACCAAATGCCAATAAAAGGTCTTCACATTCTATCCCAAAAGGGCTGAACAGTCATACGATACAATGAAACATATCACAGACTGGCCAAAAGTTGCCTTTTTCCTATAATCATAGCACAGATACATGACATCATCTAGTTGCATTGTATCCAGCAAAGAATCCTCAGCATGATTAAGAGAGCTGGCAGAGAACTAGGAAAGGTGGATTTCATAGCAGACATTTTTTGCTTGTTTTGTGGTATCTGGCAGTGAGCTCCAGGTGAAGTTTTCTCCACAGTTAGGACTCTCATAGCTCCCTCCCACATATATTTTCTGGTTTCTAATAAAACTCAATACGATACAGCAGCATTACTTCAGCTGAGGATACTTTCTGATCTATCAGGTTTTATAATACTTGCAGGAAAATAATCTTCGAGAAATCTCACCTTACTGTAATCAATGAAATAATTACAAAATTATTAGGAATGATGGTCAAGTAGATTCACAGTTCAATCCAAAGAGTGAATACACAAATCCTGCTTCATTAGGCAACCAAGATAAAAAATATGCTTTGGTTCACTGAAACACACTCGTAGATTTATTCTTTTTGCAAGACCTTAACTCACAACCCTGTTGTTGTTACCTGTTGAGCACTGCAGCTAAGAGCAGTATATCATAGCTAGGCATTGCTCGGAACTGATTTGAAAAAGCAACCAGCCATTTAGTCCAGCAGTATGATGCATTGTACAACTTTGAGTCAATATATCACATGACAAATTACATATGAGTATTTTCACAGCATGTACATAAACAGAAAAAGCAGTTGCGACCTTTTATTTAGGACCTGGAAGGACAGAACTGTTAGTGCCAGTAAAGGAAGAAAAAGGAAAACAATACAGCATTAATCACAGAATAATTTACATTGAAAATGATCTCTGGAGATCCATAGGCTAATCTCCTATTCAAAACAAAGGTAAGAGATTCCTGCCTACCCACTTCCTGATGAAGCTCAACTCTTTTTTCCCTACATCCAAGGTCTGTATTTTATTTGCTTTCCTGACTTCCATCAGGATCTGAAGTGATACTGTTATTGCACTCACTGTGCCTATGGCTCCCATGGACATTACATCTCTGTCCTATTCTGCCTTATTCACGAGTACAAGGAATAATGTTTATAAAAATATTATGCATTGATTGTTCCTTCCGAAAGCCCCTATTTTGCAAACCATGCAGGATGACTACCTGTGTCCTGGCAGGCTATTTCATCTCTTAAAAATGCCTGTCATACTCAAATAGGAACTGGCTGACTGGCAGAGCTCAGAGTGTTGTGATCAGTGGCACAGAGTCTAGTTGGACCCCAGGGGATCAGCACGGGGCCTCGTCTTGTTCAACCTCTTCATCAGTGACCTGGATAAAGGGATAGAACTCACCCTCAGCAAGTTTGCTGGTAATACAAAGATGGAAAGAGTAGCTGACATACCAGAAGGCTCTGCTGCCATTCAGTAAGACCTGGAAAAGCTGGAGAGATGGGCAGGGAGGGCTTCTGTAGAGTTCTACACCTGGGAAGGTATAACCACATGTATCAGAACAAGTTAGGCACAGACCTCTGCAGAGAAGGACCTGGACAACAGGCTGACCATGAGTCAGTAGTGTGCCTTTGCAGCCAACAAGGACAATGATATGCTTGGGTGCATTAAAAAGAACTGGCCAGCAGGTTGAGGGAGATGATTCTCCCACCCTACTCAGCCCTGGTGAGGCCATATTTCAAATACTGCATCCAGTTCTGTGCTCCCCAGCTTAAAAAAAAAAGACAGGGATCTCCTAGAGAGAGTCCAGCAGAGGGCCACAGAGATTATGAGGTGCCTGGAGCATGAAGTCCCCCTTACGAGGGAAGGCTGAAAGACCTAAGACTGTTCAGCCAGAAGAAGGCTAAGAACGGATCTAACCAATACTTACAAATATCTAATGGGCTGTGCCCAGCAATAGAATAAGTGGTAATGGGCACAGACTGGGATATAGGAAGTTCCATATGAACATGAGGAAAGACTTCTTTACTTCAAGGGTAATAGAGCCCTGGAATAAGCTGTCCAGAGAGGTTGTGGAGAGCCTCCTTCTCTGGAAATATTCAAAACTCACCTAGATGTTTTTCTGTGTAACCTACTGTAGGGAACCTGCTTTAGCAGGGGGTTGGACTAGATGATTTCCCTACAATTCTGTAACATGAGCACAGTGAAGTTGTTGTGCTGTATTTGTAGATGGAAATAGATAGTTGAGATCAGTCAATGTGAGGTCAAATGAAACCAACTGATTAGCTCTACTGATCTGAGCCCATAACACTGACATCCTATTTTGTTCAAACTCTATCATCTAGATCACCATACCTGGGTAGTTACTGCACAACCCTTTACTCAATAAATGTCTATAAACTAGACATTTCGATAGACATTTAATAGACTGTAGGACCACAAAAGTTTTAAAAGATATCTTTTATATCTGAACTTCAGCTCACAGGACTTGTCCAGAAGATAGAAGACCGACAAACATACGTATACAGCAAAGTCAGATGATGAAGAAGTCAAACCAGTCTGAATACAAGCATATTAATAGGCTAACTCTGTGCAGCTATATTCTAGAGTGTGTATTTCTTCCTCAAGGAGAATTCTATGGGATTTGTTAAATCACTGATAGCTATTCCATTGTATTTTCTGAAAACAGGGGAGGTATCTGTTTCTTTGTGGCTAAGGAAGATCTAAATGGGGAACTGAGAATATGTGAAAGAGATACAATGAATCATTCAGTAGCTCTGCTTTGCTGGCTAATTTATTTTGTGATTAAGATACCTTTAATATTGAAAGACAATATCTATAGATTTTTTAGAATTTGCAGCATTCAGGCGGGTTAGGATTATGGCTTACAAAAACTTCCTTAAGAGTATGCAATCATTCTGACTACTGTGTGCTGCTCAGTGTACATTTTTTGCACCTAATTATGTTACTGTAGCACTGTAGCCCCAACACAGTTTGTCTTTGTTCACTTAAGTGCTGATATGATAGTGTTTATCCCTTGACAGTAATGTATATAGAACAGGTGAGCAAGTTTCTCATCATCCTTCCACATGATATAAGGACATCCAGAACGTAGCAAAGGTATATAAAATGATTTCCATTTCTGCCTCATTCCCTACCACCTACCTTAAGTATATAATGATGTATAACCTGCTAAACTCTAAACATTTTTTCAGTAATTACACAAATAAATAAACAAACAAATCAATCAACATCTGTGAGGGGGTTGATGAGAATGTGAAGAAGGAAAATTACTTAGGTTCTCCTCAGGACTACTTTAGTAGATTTTCCATTTGTAGATGACTGTAGAAGTGTGGTTGATGCTGTTTAAGACAGATTTTAGCTGCTTGTCAGAAGTTCAAGTAGCATGGGTGAAATGTGTTAAGACTGTTGAGGTCATACTAGACAAGCAAATGGTCCCTCCTGGCTTCAAAAATCTATCAACCTATTAATTAGAAGCTAATTAACAGCTGGTAGCAATAAGAGGCTATTATCTTGTAGCAAATCAGCCAGTAGAAGAACAAGTAATACACACATTGGCACATTAGATCTCTGAGTAATACTCATTTTTAATAGCCTTATTTCTGCTATTTAGAATTAAGTGACATAGATCCTTTGAGATGTACAGATGAATGAACAGATTCATCTGCTTAACAGACTTAGTCTAACACTGGGGGACTTCTACCCGTATTGTCCTCTAGTTACAACCCCAAAACGAAGGAAATAAGCTCTACAGGATATTTCACTTAGAAAGAGAAAAATGCAAATGCCCTTTCAGTACTTTAAAATTAGTAATAATGGTAAGAATATAGAAACCATGAAAAATTTACATGTGAGAACAGAAACCTGTTGTCATATTAACTTTTATACGTTAATATTATTAACATATTAATATTAATATGTTAATGTTATTTAGAAAAAAAATTATGGAAAGAGTTGCTTTTAAATAAAATAAAACGGACTTTGAATTACTTTGAAACTTCCGCAACTATAAAAGAAATACAGAAGGCATAAAAAGTAAATGATAATTTCATTTTTCTGTTCTTCATCTAGTTTGATATAGCAGTTTACTTTTCCAAAGATTGTAGTTGTTGAAAGTGACAATAAGTTGTATTTCAAGCTAATAGTGATTTCCCCAAAGATGAGAAAATGACTAGAAAAGTACTTTA
The DNA here is from genome assembly GCF_016699485.2 of Gallus gallus. Lineage (NCBI taxonomy): Eukaryota > Metazoa > Chordata > Aves > Galliformes > Phasianidae > Gallus > Gallus gallus. The sequence continues at coordinate 25,631,683 of NC_052537.1, read as the reverse complement.
AATTTGCTTGCATTGCTTGCTTTACTAGAGAAAAATTCCTCTAATTTGGACTACACAGAAATATGAATATCTTGTTTGCTGTTGATTCCATGTCCACAAGCATAAGCACTAGGATAAGCATTTTATCTTTCTTCAGTTATTATTTGCAAATATGTGCAATTGCTTAAGGCCTGTATCTTAAGAAGTTTATTGGAAAAAACGGATCTCTTCCTGAAATGTCAGATTCTAAGTCTTCCTTGCTACAACACCAGTCATTAAATTAAGGACATTTCTGCAAGCTAAAGAACCTTGCAAAAATAAATAACTACATAAATAAATAACCTGGAAGACTGTATTTTCTTCCAGGATTTTTTTTTGTTTGTTTGTTTGTTTTGTTTAATCGCTGTTGGGAAATGTCTGACAAAAGTGGTATTTCCAACAAATTACAGAACAATAATTTGAAGATATAATCTCTGATTTCCTTAAATATATACATTATTTATCTAACTCTTTAAATATTTGTATTATTACTTGACCAAATGAAATAACCTATGTTTCAACCAATAGAAATAAAACACGTCAAGGGTTCAAGTATCCAATTTTTCCTGGAAACATCAGCAAAACATCTTTTTTTTCTAGTTTTCTCAAAATTCTTCATGGGAGAATACCATGCTGTCCATCTATGGACACATTTTTTCTGTTTGATTTCCTTAATTAAATATAGCTCCTGCATATACCTTGTCAATTGTTGTCCTGGAAATCTGGGAGCAAAAGCAGGAAAAGAAATCTTAACTTACTTCCAAAAATCTAAATCCTAAGCTCTTTCCTTTGCCAAAAGGTAGATGGAAGATCCTTGAAAGGGTGCTCCTGAAAATCCATGCTTATTTACACTCTGGAAACACTTACCTACTATTCCGGGTTTCTGAACATTGTCTATGTGAGAGCGGCATTTGTGAATGCCTACATTAACAGTCAGATAGAAATACTTCAATGCAAAGAGTACCCCCTCAGTCTTTAACAGTCTTTAAGGCAGATGTTCTCCATAAACATCAAACTAAGTCCACATACATTCACCTCCACACTTTTCTTTCTGGTTTCTCATACAATTCATACCTTAACCCTGTACAAAATGGCAAAGAACAGAGACAAGAAACAGAAGCCATTTGTGCTGCATTCCCTCTCCTTCATTTTCTATAACTAATTCTTCTACCTCCCACTTTTCTCAGAACGACTCACAAACTTGCCAACAAAAACGTCTTTGAAGCAGTTTAACATGCTCTCCTCTTCTTCTAATCAGTTAATCATTTCACTGTTTTAACAATTTCTCTGATTCCAGTCTGTGTGGAAAAGAAGAATGAAAATAACAATCGTAGAGGCCATAGAGAGACTTATAAAAAGATTAAAACACAGAAGACCACTTGAGCTAAGAAAGAAAGGAAAAATCACCATAGCAATCAGAAAAGATTCTGAGCCACATAAGCAGCAAGAGGAGAGTTGTTTCAGGTCACTCCAAGATCTCTGACCCAGAGAATGAATGAAGTAGTGAAAAGCTAGTACAAAACACTTCTTTTTTTGGTGGGAAGTTCTCACATTCATGTAACTAATATTAGAGAAGTGCCATAAATCTTTCTCCCATGTAATTTTTTAAATTCTTCAGACAATAACTGAGAATCAGCAGAGAAACACGCTTCATTGGATGATTATTCTGCATCATTTATGTGATTTTCTTTAGAACATTTTGTATGTCTTCTGGCCTCAAACTTGAAAATTCAAGGAGTATCCAATATGTTTGTGGTTATCAAAAGATAGGTTTAGACAATTCTGGTAATTTCTGAGCTGCTTATACAGTTTCATCAAGCCCTTTCAGATTCGTTAGAAAGCAAATAGGAGGTACTTGCCTTAATTTTGAATTTTATCTGTCTGATATTTCAAAGGATTTATCCAATAGACACACATAATGAAGACTTTGATTTCTTCTCTGTTATCTATAAAGAAAAAGAATGGGCAACACAGACTCCTTCATTAGTCTATTTTCTCTTCAGTTTCTAATAAAGGGCTCTGGGAAGTCCTGTCTGTTCCTAATGAGCCTGATGTCTTGCATTTTATTGTTAGAGAGTATACGTGAGGTGAGGGAAGCAAAAAAGGGAGGGGTTATAATTAGGTGTTCCATTTTTCTTAGGTAAGGACTGAATAAAGGGGAAGAGTCTCAGAAAAGCAGAAGAAATGGAAGAAAATAAAAAAATAGATGAAAAAGTAAATATGAATTTACAGTTGTTATCTTTACATGTCAATTTTTACTATGTGTAGCTATCTTCATTTGTGATATAAGAAAGACAAAAGCCAGATTCTACTTCAGTTAAGAAAGATTGTCTTGCACTATATTTTAATACCAATAGAGTTCAGTTTCAACTGTGTTGAAAAAAATCATAGAAGGGGAATAAAGAATGAAATTCTGAAAAAATAATATGTTACAGCCTTGCAAAATTAATTGTTGCACGATGTGAAAATATTAGGCTAGACTTTAAGCAGATAGAATGGAGAGAGATCAAATTTGTGAAATAAATTACTCCAGTGTAAAAATGTCAGAGCCTTTCATACTAGAATAAAAATTCCATTGGTTATGGCAAATAATAACCAGTTGAATCAGAAATATTGTCCATTGTCTTACTACGTAAACATCACACTCATTCCATCATCCAAATGTATAATCACTGCCCTTATTTACATAACTTGCATTGGGTAGAATGTGATTTTTTAGTTTTTTTGCCAAAATATAAAGCACCACAGGCTTATTAAGTCATAGCTATTAACTCTTCCTTGAAGAATAAAAACAAGCTGTTTTGAAAGGCTGAAATGGCTGCTGGCACACCCAAAGTGATTTGTAGGGAACAAGGGAACACGCAGAGAACATGGAATTGTACAGAGAGCAGCACCTGCTTCTGCAGCTGAGCCAAGTTGGGTGGATTGGAGCTGCAGACATCACTGTTGTGAAGAATGGGCATAACCAGGCAGACTTTTCAGCTTCCTCCAGAAATTTCAGGGTGGATTCACTGGTGAGCTTTACCTGACTAGGAGTCTTGCTGCTTGTTCAGGAGTCATTATTTTCCTGAAAGTCTGAACAGCCATTTCTATTTGTGCAAGACCTCACTCATCCTTGCAAGCGTGTCATTTTCATTATTTATTGTTACAGCAGTGCCTGGTGACTGGGAACTGAGGAGGCTGTTATTTCAAAACAGGCAACATAAACTCACACACTGAGAGAAGGTCTGTGCTATTTCTGTCTCTTTTCCACTAGCCAAAACAGCATGCTCTTTGGGTGACATGATGGGAAATAGGCCATTTTCCGACTTTCAATCATAGCATGATTTCATCTGGCTCTGAATCATTCTTGTAGTGCAGAAGGTAGGGAAGGAAACAGAACTACTCAAGGTCAGACTATAAATTGGTCATAGACTTTGGAATGATATGTAGCCTCCTGATTTTTGGTCATCTGCTCACAAAGCAAGACTGTGCAAGGCACTTCTATTTTCTTTTCATCATGAGCTTTATAGAATACGCACTTTCCTACACATATATCATAATGCATAACATAATAAAGGGAAGTTCTGGGATTACCATCAATCTTGCAAACCATCAACAGCTGTCTACTCACACATGGATTAGTATGATTGAGTAATCCCTGTCAGGACTGTGATATGGGCTACTTCTATCATAGAACCACAAACACACCCCTATCTTCCCACTTATTGTCCTTTCTGTAGATTTTGCAATTAAAATTTTGAAATATCGTGCATGGAAAATAATTGGATAATAATCTCATATTCTAAAAGTTTTGTCACTGCAACACAAAAATGAATTTTTTTATATAACTTAATATTTGATTGGTTTGGCCTTAAGAATATTGTGTTTCCTTTGATCGTGGAAAGCTATATACCTTCTATATAATTCCATAGAAAAACTACATTATTTATTTTAATGCACATATTCATGTAAAATATGAATCATGACATCAAGGGGCTTTGGCAAAGCCATGTTTTCTTGTAGTTATTACTGGAGAACGGGAGGTGAAACACCCTCATTTGTCATGTATCTGCATTGCTTGCTTCAAGACTTCTTATCTTTAAGGGGAAAAAATAAAGCTAGTGGATCAGGAGGCTCAATGAATCTAGAAATCCCTTGGAGCTACTTGGATGAGAAAGACCACAGAAATTCAAAGTATTATTATAAAATCCCTTAGAGCCTGCTCCACTGGGGAGATCATCTGAAAAGCCTTTTTTCATCTCCCAATCTGCTGTAGAGTAAGTGACTGAGCTGGAACCTTCAAAGGAAAGGATCAGCATGAGAAAGAACAAGAGAAGGCCTCTGCAGTCAGTATGAAGAAAGAAAGGTGTCCTACTAGCTCAGCAGTCTTTGCAGCTTCTACAAAGAAGGGCAGGAGTCATCTCAGGCACATGGAGGGGTCTCCTGTCTGCCTGACTAGTACAGTACTGGGAGATTAGCACAGAAAAAATGAGCCAGGGCCTTTGCAAGAGAAGTTGCAAACGAGTCAGCACTAAGTACTAGTTTGGATGTCAAAGGTGCTAGCAATGGGTTGCTAATACAGTCAGTCACAGATACTTCCTCCCCAGGTACTGTGTCAGGAAATACGTGGATAGTGGCCCTCCTCTCCCTTAATTAATGTACAGCTGTACAGTCCCAGCCTTGAGCCTTTAATCAGGCTGAGGTTTCCTAACCAAGTTTTCCTCAACTGGGCTAGTGTCAGATTGGTTGTGTACTTCTGCCTGAACAGAGCAGAGAATTAACCTGAGGTAACATTTGCATAGTGGGGTACTTGACATTCACTTCCAGAAACAGTGGTGAAAGCTTCTTATCTGCAGAGGAGAAGATACAAGTGGTTTCCTGTTGTGTGATGTATGCTGTCAGGTCACAGCTCTTGGGAATCACTCCGTTTTAAAGCTTCAAGGAATGTTAGCTTTAAGAGTTGGTTTATGGAATTCTTGTATTATGCTCTGATCGTTTACCATACTGCAGTATGCTATTCTCAACTATTCAAGCTATTCAGCTTTATTAATAGTTTCCTCAGGTCACATATTTAAATATGTGTAAAACTTGACTTATTTACATGAAATCAAAGACAATAAATCCATTTTTTTAGCAGATTAGCTACAATTAGAATCAGGGCTTTTCTGTATGTTCATCCTCTGAAGTATAGTTAAAACTCTGAGATCAGAGAAATATTTATAATGTACCAATAATGTCTCTTTTTTTTTTTTCCTCCCACAGAAGTCTAATACTTTGAACCCCACAGGAATCAAACAGTCTTCAACAGAAAGTAGTATTGCAGAGACTGAAAGAAGACAGATCTGTAGCTGAAACTGCAGAGAATGTTCCAGACTGACAGAGACTTGCACACAAATGTGCTAGGGTCCAGGGAGCAGCTTAAAGTCTTAATTGGTCACTAGGGCAGCAAGGACTTCGGTTTTGCTCCCCTCATCTCCAGCAGCAGAGCCATTTCTAATGATAGGCTACAGGCCCAGGCAAGGTCTTTCAGGAGTCTCTTTGGTTCAAATTCACAAAGGAGCTGAGATCTTACAGTCTTAAGCTCCATTTTGTCACTTACTGTGAATTACTCTGGATGTCTGTCACATAAACAGCAGCCTGAATAAATCCATTACATACAAAGGTTGTCACATACTCCGGAAAAGGCTACGGGGTTACGACTGGAAAGCAGAAACCAAAGCTGTTCTGTGTGTACAAACTGTCCTAATGAGAAGTATTCCTCATAATCACCTTGCTCATCCCAAATTATCTATGAAAGGCAACTGACTCTGCAGACAAGAGAGGACCAGCAGGTATGGCTTATCTCATCTTTATCAACAATGTCTCTTATATCTTCCTTGTAGCCAAACTGGGAAGACAGGGACTTGATGGGTATAGTACAAAGTGGGCGCAAAACTGGCTACACTATTCAAATACAACCATCTGAGGTCTAAAGGACTGCCACCAACAAGTGATGCTGTTCCCCAGATCATAAGACAATACCATTTGACTTATTTATAGATAGCCTGCTTACTGGGAAAGAGCACCCCCTCAGCAAAGTCACAGGTGATATCTTATAATTGAGAGGATGGAAAGTTGCTAGCCTGGAGAGCAGAGCTCCTATTCAGAGGGACTTTGACAAGTTGGAGGAGTAGGCTGACTGGAACTTCAGCATGCTTAAAAATGTCAAATGCAAATTCCTGCACCCAGGAGAGAAAAAACTTCACACAACAATTCAAGCAGGACACTGAGTGCAGAGGGAAGAATTCTGCAGAAAAAGACACATACATCTTGGCAGACAATAAACTGAACATATGCCAGCAAGGCATCCTTACAGCGAAGGAGGCTTAGTATCTGTCTATGTTAACAGTGAATTAACGGTTAAGTGGTTGATAATAATAAAGTAACAAAAAAAGAAAAGTGAGATAAATCACCTACTTGTTGTTCCAGAACATGTAATGAGAAGCTCTGTCTCCTCTATGCATGGCCAAAAATTTAGCACAGGTGAGCTGCATTCTCCTGCATTTACCCTTGATTACACCATTGATTTGATGATGGTTGCCAGTGAGGCTTAATAATGAACTCCGGTATTTATCACCAGAATTAAGTGAAATGAGTTCACTAGCTTAGTTCTAAACCTGTTTCAGAGCACACAGGTTCTACTTATTGCAATTTGCATTATTGGCAATTTTCCCAACAATACTGTATTGGGCCGAGAATTGCAAGTCAAGCATATATTTGTTTTAGTATCACTTAGGTAATTATTCAGTGAAAGGAAGGATTTGCTTTCTCAGTTTGGATATCATTATGCTTTAAAGAACTTAAAAAAAATAAAAAATCTATTTCCAATTGAACTCCTGAATTCATTGCTAGGCAGAAGATCAGTGCTAGAAGCCAAGGGGTTGAATCATGAAAGTAAGCCAAAAATAGATGCCCTTATATTGAGCTTGTCAGACCTATTGATGTTTGTTAACACCACATAAATCTTACTTAATAGGTTTTCTGATATTTTTTTTTCAACCTTCATGGAAATCTGAAGCCACCATCAGCATCTTTCTCAACCACCTGTAAGGAGCCAGCGAAGAGATGTAAATCTAAAGTTTGAGAAATTACCATAATCAAGGCTGTTCTTTCACTCACTTTGTATGTCCTCAATATTCAGTATAGGTTTAAATTGATATATATATGTATATTTTCCATTAGGAGTCAAAATGCATGTTCCTAGGTCAAGACGAGCATCTTCTAGTAAAATCTCAACAAGTCCATTCATACCCACTACAGTAGAGAATGCCTGTTAGTTTCCACTTCTTTAAGTTCTAAAAACTACATGATTTTCCATTATTCAGGATTTAAAGAGAGTGTTCTGGCACATGTGGGAAGAGTAGGAGATTCAGTGCATAGGTGTTATCATCTTCCACAGGAAGCCTAAACATGCCTTGCATTTGTCTAGCGACTAGAAAGAATTGTCCCAGAAGTCCCAAATCTGGGGCTTGATTAGGAAAGTTGCCTGAAACTGCACACTGGCAAATGATTAAAGATGAAAATTAACTAAATCAGAAATCCTACCGTCCCTGTTTATTTCTCTTTTATTTCAACCCCGCACCACCACCATCTTCCTGCATAAACACAGTATTACTGAATTGAGAATTGGTTTACCTTGCTTTTCTTATTGTAATAGTTCAGCGTTACTGGACAAAGCAGAGGTGACATGGGTATACTAATTGGAGAAGCCAGGTCATTGGGGATTTCACTAGCTGCTGAGAAAAGGACTAAGAAACATCAAACACTTCTTCTTGTCTCTGTCAGCTCTTCATCTGTGCTAAGACCATCTGTAATTTAGTAGAACTTAAAAGTTGATACCAACAGAAGCATCTTGTCAGATCAAGTAAAATGGAGCCTGAATTTATTTTGTAAAACAAAATATTAGAGTAGGACCAATTATACTGTGAAAAAAGACTGACTTCTACACAGCAAAAATAATCAGAATCTTTCCAGAAAATAAATTGGCAGATAAGCTATCTGCACAAGAAGATATTTTAAAATTTTCCAAACCTTCCACAAGTTTTTTTGGCCCCTCACGAAACTGAGAATGCCACATAGGATTTCTGTATAATTCTGCTAAAGCAAAGGATGGGGAGGCAGGAGTGGTGTGTGAGCTCCACTGTTTTCTGAATGTGGGTAAAACACCATTCTGTTCCTAAACCAAAACTCTTCTATTCACAGAACAATGATTCCCTACTCTTCTTTTCATAAAGTGTTTTGATATTAGAAGAGAAAAAGCATGTCAGAGGCTAGATTCTTCAAGCTTTTGGCATACAACTCAGATTTTTACGCAATGTGTGCTTTACTGGAAAAATTCTGATTCCATGACACTGACTGCTTTTGTTGAAATGTATCAATTTGGAGAAAACTCCCCTCAAGTCAGATTTCAGATTTGGAATTTCAGACAAGTGAGCATGACAGAGATCTTGTTCATTGTTTTTCACAGCCAGAGCTGCTCCTCTTTATCTGAATAATGAATTGCAGGAAGCTGACTTGACAGTCAGCTGGCTGAGACACTCAGGTGGGTGCCCAGAATAATGTTCACCTTTGAAAAGGGTCAGAACAGGACTTGGATCCTACATTTACTCACTGCCAGCTGTGCATATTAACTTGAGTGTTTTGGCATAGTTTGCACTCTCTCACTCACACGATTTCCAACCTTGGGCAGGAGATGAGCTCCACCAACTTTTTCTTTAGTTGGGCAGTGAAAATTATGATTGAGTGTATTTCTGAGTTGAGTGCTCTCTGAAGGATCATCTGCTCATCATGCCAGTTTACTGCTGATGTTACTGCCAGAAGTATTTCTGCTCTGATATACATAGGAGGGTCTAAGAAGAAAAAATTCTCTTTTATTAGGAATATTGAATGAAAGCTTGTAAATAGAAAGACTATGAAATTTTGCTCTGGGGCAAAGCTTCTATGAAGATATTGAAGAGTTTAGCTTAGGCAACCATGGACAATTTTTCATTCTAGTTAATATTTCTGTGACATCAGCATGAACCAAAACTATTAGTTCACACAAAAATTCATCGGGAAATTGGAATATTTTCTAAGAAAATTCTGTCTGAAGTTCAGAAACAAATTAGCAATCAGGCTTCAATCTTCTAACATTCTGTTCTGGTCATCTCCAGCTGTGATTACTTGTTGGATGCATTTTCAACACAGGGCGATGTTACAAAGCACACAAAGCTCAGCTGCAGTGACTCAGCCAACAGATAAATTTGCTTCCTACTGTAAGATAAAATTAGACTTCTTCTCAGAAAGTGACCATTCAAAAAATCCTGGTTCTTGCTGAGAGCAATGTTGTTCACCTGTTAAATATCACTTTTCTCTCCAGGACGCTAATAAATCTCTACCTCAAACCCTTAGTTTTCTTAGACCCTGTAACAGGATTTGTCCCAGAATGTTGTAGGGATTACCCTGAAAGCAAGCTTTTTTATTTCCCCCCCAAACGTAAAGTTCAGAAATTAAGTGATTAACTATTTTTTGACACGAAATAATAACCATCTTAAAAGGAAATGCTTTTTCACAGAAAGCAAATTTCTCAGGGGAAAAATGTTGATTTCTAGCCTGGGATTTTCAGTGAAAGAAAGAAATTATAATAATACATTTTTATCCTTCCAAAAATTAAGAAAACACATATTTCCTTTAAAAAAAATCATTTTTAATATAGTGCTTTCACATCACCCATTTGCTGGCTGGTTTAATGAGAAAGCCAATATTTTTTCACTGAGGTTTTGTTGCAGAGATGACTTATACCATATTTTTAATATTAGTTAATATTATTTGAGATCTGAATTCATACTGTAGAATCCCGTACAACCAAGTAATGCTTGCTGCTTAAATTGAATTTTTTTCAGCTAAACTTTTTTATGACATATATTCCCAATTTTAACGGCTGGCTAATAAGGACTACATTAACATTTATTTGAAAGATTAATAGTTATTTTGACAAGTCTCCCAATATGTACATATATTTATTCTCTTAATACTGAAATGTGTAAAATATCCAACAGAGATAAAAAGAGTAGAAAAAAAAGGTCACGCATCATAGAACAGTTTATCACCATGGAAAATATCACAAAATAGCCCATAATTATGGCAAACTAAATATAAGTGAGCCCATAAAGCTGACTGCTTTCTTTCAACATGCAATCATGCCAAAAAAAAAAAAAAAAATTATGGAAGAGAACATGAGTTGTGAATTACTGAATTACTGTTGTAATTCAACAAAGCTAAACTATTTATAAAGCATATTATTAGAACTTTTGGGGAGTCTAAACAAAGCCTTAATATTTTCCATACTGAAAAAAAGTATATAATAAAAACTATATAAAGTATGAAAACTCTATTTTTGCTATGGTGGATAGCTGACAAGTGTATCTATACATATTCCTTTATTAATAATTCAGGTTTCTTTTAGGAGTTGAATAATACATTATGGTTTTAGACAAAAATCCTGCTACAAGGAAAAGGCATCACTGCAAGCGACAAAACTAAGAACTTCTAACACAAATGAGGGAATCATCTTGCCTGGTACAGCTTTCTACAGTTACAGCTTTCAGGGTTAATGGTTAGTGCACATTCAGTCAGGCCAAATGTTAGATTGTAATACAAAAATGCATCTCTATCTGCGTAATGTCAAATCGTGAAGCACTCAGCTCTTTGCACCTTTGCTTTTTTTTGTTGTTGCATGTGTACATCAAACAAAAGGAGAGAAAGTTCTTACCTCAAAAATAACTTCATCTTAACTGTGAACTTCTAGTGCCTTCCCGGTATGAGGGGTTTTCTTCATAGAAGGTGTGTCCAGCCATCTGTTCACAAGGGACATTGTCAGTTGGCAAATAAAGTTGTATGTAATTTGTTGCCTTAATTCAGTTTCAAACACTTTAAACTTTGCAAATCTGGCAGCAGATGCAGAGTAACAAATTTGTGTCTGTCAGCCCACTACTCCCCAATGAGATGCCTGTGAGCATGCTGATTATACATATGCAACTAATTAGGACCGCAGTTAGGGTAAGTTAATGGACTGTTTTGTTTTGTTTTGTTTTTTTCCCAGATCCAGGTATGTGGCCACCTCGTGCACACACAGAGTAGGAGACACTGCTGTCCCATGATCTCTGACAGCCTGAGCCTTGCCAGCCAAGTTTGTGAGGCCAGATTTCCTGTTTTCTAATCACAGATCGGCTCCTAAAAAGGTGTGAAGGGGGAAAGCTGCTTCAACATGGCGGAGAAAAAATAGCACTTTTTTTTCTTTTCAATGGAAGTGATGGCTGTTCTTGAGCGTAAAACCCATTTTGCTGCTTTGTTTCCTTTTCATGAAGTGCTAAATGCTGCTGGCACTGTTTTAATGGCCCGTCTGGTTGAGCATAAGCAGCAAACTTTTGGCAGTGTAAAAGACAGCTCTTCATCTATAAAGCCCCTGTGCCTGTGGTGCCAGCTATCCCTTCACACAAAGCCCTCCTTACTTCAGCCTAATGGAAGATTGGGGTCCCTGCACCTGCTGTGGCCAAAGAGGCCTAGTGAGCAAAGTGTGGCAGCTGCCTTTTGTGAGGTGGCCAGGTTCAGATGGAGGAAGCATGATCAGGAAGGACAATGCATCTGGTGCTCTTGGCATTCTTTGGTAAAGACTGAAGTGGTACTTGCCAGGCTGGGACATGAGAAATGTTCCTTCTGTGGGACAGAACCACGCACAAAAAAAAAGCCTCTCCTATGCTGCCTGTGTGTGCTTGCAGGGCCACAGTGCAGCTTCCTGGCTGATATTCAGTGGTTTGAAAGTGCAGTCCTTGCAGCTCAGGCTCCTTACAGATCCCCCTTGGAGGCAAACTCATGCTTCAGAAACAAGGTTCCTCTCAGACTAAAGGTAATGTTGATGTAAGTCAGATCAACCATTTGCAATCTCTCTACTGACTGGGTGCTGAGGGGATCACTGCAGTAACTGCAGCTGCACAGCTGCAATAGGTAGGCCTCAAGGCATCCTCCCCCCCTTATCTCTGTGCCACAAGGCTGAAGTCCCACAGAGAGGGGACCTCGTGTCATTTAACTCCAATAAAGAATTTTATTGGGCTCTAGATACCAGGCAGGGAGAGCCCTAAGCATTCCCAGTAAGTTCAACATGAATCACTGAATTCCTTCTGTATGGCCATGAGGGGAAAATCCAGCTACAGTATCTCCTACACACATTCAACCTCTCTCTCAACACACAACTGTATTAGTGACTTGAGAAAGCAAATGAATTTTCGAGGCTATTTTGCTCTGTGCATGCACATACACACACACACCATGTTGCATGTGCACGCACACAGCAGTCACATCCTTCCAGCTTGGTTTCCAATTTCTCACCGGTAACTTTCTAGTACATTGACAAATTCCACTCAGATTTGAGCAAAAGAAAGGGATTTCACTGCCAATTCATAACAAACAAAGAAACTTTCTAGAAAAGCATGAAGAGGTAAGCCAAGTGGTACAAATTCATGGGGACGCAGTCGTTCTGCTTATCATGAAAGTATTTGTGATGATCTGGCATTGCTCTCTGTTAGAAAGTGGATACAATAATCAGGCAGGATGTGGCTTTGTCTGGGTTTGTCAAGCACTGCCTCACATAAACCTTCACTTCTCGGTTCCTTGTACTTTGAGTGTGGAAAAGCAGGGATTGCAAGTGATACATAGTGCTGTGATTTCATAAATCGTGTTTGGTCTCTAATGAGCAAACTCTTTTGCTGGAAATGAGTGAAGCCATTATCATACCATGCAGGCTGCAGAACTGCATCTGCCTTTTCACCCCAGACACTGGCAGTTTCCAGTCAGTGTTTCATCTCAGCAAAATGATGGGCAAGACCTGACAAAGAGCAATATTCAGGGTCCTTTGAAGCTGAGTATTTCTGAGAAAAGCATTTCTAAAGCAATGGCACAAGAATAAAATCACATTCTCAAAAGATGTGGTGCACATAAAAGTCCTCACTAAATGTCTGCTGAAAGGATAAACTTCTCATTTCTGTCTTTATTATAGAACAGTGCTTATGCATATAATCAGTGAACACATTATCCTGCACTGGTATGTACATGATCTCATAATTGGGGATGGAGGTGTACATGTGCAAAAAATTATGTTAATCTTTAACTATCTTGCTGAAATGGTTTTTAGGATCTGAAGCACTAGGAGGACCACAGGGTGACTACTATGCTGTTGCAGAGAATGATTTAGGAATATGCTTTGATTAAAGAATTTCTTAAGTGAAGGCCTAAGATGCATCTTTACCTGCTTTATTCAACTAAGTCTTTTACTGAAATACTTGCCTACCTAAAAGTGTTTTAAAGGCACCACAGAATTAAGTGAATTATATGTAGGCTTCACATTAAATTTGCGTCTCAGAACATTGGTGAATCATGAATTTAATGAGCAAACAGTTAAACAAAGGAATCATGTGCATGGCTTGATCCAGGAAGCACGAGGCAGGAATCCAGAGCTTTTGTTCGCAGCTTTGCCTTTGGGAAAGTGAGATTAATCTTTATACTTGTAATAGGTTTTGAGCTTTCCCTGCATACTGTTGTACCTTAGGCATCCCAGATATAATTAGAAATTGTATCAAATGTCAGCCTCACACTTATTGTACTTAGCAATTGTGAGACTTAGTTAATTAGTACATTTCATGTGCTTTAGAGTCCTCGGGCAATGAAGGTCATATATCTACTCAGATAGGTGTTTATAAAAGCGCAGACGATTATTATTCAAATGTACTTGAAGTCTTATCTGTCAGACAGAGATAGGCTGAGGCTATGGTAACACCCCGCAACTATTAGAGGGGCTGCCAGTCCCCAGAGAAGAAAGATTCAAACTTTCCACTGCCCAAATGACAATAAAGCTAAAAAGGGGGAAAAAAAAATTACATGACAGCTGATCTGAAAATAATGCCTCCTATTTTATTACTTTGGCCCACAATGTCAGAGGTGGATGTTGGTGATATGGCAGCTGAACCTTCCTGCCAATATTCTGTCAAACTTCGCTACCGTGTGACAGAAGGCAACAGAAAGGCAGTTTGACAAAATGGCATCTGACATAGAAGTGGGTATGAAGCAAATTTGTGTCATTGAATTCCTCCATGCGGAAAAAATTGCACCCACTGACATTCACTGACACTTTCTGAATATTTCTGGAGACCAAACAGTGGATGTGAGACAGGGAGGTGGATGGGTGGTGCATTTTAGCAACAACACTGTTATAGCAGCTGTGAAATACTAGGTGACCTTCGCTGGTGCAGGTTTTTATGAGTGCAGCATGAAGGCTTATGTTCATTGCTGGTGAAAATGCATAACTGCTGATGGTGACTGTATTCAAAAATAGTGTTTTGTAGCTGACAATATGCTCTGTCAAATAGTTTTGTTGTGCTCTTTGCATTTGTTGTAGTTTCCATGGAAATAAATAGGAGGCATTACTTTCAGGGTGAACTACATATACAAGGTTTATCTTTTCTGTTATCTCTCTGGCAGCTAAGACATGCAGGTCAACACTGCCATTGTTAGCATAGTGGAGCACCATGGAAACATTAGTGTCTCATACTTATATAGCTACTTGAGATTTCTCCTTGTGACTTTTCAGTCAAATGCGATTGATATTAACGAGTGGATTCAGTAATGATAGTGAGGGGAGAGATGAGAACAAGTAGACAGACCCATTGGAGAGGCCTCTTTCACTTAGAGAAAGCTGGAAAAGAAATCTATTAACCTTTCTCTTGTTTATCCATCAGTGTTTCAAATCTTTTTGTCCTTTCACTATTTAACTTTATGAAAAATGTCGTGTACACTTGGTTGAGTTCCAAAATTCAGATTTTGTGTTAAAAACAAATTGCAAATAGGACCAAAAGATAGGAGGGAACTAGCAGGTGCACAGAAGTATTTTTAACATTTGCTTTCCCATCTAGTAAGCAACACTGGTTGCAAAGTCAAATAGTGGAACAGCTCAGTGGGAAAAAAAATGTAATCAGTCAGCACCATTTTTTCCTTTAGGACTAATGTCTATAACAATAATCAAATCTGTGCAGGAGTTCATATGGGTCCAATCTTAAATCATGTGAAAAA
Source organism: Gallus gallus (assembly GCF_016699485.2). Lineage (NCBI taxonomy): Eukaryota > Metazoa > Chordata > Aves > Galliformes > Phasianidae > Gallus > Gallus gallus. Next base: position 25,616,548 of record NC_052537.1, on the reverse strand, counting down.
GGCAAAGACTGCAAGATGCAAAACAGATATCGATGGGCAGGCAGATGAAAATTCAATTCTTTGAATTCTTTCTATTTTTAGTTACTGTAAGCCTTGGTCCTGAAAAAGGCTTATGCGTATTAGTAGTCTATTTAAGCTCATCAGTTCCTAGATTTTAGGATTGGAAAGGCCCGTTATTATCATTCAGTCTGACCTTGCATAACACAAGCCAGAGAATTTCAGCCGATAATTTCTGCAGTTCAATAAGCTGCTTATTGACTTGATCCTCTGAAATATTGAGCTTTCTGGCCTCAGTTCAAGTGTTTGAAAGTGATCCACTTTAAGCAGGAGACAAGATGACTACCTACAGCTTAAAATTACCCACAAGCAGTCATGTCTTGATTGGAGTCCAAAGTGGTTGTCTAATAATGGGTTCAATCCTTCGTGGCAGAAAGAGGTTGATTTATGCCTGCTGTGCTGGACCCATAACCTAAGTTATGAGATTGCACACATATTCACTCAGCATACACAGAGATGATCATTTACAGATTTGTTCAGAACATAAACTGAAAATATGTCATTCCCTAAATATTATTATGTAGGAAAAAAACCTCACAGCACTGAACAGAAATATTTCTCACGCCTGGGGAATACTCCATGGATAATTCCAAGGACTTGGAAGAGTAACTCACTGAAAGCCCAGCCTTCTCAGGTTGGGAGGGGGCATTTTAACAATATTCCATTTCATTACAGTTTTGAATGTAATTTTAATGCAGAAATAAAGCAATGGTGAAGTCTTTAAAGTCATTTTAGAAAGGAATCACCAGTCTTCTAAGAAAGCAGATCTCTTGTTTTCTTTTTCTTTGTTTTTAAGTGGATTGTTAAACTCATTTTCCACTCTCTGGGACCATGCCTCTGTCAGATGACTGCTCCTTTCTTTTGAGCACATTTATAAAAACAAGAAAGGAAAAAATACTTGTTTTTCTTTAATCCTTGAGTTCAGCAGACAATCTGAGATTCCAGTCTGAAATGTCAAACTGCTTACACCCACCTGCAGAACAAAGTTTAATTTTCAAATCTTTTATTTATTTATCTGTCTGACTGCGTTAAAAGATACTCTAGTACCTGTCATATTCCTTGTTAAAGCCTTGTGGAAAAAGGACTTTGAAGCACTATTCCTAAATCTGATTCTTAAATACCATTCCTCTGAGGTAGAAAACAGATGAGCAAAGCTCTATTCACTGCTCATATCTGGAATGAGCACGGGGCTATAAAGTGAACAAAAAGAAAGCAGCAACTCCAATTGCCCACAGAATCTCAAGCAGTGTCTCTATGCATTGAGCTCTCATCCGAGCACAATGTTCGTGTTCAGTGCAAAAATCCCCAGGTAATCTCAACAAACCTGATGTGATGTTTGCCCACCAGAAGAGTCAAGGTACATATCTCATTGTCTGGATTCAGCTTCTTCACTTGTCCAAAGGAACGTTGCCTCTCCCAGAAAGTCAGTTAAGGTCCCTTCGCAATGGAGTTTCTTCAGTTTGTCTGTAAAAAAAATGGAGTATATCACCCTTTCAAGATTTGATCTCTTTGGGCTCCAGAGGAAAGTCAGTGCTACACTCCAGGCATGTATGCTCACGAGAACGGGACTTAGTGAGTTTCTTTCTGTTTCCTTTGAAAAGCCCATGATTGTGTTCAGCTTCGGTTAAAAAACAAAACACAAACAAAAACACAAAACACAAACAAAAACTGTAATGAGCTGCTTTCCTTTTTAGGATGCTCACTTGATGTAAAACATAGATCCAGTTAACAGTTCTAAATATGAAACATCTCCTATGAGAAAACTTGCCAAAATGTTACTTGCACATGCCTGTTTGAAGTAACTTGAAGAATTTTCATTTAAAAAAGGTATTTTATGCAATCTTCATACTGTATTCAAAAATTCATTTTACTAGGGTATGTAAATATTAATTTTTTAAAATGAATACCTTAACACCTAACATCAAAATTTAGAAGCTCAGTTTTTTTGTTGTTGTTTTTTAGAAATAGAAAAGAAAAACAAAAAAAAACAGTTCTAATAGAAAAAATACCCAAATGTCACTTTTTCATTTTGAGCAGAATAGCTGAAAGTCCTGGAAAAAAAAAAGAAAAAAAGAAATACTGTTTTCCGACCTAACTATCTATCTTGTGGTTAGTACTGCTCCGACTTCTGTAAGGCAAATGTTTGGCACTTCAGCTGTGCTGATCAGAGACCACCGTAAAAACTGATTCTTATCCTGCTAGTATCTGTGTAGCCATTTTATTTAGCTTCATAATGAGCCTGAGAGAGGCTTGTTTCCACAGTGGTATGGGAATATAGTTGCATTAGCAGAAGCCATGAGTTCACAGTGCCATAATGTAACAAGTTATGGCTCATCAGCAAGTGTCAATAGCTGTGTGTAGTCTGTATGCCCATACGTGCTCATCACTCCTTACAATTGGGATAAAAGCCCTCATAGCAGATGGAAACTTGTCAGTTTCTTTTTTACTAAACTGTTTGCTTTCTCGTATCATTGATCCTTCAAGTCATTCCCTTTTTAAAAAATCAAACTGCTTCAATAAAACCACAGAGTGAATCAGAAAGGAACTATTTTTCAAAGTATTTGTTGACTCCTATTTAAGTTTCAGTTATTCCTGAGAAGATGGCCTCCTGGTCAGGAGCCCAGTATCTCCTAATATCTTGCTTAACTTAAATGCCAGATCTGGAGAAGAGGAAGTTTAAAGTCCAACTCTCCAGATTCCAGTTGAACACTGAGAGTTTCACAGTATTTATTTTCCTTGTCTTTGGAATGAGTAGCAGGCTCCTCTAATTGCAAGGAATATTACCAGAAAGCAAAGTCCCTCCATTCTCCAGGCTGGTTTTGCTCTTCCCATTCCAAGAAGGCTCTGTATTTGCATTGTCACATAATCAATCCTCTGATTCCAGGAAATTAATTATCTGTGGCTCTCTGGAAGCTTTGCTACTGAAGTCCACTTTTACATCAGTGTGCATTTCCAGAGCCTCTGCAAATTGAGCACTGTGCAGGCTGCCAGCAGAAGTGGTGGTTTCACCTCCAAAACAGACAGCGTAGAGACTAAGTCAAATGAGGCTGTGTAAGTGACAATGCCTTACAGCTACCCACTATAACTATGAGGTGTTAGAGCATCAGTTGCAGAAAAAATGTTTGCATGGTCAGCAGGACATGTTCAAACTGATTGACATCCTTCTTCCCTTCTAGGAGCGTGAGGATGCTCATCTCCAGGTTGCAAAAGATTATCTCGTGCCACTAACTTCCTTGGGTAATAATAACCCCTGAGTTCAACAGGCTTGTCATCGTGTGGTGGCAAGTCACTACCCACCTTATAATGAATGGCATTAATTTGCTTTTGAAGGAACAGCATTTGCATTTTATGTCTCACGGGGTTATAAACAAAGAATGAATCTGATATGTGCTGCACAGACAGCTCACATGGGCAAATAAAGCAGATTTTATGCATGGAGGAAATCCCAGAGGGAGCTAGGCATTTGTACTAGTGCCAGTTAATCTCAAAGTTTAGGAGCTGTAAAAGAAGGAGAAACAGTTTATGCACCTGTCCCAGCTGGAAGTAGTGACTTAGCTTTGAGGGGATACGTACAAACACACTCATCCGCTGCTCCCCTCTGCCCCCCACACAATGGCCTTAGAAATGCTGCCTAATAGCAATTCCTATGAAGTCAGGGAGAACATCTGTTCTCCTGAATATTTATCAGTATCACCCACTTGTCAGCACAGCATGTGTACATGTGGCACTTTCTCCTCTTTTTCCCTCGTCTTTTCCATCTGGGAGACATCCCTCCACACTACTCTTCTCAGCTTTCAGATGTCAGTGCAGACAAGTGGCTCATCCCAGTCTCCTCTTCCATGGCATGGCAATGGCAAGAGGTCAAGGAGAACAGTTCAAACATCTTTAGCTCCCTGTTGATTTCCCTGTTCTGTCTTTGCTAAGATGGTGAGCATGAGGGTTCAGTGCACATGTGTATGCCACATGGTCAGAATATATGTTAGAACACTGAGCATTCATGGGACCTCCACCACCCAGGCCTGTAGCTTTTGTAAATGCAAAATCAGGGTGGTGAACAGTTTGTGTCCATGGAGCTGAATGTGGAAAAGGAGATGTTGCGGAAGCATCAACTGTAAACCAGACTTTGGCATGCAGAGACGTATACCAGTTAACGCACACACACATGCGGAGAACAATCTTTTCCTTTCCATCATCCTTTTAAAAAAAAGATCTCACCCTATGTCTTTCAGTTAAAAACAAACAGGGAAACGAACACAAAGATAGTCATTTAAAATTGAAATTATCTTTTTACTGCCATTCCATCACTTCTGTTCCAAGTAGCTGTTGAACATTACCCTGTCAACTCTTCAAGTATTTAACTACAAAATACTCTTCATAAATAATGTAGGAAGATTAACTAAATGGTACATAATTACTGCAAATTTAGAGTCCCGTTGCAGAATATATTTTATCCATGATTACAGTGCTTACAGACTTTCCAAACACTCTCTTGTATATTTGACAGTAAGCCATGAGAAAATTTCAGCTGCCTATAACTGCTTTTCAGAATCTATAACAACTTAGATTAACATTTATTAAAGTCTTTGATTTAGGAAACACCTCATACATTTTTCTATTTTTTATCTCTTCCTTTTTAAGTTCCCCAAAAATATACTTGACGTTGGACTTGGAAAGCGGAAGTTTTTAAAGTTGACTGTAGGTTCACAACCCCATAACAAGGTACTTTCACTCTGGCAGAGACTCAAACGAGACAATTAACAGGAACAATGAAGCAACTCAAAGAGAGGGTTGTGGGGCTTTTTAATTGCTGCCTCAGAAAGCCAAAGTTCCCTCTGTACAAAAAAAAAAAAAAAAAAAAAAAAAAAGAGAGAGAGAGGAGCCAGGGAGTAATTGCCTAGCCATTTCTGTAAAAAGCGTTTGAAATCTCAGTTAAATAAAAGCTTGATCTTTGCACAGGAAGGTCATGATTCCTTGGAATTGTAAAGATGTTCCTCCCCTGCAGTGGTCCATTAGTGATTTGAAAGACTATATACACTGGCCATTAGAAGGTACTGAATGAAAGCCAAAATAAGAGCTAAAACATGGACTCAGAACGGCTCCTGTTGCGTTATATGGGAAAATCTCTGTTGATTACAACAGCAGCTGGACCTATCTTTATGAAGATTAAATTGATTAAATAGCCATCATATCTCAGTACTTGCAATCTTTGCTGTGTTGATGTTCACAGTACAAATATGATGTGCGTAAGAATACCTCTGCTTCTAAATAGGGACTGAATTACCGTTCCCAGAGGAGCAGAAGCTTTTCAGTCAAAGCTGAGATAAAGTTTCCAGAGTCCTGGACAAGAGACAAAAGTACCCAATATTTGACTAGAATCCAGTGCTGCATCATCTCCTCAGAAGTGTAACCTGCAAATGCCTGCAATGTAAGCACAATTCACTGTTTCTCCTCATTCCCAGGACAGCTCAATTCAGCATGCACTCTGTGCATCTCCTCCATTCTCTCCCTTCAACCTTGGAGAGCAAAGGCATCAGCAGACAGGCTGCCTTTAATACTAGCAAAGTTTTGAATGTGCAATACTATTTGTTGTCTTCAGTGTCTAAGTTGGGATTGTACCATGGGGAACTGCCTTGTTATCATCCCAGCTTTATTGCTTGTTGGCAGCTACTTTGTTTATGCTTCAAGTTGCCCAGTCTTTTTCAGAAAAATAATCCTCACTAGAGTAAGGTGTACGCCAATAGCAAATGACTCATAGAGCGTTTCCAATTCCATATAATTTCAAACCAGTGGAGCTGGGATCAATCCCTATGAGAGCAAAACCCCATCTCCTACTTGCTCTTAACCTGGAGATTTTTACAGCTGTTAGAACAAAAATGGAAAGACCAGGTTGAGTATATTAGACAGACATGGAGAAAGAAACTGAACCACTTCTCCCAAACAAACAATTTCTAGGCAACACACCTATTAGGGAAGAGCAGGTTCTCAAGAATGTCTCATTTACATTCTGCTGAAAAAGTTCCCAGGGCTACCTTCACTTCAGGATAAGGACTTTGGAGATGCCCTGGGGAAAAAGAAAAGGAAGCCTGAACTGGAAGTCCACCCTTAATCACTGCAAAAGATCATGATATATTTGGGGCTGTGCTACACTCAGGTACTTGCCTTTGTCACCAAATATAGAACTTGGGAAGTGAAATCTGTGCCTTGAAGTGCTGCGTGAATAACATCAATATGGGGAAGTCTTCTTTTACAAAGAAGAAACTTGTTTGGATATGGTAGCTTGAAAGTCCATCCTCTATTTCCCTGCAGTAGGGGTATAATGATGTTGTTTAAGCTGGTACTCAGGTAATCTTCCTTCTATAGGCTATATTTCATATGTAATCTTGGAAACACATCTTTTCTCTCTGTGCTTAGTTTTTGATCTGCAAGATGAAGGCACTGTGATTTTCCTCATGTAACACTCTCTAGATAACAACTAGATTGGAACAAAGAGCAGATCATTTATTCAACGATTGACTTGAAAAATCATACAGATTTTTCTGTAGATTATTAAATAAGAAAGGAGAAAACTTCTTTGTCTCTTTTCTTTTTCTTAAAACCCATAATCAGTAGATGTTATATTTGGTCCCAAGCAAAATTATTCATTTGATTTGCGCTTTTATCAGTTCTTCTTTTCCATTTTAAAAATATGTTTGTTTTATCTGATTTTCATTTAAAAATACCACTAACAACATTCATATTTCCTTTTACAACTCTCAAAATGAGATCTTTTTAGCATTCGCAGTACAATCTTTCATTTAATAATGGTAGTAAAGTGATACAGTTTCCATTTTTAAAAATAAATTATCCACAAACCTTTTTTTTCCTTCTCCCCCCAGGGCAGCGCATTGCTGCTGATACTGTTTGCCAAATTCAAAACAATTTCACAAATAACTGTGGTTCTTCTAGATTATGACTTCTATTTTTGTCTGTGTTTTTCTCCCACCTGGCTCAATATACAATCGATAGTATGAGTGTCAAGCCTCAATGAGGCAAGATTCTATCATAAAACAAATAATGACTAGTGGAAGGAACACATCAAATTCCACCTTGGAATTTGAGTTTAAAACCCTAGTTCAATTCAAAAGGTGTTTGCTTCATTTCTCATTGGCACATATCTGGGAGCAGATCACAGTTTCTAGTAATTAAAAACAACTGCAAAGACAATTGTTCATTTATTTCTACTGTACTGCACATTTTACTTGTCTTGGTATCTAAATAACAAGGTAGAAGTTATTCACTGCAATAATAAGTTAAATCTATTCAACCTAATTTCGGCCCTCATATTGGTCAGCTTATGCTGCTAATCTATTCATTCTAAAAGCTAAAACTATATGCATTTGAAATATTTAGATGTGTTTTTCTCCTTCTCATTCTTCTTTTTTCTCATCCTTCTCTTCCTCTGTTGGCTGATTTGGTTCATTTTCTCTAAACTTTTGGATGTGTACATTAGATTTTATTTCCCTAGCTGTATCTGGACTTTCAAGTTGTAAGTCTGTACTACCATCAAAGCAGAGGAAGACTGAAACAAATCCAGATATCAAAGTCAGATCTCTAAAAGATGAAATGTTGGGTGCTGCTCCTTTTTGTTTTGTTTCCCCAACCCCAATTCTTTTCAACTTCTCCTATGATATTACAAAGCGCAGCACATCTTGTCCATGTGCTGATCAGAATCCGAGAGATGTTTGGCTCTCCAGCCAGAAGAAGTCTATTTATGAGTAGCTTACCACTATCAGTAGCCCTGCCAGTTCATAAATGGGAAAGACTGTCTTCAGCATGAGCTAAGGATAGCTCACAAAGTTGTGTAGTGATGTCTCTTCATTCTTTTGCTGCTGTTGCTTCCAGTTTCCCAAGGATTTCATGGTAAAATGTTCACTGCTCTGGAATCACTTTTAACTTAGCTAATATCTTATGTTTTCTAGGGAAGGAAGAAAAGACATGACTGATGTGAAATACGAATGTGCACACAGACCTGCTGCAAACACTGACTTCCTCTCATACACAGCAATGAATTTTCTACTTATGACAATTGATCCTAAGGTTTATTAGCTGAGACAAATGACGGGTTTAGGATGAAGCAGTCAGTCTGTCACTCATTCTGTACTGGTTTGTCTTCTACCATTTTTGCTTTATGTTTCACAAAACCCCAATCTCCACCTGGAAGAAGCCCCATCTCCATTTCTTCTGCTTTCATTTCAGTCACGGCAGCATTCTGATTTGAGCCTTTCACCTCATTTGTTTCAATTGTGGCTCTCATTCTGCTAGTGGGAAAACAAAATGTATGACAAAATATCTTCCCGACATTCGAACCGCTGCATAATTCTGACCTGGTTTATATCTTACCTCTCATCCCTTTCTCCCTGCTCAAATTTCATCTCCTGCTGAGCTTTACTAGTGATTTCTAATCTGATCATCTACTTCCTTTGCCTTTCCATCTGTTCCTATCAAAATTCTACCATATACAAAACAGATTTTTGAGCCCTAGCCCCCATAATTCCATCAGTTCTATATTTTCTTCTTCATTAAGACTTGGCCCTATACAGGTTTACTAAGTTAATTTGGCTCAATTAATTACAGAAACATGAAACAATAGGTAAAAACAGAGAAAATGAAAAATTTTAGTTGATTGCTTTTCACTACCATAAAGGTCAAGGTTTCCTTTATCCCATGGTTTCAGTGTTCTGTGTGGGTAACAGTTAAGCAACTAGAAACCATCACCACCTATCCTGGCAAATCTGCATTTATTTATTGTAGAGGTTTTCAAATTTTACATGTGCAACTCCTCATAGATTACACTCACTGTCGGTAGGTCTCTAATCTAGTTCTACAAGAACCACATAAAGGGGAGCCCAGACTCCAGCAGACTGAAAAGCAATGCCTTACTGGATTCCAAAACTGGGCTTCTCATGAGCAGGAGTGAGAGCCCTGCTGACACTTCTCAAATAGTGAAAAAACTGTGCGCGCAAATGTTGATGGGCATCTTTGTATACAGATTAGCTTCTTGCTTGCAGTTCTTGAGCCGTATAGAACATATTTGCCTATTGCTGCCTCTATTGTAGAACCTAGAACTGTAACTTATGTTCAATTCCACTGTTTCTTATATCTTGAATGACTTTGAGGGGTTGAGGTTCCTGTGTTTGGGCATTCAACAGAATGCTCAAAGATACTGGTCAAAATCAGCCAAATATGTACATAAATGAATTGTATAATTCTCCATATCATACAATTACTCTGCTGACTCAAATAAGCGTGATGTCACTATCACAGCATGCCAAAGAAATCAGAACTTCTTTCTTAAGCTTAGTGGTTTAGAGCTCACACAATGCTGTCTTACAGAACTAACTTTGTAGCTACATTGAGTTTTTCTTCATAAGTCAGTTAATCATTTTTGCTTTCATGACTGTTTTAAAACAAAGTTATCACTTTTCTATAAATCTTCCTGTGCTACATCCTCTTTCTGAGTGCCCCTCAGTGTTTATCACTGCCACATATATTTGAAATGCCAAGACAATATTATACTTTGCAGCAGCTGGAGAAAAAAGGCACAGGAGCTACTCTGCTCAGGATCATGCATGTGTTCTGGGAAAACAGAGAATCAAGATTTCTCCTACTCAAGAAAGCACAATAATTACTGTTCCCATTTCTAACATTTTCACATGCATCTGCTCCTGACAGCACACAATTTGGTACTCCTTATCGGAAAGAGGAGCAATAGAACAAAGGACACTGAGAGTTTGAGCTTTTTCTTCTATGCAATTGAATTCTCTTCCTTGTGTTAGAGAGGAGCCAGCTGGGTCTGAATCTTGTACTGCTGATGCTACTGTAAAGGCAGTCATCATACACAAGTATCATCATGAATGAATGGCTGGAGTTAAACCTTCTGGCAAGAGGCCTAGCAGGTACTTACTTCTGTCTCCACAAAAGAAACAATTTAATATGTGGGTTATAAATAGGCTGTATGTTCTACACTTCCTGCTGCTTAATTAATACCTTCAATTGGCAAAGAAGAGTTGGTACACCCCCAAACCCAACAAATCAGGTACAACTACAAACCTCCTGTATGAGAGACTAGTTTTGCTTCTGTTTACAGTGTTTTCACAGCTTGTAAGGAAGTGGAATTTCTGCAAGATATACTGATACTTCCATATTTGCTTTCTGTTCTTGCTAAGTCAAAAATATCTCTTCTTTTCACAGAAATTGGGAAAAAATGGTGCCTGTAGCATTTGTTTTCTCAATAACATTAAGGGAAGAACTACAGCAACGTACTGACTGAGACACCCTGATTTTTCCTCTGGATCTAGAGCCCCAATAACAGCCCTCTCCAGATTTCAGTGAGTCTCTCCAGCACAAGTGAGAACTGCAGAGGTGATTTATTCTATTGCCTACACCATTCCTGTTCTTTCTTAAAGCTTGTCCAGCTAAACCCCATTGCTAACATTGCTAAAACAAACAACCTTATTCTTTTCAACAATACGACAGTAATTTGAACTGGCAGTAGGACCTCCTTTTCTTGAAAAGCTGTGAGCATCATGGGATGCCAGTGAAACAGATTGTGCAGCAGCTCAGTGGTCATTCATTCACTTACCTACAGCACTGGTAGCAAGTGGTTCCTAATTCCTTATCTGATACAGGCACACCAAGGGAAGAGGCTGCCTGTGGGGAAAATAAAAAGAACAGCAGCAGCTTGTAGTGATTATGTCACTTAGTGCTGTGGCTATTAAGCCGCAATGAACAAGGACAAATGCTCTTTTTTTTTTCCTTTCTTTTCTTCTGCACATTTGCTTTCAAAACAGCATGCAGCATAATCTTTCTATTAAGGATCACTTCTACAAAAATCTAGCTTTTGTTTCTCATATGGCCCATCACTGTTATTTCAAATCTTTTTGAAACTGTTTTATCAAGGCTGCTGCTTAAGGAAAAATGAAAACAGTTGCATGAACAAAACAAACTCCTTTGTGTTACTCAGAGACACAAGCCATCTGCAGCCAGGCTGCCTTGGGCCAGGATCTATCAGATCTGGCTGAGACACGCTGCCCATTAAATAACACCTGATTCTCTCTGAAATGTCAAATCTACTTACACAGGCATCATCCTCAAATTTTGATCTGTATATTTGCATTAGGATTGTCTAAAGTTTCCCTTCCCAGCATGATCAGATATTGCTTGGGAAACATGTTATGTACTTGCACAGGATCTACCTCATTTTGGAAACATAAGCTTTTCTACCTGTAATAGCTACCAGCATGCGTCAGTGAGTTGATTTTTCCAAGATCTCAAATATTCACATTTCTTTCTGAATGGAAACCATCACATTTCTTGATTCATCCCTGTCTGTCATTTTAGGTTACTATCCTCTACAATAAACACCATCACAAAAGAAAGGACTAAAGGAGATCTCTCACTTCTGATGTCTGCCCAGATAGAACCTCAGCTCTTCTGAGCAAAACAACAACAAAAGAGGTTGGAAATGAAGCAGACTGGCAGAGTGAGAGAAATAAAAAAAGGTCAAGTTAGGTACTTCTTTCAAAAAGTGACCTTCTTGCTACCAACAACCACTTCCTGAATAGAACAATGCTCTCAAAGTAAAAGCTATGCTTTCTGCTTACCAAAAAAATCAATCACCCTCCACTTCTGTGATATCAGTGCAAAAATCAGATCAACTTGAAGTCTCTACCTCAAACTAAAATATGCTATGAATACTGAAATTAATATGAAAGCCTTCTTTTCAACCATTAGAGTACTATCAGGTAATGATCTGCCAGTTAAACATGAACTCTTCCCTACTCCTTGCTTATCATCTTTGCTAGACAGCTTTAAGACTGGTTCTTGAAGGCCTAATTGGCATGATTTTATTTATAGAGGTAAAATGTTATGTACTATAGTCTATAGTACTATAGACAAGTGTCACTCCGCCCAGCACTACACCTGTGTTGGCTGTAGCATTCATTATGAGTGAATTAGCACCGATAGCTGAGATTTTCCCCCACTAAACTGTCACAGCTGACATTTATGCCTCCAATGAATAACACTAACATTTCTTTTGGTTTATTTAGGGAGTGCCTGAAGAAGGTATTGAGGAAGGTTTAAGAAAGACTTTGAAGAAAATCACTGTATCAACAGGACAAGAAGAGTCCTGAGACATCTTGGAAACAACAGGATGGCTACTGACTGACACCAGATAACACATGAATTAACAAATGTAAACCTTTGATAAGATTGTGAACCTGTAGTACCCAGCCAACGGGGAAACGGAAGGGGGGGGAGGCAAGGGGGAAACAAGGTACAAAAGCTGTCATATTATGTCCATAAGTGCGCTCCTGCCCATTACAATCTCAAATAAAATCTGCTTTTATCAGAGATACCATCCTGACAAAATGATTTGGATATTTCCAACATTGATAATTATGGTTCCATCCACATAGGATATTGAAAATCTTGGTGCTTGTCTTGGGATGTAGTCCTTTGGAGGGGGAAAATGCCAGAATTACTAGTTGGATTGATGTTTCTGAAGTATCATCTCCCATAAAGAGTAGAGCTGAACAGCATACAATTTTTAAAGTATTACCTTCACAATAGACCTGTGAGGTAATATTCCTTGTTTTAAAAATGGAGAGGCAGAGAAGATCAGGTCTTCTGGTAAATCCTGTGGTTATTTCAGATGTTATATTCTCAGAAAGTCTTCCATTAGGAGGCTTATGCCTCACAAAAGGACCCTGACATAGTTTCTCCTCTCTTACTGAAGCTCAGAGATCGATATATATACACTGAGTCAACAGGAGTAGGCTTACATTTCTTTCTGGTGATCCTGTGATAGAAACTTTAACTCCTGGCAGGGAACTGTTAATCCCCCAACTCATTAAAATGGATGAAGAACCCATGGAGATTTAAACAAATACTGGCTTTGATAACTCACCGGAAAGCATATGGAAGAGCTGAAGTAAAACAATACATTTCTGTAGGGCTTTTTAAATTCTAGATAAATCCATAGGGTATGTTTGCAGTTAGCAGATGATGGAGGCATGAAAACCATGTGACCCCTTCAGTTTCCAGTAACTGCTGCTCACCAGTTAGATGATCTTTCTTTACCTTCAAGAGTACACATGAATTTAAATATCATATCTGTATATGAATATCAGCAGTGTAAGTCTTGCCATACACCATCTCCACATTTACCAAAACACCGTTTGCATGCACATGCATACATGTTTTAGCTTCACTTTAGATCTCAGCTTCCCTGTCTTCTTTTTTTTTTTTTTTTCCAGCAAGCAGATTTTTCTTTCCGACTCACTTCACCCTGAAGTGGTGTTCGTTTTATTGTTGCCTTGGTTTTTTAACAAAACTCGGCTCTGTGTTGGTGAGCAAGAGAGAATACCTGTGGCTGGAGGGATTTAAAGAGTTCAGGATTTATGCACTTCAAGAAATAGCAGGGGAAAAGAGAAGGGATGGATTTAACTAGAACCATTGCTGATTTGCATCCTAAAAGGCATTTAACAAACTAGTAATTTTAACACAAGGAAATCTCACTAAAGGAGTCCTCTTTTCTTTGCCCACTCACTCAAAATCACTGAACTATCACAAAGAGAGATCTTCAGAGACATCACTGCTAATGCTGTTGCCAAAGACACAGAAACCTTTAGAAGGACAAGTATTCTTTCTCCTGTCACCTTTAACATTCAGCATATCAAGCTAGTGTCACAAGCCAATGTAAGGTCACTGCATAGGATCTTACAATGATGAGAGGCTTTAAAAGATACCAGCCATGAACTTCCATATTCTTTTTATTTATTTATCTCTGTGCAGATTGCCCTTCTATGTAAAAGAAGCCGTTCTCCTTGGCACAGATCACCTGGTAGCAAATTTCCATTTTCCAACGCAAATCTACAGAACTTCAGTGGAATATTTAGCATAAGGGATAAGAGAATCCATCCTCGGTCAATTTTGATCACACTGAAAAAATTGTGCCTGACATTTCACCAAAAAGTCACATTTCTATAGAAGTAGCATGAAGCAGCTAGAAACAAATCAGACTCCCAAAAACCTAGCAAAGTTACCTGTAAAGACCATTCCGGGACAAGAAGGATGTGCTTCACTCTATCTATCTTGGAAGCTCTGAAGTGCTGCTTACGGACTGGATTATACAGTTGTGTATGTGAATAGCAAAATATGCAAGTACAAGCAGATATGGATGTACATATGTGTGTGTGTGTGTACATATACATATATATACATATATATACACAAGCAACATAAAAAGAATGGGGAAGATAAGGTTATATGACTCACTTAAGAAAATTCTACTTAATAGTCAGGGGACTGTTGAGCATATTCACCTTATACTCATTGTAGAGGTAATTAAGAGAGATAGGTATCTCCAGAGGCTAATTTAGTCCATTACTCTCTTATAAAGTAATTAGGCTTCATCAGGTAAGGAAAAGCCTGGGCCCTCATGTTGCCAATAGTCTTTAAATGAACACCTGAATTTCATCAGCGGCTTGAGATCTACAGAATGTTTCTTTAGCTCTTCTCAGAATGTTTGGATGTTGTATTACACAACTTACTGACAGGATATTCCTGCTGCTGTTTCTGGCAAAAAGAATCTGGAAAAAAATATCCTTCAGACTATTCAATTGTTTCAGTTTGTTTGTTTGTTGCTTTTATGTTTTCTAGGAAATAATTAAAAGAACAATCACACCAGTTTTTACATCTAGAATTCTGGTATGCTTTGAAGTATACTTTATTTTAAAACCCATTTAATCCACCAGAACTCAAACTGAAACACAGAGAGCTGCTCTGTCTAAAAAGGTTTTGTTTTGCGTTCTTGACTTAAAACTAAAACAAATTAACCTTGAATTCATGATAAAATAGATTGCATTCTGATTCGTGAACAAAGCAAAATTCATCAATTTAAAGAAAAAAAACCAAACAGTGCATCTCCCCCATTTCTGAAATAGTGTAAATGTCACATGATCACGTGTTCTTTTATCAGAAAAGCCTTTCATCCATCTAGAATATGCTGCCTGGGTAACCTGTGTCACACATAAACTATTTCCCAGTGAAAGAAAACATCACACTCCAGAACCAGTGCAGTGCATGGGTAAATGAAAATAGCTTGGCAATAACATTCAAAATACAGGATTTCTGTCTTGAAATATTCCTCCCTCCTACATCTAGCATTGCTCATCTGAACGATCTTGAGTGAAGTCTTGTTTGCACTGCAGCAGCTTGATGTTAAAGGACATATAATCTGTTCAGGCACTTCAGAAAATCTCTAGGCATCTACCTACTTAATTATCTAGGTAAAAAGCTCCAGAAATCTGATCTGGGGAGACTATTGAAGCAGCTATGTTCAGGGGTTCAGGGATATCAATTGTTCCTAGATCAGTCAGGACTACAGGATTCAGGTTTTGCCCATTATATACGTAATTGGAGAAGAGGATCCTAAAAGCAGATAAATCCTGCGTCCCTTATGGCTGCCATGACCTTATTTTGCCAGTTTGACTGAAATATATGTTGAAAATATTGTTTCACATAAAGTACATGACTTCAGTAGCTATGGAGAGTAAATAACCTCTTTTAACTGAAGAGTTTTAAGGACTATCACCAAGAGAAGAAACCATGGGACTGAGACATTACAGCCATAGTTCCATTAAAATAGAGGGAAATGCGTTATATTTTATAGGCTTACAACTGTTTGGACATTCATTAACAAATGAACTGGAGATGCATTTAGATGCCTGCGGAGATGAGTGCAGCATAAATGTGAAGAGTGAGAACTACACCATAAGTCAAGCTTTTTCTTTGTTTCTTACTGCAGATGCATATTTCCATCAGCCCTCATAGAAATTGCAGATGTATGCTTATGTACGTATGTCTGGAGGTGCTGCTAAACATTACTGCCAACAAGTAAACATTAAAGGAAAAGAAACAATTTCCTAGGGTAGTCCAGGGTAAGGGTAGCAAGCAAATTGCTTGCTTTTGCAGTTATTGCTCAAAAGACATGGGAGAATCTTCCCTTGTTTCTTAAGCAAAGGGCATGTGAGAAATCTTCATAGTACTACTCAGGCAAAAACCGACTAATCAGACACTATTTTTAGAACTTAACTTCCTTAAAATCCAGACTGAAATCAAAAGCAGAAATTAACAGATGTGCTTTAATTTCAGCGAACAGCTGCATTAAACAATTAAATATATCAAATAAGTGCTTGCAAGAAGTCAAAACATTTCAATGATTGTTTAACATTTTCTTATGTTCTTATTTTTTTCTGTTTATACTGACATTTCTGACATTACACTTTCATTTTATCTGCTTTAAATTTGCAAGGAAAACCTAAGAAATGCCTCTAGACTAAGGCAGCATTTGGCCCAATCTATGTGAATGTGTTCGTGTATATTTAACTTTTTTTATTCAAGGTAAGTTTAAAAAAATGTAACAATGCAGAAATAATGTTTTTGGTTGACCAAAAAATAAAAAAATTAAAAAAACCAAACAAACCCGAAAACCACTACAACCTTCCTCTTCTTCACTTTTATTCATCTTCTCAATCTTAAAGTCAGCTATTTGTACAGGTATCATTTTCTCTGAGAAGATGAGAGATGTTCTCTAAAACCTGAGACCATTTTAAAAAGTAAAGCTAAGAGGTATGTGGATTTATTTAGCTGGAAACTAAATTAGACACTTTTCCAGCTACAATAATGGCTATGAAATGTATCTATCACATTATTACATCTGCTTTCTCTTTCTTTATAATACTGACAGTGATCACAAGGAATCAAATCTCGGCCTGATTTAGGAGGAGGAATGAGTTGAACTGAATGGCAATTCCCCATGCTGCTCATACCCAGAGTAATGTACTGAGCAGCAAGCTTGTCCTTCTAGTCAGGATGAGATCCCCTGGAATTCACTTCCATGGCAGTATTTCAGGTACACATTGAACTTGTTCCAGCTCTTCATCCATTAAAAAGTAAATAGATTTATTAATACTGAGGGACAGAACCAAGACCTATGTCTTTATTAGTTCTATTTCTTGCTAGTGAAGGAATTTGATATTGCTATATCCTCAGTACAGTGCTTTTAGTTCTGTGCACAGGAATGCATTTGACTGTATCCTCTCTAGTATAAAATACCATCATTATCGTGGAGCAGGCACAGTGAAGCATAGTTTGAAAGTAATGCTCAGAAGTAACAAATTACCATCAAAATACTTATCAACATAGTGCTTCCTAAGCAGCACAATCTAAACAACAAAGACTAGCTCCTTTAATGCCCTATTTCCCTATGTTCGTGCATTACATATCAGCAAAAATGGCCACATTCATTGAAAGTCAAATAAAAATTGAAGGTTCCTATTTTTATTTATTCGGTTTTTCAGGAAAAAAAAGGGCTTGGCCCCATTTCATTAATATCATAGTCTAGTATTATCAGGATAAAGAATCATAAATGAGCATGATTTCTTATCTAGTAGAGTTTTTCTGCAGGTGTAGAAGAAGCAGCTTCCTTGCTTATTTGGTGCAGAGCAAATGCACTTCTGTGGCAAAAGTAAATATCTAGGATATTTGGGTTCTTTTAGGATACATTTTCTTTTCCACGCGTGGTCCTCATCCCTACAGCTTCACAAGTATATGGGTGACTGTGTTGTGAGTCAGATAGAGACACTATTCTGGGTGAAAAATTAGTTTAAAAAAGGCTAATTTACACATTCCCAACTTCTCTGAATTCTTATCCCAGCATGGGATCTGTAAACAGTCTACTAAATATTTTTAACAAGACAAAATGTACAGGTTTCATACACTAAAGAGTGGCCACATAGCACATCAACCTACACATTTTTTTCACTGTTAGGTTGGAAAGTGTGCTACAAGAGCAGTAACATAGAACAAGGTTACAGAATAATCTGGGCCAAGAAGGGTCACGTCATCTGGGAGAATGAGATACCATAGAATGGTTTGGGTTGGAAATTACCTTAAAGATCATCCAAGTCCATCCCCCTGCCGTAGGAAGGGACACCTTCCACTAAATCAAGTTCAAAGCCCTCTCCATCCTGACGTTGAAATGTCTATATCTACTTCACACACCTCGAATCAGGAACATCCTGAAGCTGATACTCAGATATCAGATCACCTTCAAATCACATCCCTCTGGGATTTCTATGCAATGAATATTACCAGTGTGTCCCATAATAAGAAAATAGCCAGACAAAGTTCACTGTACTGCAGTCACATGTGTACCATGATTGTTCCAGTATTAATTCTATGATCACTGCTGGGAAGAAGATTGCTAGAACATCTCCTATAAAAAACACTGGGTAGTACTGGAGTCCAGTTATACAGTTTTATGCAACAAAATATGATTTTCTCTGGGATCAAAATGCCTTCATTCTTTTGTTAATGTTTTCTGCATTCAGGATCCTGTGTTAATGGTATCAGGCAGCTGTCTATTCATGTCATAATTGCATTCAGACCTATTCTTACTCTGAGGCTTACAGTTAGTGGTAGCCGAATGGTGGGAAAAAGAAATGCCTTTTTCTTCATTTTACTGATAAAGGGCTGAAAGAAAGTAAAACCACATCAGCACAATACCTTAAGTCAGTATTGGAGTAAATATGCAGACATGTGTTAGTCCTCAAAAATACTAAGAGACTTTCCTAAGGTTATATAGAGATCTTGGTGCATACTCCAGCCTTCTCCGTCCTCTCTCAGTGTTCCAGTAGAAGAACAGCCTTCCTTTCCCCTGCTAATATTATTAATTGGGCTAAACCATCAACAGAGAAGTTATGATGTCCTTTATGTATCACCAGACTTGTAAGTGTATGCTGACCCAGACCTATCTCTCAGCAACACAAAAGGAGCATTTAGTAGTTTTATTCACTTCCTCATTGTTGGTGTGTCAGGGTGGTGATACGAATTCATTGCTGCTTGTCTGCTGTCTGGCATCTGCTGACAATGTCTGCAGGAGAAGTGAGTGGTTATATTTAAATATCTGTCAGTTAATATGACAAAAGACATGACTATTTCTCTGGGATTTGCAATGACCTTTTCATTTGCCTTGAAGAGTTGTCTTCCTCTGATCAAGAAACTAATTAGGTTGCTGAAAGTTGCTGTACATCTCTATCACTGGACTGTGGAAATGCATTTCTCCATATGACAGGGACACTGCAGGATATTTCCATTCTTCCTAGAATCCCGTGGCTACAAATAGTTACACTTTCTACAAATCTGAGGCTTGGGCTTCATACTTTGAAAGTGATAATAGATTGACAAACCCAGGCTGTAAGCAATTACATTGTTTGGTAAAACTAAATTGCCTTGGAAAAGTTGAGTTTCCTCAACTCACCATTTTGAGTTGCCATTGGTGCAGTCCCATAATGAGGTCTCAAGCTAACCGTTCTTGAAAGTGGGCTGGAATAGTAAAAGCAACCATATACCAAAGACATAGCATCTGAAAACATTGTCATTGGACATATATGAATATGAATTCTGATAAGATGGGAAGAGCACACCTGGAAAAAAGATGTAAAAATAGATGTTTCAGTGACAGCTGTATTTGGGGAGTGTGAGGGATGAGGCTTTTGTCCTCACTGCATAATGTAAATGAACAATAAGACCATGGAGTGACCTGCTGTATTCTTGGTTATTTGTTATTTTTATTATACACTAGGTTATTTGTTATTCAGTTTCATGACTCACTGAAGAGAAATTAACTTTCTGAAGTTGAGGTACTTCCAATAAATAAATATTAGATATATGCCTAGTATCTAATAATATCCTATTTTTTCCTTTTACTTCTGCACATCCCTTTTCTCAGCAGATGAAAGACAGGGGGAGTTAAAAAATACTCCAAATTATCCCCCAAAGATATTTCTTTTTCAAAAACCTTAGGTCCTTCAAAAATGGTTTTGGTAGTAACTTCTAATACACACTTTATCACTTATTAAACCACAACATCAATCTCAGAAGTTAGAGACTATTTATTTGGGATGATTCTGATTCAGAATTCCCCAGGCCATGAATTTTGAGGTCTGTGAAGTGCTTTCATGCCGTTACATATGACAGGTTTGTCACATTTTCTGAGGTCATTAAGCTGGTTTTGTAAATACAAAAAGTGTCACCATGCTGACATAGCTAATGGTCCAGTCCTCTCTCACCAACCATGAATAGAACCAGCTGCTCCCAACAGCATAAGCAGAAACTCAGCTTCTGAAATAAACGACTTAGGAAGAATGCTCCTTCTTAACCACCATTAGTTAGTTAATCTACTATAACAATTTTTAAAAGCACATAATGAAGAACAAGCCAAATGACATTAAGAATGCTGCATGACTAAAAGGTCTCATTTAGTCAGCTGCATCTGAGCAATACAGGTGATCAGTGAAAGCATTACCTCTGAAAAAAATCTATAGTACAAAGCTGCCTTGCAGTTTATTTCCTTTCCAAAATAAAACTCTTGCTGGATCTCTTTGACAAGCAAAATACATCCAAACAGAAAACTTATCATAATATCACTGCCCAAAAGATTAGGCATGTCTGGTTGGTTATGACCATATTCTAATTTATTCTTTGATAGTTATAAATCTGAGTACATAAGGATCTCTGATAGATGGGATTAATAGACTAACACTGAAAGAAAGTGAGTGAGATACTAACAGGATGGACCTATCTGAGATTCATTAGAGAGTGCAATAACCTCACAAGTTAGATGTTCCACCAAACATGGCACTTAAAACCAGGATGGGAGAAGCACTGAGCTGTTCAAATACTCTGCTTGTGGGTGAATGCACAGGAATGGAAAAAAATATCCAGGTCATTCAGTACATCCAGACATGCAGTTACAGGCTACATTAATAAAGGGGGGGAATCAACACCAAATCAAGGTATTTAAACAGAGATGTCTATATCTGTGTACCTACACTGGGTCTGGGTGTCTAAACAGCAAGTGCAGTCAGGGGAGATCCAGGTCTCCCTAAAGCAGAGTGGCTGGTCAGCTGCATGAGCAGATTTCCAGCCTCTGTAACAAGTTATTTACTGACTGTACTGATAGTTCAGACACCAACACACTGCTAGGTACCTAGGATAAAATTCTCAACTGAATTCTACCTCTGTCTTTTTGTAAGCATCATCAAACAAACAATAAAACAAACGTCATTTGTTCCTATAAACCAGTGGTGTGAAAAACATGTATTATAGAAGAGTGAAGTTTCACCTTAGTGTTCCAATTTACTACATGTAGAACTATTTGAAAAGTCCTGGGCTATCCAAGACACTCATGCAGGTTTGGCAAATAAAACATGGGACTTAAACAGAAATTGTGACATTCTAGAACAATTTCTGGGTACCAGGTGTGATATCCTAGGAAATTTTAGGTGGCATCAGACTCCTATGTCTAGATATGAAAGTGAACTCTGTCACCTCTTAAGCAAGAATTGAACTCCAAATTTCTTTACATAACCTCTAGCACAGAGTGCTCTCTGACCATTGTAGCTTGCCATGCAGTTACTGGTAGAAGTGTCATCTCTGGTTTCCTTGCTGCAGGACCATAGTTCTTCCCATGTTAGCTCACAGTTCAGCTGGTAAGGATGAGGAGCTTTGATCAGCACAAGCCATTTCAGCTTAACATTCACAAAGTATGGATGTGGAATCTCTTCAGTTCTGCTTTCTGGTCTTTAAAATACAGTTTAGTCGATTTAACTCTTGTTCCGGTAAAAATCGACAAGAAAAAGAGGAAAATCAACAGGGAAACAAATTCACATGGCTAAACTACCTTCCTCCACTTCTAGATTTTTTGGTCAAATGTATGGTTAGCTGGTTCCATTCTGCATCTTGTCAGATGTGTTTAATGAAAAACATAACTGATAGACTAAGAAAAACATCCCTTCAAATCCAGAAAAAATAAAAAAACCAAAGGGGTCAGTTTGCAAAGTCCAGGGAAGGCAAAAGAAATGGCACAGAACCAGAAAGACTGAGATCTCCAACCGATTTTTCAATTTCATTTCCCTATATGGGATACTACTGTCTTTTATTAGTGCTTAATTCATCTGTTGATAAGGAATCATTCTTTATATTTTCAGTAAGAGAAATAAAGTGAGCTTAATTTATTCAGGCTTCAGAAGTGCATTTGATACGGTGCAGCATGGGAATATAATAGCTATATTGCAGAAAATAGTTATTAGTAGAATAACTACAAGGCAAATCATGATTAGAGAAGAGGTTACAACTGCATATGCTAGAAGGAGAAATATTTAACTGAAGAGAAGTTATTAGTAGAATTCCCTAGACCTGGCATCAGGATAATATTTCTCAACTGTGCTAATGAAATTTGCTGTAACAGAGTTGGAGGCACTAGACAAAATTGAAGAAAATCTGAATATTACATAGTATGAATGAGATGACATTAAGATCTAAATTAATTGAAATCAGATGGTACTATAAAGTTCAAGGACATGTTACTGTAGACTATAGTCAATTTTCAGTATAGGATATAAATCATATTTATTATTGAATCATCATTAGGAAATGACAGGAAAAATAATGTTTAGGTGAATGAATGATAGGATTATCATGAGCCACTAGGGCGATGTGACCATGAAGAAAGTAAGCATTAATACATGAATTAATACATGAAGTGAGATTACTCTGAGAGAAACAGGGATACATTTAAGGTTGCTGGAATGGCACTGGACAAACCACAGACTCTTATGTCAGTCAGAACCCAGAGATGCTGTTCACATAAGACTACAGATGCAAAAGGGAGGTGGGAATGAGCAGAGGAATGCAAAGAAGGTAGAGGAGATCATAAGTCGGAAGACTAGAAAGTTTGCTTTGCTTCACCCAGTAGAGCAAAGGCCAGGAGGAGTTAGAATATTCCTCTGAGATAACTATCTGGAAACAGTCATAGATTCAGTTGTTGGAAGTCACATCTGAGGGTCTTCTCATCCAACCTCAGCTTAAGTCAGGACAATAACCACTAGTAGTTCAGGTCAACCACAGCTCTGTACAAATAGGTCTTAAAAATCTTATAGGACGGGAAAACCATATCTTCTCCTGTGATTATTGCCAGTACTGCATAATCTTTCCAGTAAAATAATTTCCTAATGTTCAGTCTGAACCTTGAGCTGCAGTTTCTAGCTGTTTGCTGCTGTTAAGTTCTCTAGCACTATCAAGAGCAGGTACAGATCACCTCTCCTTCAGGGGAGAAAGTATTTCCACCAATGGAGAATATGGTTCCAAGCAGATGGACATAGATTTGTCATAAGTGATTCAAAATTAGAGGAAATTTCTCTGTTACTGGAGTGGAACTCTGAATCAGAGTCAGACTGGAGATCAGAGAGAGGTAAGACAGTAACTGGACTAGAAGGTGAAGCTTTAGTAAATTTCTGAATGGTAATCAATAACCTCTTGGTTATGATACAGAAGATTCTTAGATGCTGTGATTTGTTCCTAGCTCTCTGCTCTGCAGTCACAAGTTTCTCTTCTAATTTTCCCTGTTCGATAAAACAAGGGCATTGCAAATGTTTGTGCAGTACCCATTAGACGCCACAGGAAATGGCTATATTGGCAATGATTATTAGAAATTTTAGCACACAGCAGTCCAAATGCTATTTGCTAGAAGTCTCACTAACCAAATATATCATGAATGTGCCAGTGTTACACAGGAGCGTAAAAGTAAATCAGTATCAGAGGGTAAGGTTTTTACTCATAGTAAATAGTCCCCTGAAATTTCTGACAAATCCTGTATGGAGATAAATGCTCATTGTGAGAACAAGAGATCTTTTTTTTTTTCTTTCAGGGATATTTTCAACAAAGCGGAGAAGTTTCTTAATATCAGTCATAAAATGCATATAGAATCCATTTTATAGACAGTCTAAGGATATGATTGTTTCTAGGAATGATTTCTTTCTTGTGGGTGACCTTGTCGAGTATTATTCAAGACAAGTTTTTCCAGCACTGAAATGGAGTTATAAATATGTCTGAGCTTTATATATATTTATAGGTATTACAAAAATAATGATTCTGATGATAGCTCTGAATGGAAAGAAGATCAACTTTGATTACTTGCCAAATGCTACTGAGTATTAGAAGCCATGGAAGTTATTTCTTTTTAGTAAATTTGCTCATTTTATGGGCTCTCAGGAAAGAAATTCATATTTTCAGGCATTCTCTTTTTCCTTCTTCTTTCTTTTCAGTCTCCTCTTTATCTTTGGCACTAAAACGTTCTCTTTTCAGAGCCATTATTTTATTAATGCATGATTATGCATTTCTAACACTGCTTTCCTCAGCTTCTGTCTGAATACCTTTATTCAAGTCTCTTTCTTATGTTTTGAAATTTGAATATAGAAATGAAATGGAACAGTTTTTTGTATTTTTCCCCTTCGAGAAGTAAAATAAATAAATAAAGAGGTCACACAACATTGTATGCAGGTGTTCCTGTGAGAAACAATTGATGTTATTATATAAAAGGAAATGGAATGAGATGAGTTTTACTGAATCCCTTAGGGAAATCATTCAATACGCACTCTTATCAAAGTCTAATAATGGCCTGGCTGCTGCTTGTTTGCTTTGATGAAGCTGATAATAACAGAAATCTACATTTATTTGCATTTCTTCTGCTAGAATTCACTGAGGCATCTCCAAATGTAATTTTAAAGTATTAATCTAACACATGTAGATTTTCAACTCACAATAAGTACAAAGAGATCAAACACAAACTCAAGAGACGCAGTTCTTCTGGGGGCTGTACTTGACCACCATGACTGTTAGTGAATGCTCTTTTTGAGAGGCACCAAGTATCTGTTCAGAGGTAGGTAACACACCAAGGATCTTGCAATCTACCCGGGCACAGGCTGAGAGGGAAAAGGCAGCTGATCTTTAAGAGATTTAGTGCAGTCCCCCCTGGTACTTTGCAGCTATGAGCAGTTATGTTCAGAACTGGATGTTCAGAGGGATTTGCAGAACTCGCCCAGAATTTTTCCCCTTAGTGAACATTCAATTTCTATGAGCCTTTCTACTGTAGCAATTGGTGCTTACAAGCTTGCAATCAGACATGCTTCTTAATCTCCTTGCCAAGAGTAATTTGCTGAATGTAAACTTTTTACAAGAGATCAGGAACATGACAAGAGACTGAACTAATTTCATAGAAAGACCAGGTAGAACTTCTCCATGAGAACACATTGACTTATACTGATAGCATATTTTATCATTGGTGTGTTCATCTCCCTTTCAACACCGCCATTTCTCTTTTCTTTCAAATATCTCTCAACTGACCCATAGCAGAGCTCCTCTTCCTCTATCTAATCAAAATGTTTGGACATACCTTACATCCAGTATTCACAGGCTACTGAGGGTAATGATTTTGCAGCTTTATTAAGGCAAACCATGAAGACAGAGTAGAGAGGTAGAGACCTGGAAGTTAATTAGGAACATATTGTAGCTTCCTTCTCAGGAATCAAGGGCAGTCTGGTTATTTTTCTGTCTAGAGATATTTCTTTACTTTGCTAATGTCTAAACCTCAGAATCCAGGTACAACCTCCACAACTTAAGTTTTCAGGAGTGTGATGCAGGATGAAGATGACTATTCTAGACACTGAGTTCTGGTTCAAGCCTTAACATCTGCTAATGACTTACGTGATTTCCAAAATATGAAGGAATCTGAAGCAAAGATTTATCTCCTGTTTTGTTTTTTTCCCCTACTTTGTAAGAAGGTTTCAAAGATGAAGTCTAAAATATACTAGGCCTTACTGCTCTGCAAGCTGGCATGCTCACATCCTTCTTACCAAGAATTTAGCATGTTATCTTTTATCACTGGCACCACCAGTTCTTTATTCCCATACTCTCTTCTATTCACCTCATTTTTTTTTTTTTTTCTAATCATGCAGTTACTGGCCATAGCCAGCCAACAGGTACTAATGCTAACACAACACGCTTACTGTCATTTCTCCAGTTAGGATTCCATATTGACTCTGCCCTCTTCTTCTCAAGAGCCCCAGAAAAACTTAATGGCTTCCAAAAACTTCCCCAGTCAATATGCCCTGAAGTCCCTGAAGTGCCATAATCTGAATGAAAGTCTGTGAAGCAAAACTGAAAATGAGCTTAGCAGGGTTTAGCTGCAGCTTGTTATCTGTCATAGGAGAGGGTTTTTTATTTTCTATTTTCTGTTGTTGTTGTTGCTCTTTGCTTGTTTACTTTTTACTACTTTTCAGTTCTCAAAAGTCAGCTCCTATTTCTGAATCTACAAGCTATAGCCATGCATCACATGGGCACCAGTCAAACTGGGATATGAATAATTAAATTGTTCTGATATCTTCACTTCTCCCAGAAGCAAAAGATGGAACCAGGCTGGAGGGGCCTCATTTTGTTTAACATGACATTGTCCTTTGTTGCAATTTGAAACGACTGTTGGAATACAGACACAATTTCTTGTTGAGTGTCACAGCTTTCCAAGGCAAAGGCAAATCTCATGTAATTTTTTCTGTGTCCTTCAAGGTATGCTTCTTTTAAGTTGCAATTGTTGATTTTCCCCATGGCACTGCCTTGTTTGCACCCAAACCACTAGCCACAGCTAACAAAATCAATTAGAAATTAGTAAAGGCAAAGTGTTTCCAATCAGTAGGTCCACTCTGCTGATATTCATTTCTATTAACCGTACAACTTGAGAATAAATTCACAATGTAATCATTTTTTATGTTTACATGCATACTAAAGAGATGAGCATTGAACTCTTGAACATTCATGTTTGATGTTATTCTTCAGTAACATGAATATATTCGTATTTTTGCACTGCTTTAAGCCTTGGGAAATACATTTTGAGTGTTGCTCAATTGTCTCTGGAGTACAGAAAGAACTACAGGGATATTCAGCTATACCAGATTTAATATTTGCTTTTATTCCCTGGGTACCTCTATATGAGCTTGCACTGTTGGATGGGAGATGGCAACTTGTTTTAGCTGAGTTTAACTATGTAGTCAGTACACAGAAACAGACACAGATACAAGATAAAAGTAAGGCGTAATACTCTTTGCCCTGTGTGGGAACACTACAGGTAATGAGAGCAGGAGACCTGGAAATCCTCATGCTCCTTATTCTGAAAGGTGAATTCCGTGGCCTAAGTAGGAAAAAGTCATGGAAAGTCATCTGGGTCTCAAAAGATACATTTCCATTTTCTCTGAGAGCTAAACAAAAATATCATAGTATTTGCTCTTGTTGAAAAATTGCAATTCATTGAAAACCAAAATTTTCAAAATGAAGGGCCAGCAGGCAACAGTCTTCCAAGGAATTTTAAGAAGTTACGACTTTCTATTTTTACACTGTGTATATGAGAATTTCTAGGGATTCTTCTGTCCAAAGCTATTTTGATTTTGCTACATTAATTGCATTTTGGCAAAGTAAAAAAATGAAAAATGTAATTTAAAACTCTAAGATAATTATAACAACAAGTTTTATTGAAATGAACAACACTTTTTAATAAACATAAAAAATTATAAAGATGCCACTTTTATGGTCCATTTCAGGACTAGGACATGACATAATTATTGTCATAAGGAAAAGGTGAATTACCACCTGGCTCACATGGATTCAAAAGCCTTTTCTCTTTTCTATCCTTGTCCTTCAGAATAAAATTTGACATGATGGAGAAAAAAAACAGAATCTTGCTGATGTATTGCTGAGTATAGTAACTAAACCTCAAAGTTGTCTATCACTTGATCTTTGGTTTTTTAACTTGAACATATTCCAAAGATTATTTCTGTAAAGTTTCTTTTTTTGAATTGGGTTTTAAAAATAAAAACCAACTGGGAGCAAATTCATCAAAAGCAACAAGAAAGAATGTTTATAACAAGTTATACTTCTACAGTCAACAGGGATTAAACACAGATGAATAAAGATGGCGCTATTTCAGTACTTGGGCCTACCCACCATACTCATCCAGGAATAGTTGTATTGAAAAAAAAATTATGCTATGTTTGCTTGTGCTTTTGTGTGTGTGTGTGTGTGTGTGTGTGTGTGTGTGTGTGTGGTGTCAGTGTTTTGTACATCTGTGTCACTGGAAATACCTAATTCATGTACAGTCTGTCAGAAACCTACTGCAACAAATTTAACTGTACTGAAACAAGTGTTTTGACTGAGGTATAAATTCTACCTGATGAGTTTTAGTAGCAGAAGTACAGAACAGGGAGGATGTTGCCAGATGCAAACCCAGCTTCTGATAAAACCTTCAGTTGGATATACTCATGTTTAAAAGGAAGAGGTTTGGCAGCAAGCAGAATTAGCCACATGGAACTCATCTTAGGTTCTGTCTAGGTGAAATAATGAGAAAGATATACATCAAGTCTAGTTTTAGCGATGCATGACAGCAAGAGCTGAGGAATTACCTAGGGTGTTACCCAAGCAAAGTTCAGGGAATTCAGAGTGGATATCATCACCAGCTCATCTTCCAGTTTCCCTGCCAGCTGCCCTATCTCCTTTTTACCCTTTCTTCTTCTCCCTTACCAATGTAGATGTCTCAAGAAAGCCTTAATCAGAATTTATAAACACTTTGTTTACTAGAGACATGGCTGTGAATCTAATGAAACCATTTATTCACACCATCACTGCATTTATCTGAATGGACTTATGGGGGAAAGTCTGGAAGAAAAAAATGTTGGTCTTATTTGTAGAAGTACAGCAAAGCTGACACCTGTCCAGCCTGGTGGACTCTATGTGGAAGGAACGAATAGGCTCTGACTTTTATTCAGGTCCACTTTTCACTATCCATAAGGATGTACAAATAGCTATAAAATAACAGTACATTTATAGGCTGGACCCATTCTATCTGCTAAAGCAGATAATATTTTGTTGCCGTTGGTATGGATTACAGAAGCCAAGTTGCTTCAGACACAAAATCAAAGCCACCTGTTTCTCTCCTCTAAAATAAACCTGTAGCAAGAGGACCGCTAGGAAACTAAAGTAGGGTGAACTGTGAAAGATTTTCCGCTGGAGCAGAAATGCCCAGCCCAATACAAAGTGTGAGAAAGGAAGCAAGTGCCATCACCTCTGGGGGCACTGAGCTCATTTTGGAGGCTCTCACTTCTCATGGATGCTTGATAGATACCCCTTGGCTGCAATTAATAATGAAACTGGGATCTGTAGTCATATACAGGAAAATGTTTACATTGCTTTCTACACATTGTGGTTGAGTTTAACTTAGCTAAAATTTAAATGTTGAGGCTGCACTGTTATTCATTGCAAAAGACAGACGTATCCCGAGGACATTTCTGCCATTTGTTTTATGTATCCATCATAAGGTGGAATCAATCTCTTACTAGTAGCATCACTTGCTCTACTGACTAGTATGATGGCACATGCAAGTCTTTCTTAACCAGATGTCTAACTGTAAGGCAGGTGCTTCAACTGTTATTTTTCTAAATGCCTCAAGAGAGTTTGCAAAGCAGTTTCAGATTTCTGTTGTCTCCCACCATATTTATATAACAGAGTCCTGCGTTTTCAAGGTAATTCATTCCTTATTTCTCAAGACTGGCACAAAGTTCCTTTAAGGTAATCAATATTGAAAAAAAAAAAAAAAAAGCAGATAAAGTATATGAATTGATTCAGTGGGAAACAGGAACATATATCATGCATTTCTTTTAGTACATCCAAGCTCCCCATAGGATTCTCTGTTCATACTTGCTTTGATGAAGGCTTAGACATCTATTTAGCTGCTATCAGATACCATGGACAATAAAAATACATACTTGTCCTAATGATGAATTCCCCCATATAATTAACCATCCTCATTTGTTTGCTAGAGGAAAGGACTATTGTATGTTGACTGAAAAAACAGGTTGTAATTTTTTTGTAGTTGCTACTTTGATTTGTGCTAATTTCTCTTCTCTGAGTTTGGCATATATACTGTGTATGAGCACACATACTACGTGACTGCCTTTGTCTGACTTGGAAACAAATGTATAATTATTGCTCCTGCAGTCTGTGGGACGAATCTCGTAAATCAGCATTGCTTCATAGAAAGAAAAATGTATATATGGTATATAGAATTAAAATAAACAACCTTCTACATCTTGGACCTCGATCCTCTCTCTCTCCCCTAAGAAAAACAATACAATTCAGCAGTTACTTTTCTGAACACCTGTTTACAAGGACATCCTCAACAGCAGCATCTGACTTGTTCCAACTGAATCACTGGCTGCAGCAGATAAGATATATTGAATTTTTAATTGTATTTCATCATGAATGCAGCTGTTTTGCATCAGTCGCCATAAAGTCCCATTCAACTATTCTCTGCTGGTTTCTGGACAAGAGAAGCCTCAAATTCAATTAGAAGCGTGAGACACAGCCAAGAACTTGATAATGAACAGCAATTCTAATGGAACTAAAAACAACAACAAAAAAAGAGGATGCACAGAAAGAGATAAGATTGCTTTTAAATAGAGGTCGTTAATGCATTTAAGCTTTTGGGGCTGAGAGATGCAAAGGTAAATGCCATCTCTGCATCAAATTCTCAAGCTAATCTGCATGAGGTGAAGTAATTGTAGCCATCTTGAGGTACTCTTTCTTCAAACTCCTGACACATGGTGAAATGAAATATGAGTATCTTTGGGGAGCTGATAAAATATTAGGGATCTGATCTCACTAGATATGGTGACTCAGTGATCATGGCATGCAGAACTTAAATTACTGACATACAACAGAAATATGCACAAGGTAGACTTCAGCTATTTGGAAGTTGTTATATTTAGACAGAGGCTGGCAAAGCAGAAGCTGAAGATCTTATGGGAAGGTGATGCTGTCGAAATTTGATGATGAAGGTGCAGAACAGGCTTTTCTAGTAGAAATAAACTTTATAAATAAATTAAAGTCTGACAAGCTTCATAAAGATAAGTGATAATTGCTAACTGAAATAGCAGTTCTAATTTTGGAGATAATTTCACCTTGCACACATGCATACCTGAACTTACTGTACACCACCTAGTATGGATGTTGATGGACACCAAGTCACAGCACCACCACACCAACAGACATCATATAAGCTCTTTGGGGCACCTTCCACGTAGTCTGAAAGCTAGTCTGTCCTGCATCTGCTGTTGTCATGGCTATTTGTACCCTGGCAGTCAGATTACTACTTACTCAGGTATTTCAAGGTCTAAATGCTGTAAAATGAAGGCTGTCACATTAGGCCCAGTCTTCAATTTCCCCAAAATAAATTCTCCCTGTTTCCTAGAAATGAACTTTCTTTATGACATCTATATTCAGGGGAATGTATAGAATCTAGTCCTCCACACTTTGAAAAATGCTTTACGCCACTGATTAAATTAGCAGTGCTATCCCTGCTGCTGAAGGTGAGAAAACAAAAATAAGATTACAGTTCAATATGTAGTCTCTAAATAAATGCTAATATTCTTGGCATTAGGGAATCCATCTGGTTCTTCATTTTTCTACCACTACAAAATATACGATATGTGATTGTAACAGATGTTTCATGTCTACTAATGACTATATGCTACATTATTAAGCCAAGAGGGTCATTAAACTGAGTTGTATGCTGTTTTCCCATCTGTAACTGCAAGGTCATCAACCGATAACCTAAAGACTATAGGAACCTCTCTTTTTCCTCACCTGAGTCCATGTATAATTTACATGTTGGGTTACCCAGAAGTGCCTGTAGGCAACTGTACAACTGTCAGAGCTGACATGTCTTAATGGCTTTTTTGCCAGAAGCAATTCTTCCGTTTAGCTGCAACTTGAACTAGTCAAATGCCAGTTGCCTAGCTAGACAAAAATGTGAATGTTCTGTTCTTTTATTCGACTGATGCATTTGTCTTTATCTCTTTCTTCTTCTTAATTATACTGAAATTGGATACAAAGTGAATGCAAACACACTATGGTAACATAACAAACACACATATGGTAACATAAGTTTGCATATATGCATATGTTTTTATCCAACTTTGACTTGAAAGATATCTATTTCCAATTACTGAATATCACATAAGAAACAAGATATCTTGCTCTGAAGAATGAGTGACAGAGTAATAACAGACCCAAAGTGAAGCAGTTTCTAGAGAAGGATAATATTTCTTTACAGAATTTTTTAAACAAAATAAAAAGAAAGGAGACAAAAAATAAAAATAAAAAGAAGAAGAAGAGGAGAAGAAGAAGAAGAATGACTTGAATATTTCAGTGATCCATTTGTAAGTCTCTCAAATGTATTTCCTTCTTAAACATGATTCTTGGGATTCCTACCCATAAATTTTCACTGTAGATTTTCATAACTGCCACACCGTTATAAGTCCATAAGTCCAACACCATGCATAGGTGTTGGAAAGTCCAAGGAAAATGAAAAAGACATCATATTCCATCCAAGCAATTGCTATTACATTCACAAGAATAGCTGAAGATAAGTCCAAGACAAATAATTGAATGAAACATCAACTTGTAACTATATTAACATGTCTGTGTACATATAGGTTCTGGACGTGGCAGTATGGCTAAAGACAGAAGAAATAATTCTCCCATTTCTGTTAACTTCTCAAAGTTATTCCTTTAAAATTTGAATCCCTTGCTGAAAAAAACTGTGGTTCTGGATACACCTAACAATAGTAACTCAGTTCACTAATCCCTCCAGAGAGCCACTGATTTTGCAAACGTTCACAGTTTGAGAGCATGTGAGGCTGAGCAGATTTTCACCATGTTCATCACTGGTGAGAGTGTGCAACTAACGGTAGTGTTTTGAAGCTGAGCATTTACTCTATCATGTAGTGTTATTGTGTTCTTTGTATCTGTTGTAGTTCCCATGAATAAATAAGAGGCATTACTTTTGGAGCAATCTAGGCGCTAGGGAACATTTTCTCTACCAGTATCAAATATGTTACTCTGAACTCATACAACAGGAGCTTGTGTCTGCCCATCTTCCCTCATAACAAGGAATATTTGTATATCTGGCCACAAAAACATGGCTGATATATTCATTGCCTGTGGGTGCATTCAAAAGCACAGAAGTTCAATGTTACATGGGCTGAGTGTTCAAAAGATTTCTCTGTGGAGGGTGAATTTGTAAAGGAAGGTTTCTCATAGCCTTGGAAACTTGGCCAGCATGTAGGCAGTAAGCTTTCAACTTCAAAGTCTCAGCTTCATTGTTACCTAATCTCAGTATGAGGACAGTCAAACCTATTTTACAGAGAACTTGCTTGAGCTCTAGAGTCAAGGCAGATATACTTTTCAAATATTCTATCTAGAAAATATCTCCATTATGTGAACCACTTGGTGCTGCTATAGCTGACCAGATTGGAGATATTTCTATTCATCTGGCATTTTTAAAAGGATCTGCTTGGGTTGACTTATAATGAAATTTGATTCAAAGTGTATTTAAAGGCAAAAACATGGGCAGCATTTCTCCAGTGCTGCTTAGAAGAACTAAACTGTTTCCATCTTCTTTACAACTGTCATATTGTGAGTTGCTTTTGAGTGAGGGTTTCTTTTTCCCTTTTTTTTCTTTTATTGTTATTTTGCTTTTTGAAGTTGCTGTCTACACAGAGATTGTATTTAAGATCAATAGTGTTGGACTCAATGAGCCACTCTCCTTTGATATTGAAGCTAATCGGCTCTTGTTTGGCTTTTGAAACCTTTCAGGAATAGTCTCCACAGCATCATAATGACAGACTCCTTAATGGAAACCTCTAACTTATTTGAAAGTGGATTTCCCTGGCTTAGTATGACTAACAGGAAAGTTGATTTATACATTACATCAAACTTAGCTACTACCTGTCCTTTTCCAACATATTCTGGTTGCAGAAAACATGCCTGAATCTTTTACTGGCTTCTAATAATCAAATATGATTTAGAGATATATCTTTCTATGATTCACCTCATTAGAAAAATAGTATTTTCAAGGAGTTATCTATACAATTATTTATTTACTAATAATTAAAAAGTCAGGATTCATGGAAACAGTGATATTACTAGCAGGTACTCTATCTAAGAGTCTGTCTTGGCATCTCCAGTTATCATAGAATCATAAGATTGTAGAATGCTTTGTGTTGGAACAGATCTTAAATACTTTCTAGTTTCAACCCCTCTGCTATGAGCAGTTTGAGACGTCTTCCATTATCCTCCTTCTTCGGAGTGATCATCCTCTAAGACTGAAAAGGGTATTAACACTGCAAATTGCAATTCTCAATGTAACATTGTCTTTCAGGGCTAAGTAGCAGATTGTTCTTCCAACTAAAACAAAACATTTATCCTGACTTGGAGAAGAGAAGGCTCCAGGAAGACCTCATTGTGGCCTTCCAATACTTGAAAGGAACATATAAACAGGAGGGAGAACGACTGTTCACAAGGGTGAATAGTGTTAGGACAAGGGGGAATGGTTTTAAACTAAGACAGGGGAGGTTTAGGTTAGATATTAGGAGGAAGTTTTTCACACAGAGGGTGGTGACACAGTGGAACAGGTTGCCTAAGGAGGTTGTGGATGCCTGATCCCTGGAGGCATTCAAGGCCAGGCTGGATGTGGCTCTGTGCAGCCTGATCTAGTGTCTGGCGGCCCTGCACACAGCAGGGGCTTGAAACTTGATGATCACTGTGGTCCTTTTCAACCCAGGCTTTTCTATGATTCTATGACTTTAATTGTGCAACCCTAACATGTAAGCTTGAGAAATAAGGAACTATTCTATTTGTAATCCAGTCAAGAAATTAATATAGATACCAGGATTTCCTTTTCCAGACGCCTCTGAAAACATTGCAAATTCACCAGGACAGAGGTGCCCAGGTGAGTTGCCTCCCTTCCTATCTGAAGATCTCTTTTGTGGTTCAGATGCTGTAGCACCCCAAGTATTGCCACATCCCTATAAAGAAGTCAGCCTGACTTCTGAGCCAGAGTGCAGAAAGCTATAGCACTGCATACACTGCAGTTTTTAACCCAGAGCACTTTACACCGAACACGTTTTTTTGTTTTCTTGCTGAAACTGAGTCAGACTTGTCTAATATCATGCTGTGAGTGTACAGCAGAGCAAGGCACACACCCTACACACACACACACACACACACACACACAATAACTGCAGAAGTTCTAAGTTGCCAAAGTTTTCCTGGCACACCTTATAAGTCAGCTGCATAGGAACTAAACTCAGAAAATCTAAGCTACCTTTGCCAAGCACCATTTAATTTCTTTCAGGGGCATTCCTGTGGCCCTCTATTGTGAGATTTGTCATTCCTTTTGAAATGTGAACACCAGAATTCTTCTCCAATTGAGATGTCATTCCAAAGCAGTACAGGATACCAGTAATCCACTGTGATTACTGCAGTAACTACATGTTGGGTAATTCTGCTCCAGGTAAGAAACAGTTCTTAAGTCTTGAGGTGCAGCCACAAGCTTCTTTGGCTGGAGGGACTGGTCAATGCTGCTTTGCTGCGATCTGGTGTTAGGGGGAAACAGATGATCAAAGAGACTGAGGTCCTGCTCGGTCTTGTATCACTGTGTTATGTTAAAAAAGCCCACTGCACAACAGGCTTCCATTGTCAAATTGCTTGGACATTTTTGTACAATTTACAGAACACCTGTCGAAAGGATACTGAGAATACCATCAAGTGATGATGCCCCAGTACCAGCAGGAAAGACTACTGTCCCTAAAACTCTGTCCTTTCTCCCTCCTTTCTTTCTTTGAGGATGTCAGGGCTGAGCCTTAACTACAGGATACCATTTCAATGGAAAGTTCAGAGATCATTTTAATAAATAGGTTTCCAAGTAGTGGAACTCTTAGCTCTTGAGGGTCAGTACTGAAGAACGAAGCCACTTCAGAAAGCCATTCTGTCATCTGAGGAAGACCAGCTTAATGCTGGAGTTTTTGATGAATACTACATTCCTCTTTGAAATACTGCTGCTCCTTGCCCCAGAGATTCATTTGGGAAGCCTTTTTTTTTTTTATCTGCCTGCCACTCTCCAATGCTTACAAAAAGGCTATTCAATGTCTTTTTCAAAATATGCGTTGTTCTTTTTTTTTCAGAGAGCTCTTTTAGGAGACAATGTCCCTTACTATTTCCAGGAACAGAAAAACTGATATTCCCTGTTTTCCATTATTATTTCTTGGTTTGTTTGTTTTTGCGTGTGTGTTTGGTTTTTTGTTTCTGTTTTTGCTTTTTTTGTTTGCTTGTTTTGTTTGTTTTTTGGTTGGTTGGGGGGGAAGTGTTCATAGTAACAAGACAATTCAGGTTTTCTTAATTTGTGCTAATTCTTAGGATTAGAAATAGGCCAATTTTGACAACAGCAAAAATTAACAGGACAGGAAAAATCTGTAACACAGGATAGCAACATCTCAGTAAATTATAGACAAATGTCTTCCTTTCAGAGTTCTGTTTAGTCCTATTGGTCTGTATTTCACATCATTCATAAAATCACTGATGAAAATGGTGCTAATAGACACAAGCAGTTCCTTACATGGTGGCAGAGTAACCCAAAGAGTAAATGGGATGATTTTGGTTAGCATCACTGAGAATTAGCTTAACAAACATTAGTAGCGACTATTAATATTGATGCCATGACATATACAGATATGC
This sequence comes from Gallus gallus, assembly GCF_016699485.2. NCBI lineage: Eukaryota > Metazoa > Chordata > Aves > Galliformes > Phasianidae > Gallus > Gallus gallus. Next base: position 25,579,930 of record NC_052537.1, on the reverse strand, counting down.
TCTATCAAAGCATTTGGGGAAAGTGTTTATTGCATTTGAAAAGACTTAACCTTTATGTGGGTGATGATTTCTTAAGACAGATGGACATCTGAAGCCTGAAAGGACTGTTATGTCATTTACAATAACTCCCTGTTGGCTAGACAGGTTTCCTAAGTGGACTTTTTTTTTGCTAAAGGCTTGAGACCAAAGCTGTATTGCAGAGTATTAGATAAGAGCACCCTAAATGCTGAAATAAGATGCTATGACTCTGACACCCTGTATTGTCAGCTAACGCATCCTAACATTCAGAAATCTTCCCAGACTCGCTGTCTACACAGCCAGGGCTCACAATAGTGTACTTATGCAATCAGAGCTGTTATGCTAACTGAGGCATCAAGATAACATATCAGAGAATAGAAGGAGTAGAAGCTCGTGCTCCCCTTTACTGCATTCTTGGCCAGTATCTTCAACACGTGAAGCATTTCACAGAAATACAGAGATATTAGGTGATATTAAGTCTACACACCAATTAACATTCACGTTCTCTCTCTTTGCTAGCTAACTATCCAAGAAATTGATTTCACTGCTTTCAAAACTTTCAACAAACTTGGATGATCTGTCAAGGAGATGTATGAGCCATTAAAATCTGCAATTACTTCACTTCAAAGCTATGATTAAAAAGCTGTGTCCCCCCTCCCATCCTTAGCCATTGATTTCCAAGGCAAGAACATTTCACTGGTGATGTAAACCCCAATGAATTACCAGACAACTAGCAGAAAAGAAAATGTAGCTCCTCCCAACCAATCTCATATAATTAAGCTTTATTGAGATGAAAGGATGGGGGTGAGGGGGGAGAAGACTAAATGATTGTAAATTTGGATTGTATTTTTATCACCATGTAGCATTGAAGTCAAGTATAATTTGACATTTTATTGATACTTCCAGTATTTAAAGCTGACAAGTCCTACATTAAATTTTACCATGTATATCTGATATGACAATAAAAAGCCTCTTGCACTTTGCTTAGTAGCTGTTGCAATAAAATGTAAGTAGAAATGCCATGCAAAAAAAAAATGATTTGTCTACTTCTGTCCACTACTACTTCAAAGCTTTCCAAAGCTTTTTTTCAGTTACCTGGGCAGCTTTTGCTACTTTCTCTTTCCAATTTTCTCTCAATGCCAAGAATTTTATTAAATAAAATAATAATAATAATTTAAAAAAAAAAGCCAGCAATAAAGCCAGCTGATGCTTGTCACTTGTTTCATTCTTCTTTTTGGTAGCTGTTGTACATGTCCTTATGAAGCTGAAAATGCAAGGCTTCCTCTCTGCTTCAAATGCTTTGTGACTGTTCCCTAAGAGAGCTGCAAAGGTGCCACCATCAGGAGTACTATTTATATCTTTCCATATCTATGTTACATGCTAAGTCTCCTAAACCAGAAGAGCAACAGAGTAGCAGTGTGCTTTCTGTCCTTGGTATTATGCTCCAGTGACATCCCTACCACTGTTCTTTTCCAAATATCTCCTCTGCTGCTCCTTATTAAAGAGAAACCATATTTACAGTAGGTTTAAAGAACATATCTTTGTTAACAGATTTGCTTTCCATAGGATCAAGAAAATGAATAGGTAAATAATGCATTATACTTCTGAAAATCCAGGTGTCTTCCTAAGAAACAAATATAAGATGAAGACATAAACTTATTAGAGCTCTAAACGCTCAGGGGATCAAAAAGTCAAATACAATACACAACTGAATAGATTAGAAGACTGAAACTGTTTAACAAAGGTATTTCCTCCCTGGTATCATGCCAAGCAGTGATGAAATCATTAAATTACTGAAATCATTAAATACTTTTGGAAAGAAAGACCTCTTAAAAGATACAGAGAAGTAAATCTGACAGGAGAACTGATGTATCCAGGAAAAGACAGATTGTTGCTACTGTTCATCTAAAAAGAGGCATTGTATGAATATCTGGAATACACCTCTGGAGAGCAGGGTACACAAACAAAGATCAGAAGAATGTATGAGGTTCAAGAAAGGCCACCTCTGTCCTTAAGCCACAGTTTCTCTGTATTACTATTACAAGGCTTTAAAGAAAATGACACTTCCATACACCAGTGTTATCTGTTTAACAGGCTTCTACTGCATCGGAAAGTCCCTTCTGCTGTTCATTTCATTTGCTGAAGAGTTTCTGACCAAAAGATCAGCGGATCATTTTTTTTCCATAATTTTTCAGTCCAGAGTTCTTGCTGCTGCTGTAGCTATAAAGATGGCAAATTTTAAAATCCAGATCTTAAAGCACTTATGGTGGGATTCTGAGGGCTTTTAAGATGGCTGGGCATCCGAAAGTCAGTTGTCCTGGGCTCCTTCCACTTGCTGTATGCTGCTCACCCCATCACCATCAGCCTACCATGACATTTCCTAGGACTAACACAGAAACGTCAGAGGAATATTTGTCCCCAGTGGGTGCAACCTTTCCTCAGACTCATGGTGGTGCTCTCTGGTACGCTCAAAAGGAACAAAGGTGCAGTCTTCTTAGCAGCATAAAGCTGGAGACTCAGTTTATTTCAAATGATCCTGCCAAGACTCAGCACACTAGATGAGTAAACACCTACCACAGCTGAAAGGAAGTCCTGTATAACAGAATGACTACATCTTGCTAAGATCTTAGTGACCTAAATCCAGGAGAGGATGAGATCCATCTGCTTATTCCTTAAGGTTCAATGTTTAAACTATGAAACTTGATGCTTGAGGGGGAATGGAAATCCAGAACTTCCAGAACTTTTACCACCACACTTTTTCATACTCAGAATAGTTTTTTCAGGGACAGAGAAAATACTGCAGGGCATTATAAGAAGTGTCATTTCAAAAGCAGCTGTAAGAATTTGATTCTCAGTCAACTCTACCTTAAAGATCTTAAGATTTTTGAAATAGAAATTACAATTAAAAAAGAATTTTAATTTCCAGAGACTTTCGCTATCTCTCTTCCTTCATATGTGAAAGTAACAATGATTTTTTTCATTTTTTTATTTGGGGATTTTTTTTTAGCTATTCAGAATAAATGCCTGGAGAGAAAATTCAGATGTATGACAGGATGGCTGAAAGTATAACGAAAATTCACATTAACATGGAAATCTTAGTCATGACTGTAAAACAGCTCATTTAAACAAGAACACCGTGATATGTATAGTAAAAATACAGTGTGCATTCATTCTTCATTTGAATCCACTTTCAACACCAATGGAGATCCTCCAGAAATTATGGTGTACGTGAAGGTATTTGAGTAGGAAAATGAAAGTTTCACCATTTATAAAATCCGTTATTTCTCCTTCTAGAAATAATTGTATAAAGATATAGTGCTCTTCAATTCGCAATCAAGAACTGAAATATAAAAAAAAAAACTAGCTTTGGTAGGGTGGCTTTGCCCGATCACAGATTCTGACAGAACATGGAACACGCACTGTGATGTTGTTTTGGAGATGTTTTTCACTCTTAGTGATAAAGTTATACAGAAAGACCAGATTCAGAGAGGTCAAGAAGCAACTCTCCCCTAGACATTAAAAAGATGGTGTTCAGAGACTGTAATATTTTTCATTGCACAATTGTTTTCTGACTTCTCTTCAACAAATCAGGACAAATCCTACTGAGGTACGCATAATGCCCCTAGCAACAGATGCTGACAAGTGCATTAACAAATCATGATCGTAATCAGAATTCTTAAACAAATATTTTCCTGCCAGACATGTTGTTTATTTCAATTTTGTATTTTGCTAAGTTTATTTATTTAGTCAGATCGTACTGATCTTTGCATAAAATATTAATTGATCAAATTGCTGTAGCAGATTAGTTTACAAAGGTCACTAACAACATAATTAGGTTCTGGAACAGACAGTTGATGCTTTGACATGCAAGATGAGAGACAGGACTCTGGAGACAGTAGTAATGAGTTAATTGTGAAATGGCATGTCTTATCAGTTCAGAGTCAAGTTCAGAAAGGCCTGGTGTCTGGATTATAGTAAAATTAGGTCTTGCATGAAAGGGATGAAATGAATAGACTTTGAAGCAAATGCATTTGAGAACAGGACTTCTGTAGAGGGTTGTGCAACTGTTCCCTTATCTCTCATTGTAGATTTCTCCTTTCCTCTATGTAAGATGATGGATGGCAAACCTTTGTAGGAACCTCAGCACAGCATCTCTGAGATTTTTAGCCAAATTTGCTTTCAGTACCTTTGCACTAAGTGGCTATCTCTAGTCTGCACTTTTACTTCTGGCTAGGTAACAGTGGGCATTCAGTGTTTATGCCACCTTCATAGTGTCCTGAGTTAAGGCAGCTTTCTTCTCTGCGTCACTATCTCACAGAGAGCATTATTCCCAGAAATTTAGGAACATGTTAGGCTTTATCTAGCTTAAATTCTGAGAAAGCCGCAGGCGTGTGGACTCCACATTTTAAAAATTGTACCTGATGGAAAAATGAGACAAGCTGCTATGCCCACCATCGTAGTTACCAGCAGAAAGGACTGGAAGAAGAAATCTACTGCTGATGTGGTTCGCTCCTGACAGTAGATAACTTCTTGCCACAATAGTATTGAATTTTCTTTTGGTATTCACCATCTGGCATCTTCAGAATTTCCTCAGGGAAGGCCCACAATCACTGGTACCTCCTTTTCTCTATCACTGACCTCAGAGTGATAAAACCAGCTACCTTCTCCAACTGTCCAGATGAACAAGGGAGAGGATGCACTGCAGCACTGATGAATCTCAGAGCCCTCGAGGGAAATGAGTACAAAATGTGATTCTTGCTCTGGTGCAAAAACCATCTAAATCTTGTATTTGTGTATTTTGGTCCTGCAGAAGCATCCTCATAAATTCTTATTGTCCTTAATAGAAGCATACTCCAGAGCAAGTAGCACAGTGTCACAGCATTTTCTCTTTTCTTCTCTTATTAGAAACAAGACATAGTTCAAGTACCTTGGATAGTATCAACTGTTCTGAAATGATACTGGGAAACAGATTGTATCCTGTAAGAACCTACCATGCCCTGTAGAAAGTCATGCTTATAATGAGTGACTCTAAAACACTGATGTCAGCTTACTCGTTTGTGTCTAAGTACTTCTGCTGGCTGGGGCTCTAGGGGCTCCAGATAAAAAGCAACACAAGAGAGAAGAAAGTATCTTCTACATAAATGCTATATATGAACAGCAGTACTCTTTTACTTCTGATAATTTTAAAACTTCCCTAAATACTGATTAATATATCAAAGATGTAAGCACTCCATTGATCTGGTAAATATACAGCTAAGGACAGTACACTTAGCACAACAAACTTGGTGGCTGTTACGGTCTATCAGGCAAATGTATACTTAGCCTTAAGTTGAAGCATGCATTATTTACTTAGTTGACATTAGCAGCTTGATGAAGCTGCTCTGGGAGCTGTTACGAGATACCAATGTGATACAGAGTGGTGGAAATGCTGGCAAATGGAGCCCTGACATAATGTCTCATAGCAGCTGCGTAGCATCAGTTCGTGGCTTGGATTTGAGATGAGGGTGGATGAGTGGGCAGAAAGCAGGTGCATGTTCTCCTAGGAGAGCTCACAAGCCATTCTCGCATATAGCAGTCTTCCTTTCCTCTTAAAGACTAACTGAAGCTGCCACATCATTGGAAAACTAAATAGATTGTGATGGAGAAAAAAGGCCCTTTGCAAAAACTAAACTGTTTGTTTTGCTATTGATCTAAGAATCAACTTCTCAGAATGGCTCAGCCCAGAAAAAAAGGGAGGGTGTATGGAGTTTTTATATGAGTGGAGCTACTGGAGACACTGTCTCCTTAATTAGGATTCAGCAAGTGACCAAAGAAACAAACAAACAAAAAATACATAAAGGAAAGTAATCCCCAAACAAAACCTTTAGCTCTATGGTAACATGATGTAGTATTTGCTCCACAAATGCGCAGTCTCTCTCTTCCTGATCCTTCTTCACAGTTTTCTACCTGAGATCAAGCTGCCTTTCCCCCCAACCCCCCCTTTCTTCCTGTTTCCCCTGTGATGCCGGATACTCAGGGCAAGGATATTTGCTGTGCGTCACCCACTCAGCTTCTCTTGCAGACAATAAATGCACTTTCTCCTCTGAATCCAAAAAGCAGCATGCCACATAGCCCTTCAGCACCAGTCACATACACAAGAAACACGGGAACTCCAGCACAAAGGAATGGTTCTGATTCGCTATTCTTTAAGGAAGTGCAGCCAATTCCACATGGTTCTGCTTGCACTGAAGGCCTGATTGATCTTTTTCTTCCATCCCATAAGCAGTGCACTACCAGAAGCATCCAGCCCCTGACACCAGACTGAGGTACTCCTCTCTCCCTGCTTTTGTGAAGTATTAACCAGCTGAAGGAGAAGAAAGGGAAGCCAAATGCTCTCTGCTATAATAAGCAGACCAGCACGCATGCTGCCAGGCTCAGACAAGGAGAAATTCTGAGTCAAAACCTGGCCAGAGAGTTCACAATATTAGCTCAGTAGCCAGAATGTTTTAAAAAAACAATGTTGTGATCTTTTCATTTGTATTCTGGCATTATTCATGGGAAGAAAAAAGGAGTAGAGAGAAAGTTTAGAGTTTTTCTAACTTTTAAAAACTTTATATTTTTTCAAATGAGAATCTAAGGAGGTTTAACAAGGCCAAGTATGAGGTGCTGCAATACGGTCAGGGCAATCCAAGACAAGAGTACAGACTGGGACAACTCCTTGAGAGCAGTCCCATGGAGAAAGGCATGGGGATCCTGATGTATGAAAAGCTGGACACGAGCTTGCTCTTGCAGTATCTCACAGTATCCTGGTCTACATTAACAGAGAGATGGAAGCAGGGAGAGGGAGGTGACTGTCCCCCTCTACTCCACCCCTGTGAGACTCCATCTGAAATACTGCATCTGAAGTACAGCCTGGGGCCCTCAGTACAGAAGGCATGCAGAGCTGTTGGAGTGGGTCCAGAGGAGAACCAAGATGATTAGAGGGCTGGAGCAGTTGTTGGATGAAGACAGACAGAGAGGTGGGCTTGTTAAACTTGGAGAAGAGAAAGCTCCAGGGAGACCTCACTGCAGTCTTCCAGTACTTGAGGGGAGCTTACAAAGCAGGAGGGGGTATTATTTTCTATACAGTCTGATAGTGACATGGCAAGGGGGCCTTAAACTAAGAGATAAAACAGGGTAGATTTGAGGAAGAAATTTTACTCAAAATTACTCAAAGGTCAAATGGGATCCTGGGCAGCTTAATCTGCAGGCATTGGAACTAGATGGTCTTTAAGGTCTTCTCCAACTTAAGCTGTTCTATGATTCTATGGTTTTTCTTGAGAGAGAGCGTGTACATGCAATGGAAGTCTGAGAATCTCACAAAACAGAATGACATCAAGATTCTGAACTTTGAGAGTGTATGTTGGGAGGGAAGGGAAAGAACATCTTACATTTCAAAAGTGTCAGTACTATTCAGTATTTCTCTACATATATAAAAGAAGAAGCTCAAACATTCTGTAAGGAAACATTCCTATTTTTACAGCCTTATAAAAGATCAAAGAGATTCAACAGTTTAAAAAGAATTCTGATCCTTTGAGTCTCATGGAAGGCTGGTCTGGTATTTAGGGCCTGGACTGAAGACCTGGAAAGCTCCACTACAACCCTGTTTGATTTCAAATCTTAAATGTAGTTAAATCATCTCTATCTACTAAATTAGGCTCTATCTTGTTTCAACTCTATGCGTCAGAGACAAAAAAAGGTATAGTGAGATGAGTTGTTTTAAAACACTTGAAAGACAGTTCAGTCATTGGTCACAGCCAACACAGGTTCATCAGGAGAAACTCCTGTTTAACATGCTTAATTTCCTGTTATGAAAAGGTTGGCCATCTAGCTGATTAAGAGAAACCAGTAGATGTGATCCTCTCAGATTTTAGAGAAGTTTTGATACTTTCTCTCACAGCATCCTTTTGGACAAAGAGTCCAGCATACAGCTTGACAGGTACATGCTACAATGGGAGAACAATTCACTGCTGGGTTGAGTTCAAAGGGTTTTACTTACATTTTAGATTAAAAAAAGATAGCCAGTGCACAAATTTGACCATAGGCCAGGTGACCTGAGTGGCTGTATTCAGTATTCCTGCAACATGACTGAGAGTGAAGGGGATGCTTGAGGCCTAGTTTGGCTGACAGAGATCATGTTTTTATGTATCTTTTATGAAGTAATACTCATACTGATAAATTCATGATGAAAGTTAAGCTCTCTCTTACAAACTGCCTACTCATTGTACCATATATACAGCTTTTTAAAAAGCTTCTGAAAGAATAGGAGCTACATAGATAAACTTACATATCTCCTAACATGACCATCTTTATCCAAACATCTCTCTCTTTTTTAACCTTAGACAAATTATGAGTTGATGAACAATGACAAATTACTGACTAAAGGAGACTGCTCTAAGGTCAGCACTCTTTCAGATTCATGCCCCATTTTAGAAGTAAATAGACCTAGTGTGAATAGGTTATTAATCACAATCTGTATCTCTGCAGATCCTGCCACAGACCAAGGTTACCCAGAAACACGTGCCTGAAGATGTAACCATCATGCAGAATGTATAGGCACCATGGAGTGCCTGAACTAAATACATAAGGTAGCTAGGGATACAGTTTCATACCATTGTTGTGATGGACATATGTATACTGTAGGTGGACTGTGAATGCCCATCACTAAACACTTGGACAAGACAGAAGGCTTTCATTCAACAATGGAGTTTCCACATGGAAATCTTTTCATTTCAGAAGCAATGTGGCACAGATGAAAGAAGAGTGTTGAGTCTCTCTCCAATTCCAGTGCTCAAGGTCTTACACAAGAATGAAATTCTAAAGCTGCAAGTAATTATTCACTTGTATTGTTGTTTCTTCCCTTTTGTCCACATAGTATGACAGTATATACAGTATCTGCAGATCTCTGTAAGATGATATTTTCCCTCTGATTATGCAGTATATTAGCTCCTGTACCCAGCTGAGAAAAAGTATTAAGTCTAGCACAGAAAACAAATAGGAGGGCCATACTTGCCTTAGGGCTAGGAGAGCTCTTAATTTTCCATTTTCTCAGCTCTTATTTATACCAGAGTCAGTTATGTTGCACAGCCATGCTTGGCTTGGGAGATTTGAATGAGGGGTGAAGGGCAGCAGGAGGAAATGAACTTTTCAAGTGATGGATGAAGAAGTGTTTCACTTACATAACAGAAAAAAAGAGAGACTGTACTGAAAGAAATGGTGGTTCCTTCTCACCTTCTGATGGCATTTGTCAAGTTCAGAGAGAACAGGTATTTTTCTAGTGTCTATTAAAATATGAAGTGGGGCTGGAAAAGGAATTGATTCGCTTGTAAAACAGAAGCTTTCATTCCATTTCTCAAAATAAGAGAAAAAAAGTCATTTTTTGTTCCAGTGTTGAACTGGTTTTGTATTCAGTTGCTGAAGAAATGTAGAGAGAATAGGGCAGAGAGAAAGAAAATGATTTCAGGGGAATTTTTCATGGAGGCAATCCTATAAGAAGATGAGTTTTCAAAGAAAATACGCAGGGGCATGCAATTACCTTTCTCTCCTGCCATCCAGATGGTGAAACGTATGTCCATCCTGCTCCCAAACAGTGCACTGCTGCCCAGGGAGGGAAGAGGCTATCATTATATGCTTGTTATACTGTGAGGTATAGCAACATCCCTGTGAAGTTCCTTGCCTGTGGATGGTGGATTCAAACTAAGGACTATTCATAAAGCAGGAAAAATGCTTCCTTTTCCCAGTTTTAAGTATCTTCCTTTTTTTTTGCCACAACTATTGCACAGCCTCTGCCAGACTTCTTGCTGCTTTCCCACAAAGGGACTTCCAAAAGACAGCACTGGAGGCCTTTGGCCTGGCACCATTTTTGACACATGCTCTCTCCAGTCTGTTCAGACTGGCCCAGAGATGCTTCTTACTCTGTGAGATGACTGTAGTTTGTACAGTGGAGCCTAAAAGCCCTGGGACAAATCTGGGTGCTACTGCAGTACAAATGGCAGCAACAACTCTCACAGAAAGGGACACTGCACCTATGCAAAAATCCCTCCTGAGATACTCTTTTGGTCCAGACCATGTCATTGTTACAGATGCATACATCAATATGGCTCTCTCCTGTTGGAACTATAAATAGCAACTATAAATAGCAGGTCGCTTTCCTTCCACTGTAACAGGATAAGTTGTGAATTGCTGTGACCTACCTCTCAGAGCTCCTAGGATAACTACACATCTTACAGAGAAGTGATTCTCAGTCCCTAGTAATAAAAACATTAAGAAGTAATCCCGTGTACCAGCTTGTGCCAGAATAGATTTTCAACCAAGTAAAACTTAGTTGTAGACTTTGCCTGTTCATTTATTTTCATTTGTTTTGATGTTGTTATATGTAGATATATTTGTGGGACACACAGTCACCTGAGGCTGCACCATAGATCACCATTAACATCCTGACCAAGGGAAAAGAAACGTGGCTTGAAAGACTTCTGCCACTATCATTAAGTTAATGAAATGGGGGAGACTAAGTCTTTCAGTTCCCTAAAGTCAACATTGCTGAGGCTTTCAGCATAAGAAGGACATGAAAAGATATTAGGTGTGAGCGCAGTTTCAAGAATAAGAATATTTTACTAAAGTAATAACCACAGTTGTTTAGGCTATAATTTTCCCACAGGACAAAGAGGGGCAGTGCTTTCTGGATATGTCACAGCCCTACAATGAAGAAACCACATGTTTTCCCAAGACAAAGGTAGCAAGTTTTCATTAACCCAGATATAAAAGACAAGATGCTTTGTCCCTGCCTCAGTATCCCTGCCTGAGAAATGATACTATACTCTGCAGCCTAGTGAAAAAGAGTGCATCAGAAAAGATGGATTTATTAATAACAGTAACAAAATGAACTCTGCTAGTTTTAACATGAGTATTACATTCTCAGATTGGACTGCATTTACATCAGCTAGCTGGAAAATTCCATTAAAGACCTACAAAAAGCTCAGATAGTCACATTCATGTGACATGAAAAAAATTAACATTGAAAAAACTAGTAGTTCCTGTGATCAGAGTAATGCAGCAAGGCATTGGTCAACCTCGTCCCTACTCCAAAGCTGGGCCAGCAGGGAGCTTGTCAGATTTACATATAGATCAAAAAAAGCATAAGAGACACAAGTCCAGCCAAGCAGGGCAGGCTAGCTTGCTCATACAGTTTCTCTGATGACTCATGTCTATGCTAGGTGATCAACATGCCCAAAAGGAGGCAGCCAGAGCACAGCCTGCCTCTGGAAGGGTTCAAATCACATAGCTGCTGAGCAAGTCACAGCACGTCAGCTTTGTGAAAGGGTTCTTTCTGTTTTGTTTTAATGTCGAATGGAGAATCTTTTCTTTTGAAAACAGTCTCCTAATGCATCAGGACAGCTGCCTGGGATACACCTCATTTAGCGGCAATTGTCTCTCTAATGTTTATAACCCTCCCACTGCCATCCAATATACAGTCATCATTTATCCTCTCATTTGCCTAACACAATGTTAAAATGCCCTTCCAGTGCTTTGTTTTGCTTACTTTTCCATTCCCTTGCTGTCCTCATATCAGAGATGTTAAAGCCTCTTTTGAACAACTGACATCTCTATGTCAAGGATTTGTGACTGAAAGATGCTTTCTACACTCTTTACCCAGCAGCCTCTCCCTCCTTTTTAATTACAAGCTTAGGAGTGTGAGACATCATCTATCATTCCTCATTCATTATATTTAATAGCCACACATTTTAGGCTCTTCAGCAGTGACCAGACATATGGAGCATGTTAATTTGTTTGTGAAGTCTACCCTTTTAAATCAACAATGCCACTGTCTTCTCAGTGGCAATCTCTAGAAGTTAGAAAAGGAAATGGTAGAAAATTAAAGGAAAATAAAAAGATTTAAAAATGCCTAAACAAGATTCTGTAGTTCTGTTCCAAAGGATCATCTGCGCAACTGTTTGTCCCAGCTCAAATCTGACTGCTGCGTGATAAAAGTGATCTTTATAAGAGTAATCCTCTAAGAAAGCAATGCATGATCTGAAAATGTAAAATGTAGTGTGATACAACCAAGAATTCCTTTCTGACCTGGCCTAGGTTTACAAACCACTGAAAATCAGCCCTTCACAGCATGCAACACAAACTGATCTATTCCAAGGGTGTTCCTGCCAACATTGAAAAGAAAAAAAAAGCAAAGAAAAATTCAAGCCTTTAGATACTTTATCATCACTGCATATGGTTAATAATCACTCTGGTAATAGAATGGACAATTAAGGCTGATTCACTTGTAGCTGAGTAACTTTTACTATTTGGTCAAAAGCCGGACTTACAGAGGGATTGAGCTATGGAGACTGTACCACCAGTAGGCTGTAGGGGCTACTTCATTTATAGAGTGTAAACCAACACTTTCTGTAGCTCTGCTGTGTCCACACTGCAAGTTGGCCGCTTATGCCTTGGTAACACCTAAAGTCAGTTGCAGCGACAGAGACCAAAAGGTGCACCTCACACAGGAACCGAAGAGTAACAGTAACAGCCAGAGCTAGCTAACACCTACAGTGTCCCCTTGATACAACCTACTTCCACAGTCTGCAGAGCTTAGAGATCTCTCCTGAACCGGAGACTGTATCCACATCTCTGCACTGAACAGCCCTCAAGAGGCCTATCTTCCTCTCCAAATGCATTTAATTGCTTTCTGAATACAGTTATACTTTTGCTTGTTGGCATGTTCAAAAGCCTCATTTGTTACAGGCTAATGAGCTTAATAAGCTGAATCTGTGTTTATTGAAAGGTTAATGATTACAAACATTTAAATAGTTAAATCAACTCCTTAGCTGGGATTGTAGTTATATAAGAAAAGAACAATTTCAACCCTTCTGGGAAAGCTGCTAAGGATTCACTAAATTGGGGTAGGATTCATGCCTTTCCTTATTACTGAATCTGTTTAATAATGAACTGCAGTTCCCACTTTACCTTTATTTCTGTTGTGCAAGGTTTAGGTTGCATTAAGTACCAAACCATGACCAGATTTTTCACATGTTGTTTGTATCTCAAGCTGGTTTAGCAGCTCTTTAATATTTGTTTGTTAATAATGCATAACTAGTTTATCTGCATGAATCATCACTTGAGCTCCTACTATTGATAATTTTGGTCAGCTAATATATCAACATAACAGCTTTGTTTAATTCTTGCAGTGTATTGTTTTGACTACTTATTGTGTAGTGCTTTAATGAGAAGTCAGATGACTGCTTTGTGGCTGCAAAATGGAGCTTTGCATTGTAATACTTGAAAAAAAATTACTAAAACTAGAATGAGGAACCCATTTGGCATTGGATGGCAACTGAAAAAAGCATGACCTTTTGGGAAAAAGTTAAAGATCATTGGTGATAATGTCACCTTCAGAGAATTAAGGGGTTTCAATCTCCAGGTGACTTAATGTAAAAAACAGAAAGGAACTTTAAAAGAGCGTTTTGTGTAGTTTTCTTCCCAGGGATGGTGGCTTCATGCAGTGCTCAAGTGAGCTGAGGAGCTAAATGAAGACAAATGATAGTATAATAATTCTAGAAATGGCCTTATCATGATATCTTCATGAGTAAGAACTTGTTCGTATATATAATAATTTTCCTGTTGGCTGTTAGATCCTACATAGTACTGAAGTGTTGGATCTCCTGACTCCCTGTCTTTTCTTCCTGAACCAGCCAACAAAAGCACATAAAGGCTTCTGCAGTCTAAGCTGCAACATGACTTCATTAGACACATCGTTATACAAATACAATAGGTCTGTGTTGGTAAAACTAAAGGGATGGCCTATAAAGGCTCTCTTGGAAAGCACACTGAACTCAGAAGGACTCTAGATCAGACCTGAAATGAGATCTGCTTCAAAATGCCAGTTGACAAAGATCCAGGATGGTGGTTTTATTTGGGAGAAGCTGTGAAACAGAAGTAAAATGGTCAGGAGCAAAGCAGGGGAAAAAATAAAGATAATTTAGTCTGGTAATTGGGAAGAAGCTGCTAACCAACAGAGAAGACCTCTGTTGGTCTGGAAAAGCATTGAAGAACTAGCAAAAGAATGAAAGCTAACTGATTTCAGAATTAATATTAATAACGTTATGCAAGTTTCTGTGATTCTTCCACTTGCTGTAGCAGGGAACATACTTCAGAAAGTCTTTTTTTTTTCCCTGTTTCTACAACATTTTATTTGCATTATCTTTCATCCATGTGGTTTGAAAGTTCTGGGATTTTTTCTGCATGTAAGTAAGTGCAGAGGGGAGGGAAGGGGAGTGGTTTGCTTTTAAAGAAGTCTGTCTTGCTCTTGGTCATCTGTATACTAGAGGTATAAGTAGTGCTAGAATCATTTTATCTGTTTCTGTTATGTTTGGTGCTTCTCTCTGATAAGATAGTTTTCCAATCAAATGTAGCTGATTTCAGAATGTGAGGAAGCACAGAACTACATATGCAGATTCCTGGGATCTGACAAGCACAAGTTCAGTTCCCTTCTTCAGCCTTTTCACTATGACCATGGGCAAGTCATGGAAGTCTTGCTGTATCTTAGCCTAACCCTACCTTACGAAAAAATAAAACATGTAGATATGGCCCCTTCCAATAAGTGACTGTGGGAAGCTCCAGGAAAACTCAAAGTGCCTATAACCTATAGAAACTGAAAGAAAAATCTGATGTTAAATCACAACACTGCAGCTGCCTCCCATTTATCACTCATGTTGAGGCGCCAGAAATATAGCCTCCATAACCATGATTTGTTCATGACACCATGCTCCACCTCAAAGGACTCTGGTTCGATTTTTCACTGCTAATCACACTGCCAAGTCAAGAAATACTTCTCATTTGATTTGTCTTAAGAGAAGTTGCAGAACTCAAGCAGAAGGATTTTAATAAGGGAAAGGATCTACCCACTGAAAGCAAAGTTTTTTTTTTTTCCAAATACAGTAGCATGGTAAGTAGTACACCAAGGCTGAACCACTACTTTTAAATCCAGATAAGTGGTGTTAAAACCTTATCATATTCTGGAAAGAGCACTTAAAGAATTGCTCTGAAGGATACTGCAAGTGGAGGGAATGATGAGAAGAAACAAGGGGGATATTAGCCCTTAAAAGGATGAAAAGCCTAAAAGGGTAGCTCTGTTTCTTCCAGCTAAGGAACAGAGAGGAAGCTGTCTAATCTTGCAAAGAAGAAAAGTCTGAAATATCCTGAGAAGCAATGCTGCCTTTTTAGTGTACACAACTAGCACATAGCCAAAGGCAACAGAAGAAACAGTGAAAGGGAACAGCAGAAAGCAGAGATTCAGCGAGAGCAGATACCCTAAATGTTAGGGAGCCTGCAGATATGTGGTTTAACCAGACCACTAAGGATTTTTCCACAGTAAAGCCTCAGATGCCAAATTAAACGAACACGCACAACATCAAGCTGTAGCCATTGTCTTTAGGCACTCATTTTGCCCACTGCAAATGCAAACAAGCAGGAGTACTCTTAACCCTTGCTGTTGGCAAGCTACATTAAAATGCAAATTCCTTTGCATTTTCTGCAGGCACACCACTGCCCATCATTGGAGCGTGGCTGTATGAACCACAAAGCTCAGGCATGTAATAGAGCCATCAATCACAGAATCCCATAATTACTAGACACACTCCCCAGTTCTGGAGAAATGCCCAGTACCACATGGGGCTTCGCAAGTGGTCAGTGCTCTGCGTGCATCAAAGAGATTCATTTGACTGCAGGTTGTCTGTACCTAACGGCAGAAGACCACCACAGGTTTTCTCCCAGTTTTTCTGCCTGGAAAGCTCAGTTCTTAATGGAAGTCTCCCCAGTATTACTGGGAACAGCAAATTTGACATGCTGATTTTCTTCACACATAGATGAGTCTGGAATTTGACTTAGCACCTGCTGCTCTTTTTTTATAACGTCATTTTATACACCTCAGCAGGAATCTTTCTGTATAATACACTTGTTTAAGAATGCATTTTAATTTTATGGTGCTTATCTATCCACTATTCAGACCATGCAAATATTTTGGATGTTGTCCAATTCAAATCTATACCATCCAATAAGTTATCCTGATTGCGCAAGTATTTCCTACTTCATTTCATATTTCATTTTTGCTTCTTTTCATAGCACTTCTATCTACAGCAGCATCTGAAGAATTAAAAAACAAATCAAAATAAGCCAATAAGTTAATTCTTTCAATTCTATATATAGCCTTGAGAGCTCATTCAGTTCAGGTTATTTTTAAATATTAGATAGAAAAAAAATTAGGAATATTCTGCCTGAAGAAGTAGACGTGATTAAAAAGAAATGACGTAAATGCAGGTGCTGTTTTCCCACTAATCTTGCACTGTAGTTTGAAAACTGTCCGAGACTGTCAAACTTAGACTGTACCAGAACTGAACTGTCCTGACAGAAATGTAACCTTTGCTGTAAAATGGAGATTTGCTGTAGAATGAAAGTTCCCAGTGATATGGCTTGAAAAGTGAATAAAAAACCCTTAAGAAAGTTGGTTCCTGCAGTTGCTGGAGATGTAGAGGAAACTACTGGGATCAGTAGCTTGTTTTGACAGCTCTGTGTGGAAAAGACAAGGAAACAGAAATAACATTTCTTCCCTTTCCATTTTCTGTGATTTCATAGGTGGATCCTTAAAATCTTGCATACCATTTCTATTCTTTATCCCTACTATGTCTTTCCTGTACTTTAATCAGATTGTTGGTACTCAAGGAGATACAGTTTTAAGTACATGGTACGTGTCTTCAACTATTCTGTGTGCAAGAGACTTCTCATTCAACTTTTCAGCATGAATGAATGTTAGGTGCCTATTATTTTTTCATCCTTAACGTTGGAGTTGTGCCATGAGCCATGCCCTCACAAGCAATTTGTACTGACATAAAAGTAGCAGCTGAAACTGAACTGTGTCCCTAAGAGGTGGTTCACTGTGTAATGGAGATAGAACAAAAGATGTAATACATTCTGCTTCTCTTTAAGTGAGAAACCTGGGAGTTTCATTTCTTCCAGTCAGGAGATACTTCCCAGGGTTTATATATTGGTCAAGCCTGACAGAATCTTCTAGAAATATTTGTTACTCTCCATTAATAGAAAAGCGGACCTGAGATGACACTGGCTTCCAAGGCAGGAAATCAACTGGAGCATATGAAGTCCCTGTAAGTACCTGTCATCTTCTGGATTGAACCAGGGCTGCAGTCTGCAGCTGGGCTTCTTTGGGATGCTTTGAGAGCCCATACTTGTGAGGCAGTTCATGTTGGCCAGTGTATTAGAGAAGAGCAGGACACGTTAGACAGTGCTCACACGTCATTACACTTGCCTCTGATTCAAGACAGCCCAAAACATTGGCTTGTACCTGCAATAACCCCATTACTAAGGGATCACCTTGACTCTAGGTGGAGGACTCCTCTATAAATTAGATTTGTGGTGAAGAGCTATTTGCAACCTTCACCAGTCTGAAACTGATGCTCATTGGTAGTGAAACTTCTGGTGAAAGGTATATATATATATGTATATTTGAAGAATAAAGTAAAAAAATCAGGCATTATTTTCCATCAAGGCCAACAGTAATAGTCTTACTTCCCTCAAGCTATATTTCTTATCATTTGCTCTAAGCTTCATCCTTATCAAGACATCACCAAGCAGACAAAAAAAAAAAGATTGTCCTGACCTACTTTTCTCCCAAACACATGATCTAAAGCTCTTCCAGGAATATTGCATGTTTCCTTATTTCCTAACAACACAGACCCCTTATCAGCATAGACACACAAGGTCTTTCCCATCTAACAGTCTCAGCTACCAAAGAATTACTTTCACACAACCACCTTTTTTTGTTGTTGTTTTTTTCCCCCTATAACTGCCTAAGACACTTCTCCAGTTGAAAGCATTACACACACAAAAAGCCTCTCAAATTGAAAAGACATGAATAAAATAAAAGCAGCTGCTATTAGACTCAAATACTTTTCCTACAAAAAAATAAAGATGTAGACACCAAACCAGGAGCTAATACAATCATTATTAAGGCTTACTTTAAATGAGATATTTTTCTTGTTTCTGGTGTTCCTGGGTTGTTTTTTTTTTTTTCCTCCCCCTCTTCCAGGGAATTAAGAGATCTGACATTGAAAAGCTTTCAGGATACTCACTTTTGTTATTAAAAAAACACATCCCAAACAAGTGACCCCTTTATTTAGGAGGAGAGTAATGGTATGTTTTTAAAAACCATGTCATTTTTAGCCATTAAGAGCAGGACTACTGCTGTTTATTAGCAACACTCAAGTGAAGAATATTTTCCTGGTTATTTTTGTTTTTGAGTCAATCATAAATTAGTGAGCATGGAAAAGGGTTGGGTGTGTCTAAAGTATGTTTGTTGATTTTTCACAGTATTTTATACATCTTTTAGTTCTGTTCCCCATGGAACCGAAGGAATTCTCAGGGCAACTGAGACTTAAAGGGCTCCACAATGACTGTATATAGCCTTCTCTTCTACACTGCTTTTTAGTTAATGGAGTTGCTACTTGATCAGAGGTAAGGCTCCTGAACCAACCTGCCACATCATGTTCTCTCTCACATTTGTTTCCTTCTCTCAGTAAGACGAGGGGGAAACATGTCTTGGCCCACACATCCACCACTTTACTTGACTTCACACAAATGTATTTCAGTCCCAGAATGAGCTTGGATAGCTCCATACAGCTGTCCATCACCACCTTCTTTCCTTTTTGCATTTCCTTATAAAAAAAGCTCTGGAGTGTATAGACCACAAAGATGTCGTCAGCCACTCCAAGCAGTGATTCAAAAAGCACAAGTACATGTAAACATCATCTCCTCAAACACCTATCATGGGATGTATGTTAAATTTTAATTACAGTTAACTTGTTTGCCTGAGAAGGATAGCTACTATTTCTGTGGTTTGACATGAAGAAAGGCTACATTTTAACATGCAAGTTAGCAAGAAAATAAACCTCTGTGAATTTTATTTTTTATGCCATTGGTGGCCAGAATGGAGTCTATACTTTCCTATTGTCTCCTGCTCAGGTCCTCACATATGTTGCTTCTCTTGTACGCTCTGTCTAGATCTGTCCATATGACATACTTGGATTTTTTGCCATAACAACTCAGTTTCCTTATTTAAGGAAAAAGAACCAGCTGTCTTATTTTCCAGTTTGTTTTTATCTCAGCTAAAACCTTTTATGTTGATTCATCTTTCAAACTGACTAAGATCATGATCAAAGATGCACATCCCCTAGGCTTTCACTGGGTGTCAGAGACCACAGGGCAAACACTTGAGGTAGCTGAATGCCATTGCCTGCAGCAGACACAAGATGCTTCAGAGAAGCTGGCAAGTCATTATAAGTTGTTTGACTTGCTAGAGTTAAGGGCATCCCCTTAGAGTTCAATGCAGAAGACAAGCTGAATAAATTGTTTTTGTTCATCAAAAACAGAGCTGGAATCTGGATTAGACATGAATTTCCGTGTGTCCACAGAGTTCCCACAGTGTTAAAATAATGTTCCTTGGGAGTGGCTTTTTTTTTGTGTGGTCCTTTGTGATTTAGCAAAGCTACTCAAAGCTGTCCCCTTATTACAGAGATAACTAAAAAACCCATTCTTATCTGGCCTACAACACACCATATTCTTCACTTTTATTCCTACACCCAGAATATGTTGTACCTGTTGAATTAACCTCAGGTACAGTTCTTCCCTTGTTAACTGCTCCAAATCCCACTCGTCTCTCCAAATTAATGTGGAAAAATAAAGCACACAAAAATCACTAAGCTTCCTACCCAAAACATTCAGGCACTCAATAATTCTGAAGTGATGCTTTCCAAGCAAAAGTCTTCAAACATGCAATGCTGTCCTCCACCAGAGGCTAGGCTGGTTCAAATGTAAGTAAACACACAAAGGGACAACAAGACAATGAAATATAACAGTGCTAAGATACAGGCTAGCTATAGCTGTGTGTAAGAAAACTTTCTTGTGATTTCAGGTTTTTAAAGTCTCTTCCCAGTAAAATTTCATTCTTACCCCCTTTCAGTGGTCTGCCCTACTGAGGGCCATATTCTTTCAATGTTCCTGTTTTCCTTTTCACTTGCTCATATATATATTCAGACAAAGAAGGATATTTATGTCTATAAATTTTTATGTTCCCTGCTGGGAATGTTTGTGCTCCCCGCACAGGGTAGAACAGTATCCCCCCACTGCAGCTGGGTAAACAGAGGACAGAGATGAAGGCAGTGTTTTTTTTTTTTTTAAATATACTATCAGTACTATCATCCTGGGGTGAAACCTCCCCATTTTTCACCTAACATCTCCTCTCAATTGGCTGCCAAAAACAAAGACTGATGAGTCTTCGACCGAAAGTTAGATGAACATCTGGATACACTTCATGTGGGCACATAGCCTTCAAGAACATGGGCAGCAAAAATGGGACATTCCTTCCCATGGATCTTCTTCCAGGCAACATAAGGAAAAGAACAGGCTGAGGAGAGGGCATTTCCCTTAATTCCTCTTTGTTTTTCCCCCTCAATGTTCCCTCTCTCCCCTTAAGCCTTCAAACATGCCCTTTTGTCACTTTTGTCTTTTATTCAACCTTCTAGTCCTTTGCTCTCTCCCTATTTCTGGCCTGCAATTATGTACACACATAAAGTCCTGTCCTTCAGCTGTCCCTCCTTCCTCAGTCCCCAAATTTCATAGGCTTAGAAAATTCTAACTTCTAAGACTATTCTTTCCTCCATTCCCTTCCCTGGTCTTCAGATCCTCCACCAGCAAAATCAATTCATCTCTTCACCATTCCACTGACTGACTAACTATCAGTTTTCCAATTAGAACTGCAGACACTTAAGGAAGAAGTGTAGCTGCCAAGATAATTCAGACCAAAAAAAGAAAATAGATCACAGAGAAACTTACCCTAACCACACACAAAAACCTGAAATGCATGAAGACTGAGCTGAGATCAGTTTTTAAATGACTGAAAAAGTACTATTCCAAACCATTCCTTATTCGGTATCAGTATGAAATGCTTAACATAGCTTCTAATGCTGGGCTTCTACATTAAAAGCTTCTGCTCCAGATAAACTGAAGAGCCTCTGAAAATAATTGCTCAAGGATAAAGAAACTTTGCAAGGGTATATAACCATTCCTAAACAGGATGCAGTGCAACTGAATTTCAGATTTATTGTATTTAGTAGGTTTGCACATAAGACTTCCATCACTCAGCTGAGTTCAGACAGGCAGCCATGGAACATTATTCTAATAAGAAATAAAGAAGAGATGCAACACTCCACCCTCTGGGCTAAAAGTAAAATCCTAAATCTTCGCTGTGACACTGAGATGATTTATCTCAATTATGGACGCAAATAACATTGTGGTGAAAGGACAGAATCTGTTTTAACATCTGCTTATTGAGGAAACCATGGAGCAAATAGGAATCAGGAGAAAAAATATGATTTTTTTTTAATTACTAGTAGGAAATATAAGGGGATATAGTGTTGTGCTAAGGTGGTAGATGGTCCCTTGTTAATTGCAGTATTTTAAGCATTTTGCAAAGGATTAAGCAGATAAAACTACTAGAAGTATAGTGACAAACTCTTTAGAGTGGTGAAGTATAATTCAGAGTACATTGAGTAAGTGAGACAGTGTGACATCTTGATCCATATCCTAGGAAGTATACCCCTTCTGAATAACGTTCCCTTTGGAGCATATATTCCCCAGAACACATTGATTGTCCTCCTGAAGAGAGTAAAGTTTCACAGAGTCATGGTTTGCGAAGATCATTCAGTATAAAGCATAAAATACAGAGGGAAACAGCAATATGCAGGCACCACATCATCTGCAAGACAAGGCAGAGCTGAAAAACACCCCAAGGTACTTTGTTTTTTGGAAGGAGGATTGTTTTGGTGGGCACTTTATCAAAATAGGCTTATACAAATTGATTTTATATCCATTTTTTTCCCCTCTTAGATATGCTCCCACTGTGTGGGAATCCCCAGTTCCATTTAAAATTATGAGATCTTCCTGCTCAAAACAAAAAAAATACAAGGTATCGCCATAATTGTCTATTGCAGAGACAGTCTTGCTTGGGTGGTTTGCCAGGAAAGCAGAAAATTTGGGGTCTGGATTAACTGGAATCTTGGACGTAAAATAAAACAGAAAAGTAGAATAGACTAATACATGGGGATATAATTGCAAATTCTTTTCCTATCACATGAATAACTACCTGTTCTGGATGTTAAAGAATTGCTGCTAGGGTTTCAAAGAGTTTGTCAGGTAGATGTATCTGATCTTCGGCTGCCAACTGTGATCTAACACCTGGTCCTCTTGAAGGCAGAGCTGTGATTTTTACCAGTTAGTTTCACAAAGAAGTGTTAGTATTGTTTTCTTCCCTTTCAGGGAAATACAAGGCTGCAATATTTCAAGTACCTATGAATTCTGCATAAAAGTTAAAAGGAGCTAAATTTTAAGAGGGTGAAAAAAAGAAAAGAGCATGGAGAAAAAGAAGTGGAAGTTTTTGTTATGTTGCCAAGCTCATTCTTGTTGACAAAACAAAGGTGCAGTAGAGTATGCAGCTTAGCAGTGGGAGATTTCAACACTTCCCTCCCTTCAGTCATTACTAAAATAAGTCATCTTTCTGCATATACTGGAAAAAAAAGCTTCATTGTTGTTCCATTGCATGTTGTGTTATTACAGCTGTCATGACCCATTTTCAAGCCAGCGGGTTGCTCACAGCATGACTGTGCAGAGGCCTCTGTTGGATGGTGCAAAGCCAGAAATACCCTCCAAAATGGTATATTCTTTTCTTGCTGCAAGGAAACATTGGCACAAAAGGACCGAAAGAGAGATGCCCAATTGGTTTTGCTAAGCAGTCTCTTGGTTCCCTGCCTTTTCCTCACCAAGGATTAAATCCCCCTAGCGATTTTTGAAGTAATCTGTGGGAATTAATCATTTGAGGAAAGGGTTTGCTCTTTGATTTTTGTTTAGGCAGAGGAAATCAGCTGCAAATTCCTCTTCTCTGTTCCACCTTGTGGAAGGAGGAACTGTATGCTGAGGCAAAAAAATTTAGTTGTGCTTACATAGGGGATGAAGGCTGAGTGTGGGGAAAGCACCTCCATGTCCACTAACAAGCAGAAGGAGCTGATCCTCTGCACCTGGGCACTTCCCTACTTCACAGCTTCTCCATGCTGCCACCAGATCCCTACTGGCTCCCTGCCCCCATCTCAAGCCATCAAGGCCACCCATCCCACTTCTGTCAGCAAGCCAGCCAAGAAAGAGTGGGATTTCCCCAAGCTTCCATTGGAAATTGCTTGTTATCTTTTGTGCCAACTTGATAAAGCGTATGGTTCAAAAATATCTAGTACATAAACAGAGATCTTCAGGCATGTCACATTTTGAAATGAAGCTTAACACCTTCAGAAAGATAAATGGATCAACAGAAATTTCAGTGAAATGTTACAAATTTGACAGGCTGGCCCTACAAATTATTTTTGTCTTTTTAGCTGGAAGAATGACTCATTGACTGAATCTTGAGAACTACAAATATCTTTCTAGTTTAAAAAAAAGCTCTACCATTCTCCCCCATACCATTGATGACTGTAATTGTGGAGCCCCTTAGTAGGTGGCAAATTCACATGCCCCAAAAAAGTAAGAGAAAGACTAAGGATAAGGAAAAAGCCTCAGAAACAGCTTGCCAGGGGATGACTGCCATGGACTGTGGGCCTATGCTGTGCATATTTCAAATTCATCAATATTTTCTTTTACAGAGGCACCAGTGTGGGAGGACTGAAAGAAAGAGGAAATAAACAGGCTGTGTTAGTTTGCTTGGCTTCCTGGAAAGTGCTAAATTGCTCAAACGCTGCTGGGGCCTTAGCTGAACACACAGCTCAGGGGAACCAGCACTGCCTCTCTCTCTGAAGGTACAAAGCACCCCACTTATAAGGCAGCTGTATTAGGACTTTGTAGTCAGGTACAGCGGAATCCTTAGGTGCTTTTTATATTATATGCCATTTCTTTATTTGAAATTGAGGATTATTAGAGAATTACAGAGTTGGAAGGGACCTTTAAAGGCCACCTGGTCCCTGCACTGGACAGAATCATAGAATCACAAGGTTGGAAAGGACCTACAAGATCATCAAATCCACTCTTCTTCCCATTACCATTGCTACCACAAGCCACCAAACTGTATCTCATAGCTCCTCATCCAGACCTCTTGAACACTGCCAGGGACACAGAGTCCACCACCTCCCTGGGCAGGCCATTCCAGAGCCTGACCACTCTCTGAGAGAAAAAGTTTTTCGTTATGTCTAACCTAAACTTCCTCTGGTACAACTTGGGGCCATTTCCTTGGGTCCTGTTTATCACTGGGGAGAAGCCAAACCCCTACTCATCACAACCTCCCTTCAGGGAGTTGTAGAGTGCAATACGGTCTTCTCTGAGCCTCCTCTTCTCCAGAGGAAACAATTCCAGCTCCCTCAGCCACTCCTCATAAGACTTGTGCTCCAGACCCCTCACCAGGGGACACCCACAGCTCCATCAGGTGCACAGAGCCCCCTTTTAGATAAGGAAAAGCTACTCTCAAGTCTCCCTGAAGCTTGCAACTTCTAGTTGTGTGTTTTTAAGATGCAATTTTTCCCAGCTTCCCTCCCAAAACCATGAGAATTAACACCTATACTTTGTTAAAGATTGAATCATATGAAATCCACGACTTCTGTATGTGAGGTTTTATGAGTTATTTTGAGATTCACTGCTGTTATGAGCTTCAAAAGGACCACTCTGCATAATCACTCAAGCAGTTTTTACATCTGGGTTTAAGTTTGAGCCACCTGAACCACTGCAGGGGCAGGAGCCTAAAACAGCCAGCATCAGTGTTATGGGAAGCCGGGCTGGTGGCTGCAGTCTGTGCATGTGGCAGTCATAGCAAACACCTTTAGGTGAATCAGTCCTTGATTATGCAAAATGAGAAGATGAGTTATTTGGCAGGATCTCATCTGAAGCTCCCTGAAGAGGCTAAGCAAGAAAATCTTCTGAGAAAGGTCTGCACTATGCTCTACTTCTGCTGCTCATTGAAAGCAAACATTTTCTCTTTTTCCTACACCTCTCTTATCTGAAGTTCATTTTGATACCTGTAGAAGATAAAACCACATCCCACAAGAAGAGGTAGATAGAAGGTCTGTGGAACAAATAGATTTTCTTCCCTGATGATCCTGAAAGGAAACCTAGAAAGGTGATATATCTCTAAAGGAAGGATGCGATCCTACTGGGTGTATTCCTGTCAGTATTAAGATGCTTGGAGACTCAAACTGTTCCCAAAAGAAATCTCGTGTGTTTTCCTCCTGGACAGCAAGCAAGCAAGCAAAGTGACAGCCTATAAAACATGAGGTACTGTTCGTTTTCATTATGTTTTATTTCCCATTATGTCTTATCTGAGCAGAATCTGTGGGAGACTTCCTCACATGCCTACAATAGACCTAGCATTTTCTTCCTGCTTGTGCTTACTAACAGATAATGGGCCTGTGAAACAGATTATCAAAACTTTATTGCTCTGCTCTGAGGGCATCTACAAATCCCACAGCTACTCCAGTAGCTTACCTTGTGTTTCTCCCAGTTAATCTAAGCTGCATAGACATGCCACATCAATCAAACCATGCTTTTAAGCCAGATTGCTTCCTACCACAGCACAATAGTAATGTACCACCACTTCGATGGTCACTAAGCCTCCCTGCTAGGATGCAGAGGAGAGTACCAAAGCCTTTTAGTGTCTCTCTACCTGCAGCAGACATTTGGAGATTGGCTATGCACCAGGTCTTGCTGTCAGCTGAACTGGTGATGGGTTGTGATGCACAGACTGCTGTGTGGCCCTGGGCTCAGATACAATTGCAGGCTGCCAAGGAGAAGCTGGCAGTTTCTTCCAGAGGGTCAGGGTTTTCCCCAGATCTCACTCTATGGATAGAGTGAGAAGTGATGAGATAGCTTCACCTGGGAAGAGGTGAAGGCATCATCTATGAAAGATTCAACAGATAGTTCTTCACACTGTCATTCAAAATGACATGGAAGAAATTACTACTAAAATACTTCCAGAGGTTTTCCACTGAACACCAGCATTCCCATGGATGCTTTTGTGATGCAAACAGAAGTGGTGGTTACTGTATAACTGTAATATGAGAGGCAGTGGTGTTTCCATGAGCAGGTGTCTTAGTGGTGTTGTAAGAAAAGTTTAATAGAAGTCTTACAATCAACAGTAGACAGTCCCCTACTTTGAGTAAGGCGGTAAAAACATCTGGTTGCAAGTGTGGTAATTTCACTGGAAAGAAGAATCTGTGATCAACAGAAATCAAAGATGTTTTGATGAAGAATGTTGAGTTTGTGTCAGAAAGATAAATCTTGGCTTTCTGGATTGCCATCCAATTCAAGAGGGAAATGTCTATTAATCATGAAATTAGAGGAAAAAAAATCTTAGTAATCTGTATTTAATTCTCCCTGATGACAGACTCTTCTCTTTCCTGATGAGGATATGTCAACATCAACTTCTGCTGGAATGAGTTATTCAGAATGACCCACCACACGTGAGTGCTCTTACACACTAAGAGCTCTTCACATCTCCATACAGATCTGTTCCTGATCAGGCTCCCTGACAGCTGCTTGTCACCTACCACTGCTTCCCAGAACATCCACACAAGCAGTCAGCAATTGTTTGTGCTACCAATTTACCAGTGCTGGTGCAGGGAATTTCTACTGCTTCAGAGCAAGAGCTCTCCAAGACTGTTTCTCCAGTGACATGTGTACACACAGAACAATAGGACTCAGGGCACATTAATGCAGAGCTTCTGAAATGAAGATGGAAGTAACCTCTCTGCATCTAATCTCCTACAGCACTGCTTAAATCCTTCCTGAAATAACTTGTTCAAATGGCTCAATTATTGTGTCACTAGCATGATATGAAAATGATATGTTTTACATCATTTACTCTTTTTGTTAGATGATGGTCAGGCCATCTTGTTATTTTGACTTGCAAAGCTATCACTCACCCTTTAAACTTACCCTTCCCATCCCCTCCCCACCCTAAAAAGCATCCCTCAGATAATCATGAAAGCAAGAAAACATACACATATACTTTGTTAGCTTAATTTGTAATAACATTTCCTGCTGATTTCATTTTGTTAGTCTCTTTACAATTATTTGTCATCTGAACAATTGAAGTGATGCTCTATTTATACCTTTCCAGAAGTGTCTTCAGCTTTGAATGCTTAATATTTCATTCATGGCTATTTGTTCTTGCATTTAGTACATGTCCAGCTTGCCTGCCTCATAAGTTCCCAATGAGAATATTATAAAAGTCTAGAGACTATTTAAATCTTGAACTTACATTTGAATTTAAAAATAAGTTTATGAAAGATACACACTCTTAATATTCAGTTTCTCATGCCTCTGAACCAATGAGTTAGGAAGGCACTTAGTGTCTAATATATTGAAAAGAACATTTCCTCCACCTGATAAGGTTAGGGAGCATCTGTGTACATCCACATATGTTTATGTATTTGTTTGCCACCCCCTCCACCCCCCCACAAACACACTGCTGTCACAAGCATATCTATCTAGCCTTTTCCTGAGGATGGAACTAAAACTACTAAATCACCTATTATGAAACCAGATAGCCATAACAGTCCCTACTGACATCAGATTATGCACATGCACGCATTCTGCCCACAAAGAAGCAAAACTGCTACCAACACATTCTTAGAAATAACAGGCAAAATACTCATGGGTAAGCCAACAGTCACATACAGAAAGAAGAGTTAAACTCACCTGAGTGACAAAGCAGCTCTCTAACTATATAACACTTCATCTCAGGAAGCAGCCCAGAGCCAGGAGATACTCTCCCTTCAGTGGCTGGCCTTTATATGAGCCCAGGGGGGCTCCACTGGGGGTCCTCTCCTCCTGGTCACATGGGGAGCACAGGTGCAAACAGTTTGCCTGTGCTCCCTGGGCCAGCCACACCCCTTCACCAGGTGCTCAATCACCAGTTCAGGACATAACCTAACGGTTCCCCTACAATTGGAAAGCTAGAATTCCATTAATGGTGAAAAATGCCTTCACGTAAAAGTGATTTTATTTAAGAGACATTCTTTTACTACTTTTACTTGTTGTCATCCATATTTTAATGCTTTACAATCTATCTCCAAGCTTGCTTTCAAAACTCCTTGTTTCCAATCCTGATCTATCTTGTTCCAGCTACAGTGGAAGCTGATTACATCATAGCCTATCACCTTCAAAAAACCAGCTAACTCTGTCCTTGACTTTAAGAACATTTGACAGTGAAGAGATCTATCATTATAGTCCTCTCTTACTTTTTGGAATTAAATAGACCTAATTTCTATTGCCTTTCTCTATAGGTCATGTTTCCTCAACCTCTTATTATCCATGTTGCGTTCCTTTGGACTTTCTCCATTTTGTCTAAATGTCTGTTAATGTAGGTTGTCTAAAATTATACCCTACTACAAGACCTCATGAGGGCATTGAAATAATTGCATCCTAGGTCTTACAAATTCAGCAACAGGGGGAAGAAAAGGTTCAGTGAAGGTTATTTAGTACAGAGACACCACCTTCCCTGAGCTTCAAATTGGTGGTGACCAAGAGCCTATTTTGGAAATTGGTCTACATTTGTAACAGCAGCACGCTACTGAATCTTATTCATCTTGTGGCCTACAAAAATCCTCAGAGCCTTATCTGCAGCCTGGCTGCACAGCCAGCTCCTTCTCACTGCACTTTACTGAGTCTGCTTTTTTCTTTCTCCCTGGGACACTTTGCACGTATCTGTTCTGAATTTAATCTGATTAATTATCGTCTGGCTCCCTCCTGTATAAGCACCATCAACCAAAGACAGAGAAATGAGCTTCTTCTTCCCCTAGGGCAACTGTTTCCCTGTTGAACATTTGACATATCTTTCCAAACCTCAATTGTGTGCACAGCAAAGGTCCCAGAAAATAGAGCCTTTTTAACAGGATCAATAAGCGTGTTGTGTAATTAAGATGTGTAAAATGAAGATTTGCAGGTCTGTCCATCTGTTTTGACTTGTCTGGCTGGTACAAGTGTCCCACAACAAGCCTATGTTTAATGATGGGATGTGGTCTCTGTCCTGTCAGTGCTTGTATCCGTCTGTTTGGAGGGCACTGTGCCCACTATGTGTTGCTGAGGCACTTGGCACTGCTTTGGGCACAGAGAGGTTTGTGTAGGCAGACCACACAAGCTGGCTGGCTTGCATCTGTTCTGGATCTCCCCCCTGCTGTGTTCACTGGCTATGCCAGCACAGCTGCCACATGTCTGGTGTTTACCTCTTGTCTGTGAAAAGACAAGGAAAAGCAACAGGGAGCCAGGAGAGACTTGGAAAGAAAGACAGGAGCTTGTGGCTACTGGTTTCCTTAGGCTGGGCTACTGGGTGCTCCAGTGGGTGAGCTAAACCCAAAAGCACTCTCCATGAAAGCACCAGTGCTGTACCAGACTTGAAAGTAGGGCTGGCTGTGGAGAGAGGTGACAGCAGCACCTGCAGAGCTGTCATCCCTCAAGAATGAGACCCACATGGTCCTGTTGGCCTAATAACTGGAAAGTGCATCACAAGAGCACAAGAGCCTTTTTCCTGATCCAACCTCAGCTCTAAGCTAATTATGGATTTGATTTTGTGCTCTGAGATCCCAGTAACATGTTCCTGGAAATGCAAGATTGACCAAAAGAGATCAGCAAAAAGAGCCCTCAACCTGATATCTTTTCTCTGTCCTGTTGCTCACACATGAATAAGATCAGTAAACTCTGGATACTGTTGGCCAAAATATCTTATCTTTCAGTGGTTGGCAGCACAGGCGCTCCATGATCCAGGAGTGTTATTGTCATATTTCATAGCTTTCAAGGATTCCTATGCACAGATGTTTATGTTTACATTTCAATCTGTGTCAATCTGAGCATCCATTCCAATGAGGAGGAGTTCTACCACTGAAGTAGCTCATGCCTGAAGAATGATTGCAATACACCTATATTCAAAACAGCATCAAAAATACCTTTGTTAGCTTTGTGAAGCAAAGCTGTTTCCTTCACTCATCCCTCAATAGACACTAAATCAGTGATCAGGCCCAGGCTAGGAAAAATGCGAGTTCAATTCCAGGCAGGCTAAGAGAGACTAAAGAATAAAGTCTTGTGATTCTTGGACGGTAATTCAATCCTTTTGTTGGAAAGGCTAGAGCTTTTCTCACTGCTTTTTCCAGAAAGCTGAAAAGGGTGCTTTTCTTCTGCAGTCATCGTATGAGTCTAACCGATATTATCGGCAACCCACTTAGCTGAAGGAATCTCTCCCTGTGCCATGATTAAAATAATAACTACAATGATTGATTATTTGTACTGCAATGCTACCTTAGAGCCCCAGCTGTGCACCCAGTGAGATGAGAACTGTACAATCACAGAATAATAAGCCAAAGAACTCTTTTAAAAGTATGTAATCACTACTGGTTTTGTTCCAGAAACACTTCAGGTTTCCTTCTGCAGCTACAGAGCTGTTCTCTTGAAGGTTTCACATGCTTGTATTAAGAGCTAGTCCTTGTTCTCGCACACTACCTTTATAAGAATTGAGGTATTTGCAGGAGGTTGTAAAGCCTTGTGCCAAAATCTGACATTGACACCTGTTTTGGCTTATTGATATTGATATGCTAATTGATATTGCTATGTCCACTTGTGCAAGGAGAAACTAGAAACTGCTTTCAGTAGAAAAATTAATTTAGGGATGAGGAAAAAAAAATGACTTTGTTATAGGCCTTGTGTATTATTTCTAGGCTGGAGGGGATGGAATATATGCATTAAAAAATGAGAGATTTTTGACAGCCTAGTTACTATATTTCTCCACATACACTGAATGAGTTAAAGGTCTCTCTGACAGAAGGCCAGGATGGCAAGTGAGATGAGTCAGGCATCTGGCATAGCTACATCATAAAAATTAGTCTTGGCCTCAAAGCTTAGTTAACACCTGAAAACTTTAATGTGATAAAGATGGTACCATTTGAAAAAGAGACAAGAATGGGAAATGAATTTGAATTTACTAAAGGGCTTTTACCTTTGTCTATTTTTAAATGGCCTAATTTGAATGACAGCTGAGCCATGAAGCTCAGTCTGTGCTTACATAGGAACTTCTACATACATCACAGCTGTTCATTTCGTATTTGTTTAAGGTAGAAATTCATTTAGGTTGTTTGTTTAAGGTAGAAAATACTGATCTCGGAGTTAGCTAATAAAAAAATCTGAGCAATCTTCAATAATTTGAGGATTAGAGTAAAGGAGCAGATAAAATGAAGATGCAAAGGACAGCATTCTGAAAAAGTCTCAGTGTAGAGGTTGCAAAAGATAGCATTATCTGAATGGCAAAAAAAAAACCCTTCTTTGTGCATGACTGCACAATTCAGTGCTGCTGGATCTGTACTCTCCTGTGAATGACCATCTTTAGAAAACTCCTTCAAGCTCATTCTGGCTAGTCAGATCACAGCTTCTTCACTTAGACATGTATTTTGTGCTTCATTTGCCCCCCTCTTTGGTTTTCTCCTTCTCCATGTATTTTTATTTTATTTTATTTTTTTTGTCAAGTCCTCTTGATTTAACAAAAACTGTGCATTGATTCAAGATTGACAAAGAAATTTTTAGAAGAACTAAACCCAGCAAGCAGCCAACACGGGTAGCTCCAAAAACTGCCTGAACAAAAGAGAGGTATTTTGAGCTTGTGTGTTTGTTTTTATAAATTAGGGTAAATGTTTTCCATTAAAGTTTCCAAATAGGAATCCAGAAAACAAGGAGAGATAATAATAGTAAAATAAATAAATAAATAAATGCAATTACATTCTGTATTTCTTGGAATAGAAGCAATTTCAGTTATTGTAGTGATTAAATTCCCTCCTGAGGTGCACACAGAAATGCCAGAGATTTAGCCAAGGACAGTGCCAAAAAAACCTATTAAGACACAATGTACGTCTTCACCTTTTTTCCCAGTCCTTCCAAGGTTACTGTCAATGGTTTAGCAAGAGATGTCTATGGGGGAAAAGTGAGGGCTAGGGCAGGCAAGGGCACTGGGTTCCTTTTTACTGTAAAATCTGGTTGTTCAATTCTTTGAAAACTGTTCATTTCAAAGAAGGATCTGTCTTTCTTGGATTAGCTGTCATTTACAAGTGTCTCCCATTTCACTTCTATGAATAATTCGTCATCTGCAGATGGAGCCCAAGCCATCCATCACAGATATCAAGCTATTGAAAGCCAGATGCTGGTCCAACAGCTACAAGTCTACATGCTCCAACTGGAGAGGCATTAAATGCCTGGTAAGAATATGATGAATATGAAATCTTCACTTCAAAAATATTCTGTAACAGGGATTTCAAATTTATTCCTTTCTCTCATAAATTCATTTGATGAATGTATTCATGGAAAGCTGGAGATAAAATGTAGAAGCAGATAAAGAGATTTGTGCTCAAGTCTCTGGATGCCAAAAATCTAGATAAAGTTCCCATAATCTTACTGTATCCCATTAAGTAAACAAGTAAAACTATTTTGTGCCTCAGAAATTTCCACTTTGAAGGCAAAGTCATAATAAGGAATGGATATTTGGATGAACACTTCTTTGTTGTTTCTGTGTTTCTTATTTTGTAAGTAAACCCAGCCAGGTGAGGAACTTTCCGTCAATATAAACATTCCAATTAGATTTTTAAGGGAAAAAAAGCAAAAACCAACCAACCAAATAATAAAAATTCAGAATGAAAATGTGGTAAAGAAATAGATGTCCACTTGTAAGTATACTGAGAAAGGTTAGGTACTCCAAGAAGATGAATCACAGAATTTGTTAGTGTCCTAAAATTTTGGCCTAAAATATTATGCTAAGGACATTCTGATTCTCTGTGACAACTCAGCATTGAGTGACAGAAGCTTTTCCATCTCTCACAACCATTCTAAATGAATGGTCAAAAAGTGTGGAAGCCTTTGCTCTCCAGAAGCTCCCCTACATCCAGTAGAACTATCAGGCTTGAAATGTTCCCTGGTTTACTAGATGTACTTCTTCCCACCCATGTTCTTCCTATAGCCCAATTTTGTTGTTATAGTTCTACTTCTCAGCCTGCCAAAAGAAGGACTCTGGAAAGGTAAAAATGAATCAAGAATGTCTTGTGGACAAGAGGATAGTATAGTCGAAGGTGGCATATGTATGTCAATGTATTTATTCCATGCCAGAGTAGGTAAAATAATACTAAAAGGTTTTTTTCTAACTGGATTCTACTCAAGATTTATGGGCTTTCACTGACACAATAAGCAAAATGCCATTGTAGCACCGATTCCCTGTTTGATTAGACTGTACTGCTCTAAAGCTTAGCTGAAAGCACAAAGGGGCATTGGCTAATGGCAGTGCTCTGATAAGGCTGAAAAGTAGGAATTTCCTGATCCAGTCCCTGCTCATATCCCTTCCCCTGAAAACCAATTATTAATTGGGATGCAGAGTCTCAGCCCTGCTTGCCTTTCTGACATTTTGCATAAAGGTCAGTCAGCCTTCAAGGGTCAACTCCCACGGTCAAGCCAGAGACCTGGGACCTCTCTTCTACATGTTTTTACTCCATTATAAAGTGTCATAAAAAATGTTTGATTTTGAGATTGGTACAACTCCTCAGCAATAACCTGGACATTTCACCCCTGCTGCATTTTGCCTGTACCAAATTCTGAACAAAGAGGTGAGATACAGTGGATTTACATGGGAATCTAAGAGAAAGGGGAGGAGTATATGTGAAGTACAGACCTAACCTATGGAAAACCTCAGGAGCAGGGCTATATGGAGAAGTGTTTGGGGTATGCCAGACCAAGTGACAAAAACAGCAGATGGAGCAAGTAGATGGAGATTTGAATCCCACATCTTACTCTCTGTGGCTTTTGGCAAACCACATTGTTGAACTAAGCTGGAGTTGCCAGAATATATCAGTCATTCTGCATGAGTTTGGTGGGCTCTGTCTCACTCAAATTAGCCACTGCTTTTGCTGTGCAGACCCCGAAGTCTTACCTGAGTACTGTTTCAGAAAGCACAGCACAGCCCTTGCTAGAACCAGAGTGAGTGCATAGGTGTAGAGATGTTACAGAAAAACAGGAGGATGTAGTCCAGAGGTGGTGCTCTAGAACTGTCATGAAAGATCTAATCTCCATGTTTCCTTTTCTATTATTACTATTATTCTCCCTGGATAGACTAGTGACAGGGTAAATTAAAAAGAATGGGGTGTTTGAAAAACAGAACCATTAACAAAATTAAACTTTGCTTGCTTAAAATACTGTGTAACAACTGTGAAAGCTTCCACCACCCTTGTTTACATCCAGCATAGATTTATTGGCAGCTCTCTTCTCATTATTGAAGCTGTATTCAATTTTACCAACAACAATGTATTGTGATTGGAGTGAATTGAATTTTCTTTTCCATTCAAAAATTATTAGATGCATAATGTAGAACTGAATAATAAGGAGCCATCCATAAATATTTTGCCTATGGTTACACAGGATCATGTACCTTCATGACTGCTATATACAGAAAATATCATTATAGGGACTCAATAGGGTTGAACCAAATGGTCACTTCTGCTTAATTATGTTAGGTATTATACTGACATTATAACCTTGGAATAAAACTCGTACTCAGTTCCTAAATGCAGCCTCCTGAGGAGAAAAACTTCAATCAAACTCATAAAATCAATTAAGATTAGGTTATGAGCAACTTGACTTAATTTTCCTATCCTACATTTTTACACATGTTATAGACCCACTTTAAAGTGAAAGCCTTCCAAGTTTGGTGGTTAAATCTGCAAGCAGGAAGCAGGGGTAATCTGAACCCTGTCAAAAACAGTGGGACCTGTTTATTTGCCTTCAAAATAAATTCCAACTGTTTCTTGGAGAAGGGTCCAGTTTCCAGAAAGGAATGGCGTTTCTCAGGGTCAAGCAAACGTGTCCAACATTGCAGTCTTAAGCCTCATGTTACTTTCCATCTCAGTAACAAAAATGCACAAATAAACTTATAAGAGGTATTAGAACTGGGTAAGGGAAAGGAAAGAAAAAGAACAAGATTCCAAGTCTTGAGACCTCAGAATTTCCATCTGCACACATACCATCATAGTATTACTTCTCCTTTCACTATCTGCTGCTGTCAAACTTATGAGAGATAAAACAGCAATGAAGTCAGAGAAACCTGGAAGGGAAATGAGGTTGCTCACTTTATTACTCTTGATTAAAAGATAATTATTCTCCTAACATTTACTTTCCTTTCATTTATTTGAGAGTGATTACATACAAATAATAGTTAAAAACATCAGGTTTTTAATAATCATTTTATTTACTGCTATAGTTTCTTCTGTAGCATCTCTACAGCCTGAAATACACTCCTGACACAAAATCAAACAAACAGCCTGGTCTTTTTCTCTCTTTCAAGTACACTCTCCAAATGATCATAAGGTCCTTTACAGGTCTTAAAGGTCCCTTCCAACTCAAACCATTCTATGATTCTAAGGGAAATGAGCAACAATATGTAGGAGTTCCTTATATATAGTGTTGGTTGTCCAAACTGTACCCGTATTCCCAGATGGAGAAGCCTAAAGAACCATTCCAATTTCTTGTTCTCTCAAGGGTGAGCCATTTTACTTAACCAATCTATTGATCCACTGTCTCCTGTATTTGCTTCCCACAGTCACACCTAAAGCCCAGAAGATCTTCCTGGTGGGGCTGTCCTATAGCACTCAGCCCTTGAGGCAGAGTGTTGAACTGTGTAGGAGCATTCATTCAACAATGGTGGCTGATATAAAAGAAAAGGAGCTTCAGCCTTCCAAATTACAACTTCCCTTAAGCAACACCACAGGTAGCATGGTGAAATCATCACTTGGCTGTTCACTGCTGAATGTTCTGTAAACATTTTTTTTTTCCATTCAATTCTAATGTGAATATTATTGGAAATCCCACACCAAAAAGCACAGACTTTTACTTTCAGCTCCACATGGTAGTTTCTGCCCTGCTTTAAAATCCACGACTGGAACAAAACGTAAGCATCTCTTCCAAAAGGGGATGGATTATCTGTCTTCATATTTCATTCACTGAACTCAGTATTGTTGCATCCTTGTTTTTTCTTTTATGGATAATTGTCATTCCTGTTGATTCCTTTGGCATCTGAGAGCTGATCCAGACTAAGCTGGTCAATAACAGAACGGTCATACTTTTTGAGAAGTACTGTATTTCCAGAAAAAGTTTTCTGGATATCCAGCAGTAGAGATTTGCTCTATTTCTTTCAAAAAAGATCTAGCACTGCTGGGAGATACAACAGCAAACAGCATAATCTCAAAGTGAGCATTACCTTCTCATGAAGAAATGTAACCAGCCTTCTTTTTCTGTGATTAGAGCATGGTTATGTTTCTTTACTGGGAAAAAATTTCCTCTGTGGATTTCCACACGAATGCGTGTTTGGGCAACTTCACAAAATATGCAAACATAAATAAAAAAACTCTTCCTTTAAGTAGAAACACAAAGTTGGAGAGTGTGAGAGCAGAAAGCACACAACTTGCTGCCTTCTTGGTAAGTGTTTACAAAAGCAACACAAACTGCTGTTCTCAGTAAACCAGTAGGTCTCTGAGGACTTACAAGCAGTAGATTTGTTAAAATCAGAATTGCCAATTTTGCAGTTGCTTTTTGAATATCACCACATTTTTAAACAAACTTTATTAGAATTCAGATCCAGTTATGGAGCTGTACAGGGCTTCCTTAACAAGCATACTCTGGCTGGAGGCAATAAATCTGTCTTTGTCACTAATGATGTTTGCATTATTTTAACATTGTTGATACTGTGGGTTCAAACGTGGGACTGCAAGCAATCATCTTTCCACCATAACCCACCTGCTCTGCATCCTGAATAGAAAAGTCCTTTCCTGTGGGGATGTCAGAACTACAGTGAGGTACACCAGGGAAACTTTCCAGGGAGAATTCAGTCATGTAGTCTAGTATTTGGAAAAGCCCACTGAACTCCAGTGACTCTTACCTATATTCCATGTGGGGGAAAAAAGTCCTCTGACAACATTTTTTTAGAGATCTGCATTTTTGTGGTGAACGTGGTACCCAGTCAGGTGGCGTTGTGTTGAGATCAACCAATAGACATGTACTGACTGACTAAAGTCACTCTCATAATTCTGAACATGAAAGAATCCTGAGCTTGGACCCGGTCCAAACAACTTGAAATGTATTTCCCAGGTTCAGTTCAACTGAACCCCTTAAACACATCCTTTAAATTCATTTCTTTCATGGGATTTAAGTCTTTGTCTATGGCTCCAGCTCACAATTCTTTATATCCTGAGCATGAGCACTAAAAAGATCTCTTTTCTTCCAAATGGCTTTGCTGATAGCCTCTGAGATGAGAGTCCACTTGTTCTCTGTGGAGGACTTTAGGTTTGCAGAGGGCCAGGTATCCTCTGGAAGACACTAACTGGGTGGAGTAAAGCAAAGATAACTCCTTCCTTACACTTCAGTTTCTCTATATGGGGACCTTCTTTGCAGAAAAGCTTAGCCTTTCTGATAGATATTTTTACTGTGGTAAAGAGACAGAGTTGTTAAACTCAGTACACAAGAAGGCTTCTGTGAAATTTTAGAGAAAAGTCTAGAAAATAACTGAGACCTTTTTGAACCTGAATTCTGAGAGGAACAATAGTATCAGCAATGGGCGGCACTTCAACTGGTTCAACAAATAGATATAGCATGTATGAAGAGCATATTATCCCCTGAAATAGTTTGGGCATGCTCAGGCATTGGCATATGTACTTCAGGCAGTTTAAAATCTTGACAAAGATGCTCAGTGAGCACAGGTGGGATAGGATGGCAGCAGCCCATGTGGCCAAGCAGATGCAGTGCAGACCTCTGCCTGCAATGCTAATCGCATCAAGCACTTTCAGTTCAAATATTTTGTATTCTGCTATTTCACTATTTTGTATGGATGGCATTTAATTTGATGTACTGTAAAGCTCAGATAATTGCTATTTGTTGTGGAGGAGATGAATTTTGTTTATCTGTGGTCTCCTCTTTCTCTGTAACACTTTTTGGGCATTTCTTTACTCTGTTCTGTCAGCAGTAGGTTTTGTCAACTAGTACTCAAGAAAATGATATTTTTAACACAGTTTATTTGTGCTAACTATTGTAGTAGGCACCTACAATGATATTATTGAACCTGCTGTGGTTTCTGAGTTAATATCTTGAAAATATGACATAAAAATTAATACTGTCTTAGGACCCTTACTCCATAGCAGCACTCTGTCTCCCCTCCTCAGAGCAGAGGGTTGGGAAGCAGTGCGTGCAGGGAGATTGTAGAGATATAACAGAGCTACCTTACTCAGTTCCTCTTTCTCTGAAAAGCACAGGAAGGCATGACAGACCAGTAAGGGAGGGAGGCAATATTTTAAAATGAAGTTTTTTTATAGGTATTTAGAGCAAATTTGATAATGGTTGGTGTTATGTGCTATATCTCTTCCTTCTGCCTTGTGTTGCCACATACGCTCTTCCAAAACACTGAGTAGCCATAACCTTCTCTTATGGTCGTGGAAGGAACCGTGCCTGCATCTCCCTTTAAAAGACTGTTTTTCCTTATATCAAAGTTTCTTCTGCTTTTGAAATCAATATGTTATGCAGAGATTACATTTTATACAGGATTTTAAAATTAAATATGAAATTTCACTACAAGTCTTAGTCATCAGCAGTTTTCAATCACTGACTATTTCTCCATGGATTTTCAAGCTGAACATCTAATACTGAGGGGAAAAACCATCACCCATGACATTTTTCTCATGGAGGACAATGATGCTTATGAAATTTCTAACCTTTCAGTTGTCAGTGTAACTGCATTCGTGTGGAGAGTTTTGTTACTGATTTCATAAGCCTTACTTGAAATCAACTTATGAACAGTGTATATTCACAACCATGCTTCTTGATGAATAGAGATTTCTTCTGTAACTTCAAAAGCAAACTGAAGAACTCAAGTACATCCATCTTTTCACTTGAAGAAATTCTTTGCTGGCATTTCATACTACTTAAATATTTTTTAATACCATGTTTTCAGATCTCGTACAGCTACCTGCAATGTATTGGAAAAAGGGAAGAATTTCATCAGTGGGTGGACATTTCCACCTGAGAGCTGTGCTGATTTTAGTGACAGAGGTTAGATGAAGTTAAATCGCAGTGTCTGCCACGTATCATCTCAAACTGGTGAGGACTGCTGCAACACACCTGTGGGGTCCCACCACCTAGATGAGTCATGGCATCACGAAACAGGAGCACTGTCCAATTTAGCTGTTACCTTATTGGTGGCTTCCCTCAGTCCACTGGCTTGGAAACAACTTAGAGCTAAAAGGCACGATGAGACAGAAACGATATTTCATTATATCTGAAAACCAAAAGAACATTATTTTGTGTTCAGTATGTTGTTTCCCAGACAGATGCTCTGCTTTGTTTTCTCATACTCTCAAAACAGGACTGTTGCAGCTGTGCCAAAATTTAAAGATGAAGCCTGCCTAGGGGCTTTATCCATCATGATTTATTCCATCATATAGTTTCCTCCCAGTGAAAAAAAAATATGTTGATTCATTACTCTTTTCATTAAATGCACACGATTTTTAAAGTAATAAACATTTGATCTCTGTAGTTGGCATGGGAGCTTCCAGAGTCCAACTGTAACCTTGTTTTCATATTTTTCTTCTGTAGAAAGTAGAGGGATTTTTTCTCATTTAAGATGGAAAGATTAACTTATTTTTGAAGCAAGTAGTAAGCACTTGTACTAACACCTCAGAGAGGACAGAATGACTGCAGTCATAAGCAAGGGTTGTATGGCTGCTCCTTCTGCCACTGCTGTTCCAAATGATAAACACTGGTAAGAGTGAATCTAATTCTCTTGTTTATGTGAGCCATTAAAAACTGTTACCTTTTTTTCTCCCCAGTCCTATTCCTTAACAAAGCCGAATTGGAATGTGTAGATTCACAGGGGCTTCCTGTAGTAGGTGCTCTCCCAAACTGAACCTAAGTCTCCTATTTTCAATATGGGTGTCCATGCTGTGCTAGTCTACAATAAGAGAACCGCTGTTAAGTCCCTTTGGTTACTACTGCTGTTAGATGTAATGTTCAGTAACTGATCAGTAGCTTCAGACTTCACGTATGAGATTTAACCACTGCCAACCTCACAGGCAGTTAATATCCGGCAAATATTGACTGCTGGAAAAATTACGCATGCCTCATCTGGGGATTTCAAAAGTTGCCACTGTTGATGAAATAGTAGCATCCCATTGTGGAC
Organism: Gallus gallus; assembly: GCF_016699485.2. Taxonomy (NCBI): domain Eukaryota; kingdom Metazoa; phylum Chordata; class Aves; order Galliformes; family Phasianidae; genus Gallus; species Gallus gallus. The sequence goes on along the minus strand of NC_052537.1, from coordinate 25,539,585 downwards.
AGTGGAGTTGCATGAATTTACATTGAATCTCTGACATAATATCTTGAATCTGGAATTGGGAGTAAAGGTTTTTGACTTCCAGGAGATGTGTAGGGATTATTCAGGATGTTGTCATGCTCATATATCCATTCTTAGTTTACTGCCATGACACAGGTATAAGAGGACTGCACACATCCCTGTTCCCTTTCATCACTGTAACTTCCTCTCCTGTAGTGACTTGAACAGCAGGCAAAGATGAGTTTGTGCACTACGCTGGATTGCAAAGTACTGTGTCGGATACACAACCACTTGTGAGCTGGTAAGTAGCTGAAGGCTTTCGACATGTCAAAATTAGTTTTCTCTCCTAGTTTGTAACAGCCATTGACGTTTTGGGGAACAAACTCAAGACTTTCCTCTTTCTAAACTAGGCTGAGATCCACCACAAAATTTTTAATCTTCTTGTATACTCCAGCCACAAAATGAGGAGTGCAGTGACCTGAGTGAGCAGAGCTCTGTTGATGACCTCCACAGAAAGTAGGAAAGGGGTAATATTAATTAATTAATGTTTAATTGATTGATTTTTGTTCTAGTTATAAAAGCTGTTTTGTCTGAGCAGATGTGGCAGTTGTAGGGAAATGGTTCTCAGCAGACTGGGGTCTGCCAGGTTCACAGAGTGGGTTGGACATCTGCTTGCACGTGTTGCCCTAAAGAAATATGTGGTCTCTCCCACCTGTTATGTCTTTTTTTACTATAAATGTAACAATATTACTGAAGAATAGATTGAGCATTTGAAAGAACTCCACAGCGGGGAGGGGAGAGGGAAAGAGTGGGAACAAAAATCATGGTGTTGACTACTGTTTTGAGTCTGTAACAATGAATTAAATTGAGCTTAATTGAATTTCCTTATGCTCAAATTATGGAACTGTAATTCTGCCATCTATGATGTAAAAATGTGAAGAATTCATGTTGCATTTGTAAGCATTTCCAACTGTTATTTTTAATCAAAGGTCCACCCAAGCTTAATGTTCCATGTGGCTGTTGTGGCTAAAACATACAAATTTCAAGTGATTTGTGGGCAAGGTGGTAGTGCAATAAACTTTGTTGTCTGTGAGATCCTCTTCATTGTTGCAATCTCTCCATGGACCAAATATTCAATATTTAAATGTGACTCAAGTCAGTGAACTTGGGATCAGCACCCTAGACTTGTCAGTTCAGCAGAGTGAATGAGAAACAGTTTTTGATTGGTAGTGACCTAAACTGTCACCTCGTGATATGGCTGTACATCCTCTTCCTGGCCACATGAAGGGGTGCATCCACCACTATGCAAAGAATATGTCCTTGTCCTGTGACTCACTTGCATGAAGACAGGTTAATTGAAATTTCATCCTTTACAGATAGCGTAACAGTATTATTTTTCTGAACGAAGTAGTGAGGCATCCAGCAAGATCAGACTTGACTCAAGCAGAAAGAAAATCCCCTAAAAAAAACTCTCAGAAAGCAAATCCTTTCTTGCTGGTTTCTTTGAACTGCATAAACTATATTCCTCCTTCCCATTTTAGGCCAGAGAGTGTCAAAGGCTCAGGGATGTGATCTCCCTCTCTGTTGCAATGACTAAATATGTCCCAAATACAGCTATAAGGCTCCATGTGTCTCATCTGTGACAGTACACCTCTAATTGAAATTACTGACAGACCAGATGACAAATCAAGCTTCCAAGAGGCTGACTGACCAAAGTCCATTAATCCCAAACAACTTTTGATTAATATTGAAGGGCTTTTCAGAGTGGCACTGGGTACTCTCTAGATGTGTCAAATGTAAAAATGGTTTTTCCCTTCGGAACTTGAAAGAAATAATCAGCTACTTTTATGCAAAGGAAGAAGACTGCAACTGTAGTTGACTGCTTTACACCACTTAACATGATTCATCACGCCAATACATTTTGCATGCTTTGATGTGAAACCTATTTGTAGGGTTCTTTATGGGCTTCAAATGTTAGTATTAGTACAGGGACTTGTGATGGAAATACTGCTTGAATTTCTCCAGATGTTTAGGTTTGACAACACAAAAGAATGTTGTTCATACAACTGTAAAAATAAAAAAAAAAATAAAAAAGAAAGAAATGTGCACACTCCCATCTCAACACATATCACTTTGATATAATACTTACAGTATTTATCCAGGGATTTATTTTTCTCTTAACAGATAGAGTTATATTAAAAAAAAAAAAAAAAACATTTGTGTATTTTCATTTAGTTTCTCAAAAATAAGTTGAAATTGTTTTAGAGAGTTCAGCCTGTAATCACTTCATCATTGTTTAATGAGGCAGTAAGATTTGAGCTGATAGCTTTCTAATATAACTAGAAAGGAGGTTGCAACAATTGCCTAATCCGAAGGCCAACCATCAAACAGCATGAAAAGGTTTTCATGACAACTAAGCTTGTCTCTCCAAACAAATTCAGGAAACTGACCCAGAGCTCAGTTTCCAGGCATCGCCTGTCTGCTCTTGTGTCCCTGGCTGGAGCTCACAGCACTGGCTGGAGCCAAGCCCTGTCTTCTGCCAAAATATCCAGGCTGAGCCTGGCCAAGCTTCCTGGGATACCACGATATGAAGGACATTACAAAGTTCCCCAGGATGTCTCTAATCTCTGTCCTTTTGTCAGCAGGATAAATACAGCTGGGCTAATGAGAGCCTTTTGCTAAAGCCTGTCAAAACACTTCTGTCTAGAAGACATAACAGTAATATTACAGGTGGTCTTGCTGTGCTTAACTGTTTGGACATTAAAATTTTGAAGCTTCTCCAGGTCACAGGGAGAGGCAGGAAGAGACAGTGGTCTTGATTCCCAGTGCAGGGAGCTTCTTTTATCCCATGTTCTGGTATATATACAAAAATGCTGAATTAATATCTTTGATACTGTCTAATGCATTCTTAGTGAGAAATCTCACTGTGTGGCACTGAAGAAAATTCAGCTGGTTTGTTTACTTACCCTAAGAGCTGAATATGCTGTAATAGCCAGTAGTGTATCAAAATGTCAAATTTACATTCCAGCTCTTTGAAATTATGTTTCCAAAAAAATAAGGCAATTTCTTAATAAAATAATAATAATAATAATAAAAGTTTTGTATTACAATCTGTCATTACAGAGCAGCCAAAAGTCCTAGGTGTGAAATACTTCCTTCTCTAAGACATAAAAGCATTGCAGACTATTAATTACACTGTGATTAGCTGAGATAGCTTAACTGTAAATCATTGTTGCTTAAATATAGGCTACAAAGAATTAATTCACAGACTGCCACTTCAGGAAAATGAAATCAAACAACAGAAATGATATCAAAGCTGAAGTGTCTATGAAATTCTGGGAGCAGCCAGGAGATAGGTGAATTAGCACTGTATACCTACAGGCTCAACTCTTACACACAGTTGTGATGGGTGACATCAAGGGAAAAGTCCATCTGACTTTCCTGCCAACCACCTGATACCAGAAAATAATTGCAAAGCAATGCAGACTTCACATCAAAAGATGGCCACAGTCACCAAGCCAGCTCTCTGCTTGATATGAAAGGGCATGTTTGGGGCTATAATAAGGTGTAAGGAAAGCTAAAAGGTATTTTCTCCAGCCTAGCTTAAAGCTTGCGTCTGTATCGAAACAAACAGGCTTGGGCTGAATTCAGAGATGTTAAGACTTACAAGCAGAAATAAACCACACTTACTGTTTCCAACCAAAAAACTCCAAGTTTCTTCAAGAAATGTATTTAAATGCACACATGATTGATATTAGTATATCAACACTAAAGTGCTGTGAGAACTTATAATGGGAATCTCAGCCTTGTGGGTGAGATGTCTGCAGATATAATCTTTCAAATAGGAGAAAAATAGAGAGTGCTGCAAACTTGATATCTAAAGTGAAATACGTTTAGTAGCCTTTGTAACTTATCAAACATGGAAATGTATCCACACTGCAGGAAATTCATTGCTCTAGTACAAACACAGCCAGCATCTGACAATAATCCTATTAAAGTAAGAATCTCTGTTCATGCTGCTATCATTCATACCATACTGAAATTCCATTTAGCAAGATTAAAAGTGAAATAACTGCCATTTACTTTTTCTTCTTTTTTCATCTCCCTTCAGTGTGTTAAGAAGAGACATTGCTTTTCCCTTTTAAGGTCACCAGAGACATCTGGGATCTATCTTCTGGCAAGTCCTATTCTCTACACTCTCTCACAAGATGATTTTGTCTTTAGCACTCATACTATGTCTGTAACACGTACCCCTAAGAAACCTCCTCTGACATCTTAAGAAATTAGGATGGACTGCACTGCTAGGACCTAATCCAGATTTCCTTCCTACAGCACAAGTATTTTTCAAGCCAGTGGATCAAGAACATACGGTTCTACTCCAGACTAACACAGCTGCCCACTGCAAGTTGGACAAGATATAGTCAGGTCTATACGAGAGTTCTTCTTTGCATTTATATCAAAGCAATGCACTGTTGCTTCCAGCTTGAAGACATGGCCAAACTGGGATAAACAGAAGGTAGTCACACATCCACGACTATGCAACACCACATAATTCGGCAGTTTTGCCGGAAATGGCCTCCTTAAGTGCCCTGGAGGAACTGGCTACTTGCGGCCTCAGGGATCCTAGCATCAATAAACATGGAATTTCCTTATTAACATCTCAGTGTCTCTGATGCCAGTTCACAAGAGGCATCAAGAGTGAGGTTCATAAAACAGACGCCTCTCTCTGAGTCACCCTCAACATCACTGAAAGTCAGAGGAGAGAAACAGGCACTTCTAAGATGTGTTTAATTCAAGCACTACCAATTGTAACCTGTTTTTCCTTCAGTAATTAGGATGGGAGCCTAAGGTAACTAACTCAGATGCAGGCATCCAGAGTTATACAGGATAAATTCCAACAAAAAGAATGAGATCTTTGATAGCAGTGCCTCCTCAGGGTGCAGGAAGCTTTCATCTGACATGAGCATACAGACAAAATGGAGTGTCTTATCCCTGGCTTTGCAGTCTCTCCCACTCCCTTATGCTGGGAAGAAGTGTTGATGTGGCCATGTGGCCAACATCACACAAAATGCTGTGGCTGACAACAAATGAATTTCAAGGCTTCATGTGCTGGTAAATCTACCATATCCTTAGTCACCTTGTTCAGTGATTCCTTCCACTGTTGCAGGAAGGGTCATGATTTTTGTTGTTGTTGAAATCCATCTCACTGATTCCTAATCAGCCTTTGCTTGCTAGTTTATGGCAGTATCTAGTATCAGCAGTTTCCCTTTAAAAATAAAAAAATAAAAAAATCAAACCCAACACTGTCATGGTCAGGCACTGGCTGTAAATGTACTGAACAAGAACAATAGTCAATGCCACTTTAGCATCTGATCTGTAATGGGTCTACTCTGATTTCCAATTGAACATAAACTTTGCTTAGGGTTAGAGATGTGAAAGAGTCTGTCCATAAAATACTGCATTTCACCCCATGTGCATTTAAGTAGCTGTCACTCCATAAATCCTTCTCTAACTGATGCTGGAGAATATTTATTCCCCACATCCTTAAGGCACAGGCTTTGTGTATGGTGTTTTTTTCTTTTTAAAGTATCATTATTTCATTAAATGGAAAGTAATTGCAATTATTCATGAGGTATCATGACTTGCAAATGAGGACTGCAAAGTCCATCTAAAAAGAAGTTTTGTGTAAATACACAGATCATGAAGGCTACTGAAACTTACCCTGTATTAGTCAGCTTTGACCTTTTTTTTCAGCAAAAGTCCATTAACAGCCTGAGCCTTGATAAACAATCCCTGTCTCCGCCACCCGAAGATAAAAGGAGTGTTGTGCTGCACTCAGTGGGGTTACCAGTGCTGCAGAGTACCTGAGCTCATGCCAAAGTGAATGTCTTGCTCATTACATGACGGCAGGATTTCTAGGTCTTCAGACACTTCAAAGCCCTGAGGCCTGGATACTTACAGAGTCATAGAATCACTAAGGTTGGAAAAGACTACTAAGATTATCTAGTCCAACTGCCAACCTATCACTACCATGCTCACAAAAACAAGTCCCTCAGTGCCACATCTCCAAATCTCTTGAACTGCTCAAGGAATGGTGACTAATCAATGGCTCTTTCCTTGACCACTGACGCCATTACGGAAGGCCATTTGTTGGTCAGATAAAACTTGCCCTTGGTGAAACCATGCTGGCTGTCCCATGCCCCTTCCCTCTCTTCCATTCACACAGCCTCCAGGAGGATACGCTCCACGATCCATGGCACAGCAGTGAGAATCACCTCTCTCTGTTTCACATGCTTTAGCGCAGCTTCCAGGAGGATCTCTTCCCCAGCACAGCGGTGAGGTTGACCTTCACACCACAGATGAGATTGAGGATCCACCAAAGATCACTGCACCTCAAGGATGAAGGATGATCTCCATGGAGCCTCTATAGCCTTCCCGAAGCCCCCACAAATCCCAAAACCCTCCCAACAGCATATCCACTTAACACTGATATTCATGTTGGTTGTTGAACTACTGCAGCTCAAAGGATGCACATGGGCAGGTGCAGACTTACTACATAAACAAGAGTTTCTGTTGACCTAAGAAGACACAGAGATGTTGTCGAAGATCAGGAGGCAAAGCACTGCAGGGTAGATTTACCTGTTCTACTTTTCAGCCACTTTCTTCCTCTGATATGTTATATACCTTAGTACACTGTCCAGAGAGTTAGCTAGTGCCTGTTTTGGGAAGAATTTGGAGTCCTACACACACAAGGATCTAGGAAATGAAAATTAGAGTTTGAAACAGAAATAGTTAAAAATGATCTCGAAGCATCAGGGTGCCTCAGGAATGGGAGAGCTCACCTCAACTCCATGTTCAGTGATGCTGAGTAGAGAGAATATTATTCTTTCAAATGTATGTGCATTTATAATACATAAAAGTGTTAAATGCAGGTTGCTGTGTGACTGAAGAGCGAATATTAAACATAAACGGGTTCCTTCACATCTGGAAGGAAAGCAAATCAGCATTGCTTCTCCACAGGGTGAAAGAGAAATGTGTGCCTTGCAATGCTGTTACTAGGCCAGGGAGAAATAAAATAGAGAGCTGAGAGTCAGTATGTGGTAAAATATGCCATTAAATGATCAGATGGAATGGGAACAGAGAGGAGAAATGTGAGTAAAGGAGGAGAAAGATGAGCAATTGTCTTTTGGACAGGATTGAGAGTTTTTTATGTGTTGGCCTTATATATATATATTTAGGAACTGGTGTCAGTAGGTAAAACAGTGATTTTGGGGGAGGTTTTTGCACTTTTCAGTAATTTACACCTCCTTCTCCCTCTTTTCTCTGAGAATATTTTGCGTGCTTTGCCCATTTAGTTGAATTATCTGAGATAAGAAAACGTTCCTTCATAAGCTCGTATGGTAGGGCTCTGGTCCAATCCAGAATATGAAGGTAGTAAGGGAAAAGTATCTTCTTTAGATGAGCAATATAAAGGCAGCACAAGCAAGTAAGAAGTGCTTATGCATAGACACATTTATTATAACTGCAGATTGCGTGATCCTTTTCAATCTTTCTTCTTGTACCCCAAAACCTTCCTGAGTTCAGTGTTTTATTCAACAGGTAGCACAAATGCACTCACCAAATGCGTCACTGCCCAGCATCTGAAATCCCAGCATCAGCTCTCATTAGCTAACGATTAATTCTGGTTACAAAAAGTGGAACCATGTAACTGGTTGGATGTATTTAATCCCTTATTTTCTTCCTTCAGCTTGTGAAGCTATCAACTATATAATTCAGTTTCCAAACACTGACTACGCAAAGATACTCAATTATTTAGGACTTCTGTAGTACATTCCTGACAAGGTATATGCAAATTCCACACCTCGAAATATAAAATAGACAACATATTTGGAAGAGCAAAACTGACATCTACCTTTTAAAATGAAAAGACAGAAGCACCAAAATAAACGCAAGAAGTGCCTCTGAGGCTGTCCGTATGAATGCCTAACTTTCCATTCACTGTTTCTTATTCATTGTTGTGAATTGTTATTGTGTGTCTCCAATTCTGCTTCTTTTCTGTCTTGTTTAACACAGTTACAGTCAGGAACCAGAAAACATTTCTTGTCATCCAGTTCACCAACCGAGGTGAATAGTGGAAAATCAAACAAGCATCCTCGCCCCAGGTTGTTGTCAGGAGGCTCGGTGACTCCACAGATATCGGGTAAGTCCAGGATCGCCACGCTTTGCCCGTGGGGGGTTGCTTATCCATCTGGAGGTAGAGTGGCTGAATGGGATTAGAGAGGACCTCTAACAGGCAATGACACAAAGCAGTACAAATCTTTGTATCCAAAGGCTGAAATTAGCTTGTATACGCCTAGCTTGCAGCTTGTAGTTACTCCTCAGAGGTAGCTTGTCAGTGAATAATTTGTTGGGTAGGATCAGATTCATTAAAGAGAAAGATTTGAAAGAAAGACAAAGCAGCAAATATTTATCAAGGAATTCAGTTACTGCTCTTGTTTTACGTTACCCAACACTGTTGCAGTTTACATGAAACACTTCTTGGGTGGCATGGACCCAATCAATTTTTCCCAGAGAAAGAATAATGTGAGTAATTTAGGAAGAAGATATACAGGATTAGGTGGTTTTAGATTTATACGATATTTTTTCTTTGAAACCTTGCTGCTTTTACTTGAAGCTTCAGCCCTGGAAAGATTGAGGTTCTCAAGGATTTGTTTTGCTTGGATTGTCCAGCACATTGCAATCATCTTTCCCCTCAGTCAAGCAAACAGAACTGTCTGTGTTCACTCTGCTATGGACCTTCTGTTAACAGGAATTAAATAAGCCAGAAGGAACTGTCACTGTTCTAACTTGGGTTTTGGGGAATCTCTCCTGCTACTCCAGGACTTGGCCTTATTATGAGATTAAACAAGGCTAAGGGACGTTATCAGGCCTTGTCTTGACTCAGGTCCTGTAGGACTCTCCAAAAAAATGTCCACTTTCCAGGGGGTTGGTAAGAGACAATTACATTAAGCATTTTAAATACAGCCATTCTATTTCTGCAAGGTAAGAGAATTTATCAACATTGTTGGAAATGTTGTTCAGTGCCATTTGGCCACAGTTCCAGCTAAGAGATATGCTAATTTAATACTATAGATATTGCACCCCTGTCCGCTCTTCTGCTTTTTCATACAGTGAATGAAACTAGAAATCATCTGCTTTATTCCGCTCATTTTTTTTATTCAGCATGCTAGAACTTCTCATCCAGTTCCCTATCTTCTTCATGCATCCAATTTACAACTCTAAACCCCATCTTGTGGTTGGTCTCTCATCTGAGAAGGTCAAGAAAGAACACAGAAATGATAGCTCTCCATACTCTCTGGTAATAAATTTAAATTCAGCCTAAGCACAATCTGAAACATTCAGAAATAAATAAGTCCAGAGGCTGTGGGTTGTTCCTGAATTTGTTCCCGCTTTTGATTAAAGATTAGAGCAACAAGCACCATTTTAGATATAGTATTCATAGATATCAGAGCATTATGATTTTGGTCACTAAGCATTATGAGGGTAAGACACCCCCTCTCCCATGAGCAAACCTTCCAGTGTAGCTAGCTCTTCAATTACCTCTTATTTTTGCAGTTGAATAATTTACATTTCTTCTTCTTGCTAGAAGTGGGCTGGTCATAATTTCTGGGTCAGCTAATAAACCCTTTTTTATTCCCTACCTAACTGCCATGTATTAGAGAATTGTTGAGTTGGAAAATATTAGCTTCATTTAGTTATTGTTAAGTTTTGCTGAGAAAGGAGAACCTAGTTCACATACTGGGTCCCTTTTCAGAAGCAAAATGTATTTAATTGGGCTATTTTTGCTGCAAGTTCACAAAGTTTCTCCAGCATAGGCTCCAATTAAGCAACTGAATCTGATATAAGGTAGTTGAGACTGACCCAGCTGTCTTGTAGTACTGCAGTGTGTTGCTGTGGACGATAAGAGGAATCAAGGCTCCCTCTGAAGAGTATTCACACCATGTAAAATAGAAGATGCATATGCAGGGATCTCTCTAGAACTTCCTCAAGAGGATGGATTAGAGCATATAGTTAAACAATTTAAGCAAATTAGAGTGAATACCTCTTTCACTACTAACATCAGTGCTTGTAAGATGATAAACATTTCATGTGCTGTTATAAAGCCAACATATTGGAAAGATCTATCCAGGCTGCATTCATTTTTTGCCTGAATCTACTGGATTCTCTTTATTTCTCAGAAGCACCTACACTTCACAGCTACTATCAATGGAATATATAAACTGATTGCCTCACAAGATCAGCCCCAAGGATATGTTTCATCTCACCTAACTTTAGCTGCATACCATATGAACATCTTCACCCTCACTAAATTACTGTACACCCTACATAGCAAGTGGAGAGAAATAAACATATAGCCAGGACATAATCCATCTAAATGGAGAGAATGGATTCATGTTGCACCAGGAAAGGTTCAGGATGGATGTTAGAAAAAACTACTTCTCTAGAAGCGTGGTCGGACACTGGAACAGGCTACCCAGCAAGGTGGTGGAGTCACCCTCCCTGGAGGTGCTCAAGAAACGTGGGGATGGGGTACTTAGGAATGATAGATCAGTGGGGAATATGGGTGGTACGTGGACAGTTGGTCTAGATGATCAGAGATCTTTCCAACCTTAATGATCCTATGATAAATTCATCTGAATATCTAAACTATGTTGGAATAAATTGTACAGAGTTCCTCTCCTCTCACCTTTAAAGAGAGCTCTGGGTGATTAGCTCAGATTCAGGAACCCATTTTGTAGATACCCATCCTCAAGAATATGTAGTGTATGTTGTCACTCTCAAGTTCTTAACTTGAATATATATTATATATAATATAATCACATATGTAATATAATCATATATGATGTACATAATATAATCATATGATTCTATGACATAGGAATCTATAATCAGTGACTAATTCTGAATCCTGAATTTCTGTTCCTTGGACTGAATAACACTGACACAAAGAAGTCTCCAGGCTTCTGAGTCAAAAAAAGGACTTGCTAGAAATGTTGTTTATGTGTGAATTTACGAGGCAAATTGAAGGAGAGAAGTTAACAATCAGTTTCCCTTCTAAGAACCCTATAACATAATGACAGGCAGCTCTGTAGATTATAGTTGTGATAGATTCTGCAAGGAGATAATTCATACTGATAAATGCAGTAAATCCACATATAATTGTTCATGCATAGTTGTTAATGACTTCTGGTATGTATCTTGGTATTCCTTGGCTGTTTTAGGATGCTTCTATGAATGTAAACTATTAGCAAGAAGGATTTATTACTGATGACGTGAACACAAGGTTGTGAGGTCAAGATCTCCCATCATCATGGTAACCAGATGAGTCTGCTAAAGTATACACACTCCCCGTACTCCTCTGAAGTCAGAAAGAGCTCTTTTCATTTTTTTCATTGGTTATCCAGCTGAATTTAAGCATCCTAAAACAGACACCATCAGTAGATTGTCAGCTGTTTAATAAACAAGTCAGTTCTTCTCCGCTTGGAGAACTGACTTCTGATCAGGAAACAGAAGCCTTAACATGTCTCTATATCTGATCCATATCTCTGATCAATTCCTTTACCACTGATCACCCTTATCACCGTAAGCAGTAACTTCTGTAACACAACCAGCTGTCTTTCTGAGTATCATTCTTAACACTGCAGCACCTCCTCCAATAACTGTAAAAAACTACTCATGTCCTTTAGGAAATTAGATATTTCAGCAGGAGTCAGTTTCCCTTGTGAGACATTGCCAATACAGTACAGAAGACATTGCTAAGCTACCCCTTGAACATCCTGCAGCACCAAGATCTTGGAGGAGTTGTAGGAAACTGCTAAAAGAACTGGCAGAGGGCATCTTTTTAACCAGCATTATGCAGTAAGTTGTGAACAGAGCTTTGAACTGAAGCCTTGTAAAAGCTATGTTCCTTCAAAGATGCTCAGTATTTCCCTCTGCATTATATTTCACACAGCCCAAAACATAGGTGCAGCCATGGAGACAGGACATGATGGAGAGCTCTTTGTGAAGTATGTGCAAATAACCGAAGGCATATATAGGGGGAAGAAAATACTCTCAAGAGAGAGTATCTAGTTTCTCAAAACACAGAGATCTCACTGGGCAAAATATGAACATGAGAGATGCCAAGAGACAGGTGCAAAGACAGTGTTCTGGAATATTAACTTCTGTCCATCTTTGCAATGAGTTGAAGTCTGCTGTCCCATGTGACCCCCCCAGTCACGCTTTTAATATTTATTAGTTCCTTGAAGGCAATCACTTTGCCTAATTTTTTTTTTTCCCCTGTAGAAGTAAGATTTGGGGCATAAAATGTAATTTAGAAAGAGGTTTCAATTTTTCAGGTTAAGAAAAACATTTTACTATTGACTATGTCATCTGAAAAGGTAGAAAAGTCCAGTTCATAATTCTCTGTGTAAAAGTAATTTTTCTCCTTTTATTCCACTCCCTCCTGCAATAGAGTTGTATACAGTTAAATACCACAGCAAAAATACTGAAGGCTCACTGATGAGGGCTGAAGAGATTTAAGAGCCATTACATCATTACAGTAATAATGGATGAAGCAAATGCGTTCTCAAGGAATCAAATATAATACAAGAGGCAGAATCACAGGAAGTTGATTGGATGAAGTCAATTTGAAGTGAAATACCTTCATACCAGAAGAAATTGAAGATACTGGAAATAAAAAGCAGTTGGAGAATATTTGGCTCGAGAAAATAAAGAGATTTTTCTCTCTAGAGGCCTGAATGTATTCTCACTTACAAAATTGCATGAATAAGTGTACCGGTGGCAACAGAGAGGGTAGGTTAATTGTGAACAGAATTGGGAACTACTGTGTAAATAAGGATAGCTGCACTGGAGTCATGAACTCTAGCAAGAACATGTCCAACAACTGATTTGGTTTCACGAGTCATTACTCTATGGATAGAGTCCTCTGTAGGAGAGCTAGGTAAAGTCATTAAAACTCATAGTGGATATCTATCTACTTCTGAAATCTTGCCACCATCCCAGTTCATCATTACATCAGCTAATTCATTAAGGACATCAAGGAAATCAGACTGCAGGAATCAAACTACTTCTGTACAGCTCTGAGTCTTGTGTGAACATGTGGACTGTAGTTTTAACCCAATGCTGTCCCACCTGACTAAATGAGAGGTTCAGTCTTCAATTATTCTTACAGCAATATTCATCAGCGGACCATTTACTCTTAATTTTAAGCTATCTTCCTCACATCCAAACATGCTTCCCTCCTAGCACAATCCTACAATGATCATCATGTCATGATTTTATAATGCATCCATACATTATTTATGCCATGTGGCATAACAAGAATGATCACAGCCTTCTCAAGAGCTGACGCAGAGCATGAAGCCTCTGGGCAAACGCTTAAGGTGTGACAGCTCTTCTCACTAAAGTCTGTCACCTTCAGAAACAACTCCAACTACACATTCCTATTCCCTCAGCCCTCCCCCATTTCTCAGCAGTACCTTATTTCCTCCTCTCCACGGTGCAGTAAGGTGAGACAAACAGAATTAATCTTGGTGACAGGGATCCCATGAGCTGGCACACGGAAAGAGAAAGAAACGAAAGGAGGAGAAGGAAGAAGGAGGACCATCCTCTTCAGTAACTGCAAACTCTGTTTAGAACACCTCAACCTTTAGTTCCTTCAGTTTCAAAGGGAGACCCAAGTATTTCCAGAGAGTTCAGAGAGAGATGAACTCGAGCAGAGTACTAGACTCCCAGTCTTCAGTCCTAAAATGTCCCATTTATCTTCTCTCCAATAGTTCTCATATCTGAGAAAAGCAGCTGTTTTAAGACCATACCCACAACACAAACATAAACTACATACCAAGATGCCTAACAGCTTTTTCCACTCTCCCAGTCATTCATTTCAGCTAAACAACTAATAATGAGTGCTGGCTGGTATTAACTAATTCAAATTTGCTTTGAAAAACTAATCTTATTATACTTTTTTGTTGTTGTTGTTAAAGTTGTAAGAAAATTGTTTCTGGTGCCTTAATTATGTGTAGATTAATGTATTTGTCTCTACAAATCAATACTTCATTTTTCCCCTTCCATTCTTGTTACTCTTAGAGAGTAATTTCTGCACTACTAGGAACTGTACTGCTGTTTCATAGAATCATAAAATTGTTTGAGTTGGAAGCGATCTTTAAAGGCCATCTGCTCTAACTCCTCTGCAATGAATAGGGACACCTACAGCTCCACCAGGTGCTCAGAGCCCCACACAGTCTGATGTTGAGTGTCTCCAAGGACAGGAAATTCATCACCTCTGTGGGCAACCTGTGCCAGTGCCTCACCACCCTTATCGTAAAACACTTCTTTATATCCAGTCTAAATCTCCCCTCTTTTAATTTGAAACCATTTCCCCTTGTCCTATCACAACAGACATCTTATTATGATAAAATTTCATATTTTATTTCATTTTTTAAAAAAAGTTCTGTTTTTATGAAATTTGAATGTTTCAGGGCCTGGGTCAAGCAGAGAAGAACCTCTCACTGATTTTTAAAGTTATCTCATACCCCATCTTATCTTTTTTCAGGATGAGTGCAAGGTTTTTAACAATTTTGGAATTACTGGGCTGTACAGTAAAAGCCTGTACCTTTCATCAGATGAAATTGTTAGACTAAGTGTCCCAACTTTCCTACCTGCCAGTTGGCTGCTCTCCTGCACAGACCTGCTTGAAGTGACCCAGATCTCAAAACAAAGAGAAAGGAAACCACATACAGACGCACATACTTCTGTTATTCATACTAGTCTCACAGCCAGGCCTGCACAATGACAGCTCTAGCGTGGTAATAATCCGGTTAGCAGGGATTTTATGCCTCATTTAAATGTTAGTAAGAGAAATACTCCTGCTTCCTTTAGCTATCTTATGTCAGCAGATACTGAATAGCTTGTCAGACATGTGATTACCAATAAGTAACACGTAATTCCACTGCTCTTGAAAATCTCTACCAGGTAGATTATGCTACAAGGATGGATTTGGATTTCATTTTTTTCCCCTCTTTTTTTATTCTATTTTCCTACTTTCCTTTTATCTCCCTTTTTCCAAATGCTCAATGGCAACATTTTTGCATGCAAATATGTCATCTCCTTTATAGTAGTTTCCAAAGTTCTAACATTTTCCCCCTTTCAACTTGATCAGAAAAAAAAAAGAAAGAATGTTTTGGTGTCTATCAGGAGGGAGAGAACAGGTGAATCTTACTGCGGGTGAGGGAAACATTCGGACCAAAGTTGTAAGTATCTACTGGCATTTGTGAGTTTTAGCTCATTTATATTAGCTGATAATCTGTCTGATATAATACAGTGGGAGGTATCTACGTCTGATTTAGCTAATACTGTAGGAAGCATACTTCCTATACAGCCAGTAAATAGAGCGCTCATTCCGAGTATAATCCTTTTTAAGACATTCATAAAATTACATCCCATTGCTTCCTGAGCATGGGATTTGGTGATTAAAGGAGATTGTTCATCTGTCTGAGCCAAAAGGCACTTAAGTTTCTGTTCCAAAAACAGGAGAGAAAAAGGAATGAAATAACTTTTGCTGCTACTAGGTATGGCATGATGGAGTGGGAAGTAGTGCATAACTGATGGGAAAAAGGTGAGATGTTCCCTTGTACCATATGAAGAGTAACAGCTGAGCTCTGCACTATGAGCACAAGCAAATAAAAGAGCCTCTTGCTTAGTCAAATGCCTGTCCAAATGAGGACAGCAAGCTGTAAAGGGAATTCATTACCTGTTGGCTTGGTTGATCAGCCTCGTAAGTAGCCAAACCTAACAGCCGTGTAATAATCAGTGACTTCCAGTGCTGGGTACATGAGCAAAACTCTGCACATGTCAAGTAAGTTTAAGCGTAATCAGGTTGAGCTGTAACTGAAAGTAATCAGCAGATGTACAGTCCAAGACACCACATTGATATACCATGATACAATGCTTTAGTTTCATGAGCAGAGTGCCCTGAAGCAAGGCCAAGGGCTGGTTTATTCACCCTAGGGGGTGCTCCAGCACTTAGGAGCTCTGGGGTTAAGGTATGACATCAGAAAGGCTCCTGATGCATGGTGGTAACAAACTGCATGCATCACTATCAGGATTTGTAAAATGTCATCAGAACATTTCAATAAAAGCAAGCACACCAGTCCAGCCCAATGTGAAATCATCTATAGCAGTCCTCACTGAAGTCCTCCACCAGACCCTGTCAAGGAGCTCTCACAGGCATCCAGCCTGCACAGACTTGCAAATAACACCAAAAAAATTGAGAAAAAAAATGTTACACTTGAAACAGAGCCCCTACCCCACTTTAATCTGTAAGAGAGGGTGGCATAGTCCTCGGAGGCAAGAAATGATGAGGGAAGTTAAAGTACAAAAAGGCAGCTAGTTTGCAAATCTGAATGCAAACCCCCTTCCCACTCACCTCCTTGCTCATCCACACCTCCCAGCTGAAAACAAATAGAACTAACTAAAACCAGTTTTTCACTTATTTAAGGGATATTATAATGCATGCTCTGAGGAAAAGCAAAAGCTGTGCTCATGCATATATCTCTGCTTGCTCCAGTCATCCTGAATATGCATCACTGCCTGCTGCTTATGGCAGAGTTCCAGCTGCTCTCCTCACCGTTTCTCTTCTTTAAGGGTTCAGCTAGGATGAGCAGAACTCTGATTTGCCCCTCTCTTGTTTTTCCCTTCCTACCCACTCTGAGATATGTGCCAGCATCCCACACTGTAAAGATGTGAACAGAGGAAGGAACTGCTTTCCATTTAGGAGCAGAAGGAGCTCTTCCAAAGAACTCTGCATTCCTTCTCATAGAAGCCAAGGGAAGGGCAAAAGTACAGGAATTGCAGAGCAGAGAGGAGCCAGGCTTCAGAATAAGGTGCTTGACTAACTGTGTCACAGCAGTTGCTAAGCTGTCTTTATCCCTAACGGGGAATGCAGCCCTAGGGACTAAATGAGCCCTTGGGCTTTGAAAAGGGCAGGCAGCATCAGGCAGCCAGGCGTAAACAGCTGTCCTGGTATCTGAGGCAAAGCTCCAGGAGACCTGCATGCTTGAGAGGCAAAGCAGACTGCTGAAAACCAGAACATCACTGCTTACTTTGGAAACAGAATGAATTTATTAAATGAGTATCACTGCAGGAAAGAGTTCACATTACAATCCATCTCCTGTATCTTTCTTTATGCAACAGCTTTCACGCAAACAATCATACTCCAGATGCATTCTTGCCTTGACAGCCTGAGGTTGATTCTTACAATAGAAATGCGTAGGTACTCTACTCTAGATCATGTTGTTTAGGTGCTACATAAATTCACCAAAAAGCAAAAATTCAGCAGTGTTAATAAACACAGATGGTGGGTAGGAACAGGACTTGTGAAGTGGCACTTGCACTGTGGAGCATCACAGACATCAACAGGTCAGAGAAAAGAGACCAGATTTCCGAACCCCTACGTGGAATCTTAGCAAGTGGCACTGGCACTACTATCCAGTTATCATTTTCTTGTCTTTTTAAATGTTCACCCCCAAAACAACCCACAAAATGTTATACCTTTTTTTCTTTTTTGGTATTGGGGGTGACAGCCTTACCTTTTGTGCCAGGCCACATCTTCATAGGTGCCCATTTATACTTGCAGGTTTCCATGTTCTGGGCTGATCCAGGTCGCAGTTGACATCAGATGACCATCAGCATTACCTCTCAGGTGGTTCAATCCCAACTTACTCTGGGAGGTGCCAACAGATAACCTAGGGAAGAGACAAGGGACCCCTCAATTGCCTTGTAAAACCACGATCCTGCTGACTGTATCAGTGAGCATGGAGGCACACCACCACGGACCCAAACTCGTTAGTTGAGCACCACTGACCCATGTGGTGAAGTTAACACGTTCTGCATTCAAACTATGCTGTGTTCAGAGCCACGCATAAACACTTTACTGCTGGCCATTAAATTTTATTGCTTTCTCTAATATGCTTTGAGGTAACTAAACTCGTGCCTGAAAGAGGCATTTAAACTGTTTTAACAGTATCTACTTCACATAATCTTCTTTATGGCACCGTCTTATGGTTTTACCCATTTTAAATGTGTTTGTTGTTGTTTTTCAATCAAGGGATTTATACTATGACCTTCGAGCTACAGCAGCCCCTGCAAGAAGACAGCTGGCAATGCGGTGTGCTGTACAATCTGTAGAGATTAAACTCATTTCAGTCCCTCTTAAGATAGATGACTGGGACCCTGGTGGATCTGCTGGGATTTTGGTGGATTGAACTCCTTTTTGTTTCAAAAGGGGAGCTGAAACAAAGAAATAATAGACATATTTTTGCTCAGCAGATTAATCCCTGCACTGAATCGCTTCTCCAGCCTGGATAAGAGCAGATAGTGGTATTCCTGTACCAAATCCATGGAGTAGGCATTAGAAAGAGTATGGATGCGTGTGGTGAGGAACAATACTTCTGTTCTGATGAACTCAGTGTACTCCCTCCTCATCGACTGGAAGGTTAATATCTGCCCAAATAACTTGAGCTTCTGCTGCACTGCCTGGCCCTGGGGCTCACAAGGGACTCACGTGGTGAAAACAGAGCTGGAAATGTGCCCAGCAGCCCCTGTTTTTCAATATAGAGGTGGTGAACCCATCTCCCTGCTGCAGTATAGCCACTGGGGAGGAAAGTGAAATGGAGCTTGTCTCACAGGTGCTTGGTTGTATGCAATCTTTAGGACTTTGTGACAAATACAACCACATAATTACAATTTACTCCACATCAGCTGAGGGGTAAGGGCAGCTGTGACACCTTCCATCACTCAGCTGACAAAGAAGTCAGTCAAGCCCAGCAGGCTGATGAGTGCCAGAGGCATGTGCCATAGAGAGTTGAGCAGATAGACCAAATAGATAACTTGAATATCTAAAAACCTCTCTACACACACATTCCAGGCAATTAAGCAACTCTTTTCAATACATCAGAGGGCTGTCTTTGAAATAAATTGAGCTATGCCTTCTCTCTGGCATAATGCAGAGTATCACCATCAGTGAAGGCACATAAGTACAGGTGCATTAAGAAGCCCTTGTATCTCAACAGCTTTGGGACCATTTCTGAAGCTTGTGTTAATGCCCAAAGCTTCCTCACTTAATCCTCATGACAGCACAGAGCAGACCCAGATACCAGGTGATGAAGAGCAGCTCTCTTGGATCATCCTAAGGGGTATGTTACACATTCAGGATGTTTTTTGGACCTCCTCGGTAGAACTCAGCAACCCTCAGGAAGAACAACAACAAGGGGGAATGGTTTTAAGCTGAGACAAGGGAGGCTTAGGTTAGATATTAAGAAGTTTTTCACACAGAGGGTGGTGACACACTGGAACAGGTTGCCCAAGGAGTCTGTGGATGCCCGATCCCTGGAGGCATTCAAGGCCAGGCTGGATGTGGCTCTGGGCAGCCTGGTCTGGTGGTTGGCAACCCTGCACATAGCAGGGGGGTTGAAACTCAATCATTGTGGTCCTTTTCAACTCAGGCCATTCTATGATATGATTCTATGAAGAAAACAATGGCTGTATATCCCTTTATTAATCTTCCAAATTCATGCGAATTCATGAACATTAACAGAAAAACATAGGGGAAAATCTGCTGACACATACATCCAGAAATAAAACATTTCCTTCTGTGGCAAGATGAAAAACTTGTTTAAGATGATAAGACTGTCTGCAAGTTGAAGATTTTGGTGGCTGCACTATGGGCTCTATAATTGCAAATGGCCTTTCCATTTTGGGGGTCAGTGTACTAAATTGAAAATCTACAAGAAAGCATTTAATTTAGGTTAATGAAAAGTTTGAACGTTAACTGGATTAAGGCAAATGATTTTTTTTTTTTTTTTTCCCTTCTGAAAGGGAATTAGCCCCACTAATCTCCCAGGACAGATTCTTAGAAGGTGTAAATCAGTGTTGCACACTGACACTCAAAGGAGTTTTACTATTCAGTTTTTACTATTTTACACATATTTGTATGGACAATATGCTTAGTTTAAGTTTGTTCTGGCTATCTTCTTCCTTCCACCCCATTATAGGGTTTAAAAATGAAATTGTGTAATTCCCTTCACTCTGCGTTAATTTGCAGCCTATTAATTATATCCTGCTGCTTTTCAGGTTCTACAAGTGGAATAGAAAATTTCCTTTATGCATGTGGGATATGAGGCTGATGGACTGAAAACCTGGGGGAAGGGATGCTGGGACAGTATTGTTTCGAATGATGACATTCAGGGCTGCACTTTAATACAAAAGGAGGAGGGAAATGTCTTTAATCAGAGATGTCTGAGAATTCACATTTGAAATGTTTGGTGGAGAGCTAGTTTCCACAGCATGAAAAATATGCAATGGAAAAAAATTGTTTCAAATGCTTTAAGTCAAAATCATGTCTGTTTTTTTTTTTTAGTCAAATAAAATACTTTGTCCCATCTCAGAAAGCAAAAAGCACTTCTCTCATGCTCAGAGATTACCCATTTTAAATTTTATATTTCAGAAAAGTCTTCACTTAAATAAAACAGAGTAAATGTATAAAATTATCTTTAAATCACTGCTCCTGCATACTGCATCATCAGGTAGGGTTGGTAGCTCAGTGCTGCAGAATTCCAGAGGTTGTGGTTTGACTTCCAACACAGAGCAACATGGCAACTCTTGTCTTGACTTTCAGCTGACTAATTTTTTCTAACAGAAAACTACACCTTCAGGATTATCTCCTAAGATAATTTGATACTACAAATACTATCACAGCACATGGATATTAAGTGATCCTCAAAGTATAATCTCCTTAGAGAGAGGAAAGACTGAATGGGTCAAGAAGAATGAACAAAACTGAAATTAAAAGTAATGAGGGCACTTGCTCATAACATAGGTCCTTCCATATAGTGTAAGAGAGGTGGTTTTAACCTGCTATCAACCAAATCACTCCTGATGAATAGCTGACCTTATCAAGAGCATAGACAAACAAAAAACCAAAACCTACTTTTTTAATGGATGCTTTAACTATCATTTGAAGACCTTCCTGTCATTAGTTTTGGTCACTCATGCATAGTCTGCAACTCAAGTTTTTTTCCACTCACACACCACACCAGCTCCACATTGTAAAAGACATCCATTTCTTTCCCACTTGTATTCAATTGATCACCATGTGCAGGATAAAACAGTCGTACTCTCTTCAACTTCACAGTTTTCAGCATCAAAGCTCATCTTTGTTATTGTTATGAGTGCCTACTAAAGAAACCAAGCTGGTATTTCACTGAGTATCACAAGTAAATAGTGGAATAGTGAAAGTGCCTGCACTAAGTCTCAATGCACATCCCTTCTCCTCCACACTCCTAAATTGCAGTTGAATTTTATATCTGACTAACACTAAAACCAATTCAAAAAGCTGATCTTTGTTTTAGGACATTATCTGCTAACTAAATTTTAAAGAAATGATGTTGAACATGAACATCTTTTGCCTAACTCCCAGTCTGTTCTGGAAATGCCTCTATCCAGAGCTTGCCACGAGATAAATTGCAAATGTATGTCAGCAATCAGACAGAACCATTCAGTCCTGGTTACTAATCATCATCCTACAGAGAGAAAAAAAATTACTTGCAGCCTGGCAGCCACAGAATATGTAAAGTCCCTGCTGCAAGGAATGATGTTAATTCCTCCTAAACCCAGTAGAGCACATGGGCTTACATTTTCTTACCATTTTCTTATTCCTTTTTTAAAAATAACCCATAATGAGAAATTAAAGCCAGTATTACAACCTGGTGTTAGTCCTGAAAACGCACAACATTTGAATTAGCATGAAATGAGACAGGCACAGAGCAGAGGGGGGCAATGTCATCCAAAAAGTCTTAGTTTCAATTCAGCCTGGACTTACTTTCCTAATAGAGTAATAGAATATTTCCAGGCAACGGCTTTTATTTAAAAACTGGAACATTCTTCAAAGTTTTCATTAGCAATTTTCACATATAATACACAAAACACACACAAAAGTACGAAATGACAAAGTCCTTATATTTAAAAACACGCCTAAATGAAATTTGAGAAAGAAGAATCATTCTATATCCAGTCCAGGCTGGGAACAGCCTTTGGGGTAAGGTATCTAGCCCTTGCTTCTTGTGGTACCAAGAGAGATTCAACCCAGTTTCAGGCTTTTTTCCTGAGAACTATTTCTACCATGCCTTCTGTTGCTTCTGGTGAAAACTACAACCCCTTGTAAAGGAATTTGTTTGAACTGTGGTGCAATGGAATGGAAAGCTCAGCAATGACAGCAGAGCAGCACAGTCCTAGGCTGCAGCAAGGACTTCTTCAAATGCAACAACCATAGACGCAGAAACAAAGAAAACAATCTGCTTACCTTCAGAAAGCCTTAAATACACAGAGATCTCTAGCAAACTACCTTTAAAACACCTTCCCCCCAACGACCCTTAAATGAAGTCTGGGAAGGGTCGGATCCTGGCTCCACCCCCTTTGGTTAGGCTGGCACATTGCTTGCACCTGTTGCTTGCACCTGTGCTCTCCTGGGTCGGTCCTGCCCTCCCACCAACCACTCAATCACTGCTTCAAGCCATGACTCAGCATTTTTGCTACATGTGGGATTACCTGAGTACAAACCTGAGCGCAGATCAGCATCAGAGTGCAGTGTGAGCATTGCCCTAGGCCAAGCAGCAAAAACACACAGAGGATTGCTCCTCAGAGTGAAGTTGCATGGACCGTAACTTCAGGTAGGGTAAATAGTACCTACATTCAGCTTTCAAACCATAGCCTGTCTATTCTTTAAATGTATCCACGTGGTTCTTTGCAGAAATACAGAAATGAGTTGCGATAGCAATATCCTCAGCATTGCCACCAGGCTTCTGGAGTGAAAGCGCCTGTGTCCTACCTGCCCAGGGCGTGTATTATCAAGGGTCAGAAGCACTCTAAACCATTGGTCTAAAAGAAACTGCCCAAGGAAAGCTGTTCCCTGACCATCCAATTGATGAACCGCCTGATCAAAAAGCCTCTTGCTCCTTCTGTCAAACACCACCGCTCAAAATTCTTTTCCTTAGTTTTCAGCCTTCCCATTGTAATTTATTGGCTAATGTCCTGGGCACAGTCTAGATTAACTCCTACATCCCATGGGTCCCATGCAGGGTGAGCTTGTGTCTGTCTGTGCAGCACTGAGACAACATACTCTAAAACAGCACTCCTTTAATCCAGAGCAATAGATGATCCTGTTCTGATTCAGACAGTTATCACTGGGAAACTAGCCTTTAGCTTTTGAAATATCTTTTATGTTTTTTTACCTTTTAGGTTGGAATCTAAAGCATGAAGGCAAAGAGATAGAGAATCCTCATATCCCCCAAAATTAATCTTTTAGAAATATTTTTTTCCCTGCTCTCACTTGACCTCTCTTGTTAACATCTATTATATTCTCCCCAGTTTTTCTTGCCTCGAGCCTCTAGACCCACAGAAAAGAACAGAGAATAGCAAGACTGAGGCTATTTATAATAATAATCCACTCCCAGGCTCCACTGCAGTAGTTTTAATCATCTGCTATTGTCAGGCATCAAAATCAAAAAGATTTGAGATTTGATTTGTTTGGGTTATAAAGAAGCCCTGAATGCCAAAGTACGGTTGCTTAAACTGCAAAGCACAGTCCCCGTGTGAAGCAGAATGAACCGATATTGCCCTCTATGATCTGATTTGTAGCCATCATAGCTCTTTAAAGTTATTTGATTTGACATCAATTAGCCGGTTTTCACTAGGGGAAAGTCTCTTTTTGCATTTAGTCCCATATCAATGTCATTTTCCTCCTAAAATGTGACAAGGAGCAGACTGCTTCTGCATAGTTTGCAAGCAACATGAAGAATAGGATGAGGAGGAGGAGAACGGGGGCTGTGAGTGACTGCAAGATCATTCCAGCCCCATCTTCCCATTTATCACATGCCTCATAGAGCAAAGAGACCTCCTGCTCAGCATGTACTGCACTGCTACACTTGCAGGTATTGCTGTCACTGTAGGGATGTGGTTCATCAGACCACTGTGTTCTTGGAGGACAGAGAATCATAAAATCATAGAATGGCTTAGGGGGCATTTTGATGGAATAACCAGAGGGTTGTAAAATTAAGAAATGAGCCAATTGCATATCCATATGAGGAGACACAAAAAGGAGATCCAAAAGGAGAGGCATAACATGGCCTATGTCATAAATTAGCACTCTGTGAGCCCTGATTTCTGAAAAGAAAGGTGTGCAGGCCTTCAGAATGGCATTTTTTTTTTTTCCTTTCTTTCAAAAAGGAAATTCTGAGAAAAGCTGCCTCTGGGAGTATCATATTTTTATCAGCACACTCACCCATCTGCAGTATTTCTGAACTACACATGTAAGTCCTAGAGGTTAACGTTACTTCACATAGATCCCACCCCAGGATGCTGAATGATCTATTTATTGATTGCTTCCTTGCTTCTTTGCCAACAGCTCGTAATGTAAAAAACTGAAAAAACTGGAGAAGGATGGAGGAGTGTTGTTATAACTCACAACTCAGTGAACTATAGTTAAACCTCTTTTTTTTTTTTGGCAATCCCATAAGAAAATAGATCAGATCTGCAACTGTGTGTGATGACCCTCATCAGGACACGGCTATGGGCAAAGAGAGCACCATTGCTCTTTCTGGGAGGGAAAAAAAAAACACTATCAAGGGTATCAGTCAGAAGCGAAGGCATTTTCTCAAGCCAAAGAGAAAACAGACTTCAAAACAAATGCAGCCACATAAAAAGTTTGTGTGAAAATAATCCTTAATCATTTCTAGGTAATGATGTGCTCCACATAGAGCCCAACCTACTCTTCAATCAGTCAATTAACATATATTGCACTGTATGCAAGGCAATTTGTCAGGAGGCCACTCTTCATGTGGTACTCAAGTAAAGATAGCTAATGTAAGATTTATTTCCAAAATCATTTTCCCAGAAAGACAGGCGAGGAAGACCTTGAGATGGCAACTGAAGGCTGCAAAGTTTGGATTGATTTTCCATTCATCTTTAACTCTCTCTCATGAGAGCTCAGGATTCTTCTGCCTGCTGAGCTGTGTTGCAGCTGGGAATGGAAGGCAGATACTTTCCCCTGTGCTGTTCCTGAGCTCTTGCTTGTCTCTGAAAGCTTGGCAGAGCACACATCTGTCTTAAATGGTGGACTTTCAAGGTACTGCCTTTTGCCAGGTGTGCCATGCACCTGGGACAAGGACATTTTCCAGTCCATAAGCATCATTCTGAAAGATCTCAATGCTGTGGACTCTTGCAAGCATAATCTTTTTGTGGTCTTATTTTCGAACCTGCAACTCTTATCTTTCAGTTCCTGAAACTAAGATTGAAGAGAAGAGGTAATAGAGTTGTTAATTTAGGCTTGTAATTATTCACAATTAGCACATCTTTGGTGTTTGGTTTTTTTCCTCACTCCTACTTATTTAGTTATCAGATCCAATTACTAGCCCAAATTATCAGCCCTAATTTTAACTAACAGTTATTCAGACATGAATAACAATGAAACTGAAGCAGCAGAAGGGTCAGAGAAAGCTGGATAACCTAGCAGAAGCTAAATCAATACTTGATAAATACTTCATCTCATAGTCCATATTAAACTCTACCCTACAATGACAAACCTACACAGTTTGCAGTAGATTAAAGCCAGCGGAGTCTGAAGCAAGCTGCAATCACAGCTCTGACTGCAGGCCATCTTGACGCTCCATTTAATTCAGTGAAAACTGCAACTTCTCTCTCCCAACACCTCTTCTTACTGCTGAAATCCCAGTTCCATAAAATACAAGATCAGCAGCACCCAGTGAATCACGTCACTTTCTGATTCATCAATGAAGAAACTGAGCCAGATTAAGAATAAACCTTAAAAAAGAGGGTAAGGGAAAGAGAGGTTATTTCAAATGAGGAAAAATTTCTTCACAGAAAGAGTGGTGAGGCACTGGCACAGGTCACCCAGGGAGGTGGTGGAGTCAATCATAGAATCATCAAAGTGGGAAAAGACCCACAGGAACACCCAGTCCAACCATCAATGACCCTGGAAGCTTTCAAGAAATGTGGAGATGTGGCTCTGAGGGATGTGGTTGAGTGGGGATGGTAGGGATGACTTGATAATTGGACTAGATGATCTTAAGAGGTCTAATTCTATGATTCTGTGAAATTCAGCTCAACTATGGATAGCCCCTAAAAAGGAAGCCATGTTGGAGCAGGAACAAATGGCCAAAGGTGGGAATGAGGTGACGAGACAGTGGGAGCTTAGGGGAAAAAACAGAATATTTGGGAAAAGCTAAAATCCAAAAAGCTGCTGAGAGAAACATCTTTGTATCCGCAGCCTTTGGAGTCTGCAGGCCCACAGACAGGAGGTATTACTGCTCTCATTTCATAAAACAGAGTGCTTGTGGAAACAAATGGTTTTCTTTTAAGTGCTTAGACCACTGAACATGCAAAGGAAAATATGGATCAGTTTGGGCTGACCCACACAGAAAAAGGACAGCTATTTTTTTCTGACTGGAGTTCCTTCACTACAGAGTAACTATAGTTATTAAAAGTTTTTGTTTCAGGGATTGTCATAAAGATAAATTAACAAAAGATGTGAAATTACTGTTTCCAAATTAAAAAAAAAGGTTCTTCTGTAAAAGCTTTGTGTCCGCACTGCAGGACTCTTGCCATATTAACTTTAATATTCAGTGTTTTGGTGGAAATGATTCACCCAAACACCCTGAATTTCTCTAGCTGCTCATCTGAGTACGTCTGTCCCAGCTCAAGGCATAACATACTGATGGACTGCAAATAAGGGTCACCAGACCTGAGAAATGAAATCAACAAATCTTCCTACTGTAACTGTGCACATACACAGGAAAAAGTATACGATAAGACAAATTTCAAGATGAGAAAATACTCATTGCTGATTAATCCAAGGGTAAACTCATCATTCTTGGGACACACCTAAAACACTTAAAGTCTCTATCTTGTATTTACAGGCTTCAGGGTTATTGGTTTTTAATGAAGACAGCTTGTTTTGCACTGAATTAACCAGCTTGCATATCCACTACCTAAGCAATCCTTAAGCTTATGTAGGAGACCGGTGAGACTATCAGTAATCAAACCCAGATCTCTTGAGTCTCATTTCCATGTGTAAAATCTGCAAGACTACACTCCCTTGCAACTAACCTGGATATTGTAATAGCCTCCTAGAAATAGAGAATAGAAAAAGGATTCAGGAGAAAACTGTAAAACTTGTTGGTATGACAGGAATAGTGTTACCATAATACAGTTTTACATGGCAAAAATACCATCTCATCATCAGGATGAATTACTGATCCTTGAGATTTAAACCCAACTTTGGAAAAGAAGAGGAAGGCAGGATGGCACTAGATTTCATTGGAAAACAAAGGCATGAGAGAGCTCTGTAGGACTTTTTCTGGGTACACTGGGAAGTAGGGGTTGGACTCAAGTTGACCTCATCCCTCTGACCCCAGCTTCAGCCTTTCAAGTCTTTCTCTTTCCAGTGAAATAAGAGCAGGCTTTTCCAGGACGCAGCTGAGAGAAGACCTGTGATCTTAACTGTCAATGAAGGTTGCAAGTAAGAAACTTCTGGGCCATGTTTGACCCAGCGTGTTCAGTTGTTTCAGCTCATGTGAAAACAGCGTCTGCTTCAGCTTTCTCCCTTCCCTACCTAACCCATCTTATTTGAACAGCAACCCCAGGCTAATGAGAAAAAGGCTTATTAGACTTTGTTTCTCACATGTAACCCGTGTCCAGGAAATAATATTGAAGATTGTGAGATACTGAGGTGTTCTCTCAATATTTGCATTTTATAATTGTTTCTCCAAAGAACTGCACAGGCAGGACTTCCCTGATAGGGCTGTGGTCACCTACCCTGTCTGTAACTCGAGAGAAACAACAGAATATTAATCAGGTTCACTCAGTTCCCCCAGCAGATCATTTACTCTCCCTGTTCATTGCTTATTTACAAATAAAGCCTCGGAATGAGTGATTGGAGGGAGCTGGCAGGCAGGGAGGAAGGTGAGGGAAGTCTGTGCAGCAGGCTGGAAGCAAAAACGCTCTACAGAAACGTGCATCTGTTTGCAAATACAATAGATTTGTCCCTGGAAGCCATTGGACTTTAGCTTTAGATCACTATAATCAAAAGTAGGCTCTAGCCCAGTAATCCTCTGTAAAATTCAGCCTGAACTGTGCAGTGTAGTGGAGCTAAGGGACTGGAGGGAGAGAGATAAACGATGTCCTTTTTTACCCCAACTCACTCCTGATGTTAATGGAGATCATGCAGATGTACTGCCGGATCTCTCTAATGGCAGCAGTACAGCTCTGTCTCACTTGGTAGGACAAAGATGAAAAACATAAAGAAGCACTGGAGGGCACAGAGGAGTATCTGGGAATTGTACTGCAGTAGAAAACAATCTAGGTAGCATTTTAATCTGCTGACCAGACTCTTAATCCAGCATGGACACAAAATAAAGCAGATTCACTTAAAGCAGATTCCTGACAGCATTCCATGTATGTCTCGCTGTTCAGCTGAGCAGTCCTTACATGTTGCAGTGTGGAAGCTAGAGACAGTGGCTGCTTGAATCCAGTGCAACAGAGCTGGTTTCTTCTTCCTCGAGTTCTTCTGGGCTATGTGAAGCAAAACCATGGTTTTGTCCATGTGGCAGAGATGTGTTACAGAGGTCAGATATAGCCAGAGAGTGATGTTGAGTGAGATCACCTCTCTGCCTACAGGTGCAATTTAAAGTGATGGTTTGTTCCCCGACTGTATCAACACAAAGACCTGTTTTTTTTTGTAGCAGCAGCAGCACAAAGCATCTCAGGTAACAGCAGCTTGGGAGGACCATCACAACTGTAGTGCAATATTCTCCCATTTGAAAGTGATTTCAGAGACATGGCTCCAATAAGTAAGAAAAGAAAAGTTAAAGTATTTTATCAATACAGCATATGTGATGTAATTGAGGTACAGAGAGAAGAGGAGGGTTGTTTCAGATACCCAAAAGAAAATGAAGTCCCTTGAGGTACCAGCACTGCAAGGGATTTGTTAATATTTGCTGACACTTCATACACCCCTCAGAGCTACCAAAACTGAGGCCATGTATATGCAACAAAAACAATGCAGTGGCAAGTAATGAAAGTAAAAGATAGACAAGGATGATGCAAAAACAAAGACAAGACTCTCTGCTCATTTAAATGTAGTATTCCAACATAAAACTAAGTAATTCCAAGCCTCTAACAGTGAAAAAATCTGTAACTGTTCTTCTGCTCAGCTGTCAACACCACCTTATTAGCACTGAGCAAACAACTTGTGCCAGTTTGACGAACCCCATCCCTTTTTTTTTTTTTTTTTTGTCTCTCCAGCTTGTGGTGGTTTCCTCAGCCTTATGCATTATTCAGACAGGAGACTCCCCAGAGGGTTTTAAATCCAAGGTTTGATGGCCAAGAGCTGCCTATATCAGAATGGAGTTGAAGAACAGATATTGCCTGGGTATGATGAAGCATGTGGCAATGGGTTCACCTTCCTAACTGGATGAATGGCTCAGGTGCAATTTCTAGCTGATGGTAATGATTTTTTTCTTGGGGTATTTTCCTGTAAGAAAAACTAAGGGGGACAAAGAACAACTCTGGTTATTTTAGATGAAGGTTAGTTGGTGTTGGTTTATGTTCTGCTCTCAAGTCTGCTGCTAATCCTACCCTTCTGGAACCGTAAATCAAACCTCATGCCTGTCCCTCTATCCATCTATCTATCCTGTTTTAAATGATTTTAAAACTAGTTTTAAATGTACATACATAAAAACACTCACTTATGCAGCAGGTCATCCTGAAGTCACTACAGCCTAGAGGAGTGCTGTGAACATCAGTCACATCAAAGCAGCACCGGTTTGATCTCACAGGGATTTGTTCGGTGTATGTCAGAGTGGTTTCTAACAGGGATGAGGTCTGAAGAGCCTTGGGTTCAAGGATTCATATTGCTCAGGGGGAATAATTCCCACAGCTGAAGCTGACCCAGATGGAGGAGTATTAAACACTGAGAAGAGCAGGTTTGAGGATGATGCAGGTTAAGTACACCACCTGGATGCACACATGAAGGAAAGGACATTAGGGATTTGGTAGTAGAGACAGCGTTATACATACATTGAAAAGGGGCCAGGAGTAATTCAGCAGCTTATGGCACTGTTTGCCTTCGGGACAGAGATTTAAATCCATTCCTCTGAGCTACTCTTGAAATTCAGTCATGGCTGGAAGTCACAGACATTTCAATCTGTTTGCATGGATTTTTAATGCGGGGGAAAAAACAGGTCTGGCCTCCTCCTGAAACCACTCAGTGAGATCAGTGCACACCAGCTGGGTCCACCCTATCCCACAAGTGGGTTAAAATGATTCACAATTAAAAGATCATCTGAACGCTGCTTTACTCACTGATTCATTATGCCATGAACTGTTTGCTCCCATACAGCATTAAGCAGAGGAGCCTGCTGGTAAGGAGCAAATACCAACAGCTTTTTCTACGTAATGATAAGGTGAACCCAAAAGCAGTCTTGCACTTGTCAATTGGTGTCAGTTTCTCAGCACATACTTAGGGCACATAATCACTCTGACACCACATCCCATTTTGCTAGCACAGCACAGCAATTTCGGTCCCTAAAGGTCTCCTTCCAAAGTGCTTTAAAGTTGTCTTCCTGTCCAATTTATGTAGACACAGTGATTTTGTGGTGACTGAGATAGGTATGAAAGGTGCCACATTTTGTGATTTCTCTGCCATTAAAATAATCTTTCTCCATTTTAAAGTGCACTGGCTAGGGGATGGAAGACAGCAGCATTCTTGAGTAGCTTACAACAATACTAAGGAAAAGTCAAGGTTAAGATCTTAAAAGATTGTGTTCTTTTTGGAGCAATAGTGATTTAGTCTTATTACTATTATATTTTATTTAACAGTAAAGTCTTAGCTTCTGACCACAGTCTTTTCAGGTTTTTTTTTTTTTTTTTTTTTTGGTCTACTTATGATTTTTATTATTATTACTATAAAACACTCCTCAAAGAGAATTATGGATGAGACTACAAATCTGGCAGAGAGGGACCACATCAAAGATCTACCCTATGGTTTTGTCGCATCAATTCACAATCTCCATCATTAGACTGTAAAAAATTCACCAGGAAGAACACAAGAGCAGAGCAAGCAAAGGAGCAATACCACATTGATATGTTCTCCCAAGCTGCACTAAGCTACTGCTTCTTAAGGCAGAAATGGCCATTTTGTAGTTCATATTTCTGATTAGTTTTCCTCCATGTTGCCATGTGATACTATAGGAATCACTAACATTCATATTGCATTCCTGTCTTTGCTGATGCTCCAACAGGGAGATTGTGTGCTTGCACTTTTTCAGGCCCATTCTTCAGAACCAGCATAGCTTTTTCTTTATACACGTAGAAAGCAGCTAACAATTTTCAGTCGGAAATAATAAAAAGTTTGCTTTCTCCTACCCAGGCCAGCCTTCCAACACTATCCAGGTGGCCTTGGGGCACATGAAACACATTCTCATCATCATAGTAGGGAAACAATGATTTGGCAGGCTGCAGCACAACCCTCTCATTATATCAGGCAGTTTGAACTGAAACCTAGGGCTCAGAGGCAGCTCAGAGATGTCCTCAGCTGCATATATGGTCACTTCAGCCTAGATGGTGTCCTCTCTGAAGCGTGTAGCCAGGAGGCAATAAGCATCATTCACTGCAGATGGCCATGCTCCCTGCCTTGTGGGCACAGCTTGCCTATGAGATCCAAGCTGGTTTTGCAGCAAAGGCCTCACTTCGTCAGAATAACTGCAGTACCATGGATATAGAGATCTTGCTCAGGTCTTGCAAGACTTTGCTTCCAAGTATATCATAACTGTGGTGTCTGCAGTGTTACAGATGAGCACTTGGATCAAGGGCTTTTTAACAGAGCCAGATAGATCATGCTCCTTTAAATATATTTTCCAGGCTAGCTTAGCTATTGTTAAAGGTGAAACAGATCCTGTTCACCTCCCTGTTCAGCAGCCAGCCACTGTGTGGTGCTGAATCACTCATCTGATGCCCCTGAGCATTGAAATTTTAGCTGTAAGCTGGGGATGAAGAAAGTCTCTTCCTCCTTTTGTTTGCCTTGTCAATTTAAACAGTATGCTGTTTGAAATGGGGACTTTATTGTACACACAGAGACTGTACAGTGCCACCAATTGTCCTAAAACATAAATATTATAGCAAGGATTACCAGCTAATAACATTATGTACAATTATACTTTCCTTCCTAGGAAGGTAAGCACTGCAGAGTGTTTTGAGAGATATGGCATAGCTAAATGGAAGCATTGCGTCTTTCTCAAGACGATACTGCAAATAGTAGGAATTTATTTTGGATTTTAATTTCTCATTTATATAACATCTTTTCTGGTGCAAGATTTTCTTGAGAAACGGTGATGTTTTGGACAGTCTTGCCCAGTGTCTGTTTTTGATCCTCACTGCCAAAATGTTTAGATCACACAACAGGTAGGTGACCAAGACCTCAATGAAGACAAGACTCCTGTATCTCATTCCCTTCAGTGAGTTTCAGAGGGATGTAACCCAGAAGAAAAAAAAAAAAACAACAAAGGAGCACTCAGCAGACATTTGATGTGAAAAGGAAGAAAAGACAGGACTGAGATGCAATGACTTTGCATTGTTATGTTACATTTCAAAAATAAGAAATTACATCGTAACGTAGATTAAGTTTATGTTTATAGGACCGTGCAAAAATGTAAGTTAATTAGCTCTGTCTGGGAATCACATTAATTTTAAACAGTAGCTTCCAGCAATGTGGCCCAAAGGATAGACACAAGACAAGGAGAAGCAGGACATTTTCCAGCTTTCTGAGTAGAAAATGCTACTTATAAATTTCCTGTGAGCACAGAGACTTGTGTGTAGTTCCCCATTCTCTTCTAGGAGCTGAAGTAGAAAATATGTCAACAAAACAGGGAGACAGCCAGAGAACTGAGTGAGTCGATAAATGGGAATGTAAAAGTGGCTTAGCACTTGTATGCCCAAAGAAAAGGACTGTAAACTGTTATTGTATAGTTAATCTTTAAGAGTTAGTTAGATTGCTGATATGCTTATCTCCCTTGTTAGATTATATTATTTATTCTTTCTCTTACAATTACTGTTTAGTCATTCATATCATGTAAGTAACTACACTGCCTGACTGAGCATCAAAAAGCTTACCATTACTTTCCCAAGCTTTTCATTGTATGCTAGTCCTATTCCTCCACCTCCAAAAGCAGGGTCAGCTAGAGCATGTCATCTAGGACCATGTCATCCAGGACCACGTCCAGTTCAGTTCTGAGAATCTGCAATTTTAATTTATCTGGCTACATTATTCTTAAGCTTATGTGAATTGCTTTAACAAGGCAGAATTCCCCCAGTTAATGGGTTGGTCAAAGCACTGACTTTCACTTGCAGTACAGTTTTCTCTACAATAGCTTACAAACTGCATGCCGCAACTTCTCTTCAGGAAGGCTGAGGATTTCTTATGATATGAGTTGTCTGCTTACTGAAAAGCACTGTTCTTCACCAGCTACAGTTAATGGTTACTTCACGCTGAACTTGCAACATTTTGCTAAGAAAAAAAGATTGAAAAAATGAATTGCTTTGGACTTGTGAGAAATTAGTTTTGCCTTTGTTTGTTTGCTTAACTATTTTGATAACATTCCTAAAGATGACCTTCAGATCTGCATTCCCATCCTGAAGATGCTGCCCATCTCATCTTCAGCATCTTTCTTTCTGACAACCTGCATTCTACTGACTTGTAACAAGCAGTTTCTGGCAGGTTTTCACTGAAGGCATGGTTGCTGTTTTAATGATGCTATAAGATTCCTATTATGAGAATGGTACAAAGGCGTTCAACACAGCAATATCACACAGCTACAGAGAATGTAGCACAGTAGAGATTGTAGCTTGGTCCTGAAAGAAGGAAAATTTTGCTAGTTCATATGAAGGCAGAAACACTTTCTGTGATATTTCTTCCAGACCTAGAGCTGTCTTGCTTCCAGTAGCCTAGATTTCTCTCTCCTGGGTCTTCATATGAACAAATGTAATGTTTTTCAGCTTGAACTAATACCTCTAGGAAGATCCACAGAAGGGATCTAAGAAAGTCAGAAATCATTGTCTGTGAAAAAAAGGAGGTGAAACTCTGTTCCCTAACAATACTAACAGTGATTGTTAACCTCTCTGTTAACCTCTTGTGATGTCAGCATCCATCTTTTCTTTTCTTTCCTCTGGGTGTGTTGGTTTTCCTGGTAAAAAGAGCTACCTCAAATAGAATACACTTAGATCTGTGTGAATCACTGTTAACCACTGACTTGAAAGGTTTAGCTGCCATTTCCCTCTGCTGCTGAAATGAGTTTTCTTAGAGCTGTCTAGATGAAGACCTTCCCTTCCTCACTACTGCAGAGACAGTTTGGATCCAGTTTTTAATGGGATTTTTTCTCTCACTTAAGTCCCACTCTCGGACTCACATCAACACAGCAAAAGAGACACTGTGACCCACTTCCTGCCTTGAATCAAATGACATATTACATCCCCTTATCATATGGCCTAGGGATCACCATGTTTTTCTTCATTTTTGTTTGTAAAATTGATCACCCTGATAGTGTGACCATGCTCTTCAATCAAGCACAGTGAGAGTTTCTACATGGTTTTATCTGTGAATCTCAGAGCAGAGGTAATACTGACCTCACCCTGCACACTCTCCAAATGAAGAAAAGTACCTGACAAAGAAGGTAAGGCTTCATTTGTAGTTCCCCAGAGATGAACTCATGCAGATCGTTCTCTTTCTGCAAGCTTTCCACCTGTCAGCTAGCACAGTGATTTGCAAGCCTATCTTCTGTTGAGAAAGAGCAACGTAGTACTCCTATCATCTCTGACTCTGTGACAGCTTAAGACACTGTTTCTCCCAAGAGTTACATGAAGAGAGGTGGAAGACTCAGATCCTGTTACAGTTTAGTAAAAAGGTTCCTTTCTTTATGTGTGTGTCACACCTGGACTAAGAATACTCAGTAAATCTTGCCCAAGGATGTGGATTTGGAGAATGGGGAATGGTAAGCTTCATAACTTCTTATGCCAAAGTCATCCTTGAAAAAAACCTCAGCCAGAAGAAAACCTCAATCTTGGTTTGATTATTGGAGTATTTAAACTATTGCTAACATGCCATGAACAAAATGTACATGGCCAACCCTGAAATATGGAACAGATTCCATGTCCTGGTTTTAAAAAGAAGAGTGTTATTGTAAACTGGCAGCAATATGCCCAAGGCTAAAATATCCATGGCGTAACAGAAGAAAGAATTTCAACTGAAAAGGAAAATGACAGCCTTGACACACTTTTACTGACTGCCTATAAAGATGTTCAGGTGACTGAGAAGTCAAAAGGATAAATCCATGCTATCTTTTGCCTTTCCATAATAATAGCTGCAAGCTGAACATTATGAATGAGTAGCATTTAAACTCCAGGGCTCTACTCCATGAGATGGAAAATGGAGCCTAAGATGCTAAATGTCAATGATACTGATCTCATGAGCTAACTGAATAGTCCAACCTAATATATGCTCTTTAAAGATGTTCTTTTGCACAACCTAATGTAGTCATTTTTCCTGCATAAATATCCATACTTCGGTTAATAAAGACATTATTCTGTGACTGAAGAGAAAGGAGGGAATGACTGTCCATGAAATTTTAGTGAAAACTTAACTGTCAAGTGAACTTTCATAGTAGCTAATTAGTAATGCTGTACAAGAGAATCCACAACTTTTAAGTGCATCCATCATGCTATTTGCAGAAGCAAAATAAGAATCCAATATCCTGACCCCACTGCACCTACCATAAGGATCAAATAAGTTGGTTTATTTCTGGGCTGTTGTTTATTTTTACTTTTTCCCCTGCCAATACTACAATGATGGCAAAGGATGGTGGGGCCCATATTAGCTGAATACCGTTGTATTTCCAGGCAAAACTTCAAGAACTCCTCTAATCACAATGACATTTCTCAGAATTAGTAATAAAGATGTGTTATTTATACATCATACATTTGAAGAGATATGTCATGTAATTATGCCTGTTCTTAACAGGTTACAAGAAATGTACTCTTAAGAAATAAGATGGTTTTTTTTTTCTTCCTTTTTAGCAGAATACACTGTGTACATAGAATGGTGATTATACTCAGAAAGTAGGAACACCTAAACGTGCCTAAAGTTCCTAATCTCTGAAGGAAAAGATCTCACAGATCGTCTCAGCCTCATTAATAGGCAAGGTGTAGTCCTTCCCACTGAGGTCAAACTAGGCAGAAGAGATCCCTTCTCTCTCATGATTATTTTGTCTCCTGCAAATGCTGCACCAGTAATAGGCACTTCTCTAGAACAAACAAATCCTTCCTTCACTCCAGCAGCAGGACCACTAACCTTTCTGCAATGACTGTTTGCTCCCTCCACAAAGCAGGCACTGCCTCCTTCTGCATCCCTGACCTTTCCTCACTGTCTCTCCATTTGTTGCTGCTGTCCTTTTTAGAAAGCCTCTTATTGATGTTTTTAAACTGATGGGGGAACATAAACAAGTAATAAAGAAAGGTTAACAATACCGAATCAATACAGCGGAGAGAGGCATTGGGGAGATGGAATTGAGGAGGTTGACTGTGAAAGAAAGCAAAAGGCCAAATTTAATCACAGTGCTATTGGCAATTAAATTACATTTTGGATTTTATTTATTTATTTATTTATATATTTTAAGGAAGAACTAATAAAAGTACTGCTCTGACTTTTATTAGTGCTCCAGAAAAAGCAAAACGCCTGAATGGAAACTCTGACCAAGAGCCTTTTTGTATTCCTCTTCAGAACAGAATGAGTTATCCTCAATTATTATGGTCTTTTCTTAACTGAAAAGGAAAGGAAGCATAGGGGCTTAGATCTACTACCAAGCACAGAAATGTATACAATGTGTGTGCTCCCAGGAAAGTTACTGGTAGTCCTTGTTACAGTTTCCACATCTTCAGAATAGTCTGAGAAGAAAGGGCAGATCCCACTTATTGATCAGATAACTCCTTTTTGCCTCAGCATATCACCATGAAGTGCCACCTAATGACAGCATCCATTGCTTAGTTTGGGGTCATTCTTTCAGTCTGGCATGCTTCTTGCCTTCATTTTCTCACTCTTCTGCTTACAGGAATTATTTTTACCTATTCATCATGCTTATGCATGCAGCTAAGGAACAAAAGTGCATCATCTCCTATGTTTGCGATCTCACCACTGAACTTGCTTTTGCCAAAATAGGGGATGGAGGCTTATGCTAACACTTGGTCCTGCTGTCCCCTTGACTGCGCACAAAACACAATGTGAAGGGCTCCAACCTCATTTCTGTGATCTGACGTGCTGAGTAACTGTGTTGCACTACTGTCATCACCCATGCAGCATCTGTGGGGCACTCACGTGAAGGAAAGGCAGATCATCTGCTCATGGCCATTCCAGGTACTGACAGTACATCCAAGCTTTCACCATGTGAAACTCTAACCTTTCAGCCCTCACAACTGCTCTTAGGTGCAAATAACGTAGATTTAGAGAAAATCTTTATTACACTGAAACTCCTTCTGGTAGTTGCTGATGTGCCATAGGAAATAAGGATGAGAACTTATTTGCCATCCAACACTATGCAGCTTGCCTTTCATAACAGGATCAGATTATCTTAAGCATGAATTTAAATGCTAAATTGATTGCAGGTGTTTCACACAATAGAAGCCAGTAATTTTTACATTGATTTGGAATGTTCTTCTTTGCTAGATTTTGAACTGGTGGGAAAATCAGAAGCAACATTGCTGGATGTAAAGATGTTTTCTACAGCATGTTCCATGAAAGAACACTGAATCAAAACAAGAGAAAGCATAAGATGATTTTAAAATGTCAGTAGTCCCATGGCTTTCTTCCTTGCCCTAGGGATGACACAAACTGCATCCAGTTCTGCTTTAAATGGGGTGAGGGGAGAGACAGGCTAGAGGGGGGTATACAATGCATATGACAAGGTATTGCTGAGGCTGCAACAGCTGCTCATGAGTCTCTAGAGCATCTCCCTGTACAGGATATGAACCGGAAAATGCAGGCTTGTGGTTTGTTTGGGAGCAGGACTGTTGTTTTGCAGAGCTTAGTATTTTTTATTTTCTCCCCGCTAATGAACTTGTGCAGTAGCCTCCTCAGAAAGGCATTCAAAGGCTCAGATGCTAATGAGCAGGTCTCTCATTATGGCAGGCAAAGCCACATAATGGGAACAAGAAAAAGAATTAGCATAAACAAGAGAAGGATACTGGGGATGAGGACTGTTTGTCATAACTAGTGTTGTGGCCAACCAGAAGCAGCTCTGAATCAGAGGTTGCCAAGTTTAGTTTGTGTGCTGCCTGTGGTCTCCAGATTTCAGACGAAAGATGCCAAATGTGAAAAGAATGAGGGATCCACAAACCAATCCCTGCTAGGCTCTGTAACAGGATAATGTGACTCGCTTGCCTCCCACCAGCTGGCATTCTCTTGACTTCCTCCTTGTCTTAACAAACTTTTCCTTCTTCCTTTGACTTTGTATCTCTGCTGAGTAGCAGCATCAGCCTCCATGTGCAAGGCAAAACAATTTAATTGGTTTTCTTCCTTGGACTTAGAGCACACATGTCAGCTGGCTTCTCATAAGCTTTTTTTAATATGCCTTCTACCTTCACAGCCTGGTCATGTAATTTATAGGAGTGGAAGGGCAGTCAAAAACTTGACTTCTACTGTTAAAAATATGAAGAGAGCTTAGGTCTTGTTTTCCTCAGTTAGCATGAATTAAAAATACAGGCTGAATTAAAAATTCAGAAACATGGGAAAATTACCACATCCAGTCAAGGTGATGACCCTGGAACAGGGGCATATAATGGACATCCATGATGGTAACCACAGATCTGCCTGCTCTAGCCAATAGGGTTAGGACCTGAGAGAGCTAAATTATAGCAACAGGTCATCTTAGGATCAGTGTCTGTACTACTTTAAGTGTTTTCCAGGAGTGATTCTCTCACCTGTGCCGCCAACAGCATGTGATATTAATCTTTCAATAATGAATCCATGGTGAATTTCCCAGCTGCATGTATTATCTAGGAGTTGGTAGGAGAGATGTTGGCAGGCCCAGACTGATCATGCTCCTGTTCCTGTTTCTCTCAGTATTATGAACATAAGAATACTGCTGGATTTTAACAACCATTTGATTTATACAGTGCCATTCTGAGGTCTCCATTGAAGAGAGAGCTTGCTCTCTACCATGGAAAAATCAATGCACCAGGCATGCACAGATCAGGAAGAAAATGGCGCTGCTGTATTTGATACTTCTTTGTGGCAGAGATGCTCAGCTCCCCCACTGAACTTAAGTTCCTTCTGCTTTGCAGAATTTGTGCTGGGGAAAGGCAGAGGAGGACAACTTTGTGTTTGATCTCCTTCAAAAAGAAAAATGTTCCATTTCCAAATTTGGCATCATTCTTCCCTAACTCTTGCTTCTGATACATGGTAGATTTATGCAGTTCCTTTAAATATTTACTGCCATAAGCCATGCCACAAAGATGCATTATTACTTTTTAACAAAGATTAAAGTTTAAAAACAGAATAAAAGCCTTGCGTCATACCAGAACAAACTATCCATCAGACAAACAAGAAATGCACCAAGTCATATGTCTACGAACATAAAGAAGAGCTTAAAATCCCATTACTTAAAAAAAAAAAAAAAAAAGTAAAGAAATATATATATATATATATATATATATGTATGAAATGCGTTTTCTGTGGCATTGGCTTTAATTTCATCGATGCCGTGTCTGGAGAGGAAAGTGTTTGTTCTTAATACCGGGTCAGGATAAAGCTGTAAACCCAAACTAGAGCTCAGAATGGTCGCTAGTGGAAAGATACTCTCTCTGATTCCCTCCACACATACCTTGCTTGCTGAGATTGAACAACTCTTGTGATAGCAAGTAATATTAATATTCTTACCTGTTTAGCTCGCAGAGGAATGTGGGCATAACTATTTTTTTTTGTCTGCACTCTGATCAAACCAAACAGGACCATCGAGGTATCATAGCAACACAGGAAGTTAACTCCATAGTGTTCTGTAATTCCCAGGGTGCTTCATTTATCATAGTAACAGCTGGGTCTAATATTTTGGGTTAACCTTTGGCCTGGAACAGAGAGCAAAAGTTTAGTTAGCACTGGGCAAAGTAGCATTAGAAGTAACACTAAATCATTAAGCAACCCAACAAGCTTTATACACCACAGGCAATGGATTGTTGTCATATCCTATATATGTCGCTGCCATTTGGGTCAAAAGAGAGCTCTTTATCTGAAAACAATGACTGCAAGAAATTTAGGAGAAAACAGGAAGATTTGACTTGTCAAAAGGGAGCTGCAATAAAAATATGTCTAAACAAGATACCTCTCTTAAAACCCAGTGGTCCTCAGGCACAGCAAAGCACCACAAGAAGAAGCAACCTTGCCAAAGGATGTGAGCTCAGATAGCAGATACTGGTGAGGTACTTCAAATAGAGATCTTTTCAGGGTTACAAGTTAAACATCACTCAGAAAGACCCAAGCTAAAAATAATTGAAATCTCACACATTTTCCCTGCTCCTTTTTTTTTCTACATGAATTTCTTACGACCCCCATGGAAACCTTTTGGTCCTAGATGACCATTTCTGCCTTCCAATGACATACACAATCCCCAGGATGAGAATCATCACTATGGATCTTCTTTCCAAATAATCAGTATCACAAACACATCCCCACGCTTCTCAACACCTGGCTGTCTTAAAAGGTTTGTCAGCCAGGTGAAACATATTTCTCCTGTTCTGCAGAAGGAGAGGTGTGGGAGTTAAAAGAGCTCAAAAATCATTAAAGGCACCACCTCTCATCAAAGACTTTTCAATAGCAACATTTAGCCAAACTTGAGCCATCATTTCTAAGTGAAATTTATTTGGGAGGGGGGGCAGGTGTTATGTATTTTCCTTAGCACTGAGTATATTTGCAGATTTCAGCGTTAATTTTTCTAGAGGGGGCTTTGCATTTGAAATTTCATTTTGCTATCTTTCTGCTATCACAGAAGAGGCTGTTCCTAGGAGAAATGTCACCCAACTTTAGTAGTGATCATGACTCACAGGAGAGACCTATACAATAATTTCCACTGGGATCAATATTGACCCGAACAGTTGCTTACTGTTGACGCAACATTGCCAAATGCCTCTTCCATGCTTTATAAATGACAAGACATACGGCTACTTATCAAAATAAGAAAAGTGATTCAGCAGGGGCTTCTGTTCATGGAGAATCAAAAGGAAAAGAAAATAGGTGAGCCATTATTTCTCGGCAATTTCACCGACTGTAGCAAACACAGGAGCTGACAATTAGGATGCTCACCAACTACACATCACTGGCCTAGGGCCAGCTTGATTGCCTTCTTCAGTTCACACCAGAAAGTGTTTTGCACTTCACATTAAAATTTGAAGCCTACATTTTCTGTAGCATTAAAAAAATAAAATCCAAAGAGGTGCACTTAGGTCCCCAGAGACAGCATAATTCTACTTTAGTTTAAGATTTGCTAATGCATTGAAGTCATTAATGTTTCATGGTGGTTCCATTTCTGTGTGCACACAAAGCCTTTTATACCACCCTGCCTAATGAACTCCTCCTGTTTCCCAGGAGGCCTTTGGAAGCAGAGAAGGTTTCCCATAATGAAATGGCCCAGACTCTGTTTTGAAGTTGTTTACATAGTTAATAGCTCCTTAAGGGGAAAGAACAAAATAGAAGCCTGCATGTAGAGTTGCTCCATAGATAGAGTATACAAGTCATTGAGAGAAATAAATCATTGAGTTGTGAACAGTTTTGATATGGTTTGGAGGGGTTGATTTCTTTTTTCTTTCTTTTTTTTTTTTTTTTTTCCAGCTAAATTCTAATCTCTACAAAGATAAACAAAGATCTGCCCAGAGCAATGCAGAAAGTGAGAGAGTAAAGCAACAGGGATACCCTCCATCCTACAGACCATTTGGTCCTTTTAATCAGAAATTCCTGCTAAAAACACGCCACTTCTCCTTGCTCCAAGTTCTCGAATGAACATAATTTAGGGCAATAATCCTGCTTTGAAAGGTCTGAGGTAGCACCAGTTCCAATGTTTATGGTTAGAACAGTTTCCTTCACACCCACCACTTCTGTTTGTGGGGGGAAATTTCAGCATCTCAGGAACTCACCTGTTATTTAGGTTTATGCAGTTATTAATAAATAGAACTGAAATATATATTCTAAGCCAGCACAGAGATTCATAGCCCCATCTTTTGTCACTTCTGTCCACTTTTATCTGCGTCTGACACACTGCCAAGCCCATTTCCATGACAAATTAAAAAAAAAAAAAAAAAAGTGCTTGAATAGTGAAGGAAAGGGTGTAAGACCATTTAACTCTGTTTTCTAATAGTTACTGAAGTGGCTGTTACACCTACAGAATAAATGAGTGGTCTGTTATTTCTGAAACTGAAGCTCATTAAAAACAAACCAAAACATCATCACACACAGACCAAAAAAAAAAAAAAAA
Organism: Gallus gallus; assembly: GCF_016699485.2. NCBI lineage: Eukaryota > Metazoa > Chordata > Aves > Galliformes > Phasianidae > Gallus > Gallus gallus. The sequence goes on along the minus strand of NC_052537.1, from coordinate 25,496,902 downwards.
TAGAAAACCAAAACTAAAGAGGCATTCAAAATGTCATTTGTATAACTCACCTGACTCAGTCTCGATGTTATAATTGTACAATGAAATATGCTTAGGGCAAAATGATCCAGATTGCCAGTGTCACCAGGCTGACAGTAATATGTCTAGGAAAACAGCAGGCTTCCTATGAACAGCTGAATGTTTGCATTTTTCAAAGTGAAGGAGTAAGGGGAAAGAAGTATACCAAGGAGAACAGTGTCTTAGAGAAGAGGAAATGGGGTAATAGGAACGAAGACAGCAGAACATGTTACTTGAAAAGTTGGGGAGAAGCTGAGTTATTTTCTCAAAATAAATTAGTTCTCATTTACCAGGTCAGCATATTTTAATCAGTCTAATGTAGGCTGTCTGAAGTGCTACCTGTGTTGATTTGAAAGTCTCAGCTGGTGTGACACAGATTTTCTGAATATCTCAGACAAACAGGAGGCCAAAAGACCAAGAGATCTTTTACGGTGAACCCAGAGGGTCCCTGGTGAAAACTGTAAGTAGCTTTAAAAAGTAAGAAATTCTCATCTTTATTCATTTTCCCTTCTATATATATATTTGTCAATCTAGAGAGGGGAAGAAAAGTAGAGCGAGAGTAGACAGACAAGATGCTTTTTGCTCCAGCCCATAGGGCCAGCAGAAAGTTGGCATTCCTTGTAAGGATTACATCAGTCATTGGAAATAGAATCATAGAATGGTTTGGGTTGGAAGGGATCGTTAAGATAATCCAGTTCCAACTCCCCTGCTGTAGGTGGGAACACCTCCCTCTAGAGCAGGTTGCTTGAAGCCCAAGCCTGGCCTTGAATGCTTCCTGGGAGGGGGCATTCACAACCTCACTGGGACACCTTTTCCAGTGTCTCACCACCCTCACAGTAAAGAAATTCTCCCTAATATCCGGTCTAAATCTACCCTCTTCCGGTTTAGAACCATTTCCCCTCATCCTATTGCTACCCACCCTTATAAAAAGTTCCTTCCCAGCTTTCCTGTGGGCCCCTTCAGGTACTGAAAGGCATCTATAACGTCTCCTCAGAGTCTTCTCCAGACTGAAGAGCCTCAGCTCTCTCAGCCTGTCCTCACAGGGGAGGACCTCCAGCCCTCTGATCATCTTTGTGGCCCTCCTTTGGACCTGCTCCAACAGTGGGAGCTCTACTTCTGATACGGAGATTTCTTCTTACCATAAAATTGGCTTGTGCAAGCAATTTTAAATAACGTGTATACCTTGCTTGGCTTAACTGGGAATGAACTAGAACAACTGCAGAGCACTTGGATTCAGCTGCTGCTTCCCAGCTGGGTGGTTGGGAAGGTGGATGAGAAACAGGCTGCTGAGTTGTACCATTTAAAATCATTTATCTTCTTAGTTTTGACTCAGACTAGCAGGAAGAGGCAATTCTACCTGACATGGAGAGGTTCTGAAAAGCATTTTCTAAACTTTTGCATAATTTTCTGTTTGGTTGATGTTGAACTACATTAAAGGACTGGGTAAGGGCTTCTGTCCATGCAGGGCTCATTCTTCTGCAGCACTTCCACTGCAAACAGGAAGAGGGAAAGGAAAAGATAGAAAGAAGTATGAAAATACAAATTTTTAGTCATATCTACTTATCTCTCTGCATTTTAATTTTCCAAACAGCACACAGGTAAATGAACCCAGAGGGTTTCTTTGTAGGATTTCTTTCTTACAAAATAATAATAAAAAAAGAAGTCCCACATGTGGTTATTAAATTGCAAGGAATATTGTGTACAGGTACTATCTAATTAGCACTAATTGAACAATAGGAAGGACTGCTCCATTTTAATCAGAAACCACAATTTTACTGCAGAAAACTTTTAACTGTGGGGAAAGCTCTCAAGTCATGGCTCGCAGGTTATACCCGCACACATTAAGTAACTAAGGAGCACAGTCTGCTCTGTCAAGTAATGATCCATTTTTTTCCTCTGCTTGGGGAAAGAAAAATAAAAAAAGATCAGCATTTAAAGTATGCAATGAGCATCTACTGAAGGGAAAAGGAGAAGTAAGTCTTCCATTCACACACCAGATGTTCCCATTAAACAATCGTTTTCAGGAAAGCTCAGCTCATGTGGAAAGAGAGCGCTTCAGAGTTCAGAAGGGGGAAAGAGAGAAGAAAGTTAACTTGCAAAATAAGGGCAGCTGCTGAAGAGATCTCATCGGCTCTGACCTGGCAGACATCAATCCAGCACTGCAGGGCTGGGAGCCGGGCCTGGTGTAAATCCACGGTGATGGTGGCTGAGCCGTGCTGCTGTGGGCCATCCTCACGGCCATGCCACCCTCAGCTGCTGGGCTGCGGCCTTCTCCTTTTGTCATTTGCAACAGCAGCCTGACTCAAAAGAGTTTTCCCCAGTGCTATTTGCCTGAACTTATTTGTCATCTATGTGGTAAAGTCCTGCTGCTCAGCCAACTACAGCACAAACCACTCCGCTCAGACCAGCTTTTGCCTTTCTACTTAAGGGAATGGGAGGACTCACCAGACACTGGAGCAGTGATCCTTCACTGGACCTCCCATGGTGTGTTTCTTGCAGCAGGTAAGCCAAGGACAATGCAGGATGAGTTTAAAACCTGTCCTTCTTCTCTAGACCTCACAGCAGCAAGATGGGTCAACATCTGCAAGAATTAGGGTTTTGGGGAGGCAACAACGAAAACAGTACCTCCTAAATTGCCAAGGGCAAGAAAGACATGCACTAAGGCCTTCTTGCTTTCTAAAAATGCGTAAAACTAGATCCCTTTAATCTGAAACAACAATTACTGTCTCACTATTGTTTTTCTGGGCTCAGTTTGTCATTATTTTATTCATCTTTCCTGAACTTCAGCAGGAATTTTAAGTACAGTTCTCCTCTCCCAGGCTCCCCCTCAGTTCAAGGTATTGCTACGTGCCCTTGGCAAGTCAGAGCTCAGCCCTGCTCAAATTGTAGCAGTCCATTTTCCTATTAAAGGCATGTTGTTGCAGAGTGATGTATGGCTAGGTGTGGCTCATCTAACACTGTCCTTGTTATGGAACAAAACAAGGACTGGTGACTGCTCAGCCACCTGCACAAACAGAAAAAAAAAGTATTTGTGGTCTCTATAGAAGCAGTTGGACAAGGAGAGCTGTGTGTTTCTGTAAAATACACTACTTCTTCAGTAAAGTGCCTGGTGATAGCCCTAGGTTTAAAATTCCATCAAAACAAATAGTTGCACAGTAGTATTTGATAGCATTATATGGTATTATTGCATTGCTACTGTTGTCACTGCTATTTGATACTACATGCTATTTGGCAGCTCTGGATTCAGAAATGCATGCCAAAATTAGTGATAACAGTGATTTCTGTTTAAGAGTTAGAACCTGTGCTGTCTTTCAAATCATGAAACTGAATTTCCACTTCATGGACTACAAGGAGTAAAGTAATTTTTCTCTACTGAGCCCCATCTTGCTGCAGGTTGTAGTTCATCTCCAGCAGCCATGATGTGCCCCCTTATTCCTGGGTGGGCAGTGGAGCCTTCAGATATCTCTACCTTATGCTAGTGCACATCCTGCAAAGGATCATCCTGACTTATGTTCACACGAGCCACACTAAACTCATTTTAAAGCCTTGCTGTTTGTGTTCTTTTTGTTCTTGGGATGGCAAACATCACCTCTGCACGTGCAAAACAGAATCAAGCAGGGTAAGCAGTCATCCCCCACTGAGCACTGCATCATACTGCTATGCCCCTGATCTTTTTAAAGCTGGGGCCTGAGGAACAGCTGACACCTCAGGAAGCCAAGTGTTTCAGCAACACTACTGTAGCAGAGTAGTAGGTAGCAAGAGAGATTCTCCCTCTGAATCAGCATGAGGAACTGGAGCAAGTAAATGTCACTTCTTGCACTTAGGGGGCAACACAGTACTTGGGGAAAATTTTATGCATCACATCTCAGCTCCTTCTTTTCTTCTGTTCAAGTTGATCAACTACGGGCAACAAAGAACATGATGCTTTAAAATAAAAAAAAAATCAGCTAGAGCTTTTGCTGTCAAGTAGGTCTCTTAAGCCCCATGGGTAATGTTCTCAAATGACAAAGCTGCTCTCCTTTTTGGCAAGGGTCTTTTATCAAGCGATACAGCAGCACATTTTCAATCATCTCCGTATCACAATGAAGAGACAAACCCTGTTAGCGTTGTTCTCCGAAAATCATAAAATGCACTGGCTCAGTACACCTAGGGACTAGGCTGGGCTTTGAGCTTCCATGAATCTTAGCAGCAGCAGGAGAAGTGTAATTCAATCTTTTTAACTTGGTGATATATATTCATGTCAGTGGCTTTAAGATAAGGAAAAGACATTAGTTGAAGAATGAAACTTTTGATGAATAACCGAGAGTACGATGAATAATGTACAAATATTTCTTTCCTCTCAGTCAAAATGATTCCAGATCCTTTTTCATTTTAATCCCTGTCATATTCTTCGTTTTTATAAAAACCTTAAAGAAATGAAAGGGGAAGTTAAAAAAAAAAAACCCTATATTTTTAAAGGGCATTGGAGTTCTAAAAGAGAACTTTTTTTTCCCCAAGTGTTCCCAATTGCACTCAAAGATATTTTTATCAGTTCTCTTAACTGCTAGAAAACAAAAGATTGTTTGGTTACAGGCAGTAATAATGGTATTAATGATGGGTTACCATGTAAAACCTCATCCTATCTGTTTGTGCACTGCAGAAAATGTGGAATTTAGTTAAGAAAAATGCCTCTTTTCACCTGGGAGGTATTTTTTATCAAATAAAAAATAAAAAGCTGTTACAAACATTTTCCTTCCTTACAATTTCATTCTTAATTCTGTCCCAGCTGAGAAATTATGAGAAAAACATATCTAATGGTAGCATCATTTCTGAAGAGAGGCAACAAAAGCAACTGGTGTAAACATATTTTTGTCTGTTTTCTTTCAGGACAGGAGGGGGAAATGAGACAAATGGCATATTAGCTGAGAGACTTGCCCATTTCTTCATGGGATGTATCAAAGCCTGACTTCAGAAAGATGCTTTTGGCTGAAAGATTTCACTGAGCAGCAGGGAGACCCAGCAGCTGATGTCTGGTAAGCCCCAGTAGGAGGTAGGTCACGTTGCCTGGACCTGTTTGAACTTAAAACTTGTGACATTCCTGCAAACGTGTATAAGATGTGCCTTCCCTGCACCTCATAAGCAGAGGGATCTCCTCTTCTGAACCTTTGAACTAACAAGGGCAATTTTTACCTCTGCACTGAACTGGCTGCACAGATCGGAACTTCTGAGCAAGGATGTGATGCCATTTGAAAAGTTAAGGAGGGCAGAGAAATGGATGGTGGTGCTGGCGACATGGGCTAACCAAAAGAACAGTGTGCAATACAGCCACGGGAAAGTATGTGATTATAAAAAAAAATTAGGCAAACTCAACAGATAGTGTTAATTCCTCCTATGGTACTAATAGCAGGATCAAGAGACCTTAGTTATGCTACCATCTGCATAACGAAGTTCGGAATGACTGGTGTGTGCTTTGTAACAAACATTACCAGTCCACACAAGGAAAAAAACATTTAATTGTTCATCCCAGGGGGACAACTATATTATCTGTACTCAAACCCCACTGCACAGTGTTCAGCACAAAGTCAAAACTTACCTTCAAAATTTCCAGAACAAATCCACTCCTGCCCTGCCTAGATTTCTGTCCCCTTTGATTTATCTTCTTTACGAAGGGTAGGCATATCATGAGACATGTTAGATGAAATGGCTGAAAGGAAAAATTAAGGCTAAAAGAGTGGCTTGCTGAAACCAATAGGAGTGCGAGAATAGCCCTCACTGAATGGAGTTCTTCTCTATAAATGCTTTTGTTTGAAGTCTGTCTCTGGAGGGGAGAAAGCCTGTCAAAGTATTTTTTCTGAAATGAAGATGAGGGCAATGCATTTTAAAATACCATGCACAGGAATAAAGCCTTGCTCTTTCAGGCATGCTGAGGATGAAGCAGGTCAGTGTACACTTTGATTCACTAACTTGTGTCTCCTGTAATCCAGTAAAAGTGCAGTAAATTCAGAGATACCAGTGCAGTAGCAACTAACAGCTGGCCCTGGTCCCGGTCTTGGCTATTCTTTGCTGCACAATAGAAAGTCTTGACCACTGAAACCCAATAGGGGAGGGTGAGAGGAAACCTCAGATCCATACCTAATGGGTACTAAGCTTACTGCCTTTAATAGCTACAAGCACTTCAGGTGAACTTTGGTGAAGGAACCAAATTGTCAGTCTTCCACCTTTTTTGATTTGGGGTGGACTTACTGCTCTGCAGGTGTGCTGGCAGATCATCCATAAGGCTATTCATCACTCACTTCTGAAAAAAATGACCTTTTCATAACATAAGGGTAAGTAAAAGGGTGGCGATGATGCTCAACAGGAAAGCAAACAGGCAGAGTTTCTGAAAATCACAGTTTAAACCAATAGCAGAGCTAGGGACTGTAATTGGGTCTCTCCAGTGTTGGACTCACTCCCTATACAGAAAAACTCCCCCTGTTTCCCAAGGATGCTGTTCCCAGAATCCATGGTATTTTCCTCAAAAATTCAGATTGAGATTTATATCCATTCAGTTTGTTCCCAAAACTTATCAGAACATCTTTGAGCCAAACTTTTTAGACTGTATTAAGGAGGTCTAGCGTATTGATTTATTATCATTAATTCCTCTTCTTTATCCTTGTCGCAGCTTTTCACAGATTTATGAGGTTAAGGAGCATGAAGCTAATTAAATAATCTGACTGGCTGAACATCTGTTGAAACATAATAATAAGTGTTGAAGACAACACTCCTGAGTAGCTATTAATTCTGGTTTAAAAGTTAGAGGAAGGATTTAAAAAAAAATAAAAAGGCTCACCAAGAAACTTAGCCCTTTTTGGGCTCAGAGTGAGCCCTCAGCCTCCCTCTGAAGTCTCTCCCACCCAAATCCCAGTGCACTGACCCAGATGTCCCTTTGGGGCTTCCTCATTCCTGGAGATCTAAGGGTCAGAAGGCCATTAGAGGAATGCAGGACAGTTTGTACATTGTTGGTGTGCATCAGCTACAACCAGAGATTCAGACACAAACAGGATGGAGCATGCAGAGATCCATGTCAATTCAATCCAGAAATGAATGAAATTAGCTTAGTGATTTAAATGTGTCCAAATAACCATTTAAGTGAGGAGGAAAGCCTTTTCTTCAGTTCCTTTTCCCCCTTCATCCATACAAATCATATAGAGGACCCCTAAGAAGTATACTGCTTTGGGTTGATGAACTTTCTGGGAGGGAAAGGCTGAAGTACTCACCCTTATCTGAAGCTTCAGGCTCCTGTTTGTAAAGGCTGGACCACTAGGAGGACCAAATGTGCTTCCTCGCAATCCACCAGCAGCTCACCCCAGTGGCACTCCTCCTCCTGTGCAGGTTATGCACACTCTGACCTGAAGCAGTACCAACTAGAGTGGACATCAGGCACACAGAATGGCTCAGGCTGGAAGGGATTTTGAAGGTCATGCAGTTCCAATTCCTTGCCGTGGGCTGTTTGCCACCCATCAGATCAGGGCCAAGGATCCCATGCAACCTGTCCTTAAGCATTTTCAGGGTTAGGGCACCCACAACATCTTTGGGCAACCTGTTCCAGTGCCTCACATCCCTCTGAGTGAAGAATTTCTTCCTAACACCTAACGTAAATTTCCCCTCTTTTAGCTTAAAGCCATTCCCTCTTGCCCTATCACTATCAGACCATGTTAAATATTGCTCCCCTTCCTTCTTAAAAGCTTCTTTCAACTACTGGAATGCAACAACGAGATCTCCCCATAGAAGGTAATAGGACTTGTCCATAAGTTCGATTTTCACCTTGAAGAGTAAATATAGTACCAGTGACTATGTTTACAGATGGTACAGGGCCTCAGACACCCAATGGATCCTACTTACCCTCCAGCCCAAGCTTGTTTAGAGCAAAACCAGTGATCTCTCCTAGTTCTGATCTAGGGTATATGCATGTAGTTGACTAAGTATTGTGAAAACAGACAGTAGCAGAGTTGCAATTGTCTGCTCATAAAGGGTCCTGATGGACACAACAGCAGTCTCATTGCCTAGAAGCACTTGTCCACGGCCTGGAGATCCCGAGCCCAGGAATGCCCCCAAGCCACAGGCCCTTGATTCACAGCTTAGCATTGCCTGACCTAATTTGCTGGGATCTTGCATTTTCTCCACTCTCCATTTTGCTCTCAGTATCACTTTGTCCAAAAATTCTCAATGGAATGGATAAATAAATTAATTAGATCAACTCTTTCCCACTACTCAGATTTAGTAGTCTTAAATCCTCCTCCTGTGCTAGCAATAAGTAGGGGTTGTGGGTCTTGTGAGGGTTCACACTGAGTAGGATGTGCCCCAACAACCACAGTCTTGGCTATGTCCACTAATGCCAACAGTTATCCCCAGGCTCTCCTGCAAAAAAGCCACTAGACTGCATATGTTTATACAGTGCATACTGTAAATATTGTTCATATTGTAAATATTGCTCACAGCTCCAAAGTGAAGTGGGTGTGGATGTGTGAAGAATATGCTGAGAATTTGCTGTTTAACCTACAAAAGGGAGAAAAGTTGTATGCTAAAATCAAAGAGGAAAGTCCCTCAGCATCCTGTAACAGGGATCAGATCTCTAGCAGCCCGTAGAGTGGAACTGACAGGAACATTTCAAGGTTAAAAAAAAAAGATTAAAAGCACAGTCTCACAGGTATTCCTAACAATATCTCAGATTATTCCAAGTGTAGGCGATATTATTAGGTAGTAAAGTCTCAAGTCACAAATGGATTTAGACTCCCAGATTTGCCCACAATAAGCTTTAGATACCTAGGGCCACATGTTCAAGTTGTGAAGCAGAGCTCCTGAGGTAACTGCAGCATTTCTCCTGCTGGCAAGCTGCTGCCCAGCTCGACTCTGCTTTTTCCTGATGATCATTTTGTCTCCCTTTCATTTTCACCACCTCTGTTCCTCTTTAAAAGCCTTTAACTTCAAGGCTGGGCCTCAGGACACAGGAGAAGAGATGACTCCGTCTTGTGTACTGGTTGTGCTACATCTTCTCTTGATTCAGTTGATCCAGCCTGAGAGTTTACAGTTTCACATTAAAACAACAAAACATCCATTTCTCCCTTGTTGCTTATGCCAGTCAGCCACAGCCTTTCAGCTAGGCCATTGTTCTTCTTTTCTTCCTCACTGTTCCACATACGGTTTGGGGTTTTCCTCTTCTTTTTGCAGGTTCATGTTAGAAGCACAGGATTTTTAATAGCACACATCACCATAATGTTTCCATTTCCTTTGATAAACACCCTCCTCCTTCCTCCCCACCATGTCCCTGTATGTGTTATTTCTCTTAGTAGTAATATTACAAATTCCCTAAATGTTTTGAAAACTGCTTGGCATTCACAACAAGGCATTAAGAAGGATTTATTCTGTCCCTGAAGTAGGCATGTAACTCCTCTTAATGTGAGAGCTCACAGTGGTGTAAATCCAGACTAACTTCATTAATGTCAGTGGGTCTGCACATGTAAAAGTAACGTAAAGCAATGAAGAAACCAGCCCTTTTACACTGACCAGGTGAAAAATCCCAACCTCAAACACAAATATTTCCTGTCCTGCCTCTACCTACACAACTACAAGAAAATTAAAATTGAGCCCTACTAATAGCAAGGTATCTAAAATGCAGGACCTGGCCATTTTTTTCTATCTAGTAAGGGTACACGTAGGTCTTCTGCTCACACAGAGACCCCCACATATGCTAGTCTCATGAAACAGTGTGGAGCAAGAAATCATTCCCTTCTTCATGACCCAAAATAAACCTCTCTCTACAGGGCTCATACAGAAACATCAGTGGCCTCGTTTAATTAATGTTCTGGGGTCAAGGGGAAAATGTATAGATAAATATACTTAAAAGCATTGAAAGCTTAGTGGCAGCAGCCCAGCAGTTCTTTCTTCATCTTTGCTTGCTGTCTCAGGGAAAAAAGAAAAAAGAAAAAAAAAAAGCAGTCTGTAAAGCTTAGAAATATGATCTGTCTCTGGGTCTTGGGCTCCTGTCAGTTGTCAGTCCTGTAATGTAGCACTATGATATATGATGGGAGACCAGCACTCAGATGATGTATTACAATAATATGTCAGCAGTGCAATGGCGCTTTGATAGTGCTTAATAACCGGAGTACTTCACTGGGGCCAAGAGAAAAAGAAAGACCTGGGCAGAAACCAAATCCAGATAAGGACTGCCTTATTCCACTGAAATGCTGTGTTCTGAGCAAGAACTGGGAGGTGGGCACCAGCATTCAGCAGGAGGCACCTGAAGCACTAGGCTCTTTTGTGTTAATTCTATGAGGTGAAGAACTTGCATTTCTTACTGCACCAAAATCTGGACTGAATGTGTCCAAAGGAAGGAGGTTCCTCTCCTACCTTGGCGAGGCTAAGAACACTCCTAGCAAGCAGGAGAACTGAGTACCTCTTCAGGCTAATTATAGAAAGAGGAAAATGTTTATTAGATATCTCTCAGGTTCTACTTTTCAGCCCAATGCCCCTGAGTCAGAAGACAGACCCTCAGCTGGTACAGGCACATACCTTCCCTTCATTTCTGTCCTCCCCTACAGCCTGTGGGTGAGGATGCAGCCGGCTCTGACTGTCTCACTGCACTTGTGCAGTCCATCACCAACATTGATGTAACATAGTTTATTCAGTCATGGACACAAGGGGGATGTGTTCTCAGCCAGGCCCTCTAGGTGCTCCCATTATACAAGCAATGAAAGGCTCTCCCTGTCAAAGGAACACAAGAGTATCAATAGACAGTAAGCCCAAACCAAGTACACTGTTCTGTATCAGCACACCAAGCTGGGGAAAATGTACTTGACAGTACATTTCTATCCCATACTACAGCTGTCTCATCTCTCACTTGTCAGCCTTGGTTCATATAGGTGCTATTGAGCATCGCAGTGAGGATGGAACAAGACAGTGGTGAGTTGCCTCTATCAGTAATTATGCTGGTCTTTTCCTGTGCAACACCGTATCCCTCATGGAGGGATACTTAGTGCAAATATATGGCTACCATAGTGTAGTAAACAATGCTTAAACTACTTTTAACAAAGGGAATAATAAGTCCAACGTGCACAGAAATTGAGCTGGATTCAGACAAAGGTAGTTCTCAGATTAGGAGGGCTGCTATTTAAATGCTTGCATTTTACTTCTCAACTTCATTTAGTTGGATTTCTGCACACAGTTGATTACTGAGTCTTAAGCATAGCTCGTTACACTACTGTAATTTCATCATTTGTGCTTATCTGTTCAGGATCCATATTTCAGGACTTCATGAACAGAATTATACTGACAGTGGTGTAAAGAGGGCCAAACCCAAAGATTTCAAAAGCTGGGAATTCTTTCTGTGATGCTGGAGGTCTCTCATACACCACTGCCAGAAACAGCCACCACTAGTTCTTGGTTGCATGACCTTTCCAGTTTAGTAACTGAACGAAAAATAAATGGAAAATAGAAACTACCAATTGCTCATTATAAAATGGAGAATAAACATATCAGTTGCATTCACATGTAATATATACATCAAACATTCGCTGCATCAGGCCAGAGAAAAAGCTTGGCCCGTTAGTCTCACTTTCATAAGTGACCAGTAGTAAGACACCTGGGAAAGACCGCAGGGAAGGAAACAGTGGTGCAGAGATGCTTCCCAAGTAACTCTCACATACCAGAAATCTGCAGTTTAGGAGGGGTGGTGTGTGATAATTGTAGAGAGATGACTGATGCATATCCAGAGGCACATTAGCATGTGCTCTCTTTTCTTTTTTAAATGGCCTCTTGTGCCAAGGAGTGAAGGTAGCTTTTTTTTTTTTTTTTCTTCCTTTGCATGGGCACTCTGCAGTGTTTTCCAGACTAAAGTCTTCTAGATGAGAGTTTGGAATTTACAGAGCCTTGGCTGCATAAGCAAAACACAGGTAAGTCTCCCTTCCTGTTTACTTTCCACGCTCCGAAGAGGATCAGATCAGCCTGTGGGATGGGAAGGCAAGGAGATGATTATTTTTGGAAGATAGCGGGAAGAAGACAGGACAGGTAGTTGCTTTACCTTAAAATCTGCTGCCTTATAATGCTTCTCTGCTTACCTGAAGACCTGCATGTTATGCAGAACCTGCATAACATATAGGGTTGGAGAGCTAGATATGGCAAGGAAAATCCAGCAAAGACAGAGGAGACTTTGCCAAAAGGAAATTTAAGAAGAACCAGGACCGAAAGAGCAGACAGAAGTAACTCTGATGTACAAAAATACATTTATTCTCAACAATTTCAAAACCACTGCCTTTTTTTTTTTTTTACAGTAAAAATATTCAAATGGAACAATAAAACCAAGAACAGTATATATATATGTATAGATATGACTCATGCATTTGTATTACTGTGTTTAATACAAGTATTGCAATTGTCTGCCTCATTTAATCCTTTAAAACCATGATTGTGGTTTGGATTTAATGCACTGTTCAACATCATCAGAAGGGATGTGAGGATTCTGGTTTGCTTTTTCAGACCAAAACAAGCTAGAATGTGTGTGGGAATTGACTAGAGGGGAAGGGAGGGGAACAGGACACCTTTTCACATCCTTGAAACCAAGGCTTAATCCAGAAGAAAATGTGTGTTCTCCTGCATACGCTCTCATTGTTGGCAGTAAAAACATAACTGAAAACCTCTGCAATCCCAGTCTCTCTAGCCTCATTTTCAAATCTTCTGTGTTTAGTGTTGGGGTTCTCAAGCACAGGTTAAACCACATTGTGCATCTACTATGTATTTATAGCACTCACAGACACAGAGTCAAAAGCTGCAGCTAGCCTCCACATCTTATGCATTATTCGTATATTGCAGTCAATACAGCAGAATCCATTGCAGGCGGAAGGCTGGCAGTGATAGAAGGCACTGACCCAATCTTTTGCTCTCTCTTTCTTTTCCTCTTCATACACAACTAGACTGTGGGAGCTATTTATGTTATACTCACATTACTGCCTTTTTCCCTCCTCCCTCAGGTAAATAATCATCTACAGCTTCAAGGACTTCCATTACATTTCCTCCAGTGTAAACTTGCAGGGGAAAAAACCTGCTGTTACTTTACATCTGTACAAAAGTAAAAGTGGACAATACTCCAGCCTGTGCCAAACACCCCAGGTCAGTACCTTCCAAAAAAAGCAGACAGCACTGGTTGTCCAACCCAGACCTTAGAAGTCCCATGGATAGCTGCAGCCTCAGGTACCCCACAGTGACATAGTAGTTACTTTTCTGGCACCCTAAAGGAGCAGTTCTCTGTTATCAACACAAGGTTTTTCCAGTTGCCATCAACAATTATTTGCCCTAATGCAGGAAGCGTGTTCTTGCAAATGTGGTCCCATGCATATCCTATGGTGAGCTCTTTCCAGATATACACAAAGCCCTCTCTGGTCCAAGTAGCAGTGTGACGAACTACTCTGACAGGTGGCGATAATCACTAAGTCTCATTGAAGATGAAGTTTGAGTCAAATCAAGAACCAGGGAAGTTTTATTGGCATTTAATTTTGACTCCCTGTTTATTGTTCGTTTGCTTTGGAGCAACTGTAGGATAATCTTTGATTAAAACTAGATCTCTGGACAGCAGTTTATCTAAAAATTATCTGTATCATTTAGAAAGTTCTTAACCTCCACTGAGATTATATTTCTTTTTGAGAAGTGAAAATATTTCCATTTTCTGCAAGTAACTTCCAATATTTCCTCCTTGATCCCTCCCATCTGATGAGTTATTTCAATAGACTCTCCACTGCATCTTCAAGAGTGTAGATGGAGAAACTGGAGGAGAAAAAAAATTGTGAAAAGAAATTGAAAACTGTAATCCCAAATCTTTCTTTTTGAATGAACATGAGCTCATTTCTGTGAAAAACTTAGAAAATTTGTAACAACACTGAACATTTTCACTCCGTTTCTTGGTTTAGAAATTACATGGAAAATAATTTCTCATTTAGTCCTCTGCAGCAGCTCACAAAAGCAGTCCCTCAAATCCTAATGATCAACAAAGACTGAGATCAGCCCACAGTTTAGCTCAAGGCCCACAGGACCATTGTTTATGTACATCCCTCCCATCTATGTCTAAATGGGAAGCTATGGCCTTGCACTAACAGTGTTATTACCAGATTGGGCCATTACTGTAAACTACTTTGGTGTTTCAGAAGAACAGAGACAGTAGCAACAGTTTATGTGCATGTGATGGATGAAAACTTAAGTTTAAATAGAAAAACACAGCTATCACTCTCCAGCTTATGTTTGGAACTAGAGCAGAAAAGTGAGGGAGCAAAGAGAAAAGAATTCTTTTTAAACCACAAAAGGCCCACAAACCTTACTGAAATGTAGGAGCAGAAGAATTGAGAATATTTAGCTCTACTATTTCACACAAAAAATAGTTTGCTACATTTTGGTTTTTATAATTTTAAACTTGAAATACCCCCCTATTTTTTCAGCAAAACTATGCTTAACCACTGTTTTTCTCCCCTTTCAAGAGACATCAACATTAGAATCCTGAAAAGACTTTCCAGCCCCTTAACAGAATGGACAGGTAGAGCTGAGGCTAGTTTGTAGCAAGCATGTTGCAATGCAGAGTGGTAGGAAGAAAGGCCTAAATCCTACTCATCTTCCCATTTCAGTCCAGATACACTAATGTCCTGTATTCAGATTGTCACCTGACCTAATTTCTGTCTGCTCTTGCAACTCTGCAAGCACTAAAACACGCCTCCAATCTTCCTTCCACTCCCATTAGGTCTTATAGCTCAACACTTTGGAGAATAAGGTCCACTTTTAGCATCACCAACTCATGAAAAGTGGATAAAAGCTACTCACCACCAAGTCTATCACCTGCATCAAAAGCTCATAACTCCTAGGGGCTATCCTCAACTCAGCTAGGTTGAGGGATGGATTCTTTAGGAGCTTTTTTTGCTAACTTTTTTTTTTTTTTCATGAACCTCCCTGCACAGATCAGAAATGATCAACCAACCCAGCATGCAAAAATTACTCTGACAGCATTTCCACCCAGAACTGGATGCAGCCATTCTGCAGCACTCACAAGAAAGACCTTCCCTAGCTCAGTTTTGTAGATCTGACTGTGCATCCTCTTTCTCCAAAGAGTAGTACCCTAAACACATGGGTCACGTTCAGCTAAAATCTCTTACACATCCTGAAAAGCATTTACTTCACCAGCTTAACTCTTGAACATATGACATCACTGGAAATAAAGGTACAGCAACCAGACCCACTGTTGAGTTGAGGTTACACAAAGAAGTGTAAACACACTGCTGTTTGTGCACACAGAGATTGTGGTTCATTTTCCTCATCTTCCCTAGCTGATGTCATAAGGAGCCTTCTCAGAAGTGAACAACAGTGATAGAGGTGAGTAGATGATGAACATCATTAAAATATTCACGACAGACTCACAGTCTGTCCTGATAAAATCTTTTTCTGCTCCATCATAAGAACTGATAATATATCTTAAAAGAAATAATAGTAAGAGTTGCAGTTGTACACACAGAAATAAACGGTGCTGATTGAAATATGACAGACAACTGGAACACACTTGGAACCGAAGTGTGATTCAAGTGCTCACCACAGTCCCTGGTTGGCTGGAGTGTGTGTGTGCGTGCATGTGTGTGTGTGGTTCAGGTTTTGCTTTAAACATATCTTCCTTTACTAAACATTAAATTATTTCCTAAGAAATAAAAAGCTATGTACATTGTAATTATCTACAGTAGGCCTTCGGCATCCTCGCTATTCACATGCATGGCGTTTGAGCTGCATTCATAAATTCAAGCATGTTTCTTCGTTGCTTGTGGTGCTGTCCCCTCCAGCCAATCCACAGTCCAAGGAACATTGATGTGCATGCTCTGAATTTATTTTTCCCCTTTCTCAGCAGTCAACAATGCCAGAGGGTGACTGAAATTAAAAGCAATTACAAAAAGGCAAAATCCTGCAAAAAGCTGAGACATGCACATCACTGGAATGTGAGGGCTGTTGGCAGGTTGCAGAGTCTGGTCCAACAGCCCAGCCTAAGCCTTCTGGCAGGATGAAGCAGATGATTCATGACTCACAAAAAGATCAGAAAAGGGACCATTTACCTACATTTACCTTGCCTAAGGTACCACATCTTCCTATTGTATTTGAATACTTAATTCCTACTCTGTACTTAAGAGGAGTCAGGCATTCAAATCCCATTGCACACTTCTCTCATTCTTTGCTTTTTATTTCTGATCTGATGGACATTTCCTAAGTATGAAGAGACCTGCTATTTATGAATGCAGCCCTGGTAAACAGAAAAAGCCCACCCCCATCCCCTCCCAAATGATAATAATGACATATAACTCTCTTTCTTCATAATAATAATAATAATTATAACAATAATAATTACAAATAAAAAGTCAGAAATTTTGTAGACCAAGAGAATTCTCAGTATTAAACACTAGTGCAGTTGGGGATTTCCTTTGTGCTTTCACTGTTGGCAATAGTTGAGATGCTTCCTGTGGAGGAGAAAATGGAGAAGAGAGTCAGCGCAACGGCTTCAACAGTTGGGTCTATATTGCATCTCACTCCTTCTTAGAATGTGACTGTGTAAGTGTAGAGACAGAAAAGGTGCTTAAAAGTAACACATTCTGCTTTGCACTTGCAATAAGCACAGAGTATGCAGAAAATCTGTTACTGCAGTTTCATTGGCTACCAGTAAACTTGTTAAGCTATTAGCGACATATTCATTTGTAAAGACAGCACATCAACAGTGTAAGCTTGGCTCAGTTGATTCTTCTGAGGCTTCAGTGAATTTGGGAGCCCTCCACAGGAGAGAAAGGGTCATGAACAGACCAAAGCGTGAGTCACAGCCATTACTAACTCCTATATATCTACTACTATTTCCAGTTTCCTGCTCTAGTCATATAACAACAGGAAAAAAAGGCTGGAAAACTGTAGGAAAAACTCCCTGTTACTATGTTGCTGATAGAATTTTTCCCTATCTCAGTGTCTCAGCATCTGCTTGTACATGGGATCACAGTCGCTGCCTCGCTTAACACCCACATCTTCACCTAATATACAGTGAAAAAAGCCCAAGCCAAGGGCTGTGTCTCACCCATCACTCGTGTGTCCAGCTCTTTGTCCATCAGCTCTTCAGGGTCTGTGAACTCACTCAGAGTGATTTTGGGTGCATTTTCACTTTGGCTGACAGAACCAATCATTTCCTGCTCCTTGTCATGCTGAACTTGGGCATAGATATTAATCCAAGGGATTTTCCTGCACAGAAAGGAAAATAGGTCATATTTTGCCAAGGGACCCTTCGTATGTCACTGATTAATCAGACCAGTTAAACTGAGACCAGTCTCAAAAACGCAGCAGTGGCAGTGATGCAGAATATCATCTCTCAGATGGTGATGGCATCATAGTGATACTCAGCCCTAAGCATGCCATTAGCATCTACTAATGACTATACCAACCTAAAGGTACCCCAAGTCTCAGGCCACTGCCTTCCTACCCTGTGCCCAGAGGCTCCTCCAGCAGTAAACCTGATGTTCTGGTGCTGCCCTTCTAGGCAAGAAGGTATGTGCACAGTGGACACTGCACACCCAGCTCAGACAGCAGCATTCAACTAAGGATAATCAGTCGCAATTGCCAGCTCCCTCAGTATTTATTATATGATCAGTGGTGCATTGGAAACAAAAAGTAAAAATCAATTGAAGCACTACTATAAACTGAGAAAAAAATTGCTAGGTTTGTTTCTATTGACAGGCCCACAGTGACACAGTAGAAAATGCCACATGAGAAAGAGTTATAAAGAATTGATCCTGCCTCAGAAAACGAAAAGGACTTGAACCTCATAAAACCTACCCAAAGTCTATTTGTTACCGTTTCATTGCAAAACATGGTTTGTCATGCTAAAAATCACGACAGTTTGCAGGGACTTATTTTCCCTTGCTGCTTGGGGAACTGAGAAAGTGAAAGCATTATTTCTTCTTCCTAACTCCAAGAGAAGTTAATTTGGACTATTGGAATAATATCCTTGAAAATCAGATAGACAGCCAGATAGTCAGGTAGGCCCTCAGGCGTAGTTCCTGGGGGCATATTTAAAATAAGAGAACTGACAAGTAATGTCTTAAGCGTCCTCGGGGTCACTAGGATTATTTGTATGCAGTGGACTGTTGAAAGGTGACCAATTGTTTTTTTAGTACCTGCTGAGTCAATAGCTTGATGGACTTAATAATAAGGAGCCTGCGTGCAAACCAGCAAAGCACTGGTTCTATAAATCTGTGGAATAAAAAATTCATGCAGGCCCATGCTCTTCCCAGAACATTTTCCTGTTAGCAGCAGTTCTGTATTCAGGCCAGGACCACTGTTAATCAGAAAAGTACATATTGCTAATGGATCTCTGCATCACTAAGAGCTAGAGGAAAGCTTTTGTTTTCAACTCCTTTTAACTTTCCATTCATGATTGTTGCGTGCTCTCACTGAGCTCAAGTATTTGCTTTCAGTTCCAAAAAAAAATCAAGCTGAGGACACTCTGGGTATCTAACTTCCAAATTTTGGCAGTTCTATATGCTTAGGACAAAGCAGATTAAGAACTGGTAAGTTGAAGAGCTTTGGACTAAGCAAAACTCATATTTTTAGCCATCTATTCTCTCTTCCACCCTCCCCGTCCAATTTCTAATGCATTACATTCTCAGACACGTTTTATAAGGACAGGGTCTTTTCAGTCCTGGAGCACAGCACGAGGCAGATGAATGCTACACTCAAGGTTTCATTAAGGCTCAGGATGCTCAGCTAGTATGAGAGTTTATGAGATGTAGAAGCACAACATGATGTGGACTCTGGCAGTCAAAATATGCAGATCCTTCTTCTTGACTGATCCCTGACCACAGATCCAAAGACATTAGCACAAACCTAAGAAACTATCTCACTGAGATGAAAAGGAAAACACACCTACTCTGGCCCATAGAAAAGATAGCAGAGGGAACGAAGTAATTGAAATTCAGACAGGAAAAGATGTAATTTCCCAATTTGAACAGATTTTTACAAACTATTCATGTCCAGATTTTTATTTTTATGTTTCTAATGGGATACTCTGTCACTAGGCAGGATGCGAACACACAGACCATTTAATGCAGTAAGTAGTGTACTGAATACAAAGTTCTTGACAAGAAGCTCCATCTGCCTAAAACATATTCTCATAAGGTAGTCCCACAGCTAACAGGTTGTTCTTATCCCATACTTTGTTTGATAGCTTGCAGCAATAGAGCATCGTAGGCCAGCACATGTTCTGTTTACTGTTGAAGCAAAGGTTTATGTTAATATCTGGCAAAGTAAATCTCAGCACAGATTCCCAAAGACATTTTGATGCATAACACAAACTTTTCTGACATCAAGTCTCCCTCCCTTAATATAATGACACCTGTTTCTTCGCTCTTGCAAAAGCTATTCACTTTGCAAGATACAAATGAGATCCTACTGCACTAAGGCAGCTGGCAAGATAGACATAGACTGTATGAAGACATCAGTCATGTTTTTGACTAGGTGAGCACACAGGCTTCCCCCATTTTCTGGTCTGTGGTTCAAACAAATCTGCTGAAGCAGGAAACAGCTTGACTTCTGAGCTCTTCGTGAGTTTTCAGAGCACTGATGTGTAAGAGCAGGAGGTGGATTTCTCTCTGTATTTAAGAACTATGAAGCTATCCTTATCTAAGCCTCAGGCCAGTACAACTCATTCTACACCTGCAATCCAAGCACTGCTCTGCCTAAATTTCCTGTAAAGCACCCAGCATCTCCTCCACCTATCCTCCACAGTTTTTGAACTTACCTCTTGAACTTGTAGATTAAAAAAACAGCCAAGCCTACAAACACCACAGACAACAACATCAACATCGCCGAACTGCTGTGACCCGTGCTGGAATCAACAAGGGGTGCTGCAGGAGGAAAGGCAGAGCATTACATTTGCAAGACATTAGCGAACACATAGCTACCACAGAATTGAGCTCACCTCTGTCTTTGTCACATCTGCTTTATTATCACCACTGCATGGTGCATGCTGTTTCCATCAAGGCCAATCAGTAGAAAATTAATTGACTCTCATATCCTTTGAAAGCCACATTCCTTTTTCAAGGCAATGCAGTCTAACATCTAGTGAAAAGGCACAGCAAGCCATGCTCAGCTGAATGGCTGATCAGTCCTATGTTAACACTGAGCTATTTCTTTTTAGGTTTGTCCATGGACAGAAGTGGAAATGAAATTTATGAAGTTTGACATAATACACATCTATTCTCCTTTGGAGAAGTAATCTCAGAGTGGTTCCCATCTTCCAATGACATGTCTGCCATGTGAAAGAGTCCTGGTCTTTTGAGAAGCCCCAAGGCTCATCCTTCTAACAAGACCTAAACATTACCTTTTAATTCAGTTATTTTTGTATCATGAAGGAGCCCAAATCAATAAACCTGGACTCAAGCAGGTACTACACTTTGGATCTTTGATCCACCCATCCTTGGCATTTTTGGTAGGGTAAATAAAGTGTATTATAAAACCTTGTTTGTGCAGCTATTTCCACAGCTCATTGGAACACACTGTCTTAATGGACTGAGAACTATTAAAGTCTGATGAGAATGCTCTAATAATGTGCAAATGATTGTAAGTAGCATCTGAACATTTCTCACTGCATAAATATTATTTGGTTCTTTTTATTTTTTCTTTCTTTTTTCTCTATTGTTCTCTATTCTTTTCCCCCAGTAGATAATAGGGACAAATTCTCTGCAAATAATTCTCTGCTTTACATTTAGGAGTCTGATCCGACCAGTATTCTGCTTCCACCACTTCTATGAACTCTTCCTTGGAAAATAGCTGACTCTTATTTCACTCAAACTCAAAAAAACTACGGGAATGGTCATGAAACAAAATGCAGATGCAGCACCCCTACTTATAGTGCCTTACTAGAACATACCCAGAGACAAACCTGAAGACTGCAGAAATTTGGATCTCATTCCATTTTGTAAATTAATTCCTTTCAGACTATTTCTGTTAAGGTCTAACTCTCACCTCCAAACAACAATCAGAAAGCAAAGGTACAAAGGCATTATCTGCAGGACAGGACATGAGCCTTGGTTTTGCCCAAGTCTTGGCTCTCTGAGAGTCTCAAGTAAAAGGAAGCTAACATACTTCATCCTAGGACATGAATCTCACTTTTCCAGAGAGGCTACTAGAATTGTCACATGCACAAGATCCCATATTTCAGACAATTGCAAGGGCAGCCATAAAAAGCAAGGGCAAAATAAATCCTTCATCTCCTCCACAGACATCACTGTCTCAGCAATAACCAAGAGCTTCACTCTAGGCTGGCCAAAATTCTCAGCTGTATCTGGGAGCTTCACACCAGGGCAGCCTAGAGCAACTATGATGATGGAGCTTAAAGCAACTACTTGCTATTATGTGAAAATGGAGACACCTAGGTAACAGTGAAACAGTGATTTGTAGAAGTTAATATTCAGATCTAGATCTTTTCATGACTGTTGCACATATAAATCTTCTTGGCTAGTCATTAACAAACCCTCTACGACGAAGATATGATCCAATATCCACAAAAGTTAGTAAGAATGCTCCCACTTAATTCTACAGGTGCTCAGTGAGAGTTTAATAGAAGACCATTAACCTGCTGCTCTAAAACACCTGATAAACATCAACACACTAGTTAATTACACCATAGGAAACTCTTAAATGGTACTTTTAATACTTGTGCAAACTGGTGCATGAAGATATCACTGCTCAATTCTGTTTGCAATACTTCCTTCTGTCTCAGAACGGCAAGCCCTAAGTAACCCAGTAGCATACACCAAACCAATGAGTGCTGTAGTGTAAACCCATTCACCTGCAGCTGTGTGAATCCCCAAAAGAATCACAGTTGTGCCTTTTACTCCACACTCACCTAATGTTAACTGAGTGACATACACAATGACTTCAACACCAGGTTTCAGTTCAAACTGGACCAGGTTCTGATTGAGAGCGTTAAAAAGGATTTCAACAACCTGAGAAAATAGTAAGAGATACAGTTACAATATAGAAGAGAGCCAGCTCAGGAGAATGTTTAGGAATGTTAGTTACCATTCGAAGGCGATGTACATCTCTTACTGTCTCCAGGAAGAGAAGGAAGAAAACGGGAGAGAAAGGGATGCAAGAAAAATGAGGAAGTGAAGAGAGACATGCACATGCTTCAGAGAGAAGTGAGTGTTACTGAATTCAAGGACAGATGCTCTTGAAGCTCAGAGTGTTAATATAATTCTCCTGGGAATACAAGGCAAGAATGGGAATGTGGTGTGGAAGAGAAATTAAGGATCTTCTCATCCTCTACTACATCCTGTGAGTTTGATCTAATGCACTTGGAAATCACTGAGATATTCTCATTAGTGGGTGATGGAACTGAGCTGGGCAGTCCAGCCAGTAACAACTCCTTACTCCCTTTGATTCAGGACAAGCATAGTCACGTAGCTCCTGTTCAAATACAATGTTGGGACGCTACTATCCAGTGATATCAAACTTGTTATAGTTCTCCTTCATTTAGATGAGGGGCCTTGAAGTAGAGGCTTCTCACAGCTCAGCAAGCCAGCTATGATGTATTATTTGACTGCCTCACAGCGTATATTTATCATGTCACTTGGAGCCTGATCTTGTTACTGTCTCCACCAAGTAATTCTGTTGGTGGGGGAACACCTCCTCAGGTAGGAGCCATTAACAGGTTCCAAAGTACAACAGAGTATACTGTCAAATAAAGTTACACCACTAGAGCTACAGCTCACGGTCAACTAGGTCAAAAATCCAATCAGACGTCTGCATAATACTGATATAAGAAACATTTTCACAACTACGTTTTCAGGGAGAATTCTAGTATGAGTAGGCACAACTGAACTGGACAGAAACAATTCCAACAAAATCACTCCAAATAGCCCTCCAAATCCTCCTTCTGCTATGCCTATCCTTTGCACACACTTAGAAGCATTAATTTAAGAATGCAGTTTTGCTAGCTTTCTACAACAAGCATACTACCCTGAAGGGGCTAACTTTCCTCAGTGGGTAAAAACAACTCCTATGGAATTCAGGAAGCCTTTGAATGATTCAGTGTTTGATCACAGAAGAGTGACTCCCTTAGGCACTTTGAGATGGACTCACCCATAGCTTTCACATAGCAGCACAGTAGGAATGGTGCATACAATAACATTAGCTAGAGCAAAGCAGCTTTTTCAGCACTACTTCACTCCTTTGCTTTCATAGACTTGATGTAATCACTTGGTAATTCTAGCAAAAAAAAAAAAAAAAAAAAAAAACTTCAGCAGACTAGTGCTCTTGTTCCTAGCTCTTCCCTTGCCTGTATATCACTGTAGCTATTCATCACTGTAATTACCTATTTATCTAAATGGATGGATATTGTAACTTTCAAATACAGTTTGCACACACCGTGTGCTGCTTCAGAATAAAGAGGTCTTGTTCCTGTGATATACGAGCTGAAGAGCTTGATTTATTTTTAGTAAATCTCAGTATATTATCTTGCTGCTTTGGCCTTTGTCTCTTAGCATTCCTCCAAGGAGTGGAGGGAGTATGTATTCAAGGTTCCTTTGGCCGTAACTACTGTAATGAGGGCACACTACTGATCCAGGTAGAACCACTGCTGGTAGACTGCAACACATCTCACTGAGGAGCTTGGAAAGCCAATTTTCCCTGTGAAAGTCATTCTCTTTAATGGCGTAAACTATATTGCCACAGTCCAAAGTGCATCCAGTTACATCACACTTATTGCAAGTCATTTCCAGTGCTGAAAAGGTTAAGGGATCCATCTGCAAATGTTACGATGGGAATAAATGATCTGTGAATCCTTTTTTCCTTACCTGCTCCAGATCAGCCTCACTGCTTTTCCTCCTCTCTGTTGTGTTTTTATGGGGTAGCACAAAGAGCTCAGCAGAAGTAGGCAACCCAGGAAATACAGCTACCAAGATTTGTTCATCAGGAATACCTGTCACCTAAAAAAAGTAAAAAGGTGGTCTCTAGCTGCTCTTCTACTGCTGCTGTTTCCATTCACTATGGGAAACTACACTCCCTTCAAACTGTAATTTGTCAATTCTCCTATATCTGTTGCGGCCCTCATGAACTGTTGTACCCACTGAGTGAGTCTTAAAATAGAGGTTCTGCTAATGTTGCACTATCATTTCTAGAAGTAAATATAGTGTTGTCAACATCCATGTGCCAAAAGATCACAACCCAGAGTTCAAAGTCAAATCCTATAATCTCTTCATATCTGAATTTTCCATATAGTCCCTCGCTACAAAAGAATAATCCAAAGTCAGATCCAAGACTCAAGGAGACCAATAAGCATGCAACTAATGGGGTGTATGATGAAAATTACTTGCAATCACCTTCTAACAACAACTTATGAGGATCCACATTTGCTACATATGAAGCAAATGATACACATCAATGGGGCAGCCTATTCCTGGTGTTTTGTCCTATAAGAACAGATTGTAGGTTGCAACCAAACTGTCAAAAAGGATATACAGAAAAACATTTCTACATGCTTTCTATTGTTGATGTTACTGTTATTACAATATAATTATTTTCTCTGCAAACTTGACTTGAATACATTAAAAGGGAAGACCAGCTAAAACAAATGAAATGTTTTCTCAGGGTGGGAAAACAATCAAGGAAGCTCTCATAAACTGTGAATTTCGAGTAGGCTGCAGATGAGAAAAGCTGAGCAGGAACGCACTTTCCTCATAAAAATAATCAGTCACCATTTCTAAGAACAGATGTAGCTGAAGCAAAAGAAAAAGGAAAAAAAAAGCAAGACATTTTTGGTAAAAAGTAAAAAACACAACGGCTTGCTCATATCTATTTCTTGATTTCACACAAAACCAAGATCCCTGGCTATTTGATACCATAAATTATTCTCTCCGCTTTCCTGTAAGAATTTGAGTGCCAGTTCACATATTCTAATTAATCCCAAAGGAAGATTCAGTATCTTCCACCCCCAGAAGCTTCTCTTTGCCCTGTGTTTTAAGAGGTAAGTTTATTTTCCCTCTGAATCCTCATTTTCTGCCCCAGTTGGAAAGGGAGTAGACCTTTATAATATTCACTAGTTGCTATACTTAGTTCCATTGGAAGGCTGAGTATTAGGAATAGACAAAAATATCCTCATGCACCTAACATTACTACATCTGTCTCTCCTCTGGGATGGAGTGGATCAGCTGTCAAAAAGCACACAGTAACACTATCCAAATGTTTGGAGCAAAACCGGTGCAACTTGTAACATCAATTTTGGCAAAATAAGAATAATAGTGATGCTATTATAATCAGGAATTTTTAAAGTCCTCAGGGACATTAAAAGCTGAAAAATGCCACAGAAACATTAATAAAAGTAATTACAATATTTCCACAGAACTCCCAATATAGTTTGCCTCTATAAAAAGATTCAGCATATTAAGAAGCAGTCTATTTAAAGTGATAGCTTCATTACTGCGTTCTTCCCACTCTTTTAAGCTAGTATGTTGAAAAAGTCTGCATACTTTATCAGCCTAGTCGACATCAAGCAGAAGAGGTGGAAACAGAAGCTCACCTGTGCTAAAGCTCTCCTGATGACTTTGCCAATATCTTGTCTCCACTCAGGGATGTCAGGGTTGTGGTAGTCCAAGTTAGGAGAAAATGAGAGGAGTTGAGATTGGAAATACTCTGGAATAGAGGAACAGTATTGATGAGAAGACTAAATGGGCAGCACTTAGGGTAAAGCCAAAAGTGTGGATTCAGTAATATCTATTTATATCCATGGAACCTACAACAGATACAAAGAGCTCATTAACACTATTTGATAGAGCAAATTCTCAGCTACAAAACATCATATTTCAACACAGTCATCACGATTAGCTGGGCATTTTCATCAGCAATGGACAAGAGCCTGCAGGCTGCACTCGTGTTGCCTTCAGCAACTATGATGTTAGCCACCTGTGTTAGCTCTCTTGCACTCACTGACCAATTACCTGATCAGGGCCAAATGACTGCAGACACACACCAATATGATGAGCAGCAAAATGGCGTCTATTCACTACTAAGCACAACTTATATACCTTTTCTTGAGCTTTCGCGCCCTGTCCCGATTCGTCCGTACTGGATCTTAGCCCCTTACTACAATTCCTTATTTGGCTCCTATTGTCTCTTCATTCCTTCACCTTCTTATCTTGTTTACTTCATCAGCAAGGACCGTCTGTCTGAGCACAACAGCACCCTTTCACTGTGCCTAGGGAGAGGCCTATCCCGTACAGCACATATCCCTGTCAAGCGCCTACTGCAACACACTCATAAAAATCTGCATCAGTGGATGTGACCCACTGTCGCTGTTGTCACTGCTGAAACACCGCACCCACTGCCTCACTGTGCTCACATCCACTATTTGGTCTCAATTAACATCTAGCAAGCACTGATGAATGTCAATGGGTGCCTTTTTTTGATGCATGGAAGAATTCAGTGACGCCATTGCTTCTTAAGCACTTCCACGTCAGACACCATTCTCTCAGTCTGCCCCTCCACTGCCATCACACAGCAATAACATGAAATGGAACACTGATGGAAGGTTCAACCTCTAAGAACATACCACCAATATCCACATCTGACACCATGGGCCAACAAAATAAAATAGGAGGCATTACTTTTAGAGCAGCCTTTGTATTAATGTGACTTAAAGCAAAAGAGAGATGAAAGAGTGAAGGAAGAAAAGAGCCTGACTAACACCAAGTAGGACAGAAAACTTACAAGTAACATACTTAAAAAGGAAATCTAGCTCTAATGTCAGCTTGTGGCTTTTCCCAAAAGAAATGGAAGTAAAAAATGAGGGAAGTGAGAAGATGCCTTCCTTTCATGTTGGCCTTAGGCCATCCAGGCCTAAGTAATTTTGCCACTCAACTTCAGATTCTGCTTACAAGAAAGTTAAATTTCTAAGACGGCATCTGCCTGAAATTTGGAAAGTCTGTATAATTACATGCACTATGGTCTGCAGAGAAAACACATACTGTAAGTAATATGTTTTCAAAAGCAGGCATTATCTGTTTGCTCTCCTGGAGGGAAGCCACGAACGGTTAATTCCCCAGCAAATCAGAGCCCAGTGGTGCTAATGACAGGGTAATCAAGCGATGGCTATTCATGAAATGCTTTGAAATTACTTCCTAATTGACTGATTGCTAGAGGAAGAAAAACTTCCCAGACTTCAAATTCAGACCAATTTAAAATTTTCTCCAATTCCATCTCTCCCCTCTGGCGTCACTACAGTCCAGCCTAACATTTATGACAAACACACACAATGAATTTAGGAGAGTGGGAGACACAAGTTCAGGATGGGAATCACACTCAGATACAGATTCTCAGGGTAGAAGTCTGTTCTTTCTGTTTCTAGGGATGTACTATGTCATACCTTAAAGCAACTGATCTGCAGGCACTTAAATAAGTACCATTAATCATTTTTAAAAAGGTACCAGTTTTAGATCAAGCTAAACCAGCAAGAGTATAAATGAGAAAATCCACAGAATAGCAGAGATATGCCAGCACAGCATTTGCCTTGCATCTTTTGCAAATTCTGTTCTTTCTTTTTAGACACTGCAATATATTTTTAAATAAAACAAGCATAGAAGAGTAGGCAGTCTCTCTCATGTTCTTTCTGAAGGCTTAACCCAGAGCCTGACATATAAAGCTATTGACATTTGAACTCTCCATACAACGTCCAATTTATTTTTTTACTAACTTCTGCACTGCTCGCTACAATTTTCAAAAACCCTCAATAAATCTCCTCCACTGCTAACACCACAAAGGCATACTCATGCTTAGAGCCATAATAATTTAACATAGGGCACATATTAGAACTGGTAATGTAATTTTACCAGAGCACATGTTTACCAAAATGTCCCTTGTTTACATATTCAGACTTGAACTGATCACCACATTTGGGTTCAGGAAGGACTCCTTCCTTCAGTCAGCTCAGTTTACAACATAACCTCATGTATAGGACTATTTGAATGTTCCAACTGCATGAATCTGTGTTAAACATGCTATGAGATCTGCTGGGACCTTCAGTTCGCATATACAAAGATTGGGATCACCTCTCAAATACTCCTGATTTAAGTTTCTTCCAGAAACCAGTGGAAAGCTGCAAGTTTCACATAACTAAACACCGCATTTTGCAATGCCCAAAACATTCAAGCAGAGGTTTACTTAACACTTGATAATACTGAGTTTGGATATTTCTAAATCATATCAGCAAATTATTAAAAACCCATTGCATTGCACAACCAGACAGTCAATGAAAATCTGTTCAGCTGGTGGTTAAAGCTGAACATACAGCTTTCAAGTTATCAGCAGCAAATTTATTAATCTTTAATTACAGAAACAAGACACACGCAGTTCAACCACATAGGACAACCTCAGTTATTTGAAGACCAGGTTTCTCAATAAAACTTGCTGCCTAGAGAAAAGCTCATCCTTGAATGCTGGATGCTGAAAACTAGGCAAGTAAAAGGAAGGTTAGCCCAGGAGAAAATTCTTCTGTGTACAGGTACAGCACAAACATACCAAACATGATGCATAGGAAAGTCCAGCTGTGGTATGGAACATGGGCAGAAATACCAACAACAGAGCCATTTCTGTCCCATTTCTTCCAAACTCTTCACCTTTATACAGTGACTATGTGAAAAGAAATCCTGGCTGTATACAGGCCACTTTAGTGACGTACCATGTCTGCTTCTTTCCACAACTAGAAAATAGAGGGGAGATGCTCTGCCTATATTCTAAAGTGTTTTTTTATTCGGGAAAGTTCCCAGCCAGGAAGCCAACAAGGGCAAAGCAGAAGCCAGCCACTTTGCTACAGCGCTGAATTTACAGACGCAGTTAGCTGCCCTATTCAGTTCACTTTGCATTTAGTAATTACAATAAATCTGATCTACTTTGCTCACAGCTAACAAACATTTTACTTTGGAGGTCCCTCCAGGCACTAGGGAGTTCAGAGTTCATTTTGCTTCAATGACAAGTGCCTGTTCTTCACTTCTATATACTTCCTGACACCTCATTGTAAATGGATGAAGTTACCGTGTACTGCGATCTCCTTGGTGTCTTGGATGAGGGTGTTGCCTGCAGCAACCTGCACAGTGACAGTGTTCATCCCCTCCTCATTGAAGATGTAGGAGATGCTGCTCTCCAGAGTGATGAGTGGCTGCAAAAGGGAAACACCAACAACAATATCAAAATCAGGATGCAATTAACTCAGGCACAACAGTCAGCTGAATAATCCAACAGGTCAAAGTATCCTTCTACCCCTGGCTGATACAGGGTGCTCAGATCTGCATGTTCTGCTAAGTTCAGAAAGCATGAGATCCAAACACCACCCAATGAGACCATTCCACAGGCTAAGCTTTCTCTCACTTCACTAAATGCCTCTTGAAATTTTTTTTCACTGAACTGCAGCTCATTACACTATGAATACCTCAGCAGAGCACAGTCAGTGATTGCAGAATTAATGCTGCAGAATGCAGCATTGTAAACACACAAGCATGAACACTCAGTATAGTTGCTTTCTCAGCTATCCAAAACAGAGGGTCCAACTCAAATCAGCATTTGACTATAATCCAGAGACACAGTACTTCTTCAAACAACTCCTATTTGTCAGATCCAGGACCAGCCCCTCTCTTTAGAATCATAGAATCATTATGGTTTGAAAAGACCTCTAAAATCATGTCCAACCATCAACCCATCACCAGTAAGACCACTCACAGAATCACAGTATTATTAAGGTTGGAAAAAAACCCTCAAAGATCATAAAGTCCTGCCATCAACTCATCACTGACTTCGTCCACTAAACCATGTCCCTAAATGCCAAATCTCCACAGTTTGTGAACACCTGCAAAGATGGGGACTCCATCACTTCCCTGAGCTGCCTGTTCCAATGCCTTAACACTCTTTCTGAGAATTTTCCTAATATTCAACCCTTGCTAGTCCCACTACACCTGCCTAGGACAATAACTGGACAGGGAGACCATGCCACTGTGGTTTGGAGGCACCACCATGCTGTCACCTGGGGTGAGGATGTGGCCAGTAACCCTGTCCAAAGTCACCATTGGATGTATGAGGGGCTCCCCAAAACCTCAAGGGCTCAAGCAGCTCAGCAAGGTTTGCTCTCACTTATAAGTGCAAATCCATGCATCTATCTCAGAGCAGCTCTGCTCAGGACAGAGCAATGGCACCAAATATTGTCTTGCCCATGTTTCAGGTCTGTAAGGAATAAGCCAGCTTCAGCTATAAAGCTAGCAAGTTATGTTAAAACATTGTGTAGCACCTACAGACACTACTATCTGAACACAGCTGGATGGCTTCCAGAATAAAGTTGAGCAGTATTTGGCTAGTTCCAAACTGTGGCAGAGAAGGCTGACTTTATCTACATCTTCTCAAATATATCCTTGATAGCATTACAGCTCTCCCCGTTGCACAGGAAATTCTTACACTGATACGCATCTAGAGGAGAAAAGTGCACCACATTTAGGGAAAGAGATTCACTTATTGAAAATCAAAGGTCTTGCCCTAATAGTGCCTTTGAGCTGACAGTTGGTCTATAGACAAGTCTCTTGGTTTGGATTAAACCATTACAATAGAAATAGTGATACAGTCTCCATTGCAAAAGCACTTAGAGGTCTAAGAGCACAGACAAAACAATTGTACCATTACAGCTGTCCCTTCTCCAAACTGATGGTTTGTTTCCAAAGAAAAATATCCTAAACATTCACTTTCCAGCTCTCACACTTAATCCTGTCAGACTGATAATTTGCCTACATTTCAAAACATGTCATTTTCATAGACAAATCAGTTTTCACTGGCATAAGCCCAGGCTGGCAAAGAGATTTTTCCCCCATAGAATGCCACCTTCTTTTGACCCTCTCATCCATTACCTGAAAAAGCAATAAAAGAAAAGCCTGTCTGATCACTGGGAACTCACAGAAAGAGTGAGCAGGGATGGCAGCTTGGGGTAGCCCTGGAGTTACAGCTAACATATACTAAGATACACATCCTGGACGAGCAGAATAGACCTACATTAAAATGCAGTGATATTAGCAATATACTTGGAGGTTACAGGTTGTGATTATGTGCAAAGGCAGATAAGAGGAACCAATCTCGTCTTTAAAATTACTATTTCCCTTTTGTGTGTGTGTGCATGCTGGACATTCCATTATCATGGCTGATTTCACCTCCATCATGGAATTTTAACATTCAGCCAACTCCTTAATTTTAATTCAGGCACCAAGACCTGGAAATCAACTCTAAATTAAATCAAGTAGTTTAAGGTTCATTTGCTCAACCTATTAGACAGCTGGACACATTTATTAAACTGGACCTGTGTTAATCCAAGCAAATTGGCCTTTGGGTATACTGCAAAAATTAGTACAGTAGAAATTCAGTACAACGATTCCAGCAAGATGTTGAGGGCAACAGAAGGATCTCAGCCAGGTTATTGGAGTGTATGACAACATTTTCCTGTGTAGCAGCACAGAATACCACTGTGAGAATGCACAGTGACACAAGACACATGGTTCTGCTTGGGATGCCTATGGGCTGATCAGACGTAGAAGCTGCTATCCTTCAGCACTGGAATCAGAGTGTAACAATGCCAGACAGTTACTGTGCACAGTATTACACACCACATCCCACAATTCACAAACAAATCAGTGTGCCCAGATTTGATCAGTACTAAGAGTGTCACAGTTTGTGCATGAGACATATATCAAACACCCCAGGAGGAGTATTGATGTGATTCAGACTACTGTTTTGGGGGAAAAAAAAATTAAAAAGCAGCTACTGCTGTATCTACACACATTGCCATACACTATCAGTGGCTAAGCAGCAAAACTGAAATACATGAGGTAGCTGAAGAGTACACAAAGAATGAATGGTGCTCTGGATCTTTGTCTGCAGATAAGAGGAACCATCTCCTCTGATCTGTATCTCAACTGTAATTCAATAACACATAAAACCACTCCAAGGAATTAAAAGTTTAGCTACTCTACATACAGCTATGTCCAAATCATCTACACATCTACACCTGCCTGTACTCTACTGAAATTTGAACTAGATGATAGTATAAGTAACAGATCCTATTTACAAGAGAGATTCAAACACCATGACAGATGGATGAAAATCTTTAGCAAACAAAATTGGTTTTCTCCACATTTTCTATACTAATTTCTATTTCAAAAACTCTTCCACATTAAGGACAACAGTCGTGGCAGAATAACTATGACACCTAGATTGCCTTCAATATAGTAGAAACTGACATAACTTAATCTGCTTTTCATAAATAAAAGCAGATTCTAAATTGAAAAATAGTTGCAGTACAATTCGGTGCTGCCACTATTTTTCATGGAGGATAGTGCCTGTGTCAGCTGTCTCACACCTGAAGCCTGCATCAAAAGCTGTCACTAATAAGCAGTTCTGCTCTCTCCACTGGAAAACATGATCACAACTTGAAGATTCACTTACTTTAACTATTGAAAGAAAAAGTATTTCATGATAACTTTTTGCCAGCATCTTCAACATTCCCTATAAAGAAGTCTCATCTCTATCTATCTACCTATCTACCTATCTATCTATCCAGCCTATGAACAATAGCCGCAAACAGAGCTTCTTGAGCTTCTAACTTGAAATTCTAGATACAACTGGTTATTTGTGTGATTCTGTTTGAACACCAACAGCTTTAAAGTACTGTGTTGGAATGCAGTGTTATATACAGCATACTGGTACATAATGGAAACACCCATGGTTATTTGAACACCGTCAGTTTTTAAATAGTGTTGAAAGCCAGTATTATCCCATACATAGAGATATATAATTCAGTTACACTGCAAGCAAACTCTGGTAATAACAGTGGTCTTCGGAGCTCAGTAGGGCAGATAACAACCAGATGTAAAAAAAGTAACTACTTCTAAGAACAATGCAAGAGAGGAGGAAAAAGATACGCAGAGCTGAAGTTTAAAGTAATGACAACCTTTTTTAGAAAGGAAAAAGAAGAAAATAACACAAAATAAGCAATGACATGAAGTTTTCATTGGGGTTAAGGGAGTTCCCTGCCCGGTACAACAAGCTTAGCAAATAAATGTGAATCAAAGGGCTACCATACCTTGGTGCTGTTACCAAACCACCAGAAGTAGGTAAGTGTGCCTGCTTGACTGGGCCAAACTACTGCAGTAATGTTGACATCCTTATTCCTGATAGCAACAAAAGGGACACTCAGGTGGACATGCTCCACGGGACCTGTGGGAAGAGACAGTTGATTATTAGAGGTTCTGAGTTAAATTTTCCCAACTTAGTTGTAAACAGCAAGGATTTTTCCCTTAAATCAAATCACTGTCAGCAGTGAGATACTATTACAGATATACAAGAAAATTCTGAAGACAATAAGCAAAAGATACTAAATTAATAAACAAAATCACCCTTTTTTTTTCCCCACTCAATTCTTGAAGAGCCACAAATGCATATTTTTGACGGTGCTAACTTCACACAGGATCGTGTTTAGAAGTCATATTTTTTTAAATGCAGTCTGAGGGAGAACAATGAACTTGCTTCGCACAAGATAGGGCAGGCTGCTACTGAAGTCTTGATGGAGTAGTAGATGTCCCTGTTCACTGCAGGGGAATTGGACCAGACAACCTGTAAAGGTCCCTTCCAACTCAAAAGATTCTATGATTCTATGACAAGACACAAGAGAGAAAGAAAGTGTTTTGTTGAAAATCTATCCAGTGAGCTAAGTAAGATTAGTGGGCAAACCACATTAACTAAGTTGGCTTAAACCTGATTATGTAAAAGGTGTTTACGACTTGATTAAATATGCCCTCACAGTTCCTCTTTAGAAGGTATTTAAAAAAAAAGATGTATGATTTTGGGCAAGAATAGTAGATCTTAGTATCATTTTGACTTTGGTCTGACTTCGAATAGCTGGTGGGAAGCTAGTTAATACCAGCAAAAAAGGGCAGGAACAGCTTGAAAGATGTGTGCATTGGCATACTGAGGCAGTTGTTTTTTTTGTTGTTGTTGTTTTTTTTTTACAGGTCATAAGAATTTGTTTTCAAAAAGATTTAAGAAAACAAAGAAAACAAACAAAAAACCACCAAAACATAAATGCACGCCAAACATCAACATAAGTTACATCTGATAAGACCAAACATCCAGAATGAGTCCAGTGCAAGAAGTCCAGAATTAAGAAGAAAATTCCACTTGCCAACCCCAACAAAAAAGTGTAAAAAATACTAAGGGTTTTGGTTGGTTTGTTTAAAGCTTTTCCTCCTATCTCAATTTCTTCCTTTTCATCAAATATGCCAGTTTTGCTTATACTGAATTCCAGCTGGTAACTGGTGCATTACTGAGCCCTTCTTGAATGATACCTTTTAATACATAGCAAACTGATAAGACTATCGCTATGGAAAGGAAAGAATAAGTAAGAAAGGAGGTTTTTTGTTTTTTGTTTTATAAAATATTAAGTTGAGGAAGTAAAAAATTGCTGATTTTAACTGAGATTATCTTGTTACATTACCTCTCAGTTTTTCAAATACAAAATGGGGACATTAATTACTTCATCTACTTGGATGACAAGAATTCTGCAAAGCAAGAGCTGTTCTTTTGCCACCAGAACACAGAGCTCCAAGGACAGAATCATATTCCAGGTTTTGACCCTCAGTTTAATTCCCCTTTTCCTAAGGGGTCTACCAGCAAGTCATTTCTGAAATTTGCCCATAGGAAGTACGCAGGGTTCCCCCAAATACTTTCTGGCACTGCAGTAAGAAGAAAAATGCTAAAATCTTCCCTTTCTTTAAATGAGGGCATGAGCAGCTTGAGAGTAGATTCCACAAAGGTGTAAAGATGACTGCTCTCTGTTAAGGCTGAAGGGGAGAAAACTACTGTTACTTGAAACCCAGGAGCTCCTTTCTCTTTCTTTTTTTTTTTTTCTTTAAAGGACAAAGTTCCAGCACCAGACAGACATTACACTAAAGGTGATTTATATAGCTGCCATTTTGTCTGTACAGTTGAGCTTCAAGGGCAAACCTCCAATATGGACTAGTACATCAAAACATACTAAAAGTCTAGTACTAAGATTTGGCTTTTAATTTTTTTATTCTCACTGTTAGTGTGAATGTAAATGTCTGGAAAATACTTCTCTAGAGATGATGGTAATAAGCTGGCCATCTAAGAAGGCTACAGAAGTCAAAGGAGAGAGATCTGAGAAGCCCAGGGAGAAGAGGACACAAATAAGCCTAGCAATTGCCCCTCTTTTGCATTCTGTTCTAAAATCCTCAGCATGGAACAGCAGCTCCTGGGAGAAAAATCAGATAATCCTTATAAAGTTCGTTGTTATTACCGGGTAACCATCACTTTTGTCAGCTAATGGCCCAAGGTGAAGGAAAAAAACAGTTAATGCTCTAATAACAGGCTGTTAAAATGCAGCCATGATTGACTTTGAGGGAATTATGAGCATAATAAAAGCTTCAAGGAACATTTATTCTTTCAAACAGGGAGCCTGAGATTTAAAAGAAGAAAATACTTCTTGCATTTTGGAATTGTCTGACTTGTTTCCAGTTGAAAAGCTCAAGCACAAGACTGGCAGAATAGAATACTTTCTGACAGGCTATGGGAAAGGATGAACATGGCTGAGAGCATCATTAGGACAATAACCTCTGAACACAGATTCAGTTGCCTGTCCAAGAGACCTAGTAGTCTTATAGCAGGACAAAGAAACAAGACCTTCCTGGTCTCATCTTGGATTCTCTCCTCCCTTCTGAGTGCTTTGATAAGGTTAGTCAGGGGCTGTACAATTCTGCTTGTGTGTCAGGTGGAGAGAAATTGGACTCATCTATGTAACAGCAATGGAAAGTCAGGAGCGCAAGTCAAATGCACGGAGCACAACAAGTAGCAGAGCAGTTCTCAATACATCCATATCCCAGGGAATACACTCATCACAATGATTTTTGTCTTATTTAATCTGTGCTGAAAACACAAATCTAAATACTGAGTAGAAAATGCAGTAGATTAATCTAAACCTCTTGATATCAGAAGCACACTAAAAATACATATCTGGATTTTGTTTCAT
The DNA here is from genome assembly GCF_016699485.2 of Gallus gallus. Lineage (NCBI taxonomy): Eukaryota > Metazoa > Chordata > Aves > Galliformes > Phasianidae > Gallus > Gallus gallus. Next base: position 25,460,733 of record NC_052537.1, on the reverse strand, counting down.
ATGCTGTTTCACCTCTGACCTTTTCAAAATCCTTCTCAAGCTTTTCTCCACATGTGCAGACTGTAAATACACTTTTGTTAAAATATGCTTCCCCTTTATTAACTGAGCCAGAAGTTGCATATATATGTGCGGTTGTATGCACTCCTAGGCACCACTGAAGCTGCAGGGATTTTCAATGAAGTTAGGGTTTTGCCCAAGGACTCTAGCAGGAGGAAGTACTTACAGACTACATGCAGAAAGAGGACAGCGGTGTCAGAGCCCAGGCTGTTTTCTGCATATGCTGTCACCTGGAAGATTCCAGCACTCTTATATACATGCCGGATGCCATCCTCAACAGGGCTGAAATTTGCATAGGATACCGTGATGCCATCCCCAAAATCAAGTTGAATGTTAGTCCTCTGGAGATCACCCTGCAACAGAGAAGGTTGGATTAAGGAACTGGGCTGATAAGAGTGATTTCTATTACCTTCTATCCCACTGTCAGCTCAGCTCCATTTTGTCAGTGTGGACACAAACTCATGACTTTACTAAAAAGTCAATCTTCATTCTTCCAGACCCAAAAGGGGCCAGATTCAAATCAATGCCAGCTAACTACTCATTATTAATGCCTAGAGTAGCTGAACATTTGCAGCTGTTACTCTGTCATCTTAGATTTAGAGATTTTGAGAAAGTAGAATGTAAAAAATGTATATATCAGGGGGATCATATTTGATTCTTCTGGTACAGTGCATGGTTGGGGATTATGTGTCACTGCAAAGGGGAGGACTTTGCACAGCACTTTGCTGAATGGGTGACATCCAACGAGCACTTTCATCAGAAGCAGCAAGATGGGAGGCACTACAGTGATGGGAGGCTAGACATTAACTGCTAGATGCAATTCCCAGGTGTAAATGGAAGCGCCTTGGGAACATTCTGGAGACAGGTTAATAATTGATGATACTGACATACTCAGGTCTAGCCTAACCTAGTTTTCAGGCTTCCTGAATAGTCAGCGGAAAAGAAAAAAAGAAACAGACCAATACATTCTATTCTAAGATAACTGAGACAGGTGACATGAATTATCTTCTGCAAATATACATCTCTGTACCCTTATGATAAGAATTCTAGATAACTAATTTCAGCTAGGCATGTAACTTCTGGATGGCAGAATTTATAAAGGTTGAGTCCCACACGGATGACTGACAGCTTTTGTCTAATGCCAGTCAACACAGAGATTGGGCCTGGTGATACGCAGGAGAATTCAATAGATGATGAGAAAATCCCTACTAAGATTATTGTCAATGACAGCTATTAAATGAAGGAGAAAACAGCAGACAAGAGATTCCAGTATTGTAGGTATTGTCTAGAAGCAGCAGCTGCAGTGTTTTAGTTTAAATTACGTTTTAAACCACCGTAGTTGAACTACAGAAGTGTCTGTTATTTCAGTTTCTTGGAGTCTTACTATGTATTTGTTCTCAGCTGACTAAAAGTAACACAAAACAAGTCTAATTTAAACAGATCTAAAGCCCACCACAGTGATTTCACTAAAGTGAAATAAAATTACACCCTGATAATACCTGTGCAGCATTCTGTATACACGGAAGCTGTATTAGTTCAAATACTTTATCAGGAAAAGGGCTCCACTGTATTTATCCTGGGTGAAAAAGATGCCACTACCTTTTAGAGATGATCCCAGCTGTACTGATGATAGTTCTCATTCATCAGTTCCAGAGTAACAAAAAACAACAAATTAAAAATCTCCACTTCTAAATGTATGGGGTTTTGTTTATTTGTTTGTTTTACTGTTGTTTTTAAAGGAAATGTGGCAGTATTTCATGGCCATCTCATAAGCCCCATTTACTGTAAGCACACAGGGTTAAGATCAAAGCTAATGTCAGTTCCAGTCCATACTGATCTAAGCGGGGGAAGTAACCACGTAACTCAACTCACAGCCAGTTCTGATGTACTTCCAAGCCCTTCACAGGCAGGTCAGACCCTGCACAATCCTCCATTTGCTGGAAAAGACCACTGAACTCAGAATTTCACAGAAGTCTCTAGGCCAGTTGTTGCACAAAAGAAAGCACAGCTTCATAGAATCACAGAACGGTTGGGCTGGAAGGAACCCCAAAGATCATCTAGTTCCAACCCTCCTGTCACAGGCAGGACCACCAACCTCCAGATCTGGCACTAGATCAGGCTGCCCAGGGCCCCATCCAACCTGGGCTTGAACACCTCCAGGGATGGAGCACCCACAGCCTCTCTGGTCAGCCTGTGCCACCACCTCACCACACTCTGAGTAACGAACTTCCCTCTGACATCCAACCTAAATCTTCCCTCAAAAACATACAAACAGTAACGGCAGTCCTGACAGAAGCAGGATGCAGTGTTTTGCTACTGATTCCAGTTTCAAAAGTGCATCTTATTTTATCCTGTGGATGGAAACACTGGGAGCACAGACTATAGACCAGACTACATTGCAGTAGGTCTTTGAGACCACAGCATGCCCCACAAAATTTGTCTTGCCTGTATTAACAAACCAGGGTGAAGAAATGGTATTTTCAGGGATGATTTTGCCTTGAGAGTACATCCGGAGTCTTCAAGCACACACCCATAAAGTCTAGCTTATTATGCAGGTTTGAAATATGGGCATTTGATGACAGGTGCTAGATATCTCTTCTTTCTTGCTCCACCATTCCCATTTCATACAGGTCAGGGGAATATTGCTACTGACTTTATTAGGAACCATATATTTTCACCTCTGTCCTATTAGAACATTAAAATTATAGTAGAAAACAAAAAGAAAAAAACAGAAATAGAGTGGAAATAACAGCAAAACCTACATCTATAATACTGAGTAGCCAATAACATTGATTTTGATAGAGAGGTTTCTTTTTAAGTCATTCAACAGAAATCTGTAACAGGGACAAAATTACACTCTTGGGATATGCAGTTATTTGATAGAAAGGCTCACACAGCTTGTTAAGCCCTTCAAAACTACTTCTCGAGGGAATGTACTAGGACCACAAGCTCATCTCATATGGAAGATACTGAACAGAAGATAAAAGTCAGATCTGGGCTGGATTCATCACTGGTGACCTCGGGCTGTCACTCCTCTACCTATCAGAGGAGCTCTCCTCTCTTGCCTTACAATTCTATTTTCTCCTTGCTTCTCCAATTTGATTCTACTTGAAAAGAGAAGGTTTGAAGCAGAGAAATAGGAAGAGACTTCTTGAGGCTAAGTACCACCTAATTATGAGAGTTTAGTCTTCAATGAAAAGCCAGCCCATCACACTAATCTTTTCTTTCTCTTTTCCATACCTCCGTATCCAGTATATAAAATAATAAAAGAAGTGTTAGCCCCATATACAATACCAGACATTCTGGAATTTATAAACTTAAATTAAAATAGAAGTTGTTGGAGACATTTCAAATGGATAAAACTAATTGCTTTCTATATATACTCAAGAGGCACATTTTATTGCTTTAAGCCCTGTAAGCTACCAAAAGCTCTGAGCTAAGGGCTGGAGCTCTGCATGCAGGTATCAGCGCGCAGGCAAATGGTAGTGGAATAGGTGGAGAAGAGTATTGCCACATAACGGCCTTTCAAAGTCATCACCCCAGCATGACCACTCTGGAAAAGTTTTCCAATCTGTGTACGTATATAATATATTTTGGTCATGAAACCTCAAATAACCCACATAACGGCAAAGCTTGGGGAAGAGCAGGCAGAGAACGGAGATCAGAAACAAAGCAGACCAGGCAGAGAAGAGGCTTGGGAGGAAAATTTTCCTCCCATTGCATTCAGAAGCACACAATCTCATTTCTGCTGAATCTAAAGGTGTTTCTCTAATGAAGCTCTCAAACTGTGTAAAAATATGGCACAGCTGTGGCTATCTTCTTCTATAAACATGGTTCAGTAATCTACTAATAGATGTTCAGAGCTCTAATACTTGCTCAGTCTTGTACTTTGAATAGTCACTGCTTGCTTTCTCAGCTTACTTGCATTTACAAACCTGTTATCAAGCTTTGCCATCACCTTGTAATTACCGAAAGAGGGAAGCTGTATGATGGCATAAACAGAAGACAACAGAACCAAACAATTCACTATCTGGAGCTGCCACCTAAACAATCATTTAAGCCTGAGAGGCAGGCTTTCAGAGAGGAGCTGAGGATACACAGGAAAGATCAAGTACAAAAATAGATTCACAGATCTGGTCAAGAACACAACTCCTTTAACAACATACTGGCAGTCCCAACTATTTGTGCTCAAACTCAAACAAAAAACAGAGAAGGCTCTTATTTCCTCATGTTTCTCTGCATATATATGCAACTCAAGTCACAGCACAGCCCCATACCTCTAAAAACAAAGCAAGATCATCTGTCAGAGCATTTCTTTGTCACCACCACACACGTCCTGAATTACCACTGTAAACAATACTAAGACTGAATCTGCAAATGGTGAGAAATATCGTTTTCCAGTAACTATAATAAAACATTATTTTATCACTGGACAACGTAAAGGTCAGTCACTCACACCAGTATACTGTGGGTGCATGTCCTTCTAGGAGGTAGAAAGGAACTGACAGCTAAACACAAAGTTGCTGGTCAGGATTAATCTGGAGGAGTAGAAGGACTGAACAAAGGTCACAGAGAAAGACTCAGTTGCAGCAAAACCCCCAGCAGACTGTGCAGGGGAAGTGAAGTGAGGAAGGAATTAACCTGCATGACAGTAGCGTATGTAATAATAAAGATTTCTCCAAAAATGATTTCTTCCAATTGCTGAGGAATATTTTGTTGACAACTCATTTGTTTTGCTGACTTTTCTTTCAAACAGTCTCAGGTTCATACTGAAAGGCTGAAATACTTTTCCCCAAAATCTCAGGCTGTTTTATATTTTCCCCTTTTAAAATGACTTTTTATTTTAAGAAACAAACTCAACATACAGCTCTCTGTGGAGTAAGCTGTTCACCCACAAAAACATAGTCCTGCAAATACCCTTTCCTTAGAACAAAAATTGTTCCAGTGAAATGTCTTTCAACAAAGGACAGTCAACACCCTCACATACTTATTCAACAGCTTCTTCATTCTCTGAAGCCTTGTAAAGGCTCCACTCTTCAGCTACTTTGCTGCCTTATTCCCCATCTGTTTATCATTCTTTGTACACAACAGTTCTGCTTGAGTTCCTTAATAAATTACTACTAGATTCCTAATTTTTTAGATTACGTCTGTTCTTTTCTGAACTCCCACTCACTAGTGTCTATACAAATCGTCTTGCCATGTCAAGTCTTCAGAATATAAAGGAATCAGCCATGTAGACAAGAAATTCCCTTTGTATAAAACCAGAGCAAGCATGAGTCTCTGAGGAAGTAAGTAAAGAAGCCCTGTGAGATTAGCGTGGTTCCAATCAAACATCTCGTTACTGGACAAGTCTTTAAATTAATAGAAGTGTATGTGTTTAAAAAATAATAATAATAAGCTATCACAAGAAAAAATACTTCTCCATGGCAGCACGCTCAGATTTAGACTACCTTATATTCTGGAAGGTCTAAGTGGCCAATGTAGTCTACTCTCTTCGCTTTAGGGGAGTGCAGTAGCTGCAAACAGAGCCATCACATATGCCCCTAAACATCAAATCACAGACCAGAAAAGGCAAAAATATTTTGAGAAAAACAGCCCAAAGGCATACAAAATGCCTTAACTATCTAACTGTCCACTGTGGCAGCTTCAGTCCACCAGACTTCAGTGGCAAGGGTTGCAATGTATGCGTTCACCGAGCAGAGGGATACCTGATTCAGACCACTGGAAATACCTCAATATTTTGATGCTTCAATCACCAGCATGGCACTGCACTGTTTGTGCTATTGTTAGCTAGAGAGGGAGTCTTACCACATTAGAAATAAAACACACAACCCACGGAGGTGGGTTGAGGAGGCTCCGTTCCTACTGCAAAGCAATAATGTTTAAACATCCCTCACTGCTTCCCATGAGCCTGAAAACACTTCCCAGCATTCTTAACCTTTCCTAATAATGCTTCACCTAAGATGGAACTAAAGGTTAGCAACCCAGAAACTGGGAAATGGTAAGCATAAAGACTCCATCTCTGACTCACAAACTTCCTGCACTGCAGCTCACTAGAAGCAGCAAAACGCTACAGGGAAAATAAGATTTTGACCAGATCTCCTGTCATTCTTCAGCAGCATCCTTCACTGGTAGGCAAGATAACCAGGCAAATCCACATATGAACTGACACAATATTATTTGCTTCTATGTTTCATGTACAGCTCTCTCATGAATTCCCCCAGGTCACAGTAACGTTCAACATTTTGCAACCTTGCCTGATTGCTCTTTTCCTCTTAGCTGCCTGACAGATGAAGGGAAAAGAGCCATGCTGCAGAAGACTTGCTGAGTCTGGAAACGCACCTCTTCCATAAGGATGATGAAGGTGGCATTGTGCCCCTGCTCTGTGACCAACTTTCCATCGCTGGTGAGGATGTGCAGTCCTCGAGGTGCTTTTCCAGGGCACTTCTCCATCCTGGCCTTATACTTCTCCCGCAAGCCATCTGTGCAGTTGTTGGACACGATCCTTCGGTACCTGGGGAGCAGGAATGAAAGGAAATTGGGCTCAGGCAATGGGTGGAAAGGTTTCTTTTTGTTTTGTTTTGTTTTGTTTGCCCATAATAATGCATGCATTTTCTCAAAGGCTAACTGCCTGTATGACTCCCTGACTGAAAGGAAGAATCACAAATCTAATACCTTATTAAACCAGAGAAAACCAAACAAATCACAATCCAGCCTTCTCCAGAGATATTCATCAACACCACTGAGAACAGACACTTCTTATGGAGGTCAATTACTCTGTGTTTTTAAAAGATCGAGAATTCCCCCAATTTGCTACGTCTGCAGGATTGCCCCCTTCATCCCAGCTTTTTATTATGCTTTTTTTTTTTTTTTTACTGACCAGGGCTGTCATTACATCCCATACTTATAGCAACCTTTGAGATGAAGGGGGATAAGGGGAATGTTGTCTCTGATGCAAAATGATTCCAGACTCACAGCAGACACATTTTCTTCAGCCACTCCCAACTATCAACCTCAAATGACCCAGTTTTTAATAAACAGGCATGCAGAATCCATAATTCAGAAGCAGTCCTGTAAACTCTTCAGGGCCTGCAGTGCCTGAGAAGGAACATCACAGTTTTGCATCAAGTGCAACCAGTATTTAGAGTATCACCCACACAAAAGAATAGCATTTGCAAATGATACTACCATAATAGACCAACATTTGCTGTCTGCTCTGGGTACAACCAAGAGAAATCAGCAAATCTATCTTGTCTGAAATTTCACTGCACTGTATATACAACATGAAAATGGCAGGGGAAAAAAAAAAATCACAAGGTGAAAACTGATCATTTTAGCCTTACCAGAAGCTATAATAAAAAAGAGCTTTAAAAAAAAAGAAAGAAGTTCAATGAAAAATAGGGTGAAATACCATGAACCTTCTCTTTCAAATGTTCACCTTTCTCTCAGATGCACCTTCTTGATTCGTGTTTTAATTCTGCAGTAAAGAGGAGCTTCAAGTCTAGGCTCCAGGGATTACACTTCAATTGATAGCAATACAATATCTACATGTCACTTATGTTAATGTGCTTCTCCCTGTCTCTGAAGAATGAGGCAGTGTTCCATACAGATGCGGCTGCAAACATTACTAGACAAATAAGACTGGACAGTAGCCAAGCAGGATGTGGAGAAAAAGGTCAGACCAGGTTCTCTTGTCTATCAAAACCAGGGAGCTGCCAATGTTCACTTACCCAGTGCTGTTCAGATAGCTTTGACCAATGCTGCAGTCCTTGGACAGGGAGGATGGACTGAACCAGAAGGATGGGATACACTGGTTGTTGTTGTGCCTCTCATAGCCGTAGTCACTATGGAGACAATAAGTCATGAGTGTATTTCTGTTCCTATTCACTGGATTTAGCTCACCTTTAGGCAGTGCTTTTGCTCCCCAGTGTGTGTGTTGGCAGCTTTGGATGGCATAGCACTGTGGATTAGGATCATTCTGAGACAACGTGCCTGATTAGTTTGTGAAACCTGACAACACCAGAACTACCAACATTGCAGAACACCAGAGAACTTGTGTTTCATCTGGCAACAAAACATGGACAAGGATTCAGAAGAAAAATGATATTGTTAATTTTTTTCCTATTAGTTAATAATCATTGTATTTGTTGGGTTCTTTTGGTTCGCATGTTTTTTACAGTCTGTACTTTTAGAATAATTCAGACTAATTCCACAATAATGATACTTTTTCACAAGGAAGTGCTTTGGAATATGAAACAGTAGGAACATTTCTTGAACAACTAGCTTAGGTATGCCTATAAACATGTATGTTAATGGCTCTTTGACCAAGCTAAGTCTGACCTATAAAAATAATAGCTTATGTTTTTCCAACCCTAAACTAGAATAGCACTGTCAATAAGGTATCGAAGGATTACATAGTATTGTGTTAAGTGAGGAAGGTAATCCAGAGTACTGATGTTTCCTTAGATCACACAAGAGTAGAAGTACGCGTAATTGCATTTAAGACTATTTTTACAGCTTCCTTTGCATGCCAATACAATGATGAAGTAATAGGATTAATCCAAAGCTTTCCACAAGCTTTAATAGGCTCTCAATTGAGTTTGTATGCATATCCTTTATTGGCAGGCAGGATTTAAAGGGTAAATAAAAATGGAATCTGGATTTTTGCCTGAAGCAGGTTAACAAATGCCAACAAATTAAACCTATGTGGAAACACAGACATTGCAGAAGTCACTGCCTTGAAAACGCACTATGCCCTTTAGGACACTCTGGGCTTTATCCTTTCCCCTGTTCAGAGCCTGAATTGCCAGCAGAATGTCTCCAGGAGCAGCTTTGGTGAGACAAAATTGTGTTATGTCTCCAGTGACCCCAGATGCTACTTTCCTTTTCGGAGGGCAAAAATTCTGCAAGCTACTTTAAAAGGTTCAGAAATTCCCTAATGTTCTTTCCCTCAACATTCAATTTAATCATTCTCAGTGGGTCCGACCTGCACAGTCAAAAATGCCTGGCAGTGACTTGGTAATTAAAAATATTCAGGAGGAGCTGTACTTTGCCCCAAAGAAGAAAAGAACTGCATAAATATTTAATAAAATTAAAGACAACATTGCTGTATGCCCTTAAGGTTCTGCGCTTGTTCATTAACTTCTGGTAAATGTATATTAAAACCTTGCGTGCTGCCCACCTTCCTTCTCATGAGCCCCAGGGTTTGCATAAGTTAAAGAAATAATCAAGTCCAGCTGCTGTGCTGTCGTTCTCAGGAAAGCTATCTTGACAGAGTAAATAAAGAAGCAGGAAGAGGGAAAAGAAAGATCAGTAAGCATTTTAATAACATTTCTGAGTTCATTCTGTCATTCTCTCTGTCAAAAATGGCCAAGGTTTTATTTTTAAAATGACTGTGAGGGTTGGAAGAAATCACCCTTGACCTTGACTTGTGAGTATTTGTTGAATTGTGACCCTGGATTACAGTTTATGCCCCTGAAATTCAGATTAGCCTCATATCTAACAGCAGGAAACAGATATCAGTGCAAGATGAGGAAGACAGGGGCAAAGGCTCTATGACCAAATGAGAAGGAGAACAGTTGTCACAGCTTGTTCTGTAGGGCTCCTACAGACATTTGTTCCTTCCGCAGAGCTCTCAAAGACAGGCGTGATCAAACCTCGTAGCGTGGGATGCTCTGTAAACAGAACAAGCCTCCAAAATTACTTACTGGAGAAGACTGGTGTCAGTCTTTTAGGACCTGCTGGTCACTGTACTCACATAACACAGGCTGCCAGCCCCTCTCCTTTCTCTGGTTCTCCATGGGATGTGCTCTAGTTCAGAGATAGCAGAGACCAGTTGGTGCTTCCAAGAACAACTGATGATTGCAAACCTAGCGAGACAGGCTTAGTAGCTATCTTTGTTTTCAAAAGCACCAAATGAAAGAGTAGGAGCGGTGTCTCCCACTGTAGGTAAGTACTGTGGAGGGATATCTGTATCAGATCCCCCATATAGAGCTGCCTTCTAGTCAGCAAAGAGAAGAGGTACTCCTCAGTACCTCCCGTTCTCATGTGAACATTCAAAAGAAGGCTGATGAATCATATCCTAGAATAATGTGCATCTTGCCATGCACTAAAGGACTACCTCATCCTTTATAAGTCAAAAGTCAGAGCAGATGAGTATGCCTCTCCTCTTTGAAAATCATCTTTAAGATTAATTGAGCTTAACACCCCATTAACAACACTGTTAGCACTTTGGGGTTGATTTTTTTTTTTTTTTTTTTTTAATTACAGTTGCCCCATATCTTCTTCCAATTAGCCCTGCAAACCAGCATCAAATCTTACCCTTAATGTGAAGCTAGTCCTTCTGATTCTCCATTAGCAATGGAGACAAATATACAATTAGAAGTTAGTTGGCAGTGCAGAATCTGAAACAAAAAGCAGCTTGCTGTCCTCTAGCTGCATCTCCTCTGCAGGACAGGCAAGGTTAACAACAATATTCTCTCATGTTAGTGGGAAAATTAAGCAAAAATGATACCAAACGTATGCAAGGAGCAGTTCAATTAAATGAAAAGGTGCATTCTGATGCAAACACTTTTTGAGGCAGAACAGCATTTAAGGCCAATTTAGCTACTGCAGTTTTCCACTTACAACATAGAAAATATAAGCTTCACTGTGAAATTATAAAGCTGGTGAGGCACAAAGCAAAGAGCAAACTCATAAGCCTCTCCGGAGATTAGTGCTTGGTGCAGCTCAGAGGCATATGCCAATGCCAAGGGCAGATACTGCAGGGCAAGATACTTTGTTCATCCTGTAAGTTCTCATGATGAGAACAAAGGGAAAGATCTCCTGAGTCAAGCTAAGGAGTCTCAGATGTAATTTCAGCATTAGGAACAAATTAAGCATCCATCCAGATAAGATGAAAATCTCTGCTCTATTTCCCTGAACATCTTACAGAGACAAACTACTCCAATATTCAATAAATCACTCTTGTCTATATTTTTATTCATTTTTTTTTCTGTATTTCAGTGTGTTCGCAATCTGAAAAGAATGGAGTCTCAGCAAGCCTAGGTCCAAATAAGTGTGCAGACCTTGTGCCTCACGTTTCTTCAGGCTGAATTCAAAGATAAGTGAAGTTTTCATGAATCACACTGATACTAAATCAGACACTGATCCTGATAAACTGCTATAAAAATGAAAATCAGTTTTCTCAGGGTTATTTTCAACCTCATTTAAATGACGTTCTGATCATGCAGGCTCAAACATCACAGCTACTGACAGCCTTAAATCCTTCAAGTATTGCCTATCATGGGTTCCCCGTAGGATATCCTTGTGCAGAAATCCTGCAGTTACATATTTCTCTAACTCCTGTCCCTGAGCGTACAAGCAATATCAAAGAGTGGTTCATTCTTTCGCTGTTTATATTTTTAAGCTGCTTTCAAAATGACCTTACAGCAGTTCAGAAATAAAAGCCCCATTAAATTAGAAATACCAGTATTTATGCAAAACAAGAGGCTACATCTGACAAGGGTGGGCTGCACAGTCACATCACTGAGGCATTTTCTGAGATTTATAAATAAAACACTACTAAAAAAGCAATAAATGGTTCCCCAGAATTCAATGGAATAATAATCTAAAATGTGTACGTTTTGCTAGCTTGCTCCCAAGGTATTCAATGACCTTTGAAGTGAGTATAGAGAAAATTCCCTTTTCCTACTGTAAAGGACATGCTTTGAACCAAAGAGAATAGTCCTGGCTGTCACTCTTTTCATAGCAATGGATGTAAGAATGTCAATCAGTACTTGTATTTTTCTACTTTTGAATTTCAGGCTTGGATTTCTCACAGAGATTAACAAAACTCCCCTGGAAACAATAAGGATGCATCTCTCAAATGACAGATATGAGAATGACAGTTATGCTACATGGTACAGTCAAATTCACAGAGCTGCATGAGACTCAGTTTCCCCATCAGGTTTTTTGTCCAGGTGGTAGTTCAAACACTGCCAATGCTACAAGAGGAGGCTCTGCCAAATTTACCAAAAATCACACACTCACCATTCAAAGTCCCCTTGACCACAGACACATGGTTCAGACACCACAGTTTGGGAATAGTCTCGACCCACGGAACACTGAGATCCAGGCTTGCGTTTTTTATAGATCTTCCTCTCTCCCATGACACAAGGTTCCCCCTTTGGGAAGGATAAGGAGGAGAAAGAAAAACAGAGGGTTGTAGTAGCACCTGGGCCCTAAACCATGCGTTTTAACAAGGAAACAAAAGAAAACAAAAGCATGCATTTACCATAGGGAGAGTTGAGAGCTTAAGAGTCTAGCTGCCTTTTGTGACTCTGCAAACTCAAAAAGCACCTTGACAGTACCCACAAGTACACTGTGTTCAGCACTTGAGTTGGGATGCTAGCCACAGTGTGCCCATAATGCCTGAGTATGCAAGCCATCACCTGGCCATGTCATATTTCAGAAGGCACCCACCACGGCTCTGGTCCTATGAATTATCCTGAGAAGACAGTGGGAATGAACCTCTAGATTTCTTCTACCTATCAGATAACACTAATAATGGGAAGAACTGCTTGAGTCTGAAACCCAAAATCAAGTTGTCCGCCTCAGGAATCCTGGCTCCCCTCTTCTTTCTCTGATAGACCTGGCTTCACTACAGGCTTCAAATAATTTTGATGCCATGTTACGTTTGGCTTTGTGCACACAAAGTTTTTCAAGAGCACTACTGTGAATAGCTTATCTAAAAGAAACGTTTGACATTTTGGTGAGTTGTTATAAGCAGAATTTTCTCTGAGGCAGAGATAATTTATCTACATAAAAGTAAGAATAAAAAGACAGCATCTAATTGAAATATTTCTCTTTCCCATTAATAGTGATTCCCAAGATGGCTGCCTGGCCACACACATCCTCCCTTTTCTTTCATTTAAATTTCTTTCATGTATTCTCTTCTATAACTTTAGTCATCTGATACATCCTTGCCTTATTAACGTTCATTTCTAATTCATGGGTTTCATACAGGAAAAACACAGTGCCAATAGTTCTGGCTCCAGTTTAGTTCCCCTGCAGGGAGTGGGACATCATACTGGTGGCCCATAACCTATAACGAATCTTCAGAGGGTAGTGAGCTCCTTCAGTTCTAGTGGCTTCAGGATCTAAGTATATCCAGGATGAAAATAAGCCAGAATGTATGAAAAGACAAGTATGTATCATTGAATAAAATAATTTGGTTTTCTCTAGTGGCTTTTATTCAAGGACTCCCCAGAGTTTTACAGACACCTGCAGGACCTGAAAGATGAATAAATGTTTTTATTTTCATTTTTGAGTATGAAAAATAGAGGCAAAGTGATAGAAAATTATTTTTCTGAGTCACTGACAGAGCTACAAAGAGTTCAGTGTCTCCTACAATTCAATCACAAGGTGAGGTTTTACATTGCCGTGAGCACCAAGGGCAGAAAGATCCATCTGGTAAAAATGGAATATTTTCATACAAAGAGAAGTTAATAACTTCCCAAACTTGCCTGGAGAAGACTGACCCCATGTTTATTTATGTGTATATTTCAGGGGAAATAAAGCATCAACAGGCTAGAATTGTGACTTGATGTATGTAAAAAACATGCTCTGCTGAAAAGAACACATATATTCCTAACTGGAAACACAGGGTATCAGAAAAGAACTCCACCCCCACACCCCCCACCCCCCAATCTCCTCCCAGTACAGTACCTGATTGTGCAAATGCCAGGTTTGATAGTCATCTTTGTTACACCTCCGGCTGAAGATAGGCTTGTAGTCCACCTTGACCAGCTGCCATTCAGAACGGAGACTGAAGTGCCCAAAAATTCTAAGCAAGAGAGAGGGGAAAAGAAAGAACCAGAATCAGGCAGGGATATTTTTCCACTAAGCACAAGGAGCTCTGAGACTAATGCAAACATCTAGGTATTGCTCAGAACAGTAAAGAACCACACTAGAAAGTTACGTGTCTAAAAACAAGGGAGGGAGCTACTCTGATGAATATATCTATTTCGGCTGCCTCAAAATCAAGCCTTTTCTTAGTGCAATCAGTTTCCTCACTGCTGACCTGCCTGGATGCACAAACTTACTACTTCAGAATTGTAAAAGATACACCTGAAATAACATCTGGGACATGGACTGTAGGCAAGCAACATGCAAAGATGGCAGCCTCCCTTCTAACTTGTAAAAGCTGGCTGCAACTAGTAGGAGTGGGATTATAAAGTGTCACCACTGTAAGGTTATCAGTTGAGCTTCTTAATTCTTTTGAGTAGGTCACGCATCATCAGCAGTCACTGATCACAGTCCACTGTTCAACAAATTAAGTAATAAATTGATTTTCAGGATGAAAATAACATGTTCCCCACATGATTCAAGGCTCATACTGAGTAAGCTGAAGGGTCAGCACTCAGAAACAAAGGGGAAAGGACTCACTGTAATTTGTAACCAAAGCACAGACCTGTTACAAATAGGATCATGAAGGTGATTATATAAAATTAAGTAGCACCAGAGGCTTCTGCCCGAGCTTGTACACTGCTCGCACATTGGCAGTAGAGACAGTTATTGAACAGAGATCTCCCTAAATCCCACCAGCACAATCCTCCTTCACCTGCAGGGGAAACTATATCTAGTACCTTAAGTATCTAGAAGAGAAGGACCAAAGCAATGATGAGCACTGGTGGTACGCATCACCAAACCACCATCATCCCAAAGACAAAGGGAATTTTCCTACTCCTTTGGTCAGCCATGCTTTTCTCAGTAAGAAGCAGTTTTGCAATCAACTGCAGCTGGATTTCCAGAGAAGTGTGTAGTAGGAGGAGATCAGGGCAGGGATACAAGTGACCAGACTTTACAAGTCATATACAATAGTACACGTACTCATTGGTTGGGGGAGTGCATTAAGAAAAGAACAAAACAAAAACAAAAACAACAAAAAAAAAATCCACAATGATAGTGTTGATTTGTCATTAAAACAAAACTTCTTGGTCATGTCCAATGAATACATAAAAGGACCTAAAAACTCATTGTCATTACTTATCCAAAATATGAATTCTGGATTAAAAGATTCCGTATGTACTGAACCTGAAATCTTTTCTGACAGTCATTCAGCAATGGCATCATATCACTCTTACAGCAAAATTCAGAAGGCAGAGAAGAGCATTTTTTTCATTACATATATTCCTATATATTATTTCATGCATCTTCCACTAATCTATGTTTTCAACCAAGCGACTTATGAGAATTAAAGTTTCTATTATTTTCATTATTCCAGACTAGAAAAGAAAGATTGAGAGATACAGATGATTTACAAAATTCCCTATGAAAGTGAAGCAAGAGAAAAAAATTTATCTTGAGTTTCCAGATCTGCAATCCAGATCTCCTGCTGCGACCTTAGTGTTACTCCAGTTTCCCTGAATTTTCACTGTAATCACTCAGTGTTGCTGGCTTTGCTATCACCTCAGTACAGACTACTACCTTCAGTCCATATCATGACTATGTCTTGTCACTGGTTAAATCCCACCAGCTCTTGTGCCACAACTGCTTTTGCTCCATGCTCTTACAGGGTGCTCATCTGGTCATGGTATTTTTGCACAACTGGGCAGCTCTCCTATGAATCTTGTTTGTCCTGGATTTGATGCACAACTAAAATGTCATTCCTGCAAAGCAGCAACTCAGCAAACAGAAATCATTTAGTCCAGCAAATCTATATCAGTTCAGAATTTGACCTGTGTGTGCGTAACACAGAAGACAGAGCAAGAGGAAGGGAGGACATACACATGAACACTTGCCTGAACCCAAAAGATAACAGGGTTAGAGAAACCCAACGCTTTGTCAGCATCTGAAAGAAAATGTTGTTCTTCAGAGTGAACCTTAACTAACTGTTCAAGAAAGAGAGTAAAATGCTTCTTTGTGCTACAAAAATCAAGCTACTAAAATCACCGGAACCCTTGCTTTTTAAATTTGTTAGAGCAAGCTAAAAAACCTCTGCCACTGAAATTCCTCCGTGATAACAATAATTAATGGAAAAAAAAAAACAAGGATTCCTAAGTGGAAGGCTATATATTAGCATTCCAAAAGCAGAGAGCATTAGCTACTCTTTAATTAAATGATTTCAAAGAAGATCTTTGTATATAATTGCTATAATTTAGATGGAAACAATACTACTCTAAATGTAATTAGAGGAGTGTGAACAGAGACGGATGTTTTTCTTTGTGCTGCAGAGATGGTTCTGGGTCACTTGATTCCTGAAGTGGCAACTTTTTCCTCTCCTAATAAATAACTTCTTAAGCCTGATCCATCACTGCAGTGCAGCCTTCGGAGTGAAGACCTTCACATATGCAGAGCACCTAGCAAGCAGCTGTACTATGTGAACACAGCTCTCTGGTCAAACACAACCCAGATGCCTATGGTCCTTTTCAGTTGGAGAGATGAGCCAATGACAAAGGTTACACTGTGTTTCAAGATTGAAAGTATGAAAGTTTGAAACTTCCATGGAAGTAAGCAAATGTAACAAATGGATCTGTGTTATCTGTGGAGCTCCACTGAACTCCCAAACAGCTTTTTCTGGGAAGTGATGAAAACTTTCATCTTTTTTTGGCATTAGAACTAAGATAAACAAACCATCAAAGGGAACAAATTCTGCTGCACATTACAGCTGAAGTCTACTTTTATCAGTTTTGTGAACTATATCACTGGATATTTTACCAGTGACTCAAGGTACATCCACCTGTTCCCCTCTACAATCTCTGTTTTGGGGTCACCAAGCCCATCCAAGAAGGCTGGGTAGATAGCAGAGAGCTCAAACATCTTAGACTGCTGATGTTAACATGTCAAAAGTGCTCAGCATTAAGTGTTTTGGTAGGTATATTTGGATTTCTTTGTACAGCACAGCTGATTCAGGAAGAGCTGTAAAAGGCAGGACAGAAGACAGCATACTTCTCGTTAGCCACTTCTCATTGACTGAGGAAAGAAAAACCTTAAAGACTCATTACCTCAGCACTCTGGTGTGCTTTTTCTCATTTTTGAACCTCTTGCTTTTAGACATAAAACAGGTCTCAATCACTCAAGGAGAGTGACTGAAAAAGGGCTGGTGGGAATTCATCCCTCCCCCCCCCAAACCGGTAAATCATCACACTGCTTTGAAGATACAATTTCATTTATCTAATTCCTTATGTATCTTAGTTTCTCATTTACTCTGTTTACTAAATTAGGGGCTTTCTTCCCCCCCAGTATAGTCCAACAATCAAGATGACAGAGTGGAAAAGCAGACATAATGCACTATGAATTTTGCCTCAATACCCTTGCCTACCATGGTCTGACTGAGAGCTCTTAAAAGCTCATTGCAAGAGCAGAAGACAAAAGAAAGGAGCTGGGTTTTCAAGGTCTTACACTGCAAAGACAACACAAAGACAATGGCTTGACTTTTTCCAATATCTGTAGTCTGATCTGGAAGCCCTTGAGAAGCAACCAGTACAAGAACCCAGATGTCATTTAGACAGTCAGTTTTCTGAGTAAGCTCAGTTTAAAAAAGGATCTCCAAACTAAGCCATAGAATGGCAGTTTACTGACATTAGTCAGGGTAGATTTTGTTCTGTCTCTCAGAGTAAGCAGTTAAAACTCCACATAAAATCTCAGCTAAAAGGACAGGCATCTTCTCAACTGGATCTACGCACCACTCACACTGAAGCCATTGCTAGGAGACCAGAAAATTCTTCCCAATCTCTTCTTTTGAGAAACAAGGCAAGGCTTTTATTGCCAGAGCTTGATGTCATTAATTTGCAGCAAAATTACTAAGAACCTGAAAAACAATTCTGAAATGCTTACAGATTCACGATGGAATCATTTTGGAAAAGGTCACTGGTAACGCTGCTATAATTATACCTTTCATTAATTTTTTAAACACACAATAACTTACAAATGTGGAATACAGTGACTGGATAACCTTGTACAGAAACTATTCAAGAGAGTTTTATATTTATACAGTATTCTATTGATGAACTGTAATGCTTTTGCCTTATTATTCCCTGCACTGTTGATAGCTGTGCTTTTTATGTCATTGAATATTGCTCATTCCTGACAGGTCAATGGGAAACCTTGGATGATCTGAGGGTCACAAGATAACAACTCATCCACCCCAAGACCATAGACTCAATCCCTGTCCCTGCCTACATACGAGAAATAAATCTTCTCACTTAATATTTTCTGCATCGATCTCAGGAAAACTGTCATCTGTATCCATCTGGATCTATTCCTTCTGGCAGTATCAGATGAGCTGCCCAAGCACAGAAACAGAAATGTTTCATGGCTAAACCAAGTTGTCTTCTACTATTTTCATAGTAAATCAGCAAGGCATTATATGAGGCATGAATTAAAGTTGTCTATATTTGGCTGGTCTAGATACAGAGGTAGGACTTTTCAATAGTCAGCTCTAGCTCCTTTACATGTAATGGGAGATAACTGTCAAGATTCCCTGGTAGTGCCTTCTGTTCTCAGTTGTGCCCATCTGTGAGAAGACTGAAGATATAAAGCAAGGAAGCAATTGCTAAGGTCATCTTCACTACACAAAACATCAAATGTATACTACTTTCTGAAGTATTTTTCCTTCACTGGATATCAGCAATGTGAGAGGGATCAAAAGGTACCTCATTTTGCTTCTCACAATGTACCCTGGCAGCCTCTGAAGTCAAGTTTTAACAAGATTAGCCCCCACAGAATAGGCTGCTTATGTTTTAAGCATTTTGAATATCTAAAAATAAAATGAAAGCAAAAAACACTTTCAGTAGATAGCACATTTGTATATAAACCACACAAAGAGACAGAAGGATCAACAGAAGACTAGATAGAGAGCAAGCCAAATATACACTTTAATTAATAATAGTGAAGGAAAAGCTGATTGCAGTGTCAACACAAGTAATTTAGGAAAACCTGAAGCCAAGCTTGTTGCTTCTTTTTTAATAACTAATACTGTAAAAGAAAAAAATGCTTGCAAAGGAAGCATCCTAGCAAGCAAAAGAAAACAGTAAAATCACCCAGAATGGTAAATATTTCAGCTGACCAGAAACTGTGCTTTCACTGTGGAAATGGGAAAGGGAGAAAACAAAGCATGGCTGTCCACTGGTTCCAGTTAAAATTCCTTTTTAGTCACATCTGTGCCTCTAATGGGTAATTACAGGAGCAATACTGGAATGGGAGAATACAAGAAATGCTATTAAGCACAAACTGGAAGAACCACCTCCTGGAAGAGAAATGTGATTTTTCCAGCTCCCTGGAGGGGATGAAGCTCCCTCTCTCAAACCAGGATGAGACCCACATCTGAGCAATCAGAACTGCAGGAGCACTGGGTGGTGAATACACCAAAACTGAACGTGCTCACTCTCTTTGTTGCCCAGCAAGCACAAGCACGCGCTGCTGTTGCTGGATTTTTAAGAGCTAGCCAGGCCTAGAAGACCACCCTCACTTCCCAGCAAGCATCAACAACATGGTTTCACAAGCAGGGGAAGAGGGGAGGCTTGGTCAATTGTCAGCCTTGGTGTAGAGAACACCGACCAACCACGAGGGGTAGACTAGCAGAAAAAGCCAAGATCTGGCCAAATAAATTAGCTCTAGCTGAGAGGTGACTGTGTCTCTATATAAGGTCCTGTCACTTCTGTACTGCCTAGATTTGGTTTTCATTTCTGTCCCCATTAGCCAGGCTACACCCATGCTACACTACCTGTGACAAGGGTGAGCCTATTGGCTCAGTGCACAGGGATACAGAAGGACACAGTGGATAAACACACCTTAATCGCTAGCTGACATTCATAGTTTTTAAGACAATAAAAGAAAATGTTGACAATTTTACACAGACGAGCCCATTACGAAATCTGGATCTGAAGCATCTGTGCGTAAGAAAGTAGTGGGAAAGCAAGACTAGTTCTTGTGTGCAGGCTGTGCTGTTAGGGCTCAAAACACACAAGCAGCCACAGAACAATTGCAAATTATGCTGGTGGGGTTAGGTTTTATGAATGGGGAGTAAGAGATGAGCCATTTCCCCATGAATTAAACATAAATCATGACTTTAGAGAAAACCAAATGGGCTGTGTAACCTCCTGATTGTATTTTATTAAGGTTTGGATGGAATTAGCATTAAAGGAGGTCACTAGTTACGTGGAAATTGGACGGAAAGGGACCGAGACAAGGAAGTAGAATCTAATTGAGAGAGACACAGATCAGCAATTAGGGAGAGTAGAAGAGGAGCCAGAGTTATACTGTCTCATGACTGGCAAGATGATGCAGGGACCAAGAGACTAGAAATGAAGGAAACATAAAAGATGAAACATGGCACTGGAAAGGCATGCAATTGCCAGCAAAAAACACATTCTAATTTTTTTCCTAAACAATAAATACAGTCATTAAGAGCCACTTCGGAGCTTTTAATTCAGTTGCTTTTGGCTGACCTGTTAACTAGGAACAGCAGCCCGAGGGCAACTGGGTGTTGATTCAGGGCTGCTATACTTCTGCCTGGGAATGGGAAAAAGAATAAGAAAAATGGCAAACTTTCTAAAAACTAAAGATTAGTTTTCTTCCAAATAAAATATACTGACTATTTGGATCTACTTTTTCAGCTGGTGCAAATCAGTGTAATTTCTATAGAATATTTCAGAAACAAGGTCCTGTTCTACTGCTGCTAATCAGAGGGGGAAAATGCATCAGCTCTGAAGCTTCTAAAAATATATTAAAAGCAAATAGAGGCTCCCATGATGACAAATTTGGATATAAATACGCTCAATAAAATCTTGGCCTGTGTTCTAATTCCCAAGGAAAAGGCCAAACAAAATTTTCACTGAATTGCTCACATAGACAAAATTTGAAGGAAATCGTTTATTTCCACATCCAAGTGAGAGTGATTGCCATGACATGGAGATTTTTTTACAGAGGAGAAATTCTAGATGTTGGCTGGATTCACTGACTAGCAATCCATATCAAACTGCTCATGGAAAGCTGAGACACTGCCAGATTCCAGGTCAGGAGACAGGGGATGGTACAATGGAAGAGTTTCTACGAATACAGAGAAAAACAAAATCTTCCCCATAAAAATCTTGCATGGTAGACCCTTTTCTCTCAGCTTTGGAAAACAGTTCTGGGATTATTCATCACCCTGATGGGCACTTCCTTTAAAGCACAAGAGGAAAACTACTGCAAATGATATGGTACAACACAGTTAGCAAGTAATGCCAAGTATTATTAGCAAGTAATCTGCAGAACATATAATTACAAAGCAAGCCTACTTCTTGGGCTCGATTTCTCCATTAACTACACAAATACTGTGCAAGGCAATAGGAGATGAAGGGAAGTTTTTTAATTTTTATTTTCTAACACAAAGTGCTATCAAAATAAAAGCTTACAGTATGACAAACCAAGCCTTTTGAAATCCGGTCTCTAAAAAAATTATTGCCAGTGTGCCCAATACACTTTACATGACAATTGCTTCAAAAGAAATCCCAGCAACATGAAAGGGAGTGTAAGACACTTAGAAAGGGGGGTAGGAAAGCACGTTAATTTTTAATGCTTTTTTTTTTTTTTTTTTTTAATAGTGTTATCTCTCTTCGAAGTAGTCATGAAAGGCAACCAGTTTCTGACAGCTTTGAAACTTGAAGACGCTGCCTCCTCTTCTAGAAAAGATACTGGCAGCTATCAGCAATCTGAGCATTTCCTAACAGGTCTGTAGTCCCAGCAGAGGCTGGATAACAGAGCACGTTCAGTCATTTCAATCAGCCATCCTATGAAACAGTGGATTTCCAACCAGAGATGATCAACATGTGTGGAAGACATTGCTCAGAACACAAAAAACCCAAATACATATAACAGGTATTTTTTGTGGTGGGTCAGGATTACAAGCTTTTCCTGGCATAGACTATCAGAGAACTGGACACAGAATGACTTAGAAGAGGAGATCACTGAATCCTTTGAGTTGGAAGGGACATTTAAAGGCCATCCAGTCCAACTCCCCTGCACTGAACAGGGACACCTACAGCTCCATCAGCTGCTCAGAGCCTGGCAAGTGGTCCAGCCTGACCTTGGGTATCTCTGGGGATGGGGTGTCCACCACCTCTCTGGACAGCCTGTGCCAGAGCCTCACCACCCTTATGGTAAAAACTATTTTCCTTACATCCTATCTAGATCTACCCTCTTTTAGTTTGAAAGTAAGATAAGAGCTGTACATAGCTAAGTGAAGTGTGAGGTGGTTGATCAGCTATAGAGGGAGAAGTTTCACAGGTTTGAATCAAAGGGATCATTAAACAGGGAAACCATGTACGATGAACATAAGAGGACAGGTTCTCCTTGGTAACAGAGGCTTGTAGCACCACCTGAGTGATGTGAAATGCCTCAAAATATAGCACTGCTGCTCTGGAAAGCTGCTTTCAACCACTCACTGCAGACAAACAGTGAAAAATCTGTTAGAGTGAACTCTGCAGCCAAGGTGGGGCTGAGCCTGCCCAGCTGCCAGAGAAGCTGTGAGCCATACCACCCTCTGCCCCGTGTGGGATCACGGTCAGGCTGAGCAGAAGGGCGTAGAGGCCATACAGTTTCTCAACCTGCCTGAGGCTGCTGGCATATTTTGGAATATTTTATGGCTTGCCCTAACTGAAAGGTGAAAGAATCTGAGGAAAAACAGTGTGCACAGCACCTCATCCCTGACTGTGCACCCCAGGGTTAGTATGGGTGGTTAGTACAGCTCACCCCAGCTGTCGGCGGGAGGATAGCACAAGAGCTATAATCCATCCATCAGTTTTTGAAAATGTAAGAAGCGTGTTCCATCCCTTGGATTGTTTTTGTGGCCTTTCTCTGGGCCTATGCCTCTCCTGTACTGAGGACTCCACATCTGGACACAGTACTCCAGGCAAGGTCTCACAGAGCAGAGCAGAGGAGTGGGATCACCTCTCTCACCCTGCTGGCCATGCTGCTTTGAGTGCAGCCCAGGATATAGTTGGCTTTCTGGGCTGCAAGAAAACACTGCTGGCTCATATCCAGCTGTCATCCACCAGTACCCCCAGGTCCTTCTCGGCAGACCTGTGCTCTATCCTCTCATCCCCCAGCTTGTACTGATAGCAGGGATTGCCAGGACAATACGTGCCTAGAGCCCAGTGCCTTCTCTGAGTGTCATAGCTTCTGTCAGGAATCTTCTGAGTACATGGTGCAACTGCTGGGAACTGATCTCAGGTCACAGCCATCCTTTTCCTAAGGCCCTATAAATCACATGATTCTGTCTGAGAAAGATTTCTCTAAACAGTTGTTCTCCTCACCTGATTTGTCTATTCAGGTGCTACCATAAGACCTCAGCTCACACTGCAGCTCTCAGCAGCATAATCAATACTGTGTCTCTGCAAGCTGCTTAGGTGTATTCATGCAGCAATTCAACAGCTAATGAATGTAGCGCTCCTTTGGCAGGGAGATGGGAGAAGGAAGCGACACTGATTAATCTGTGATCATTAATAATGTTTTTAAGTCTTGCAAACGAAGATAATGATATGGGTAATCAACTGTCTTTCTTCAGGGTATAAACTGATCATCTACTAGGATAAAATGAGAATTCCTATAATACACGTTTTCTTGTCCATTGTAAAATCACTTGATGGCATTAGCAGATTGATCATCTTCTCTCTAAGTTCCAACTATTCATCACTTCCAGATGGTTTTGAAATTAGATTAGCTGATCCAGGAGCGCAGCTCACTATAGCAAATGCCAATATCCTCTCAATCATTTTGCTTTCCTAACTTAATAACCATACCAGCAATTTTTCTTTGAATATTAAATTCTAAATTTTACTTTTCTGTGTGCAGAGTTATCATCAGAGCCATTCTAATTCCATGGATCCTGTTCTAAAGAACCCATACATAGGTTTTCACACTGCAGTCTGAGCAGCCCTGTGAGTGAGGAAAGTACAGTGAACTCACAGGGCCACACATCAAAGTCCTGCAGTAAAATTCCCAGCCAAAAATAAAGCCAGCTGCACCACAAATGGTTAGTGCAATATTCATTAAAAGACACAAAAAGCAAACTTACAGAAATGTAAGTCCACAATGCAAACAATAATTTAAAAATCACAGTCCTCCCTAAGGTACCTAGCCAATACAGATACATTAAGTTTTGAAATCTTCCCCTTGATTTCTTTTAAAAAAACCTATTTTGGCAGACCTTAGAGTACACTCAGGCTGGATATTTTGCTTTCAAGCCCTGTTTTGCAAAATCAGAGAAGATTCTGAAGGATAGAACTGGGCATCCTTCATCACGACAGCCCCTACACAAGATCCCTTCTGGAATCCCTTCCCACTGGAGACAGCATGTCAGATTTAATTTTTACAGAACTCATGAAATCTTCCCTCCAGATTCTCTCTTAATCAAATCCTCTGTTCGGCTCAGTAGCAACAGTAAAGGTTACCAAAAAAAATCTGGATTTTCTCAGATCGCTTCTTCCCCATTTTTTCAAGCAGAGTGCAGCTAAGAGACCTGAATGACAGCAGGAGAGTCTCTGTCCTCTGCTGGGCCGCAGGAACTGAGCTACACCCCGTGTCTTTTCTTTGAGAATGTTAGGAATGTTAGGGTGCTTTTTTAGATAAAAAACAAAACCAAAACCCTCAATTACCTCTATGAAGAGCAGTCTCTCAATGTGTCTGCCACCCACTCGCCTCTTCTCTCAACTGCTGAGACTGCAAACAGGGGTGCCAGCTCTGAAGAGAATCAACTCTATGGGGTGACAGCTTACCCAGAAAGGAGAAAGCCGTCTCTGACTGTATACCAGCAAAGGCACTATTTTCTACTACATGTCTATTTTCACCTTACTTTTTTCAGCAAAACCACACAGAGGTGGCAAATCCACAACTCCTTGCCCCTAAGCAAAGGGGCAGAATCATTCAAGGACATTGTGTCAGCTTGTAATTTTCTTTTCCATACCAGCTTTTAAATGTGACAGCAAGACTTGAGCAGAAGGCAACGAATGTTGCCTTGCTTAAAGAGGAAAGATGATAATCACCTTATCAGAAAATGACAGAAAAATGACTCTTGACTCCTATGTAATTTTGAACTCAGTGGGAGCTTGGTCCTTGGAGCTGTTGCCCCCCTCACACTCAATCTGTTGGACTTCTGCCAAGCGCTAATCAGGATCTGACCAGCCTGCCTTAGTACCTGCACATGCTCCATTGATGCCTTCCATAAGTCAGTCTGTTCTTCAGAATAAGAGTTAACTCATGGAATTCCTAGCTGTGATGTGACTGCTAAACTTCTTGAAGGATTTACAGAAAAAAGTACTTGAAAAATTAGAAAAAGAAATCATGACAGCCTTTGAAATACATAGGATACTATGTCTGGCAAAGAAAGGCTCTTATTTGCAAATCTCTGTTTATTGGCAAAGATTACAAGGGAATTTATTTTTATTTTTAAATACTTTCAGCATCCTCTGCTTGCTGTTGTTGGAACACGCAACTGAGCAAGTGGGACTTTTGGATTCAGTCATTACTGCCTGTACTCTTAATACTCTCTTTCTCATCTCAGAAGTATCCCAGCCTCCATCTCACCTTTTCCAGTGTTTTCCAACTTAGTCATTCTGCCCTACTCTCCTGCCACCCTGTGATGGGTTGCCAGTAATTACATGGATCTCCCAATAAAAAGTGCTCCCACTTCACCCTCTGGTAAAGCTGTATAGCCATGTAAACAAGAAGGTGTTGGCAGAGCCAGGGCTCAAAGTATTCATTTACAATTGGGAACTTTTTCTAAGGTACACATAGCCATGGTAAAGAAAACCAGCTATGTTGGACTGGCTTATATTAAATCCTCCCAATGAAAATGTTAATACTCAATCATGCATACACAGGTATATGTGGATCATTAAGTATATGCACCTAGAAACCCATACATATTTATATACACATACATAGGTGTGTCTACATAAATATATATTGATCAGCAGAGACAAACTTAATGATCTCCATCTATATGTGAGTGTCTGCACTCACGCATGTATAATGAGTCTACTAAAATAATAGCAAAACTTTGCAAGGCTGTGAAGTAAAAAGGTTATTTCTGTTTATGCAAGTTTGGAGAGATGCTTAGCTGGTAAGTGGTAGAGATAATAATTAAGTGTAAGAGCTGGAACAGCATAAAGAACTTCACTTGATCCAGAAAAATCTCTTCTTTGATTTAAATGTTATAGATAAGCAACTTTCAAGAGAACACCATTTCTTTTTGGATATCACAACCCACTAGAACAGGAATACAACTGAATTCCTTTTCATTTGAGGACTACCTCAGACAAATAACATTCTGTGCCTATGACTTGTCAGCATGGAAAAGTTAGACCCAACCCACAAGAACAAAAAATCATGAAAAGACATACAACTCACCAGTGAGGGATACAGGATTCATTGGGTCACCTCTAAATGCACCAAACCCACTGTCCTTATCCATTTCAGTCATTTTCCTAAAAGACCCTTTGTTTTGTACAATTGCTTTCCTCACAGCTAAACCAAACACTGCAGTGTGCTTTGACACACATCTGCTGAAGTACTGTGATACTAAGGGAACTGAACTGACCATCTTGTCAGATGAAATGGTTGTGAAAATACCAAGAGAAGGAGCTGCAGAAATGGGTAATCAGCCAGGAATGGAAAAAGGAAGAGTGGATTCACCTTGCTTAGCCAGTAGTTCCAAGTTAGACTTGGAACTCAGCTCACTCAGTCTCGTCATACTTCCCTGTATGTCACAAATCTACATGCTGAGGTGGAGCCTACACAGCTTGTAAGGAAATACTTCATTTCTTCACCCTGACAGCCACATTACATGAAAAAAAGAAAAATCATACAATAATCTAAGTTGAAATAACTTCTGTAAGTCATCATGTCCAATTCCCCACTAAAAGCAACTTCAAATTCCACTATGACAAAGTTCACTAAGATATTCAGAATCATATAATGTCCCTACAAACAAATTCACAGATTTTAGCACACTGCTAAGTTCTTTAGGACTGTTTTAGGACAAATATACACAGCACAAAGCACAGGATCCCAAAGCCTAGGATGCTCCTACAACACAATTACTGCAACTGCTCACATAACAGCCATGAAGTGACACAAAATTCTTTGATGAAACTGTTACTGCTTCCTATAACCCAGAAAGCCCACTCACAGGATGTACCACAAAATTAAAGTTGGGAATAATAGTCATCCTACTGATATACTGATTTTAATAAAATAGCATTACGATAACATTGTTAAGAAAGCAATACAGTAATAATAGAATCATAGGCTCTTTTGAGTTGGAAGGGACCTTTAAAGATCATCTAGTCCAATTCTCCTGTAGGGACAACTACAGCTCCATCAGGTGCTCAGAGTTCCATCCAGCCTGACCTTGGGTGTCTCCAGAGATGGGACACTCACCCTCCTCTCTGGGCAACCTATGCCAGTGCCTCACCGTCCTTATTGTAAAAACTATAATCAGTCAAAATCTCCCTCTTTATTTTGAAACCATTTTCCCTTGTCCTATTACCACAGACCCAGCTAAGGAGTCTGTCTCCTTTCTTACAGCCCCCCTTTAGATATTGAAAAGCCACTATCAGGTCTCCCCATAGCTTTCTCTTCTCCAGGCTGAACAGCCTCAGCTCTCTCAGCTTGTCCTCGTAGGACAGGTTATAATAATAGCTGGGCTGTAATTATTATTTAGTATACATCCTTCACAGCATTTTTTTTTCCTCAGTAGTTGAATGCAAACCACTTTGATGCAAATAAATGACAGAAATTTTCCTTCATGGGAATCAGGCAAGATCTGTAAATTGAATATCTCACATGTTCCAGGATGAGAGAGAAATCCTTATAAGCCGCCTATTCAGTTTGGCAGTTCTCTAATATCACCACAGTCATCACCTATATGTCCACTCTGCTTCTACTTCATGAGTTCACAATGATTCTGTCCTCTATAAGAGGATGTTGATTACAAACTGTTGTGCTGCACCCATCAGTTTCTTGAAATCACTGTTATCTCTACCTGTAAATGCAAATTCCATGTATCTTCAAACACCAAGGGTTGCATAACATATTCTGGCTTAGAGGATGGCCAGTAGCAATAGATAAGCGTTCATTTCTTCTTAATCAAAGCTTCTACAAGCTCAGCTTGATCCTACGCTGTCCTTACATATTTGTTAACTGAAATACTCACTCTGATAAGTACTTAAGCGACTGGAATAGGAGTGATTTTCAGATAAGTTTTAAAAATGGACTGTTTTCTAAGTGAGTTCCTTTAACACTGTGGACCAGAATTATTTTAAATATTTGTGGCAATTTTAATGGGAAATTACTTTTTATGACTTTTATGGATTCCTAAGAGTAATTTTTAAAGTTTTTAATGATGACTAATCATAATAATAAAATAACAGCAAATATCTCAGAAGTCAGAAGCCAATGCAATATTCAGCAAGATAACACATAATCTACATTCCCCATCAGAAGACTATGAAGATACAAGAAACAATAACCTTAGATATAAAATGCATCTTCCACTTCAAAATAAAACCACATTGATTTATAAAGTAAGTGGGCTAAATCCATAGCTAGTTGAAACTGATTAGCTCCATCGATTTCAGTGAAGTTGCTGATGAGCAGATTTATTTGAGCTCAGATCTGGCTGCATGCACAGTTGTAAAGTGACACCCATCCTGCAGTGCATGAGGAATGTCATGGAAAACCAACCCATTAGCCAGCACAGAAGACTGAACATTATTGCATTTGGAGAAAAATGTGTAGACTGAACAGAATGCAGGTTCTTATCATTAGTCAGGGATTGGCATGCATATTCCCAATAAGATGCTTCATAGCAGTCTTGTGAAAAGGTTCACAGGTGTATGATATGTTGTTGTGTTTGTTCTTGGCAATGTTTGCTGACTGCGAAGCAGCAGATGTACAGGTATATAGTCTTCTATGCAAACAGGTACTCCAGTGAAGAAAAAGCTGAAGCCAAGGCATGGTTTTGGAGGAAAGAAAAAACTAGCATCCCTACCAAAAGTGATACAACCTTTGCTCCAGTAATAATCTCAGTAATTGTCAGCAACAGAAGCCTGGAGGCTGCATTGTGCTGCCCCAGCACTGTTTGGAAAACAAACTCCAAGTCCCTTAAGAGTGCCACTCCTACGCTTTATGGGCACAAATTATAACCATAATTTCTTACTCCAGCTTCCCTAGGACAGTTCAGAACAGAAGGTAAAGATGGCCTAGAGTTAGCTACAACTTCCCAATCCTCTAGCTATCCAGAAATACCATGACATGTCACTTGTCTTGGCATAGATAGCCAAAAAAAGCCAGCTCAAATGACCCTTTGCTGTAAGATGTTTTCCCCCAGTCACCTTCAGCTAAGGTGAGCCTCCTAGATTCCATGTAAATAAACTGTTAAACCATTCACAGTCACTTCTGTTCTTGTAAGGCTGATACACGTCAAATTTCTGAAATGCATACCAACACAAATCACGCAACCCAGTTGGAACAAATTCAATTCGCTAGCAGAAATGCCCAAGACAACTGTTATCTTAACCAAGCTTTCTTAAGAAACTGCTGAAAAGCATACACAGCAGTCTACTCTCAGTCTGTCACTACCTGTGACAACAGCAATGAGATCCACCTACGCTTTCCTGCCACGTTAAGTAAGCAGATGGACTGAAACCTAGTAGAAAACATACCAGGTCTGCTTCTCTTTCCTATGGCAACTATTGAAAATCTGGAGCACTTTGCAGTGTAAGGTGCAGAAAGCAGGATAAACAAAAGGTGAAATTTATCTTATGTTTCCCATCCCTGAATTGGGACAGGAATGACACAATACCAGATGTGCAACAATGCCTGATGTGATTAACCGAGGGCCATCTTGACACAGTAGATATGCTTTGCAGGCATGCCTCAGTCTAAGTACAGCCTCCTAGCCAGTTTGCTTTCTGATCCTTTTCAGAAATCTGTTCCAGTCAGCCCAGATAAAACACAGGTAAAGAAGGCATCTCTGTAAGAAAGGCAGCGCATCTAGTCCTTGCTTTGTTAGGAATCCCAGAGCAGAGTGTTTCTGATCAGCTTTGCAAGAGAAGTCGGATGACTCTTCGAGGTGCCTTTGAACTTTACAAGTTTCCCCTCTCCCTTCACTGTTGAATTCAGAACCTTGACTGCTCTTGGCCCAGGAGCTCTTCACCCTTATCTAGAGCTACAGTACTGTTGGAAGGAGGAAGGTCCAAGCACCTTCGGTACCAGCCCAGGCTCCTCTTTCCAAAGCATGGGTAGATCATAGTATGTTATATCTCCATTCAGGAAGGTTATTCCAAGTTCAGTTCTGCATCTGCACACTGAGAATGTTTTTATCTTGAGCTAAAACCAGATGTAAAACCCACTATGCAAATAGCAAGCAACAAAGCTAAGGAATATTCATATCCAGCAGCAAGCTCAAACAACAGTGAAGTAGCACATCTGGAGTAAGCATAGAACTGACATTAGGTGCAACCATCTACATCACTGGCCTCTGAAGAGCATCACAGTCCCTGGGCCATCAGATCTAAGGAACAGCGTCAAAGCAGTCTTTGTGAAAAGGGATCGCTGGATGTAAATAGTTCAACTCCATACTCCAAGACTGTCACTACCTACATATCAGAGCAGACACAGCTTCATCTAAGTCATGAAAACATCCAGAGTTGATAACATAAATTCTCAGCAACCTGACCATGGCAATGCCACCCTAACAAGAAGTAGATTTTCCTTCTGTCCTATCTGAACTCACAAGTCACAACCTGGGATCAAGGACCACCTCTCCTTGTCATACCTCTCTGTTCCTACTAGGAGGAGTTTCACTGCATCATCTGTTTGCTACGTGAGGTACATGGACACTTCACCCAAGTCTGCGGTCAAAATAAAACACAAATCAACACCATGCATTCATGCAATACTACATGTGCAGCTACACAATGCTACACTGCACAGCAGAGAGGCTCACCATGCACTACAGGATCTCCATGCACTCCTTCTTGCACCACATTTTAAGAAAATTAAGAGCTGCTATACTTACGTCATTATCTGAGTCTCTATGCCAGGATCTACAAGAGATCCATCCACAAAAAGCGGTGTTGATGTGAAACTGTATTTACTCCAGGATCTTCCCTCATCAAAACTCACCCTGGGACAGAAGCAGACAAGATTTACACATGTAAAAAGACTTACTCTAGAGCAACCATGGCAAGTGAATGTTGGCTGAGGTCTGCAAGACCCAAGCTAGATTTATAGATAGGCACCATCTCCTAGCCACCTAATTCACATTCTTGATGCATTTTGAATGATCAAAAACTTACAAACACTGGCAATAAGGGTATGCATATTCTTGATCCAGCTGTACAGTAGAACTCAGAGGATAAAGGGGCATTGCCAAGTCTGGATCTACAAGAGCACCTTGCACAGGGCAGGGCTCAGGGTGTAAGCAGCCCTTGTCTGAATGCATGAAAATTGTTGTCAATACCATAGGATTTTTCAGCCCATCAGTGTAGCAATGCCATATGACATTAGGTACAATCTCTCTATCCCTACTTGTAGTTACCCCTGTTTCAAGAAAGGTGCCTAGTACCCAGGGCTAATTCATGGGGACAGGTCCCAGTTCACAGGTTCTGCCCTGTTATCCCCTTTGCTCCTGTCTTCCTGGCCTTAGGTGAGCTGTCAGCCTTCATGTCACCCTGTTCCAGAGAGTGCAGAAAGCAGTCAGAGGAAGGTATGCATACCCCCTGTTGTATCTGACTGTTAGCCTGGCAGTCGGCATCCAGCTCCTAGAGTTGCCACCCAACAACAACTCTGAGGTCTGTGAGGTTTCCATCTGCCCAAGGCTTCGTACAATTGCTTCTGCTAATACCTGCCCAGAATTTTATCCCCAAGTTCTCTGGGTAAAGGGAGAATAAACAGAGTAACACAGAGGTTTATTGGCTCTGAAATTATTTGATCTCTCCCAGCAGGGTCATTTAAGAGTTCTCTGCAATTTTCCAAAGTACCTGAGCTGTGAAAACTGACAGATTACCTTAAAAGGACATTACCAGAGAGACAATCATGGCCTAAATGTCTTCTCCGAGCAGCAAGAAACACTTCCCATTTTAAAGTGAGTATGAAAGAGAATTTTGCCTTATTTTCCAGGCAAGGAAAGTTTAGGGGTGCATGTAGGTGTGCATGTACCTGAGTAGGTGGATTTGGATGAGAAGGTCCTACTGGAAACTGAGCTCTGCTCACTCCAAGTAGGCAGCATCAGGGACACAGAGATACCATCTAAGGACTAGGAGGCCATTGCAAACAACAGGTTACACTAACCTGAGCTAAGTAATGTAGAAAGCCAAGGTTTTTTTGCAGTGTAGTCACCATTCTCTAAATAACTGCCTCTAGCAGCACTTAGTAAAACCTTCACCCAATTCACGATGCACATCTGCCAGAAAGAGAAGCTGACTATACACCAAAGACAGAAAGCTAGAAGAACAGCAGCATACAAAAAGCTTATCTGTCTCAAATCTATTTATTTAAATGTATGTATCTTCCTGTACACCTGTGCATTTGTATGCTGTTCTGCCTGCATGCTTATCTGTCTAAATAGCATTTCAATTTCTGGGGAACAGCACACTTCATTAGGTTAGCTAAAGTTCTCTCAGCTTTTCAATTATCTGTACCTCTTTTCTCTAGGATGAAACTTATTGTACAATGTCTCAGTCTGAGAACTAATAGATATACATATACCCTCCCTTTAATTTATTCTGCTGCTGTTCATAAAGTGGGTGCCTACTGAGGCAATATAAAGCAAATTCCAAATCCCCTAAAGGTACAGTTTTGGAAGAAATCTGTTGGAGCTTATTGGTAACAGCTCTAAATCACTCCTTATTTAATAGATTGGGTGGGGCACTCACAGTACGGCATGCAGCATTTCATGAGATTAGGTAGAGAGGAAAGAAAATCTGAAAGAAAACTTTCCAAGGTAGACAAAAGTGAACTGGGTTCTCAGCTCCTGTGGAAGGTTAACCTGTGACCAAATCTTTCCTGAAATCTAAGTACATGCGTGTACACATAGTGCACTTGTTAGATCCAAAGAGCCTCCATAAGGAAAGACAATTAAAACAGTTGCACCTTGGTTGAAGGATTTAGCTGTAAATGGTTAACACATGACTCAGAACTCTTTCAAAAAGTGGCTCACTTTTCACTCTTCCAGAGCTCAACTTGCCACAGCCTGATGCACCTACCCTTGGTGACTTGGTGACCCCTTGGTGACTCCAACCCTTAGCTAACACATAACTCTCCTGCCTTGGCTCCTACTTGACTTGGTTTAAAGGCTTGGACATGGTCTTCTTGATGTCCTCTTTCCTGAAGGAACTTCAAGTATGGCCATGATTACCAAATTACCTAGCACAGGCAAATGTTTCTAGTCACACTAAAACACACACTAACCACAGACAGAAAGATCCTGAGCAGAAAATAGCTGGAATCTGCTGAGAGCATCGTTAAAGGTCTGCTCTGTTACTATTCTCCTGTATATATCCCAGTTATGGAGGCTGTTGGCAAGGGGATGGTGGCCTAGACTGACTAGCTTAGTGGTCCTGACTCAGAATGGTTATTCATACATTATGACTGCTACAAGTTCGCTTTGAAAAAACAATTGTGAAATCCTTTAGGAATCAGTAACATTTAGCAACACATCTTCATCATCCTTAATTTGGAAAGGGCAGTTTAATACTAACTTTTACAAACAAAAGACAGAAGGGCACCTCCTCTGAAATAGATGGAGCACAAAGCATGGCTTCTTATTATATGTGTATCCATTAGCATAAATAAGCCCCATCTGAAGCACTGTAGAACATAATTAGTACTAAGAGTAATTCATATATGTAATTATGTACATAGCCATTATATTTATATAAAGCACAATAATCATAGTATTAAGCAATAAAAACAAAGAAACATTAAAACATTTATAAGAATGATCTCATTTGCTCATTTTGTAGGCACCAGAAGACATCGACCAAGAGATCATAGCAGCACTGTTAGCTCACTCCCACCCAGAAAACTTGTCAAAGTAACAAGTTTCCTTACCACAAGTGTCGGATGGGCATTGATGTGTGTTTAAGGGCCACTAGTGCCCCTCCCCAGTCCAGAAACCACACATTATACTCCTCCTCGAAGATCTGCAAACAAAGCAAATACTGCAATAAGCATTCCACTCCACCAAAAAAGGAAGACTAAGAGAAAGAATAGTAAAAGGCTCTATTCTTTCCCTCTCTCTGCAAATCATACCTGTCTCCAGGAATTCCCACCATCAGAAGAGATGAACATGCCAACATCAGTGTAGGAAAGCTCAGAGCCAATATTGCCTGCAAAACAGGCGAATGTCAGAAATTCTTGTGTAGATGAACACAAAACTGCATATGAAATCACACACCCATTTGGTGCACATAAATCAGAGTAGCAGTCGAATAGTGGCTAAAGACCCTGGCCACCAGATATTCTACTGCACACACATTTTTCTCTGAACTCTTAATCTCTGTGCTCTGGCTAGCAAGTCGGATCTCTATAATCTGCCAGTCTTTGTCATGCGTAATGTAATTATGTCTGTCTCTCTCCCCTTCTGGTGTAAAGGACAGCATCCAAAAGCAAGTTACTTACACAACTGAGTTTAATGGTGAAAATTAGGCTGCCACCGAAGTTCATGATTATGGGACTAGGAAGCCCATTTGAGATTCTGTTAAAATGCTTAAAAACTTAATGAATCTCAGGATCTGCAGTTAAACAAGCAAAGTTTCTTCCTGGGTCTGCTGATGGTTTGCGATTAATGAGGACTGGGATATAATGAAATGTCAGTTCTCTTTAAAGGAAATCTTAATTGTTTAGGTCTAAAATTCAGCCAGGGACAGAAGCAGTGCATGGAACTGAGCTGGGTCAAAAAAAAAAATTAGCAGACATAGAGCCCACACTAAGCACCAGTCTAGATAATGCCGATCATTCTCATTGACCTAACAAATTGTAGGGTTCTTAATTTTAATCTTGTAGTTTTCATTATGATGGAGTGTTCTGCAGACAGTTCTATAGAGTGAAATAACCCAACCTTCACTGTGTGTTAGGGAATGGATATGCCACATATCAAAGCAATGCGAAGTCCAAACATCAGCCTGAACCATCTATACAGACAGCCCAGCAAAACATCATTTGGAGATGCCATCTCAGAGCTTCAAACAGATTTTTTTAAAGGTACTTCATCCGAGATGGCAGACAGAACCTCATCTCTCACAGTGATACATCTTAATGCAGAGTGAATAATGAATTTGTACTAAATCCTCAGCCCTCTAGAATTTTGAGCATCCTCCAAAAGTACCACAAGTGATGTCCAATAGCTGAAAAACTTGCATATGGTCTGAACAAACCTCGTTCACTTATTCCCACATTACCCTGGGGTCAGCCTCTTGGTTCTGTTTCCAGAATTAAAATGTCTACAAGCACTGGGCTTCACCAAACAATGAACTTAGGACTGTTCTAAGTTAGTTCACTAAGGTCTCCCTGCTTAACAAAGCACGCAATGGTTAACAGAAAAACTACCACAGTCACCCTGTTTTTCCTGATAGCCTGTCAACAACATCTTCTGTCAGTGCTAGGTGGGATTCTGATTATATGAAAATCTGTCCCATGGGAAGCAGGCAGATGTAGCACTGACATACTCTACCAGAAAGTCTCCCAGTCATAATGGCCAACAGCCATCACATTGTGGTCAAACCCATAATTCTTTCAAACACTGAGCCACTCTTACACCTTCCAAGAAAGACTGGTTTTAAAACAATCATGCTTTCAATGAAAAGAAGGAAAAACTAATATTTTTTTTCCTCAAAAATAGCAAAGGGAGAGGTGGCACTGCAACATCACATCTGTAGCATCAACAAAAGCATAATAAAAACACCCTAATGAAAATGTTAATTGAATTTCTGACATTTAATGCTGGAAAATGAGAAATTAAAACCCAGCTGTGGGTTGATGCATTCCCAACAGCATCATGAAATCCAGCTAGCTCTATTGTTGTGACAACAGTATTTCCAAAAATGAAACTTCTAGCTCTGGGAGGAAGGGTAATTCAAGAATGACTTTTCTATTAGTGCTCACAATATAGAAAACGATACATTGCCCATCTACCTAATCTTCCTTCCTTGACACCAGCACGAATGACACATTATTGTAGACGAACGTACAAGAAAACTCTACGTACAAGAAATCATATAAAAGGTCAGTCTTTAGGGACATCCAGGCTCACAAGAACAAATCTACAGTAGTTCAAAGGTCTCTTTAGGCCAGTGTATTATCATAAGTGGAGGTCTTCAAGAATTACCTGCTGGCTTAAATAGAAAAGTGTACATTTTGTACAGTGATATTTTAAATATCAAAACTGGAAGATGAACATTCCAAACAGAGATTTCCCAATTGTGGCAGGAAAAGAGTAACATGGTAAAGCTTTATTGATACCACCTCTCTCTCTCTCTCTCTTTTTCTGTGTAAAGCTTTTCCATAATTTTCTTCATTCTTTCCATCTAGCTTCATTCAGTCATATGGACTCAAACCTTACAAAACATAACTAATTCCCAGACAAGTGAAGGGGATTTGGCAGCTGTAGAGTTAGATATTAAAACATAACTCTTCCTTCAGTAAGAATCTAAACTCTGTATGAGTTTCCCATCATTGCTGGAAATGCACCACTGTAAATCACATAGAAAGACATTGCTTAACAGAGAGTTTGAGCAGTGCTTATTCTGTAACATCTTTGCTAACATGGTGATACACTCCTGTTATTGTGAAACTAGTTTGTGGAAACAGATGTGCATATTCCCAACAGGTTAAAGTTATTTATTGTACAAAACAATAAGGCAGAAATTATATTCTGCCTCCTAAAGGTTAACTGTTAGACTGGGAAAGCATTCATCCCATCTACTATCAGCTTGAAAAGAACCGCATTTACTAACAATGTTGATCAATGCCTAGAATTTCACTGTCCAACTTCCTCTATTTGCTTCCTAAAAGGCTGAAGAAAAATAAGTCTGTAATCACAGCATCATGAGTAGGCTTGCTCCGACGCATCCATCTAGTAAGTCTGGCCTGCCAGGAGTGATGACTCCACTTGGCTAAGCATAAGAAGATCTGGAGGTTTAAACCAAATTATCTCGCCCTGTTTGGCCTGGATCAGTGAACTGGAAATCATACAGTATTTCCCTTGCGGAGCTTTAAATGCCATGAAGGGAACCTGTCTTTTAGGTTCTGGCTAAGTCCAGCAGACACATGGAAGTACAGAAGAACAGGTGAAGGGAAATGGCTGTAAGAAACAATGTAAATTCATACAGGCAGTATGCTAAAATGACAGAATTCAGTCACTAATGGGCTGAACAGGACAAAAGAGATACAGTAACAAAGAGATCAAGTTAAAATGAGCCTTGGAAAGAACAGTTAAGTCACTTAAATATATTTGAATTTACATAGGAACCTCCCTGAGAAAAGGCAGGACAGCCTACCTGCTTCAGAAGCCAGTTTTCAATAGCAACAGCACTTAGAGAGCACTTTGTTACCCTAGCAGTTACACACTGTATGTAGGCAATAAAGGACAAAAGTGCCCATGATGGTTGTCAGATTAATTACAGTGGGTCAGCCATTATCACTGTGCAAGTATTGTAGCAGGTTGTCATTAAAACATTGCAACCCGCTAAAACACCATTTTGCAGAATGACACACAGCAACAATGACCCATGAAGTGCTGAAGAAATGCTGCCAGCATTTCTACCAGAAAGTAGGTGCCACACACAAGACAGGCGTTCATGAAGTCCAGGCTTCGCCCAACAGGCCTTGGAGACAGCTCAGTGCTTGTTACACAAGTAACAAGCTTGGAGTAAGGGGCCACTTGTCCTCCTAGTCCACAGCACGTTGGAGTTAATTTAAACTAGTTTAGCACCACCTGAAACAGAGCTAAAAACTTTTATGTCAACACCAAACATCTTAAAACACACTCAGTCTCCCAAGGAAACATGGGTGAGCACTGAGAAGCACATCAGTTCTTACCTGCTGCCACCATCAGCCCAGGGGCTGTCTCCTTACTGGAAATGCTTCCTGAAGTATATGGGTTCTCTGAGAGTTGCAGATGCAAGTGCAATGAGCAGAAGGGCTGTTGACAGGAAACAAGCAAAAGGCACACGTTTCAACATTTAACAAATCAAATAACAGAGGAACCCTTGCAGACAGATGCTCCAGTCCTCCTGAAAATGACCCCTCTACTCTTAGCACTGTTACAAGTATATGTTCGTTTTTTGAATAAGCACCATAGAAGTAGCTGAGATTATGAAGCAGAAATGAGCATACCTGCATTTGTTTTTACCATCAGTCTGATCTGAAGCACTTTCCACTAAAAACTTTCATATTCTAATTCGAGTTACATAAAAAAAGGTGAAGCAAGATGGTGAAAAATTTCTATTTGTAAAGCTTCACAGAGTTTAAGGGAAATATACTTAAGGGAACTCTCTTAACACCTAGCAAATCAGGAGGAAAGCACACAGAGGAAGTCACCAGTAAAACACCACTCCTTCGAAACACAGGGGCTACAGTAGAATAACTGTTCACTGAATGTTGTTGAACTATGTTATGAATCCAACCTAAAGCTCTTATCTGTAAACTGTGCCCCACTGCGGAGCACCTGACTCTGCAGTTCTCTGACAGGCAAGAATTCCTCCTATCTAGCTTCATTTGAAACTTTTTTTTTTTTTAACCCAGTGAACTAACGTAAAAGGCTCAAAAGGAGTCAGCTTACTGAGACCTTTGAAAAGGTCTGCCACTCACCAGCTGGCAAACTACAGGATCGCCTCTCAGATTGGTGTCTGGTGCCTTCAGCAAACGCCAGTCTCTGCCCTTGTTGTAGGTAATGAATGTCTTGACTTGGTCATCTATCTTTTTGTTAGCCAGGAATATGCCTTTTATCCCTGCTACCTAGGAAAAACGGAGAGAGATGAAAAAAAAAATACAATGGAAGAACAGGCCAATGGAAAGGCCCATCTGAGCACTCTCAGCAGCAAGAGCCCCCTGCAAAAGCAATAAAGCTATCTCAGTCCAGCCTTAGAAGATTGTGAATGACATTACAAGAACATCTTGATGCTTCCCTGCACAGCTGAAAGGGCCTTGTGCCATTTCTCTCTCTTTAAAAAAAAAGACAAGTGTACTCATAGAGAAAATCCTTACCAAACAGCCCACTTACAGATTTCCCTAAATGGCTGCAGACAGGTAAATGGTGGGCTTGAAAGGACAGCATTAACCACCTCTGTAATCCTGGGGATGTGGTCCACTTCAGACCCTCATCCGTAACGTGGAAGGCAACAGGTCACACCAAAAGCAGATGGAATCTGTTTGTTGTGGAGCTTTTATACATACATATATATATACATATATTTACACAGAAGATGGAAAACCTGAATACATCTAAACACTGATGTTTTGCAAACTTGATGTTCCTCCATTCCCAAATTCTGTCAAAATCAACCCAGTTGTTCCAAATGTTTTGATTTTTGTCAGCAGAACCAATTCCAACAGAAAACAGTCCTGCCAAAACGTTCCTAAGCAGATTCCATGTTGAGTTTGGTCTCTGTTGCACAGCTCTGAAAGTGAGACAGGAAGGAGGAGCTTGCTGCAAATCTGGAACTTCCTGGCAAGAGCCAGGATGCAAATCCTTCCAGCTCTAATGGCTCTTGAGTGACACTACCCTTGGAAAGACCCCATGAAAATCTCCATTGGCATTTATCAATAAGGACTAGTACACAGGTGGAGAGTACTGACTTTGCCCAGGAATAGGAGATAATGCATGTTTACCTCAGCTGCCTCATCTCAATACAGAAGTACCTCTTTTTCAAAGGTATAAAAATATATTTAAATAAGAAAAAATAAAATATAAAGCCTGCTCTTTGTATTGATCCATGTGTTACTTGCGTTTCCTCACTGTCTTAAACCAATTGGATTTTTATAAACAAATTAATGATGTTGTTTAACTGACATTATTCTGGCTGAAATAAATTCTTATATAACCCTGACTTATATGTGAAACTGGAAACACATTTCTCAGTGTTATAGTAAAACTTTCTGAAGTTAGTCTGCTACCCCTATTAGTATTACCAGTAAGATAATATTACTGTTTCTTACTGGCAGAGCACTGAGCTCTGAACCTCAGCAGATTTTTCAGCCAGTAAGATCAGTCCACCAAAGCAGGGATGCTTTGACTAAACCAAGTAACTGGAACAACTACTTTGAATGGACTGTTCTTGACCACGGCTGAAAGGCCTAGCAAGAGAATGAGAACGGAAGATCACTAAGGGTAAACATTTATTTGTTATCTCTAAACAAATGACACCGATAAGCTTTTGCTTACAATTCATGAACTGATTAGTGCTTACAAAGGTGGAATTTATATTCCCTGCCTGTGACCAGATGACTCTAGCTATCCAAGGAGAACACCTGTAATTTCTAGACCTCCTCTAGACATCTAGATTAGGATGAAAGGGACAACAGTTTTCCCTTTTGGAAATGTCACATAGCATAACTAGACACTGAGTTGAAAAAAAAAAAAACCCACAACAATTATCATCCTCATAGCAGAACACTCTGCATCTATCCCCATATGAGTAAGCGTAGCATCAAATTCAGTTAAGTGCCTCTGGGCTGATTCCAAAACAAATGAAGATCTTGGAAGGATGGTAAGCGATTTACAGTTGCCTGAGCAGTTGTAGTTCTTGTAGGATGACCTTTACTACATACCTCATAAAGGTCAATCATGACATTCCCCTCCAGTCCTCTACTGCTTTTCACATTTTCCAAGGCCAGAGTGAAGTAAACCCCTCGGGTGTCCGAAACATACAGGTTGTATGTATCGTTCTGGTTCCACTCTTGAACAGCTGCAAATACCTGATTCTCAGCTGTGCTGATAATATGCATGTCCTGTTCAAAGAAGAAAAAAGACCTATTACTAGGACCTCTATATTTCTTTGCCCTTTGGGACATGTAGTAATTACCATGACTTATGGAAGAATGGAGATGGAGCATGAATTATAAGTATGTTAAACAATTTTCTGTTAGAAGAAGCCATTAAATTATCACCATTGTAACTTCTCTGCATTTTTTTTTTTTTTTTTAATGACCACCAGATGGGCAAAGGGGTTTCTGCTTTCTTCGTTTTTGGTAGCTTCAAGGAATTTCATCCAGCTTCATTTTTTATTTATAAATTTGAATGTGAGTTTTATCATTCATGGAAGATTCACAGTCTTGGAGCCAGGCGTTCTACCACAGTCAGTAGATTCACTGTAGCTAAATCAGTGACAATTTTCAACCACATGCTTACCTAACAGACTTTGTTTCCAATAGGTAAAGAATTCGTTTAAAAAAAAAAAAAAAAAAAAAGTGAGTTTACATATTCTTGAAGTTGAGGCATAAGGAGTAGTTTGAGATAGTGTTGGTAGTGATCTTTAGTAACGTAATTTTCTATAGAATGTTTGTCCAATAGTGACTACCAAACCACCCACCAACCTTTGCTGGATTCCTGCCAGTAATCAAGACATGGTCTGACAACATTTTAGAATCATAAAATTGTTTGAATTGAAAGGGAACATTAAAGGCCATCTGGTCCAACTCCCCTGTAATAAACATGGACGCCTACAGACAGATCAGTTGCTCAGAGCCCCATCCAGCATGACCTTGGATGTCTCCGAGGGCAGGGCATCCATCACCTCTCTGGGCAGTCTGTTTAAGTGCTCCCCTGGAAGCTTTCTCCGTTTAGTTTTAATATCAAAGATTTGACAGTGCATTTCCTTGGTATTTCCATAAAGCAAGTTCACGACGTGGAAATGATTTTCAGTGTAGCAATGAGTACTGAAACACTTCATCCCTGTTACCCTTGTTGAATGAACTAATACTGGATCCACTAGAATCAGAAGTACAGCAGCTACATGGGACTTCAATTATCTATCCATTCAAAATTTTCCCAGGATGCCAAGGAGCCCTGATTAACGTTTGGATCTTGCACAACAGTGATAATTCCTTGAAGACTAAACACATACGCAGCCTAGTCTAGCAGCATGAAAATAAAGCAAACCTCTCAATAACTTCAATCTGTTTTGGTCAGATGCAGTGGAAATACTGCATTACCCCATTACCAGCCTCACAAATGCACAACTCAGGCAGAACTCACTAATGTACAACTAATAGGAGAGTTATTACCGTATAGCAAAAGTTTTCTGATGACTAACAGAAACATAAACAAGCTTTCTTTACATGGCTAAATGACTTTGCCATGAAATCTTGCTTAAAAGTAGTTTTGATTTTTAATTAAATTTAATTAACAAGAGCAATACGGACTTTTTACTATGCATCTGTTACAAACCAAGGCCACCAAAAAACCCATTTCGTTCCAGGCCAGCAACCTATGACAACATCAGTCAGAACAGTCACAGGGCACTCATTCTCTCCATTCACTTGTCTTTTTATTAATGGGCAGCTTTCAATACTCGGTATGTTGGAAACATAAATACCACTTTTCTCCTGAAAAAAGGCAGCAGTGTTTCCAAAAGCGGTCAGGCATTTGACAATAGCACAGAAGGACAAATAAAATAAACTACATTTGTGCTATACAAGTGTCAATACACTGTGAACTATCATCAACCCAAATGTGAAGAAGTCAAGGTACAGTACTAGGAGTTCAATATACAAATTTCTCACAACTAGTAAAAGTTCACAGCTACAAGTTGAAGCAAGAATCCAATATATACTAGACTGTAGATACATTACTGGCAATATCCAATGCACCATTCAACTCTGCACAACAATTTTAGAATTACCCCCTAAAATATTCACTTATGGAAAAGAAGGGAAGGTCATTACTGCAGTATCAGTCCTAT
Organism: Gallus gallus; assembly: GCF_016699485.2. NCBI lineage: Eukaryota > Metazoa > Chordata > Aves > Galliformes > Phasianidae > Gallus > Gallus gallus. Next base: position 25,417,747 of record NC_052537.1, on the reverse strand, counting down.
ACAACAGTAGTCTCAGTAGCCACTCTGTAGTTACAAAGAGCAGGAATGATCTGAGCTACCCAGAAACTTGTATCAGTCAAGGCAGTGTAAATGTTGGTCGCTTCTGTTCTGCACAATCCTAAGCAAGGACTTCACTAGGGAATTTGAGTATCATTTCAGGGATGTAATCATAACTGCTCATCTTAGGCACTGCCATTTGAGTCATCTCATAAGCAGCATCATACAGTGCTTATATGCGTCCAAAGTACCACTTAGACTCAACTTTTAAAGGAGTCAGTTTTTTCTCCATGATTTATTGACAATTTCCAAACATGGAATAGGGACAGTGGATCTGCTGTGCCTTGTGCTGTATGGAGCACGTTATGGAGACTGCAGCAGTACTCAGAATCCTAAGCATTTTCCAGTACCCCCAGTGCTATGGAAAGGCTTACCAGAGAAATCTTTAATAGGAAGTAAGACAAAAGGGAATACACATTTTCTGAAATACGCACAGATCAAAGGGAGATAAAGATCCTAACTTCATATTTAAGAAAGATCATTCAGGAAGCACAACAAATGTAGTTCCCCAGAGAGGAACTCCGCTGAGATGCTTCACCACTGGGCAGGCTATGCTATTAAAGGTATTATTTGTTTGTGTTCACAGATGGTGCACTCACCTTAGGAAGAGAGTATTTAGGCAATTTAATCTGTGCAAAAGGCTCCCGTCTGTATGACACATAGTAATTTGCTCTTCCACCAGCTGTCACCTGTGGAAACATCAAAGAAAGTGAGTGATGGCCCTTGTGAGACATCCTATGCTGACACCTCTAAGAGGGTTTAACAACTATTTTTTTCAGATATCTTTTCTATGACCTGCACAGCTGTCCCTGAAAGCCTATGTATAACTCCATCAAAGAAATCCCAGACTTGGGAGTGTTGGACAATTATTACTTAAAATGGATAGTACAATGGCACAGCTTATCTCTCATGCTTCAATTCCAGCATGACTTTAATATTAGGTACCTCACAAAAAAGTGAGGTATGTGAAGTTTAAGGCCTTGCATGGAAGAAAGAAAACCTCGTTTTCATCACGATTGGCCAAGTAATTTACAGCCTCTCCAACTGTCTTCCAATAATCATTTGCAGTGACTAACATAAGATCTGCACACAAGCGCTATTTAATACAAACAGTAAATGCAGGGTGTTCTCAAAGAAAGCTGTAGCTAAGCTCTTAGATGCTCTCTGTCCCTATAAGGCTAGGTTCTCTGAAATCATATCATCCCTGAATGAGAATGTGAGGGAAACTGATAAATGTCCAAGTCTGTGGTATTATGGAATGGATGAGGTGTAAAGACTGCATAGAAATACCGTACATTGATGAAATCTAGCTCTGATAATGTGCGATGGATGGGATTTAAAACTTGTCACTAGCCCTTTACTCTTGTCATGGGTGTTTCGCACCATTTCAGATCTTGCTACAACAAGGTTTACGTTGGTGAGTTTTCTATATCCTGCTGTTCTGGCAAGCTTGCAGTTTTTGAGATAGAACAACATCACAAAGCATTTATTATATGCATTTGTTGGCTTCTACGGTTTCCAATAAAACTAACAAAGGTCCAAGATTCTTTTCTAGATATAATCCTTTTTATCTGATAGTGGTATTTCAGAATGAGCTTACATGGAATATTTCTATAGCATCAATTATATTCTCAGTAATGATATCACCTCTAGACAGTAGCATTCTTCCCTAGAGAAGTTATCATTTGAAGGACACTATATCACTGTTCATGAAATTTGGTACCTCATCAACTCAAGATAAGGTTTTTCTATTAACAGCCTGAAGAACTGGAAAGAAAATAAGGTATAGTTATAGGACAGACTGTACACAGAGATTTCTCCTTCTGCCTGTTTGCCATTCTTACTTGTAATGTTATTACAGTCACATTTATTGTCCCCCAAGTAAAAAAAAAAAAACATAAAAAACAATCATTATGCCATATACCACATATGAAGCCAGGAAAAAAAAAAACCATACCATAGTGAACTGAAACTACAGACTACATATAGCTAAAGCCAAGGTGAAACAGAAATGAAAATGAAAAGTAATTTGCCTATAGTCTCAAAACAAGCCAGGAGCAGAGAAAGAAGTCACTTGACTCTCTCTGCAGGTAGAACGCATTGTAGACTGGCAGCATCTGTGGGCTCTGCCCTCCAGGTGTGAAGATGGTAAAAGGACTGTGAGTATTTTGAAAGGATATCTTTCCCATCTAGTGTTACCACATCAAAATCAAGTTTTCATAGCAAAGAACAGACTACGCAGTTGATTCACACTCAGTACAAACTTAGAGGATAACATTCGTGTTTGCAGTAATTGTATCCCTTGATCAATTGTAAATACATTGCACAAAGTATCCCTCACTTCTAGGTGATTCTACCGAAACGGCACGGAATATTTCAATATCCCCTATTTTCTTGGTAGTATTTCTGACCTCCAAAGGAAGACCCACATTCTCAACTGAAATAACTGTGCAACATCGACTCATCATCGACTTACAGCACCCATTTCAGTGCCAGCTCAGTGTATGTAACAGAGTAAAGACTGGAATTAATATGTCTGGTGACTACTTGGCTAGGTTCCTGTGCTCAATATCTACCTCTTCTGATGGACTATGACATAGGCATTGATTCTGCTTTAAGATACAGATAAGAATGTTTACATACTTCACAAGGATGCTCTAACAATTCATTAACATAGGGAAACAGCCCACAATCCAAGATCAAGGGGTGATTAAATTCCCCCAGCACTGTGCCAAAAACAAGTTCTATTCCAAATCTGCCACACCCATTATATAGTTAAAATGTTTCATACTACTGCAAATATATGCTTTTTGATTTTCTTTAAGGCAGGAAACTTTAGGATTCGAACACCATTCAAATTCACTGTACATTAGATACACTCTCTTTCAGCACTCTACCTAGCAATTAGGTCACCTTGACAAAGGTTTAGAAGTAAAAATCTTTGTGGTCTGTTGATCTTTCTGAGCCAGTTAATAGGAAGCCACCCACAAATTCTGTTGGCAGGAGTTGCGTGAAGATTATCTCAGCCAAGGCTTCATCTTTGCATGATTTACATCCAGGGTTATAACTGTTCCAAAAAAAATGATCAAGCCTTCAATAAAACTTTGGCAAGCATTGTGGTAGAGAATGAATTTTGGAAGGACCAACTTAATTTATTTTGATGAACTTTTCCTGTGAGCAAAATCTCAGGCATTGTAAATCCCAGAGATCATGATAGTGTTATCCCCTCTAATGCCTCCTCTTAGTTTACATTTGATGAATGTCACCCAATTATTTGCTGTGAGCTCATCTGTCATGCTCTGTACAGAATCAGCTGGGTTTGTCTTTTTCCTTCTCCTTTGCTAATGACTGGCTGGTTAATCTGTTTTCCTGGATTTCTATTTTATGTGTTTAATTGGCTTGTGGTCAGTGGAAATGATTCCTTTGGACAAACATGTTTGCCGTTAAACACATTTGTCTTTCCTAACCTGTGTTTTTCCTTCCTCCTTCCCTCTTTCATGATCTACTAATTCTTCTTTAATATTTGCATGTTTTGTTACAAGATGAAAGGCTGGTCTCACATCCATTGACACTTAAGAGAAACATGAGAGAGACATAAGACATTTAAGAGACGTAAGAGTCCTGTTATACTAGATCATCATCCATTCCGATCTATAAAACACAGTACATTAAACACAGAAGAAAATAGAAGTATGTTCACAAGGCTCCAGAATAGTAGAAGATCTGTCACAGAATCCATTCATCTCTATAATTTCTGAGACATGCCTAGAAACATTGGTGTGGTTCTTTAAGAGCATATTTGGGTTTTACCTAAGCAAAAAAAAAAACAAAAAAAAACCCAAAAACAAACAAACAAACAAACAAAAAAAAACCCCACATTTACCATTTAAAAGAGTTAGGAAGGCAAGTGGAACAAGTTATAAGGAGGTTCAAGAACAAAAAGACACCCAAAATGATGTCAGGAAAATGAACACAGCATACCGAGCTTCATTCTTATCTTCCTGGCTAGCTGATGCTGGCACCCAAAGCTTCCAGCATAAGACAAGTATTGCTGTAATCAGCATGGAACGACTAAATCTCCAAAATGACTCTGGGCTCAGCAAGATCACATTTGCTTCCTGCTGCTCAAAGAAATCACAGAAAGGATAAATGTATGTGCACTGATGTAGATGCACACACACTACATGTCAGAGGCACAGTCTTGTAAAACATTTACAGTGTACAGCTAGCACAGTAGAAGACAACAGAGAGCTCTTTTCTATATACTTTATATGCTTGGGAATTTTAGAAGGAAAACAATCACTTGCCCTGCAGTTATTGTAACAGGACATCTATTTTATTTTTTTGCATTGTTGATAATGTTCATATGAAAAGAGAATTGGTAATAGCACAGCTCAACCTACAATCATTAAACATGTTTAGACATTTGTAATTCCTGTAATTTACCTCCCACGTCAACTATAGCAAATGGCAACTCAGTCGATTACAGAACCAAATTTTAAACTTCCTTGTTGACAGTATGTCTTTGGATGTTATTTCCAATAAACTTCTCACTTTTTGATGGAACAGCTACCTCGGCTTGTAGAGATCTCTCCTTCCCACTACCATAAAATAAGTTGGTAGAAATTAAAATATGAGAAATGATGTAATGGAACACTTTATCTGTGCTTTTCACCTCCACAGCATGCCCTGGCATCTCTTCTCATTGTTTTACCACTAGTTACCTTTTCTCCTTCTTGCAGGCATAAAATCTCTCAAGTCAATTTGAGGATTAAGGTATGGAAGAGTTATGAGAAGTAGGCTTGTTCCTTAGCACAGAATTTTGGTTGTTTCAGAGCCAGAGCCAGTCAAAAGAGATTCAGGAAATACAGAGAGATCAACACCTGAATGAGCCCCAAGTAACACTCTTCTTTCTTGACTACTCATCATGGCCAGGACTAATGATCTTCCAGATGTTTCTGTGTGCTGAGCGTCCCCACTGCCGCAAATAAGCCACACTGTGATAGTCTAACCTGAATCTAACCTGAATTATCTCCCTGGCTTTCATTTGTGTCATACCTTTTGTGCAGTCATCAAGGCAACATACAATTGACATAGAGATAGAGCTCCATGCTGTAGAAATGCTTCTGTACTAATGCTTCTATGGGCTAAGCACACTCAAGCTGCCCGGCAAATTCAGCAGGCTTTTAACACATGCCACACTTTAGAGTGTCAGACTCATCAGCAAATTTTTGTTAAGACAAAGCAGCATTAATAATATTGGCCCCATACCTATTCATTCATGCCCCTCTCCTCTCAGAGCTGTGATGGCACATGATAGAATGAAACACTCTTCAGTGAAAATACTGGAATAATTTTAAAAGCAACTCCTGCAGAAAACGTGCACAGTTGTACCAAATACAAGCCATGTTAGAGCTGCAAACATACACTACCCACACAGAAACCAACTTAAGAGAAGTGAATAATTGTACACATTCAATCTCCTGAGGGATTTCAGAGGAAACATATGAGTCTGCTATGGTAATCCTTTACATCTCCAGCTGCAGACACTGCTGATAAATCATATAAGATGTGAGGAGGGTAGAGAGTGATAAAAAGTACAGCTCAAAAAGCCATAGAAAGAAAATATATTTAAGTAAATAAATAAATAAGAAGAATGCTAATCTATTTTTTCAACAGATGTTTAGCTTCACGTTCCAAATCCAGTAGCATTTGGCACAGTAAAGATGAAACAGTGCAAGAAATGAATGAAAAATACCCAGCAGTGAATAGGAAAGTAGCTAACTCCTCAGTGTCTATCTTGCCTTAAGAAGAGCTTTTAACTAGCACCTGGCATGCACTTTCTTTCGTCTGTATGGATTAATTTCCCCCACTGGAGTGATGTCCAGCATTTTAAATAGGGGCAAGAGAAGATCAGCTGTGGCAGGCATTATTCACCAGTAAAACAGGTGTAATCATGTTCATCATTTAAACATCTTCATCCTATTAGTTTCATAATAAGCTTTTAATGATTTCTTCAATAAAAGACTCAAAGACCAAACCCTACAAGTTGGAGAGTGCTCCATTGTCCCGTCAAGCCGTTCACTCCACCATCGATCGCAAAGATAAAAATCAATCAGAACTAAGCAGGCTGAAGTTAAAAATAAATTGCACCGATTGATTTCTGTTAAGACCTTTGGCTCCTAGTTAAAAAATTGAGGAAAGAAAGATATATTTGAACGTGGTGCATTTAGCTTCTATGAAAATAATGAGAAGGCTTCAGACAAGGAAATCAAAGTTTAATTTCTCCCTTTCTATCTCATTTCACTAAGAGGTTTCAAAAGAAAAAAGAAAAACAAAAAAGAAAAAAAGAAAAAAAAGGAAAAAGGAAAAAGGAAAAAGGAAACAGGAATCAGGAAACAGGAAACAGGAAAAAGGAAAAAGGAAAAAGGAAAAAGAAAAGAAAACATATCCTTTTACCTTTCTTTATTCTTAGGGAAATTTCCTACTTAAGTCATTAAATTGACAACTTCAGAGGTGAAATTGGGTATCCATTTGAATTGGTGCCATCTCAGCTGTGACTGGTAATCGACATCTACACACCTATTTGATTCAAAGCATGATCATTCAGCCCCGCCTTAAATACTTCATACTAAACCCTATCTAACTATCCAAGTTTACTAAATAACCATAGTTTTAAGCAGTAATAGTAGTAAAATATTTATCTGAGCTAAGCTTAAAATAGAATCATAGAATGATTATGGTTGGAAAGACCACTAAGATTATCTACAGTCCAACTGCGAACCCATCACCATGATGCCCACTAAACCACGTCACTCAATGTAGCATTTATGCTTTTCTTGAACACCTCCAGGGACGGTGACTCCACCACCTCCTTGGACAGCCTGTTCCAATGCATCACCACTATTTCTTAGGAGTTTTTCATAATATCCAACCTGAACCTCCCCTGACAGAACTTAAAGCCATTACCTCTCATCCTACGTTGTTTTCCTATAAGATACATGTAACTTATACAATAATTATGAACTTCTTTTCTTCTATGAAATCTTAAGGAGAAATATTCCCCCCAGCTAAGATCTTAAGCTAGAAATAATCAATATTTTTCTTTCTCTTAAGACTGGAAAAAAAAAGAAAGAAAGAAAGAAAGAAAAAGAAGTATTCATAAAGATATCAGTTTGGATTAAAATAGAATTTGATTCAGCTAAGATTTTTGGACACACACAGATGAGATGCCAAGCGTTCAGAAAACATTATATCATTGATAGGTGCCATAAGAAGCTAGCAGTAATTATGGGCAAATGCTGACATCTGTGTGTTCTAAGGAGACTTTCTGACGAGAAAGAACACTGATTTGCTTCAACAGCTTTTGGCAGAAATGTTTGCTCCTGTGAGCCAGAGGAATTATTTGAATCTGTATTATGAGACTTGCACTAAGCTGCATCACATAGGAACATCTGGGGAAATTCTGGATTTGCTTGTTCTTACTCATCTGAGTGAGCAGACTTAGGCACTACTCTGTTGTACATTTCTCTGAATTAAGCAAAAGACTTCTATGTACAAAATTATTTCAGTGGGTGAATAAGAACACTTTGTCTTAAACTTTTCACATGGAACGCTTGCTGCATATGTAAAGCTGTGGGTGACCAAAATCCGCTGCTCCTAAATGTTAATGCTGCCATCCCATCCCATTCAGGAGGGTTATTAATACCAGCCAAGACACCTCTTCCATGCTACCTTACACTTCTGCCTTCATCATAACATTCTCAGAACAAAGGATAACCATCAGAGCAGCTTGGCCTTATGGAATGAAACCTTCATGTATCCCAAGACAAGCTAAACCAGAGGAATCAGGAGTCAAGAGACAGCTGTGGCTCCTGGGGTTTCCAGAAGGCCAAATCACAGATGAAATAGCATAAAAACTGCCAAGTAATTTTTCCAAGAGAAGGGGCCAGGAGAGAGAGAATAGCAGTGATTAATATGGGAATGCCTTGCAAGTACATAGGGACCTGGCACAAAAGACCCTCATGAATTTCAGCCTGCAGTTAAACACCTTGATAAATTATGCTATGGGAGTAGAAGAAGAAAGAGGCTCCCATGTTCTTATTCTATAAAGGCCTTGGAAAGTGATAACGTAGTGCCTCTCAGCATGCCTCTCTGGTTAATGGTGCAAGGAACTTCTCATCTAAACTGGAAATGGAGCAGAGCATGATGTACACAGGAGGCCCTTTTCAACCGGAGCTTACAGGTGCCATTCCTTGTCCTCACAAGGTGAGGCCACCAGCCTAAAGGCAGATTTGAATGTCCATCTCTGTCCTGGATTCAGCTGGGACAGAGCTGACTGTGGCTGGTATGATGCCATGTTTTGGCTTTAGAAGAAAAACAATGTTGATAACACTCTAGATGCTTTAGTTGTTACTGAGCAGTGCTGTATAGAATCAAGGGTGTTTCAGCTTTTCAGCTTCTCGTACTGTTCTATCAGTGAGGGGAGTTGGGGAGCACAAAGAGCTGGGAGAGGACAGAATCAGGACAGCTGACCTAAACTGGCCAAAGGTATACTCCATGCCATATAATATAATGTGAAAAAAGTATAAAACAGGAGAGCTGGCTGATGCAGGGACAGCTGCTGCTCGGGGACTGGCTGGGCATCAGTTGGCAGGTGGTGAGCAATTGCCTTGTGCATCACTTGTTTTGTATATGTCATTATCATTACTGTTATTTCTCTCCTCCATTTCTGTCTTAGTAAATAGCTTTTATCTCAATCTATGAGTTCTACTTTTTTTTCCAATTTTCTCCTCCCATTCAACTGGGAGGTGGGCCAGCAAAACTGTGTGGAGTTTTGTTGCTTGCTGGGGTTAAACCACAACAATCTCCAAAGGTATTTGTTTGGACTTCCAGAGAAAGCTGGCAAATTTAAACCAGATATTAGATTCTTCTAAAACTTACAAGACTTTACTGTGCCCATATGCTCTGTCACCACCATGGAAGCACTGGAAGTCTGAGCTACACTTCAAATGAACTTCAGCTGAAGGTGGTAGAGATTTCCCATCATAGCCCAGAGAAAAATAAAGACATAAAAAACAGTTGTGATGGATATTGATTGCCCATCCACACATCTCTGCACTGACCTACAGCCAGTTCAAATCAAACAGGCCAAAGTTACCTTGAGGATATCTAAGCACTCACAGAGACAAAAACTAAAGGGAGAAACGGGGACAGCGTTAACTGGATGCAGAGCTGGACTGGCATGACCTCTGGGAGGAAAGCCACACACCAAGGAGTTTACACAGAGAGAACACAAGAAGATTAATAGGGAGGAGAAACATGTTTTATGAGACTTACATCTATAGCTGAGGGGCCAGAGTTGGGGGAGATATTTTTCACATACCAAGTCCTTCCTCAAGTCTCTTAAGATCTCAGGAGTATGCCCAAAAGCTTATCTGTGCATTTTCTACCTCCATCAATTCTGATCTCATAAAAAAAATACTGCCTATCTCTGTAAACTTCATCTCACTTGCATCCTCAGGCCACCAGCACTGTAACATCAGTACTGCCAGCAACCTTCATGCTACACATCCGGGAGAGTTTCATCTTTATTACTGTCCCTCACCTGACATCTAGGGATCTGTGGGAAAATCCAGTCCTTAGCTAGGTCTGCATGAGTTGGGAAGTGTCCGCAGACCCCATTGGTAGTCAAACCTGTCCAGCGCCAGACTCCATGCACCCACTGAGTTATCACACTTGAGATAACTAAGCTACTCTTACATAACTGGAAGTGACTTGGCAATAATTAGCTCCCTCCGCCAGCTTTAGGTTTGCCCACGTAAATGTTGCTTTCTGAAAAGTGGGGTTTTACAGCAAAATTGACTCCTAGCAATTGCAATGCCATTTTTAATACCTCCATTAGTTCTCAGACCACCACAGATAAGCAACACTGAACTGAAACTTTTTTGTCCCAGACTTTTCCACTCCCTGCAATAAGTGAAGATATTTGCTCACGTTTTCTTGCATTTTCAGTGGAACTTTTTCATTTGTTGGCAAGGAAACTTACACAGAATGTTTCTGCACTTCCTTTTTATACCTACTCCAAAAAACTACGACACTGACATTATTTTCTTACTTAGAGAAAAATAAGTTTTTCCTCCAAACAACGCTTCTCAATCAAAACACAATTTCCTTCAAAATAATCCCCATTTTCATTAAAGCATATTGCATCCTAGCTTCTTTTCAGCAACTTGAACAATTCCTTTAGAAACCCTGATACGTGACTTGGTTGAAAAATCTTTTCCCCAGAACAATACTGATTTATTTTTACTGTAGAAGTTCCACAAGCCATCAATAAACTAGATACATACATAAAACAAAAGCCAATCCCTGACCCCTGAGTTCTGTAACATAGGCTGTGCATGTGAGAACACCATAGCAGTTCAGGTAATTGTCAGAAAGTCAACTCTAACAGTTAGTTTTCAGGTTGTCTCTGTGCCTGAGTTTAGAAAGTGATACAAATTCTGCAGCAACTCTATGACAACACTTATAAGGAAAGGTGTGGCACAATCATGGAGAAATTGTTGGCTCCTCTATCACACAGCTATATAATTGAACATCACTGATGTTGACCTTAATGACAAAGTTGCAGCTAATATTTCCTTTACTTTCATGAAATTAGCTCCTTTTTGATACAGTAAATAAATTCACACTTTATATCATATTCCAAGGTTTTCTCACAACTACACAATTCACATTGCAAGCTCTATGAATTTTAAGTACTACCTTTGAAAAAAGGAGCTGATAGTGGCTCCTGGCTGCACCAGAGCAATCCTGGGAACAGAATAAAATCTCAACACATAACAGAGGGCACAATTTTCTCTAAATGGATCAATTTATACAGAATTACCCAATCTTAGAGCTGTACTGGGCATCCTTCAACAACTATTGATCAATCCAATAGAAAGTCAATCAATAAACTCAGAGTAATCATTTACTGCCCTATTCATAAGGATTCTTCCTACTCTATCCTCATAGCTATTTCTTTGCTCCTTCATCATTACTTTTTACATTTTTCATCATGTACTATGTTATCTACATATGTTGTATGTCTAGTAACTAAGCCTGAGTTTTTTCACCCTCTCTTTAAAAGCAAGTTTCTTTCAAGCATTCTCATTTTCTTTCTATGCACTGTGATTCTGGACAATCCTTGTAGAAGCGCTGCATAGCAACAGTTCACTTACAGGAATCGTTTACTTTTAAGGGCTCTAAAACATTTTCTATATTCTTCCTTCCCTATGCATTATGTACCATAATATTACACCTGCTTTGGGTATAAAGTTATACAGGTTAATGATACCCAGGAATCGACAGGCTTGCTTATCAATTTGATTAGAAGGGTTATGCACTAGTGAATAACTGCATACAGATAATCTAAAATGGTATAAATAGCTGGGATACACCTGTCCTAATTTTAGCTGTTGAAAAGTTAGGGTCTTCTCTAAGCTATAATTAGGCATCTTCTACTATTGATGAGAAAAGCACATTCAGAGAGATCTTTTGCATCCTGCAGTAAGTCTCTGCAAGAAAAATGAATTGGTTCTGATGGTTTTCATCTGTCTATTCACTTTAGGGGAACACAGACTACCAGCTTAGACTGAAAACATAATGCTTTCACGATGAACATTAGAAGAAATGTTCTACTCTCTACTTTACGACATTACTTCTGATTTGCTCCCGCACAGACAGGTTGAAACTTATACACCTATCATTTATGCAGTTATTAAGCCTCACCAGGTTCTTAACAGTTAAGCTGATATTTATTTATTCACCTGTCTAATATTTGAAATTCAGAAGAGCTGGCTCCCATATTCCTGTCCTAGATTATCTAGACAGAATAACATGCATGAGATACTGTGCACAGCAAATCTAACACATCCTATAACAGGCAGCAATCTCACATGGTTTGTGAGACATCCAGGACACATGACTCCTACATACATACCAGGCAAACACTGCATAGCCCATCGACCACGTGCTGAACATGGTAGATTTAACACACCTTCAGCACAGCAAGGCGTGTGCAGCTAATCTGAAGTGTTATTGGAGTACTCCACGGACTCAATCAGTATCCAGTTTTTACATAGCCAGTACAGGCTGGCAGATGGTTGGAAATCCCACAAGTGGGAGGTGAAAAAGGAAGGAAAAGTGATAGAAAACCTGTGAAAGGGAAAAGCCTTTTCTCCAAACCTGCAGAAATATTCCGTTTGTGCATTTAAAAATTTTAAGAAGTGTCGGTATGTGATTTTCACTTTGAACATCCACTATGCTGAAATAAAACAGCGCTAAAGATATTCAAGGCACTTGAAGTATTACACATATATACACATGCATGTTTGTATACAAACACACTTATTTATTTTTTAAACTTGAAGCACTTAGCAGCTATTAGTGAGCACGGAGGACTGTTTCCATCCTTGCTAACTTGAGGCAGAGGCATGCATGCGCCAAGCAGATGTCCTTACTGTGAGCCCAGACTTCTAAACAGATCAGCCTTCTTTTAACACAGGCGATAGCTGTGGAATGAGGAACACCTGTAGGGCTTCTTGCTCACCCTAAAGGATTGGATGCTACACAACACTCTCAGCCATGGGTATAAAATGCCAGATGGAAACAATCTCTAAAAAATACTCCTTGGAGAGTACATCCAATTGGAAAGTATACCAATTGGAAAGATGTTGCCTATAGTGAAATTGTGACTTGCTAAGGTGCAGCAGCTACATTCCCAGTATATGCTAACAGCAATCAGTCTTCTCCAGGACAGCTCGGTCCTCTGCACACAGGGAGGAGACCCCGCCAATGCTATTCATATGCACACAGTTTCCATATTGCAGTCTTCCCAGGTCATACGGATGCAATCCTCCACCTAATCCCACCACAGAATTTATCAGCCTTCCCAGTAAACTCACAATTTCACAATAAATGGAGCAGAACTTCCAATTTGGATGCATTCAAGAAAAATGTTCCCTCAAGAATGAGAAACAGGAGCTTAGCTTAAGCCAGTCTTAGTCAACAAGGAAGTATGTATCTTTCCTTTCCTCGCTCAAAGCTTCATCTCATTTCATTCACCCTATTCAGCAAGGGGGACAGCTGGTTACCATCAGCATGCATGTTGTCCCTGTCTCCAGAGTTTTTTATATCCTAGAATTACTGCAACATAGTGTACAGTCTTCACTTTTGGCACATTTTCAGGAATTACTCCTTCATATCATATGATTCATTCTCATAGCTCCATAGGTAAGAAATAGGGAAAGATGGCCATATTCCATTCAGCCCACGTTTTTTCAGAAAATCTCATAAACAGGTAGTTTCTCATTTAAGTTCTGTCACTTTCTCCTCATCTACAAAACCATCATCAACTGGCTGGAAAATTTACAGCCATCTTCTACTTTGAAGGTGCCCTGTAACATCTTTTTTCAATCTCTCCGCTGTTTACCTCCCACTGCAAATCTTTATTCAATCCATTAGCATTACTTGTCTGTCAAATTAGCATAAACTTTTCCATTTGTTAAAATGATCGCTCACTCCTCTCCTTTGCTCTTCTCTGTTCTTTTCAGTTCATCAATAGCTTATTTGCATTTTCCAAGTAGACACAACAATAACAAGTCAGAGTTTCTGTGACACACATGGACCTTTATGATTATTGATGGGTGAACTTTCAAAATATATCAGATTCAACACGAGGCAAATGAGTAACAGACACATCAATTGTTTTGCTTCAGACTTCATAGCCAATCTACAGCAGGCAAGTACACACTCACCTCCCTTGCTCTTTGATTTGTGATCACACACACTTGTCCTAAAAATATGCCTTCTCTCTTGCACAGAACAAATAATTTGTGCAGGCAGAATTCATGTCTTGTTCTTATCATGTCAACGTACCTGGATGAAGATATATTCATCCTGAACAACAAGGGAGTTGATGTCAATGGAGCGTGAAAATGGCCCACTCCTTTTGGTCTCTGAGCACTCCTGGATCCGACAGGTCAAATAGTGGGTGTCTGTAATGGGAGAATATATACACGTGAGAAACAGCCATACAGGAGCCTGCTGTCTGAAAATGTCATCAGCAGTTCAGAAGAAGGTCTCTAATGGGAAGTCTTAATCTCATCTCCAGCTCCCTAAACATTAGCATAAGATCTACTTACATCTTTTAAAACCATAAGTGTTCACTGGAATCAGGAATTTATCACACTTCTACACCCAATGTTCCCCTGCCCATTGTGCAGACATTTCCAGGCAAGTAGAGTTCAAACCATAAATAGAAGATACAAACAATTAACGTGGCAGAAAACTAAGGCTTCTGTCTAGAGAGAAGACAAGCAGACTCTCATGGTAACAGGATGTCCTGTCAGTCCTTGGCATTGCTTGAAAGAAGGAATAGGACTGGAAGAAGAATATGAAGGAAAAAAAGACACAAGGCAGTCAAGGCTCTACAAGAAAGAGGTCTGTATAAGAAGGAAGTCATATAGCCAGATTCTCGGTGGTTATGCAGAGACAGGATCACCTCCAATAATTTGGCAGGGGCTACAAGGGATTAAGCACTGCTTCACTCAAGCAAACTAAAAAATTGTGAAACAGAACAATCACAGCACAGCACTGTGTCTCTGGATGTATGTAATCTAAATGTGTCATCTCTGCCTTTCAACTGTTCTTCTGAGAAGTGCAAATTAGGAAGAAAACGAAAACACAACTAAAATGATGGCTGCAATGATAAAAGGGTCATATCTCTTACACTGCAACACTTTTACAGACTTCTTAGCTTCAAGCACTTGTTGACTTTTCTAGAAAGGGTGAGAACATACCATCCAGGAAGAAAACTGAGCTCATAATGGCTGAGGTGAGATTGATGCAGTGCTTTTAGTTCCCACGACGGCACCTATTAGTAAGGATCTTGCTGAACTGTGCCCAAAAAGATAAAAGAGAACTTCAAAAGAGGAGTAGCCTAGCAAAGCTGCTTACAGGATTCTCCGTCCCATAAAACTTGTTATTGTCCTTTGTCTGTGTCTTTGGAAACAGCAAAATGTGTTTAACTGCAAAGCAGAGGAGGGCACAACTGAGATTCTCTGACACTGCTAACTACCATGTCAGGTTCAAAAACAAAATTCTCCAAGTTTGGCAGTTTTGCCTTCCATTACCAAGTCCCACCTACTGACTCTAAGAATGCAGAGGGAAAATTAAGTAAGTAAAAGGTATCAACTCTAAAAAATGCCACAAACAGCCATTAAACTTGACTGTAATAAATGTTCATGCCTAGCTTCATGGATTAAAGGTCCACGGTTCAAGGCTGCAGACCTGTTAGAGGCACTGGGAATTCCAGGTTAATAAAGGCTACACAGCTGATTCAAAGCAGTTGCATACATCTGGTGCTGAAATGAAAGGTAGTCCCACTGATGATGCTGAAGCAGCAGCAATGGTTGCCAGTTCCAGCTCAGACTATCGAGGGATAATTAATGCATACAGTGTACACTAGAATATGTCTGACCTAGAGACAGTGCCAAATAACTGGACTATCAGAGGAGTTGTGCTTTCTTCCAACACAAAATTCCAGCAGCAGCAGAGAAGTCAGATTCTCAGATGAGATAAATTAAGGCTTTTCATCAACTGACGTGTACAGATTTGGTCTGGAGTTGCTGTTTATGTCCTTCAGGTGGAACCTAAGACACTGAAGCAACCTGTCAGAAAACAAGAGGGTTCCCCATATCTCCATTCAACCCAAAGAGCTCAGCAGTCCTCATTTGTTCTTTGAGGTAGAACTAAAATTAGGCAGAACAAGGAGGAAAGGTCAGGAGCCGTATTTTTAGAATCTCATTCCCTCCAGTATGTTCTCCCACACAGTCGCCTGGATATTCTTATCCCTCTGAAAAAGGGGATAATTTGTTGCTGCTGAGTGACAGAATGGGAGGAGGAATAAAAACCTGTCACAAATAAATGCAAATAAACCACAAGTGTTGACATGACAACTAGCTTCCTGCCTACCGAGAAATGTGTCATTTTGAGTGTGCTACACCAGCAATCAAATACACTCAAAGAATGGCACCAGATTAATATTCATGGGAAGCTGGTGGTGGAGAAGGGGAGTTGTGCCCTACCCATTTTCTGCTTAGTCTCTTGTTTACTTATTTTCATGTATTTTACAACACAAAACCTGCAAAAGAAAACAAGAGCACAAAAAATTTTCTTCAAACCTGTCTGCCTTTTGGTTCAAAACTAAGTTCAATTTTGAGCTTCTTCCTGATGTCCCACAGAAAATGAAAAATGATTCCTTTTAAAGCACCTTAAAAACCAGGTAAAAATATGACAGTATAACAAATACTAACTTCTGGGCAAGAAAAAAGATGTCATCCGGCATAACAGACATCCAAGTGGACATTTTGCAAGACCAGAGGATCAAACTAGAGAAAAACCCAAATCAACAGTTAAGATTAGGATATGGCAAAACTCTCAAAAAAATGCACAGGCAAAAATTTCAAGGCCAGGAAGGCTGGTTTTCTTCGAGTAAATAGAAGCTGAGGAGCCAAATTCCTAAGCAGTAATTTCAGAAGACCCTACGCAGCCATTTTCTAAAATAATCAGCATCTCCTTTCTAACATTTGAGTTGCCCCTGCATTATCCGCCCAGCATTCAGTTCACGTTTGAGTACTGCTGAAAGCAAGAAACAATCTGCAGTTCCAATCCAAGCTACCTGAAGGGTAAGATACCTTAAGGACTATGCTCTTATTTACAGAGCATATCTTCATCTGTATAGATAGGATTGGGCCAAAAAAACAAAAACATCAAATAAAAAAGAAAGGAACATTCTATCATCAAAGCTGTTATGTCACTCTTCTCTGAAGGGAGCTCATTTTTCATCCTTGTTTTGCAGAGCCACAAGAAAAAAGTATGGCACGTGCACAAAGTAGGCACTAACCTTTTATTATAAAAAGTTGGCTTTGATTTGTGGATTATTTCCAGTTTGTATAATGTTCCAGACAACACTAGAATTAGAGACCTTTATTTTCCACACCTTCTTTTCACTGCAAAAAAAGTTGAGATTTCCTAGCTGGCCTCAACAACTTCTTGTGCTTATAACCCAATATCCAGTTACTTTCTCAGCCCATCTGTGAATGAGGCAATATGGACATCAAGCAGCCTGGATGTTTTGCTGCAGCTCCAATCCCAACATCCACACCTCCACACAACCCTTCCCACAAACTTATCACACTCCAGATTAGGGAATGGCTTATTCAGAATCATATCCATTTCCCAGTTAAGGAGCTCAAAACACTTCCCCATTGCAAATTAACACAGTCTTCCATCTTAAGAATTCAGAGTGTATTTATACTCTTTTTAGAAGTGATAAAGCTGAAGTAAATTCTTGAGATTTGCAGTGAAATGTGCAAGTTAAGACAGCCCCAAAGTCCCTTCTTTGCCCACCAGTCATGACTGGGTAACTCTAGGGGGAAGCAGGCGTCCGTGAGGCTCTCTTGTGGGTGAAACCCAAGGATGTGATCCCTTAAGGGAGACACTGGAAAAGTCAAACCTGCCACTGTGCTGGAGGCCTGTAAGGGTAGATCTGTGTGGCAGGTTACTGTGAGTTGTGGTGACACAGGGCAGCACAGGCTTTTAGCAGGGCTTGCTCCTCCAGGCAGCATTAACAAGTTAACTGGAGCAGGCATGGCTAGCCAGCATGGCTAATGGGAAGAAGGGTAGCTGAGGGAAACAAGTTGTTCAGACAGACTGGCTCAGATTAAAATTAATCTGACAGGGAAGTTTACCAAGGAAAGGGGGGGAAAAAGTGGCTGGAAAAGAGGATGTGGGAAACTTAACTTCCACCTCCCAGCTCCATGAGTTCAATGATAGCCCTGACTCATTTATGGATGAATGATATTCTACCATGCCCCACCACCTGTGTATTCTAAGCTCCAGTGTCTGAATCAATATTAGATCAGGTCTTGAAACCCATGAGTAATTGCTGTTAGAGAAGGAAAAAAAAAAAAGTCAAATTCAGGATACTAATCCTAAATATCACACATTAAAAGGAAAAAAAGGAAAGAAAGAAAGAGCAAAAGACAAATGCCACCTCTAGAAGAACTGCATACTTTTAAAATTGTCAGGGATATCACAGAGGAATTCTAGTTCCCAACTTGAGCTGAGCAATGGGAATAATCTATGTCTCTTAACCTATCAGATAAGTGACTGAGCAACAGACCAACCTGAGAGGAATTAAAAAAGCCTCCTCTTCCTTCTGCCAACCACTGAGGAAAACTTTAGTCACAAACTTTTTGATCAAGAAGAGATAATTGCAGAGACCCATTTTCCAGCAGGTGTAAGTGCCTCAGCCACTTCACTGAGAGCATGAAGTACCATTTGTGTTATGGGCCAGCCAGGAGAAAAGCTCAGCCTGTGGTTCCTAAGCACACAGAGCTGCACCATTTCACACCAGGTGAGACCATAGCTCTGAGGCAGTCAATGTTTTCTAACACAAGCTGATTTTGTTTTAAGCCTTAAAAACTCTAATTAGAGCAACATCGTTCTTTTGTGTTATGCTTGGCTGGGAGAGGAGCCTTTTCAGTGCTGTCCCCCAGCAGGACGCACCAGCAGGGCCAGCACAGCCCACTGGGGCCCTCCTAATGGGACAACGCCTTGCTATGGGCCTATATTGCTGACACTACTGTTCAAGTCTGACTCTCAGGGAAACCCTCAATGCCATCAACTGCCAATTTCAAAATGCTGAATTTATACATTAAAACAAGAACAAACAGCACGCCCCAAGCAAACAAGACCCGAAGGAAGAGAGCTGTCTGGGAACTGGGGAAGCATCTTTCAAATGAAGCATGTTCAGCCTTGACGCATCCAGTATTCAAATAGCTGGCTGAGCTAGTTTAAACTTAGTTTGAAAACAGACTTCATCAGCATTTTGTTTACTTACTTGCTTGCTTTCTTTTTCACTTGCTTTTTGCCACTTCTCCTAGCATCTCTATAACAACATATGCAGCAGCAAAAGCACTGAAGAAGCCTCCCTACCTTGCCCACCCACCTGCAAGCTTGTTTTGCTCTTTCCCCATACTCAACAAACAGCTGTCACCCCTAAGCTTTATTGCCTGGTTATTTATTCAGCTGCCATCACTAAATAGCAGTGGGAGGCCCGTGAATGATTTTGGAAGATCCACAGCCTTAGAGAAGTCACCCTGACAGACAGGAGCTTGTTCGCACAGCATTGGACTATGCAGCATTCAACTAAAACAGAAAATTTGTAACCAACAAAAATGAAACCCTTTTCCCCCTAGAAATCTACAACCTCAGTCCTATGCTGCTTTCCTACACCATCCCTGTATCATAAAAGAGACACATCCCATAGCTGGATAGCACTGAGCTGGAATAACACTGGCTCTGCTACAGGAAACACATTATCATGCTAAAATTCCTGCATGAAATGCCTAAAAGGCTGTCAACAGTGGTGGAAAAATTCAGCTTCAATACACGTTTTATTTGCTGGAGGTTAGTTCCACAGGAATCTATGGCTAGATTCATTTCAGTGAGGGGTTAAGATTTTTTTTTATTGGTTTTTTTTTTGTTTTTTTCCTGTTTATTACCTCAGATACAGACAGCTCTTCCAGGCATGTTTCCAATATGGAGGACCTATTCATACATCCTACACAAAACTAAAAAGTCCTTTCAAAATGAATCAAAGGGTACCCAGGGCATAGGGACATCCTAGCTAAAGAAGTCTGACTGTAAGCAATTTCTCAGACTCCTCAGTAAAACAGAGCCGTTGCGAACACCTCTGGAGCACTGGCAGCACAGCTGTTTATGATTCATATGTGTACCACATAAAATACATGATACTGAAAACAGCTAAACAGCGAACAGGACAGACTGCTCCTTAGCCCAACAGATTGTGCTTCCACCTGAGTTCTCCACAGACACACATCCTGCAGCCTCTGAATTCCCCCTAGATTTGAAGGATAAGGATATGCCTCACATCAAACCCCATGATACGCATTTTTCCTATCAATTAAAATGTAAATGGAGAGACAAAATGAGCAAAGTGAATTTCAATTCCCACTCCTTTCTTGACTCAAAGTACAATTTTTCAACATCGACTGCAGGCACTCACGTCCATCAGCTGTCCGGGCTTCCATGTGTACAAGGTCTGGTTCTTTATCCAAACCCATCACAGACCTGGGAGAAAGACAGAAAAAAAAGAAAAGAAATAAAGAGGTGAGTTAAAGGGCTGCAATCAGATGGACAGAGAGTGTGGGCTAGCAAAACCAGTTGTGATACCAGGCATGTGGATCCCTGCCTTCTGCCCTCTTTGTAGTCTTTTCTGTTTCTATGTAGCCTGCTCTCAGGAGCCAACTGCTAAACTTAACCTACCTGCCCAGACACTGGTGAAGGAGCCTACCTGTCCCTTGCCTAGAGGAGCAAGACTACAGCAGCCATTCCTGTGGTAGCCAAGCTAGCTGGCACAAGATTCAGTAAAATTAGAGCTCTATTTACTTAGTGCAAGGAAGATGAGGGCACAGCAGACAAACACTTATAGACAGCAAATTAAAAAGGGGTTTTACTCGGCTGTATGGTGTGGTGAGATCTGTCCCTTGTTTGCTGGGCAATCTCGCTACTGTTCATCTCAAGTTTACCCATCTTCAAATTGGGTACACATGCATGGTGAAGTTCAGACAAGAAATTGCAAGACAGCATTCATTATTCACTCCATGTCATAGCCCCTGATAATCACGAAACAAGGCATGAGTTTCTCTAAACCTTAGGGGCTGAGCACCTCAAGTCAAATCTTCATGTGCATTTTTCTTTTAGTCCCTAAAAACGTTTTGCAAGACACACTACAAAGACAATTTTCCTCTTGGCAAAGGGAAAGTCAAGCCCAGAACAGAAATGTTATTCTTAGTGTTCTGGCTGATAAGAATCACTAGGAGATGAACATTTAGTCCTAGCAATGGCTGGCAGGGGAAAAAAAATCCATAGATGTCCACGTGATTTATGGAGCTGCTTCTCTCGAGTTAACCAAGGGGTTAGATTAAAAAGGGACAACGACAAAAATCAGTTTCTAATTTGGGGGAAGCTGAATTTGATACAGTAGATTGTAAATAATAGATTCCCTCTGAGCCAACCAACGTTCACAATTCCCTAATGCTACAAGCACTTCCATCACAATCTTTCGCTGCTTAATCCTTGGGGCATCAACAGCTAAAACTTCTCAAAAAGGAAAAAAAAAGGAAAAAAAAAAAAAAAAAAAAAAAGACATACAAAATACAGATGCTCTGATAAATTTTTTTGGAGCTGAAAAAACAAAGCAATTAAAACAGCAAGCATGCATACATCCCAGAATTTGGCTAAGATCAGCCAGTGCTGCAAATGCCAAAACAACTGCACTATGACCCAGGGTGGAGGTAACTGAAAGTGGCTCATCTCATTAACCAGAACTTCATGTTAACAGTCAACCCACTCTCAGCACACTGTGAACTGTGGCAAAAACCAACAAAGTAAAAACAAAGCCACGCAGGCAGTTTTCATCACTCCACTCCCAGTGAGAAATAGTCTGTTCCTTAATCGCTTCTATCAGTTTCAAGGTGATGCCACAAGGAAGAAAATGCTGTTCATTATCAGTAAGAATGTCAGAGAGGGCCAGAGTCCCTGCGACCACATAATTATTGGGGTCAAATCTTCTGAAAGATCTGGGCACAATTAAAATAGCACAATTAAAACAAAAACAATTAAAAAAGGACAGGTAAGACGTTCCTTAAAATGTCAGTGAAAACCACTATGGGATACAGCAAAATACATTACCAATGCACAGAAAGAGCACATCTTTCCAGTCCACAGCAAAATTCTTCTGCCTTTTTCCCGTAAGTAGCTATAAATGCTATAATCTCAGTTGTTCAGCAATCACATTCTTATTTATGGCACGCCAAATAGGACGGAGGTATATATGCTCACCAATGTATCTGTGCATCACAACTTTATCAAACGGGCCTGCAATTTCAGCACATTGGTAGAGGTTGAGATCACATCAAGAATTAACCCAATAGCCCTTCCCAACAGGCCTTCTAGTAAATCCAGCTGTCACTCCAGAGGCTACACTCTACAGAGTTTTTCTGGAAGCCAAATGTCAGCCTTTTACACAGAGCCATTGGCCATGTCAGCAATGCCAAGCTGTCACCATTCCCCCTTGGCACCTCTTGGGTTCCTCCCACTCCTGGCTCAGAAAAAAATCATCAGTATGAGACCACCAGAATGCTACCCATTTTAAAAGCAACTGGAATTAGGGGAACCTAAGCATTTCTGAATAAAAGCCAAAATTCTTATTACATTGTGTGTTTGTACACACACAGTCTGTGGATTCCCTCCACTTAAAATTCCTATTATGGAAGCACCAAGGGAGGATAGGAGTCTCTTGAAGTATGTCAGTCTAGCTTGAATTTCCTTCCCAGTGCCATCTACTTCTTTCCTTAATTAGTTTTGACAAGCCTGGTGGTTCTTTTCAGAAAAATAACAACAAAGAGACCAGCGTACAGCACCTCCCAGTATTTCTCTGCTCGCTGAACACTGTACTTCGAGTGGAAAAGCTCAAACCAATCTCCTGCGATCCAAAAGCAAAACAAGCTCCTGTTATCTGCAGGTAGGTAACAAGCCTGTAAAGTAATGCTTCACTTGTCCTTCCTTCACCCAAACCACGTAGTTCTCTTCTATTCAAAGCCTCTGACTGCAAAACAAATCCACAATCAATGCTGTTTCTTTATGTCTGCTCCCACCCGCAATGAGGATGGCTGAGTTTTACAGTGTGTCCACCTCCAGAACACAGGTGTTTTCAGTAAACATCCTCAAGTCCTTCCTGTCTGGAGAAGCTTTATGTGAAGAATGTAAAAGTAGTTAGGGAACAGAAAAAGTAAGATGTGAACGTAGGTCCTAGAGCACACTTGCAAACATGCACACAGACTGTAAAGCTATTCCTCATCCCACGTGGTAACTCTGCTGGTCTTGAGATCATACTGCAACAACTACTCAGGTGTGGCAATACAAGAAGAAGAACAGACACCGTTACAGCTGTACATTTTCTCATGCCTTCTGTCTTTAAAGGACATTTGGAGAACGCATTGTGCAAAACAACTAAGCAACTTAAACATGATGAGGAAGATGTCAGCATTCTGTGACTTACAGTTTCCTTGTGTGTTCTGTACAGTCAAGTGGAGCCCACAGAGCAGACTGCTTGGGAAGGAGTTTCATTGCTCTCTAACTGACAAACAGCTCTATTTTAGAGGTTTACAAAGGAAAGAGTATTTAACAACCTTCAGAAACCCTAAGCATTTCCTGCTATGTGGTCATACCTCAGGCTCTAGGCACAGCTCAGCTCTGTTTGGGATGTGCACAAACTCCAAATGGCACAAACCAAACCAAGTTCCACAAAATATACCATGTATGCTGCTGCCCGGGATGGCCCTGGGCAGAAAAAAAAAAAAAAAGAAAAAAAAGAAAAAAAAGGGTAGTCACACTGTGACAAATGATGCTAAATCAACATCCTCTACCATCTCTATTCATTTATCACCACTCGGATGAAAAAAACGCTGAGAAAAGAGGATGCAGCCAGAAGTGACAGGAAAGGTCATTTTTTCCTGCTGACATGTTCCCTGACTGCTGCAAAGGCAGTTTTTGAAATGGGGAGCCTGCAGCTAATGTTGCAGCTGACACGGGATCATTGGCCAATTAAGAATTCAAACTACCTCTGAATCCCATTAGGAAGGACGCAGTGGTTACACGGTCTCTATCTTCTGCTGCTTTTCTTTTCTTGCTTTCATAGTAATTCTTCATTTTCACAAGATCTTTACTCCCTTCATTTCAGGAGAAGACTCTTTGATCTCGAAAGGTGAAGGACAGACAGGTCCCTCACAAGATCTTTATCTCTATCTTGAGGGGAAAGTATTGTGCATGGATGCACATTTATTATGCTGTTCTGATAATATTTCATCTCTGACCTGGAGGGAGAGCAAGCAAGAAGGGCAAGGAAAACACAGTACTTTGCATTATAAGTAGATATTCCTATAAGACACTGCGTAGTTCAAAATCAAAAATGCAAAGAAAAGGAAAAAGAAATACACAGACTCTCAAACTGGGCTCCCTGCCCTACTAAACATCTCAACTTGCTGATACTACCAACTCCATCAGCTCTCCCTGGAACAAGCCACATTTTTCTAACCATTTTCCAGACATCAGGCATTAATGATGAAGAATGGCATTGAGATTTAACTACTCTCATATCTTAAATCAAAAATGCTGAGCAATTCAGACTGCCTGCCATTGATCCCAGTTTCCTAAACCATAAACAGAGAATAAGAGATACTCTTCTCTTCCATCTCCTGGACCCATTCATATGGGGGCTGGAAGGGAGTCACCACTAGAACTCAGAAACATTAGAGTCAGGGATTTATAATAAGGTCAAAAAACAGACCATGGGGTTCAGGCTTTCAAACTTGGTCTGGAAACTGCTAGACTGAGCATGTAGCACAGGAGCATGCATTGTTCTGAACCAGTCAAGACAGCATTCAGCAGCTCTGGCTTTGAAAACCAAAACAAAACTTTTAAAATGGACTGAAATTTCCCCAGGATGACAACTTGGAGAGACTTTCTTGGAGTCTGGGATGTCAGATGAAAGGTACCTGTGACTGCTCATATCCAGAGGCAGAGGAAACAGATGGAGACTGCTTAGCAGGATGTTGCGCATCAGGACTGGAAATAGGAAGGAACAAAGTACATTTATTGTGTAGTAATATGTAATGTGGGAAAAACACATCCTTTTGCTTTAGGCAACTGCAGTCAAATTAGTGGATGCTGCCAATTAGCCTGCTGCAATTTTAATTGTGTCCTTCTCCAGAAGTGAGTAAACCCTTGTGAATGGTACCAGGCAAGCAGTACTTGTGATCAACTCACCCAAGCAACAAAAAGGGCAGGTGGGAGCAGAAACTGATGCAGACCATTCCTGTTCAGCTGATGTGGATCTTCTAACATATAGTGCCATTGGTGAATTATAAATGCTGTTTCAACATGGATCAATTGATTGCCTTCCCCACTGTGTTGCCAAGGTATCAATAAGTGACATTAGATTTTCCTCAGCATCGATAACTGAGGTTGTCTTCAGATGGTCAAGGGGATTCTGTATGTTTCCCTGCTACTTACTGGAGTCAAGCCCAGAACTAGATCCAACAGGTACTGACTATGCACAAGTAACAGCCAGTGCACACAAAAGCTACATACACTCAGGCTAATAACATGAAATAAACAAATACAGTTGGGGAAAATACACATACAGTTGAAGAAAGAATGCATTCATTAAACACATAAATACACAGAGAATACTCTGTGGCTGAACAGGGGAGACACTGCTGGATGGGGTAGGATGTGAAAAGGCTCTGAAGAGTAATGGATAAAATACTTCCTTGCACAGCATATTTGAAATAAAGCTTAGAAAAAGAGCTTGGCAGGAAGATACTGTAAGAAAATGTCTGATCCAGGTCCTTGGAGCTCCCCACATCTTTTCCAGTGTTAATTTCTGTGATGCTGCTGTTCTGGACACTGGTAAAACTAATTGTGAGACTTTGCCTGCTAGATAAGGCAAAAAGAAAAATAAAAAAAATTGCCAAGTATTTTTTCTTAGCTAATTTCTTTTCAGCAGAGCCAATGTCCTAGTTCATCTTGAGGAGGTGTTCTGTCTGGTATATCAAAGGAAACAAAGCCTGTGCACTCACAATCTCTGCTTGCGTGTTCATAAGTGCATACATGCACCTGACTACCTGCATTCCACCCCCACTACCTGCTGGACGTCTAAACCAGTTTTCTGCCAACTCATAATGGATTAGAGGTCCTAAAACTAAGATGTTGCTACAAGTTTCTTGGATATAATAGTGCAGCAAGAGGAAAGAGGTCCAAGTCAATCTTTTCACTAAGGAACAGGCTGATATTTAAACTCAAACCCCTTGCAGATCAGTAGAGAGGCCACAAAAGTCAGCAGGCTTTGTGGCATACAAACTTTTTTTCCCCCTCTTCTCATTGCATAAAAGAAGGTGACTTTATTTCACAGAAATTAACAGAAACTCTAAAGAAATGTCACTGAACCTGAGAATGCCTTTAAAGGATATTAATCAACTGAACAAAGCCACTGCTGGATCACATTTTTCTTTGTTCTGTATGCTAATACCAAAACTCAAGGAAGTGCAAATATTCCTCTCTAATTCTCATCTAGCTAATAGGTCTTAGCTCTTTCAAATCCCCTGGCATTTCCTACCTTGCCTATACTATGAATCCCAATAAACATAACTGAAGTTTGTGATACAATCACAAACAAGTGTGTGGGCAGGAGGGTGAAGAACCTTACTCACATCCCTGTCAAGGTTTGAAAGCTCCAGCAGCACCGGCAGAACATATGCCGGAGGTGGCATCTTAATTTCCCAGCGGTGCCAGAAATAACTTCTCCTGGGGACTGAGGCTCATGCGGGGAGCTGATCTGTCAGCTATGTCAAGGCAGCACTCGTAGCGGGTGTGCTCCCAGGTGTAGTCACAGTCCTGCTGCTAACTTACAGACTAAATAAGCTGCTCCCATGCAGCTTGCTGCTTCTCTGCTCTGACCCATCAGCATACACCTGAACCAGGGTATGTAAAAGCAGATATGGTGGAAGTAAAGCAGCAGCTGCTCACTGACTTATGATGTTATCGTCGTGAAGATCTCAAAGCTTCAGCACACAATAGACTATCCGTCCTGCTCCATGCACATCTAATACAGACAGCAAGGCTCAGAGGAAAGTGTTTATAGAAAGTAGAGATGAGATTCGCCTGTTATACAGACCTCTAATAATTAACGGTAGACAAGTTGGAAACACTTTCCAACAGAAGGATGTGATGCTTTGATTATGTTTTGCATGCAGAAGGATGGGACACTCATTGCAGAACCCCCCAGTATTTTCAGATTTCAAGTATTTCAGATTTTCTTCCTTTGAGGAACCAAAAATCAATTTTTGAAACATTAAAAAGGACACATTTTCAGCTTTGTGTTCATTCTCACCATTCTTTTTGTTTTGGAATAGATAAGGGGAAAAGAGCTCAGAAAATAGCACAGGAAGGGGAAAATGAAAATACAGAAAATATCTTGTACAAAAGCCATTTCAGTGATCAAAATCTAAGTGAGGGGGGATGTTGTAGTTTGTAGCTTTTGGGGAAAAAATATATATATGTGTGTGTGTATATATATATATTGGGGGAATCACATTTCCTATCCAGCTGTGCTTTGCACAAGTTTGTGAAACTCAAGCAGAGCTTTGTTTCTGTTCTCAGACTGATCACTGATATTGAGTGACTTTCAGCTCTTTTCCTGCATTTGGTTTAAAATGACGTTAGTGCCTACTACATTATGAAGTTCCGTTAATTAATGTTTGCTCAGTGCTTGGCTGTCTTCCCTTGAAAGTCATGCAGATAGGGAATCGCTATAGATTATTGCTTTGGTTTTTCAGGAAACATGAATCAACCATGTTTACGTTCAATTTAGAAAAGCAAAACACATGTTCAGCAAAACCATCAGCCAGTCCTGCAGACGAGGATTTTGCTGGAGTTATTGTTTCCCTCCATGGAAGGGAATGCTTAGAAGACTCCTTGCTTTCAGTTTGTCTCCTATCAAAAGTATCCTAAATGTAATCTGCTCAAGCTATGTTTTACACCAGAATAAGGATTCTCAGTTCACTGTGTGTTTAATTCCCCTCATTTGTATGAACATTTTCTAACTGCAAATATGACATGCCTGAAATGCTAAGGCTCAGTGATTCTGCTATTAACAGAGTCCAAGGCAGAACACAGTGCTTCTGAAATGCTTCAGTGTGAGCGCATCATTTAATAAATGAATGCAGCATTAGATGAATAAAAATAAAACTTAAATTGTCCAAAGAGGGGATGCCAGTATGAAACTTGGCACAGACAGAATGTATAAGATATGCTGATGAGTGCCATATGCCTATGGGCATTGTACATTGTATTAATTAAGGAAGGATGAGTCTTCACATTCCCTGTTGCAGAATATTGCAAAGAATCACCATGGGATAACATCTAACATTGCAGAAATAATTTTGCTGTTCAGTTTATGCATTTTGGAGAAAGGCATTGTGAAAAAACAGATTTGTACAGCAAACCTTTCTGACCATTGTTGTGCTGCATTTCAAACACAAGCAGGAAGAGAACAAATGTCTTATTTCATTCTTTGACTTTTACAAATCAGCCAGGAAAGGCAGAGAAGAGGAGGGAGAGGTGGGGCAGGAGGAGAAAGACAAAGGAGGAGAATAAAATACTCGTTTAGGACTAGCAAGCGTAACTGCATCAGTGCCTCTCCCTGCCCAAAAAATCACACTCAATTAGCTGCTGAGAGTGAGATACACATTTGTCCCAACATCAGCAACAGGGGAAGACAAGACAAAAAAGGAGGAAGCAAAAAGCATTCTGGCAGCAGTCAGATGTGCAAAGACAGGCTCTTTCTATAGAAACAGCGTGCCTGTGTGGCTATGATGGGTAAAAGCAAACATGACAGGAGGTCTGTAGACAACCCAGTATCTCGTGACAAGATAGGTTTGCATTTAAAACACAGGCTTCCTCAGATACGGCACAGAGAGAAGAATGAAAAGGGCAAGGTTACTTGCACGTCTGTCCATCAGTGGTAGAATGACATTGTAGTAGGAGAGATTTGTAAAATCATGGAGCTTTTGTGAGTTCCTTTGCTTCAAGTTGGATCGATGTCCAGTATCCTGGCAGGTTGAGTACAAAACGCACTCCCAGCTTTTCTGAACAGTAGAGTTCCAAAGTGTCACCATCCCCAAAGCGTACTCCCCTTTTCAAGTAAGAAAGCACTCCACAAAGTGCTACAACAGGAGTATGTGCTGCCTACATGACAAGAAGTGAAGATATATGGCCAAGCTGTAGGTTAACAAAGAGCTTCTCTTTGTCAAGTACTTAATCTGTTGTTATAGATGAGCAATAAGAGAAAAGTATAAGGTCAGATGAAATGTAATACTCTGCTGTTTTCTAGCTTCAGGGCAAATTCCAAAGTGTCAATGCATTGTTCAAATCTAATGATCTGGAGAAAGAAAAAGAATTCTGGAGAAAATACAGCAGATCTAGAAATGACTTTAGGGAGATTACAGATTGTCCCCAAAATCAATATTGTAATGGAACATGTCTCTTTTTCTCAATGATTTTCAATCAAAACCTGAAAACCAAAAATATTGTAAGCAAAACCCAAGAATTTTTCCATGCTCTTTGGCTAAAGACTTGGCAGGGTTTCTGGTTTGTTTTTCATTTTTTTCCAATAAAAAGCAAGATGTCGTTCTGTGGGAGAAAATAAAGATCTACTGCAATCAGCTCTGAAGACTGCTGATATTTTTTATTATTTCCTCAAGTCTTTCCCAGTAGTCACAAGTTAGTACCTTTCTCTGAGACTCAGCCACAGAAATTCTGATGTTTCACTAAACATGAAGATCCATCTACAATCTGATTTTATTGCCTTCTGCCCAATGGAGGACAATTATCCATCAGATAATTACAAAGCTACGATAACCACTGCTATCTCCTATTCCAATTAGCTTGCTACAAGTATGCAAGTAAAACAGCCTCACTCACTGCCTTCTCATCCTTATTCTATATATGATCAGCAAGAGACAAGTTACTGAATCAACATTATTTAAAAGAACCTGTGGCGTAGCTAATAAGATACTCCTTCCCACTCTTACGTTCTGATGTAGCTTCGTGCTTGTTATGCTGAACAATAGCAAAATTAAACTCATCTCATTCTACAGAGGAGGCTCGGGGGAATGCCAAGGAACGAAAGGATGGGAGTTTCAATTTCTTCTCTTGCCGAGAACGAATTCAGCCTCATATAACTGCTGATGAATTGTCGTTTTAAGAGGGTTTGTTAATTTCCAACAGGCAGAAGGCATAAAGAGGGACCTCCTTATCTTTAATGGATGTTATTGAGCAACACAAATGGCTCACATTTAAATGAATGCAGAGGCATCTTGTCTGTTTTGCCATGATAAGACTGTTCTTCCTGCACGGCATGGGTTCAGCTCCTTCTGTTAAATAAAACAACTGTTTTTGTTCAACTTAATGGCAGGCAAACTTCCAAAGGTTGAGAGGATGAAGTCAGTTCAGAGAAATTAACTGGTATTTATCTGGGTCTTTTCTGATTCTTTTTGAGAAAATTACCTGAGGAGCTTTGAGATATGACTGAAATTCAAGTTTTAAGTAAAAATGGCCCATATGAGTGTGAAACACTTGCTGAGAATAAGTTCTCCATTAGATTGCATCCTTCCCCAATGCAAGAATGCTTCCAGACCCAGCTGCTGTAAAGAGGCAGGAGCTGTAAAAACTCACACCAAAGTGTATCTCTGGAAATCCAAGTGGGACATCTGGGATGAGACCTGGGGCAGCAGGGAGGCTATGCCCAGGAAAGCTGCTCAGCTCTCTGCTGTCAGCAGATGTTTTGCTGCTGAATTAAATGCCTGAAAATTTATGTCCATAATTAAAGCAGGTAAAAGATCATTCCAAATCTTCTCAGAATGGTGCCGGTTTTAAAAACAAATCCCACAGGTTTCTCTGTCAGTTATCTGAAAGCAAGAGCAGTCCCTCCCACAGTGAAAACCATCCCATTTGCCCAGAAACAAAGAGATTATCATGGTATGAGCCAAAGGCCAAAACCTAAGCCAAACCGCACATGAAAAATTAGGAGAATATTCCTCACTAGCCAAGGAGCACAAAATATGATAATACCATCAGTCTGGCAGCCTAGCTTTCAATTTGCTTTGCCAAGCTATGACAGTATGGGAGATCCCCATATGCCTCAGGGAGATGCATTATTCAATATATTAATTAGAGGGAGCTGGCTTTCATCATTGCTTCCTACAAAGCATCACACAGAATTACTCTGGGACTGTTACTGACAGGCTGAAATTAATTTGTGTTTGAGTTCACATTCATTAGGGAGAGGCAGAATAAAGTCAGCCCATGCAGGCCACACGAGTCTGCATCACAACTTTTAGGCTTCCAGTGCTGACCATGAGGTTCTCATCACATCTTATTTAGCGCCCAGTTGCATGAGAAGGAAATAGATCCTTCCACCATACACTTTCTGGAATGACACGGTACTGGGATCCAGCTCAAAGATCAGCCTTAAGTGGGAGAGGCACTGAACCAATTCCTTCATAGATTTTTCTTGCACGGTGGTTTCTCTGGTCTGCTCCAGTCTTGGACAGTTAGTCCTGAGAGAGTGGGGGATTACAAATAGATCCAAGATTCACAATGGGGAAATAAGAGAAGAGACTGGCCCCGGGGGACATGAACAAACCTGATAGATAAGAGACCAAATCATGAGGCTTTTAGACAGCAGAAAGCCTGAACTGTAGAACAAAGTGTGACGCTTTGTAGTAGGCAGCAAATTTAAAAACCAATGAACACAAATATTTCAGCCTTTCCTTTTAGAGTCTTTAAAGAAAAAAAAAAAAAAAACATTGAACACTGCCAGATGCAAATGCAAAACAAAAAACAAAAAAAAAAAAACCCAAAAACAGAACTTATACTAAAATTACAACAAGTCACAAATTTTAAAAGCCAAATAGTATTTATGTAAGGACATCCACAGTTGCATTAGTGGAGAAGGGTAGTCCCTCCTTTTCCAGTTTGTGTCATCTCTCTAAAGAAAATGAAGGTTAAGAATAAAAAACTTTTTCAAAAGCAACTTATTCAAAAGAAGTCTCTCCTAGGGATTATTACATCACTGCTGAAAGAGCTCATTCTGGCTGCATTATATCAGAGCCAGAATTCCAGAGGTGCAACATAGGCTTCTACATTTGCTGTCATGTATCTCTCTTATTTTGGTTCATTTGTTATGTAATTCATGGGATTTAAAAGTATTTCAAATTTTTTTCCCCTCATGATCATACACATTTCTTACTGCCAGTATGCTTTTCTCTATCTTTCTTTCTTATTGTAACAGCTTTGAGCCCAGGGAGCCTGTCAGCATAGCATCCACAAGATTTCATCCAAAAGTCAAATGTTTATTTTCCAAGGAAAGCAAGCAGCAAGGAGAGAAGCACCACCAAATAAATAATAGATAAAAATCAGGCAATGAATATCCTTTACAAGTTCTTCCAAAGTATCAGGCGTTGTTTGGAGCTACAATTCACAATGCAAGAGACTAATCGTACCAAATGGCTTTTATAAGCTGAAGTCAATAGAACTGGTAGGGTTCATGGGGTCTCTGTAGAACAGTCCTGTGGGATTTTCCAAAAATGGAATCCAAAGGATTTTCATTTTCTTAGGGCCATTTAGGTTTTTAGGCTCTCTTAACTCTCCATGAAATCTATCTCAATGTCCCTGGAAGAACACTTAGCAATCTATAGTGAAAGAAACAGGATACTACTAAGTTTTAGGAAAAATATATTCATAGAGAAAAGCAACTTATAAAACTTTCAAAGATTTCTGAAACCTTGCTAGTCACTCCTGTAAGCTAATACTCACAGTGATGAAGAAGTACTTTATGAGTATCCCGACCATTTAGTTTGGATATCAGGAACCAATATCTGCTTTGCATCACAAAAAGAACAGGTGTGAAGGGGAGTAAGGACGCCTCTATCCAGATGCTTTGTTTCAGACTTCACTATCTGCTTTATTTTTAAAAGCTCATTTATATACTGAAATAAGCTTTTATTTCAAATTCAAAAATCACTTCAAAAAAACATGCAAAAAGTCAGCAACTTAAGGAGGGTTCTTTTTGTTGGTGTTTGTTTTTGACAAATATTTTACTCAAGTTTCTAAAATATTGGTATTTGAAACTTCAAACAAACAAACAAAAACCCACGTTTCAGCCAATAAAATGCATCCAATTCTTATATCCAAGTTTCTTTTCTATCTCTGCTGCTGACATACTGCGTAATCACAAGCCAGTCAGCTACAATCTAATATTTGGAAACATCAGATATCTACACTGCCAAGTGCACTAACTGTAGCACACAGAATGAAAAGAAAATCACTGTTCTCACAGTTTCCCCATTTGTTCATCTTTTGAATGAAGATGAAAATAAAATTGTTCTTATTGTCACCACAATGTTGTGATCTTTAATTAAGTAACGTGGCCTTGCAAGAAATCTTTCAATATATGCCAAGACCTTTTAAGAAAGTCTGTCTCCTCAACCCTAATTATAGAGCTTGAGACTAGAATTTTAAAATTATCCTACCTAGTGAAGTTAGTGGTGATGATGGCTTGAATAGCACATTCTGAATTTATGTTAGCATCACCCTCTGGGATGAAGACCTTTCCCAGGTGTTCCCACCTACAGGACATGGGTAAATGAGTCCCTTAACACAGGCAAATGAATCATCAACCCACAGCAGCTTACAGAAGTGATAGGTCCCTGTTCAGTCCTCAAAGCATGGCGTATGTGAAAAAGCACTGTGTGTATGCCTCCATGAGGCTACAGGCAGTGTTAGCTGTGGCTGCCAAACTGGATTTATTTTACTCATAGCTCCAAGTCCAGTATTGTTTTCACTCCAAAAAAACACTAACACAAGATCACTTCATAATCAGTTTGACATCTACAAAACTGTACTTTCTTAACACTAAATTTGGCTTTAAAAACTTCGGAGATGTTTCCCAAGCACTATGCAATGACATCATCTGGTAGTTAATGATTAGTGGGATTTACAGGACAGACAGGCACATATTTGACTAACCATTTAATCGCTGGCAAACAACTGAAGTAAGCTA
This sequence comes from Gallus gallus, assembly GCF_016699485.2. Classification (NCBI taxonomy): domain Eukaryota; kingdom Metazoa; phylum Chordata; class Aves; order Galliformes; family Phasianidae; genus Gallus; species Gallus gallus. The sequence goes on along the minus strand of NC_052537.1, from coordinate 25,383,870 downwards.
GCCTTAGCTGTATCCAAAGATCACTTCTGGAACTGCCCCTGAAACAGTCCACATGGACCCAAATGGGCACTGAGATTAGGAAATATTAGTGCTCCCACGGATTTGAGAAATAAAAACAAACCTCTGCCCATCTGCAGATCTGCAACCTTTTGAAGCACAGATACAACTTCCTTATCTCTTGCTACTTTGCTCTTAGATATCCACATCAATCTCTGCCATAGTCTTCACAAAATTCAAGCTGCAAATACACCATCTAACTTTATCACTGTTTCTATCCAAAGCGCAATGTAAAGGACTGAAAACCTTGCCTTCAAACTTGCTGCCTTGTACCTTGAACAACTCACAACTTCAAAACATGATCCAAGTTGAAGCACAGTCTCTTTCCTTCTCCTAGTTTCTAATTCCCAGTGTTCAAAACAACTGGGGCTGGCACTCACAGGTACAAAACAACCAGAGGCTTCATTCATTAGCATAGGCAGTGGCAGGACAGGATGACATCCACACAGGGTAGTGGTCACCGTGTCTGCTCAGCAAACGCAGGCAGGGCCTCCAAAGACAGATGGGACAGCATACGATATCGACAGCCATTTAGATGATGAGCCAGAAAACACAGCTCACATTGTGGAACTCTGCGTTTTAAAGAATAATATAATAAGACAATAAAATGACTTTATAAGCCACTGAAGTATCTTTTAAATCTCTAGTGTCATTGAGTACTTATGATTAATGCATGGATATGCAATGATGCAGCACTTGATATGACAGTATTTGAGTGCTTCAACCATTACAGCCAGCAAGGAAAAGATACAGTTTCTGATCTTGATCTTACCTAAGGGGTAAGAAGGAAAAGGCATCTTGAGTCACCCAACAGGACATGGAAAAGCCACGGTCCAGCTAAGTACTCAACAAGGCTTGGCAAATTCTCCATTAATCAAGTTGTCTTCCCATCTGCTTAGTCCTACTGTCCCACCAAAGGGAGAGAGAGAGGCCCGCAAAGCAACTTGAGAACTCAAAGGACTTGATTGTCCTTATCTGAACAGAGACAGAATTGGTCAGTACAGAACCGATGTGTTTTACAGTCAGGGAAACTTCCCCAGAGTTCCTACAATATAAAATATGGACTGTACTTTTTATAACATTACACACATCAGCACAAGTGTCTACATTACAGTGTGAGGAATAAAGCAGGGTCCAGAGGCAACTGAAGAAATATGTATTAAAAAAGAAACACTGATTATGCCTCTAACTGGAATCAGCATGAGTGCAAAGTTCTTTATCTTGAGTCATTTCATTGTGTGATGAAAGATTTGGGAATTTCTGTATCACATTAGCGTAAGCTCCTATTTCCAGCCTTACAGAATCCTAAATTATTAAAATATCTGAGGCCAAGGCACGCAGGAACCAAATTTGGATTCCTGTAATCATATCAAGTAACACATTCTGCTCAAGCTGTGCCATCGCCATCAGTGGGTGTAGCTAACAAATGAATCATTACTACAGAAGTAGAGAACTCAAATCTTAGTTTTTATAGCTACAAGTGGCCCAGATAAGAACCTCAGCATATGGACAAACTCAGAGCTGGATGCAGGAAGTGGTGGGAAATGTCCCACAAGCTGCAGTACATGTGATACCCATATGGAATGAGAACACAGTGATCAGCACTCAAGTCTGAGACTAAAAAAAAAAAAAGTCAAAAGTAAGAGCCAGGATAAAAAGCCACAGGCCAATATTGCAGCTTAGGACTTTGCTTTTTACCAGCATGGAGCCATTGCAAATGCAGCCTGACAGAGGTACAGCAAAATGCACAGGATGACTTGTGTGTCCATGACTACCAAAGAGCTCTTGCTCTACTGAGTGAAAATTCACATTCCATCCTCAACAGTTCTGATACAATTGTAATTTCCTCCTGGCCTTAAAGTCTCTCTATTTCAGGTCTCTCAGGGAAGGTATAATTATTCGGAAAGGTCTCAGAGAGAAAAATAAGACCTCTCCCTGTCAGACTGACTGATCCTATGAACCAGGTAAGGATTACAGTCTTCACAAAATTATTCTCATAGTCTGATAGATGAAAAAACATGTTTTGAGGAAAAAAAACAATAGACAGAAGCTGCCTTAGACAAGACCAACTGCATTTACATCTGGTGATTAACGCATTTGATGGAGGAGGTTCACATGAGGCCCTGATAATAAGTAAACACATAGCACCACAAGTAAGCAACTAACCACTGATTCTGGTATCTTCCCATCATTAGTTCACCCTTCCTGGAAAATTTAATTAACGTGTTTGATAATGAGTAGTTTAAAGGCTGTTGAAGGCCACTGAGTAGTGGCTCTGAAACTTACAACTATGTCTCCTTTTTCTCCTTCTTCCATAATCTAATAAAAAAGAAATCATCAAATTTTTGAGCTAAAGTGCTCTTGAAATTCTTTTTTGGTACACTTATATGCCAGAGCTTGTAAGTCATTACAGTTTGCAGCTTTAAAAAGAAAGGACAAAAGAAAAATAATCAGACAGCTAAGGGGAGTTATTATGTTCCAAAGTTTCAACATTTCTGACCCCTGCACTACCAATTGGTTCAAATCTGTCTTACTTTAGGAAAAACCTACTTCACTCTCCTGGAAAGTGTATTGTCAGTGGGATTCTACTGTTTCTGAGGGGAATAAAGATTTCTAGATCTGTGCCATATCAGCTTTAACAACAGAAGACTTTTATGTTTTCTAAGAGAAGGAGATAATTGAAACAGAGGCTTTTTTCAATGCAGTGATAAAAAAGAGCACTTAAACTACAAAGTGAAGAGACTGCATGAAAAGTAAAGCAAATTGTAGAAAAATCTACATCTTTAGGAGGCAAGTGGACAGAGATAATCCATTAACCATTATTATTAAGGAAAAACAACAACAACAAAACACAAAAAAAAAAACTCAACAACATCTCAGCATCACATTTAGAAAGAGACTGTTTTATTCGCAGGTCAGATCAGCCCTTGGATGTTTTCTTCCAAGAAAGTCACTCCTCTAAGCTCAGCTGTGCTATTTGAATGGTAGGGTACATCTACGCCATAGGACCAGCTATTCTATTCCACAGAGGTATACACCTGGAGAGGTTCTACGCTGATCTGTGTCAAGTGGCCCTAGGCATGAATGATGAAATCAAAATATTTTTTGATAGGTCACCTATCATCAGAACCAGGAGAATATAACCACCTTCTCCTTCACTACCAAAATGTCAACAGTGACATGGTCAGAAAAGACTGTAGATCTTTGATATATTTTGCAGGTCTGTGAGACACAAGATCCTTACAACTTCCTTTTCTACATGGTCAAACATCTCCTTTCACTGTCCAAAATCCAAAGACACACTGAGGCAAATCAGATATGATACAAAAAAGCCATATTTTAAATGTGGGAAACTAAAGCTGTTTAAAGGGACTAGCAGAAGGACCTAGACAATTTGAAAAACCTGAGAGATTTTTCCCCATCACAAAGCATGGAAATACTGCAAATTCCATTTGTAGACATTTTGGCGTGGATTCCAAGTGTTCTTAACGATGATCAAAAATGCAGATTTGATTCAAAAATATTTACATTGTTCTTCGCAATAAGGAGTCAATACCTAAATCATCCAAGTCCTTTTTATTACTGACTCTTCAAAATAAGGGCTTCTGGTTCTTTAATATCTCATCTTTTTGGTCTTAAGTACAAGGCACTTATTTAACTATTCACAGATTCCATAAATCGGCACTTCTGCATACACACACACACTGCATTATCTAGCATGTAGTACAATATCAAGACTGATTCAAGCCCCAGATCCTAGGTTCAACTACAGAAGAATACCACTGGTTTCTTTTCTCTCTCTAAAGTCAATTATTGAGCCTTCAACTGGTGGAGAAATTTGGAAAAGCAGCATGTGAAATAGAAGAGCCTGGAGATAGGAACTAAGTATATTTCATCCTCTGCTTTTAAGACACTCTTCCAATTTTGGATATGAACAGTTGGGAAGAGGAAAGAAAGATAGTCACAAAGCAAATTTTTCGCAAACACTTTGCACATCCTTGGCTCTTACTAGTCAGTAGAAAGAAACTGGCTCCTCAGAGGGTAATTCAAAACAGAGTCTGAGTCATTCTTTCTCCCAAAGGCTTGCATAAGGAGACTGGTCAGGGTGGCTGGCTCTGTGCAAAGATTGTGTTGCAGGTTAAAGGAGCCCTAAGAAGAGTGGAAAAAGAGATGGTCTAATGATCATAGATTTGCCACTGAAGCACTGGGGCAGTTTTTCTGTTAGTGTAAGCAGCTATATGAAAGAAGAAGTAGGCGTTCTGCAATTACCAAGACTTGTATTAATCTCCAGAAGACACCAGCTGATCCTAGACAAGCAAGAGGTAAAAACATGGAGACATTCACCTATAGCTCTGCAAGATACATACTATGGAATGAGCATATAACGTTAATCACAACCAAAATCAAGAGCATATTTAGTGTTCTGGTAAAACAAACAATCTCTTCAAATTAAATATGCTTCACCTCTCTATGATATGCTGAAAGCAAGCAAAGTCAGAAGGCAAAACTCACCAGTAAAACCTGCTTGGAGTGACTCTCTCGTGCATGAGCTGCCATTTTCTCCCAAAGTCGGTAGAGCTGTACAGCTGAAAGACAGAGAGAGAGAAGTATAAACTTTGGGCAAGAAAAGGAAGAGCTGCTGCTTCATAAAGGATTAAAATCTGTTCAGATTAAAGAATAGGAAAAGGATTCTACTGCACAGTTATCTATCAGCTTCACTGCCAGGGATGGCTAATAAGACAATCTCCTCCTCTCATATTTAACCTAAACGGCACCACTGAGACTAAAAACAGGTTGGCTCTTCCAAAACATTTTCAAACATTTTTGTGCTTCTTAATTCTGCTGTCAACACGTTCGCTTTGGCTGCCGTTTGAGAAAGCTGGCAGTCCCCCAGCTTTTTCAGCCCAACAGGAAGCAGGTGATGGATGACATGTAAATTCTTATCATTGGTTAGAATGAAAGATAAATGAGATTAGTTAACATTCTTATGATGTGGTAGATAGTGACTCTATACTCAACATCATGCTGTGATTTGTTTTTATGGTGAGGATTACATCCCTCTCCAGTGCAAGAAAGAATATGAAATTTCTCCTAATTTACAGCTTCCATGTACAGAACAGGGAAGGTCTACATTTTGAGATAGGCTAGGAATCAATCTGCTCAAGTAGTTAAGCATTCAGGATAGTGAAGCAGAAACTTCTTGAAAGCCAAATTTTCAATCTAGTCATTGTGCTGTGTCTTTCTGGCTAGCAAAAGGTGTAGCAACCAAATTCTAATGCAATTCCACACTGTCTCAGACATAGGTTCACTTCACATATACTCTGCTTAACACTACAAACACCATCCCCCAATTAGTTTATCACCCACAATCGATTCACTCACTATCAATTCATGTGTAAGCTGCATTCCTCCAACTTTGAGGTTTTTTTTTTCTTTTTAGAAATAATTACACTTTCAGAAATAGCTGCTCTGCTTTGCAATCACAGAAATAACAGTGTTTTGAAGGGAACTTCAAATAAATTCTGTTTGAAATAAAGTCTGGTTTAATAGAATAAGGGTTGATTGCAGGCTAAGCAGGTAGATAACAGAGCCAAGAAACTTATACATTCGTAACATTTAAACTTTAGGTTCTTAATGGCAAAATGATAACATCTGAGTTAAGGTTGTGCATTTGATTTGCAGTAACTGAATTTACAAATAGGAGGCAGGACCATGTTCAGATTAGAAGGGTTCACAACCTCACGATGTGAACTACGGCTATGCTATGATGGATGACTTAGTGTGTCTGGGGAGATAAACTATACGTGCTTGCACTGAACGTTGAAATTTCCTGAATGATCAGTATCTTTGACCACAAGGATCCAGCAGACACATCAGAGTAGGTCCCTAGAACAATTTACCAAAGGAGATAAGGAAGGACTGTTAAAGCAGTGTCTACACCCCAAGGCAGCTAATTCTTACTGTTTTCACATGACCACGTAGTCAAGCCTGCATAACTAGCAAAAGAAAACTCAAAAAGAGACCCCATCAAACATCTAATACAGATAGTTCCGCAAAGACAAAAGAATCAGATATTTGCTTTTTTGCGAATGGAGAAAATTTCTGTCACTGATAGCTCAAGCTGCCAGTGAATAAAGCGTATCATGGAGAAGAGTAGAAGCAGGTGTCCTCCAATCTCCATGTCAAAATGAGCTCAACTTCTGTAGACTTCAGCCAACGTTGGTGGGCTTGTGGTAAGAATTATTAGGAAAGATTTTTCTGATCTCTGCTCTACCGGAGATCAGACTTCCTATCTGGCTTTATTTCTTTGGTATTGTCACCAGATAAGATACAGCACTATATAACTACGGTTATCTGGACCTCCTCTCCTTTTCTGGTCACCCATCACAGTGACAGTTTAAAAAAAAAAAAAAAAAAGCAAGCTGAGTAACCTCTGCCTCCAAAATAATAATCCTTAGACACAAAATAAAGCATTGCTTATCTTTTTTTATTTTCCTTCTTTTTTTATTAAAGGAACGAGGAAAAAAAAATGCCTTATCTGAATCTAAGAATAGACTTATGAATTCAACTTCAATATTAAGATAACTACCTTCTGAGGGAACATCCTGATTAACATCGTCCTTTTAGAGAGTTACTGAAAATCCACAGTCCAGAAGTGAAATTGGACAGTGATACAACTCTGTCTTAGCATTAGCTTGGTACCTACCAGCAATATTCCTTGTGTCATTTAACATGGTTTCACACATACAAGGACTTGTACACACAGAGTCAAACACAACAGTCACATGAAACAACTTCTCCTCCCTATCCTGACTGCATGTACAGTTTGCAGACTGATCCATAATGCTTTACAAATCCTAGCCTCAGTAACTCCTGTTCATAAGTGGGACCAGCAACCTTATTGTATTCCACAACAGATTAACCATTCTCACCATGAGCACAAAGGATTAGCAAACTATATCCATTTCCTCAGATTCTCTTTTATCTTTTGCCCCTAGCATTTCTTTTTCTTTCACAGCTCCTTAACAGCAGTAGCTACAGATAGCTCAGTGGCAGGAGGCACAATCTCCTTCTAGCTACTTGTCTCTCCCACTGTGCCTCATTCAGGGAACATCGTTCTCTCTATCAAGCTAAAAACCAGAGACCAACTACTGAGTATTTTTTCCCTTCTTTCTATTAAATCTCAGACTGACTGATGGTAGAAAGATTAAATTGAACTTGAAGCCTTTAGGTGATTTCAGACAGAGAGATAAGGAGGATACTTATTCATTGAACCTTCTAGTACCCCTTCATGGCCCTTCTGTCCACCCACCATATCCACTCAACCCCTGGTACCCTACCAGCTTCGTGGATCTCCATTCTTGTTTTCTGTCTGGTTGCCTTGGAAAAAGTCTTTGACAAGATACCCTTAAAGAAGCAGATGATCTCCTTCTATGTATTCTTATACTATTAATTTGAATAACTTGTATTTATTTATTCATCTATTTATTTTAGGCATCCAATTTGAATTCTAACAAGATGATTGAGTCTTAAAGCTGCTTGTTATATGACAACAAATTTCTGAAGGGTATACCCAGACCAGTTCACTTGCATAGTACTATATACAGATGCAAAAGTTAATATTGAATAAATACTCACTGAGTATTTAATACAATACTGAATAAAACTCACAATAAAGACCTTTCTGGTATACATTAAAATTTATCGTATATATGCTCTCCATTCCTCTCTCTTCATGAGAGAAAAGATACATTTTAGATGAGACAACAAATTTAGTGGCAAGTACAGCAGATTTCAATAGAGATTAATTTGACCTAAGGCTGAATACCAAGTGATGGAAGGAAATGAGGTTTGCATGGTGCCAAGATTTTCCTTTTTTAAAGCTCTGCCCTGGCTCCTCAGTGATAAATAATCTTTGGCATTTACACCTCCCAGACTATTCCAAGACATCAGCTCACAAGACAGATGGATTTCAGTATACCAGGATCCTTTTGCCATATACCCATACCATATACCCTTTTGCAACTACCTTGTGTTATTTGACCTGTGCTGATTAATGGAAAATTAAGCCAATTACAGGTCAATGTTTGAATGGGCTGATCCTCACTGAAATTTGGTTCTTATGCCTTGACACAGTTGAAGAGGGCCATGCAGAGGCGACTAAGGAGCAATTCAGAAGCAGAACCCAAAGCAGAAGGACTAAGTCCTGGTCTATGGCAAGTGTGACAAAATTCAATTTTTAATGAGAAGATAAACTCACCATCCTCAGTAACCACCACCACAGCACTTGGCCCATCCCAGCAACTGCTGTTTGAATAAGCAGCTGCCAAAAGCAGACTCCTTCAAATTCCAGTAATGCTCGCAACATTTCATTTAATAGAGACATTTTTTTTTTTCCTGAGATAAGCAGCAAGACCTTTAAAAAGGGAGCTTTATCCCTGATGTCACATTCTTGGCCATAAACGCGTACAACATGCCAGAAACAGTCAGAACGGCTCAGCTGGAAAGATTTATGCATGCACACATGCACACAGTGTTGCATATGAAAATAGTCTCCACGCTCTTCTAGTTCTCCAGTAGAAACTCTCAGGATGGCACACAGCTTTTGCTTTCATGATCTTCTTTGAGGCTGGGATCATTTGTTTTGGGTGCTTTCTTTTCTCAGCAATAGTTAGAAAAAAGTAGGTAATTTTGCTCAAGCCTGGCTTCTCAAAACAGAAGCAGTGTGAGAAACTGGCTGACTTAAATGTCACTTGAAGAGATGGGGAAAAAATGAGCAAAGAAAGAAAAGCCTGGAAATAAAAGGAGCAGATCAATCCCCTGACATTAGTCACCCATATGCTAGTCACGAAGGGTCATTTTTAGACAGGCAAGAAACAGACACTTCCAAAGCTCAATTCCTAAACCAAGATACACTTCTAAAATTGGCTGATTACTCCTGCCTTAGAAACCTTCATTTCACTCCATAGACACTAAAAGTAGCCCACACTGACTAGTGCAGACAGAGGTACCCTCCCTGCAGACTGCACATTAGGTTCCTTGTGCCCACCTTGGCTTGCCTGGTCCTCAATGTGGAAGCATGCAGAAGACTGAAGATTCAGTAGGAGGGAAGGGCCAGCATACAATAGCCTGGGTACACTTACCACAGCAAAGACACTGGTTTTTGTCACGTCTATTACTTCTCAATCAACAGACTAAATAAATTCATAGAAATTTGATATTGATATGCTTTCATGCTCAAACACAGAAGAAGAATTAGGGTATCAGGAACATATTTAAAAAACCAATATCCAAATAAAATCACTCTGTTGCTATATCAGAACTACTGACCTGAGCAAACATCTGGAAAGAATCTCCATAGTTCCATGCCTGCCAGCCAACCATGGAGTGCATTTGGAGCTTGCAAATAATGGTGCCAGATAGAGTGAGCAAGAACAGCTGGACTACATGTACTTACAAGAACAATTGATTTACTATACACAAAATGATGCTTCCTTCCTCAAGACAATACATCCAGCTGATGATGGCATGACATATTCATATGAATCCAGCAGGGTGAAAGTCACCCTAGGGGTAATTACTGGGCAGCAGCTGAAATGAGATAACATGATGGAAGAGGGGGGGCAGGCCAGCCAGGCCAGCCATGTGCTTACAGGAGCATGATCCCGAGCAGTAGCTTGGATTGCTTATGCGAAAAGATGGCTCTGACACCAGAATAGCACAAAAGCAAGCTAACACCTTCTCAGCCAGAGCTGGTGGGAAATATCTACAGAATGTGTGGAGGATTCCTGCCAAAAAATCAAACTGGGACAGATGAAAAATAAAATCAGGTCAACATTTCTGTAGGAAATTGGACTGCGTGCAAATGATCCGCAAAAATTAACTCAGAAAACTAAGTCTGTTGCAGGGTCTTAAATTCTCTCACCAGAAGGAAAAAGATCACAATTACTGGCAAAGATTTAAAGGCTCAGAAATTGAGAAAAAGTTGTTAACTACAAAAAAATTGCAAGATGTGTTTTCTCTCTACACTGCGTTACAGATGAAATTACAAAAGGGAAAGAAGGGGCTATCATTAATATGTCAGGAAGTTCATTTCTAGAAGGAAAATGAGCTTTCTGCAGGAAAAAAAAGTTACAGTACTTTTCAGCTTTTATAGTACAGAACAGAGAAGCTCTGTCTAAAAGCAACCAAAGACTCACCATGTGGGGGAATGTACATAATAACCTCAAACTGAAGATTAAGTGCTAGGTACTTCAGGAGGAGAAACATTTTGAAATACCTTGGAACAATATTCTGCATAGGATAGATGGATGATTCTCACTTCACCCACTGCAAAGAAAGATCTTTTTTCACCACCAAAACTAGACATAGGAATTAACTAATATGGCTGCCCTTACTTGGCAAAAGTAAAATGAATAAAGGGGTTCTGTACTGTCAAGAGATAACTGCTCCAGCAAGGAAGAGGACAAGAGATATAATTACAGTTCTATTACCTCTTATTTATTTCATCTTTAAAATTATACCCATGTCTAGTCACCAACTGTAAGACTGCTCCTGAAGATCAAATCCATCTAGCCAACATGCTCTGCTGAATTTACCACTGACGCTCCAAGCTGCCAAAATATTATTTCTTTTTTGTTTTGATTCATTGTTTCACCATTTGAAAATGGTGTCTTTTTCATTCAGCTCCAGCTGAATCCCAAAGACAATCTCTATAACTTCTCATTCATGAGCTTTCATGAGGCACCTCCACAATATCAAGCAGAAACCATAATAAGACATGAAGGCTTCTGTCACATTCAAGCTGATGTCCAGCTGAGGAATAATACCTTTTCCATACCACCTTGCTTTGCTGGGGCTGCAGAGATCTAAAGATGGGAAGTTCTTCAGGACCTTCAGAGAAGGTAAATAAGAGCTTCTCATTCTCTTCCCCTGGCACAAGCTGTCCAGCAAAACATCCTTGTCAGCTCCATACTAAAAAAAGCAATAAACATATCCTATGTCCTGAGCCAAAACATCAGCAGCTGGAGGAGATGAGTTTAGGTGAAAGAAATCTACCAGCACCATATTTATGGACTTTGTTTACATAGAATTGTAAAAACTAGTAATTGTAATGAAAACAAATGGACCAGTTTATCTCAACACTTTGATTTCTTTTCCAGGTGATTAAGGGTTGCATGAAGACAACTCATTAGAGCCCAAGGCTTCACTCTAGCACAGAGCAATCAGACTTTGTTAGGCATGGATAAAGAATGTGTCCACAGAGTGCTGTGTGCCCAAGACCCACCAGAGCTGCTCATTTTGCTATAGATGTTATACAGGAAAAGGCACAATGGAAACAGACTGTTTTGATGAGAATCTGGTCTAGAGAGAAATTAAATATTAGATGCATTTGTATCATCTCTCTCTCATACAGGAAAAAAAAAAAAAAAAAAAAGGATCAGAAGATGGGTAGTTTTCTTCATGCTTTAAAATCTTTCACTGAAATATTTCACATGCCAGCTGGCAAAAGTGGTTCTTAGGAAAAAAAAACCTCAGACTACACCATTATAAAAAATTGGTCAGGGATCTTCTGTGCAAAGCCATAAAACTTTGGAAGTCATAGAATCATAGCATTGCTCAGGTTGGAAAAGACCTTAAAGATCATGAAATCCAACCGTAATGTTTAACTTCACATTGTAATTGTACAGCTCAATCCAGACCTGGCTTATAAAGCAACCTCACCAGGTCTTGCACCAGTATTACATTTTGTGGTTTTACAGTTAAATAAATAAATGCTTTCATCTGATGGGTCCACTCACAGTAGTTGAATTTGCTTAAAGCAGATGCTCAAAGCAAAACCTCCCTCACTCTGCTTCTCCCCTTCACTTCCAAGATAAAGTGGAAGTGGATTATGGTGGTAGAAAAAAATGTCTCCTCAAAAACCTTCACATTGCAATTTCTCTTAAGCCTAATTGGTACTGAGTACACTCAGCGAAAAAAAAAAATGCCATTTCTGCTGAGAGCACAGCATATCTTTTGCTTTTCCACTGCATGACTGGTTTGCAGTGGAACAAGTAGTCCAGATACAGCTTCAAGAGGAGCGATGATGTAAATGTGTGTTACTAAAGACATTAAGGCATGCTTCGGTCCTGGGTGAAAAGAGCCTCTCTTTTCCTCTAGTTACTCTCCCAGCCCTAAAATGCTGGACTTGTCCAGAACCAAGATGAAAAGCATACTTTCAGATTCCTGCCTCTCTCACTGAAGAACTGGATGAAAAATCACGTTCATTTTGGTCACTCAAAGTACATCTCAAACATTTATAATTAATTTAGTTTTAACAATGTGCATAAGGAACTATAAATAGAAATGCCATTTTGAATGAAAGCTCACTTTTTTGACTACTTTACTATTCCTTAATTCCTGCCAGTTCAAATACTCCAGAATTAATTCTAGAGTCTAAGGGAGGGCTAAGGCTGAGTAACTTGCTGCCAACAAACCCTTTGTGATTCAAGTTTAGTTAATAAATGTTATTGAAAACTACAGATATTATAGGAGGGGGGGAGGAAGAACCCAAAACTGATAACGAACCCTACCAGAATATGAGAACAGAGATAGACCTAGCACATGAAGCAAGGTGTGGTGCATGGGGACATGATTTCCCACATCAGTGATGCAGAGTGTGAGACTAGAAAGTGACGGGGCAGGGATGCAAGGGAAGAGAAGGACAATACTGAGACTGCGAGGAGATCAGAATGGTATGGAGTTGGCAGAGGGGCCACCTGCTGCCAGGGTCCACGAAGTGCCCTAGGTGATGCTTCTGCTAATATTTCTTCCAATGGCACCCAGGGGCAGAGAAAGGCCTGTTCCAGCTGCTGTTTTACTCCCTTTTCCCCTAGGATCAGCTGTTCAGTGGTTACAAAAGACTGAGTCAGCTCTCTGGCTGCTGACTTTTCTTCCTCTGAGCTGAGTCGGTCCCTCTGAAGCCCAGTTTATTCTCAGCTTAAAAACCATCATATCGGTCTGAGGTCTGTGCTAACCAGATCCACCAGCTGCTCCACCAGGGAGCTCTGTGCTCTTCCTACCCCACCTGGAAATTCTTATTTGCTCCAGGGGCATCCACACTGTACCTCTTTAGAAGCTCATTCAGTCCTTATATTCCAAAAGTTTAACAATAAGGGGAACTGAATGGGAACCACACGTCTGATAGGAAGATTTTTCTTTTAAATGTGCTTTATTGCATGATATATGCCTTTAATTAAAGCGCGAGCATCTGTGTACATTCATTGCTATTACAGACCAATCTTTCATCTTTATTAAACATAATACTACAGCAGGGAAAGCAGTTGAGGCTCAGACATTAGCCTGAGCAAGACATAAAGCTACAATCACACGCTTGACTCTTCCTTGCCTGCTTCCTTTGCAAGCCCCTACAGCACTTTCTGTAGGGTAACCTCCGTATTATGCAAAACAAGGTTTAATGAAAAGCTTTTGTTTTTTGTTTTTTTCCCCAGGATAGAGAGATAGATTTCACATCACCAAAATACCTTCCAAATTCATAAGATTTTTCTGAGTTATTTCTTTTAGCAGAAAAAAACTATCATTTCTGGGTATTAAGGAGAAGGGTTTGAATGGATTTTTATTCTGAGACATAATTATTCATGTAAAAAAGTTCAGATGGCTAGAAAGAAAGAAGCATTCATCTGAGCTCAATCAAAAAGCGCCATTTGGGCAAAATTAGAGCAATGCATTTTGCTTGAGGTTAAACTGTATGTTATTTAACACACACCCTGCCACCCATTCAGCTTCAGTTTTCCTTCCATATGCATCTGCACAGGTCAGAGAGGCTACTCAGTGTGGGGCTCCTCACCCCACAGTCACTGAGCTGAGATGCACCTGACACTGCCCAACTCACACAAAAAAATGAGCTAAATAAAACTGTTCTCCTTGCTGAGGCTATCACCTCCTTGGCAGCAATCACACAGAACAGAAAATAAAGTTCTCCTATTTGGAAGCTCTCGTTAATCCTGCTCTGATCCCACCTTTCTCCTCTGCCAGAGACCACTGCAGCCTCTCTGCAAGCACACGTGATATCACAGCTGTGAAGCTTGAGGGGTTTACTCTGCTCAGTGACATTAGCACATCAGCCCAGATGTGCATTCACAACAGCTAAGCACTTTGCTCTCTTTGGCATGGGTTTCACTCTGTCTGAGGCAAAGTAGCACACACCAAGAAATGCATCGCAAGTACAGGTGCCAAACAACTTGGAGGGAAGTCAGACAAAGGTAATGAAAAGTGACCCAAGGAGAGAGATTCCAAGAGTTGAATGCATACAATTACTCCAGAGACTGTAAAAAGGAAGCGCAGAATCGCCTACCCGTATGTAAATAGCATAACACCAGCAAATGGGAAACTCTGACAGGATTTAAACTGGATGACTGACAAAAAGAGATAAAATTAAGAAGTTAGTACTAAACTAAGGCTGGTACGAGTGAAAAGGCAAAGACTGATATTACCAACCCTTAAAGAACATTCCTAGATAGGGTTCTCAGAATTGCAAATACTCATTTTTAATAATTTCCTTTCCAGTTTACAGCTAGTCTTACTACTTCAAATGGCAATACAGTCTGCAAAGGGACAAGGGAGACATATTCTCCCTCCTGCCTGTTAAACGACCCATAAGCCAGGAAGGATGGCACAACTGATAACTCCCTTCACTCCCTCCAGCTGCATTCTGGTGGTTGAGCCTTATAGCACACATCTACAAACACCCACAACACACTGTGCTATGCCTTTTGGTCATGGATATGCCCCAGATGCAATCCAAGAAGGTTTCTGGAAAACTACAACAAATGAATTGGCACTATCTAAGAGGTGTACAGGTCCTGCACTGGGACTTTACTTTTACGTAAAATTCTGGTCCCCACACACATCCTGGCCTTGGTCCCATGCAGTATAGTGAGCAGAGCAAAGTCCACTATAGCCAATGGGAGTCTGGTGCCCCTCAAATTTGATAATAAATGCTGCCTGTAAGACAACTGTGACTGTGAAATAACTTCTATGAGTAAAAAGGTTATAAAAGGTAGAAAACTTCAGCTTCTGATTGTGCAAAAGGTGCAGGCTTAGTCCAGCAACTACCATCTCCCACTCAAACATCCCAGCTCTTTCACCAACTTCTACAATTCCTCTAGGCCATCTTTATTACCTCACACTTGTCATATCCCATCCTATAATAAATCAGGGGAACTAAAATTTAAGATGAAATGGACCATTAAGTCTTGCTTTGTTGAATGCCTCGAGTGCCAAAGCAAACTTGCTTCTATGAGTTAGAATAAATTGCATGATAAAGAAACAGTTCCTCAGCTTCACCCTCCGTCTACTCAGTCAGCTCTGGTCTCTGCCAGGTGCTCTGCTGGCTTGGAAATGTTCTTAAGTGTTATTCTTAATGTAACATTCTTAAAATGTGGTGGAGAAATTCTTTCTTGTACCCTGAACATCAAGTGGTCTCATAGAAAACAAGAGATGGTGCCCTCCCTGGGCTTCACAGTGCTCCAGTTCATCCTCATCCAAACATGCAGAGATGGATAAGTACCACCCATGCACAAGCATGAAGGGCAGCATACAGATGCTTACAGGAGGAACCCAAATGAACAGCATCATTGCAAATGCCAACCACCATCAGGAACAATTTAGCTTGACAGCTGTAGCTGAAACTGTCACTGCACCGAGGCATCACTGCCAGAAAAATCACCAAATGAGAAACTTGCATGTTTCAGGGATCTCCCAGGGCTACTGGGCATACACCATTTACACTGTCACCTCTGATTCATCCATCATCCAGTTCCTGCAGTCAAACAGTGGAAAATTGTACCTTTGGAATAAGTGAATCTGCAATGGCAAATCATGCAACAAAAAGGACGTTCCTACCTAACCTCTCTCTGTATTTTATGTGGTGGCTATACTTAAACTTAACCCCATTTAATTCAAATGCTAGGTACCTTCAATCCACTTCATAGAGCAGGGGCATGAGGGGGCATGGAAAGCAAGCCTGATCCAAGTCAACAAGCAGTCTACAATGAGTTAATCAATATAAAGCAACATTAACTCCTGAAGGTGGCCAGACTTTTCAGTGATTGAACAGCATAATTCTTAGGATAGCGGAAAACTGCAGAAGAAGAACAAAGCAGCCTTCTCCATGCTGTCATTAAAAGAAAAACACAGGTCATCTGGATAGGGAACAACAGACTTGATTTTGCAGCAGGCCTCTTTCAGGTTTGTCACATCCATGCCGCTGGGTATGCATGCATAGCTCTTCTGGACTTAGAGATCTAAGGAAATCAACTGGCCCGCAGCAAGAGCTGTGTTTGTAAGAGGACAAAACTAGAGTCCTGATTTGACAGCAAAACTTTTGATGACACCGCCGTGCTCCTACTATATGGCAGGAAAGGCCCCCTGGGTACACTGTATTCTGCTAACATATTATTTGTACGTGCTGTTTTCTCTTCAACGCTGCAAATATAAAGTGCTACCAAATTCAGATGGTTTATGATAACTGAACCTCTAGCAAAAAAAAAAATGAGATGCCCAAGGTAGGAGGCTGTGGGAAGAATCAGGGTTTCTTCCTTTGCTGTAAAGAAACCCAAGAATTTTCTATAAAGCTTTGAGTTTTATTGCTTATTTAGTTGTGGTTTTTTTTTCCACTTGTCCTTTTCTCAAAAATTTCATTCCTCATCCTGGTCCCCCAGCTCCTCCTTTTATCACACCCACTACACTTTGGATGTACCAAAATATTACTGCAACATGCCCTAACTTTCATTTTATAGCCACCCATGGTCCTATAAAAATCAATTGAACACAAACCCAAAGAACTTTATTACAGTGGAAGAACATCTTGTAAGTGTCACAAAACTGCTGTGGGGTTTCTACTGCAGAAGTCCAGACTTGCACACAGATATGCACACCTGCTAATAAGCAATCCATTGGCCTTCTCCCAGACAACCTATGTGGAAGACCAGGTTCAAAAGCAGACCAAAATAGAACTGAAGACAAGCAGTATTTGCAATGATAAATAAAGAGCTCTCTTGAAAGGGTAAATGGAGCACAGCAGAATGATGCTGGAATCGGTTTATGGAAATCTTGGCCTTTTCTTGTTTATTTGTTTTTCTTTAGAGATAGAACTTCTAGTCTTCATAACTGCAAGGAAGCAATTGAAAAATATCAGTTCCAACCTGACCTTAGTCACAGAAGCATCAGAAGAAACCTAAGAGAGGACAACCAGAATTACTCAAACACGTTTCGGATTTTCTTTCTGCCCAACTCATCACCAGTTCATGGCTTCTAAGATCCTGGGATTAGTAACCCTGAGGTGCTAGACCAGAAAATCCATATACTGGTCTACTTGTTCACCACTGAGGCAATGAGCACAAAAAGCTGAAACCCACACTGCATTACCAATGACAACGTGTGACTTTGAAACAACCCTGCTTACTAAGGGTCAAAAGACTTCAGGCTGTGCCCCTGGCAAGTTTATGCTCCAGAATAGCATTGGTTACATGCAGCTACGATCAGAAGGAAAAAAATACCAGCCGAGGTGAATTTCCATATATCAAGCTTCAGCAATGGAAACAAATAGTCACCTTTGCATAAGCAACAGCTTAACACACAGGCAGATGAGCCCACCAGGGACTCTGTATCTCTCAGCAGACAGATTTTTGGAAAAAAAAAAACCTGCACACTGGAAGGAGTAAACTGCATTTATCTTGTTTTCTCAAGGGAACAGAATATGCTGCAAGTTTTCAGGCCGGATCTTCCAGACTTAAATCGCCATTTTCCTGCTAAAATCAATGGACCCACATTCAATTTCAGCTGCTACATATGTGACTGCATGCATCTTTTGTAAACCAGCTCAGGTGTGCTATTAGATCAGGTCATGGTCCATTTACCTGCTGAAAGCAAACACTGGAGGCAGAGATAGTTTGGAGTGATTCACTAAGAGGAGAGAGACAGAGAAACCTATTTGTGAAGAAAAATCTGAAACAGAACTGGGGCCACATACCAGCCTCCAGTATTACAGAGATCTGCTTCATACAATAGCCACTAAATTATTTGAAATGATATGTGTGAGCTTTTTAGTATACTGCTGTGCTACTATATAAACAAAGGGGCCTCTCTGCCCTGTGGTACATTTACAATTACAGCATCTGCTGGCATGAAATTCCCACACAGAGCTCTTATCCCAACTGTGTTGGAAATTCCGCCAGCGTATGAAGCCTGGGAGAAATGAGGTTGCAAGAGGGACTCCTATAACTTTTCTACAGCGTCATCCATGCCAGTGGAAAGGAAAACAACATGATTTAGGAAGCCTGGGTAAATTCACAGCTCTGCTACTGGTTAGCTGGCTAAACTTGCACAACTCACTACACCTTCCTGTGCTTTATTATCCCTCTAAATTTCTCACTGCCCTACTTACTGTGCCTCCGTATTGGCAATGATAAGGCCGTGTCTCCTGAGCCATTCGGGCTTCCTTCTCCTGACAGTGGAAGGCAACATGACATAGGCAGGACAGTGATAACACAGGCAAGTCCTGGGTAAACCAGATGATTCTTTCTGGTCATGGGATGAAGGGAGCTGCTAAGGGCTGTGTGGTGCAATCCTCATCAGGGCATCCCAGGGTTTAGTAAATCCAGTTGCACTTCAGAGAAGAGTGGTGGAGAGGAAATGTCAGCTCCTGTCTGTGAACTTTTTGTGGAGTTTTATTTTGTTGGCCTTCAGTTATGCACCTGCCAGCTGTATAAGCACTTACAGAAGACAGTGGTACAGATAAGATACAGTAAGACAGTTATGTTAAATGGATGTGCCATGCCCAGCAGCAAAGCACTAGGCGGGTACTACCATCATGGCAATGGACTCCCAAGAGAAATAAAATCAGAGATTTCTGTGTGCTCTAAGGTCAGCTTGTATGATCTGATGGCTAAGCTGGGCCCTGTGCAACCTTACCAGCTTTCAAATCAATTGTAACTTAAAGGTACTATAGCAGCTAGAAGCAATGTAGTAGGAAGGACTTTGGTTCTCAGTACTACTAACTACAGCCAAGGTTCTGCATTGGGCTCAAGACTGCATACATACTAATGGCTCCCGTCATTGGACAGTTCACTTAACCCTTTTCCCCAATACTAACATTGTTTTTATGTTCTATAAATATGCCATGGGTTCAGCAGCTTTTAATAAGAAGCTGAAACAGCCCTGAATTAGAGAGAAAAGTGAGAGCAAAGGAAAGCCTGCTATTCCCACTCCTGACCGTAAATTCCTAGTCTGGCACATAGAAATGCACCCTAACAGACTGCCCCATTTCTTGGTTACTGATCATGTAGAAAATAACCATGTGCAGGTACATCGATGGTGGGGAAGGACACCATCTTCTCCCCTCAGCATTATTCATCCAGCTAACCACCCAAGAGCACTGGCCTATCCTATCCCAGTCATCCTTCTTGGATGACATTAAAAATAAAATATTGTCTTTATTAAGTGGCCCACTGCCATCCTAATGTGCAGTACTTCTAAAATAGAGAGGTCTAGTATTGTCAAGGCAATGTGCAAATACTAATTAATGCCACCATTATCCAGACAGAAAGAATCATCCCTGTTGGGCAGACTTCCCATTGTTCTCAGCCATCTGAATCACTGACAGTAACGAGGGCTTCTGGGCCCCCTGAGCCTTCTGGGTAACACATGACCCTTCCTGTTTAACAAAACATAACAGCTTTTCAACTGTCACCTTCAAGAAAGCACACTTGGTTGGAGGGAATGAAATGGTGTCCCTCTGTATTCAATTCTACATGCCTCCGGTCATACCTTCAGTTGCTCCCAGACACATCTTCCCCCAGGCTATGGCTTTAATGTCCTGAACTGTTAAAGAAACATGAGAGTATAGCAAAATCCATGAGAGAAAAACTACTTAAAATGCCAACACTAAAAGCCCTTATGCCCACCTCACTTGTATGTCTTTGCAGGCTCTTTGCAATAGTGGAAGACTACCTTTATAACCACTTCACACCCTAATTTGTAAAGGCCAACTCATTTACTGGCATTAATCCAGGAAAGCACTTATGCAAACTCTTAAAGGTAGGTCCAAGCTAAAGCATTTAACTGCTCTGACATCAGGCAGGATTACCTTTTTTTAATACTAAATTCTACATTTTATAGATAGAGCTATTCAAAGTGAAATTTTGATGACAATTCGCAGAAGTCTGTGTTCATTCTCACAAGCACATTTCTATTATCTTATTTGCAGTATTTTTGTTAAAATTAATCTTGTTGTTCCTGGGCCTGGAATAGTCTGGAATAGCATTTCTGAACTCAAGCATCACATTGAGTCAATTCAGTGACAGAAAAGGACACCAGACTAAATGTTTCCATGGTCAGCATCAGCAGACATTTAAGTGGAGTCAACAGTTGAATTGTGTTCTTTCTGCAGCTGGAAGTACTATCCCTAATTGTGCTCATTGAGTTTTAGAGGAGACTTATTGGTGCCATCAGACCAGGTGAAAATAGGAAGAAATAAAAGGAAAAAAAATAAAGGTCAGGGAAACCCGACTGAATTCATCTCACTCCATTGAAGCAATCTAGTAGGTAATCTATACCTACACAAATTAACCCCAGTATAGAGGAACAGAAGACTAAGAATTTCATCATTACTTCCATGTCTTGTTTGCTTTCTCCTCCAAGGAAGGAGAGCAGTATATTCCATAGGCATGATAGCAGGAAATGGAAAACTATTTTTGTTGCTTTTTTCGTATTGGAATCATATCCCACGTAATCCAGAAATCTGGGTTGATTTCATATCCCTTAATCTCAGCTAACTGGAAAATATTACCATCTCAGCAATATGGAGTTAGTTCCTTGACAGTCAGTTGAATTCTAGCCAATACAATTTGGCCTAAGGTACCATCTTCTACAATAGTCACCTACTTTTGGTCCCAAAAATCAATAAACACCATCCAGTAGATCACCATCTATTACACACAGCCCTGACACCCAATTCAGGTGTACACTGCTACATTTTAGATCCCTACAGTAAGGTAAAAATATATCATATCCCGATGTTCTTATTCTTCTACCTACTCCATTATCTCATATTTATTCCCATCTGCTGTATTTATAGCCACCCTTGCCACACTTAGGCTTCAGATAAAATCAATATACCGTTATGATTTAGCATTGTCCAGGAATAAAACACTAGATCCTTCTCTCTTATACAATAAACTGGGTTCCTTCAGCAGCAGAGCACATTTAAGCATCGAATGTGTCTCACTCCATTTATCTCTATATTTCCTTTTTCAAAGTAAAGCCTGCTCATGAAGTATCTATAACATAAATAAAAAGCAATAAGAAAGTCTGTTCCAGCTAAATCAAGTTTCACGAGCAGTTACTTTCTTTTCGCCACCACAAATCATCACAAGCCCAAAGTTCACTATTTCGCTAGGACAAAATTCATTGAGCATTTCTGAAGTGGAGCCAACGTTGCATAATTTAATTTCTCATCTCCTATTAAAACTGCCAGGCTTACCATAATCAGAGTGATGAATGAAGACTCATACATCTTCCTTCTGACAGTAATGCCCATCAATGCTTCAAATGCAAACAATTGTAACATTTGACTTTATAAAAATTACCTGGTGCACCAACATCACTTAATTAAATCATTTAAAAACTACTTTTGTTACATTTAATGAATGATATATTACACTGCAATGAAACACGCAGCAATACAAATACTTCACAATGCTAACAATTAAGGCTCACTTCACTTACGGCAATTGACAACACAAGTGCTCCTCATTTCATTCAGTTTGTGCATTCCAAATGAACTGGTTAGCAAAAAGGGTGCTTCTTTGCTAATGAGTTTTGTAATCAAGGCATCTATTTTAATTTCAAATTGGCTAGATTGGGGGAAATTGCTGAACTAAATGACTGGTTCTAATTAGGATTATAAAAATATTCATCATGCAGTAGAATTAGCGTGAGGTCTTGATTTCCCTAGATTTGCATATAGCTTTGGTTTAAGAGTGGGAAAAAAAACTCCTCGTAAATTGTCTTCCTTCTAATGAATTGAACAAACACTATATCTGTTTTAGTCGTCCTTTCATTTAAAGGCACTGATACATATTCATGATTTGTAAATGAAGTTAAGTGATTTCAATTCTTCAGTTCATTACCATATTGAAGAAGAGACTTCTGCAAATTGCCTTTAAATATTCCCAATCTCA
Organism: Gallus gallus; assembly: GCF_016699485.2. Taxonomy (NCBI): domain Eukaryota; kingdom Metazoa; phylum Chordata; class Aves; order Galliformes; family Phasianidae; genus Gallus; species Gallus gallus. Next base: position 25,361,569 of record NC_052537.1, on the reverse strand, counting down.
AGGGTTCAGTGCCTTAAAAAAAAAAAAAAAAAGAAAGAAAGAAAGAAAAAAGAAAAAAACTTGACTAACATTTCAGTTGATCTGTTTGGTGGAGTTCTGCTTGCCTGGGAGAGCTGCTGGCAGGTGTCTTGTCCAGCGAAGGACACACGATGCGTTTGTAGAACCTGATGTTCTCAGAAGAGCATTCAAAAGGCAAAGAGATGAAAGGCGTATTTGTGGTTAAGTCATGGGAACAGGACTCAATCTGGATTCAATCTCTGACTTTGTTATAACCCTCGGTAGTAGTTAGGCAATGAAACACTTTAATGACCTGTGCCTGAATACACTACAGATACTCTGGGGACAGTGCTTTGTCTGTCAGCTTTATGTTTAATTGCAAGTTCTCTGGGGCAGGGATTGCTTTACTATGAATGTGTAATACAATGGATCAGTCAGCACAGTAGGAATTTCTAAGAGCAGTTACTGTAACGCGACTTGTATTAACTATATAACACTAAGTGTTACTTGACAGAAGAGCCACACACATTATTTCACTCCTCAGTAAGATAGGCCTGGAGGAATAATTGCTATGGCAGCTTCCTCGATTCCTTTCCCCTTTGGGTGAAGAGAAGAATGTGGTAGGTGTGCCTCCGGCTTCACTCTGCAGGGTGCTCAAATGCCAATGTGATTGGTACAATATAAATTGGAAAGCTGAGTATTGTATCCACGGGACTGGAACCGCAGCCATCATGCTCTTCAGTTGTCAATGAGCCATGATGAGAAATTAGCCCCAGTGTGTTCTCTCACATCATATAGTGAAATGGTGATTCTAACGAGAGAGTTCATGCAAGAGCAGAGAGAGCTTATTTTCCTTGTTAAATATAATGTTCACATCTTGCTAAGAAAAGCTGAGTTATACCCAAGGGGATCAGTCTCGAGCCATTGCTGATATAAGGAGAGGTAGCTCACACCTCTGACAACCACAGTTACATCTACATTTCAGGGCTGAGATTGCTGCTGAGGACCAGGTGACAGTTGTGGGTGCCTGCTGATTTAAATCACAATGACATGTGGTACAGCCACCAACCCACATTTCTTCAACATCTCCACACCTCAGTTTCCAAGGAAAGAAAATGTGAAGGGTTTTATCTGGAGTCGCATCTGATTTTGGACATGCAGTAGCACAGACAGCTCAATCTCAGTGTGCAACTGTTAACCCAGAAACACACTTCAGCTTCAAGTGTAATATTCTCCCCTGAACACAACCCTGAGGTCTCCCGAGATGAGGAGTTGGGGCACCCTCTGGAAATAAAGCAGGATACAGCTCCCAAGCCTCTGTGCTAGTGAAGCTGAGCTGAGCAGATGGAGCGGGAAGTAAGCCCCAAACTCTGCAGTGCAGGCACCTCCTGTGGGACAGGGACTAAGGGACCCTCAAAGGGACTGATGGCTCTCTTCATGTCACAGCTCAGTGGTCTACTATGACAGGGAAAGAAGAGATGAGACATTGTCTCATTCTCAGTGTGGGTATACGTGTAAAAATATGTATATATTTCTTTATATGACTCCACAAAGCAGAATGCCTGGAATAAGGTGCCTAAATTTTGGGAAGTATATGATTGAGGCCAAACCTTCCTCTCAGCAAGTTGCATTGGATTTCTGGCAAAAACAAAGAGACAAACAAATAAAACCCCCTTGGCCATCCCATGTTTTATCTGGAGCCTAGGCTCAAACTCCAGAGGAGAATTTCACCTGGCAGCAGGGAGGCACTGCCTTAGTGGCTCTAGGTCTGTGTGTCTGGGCGATTAAAACTCTCCCACATAGTGCCAGCATTATTTGTGATCCTTTTTGATAGATTCAGCACCGTCTAATCAAGATAGTCAGGGCTCTAACACACACCACATCTAATTTTTTAGATCATAACTTGCCAGATGTCAAATACTGAAGACATCTCCCCAGCCAGACTGATATTGTCTGCCAGGTGCAATTTGTTGATACAGCAGAGTGTTATCTTACCCGTGTTATTTATCATCTCATTCAAAGTGATATAAAGACACCCACTTTCTTTCATTCACTTCCTCCTGAAGATTAAACACTGTGGAGCAGTAAGCCATTGCTTGCCTAACTCCTTGTTTATCCAATTCTCTCAAACAGAGAATTTCAGATGATGTGGCATTGAACTAGGCAGTCTCCCTCCTATTCCCAACAGATTGTCAATCACACTTTGGCATTTTGGTCTCAACAAGACAGAGAGAACTGCATCTCTTTGCAGTTTTCTTCTCCTAACAATAACGATTTGAAACATTTTAAATTTCTCTCTAAATCCCCAGTACTATTTCTCTCTCTTTAAAAAATTCCTTTAACACATATTTATGCATGAGGGCTGTGAAAGCTGCTCTGAAAGAAGTGTCAGAGTCAATCTGAGTTCAATTTCCTGAAACTGGAAACTCCTCTGCCTTTCCTGTTACCACCTCCAGATTCATTCCCCAGAAGGGGAATGTATGAGGTTAGAAAGTTGATGTTATTGAGAATTAATCAATTCCTTGAATAGGTGAAACAAACTGCAAGGCATTTGAAATCCTAGTATTAGAAATGTAAATTGTTTTTCATCAAGATGTGGTACAAGAAGGACAACATGGCTTGGTCAAATTCTTAAAAAGCAAGGTAAAGGAGTAACTAGATTCCACACAACATAGGGCAAATGTGTATCAACTCTTCAAAAGGGTCACAAAGTCCTGTATTATTCCACATATTCACTAGTATCTTGGACTAGTGAATACACTTTCAAAACTGGCAGAAAACATCAATTTGGAAGGGACAGTACATCTCTTAGAGAAATGAATTCAAAATGTGTTGGGTTTTATTTGGTTTATTTGGGTTTTATCAACTAGAGAAATAGTCTAATATTGTTTTAGCTAACCTTTGCATATTTGACTAGGGAGGTCTGCTTCGGACAAAGAACTGATAAAAAAGAGGCTTGAATTATTTTGATAGAACTATAGGTGAGAAAACATCAGGAAAACTTTCTAGCAGGGAAGTCCAAAACATTGAGCAATTTTACTTCACACAAAAGCATTGTTTTCTATTTTAATACACAAAAACAATTTTAAAATCTAATCTAAACAGTGACTCAACAGATTGTAGGGCACCAGCTGTAGATTTTTCATTATATTATATAGAACAAGTTAGTAGGGGAAACATTTTCAGATTCATTCTGTTGACTTTCTAAGTTGACAAGAGCTTGCTTACAACACCATATTACTTTCAATTGAAAGAAAATAGAATTAATATTAATTTGAAAGTTATCTCTAAGCTGAGAAGTGAAATGAAATTTGCGAACTTGTTTACATATTCAAGAGAGGATGAATTAATTCCTCTCTTAGTGATTTCTAATGTTGGGAGTCAAATTGTGTTGGTGTGTTTTCAGATTCATTTGGTGTGTTTTAATTCTGCCTCTAAAGCAATCATCATAAATAGGCTTTAAAGGTCAAGCACACTTCTAAAGCTTAGAGGGGGGAGGATTTTTGTAGGAGTGCCTACAACATTGAACTTAAAGCAATCCAATGACTTTTACTAGCATCTTTCTGATCATACTATCTGTGGATGAGCATTAGCTGTAGGTTCTAGACTAACTATAAACTCCTTTTTTTTTTTTTTTTTTTTTAATTCTTTGTATGTATTTAAATCAAAAGGTACCTATGGTTTTCTCAGCAAAGGGCTGCCCCTGGAAGTAAGAGGTATGCTTTAGAGCAGTTGTATTCACACCACCTGGGTTCACGAAGTAAGAAACCAAGCACAACCTATCTGTGCCAGGCAGCAATCCAGTCTCTGTCAGGCAACTTCACGCTGCCTCATTTGATGCATCTTCCTGAACACTGAGGAAAAGTATCACAATTGGGTCAGTATCATGCGGGGCCAGTAGGCCAAGGAATGTTATTCTCTCCCTCTACTCTGCCCTGGAGAGGCCATATCTTAAGTACTGTGTCCAGGTCTGTACTCTTCAGTTCAAGAAAGACAGGCAACTTCCAGAGGCAGTCCAGCAGAGGGCCACATGATGAAGAAGGGCTTGGAGCATCTCCCTTATGAAAGGTTGAGATACGTGGGACTGTTCGGTCTGGAAAACACAAGTCTGAAGGGGGATCTTACCAATGCTTATAAATATCTAATGGGCAGGAGCCAAGTGGATGGGACCAGGCTCTTTTCAGTGGTGCCCGGTGAGAAGATAAGAGGCAAAAGGCACAAACCGAACATAGGAAGTTCCATAGAAGCATAAGGAAAAACTTCTTTACTTTGAGGGTGATAGAGCACTGGAACAAAGTGCTTGGAGAGGTTTTAGAATCTCCTTCCCTGGAGATATTAAAAATCCATCTGAACACCTTCCTGTGTAGAGAACCTGCTTTAGCAAGAGGTAAGACAAGATGATTTCCAGAGATCCCTTCCAACCCCTACAACTCTGTGTGAATATAAATGAATACAAAGGCAAACATAAAGACAAAGTCTGAACTTCATGTTGCTTCATTTCACCTTGACCACCTTCACCACCTTTGTGCTTTTACATTTTGGACAGATTTGTTCAGTTCCCAGGATAAAACACAAGCAACCTCAGGAATGTTCAAACTTGCACTTCATTTTCCTCCCCTCTCCTTCCTAGCATATGAGAACAGCTGAGGTGAACTACACTCTCCAGATATGAATTACTTTGAAGGAGCAGGACCAAAATGCTCTCAGGCCATTAATGGAGTAATTAACACCTCACAAGAAAGCATATGTATTTGAACACGCATGCTTTGTATTTTATTTTTCCAGTGGCTAATATGGAGGGGGAAAAAAATCACAGAGCACTCGAAATAGAAGTACAGTGTTAAAACCAAACAGATGCTTCACATTCACTACAGCTGGATCTCTTTGCAAACATATACTCAGCATGTCATATCTGGCTTCTCACATCCATGTGCGCCTCACCAGCTGTCTCTTTCTTTCAGCACTGTCTTTATACAAACACCAGTACCATTTAAAATCTTCACATCTAGTTTAAAAATGGCATCAAATCATTCCATGACATCAGACAAATAGATTGGTCATTCTAGCTTCCTTCAAAATCCTGGTTATACTGAACATCTGAATGCAGAAAACTATTTGACATTTGACTAACTCCTTCCTACAGCAAGCATCTGATAGCATGAAAGGAGTCTATTTACAATAGCTTTGTGTTTGCAAATGTCACTCAAGCATCACCAGTAGCCCAGCAGCAAACCACCTGGTGCCTGCCACAGCATTCTGTTTACAAGGGGATGGAAAGGTTACATTGGGAAGTACAGCACCAGTACATGATTTAACTGCACTCTCAATCTTTGGTAAAGATTTGTAGTAGCCTTTCAAAGGAAGTACTGTCAAATACAGGCAGTACAAAACTTCAGGAGTTTTGCCCTATACCAGGGATGTGAGATTGTCTATTAAAAAAGCCTCACAAATATCTGTAAGAATTGAAGATCCAACCAAAAACATGCACCTATACTTGACAGATCAATGCAAAAACTTAAATGGTCTCCTCAGCACATTTTTACTTCTTTCCACAGTCTAAAGATGACAGAAACTGAGAAGTGAAAAGAAAAACCTGACAGATTTTAAGCCTTCTAAAATTTGTTGCTTGATAATCTGGCCTATGCTGTAGCTTTGTGCTGAAGTGGGGACTACTATTCCAGAAGTGGAGCCACATTTACAAGTCACACCGCACTCACATTTCTCAGCATCTTTCAAGACAGATGAGTACCATATAAGAGCAGACTAAGGTCAAAGTAGCAGACATAAGAGTTTTCTCCCTAACAAAAGCACTGTAAAGTGACTTAAAAAGAAGCACAGCAGAATCCTTCATCTGTTGCTGCTCAATGATTTCCAGATTAACCAACTTCAGTATGCAAGCAGAATGAGCATCCCTTTGTACACAACAACCAGCTGTTGTGAGCTGACTTGGAGCGTTCAGTGCTTACAGACAGCTCAGCTACCACTAAGAGCTACAAATAAATGGTATTTTTAGAACAGCTCCATATCTCACATCAATTGTATGAAAGAAGAGAAGAATCTGACCATTACCACTACTGAAGTTTCCATATCCATTGTGATTGCCATACAATGCCTTCTAGCAAGCTGGTTTTATCACTGGGTGAGCTTTGAACATATCTAAAGCTGCAAGGTAAGAGCACCAAAAGGCATTATAATTTCTTCACAACCTCTAGAAACATGTGGTTCTAGACACTATTCCTTTAAGCACCTGGCTCAAGTATCACTGACACATGAAATCAATTGCTCACCTTTTGATCCAGACTGTAGGCCAGGATCCACTCCTCCTGCTTGGGGTGAAAGAGCAGACTTTGGATATAGAAGTTCAGACGGTACTTCTGGTATGTAGCTCCTTCATCAGAGCTGATGAGAATGCTGCTCTCAATGTCTGGATCACTGAGAAGCATGATCTAAAGAGGAAAATGGAAGGAATAATGTGTGAATGGAAAAGCAAAGGTGAACGCCATTTGACAGCTCTAATTCCTATTACTCATATTCAGAACATTGTTCAGTGCTGTAAAGGGACTACAGGATTTCCCAAATAAATTGTGTTTTCTAACTGGTTTCTATCCTGTTTGGTGATTCATTCACTGGTGATATTGTAATTTCATTTTTTGTCCAAAAAAATCATAAAGTCCAAGAATGAAAATGCCATGATGATATTACTCGGGCAGAGGAACTACAGAGAGCCACATCCAGCTCTTCCTGGACCCTTTTTTAGTCTATTCCTTTCCTCCAGAAACATGGACATCTCTCCCCAGAAGCAGACAACAGGGAAATCCTGGGGTTTCAGGCTCGTTATTTGGCTATTTGTAGACCTACAGATGAGAGTATCACTTCATTGGAAATAGAATGCCTATGTGGATCATCTGCTGGCACCTGAAATTAGTCCACAGGTGCGTATGCAAACATTGATACATGATCTTACATATCACGCTTCCAATCCATACAGAAGGAGAAATGTATTCATTCATAAAATATATAATTTTCCCCAAGTACAGGAAAGTGTATGACCTCAATTTGTACAAGGAGAAAAACACTTCCGAGCATTTGATTTTAATTAGAAAATTATTAGCGATATTTCAAAATGGGTTGATTCCACATTATCAGATGCCATGCTGTATGTAAATGTTATCAAGAAAAATGTTGTGGATACATTGACACCATCTTATTAACATCTGGAGAAAACAGCATCACATTAAAGCAAATGCCAACACCATAAAATAAAGGCAAACAGTGGGAAATAAATTAGAGCCATGCTAAACACAGCAGGTTATTGATACACCAGCTGAAACAAATACAGAAACTGCTTTTCAACAGGAAAAGAGATTCAGGAGCAGCCATTTCTAGCTAGCTGTGAAATGATCAGCTAAATGCAGTCCAAGGCAGTTTTGTTACTTTTTCACATCCAAACAAACTCTTCTCACCCAACTTCAAGACTATGATTTGTAGATGCATGAATTTTGATAGCAATTATTCAATTACAGGAAGTTAGTTAAAAGGAATGTTAAAATCCTCGTCTGCAAGACCCTGATCACGCAAAAAATAAAAAATAAAAATAAAAATCAGGGTTTGTTCAACCTCAACCAGCTCATTAATTCTACAAAGTCACCGAGGGAAAGTGAATATGATGCAAATTGTTTCTGATCCTTTCCATTGAAAAATGGAAAATGCCTTTAAATCTAGAGCTGAAAGTTGTCCCAAGATGAAGCCACCTGTATGAATCCAGCTTGAGCTCATAGATCCTTCAGCACCTCTCACGTTGACAATTAGCAGCCTCACAAAGAAATTCCCACCTGCTTCCAGAGAAGAGAGAACTGTAACATACTTTAGTGAAAATTGCTTGCACCTGCAGAATGGAAGGACAGAAGATTGCCAGCACAAGAAGTTATTCCAGGGATATTCTGCATTTAAGTAGAAGATAGTTTGGGAATAAAGATTTTTCCACCTGATGTCACAGAAGGTTACAAAGTTAATAACAAAGATTAAGAGGTCACTATTAGCTGTCCTGTGCTCCTTATCGGAGGACAAAACTCTTAACAGTTGCACAAACCTCATGTAGTAGAGATGCAAAACATCCACTCTGCACTTTCATAGATGATCCTCAACACACAGTGGGAAGTACAAGAAATTGGTCAGATGAAGTGAAAAAAAACAATTTTTCCACCAGATGGAACAAACTGTTCGACTTCGTTAACCCCAGAAGCATAAAAGTGGTTGCAAGATCACGTAGTAAAACCACTAAGCTAGGAAAATTAGCAGTCAGCGTTATTGGAAGATTGAAGGGAAAGCTAGACTAGATTAACAGATCCTGTTGTGAGTGCCATCACATTAGTCACAAGCCATCCCTCAGGCAGTGCTTGTTTTCAACACTGCAAAAATACTCCTCCAATGTTTTGAAATGGAAAGACAACGCACACAACAACTCTGTTAGCACTCATTCTTCCAGGCAAGGCTGATTCAACACAAAGCAGGAGGTTCAAAGTGAGAAATAAAAGACCACTGGTTGTGAAGCCAGGACTGGCTCACAGTTTTGTTCTGGTTGAAGCAAGAGAGTTGTGGCAAAGATTTGGCTTTATGTTACTATTGCTTATCTCTTCTCTGCTGGAAGTTAGGGGGGGAGGGGACAACTTTTGGAAGGGGAAATAGCAGATATTTGTCAAAGGCCCAAAACTGTCACTTCTCATTATGGAAACAAGGTGAAGGATCCACCCCATGTGAGATTTAGATTAATTGCTTTTCATTAAGAGCCAATAAACAAACTCCGGTCAGAATGAGCATTTCTGCCAGCGCCCTGTGTTGCCATTTATAATTGCCATAAGGAACAGCAAAGGAGCACCAGAGAGTTGTCAAATGTAATTTATAGGTTTCTAAGATCTAATTATTTCCTACAGTATTAAATTAAATTGCAGCCTTTATTAAAAAGGAAATTACATTTCAACTTGCCACATTATAGAATATATACATACATACGCATATAAGAATATATATTAATATATAAATAATGATATTATCATTATCTTCAGTTGCTGTCTCCTCTAGTTTTAGCAGAGAGAAGATGGCGAGGCAGGAAGGGGTGAAGGGGAAGTCCTTGGAAGCATATTTGAGATGAAAGGGTTTGTACTACATAGGATTATCTCTGCAGTCTATAGCTTGGCCTCCAAAATTCAGTGAGCAATGGCAAGCACCAGACAAAGCAAACCAGACTGAAAATCAGGCTGAACTTCAGGTAGTTCCATAGGACATGAAAGCCAAGGAAGAGAGCTGCCTGACATGTGGTATGGCTCTGTTTAAAGCAGGAGCTTAGAGGACATAAAGAGCTGTTCTGAATTAACTCCAGAACAACAGACACTGGTGGAGGTAGTGCAAAAAAGTGATATTCTTCAGGTAAATTACCTCGCCTGAACAACAAAAACTACAGTAAGATTTTCAGCACTTGATCAGGAGCAATATCCAGCTCTGAATCTATGAAGGGGATTTATCCCAGGAAATGAGCATGGGCTGCAGGAGGAAAGAACAAGGAAGGGAGAGGTGTCATACTTAATATTTGCCATGTTATATTTGGTACTGTAATCACAGAAGGAGCTAAGAACCACTGGCATTCACCAGAGAGCATGTAAGACTCTCAAAGGAGCTAGAATTAGAATTCCAAAGTGGACATGAAGTGACACCACATCACAAATCCACTACATGGGAATGCCCATTAATGGAGCTGATACAATAAAAACTAAGGCAAAATTTGTAACTAGAAGTTCCCACTACTCTGATTAAAATTCCAGCTGCATCACTGGGTTAACACAAACATCTTCCTCAGGCCTGGTTTCACACAGATGGTGTCACACTCCTCTTCCTCTGCTCCAACTTCACCAGGCACAAAACAGCTGTGACCTGGAATACTGAACCACAGTATTAATGAGCTAGTACATTTCTCATGGGTACAACACTGCAATGAGCCCAGACTACTGGCTTGGAGTTATAAGTAGCCTGAGCTTGTGTCTGTCTAAATCTGTCTACCATAGCTATGCTTAACACTTCCCTATAGCTTGGCACTCAGTTCCTCTCCCAGCACCCTTCATGGCTCTGCACTCCCTCTAAAGCCCTGCTCAGCACATCGCCTCTATCCTTCTTCTATACACCAAGCAAAAGAACCACCACCCCCAACCCTTCATCACGTTACACATTATAGGCAAATATCTGCAGCAATAGTGTCACTGAGTTACATTAGCAGAAAGCCTCCAAGTAAGTGAACAAAGACGACAGGTTCAAAATAAATGACTTTTGTTCCCAGAAATAAGTAGATATCATTAAAACATTATGTACTGCCTCCTGATTTTCCTCTGCATTTTCAATGCGCTTTTCTGGTTCTTTTCACAGTTCCTAGTCAAATTCTTATTTCCCTACTGAAAGTGCTATTATAAAGAGAAATAAACAAAACGGACCAAAAAAAAAAAAAGACCACCTACAAACCACTCAAGTCTCCATAGCTACAAAAGAATCCCAGGTCCATAGCAGTGCATTAGCCATTTGCTTTGGAGCGCTGCCTTACCCTATTCTGTGACTCAGAAAGTAGTTCTGCTTTCGCAGTGCTCATGTCAGAAACTCCATGTTTCCTGTTCGCATTTCACACCTTCATAGTGAATTCTGTATTTAATATTTTAGCTTCTTATTGTTTTGTTTTGAAGAAACACTTAGACCTTCAGCTCCTGAATACACGGAATCTTTCCGAAGCCAGGCAGAGGATTCTCTGTAGACATGGCTTTATCTACACTAACAGCAGGAAAACACAACTATATTGTTTTGAAGTTTTTTTAATCTTTGCTCTCCCATTTTGATGTAAACCATATTAGCTTTGTGTTTAAAAAGCTGCAAAGCTTCAGGAATTATGCTGAAATGTCAGTGCAAGAGAAGAATTGTATTTTTGGATTTCTGATGTCCATTACACTGTTTGAAATTTAAAAAAAAAATTTTTGAAGTTATATTTATAGGTGTAAAGAAATAATTTTATTCCTACTCAACATCAGTTCACCACACGTATGCAGTGTGAACGATTTGGAAACCTCTTATGGGAAAACTAATCTAAAATGCTTCAGTAGTAACATTAAAGTCCAACCACATGAAAAGTCACACTGGAAAATTTTTGTTGCCCATTCTTCTCTCATCCTTTCTCCCTCCTACATTATGTCTTCAATTTACTTGTGCAGCATGCTAAATTATGGCCGCAGAGATATATATACAGAGCTTAACTATCTTTAGAACATAGCTACAAAGCACACCTGATGCCCTTCTATGCCAGTGCCACGGAGAACAGATGAAACTCACTGCAAACAAGATCTCATCCTTCTTTCCCCACCATGTTACCATTCAATTGAAAAACTTCCGTTTAATTAAATTAGACTAAACATCTCTAAGACAAAAACATACACAAATACCTGTTTCTTACCAGAAAATGGGACACACATAAATAAGCATTTAGCTAAAAAAAAAAAAAAAAATGTTTGCATTATTGTAGAATGTTTTAGAAAGCACACACCATCTTTACGCAAAGTTGTATAGAGGTTGTTCAGAGTGCTAGATCCCTGCTCACTACTCTGTAGTTAAATCAGCTCCTGTAACTACCAAAATAAAAGGAAGCCAACCTCTGCTTTCCAAAATTAAGACCAGCATATGAGGAAAAATGGGAGATGTCAGTGATAGAAATCTGCTCTCAAGAGAATCCCTGCTTAGTCAAGATGCAAATAGAGCAAAGAGAAAGCTTCCCTCAGGCTTTAGTGTAATATGCCAGTACTGTTTGGAGGACAGCACGTGCATGGATCAGAAGGTTGCCAGCTCTCATACACCCAATCCATTTCTTAGTCACCAACAGCTGTGATAAGAGGGACCACGGTACTCTACGAAGCCAAACAAGACAGCCATGAGAGGGGCAGTAAGCTTTCACATCAATACTATCTCTGAATCCAAAGAAGAGTCTTTGCAACCCCTTGTGTTGTACACTAGATTTGGACTTAAGGCTCCTACTTGCTTCACATGGTTCAAAACCTTCTTCAGTTTTAAGGGCAAACTGTGAGCATTAGTCAAGCAGTAAATAGGCACTGAGCTTTCATGAGAGATAAATTGCCTGGACCTAACCCCTTTCAACTTCTTGTAACTTCACTTCTTATTACCTGAAACTTAACATTAATAACAGATTTAATTAATGAATATAGCACCAGATTACCATCTCTCAGAACCATAACACCGTAATCTTAAAGGATGAAGTGCACTGCACTTTCTTTATAAGGGTTTATGAAGCATGTGTTATAAAAGTACCTCAACCATAAGGCTTTTATACCTTGGCATTCACTTCAATACAATCCCATAAAATTCAAGCAATCTTTAAGTGTTAAAGGTGACTTTCACTACTGTATTTATTATTGGATAATGAAAAATGAGTCAGACATCCATAGAAAATGAGCAGTGAAATACAGTTTCCTGAGACTTTTATGCCGGATCTGCATTACATGAACCATGACCACATAACCAAATAGCCCTCTTAAGACCAAAAGGCACTTGATGCTAGCCTCTCTCCAGAAATTCCTTTCCATCAGGATTTCTACATAATCACAAACCAATATCTCCACAGCAGAATTCCATTGCTCATCACTGAACTTTCCAGATGTCAACAGCTCTTTGGGTGCATCTCACACCAGAGAAAGATCTCATCCACAGTCCACCAGCTGCAGACTCCAGTAAGCTGGTTTAAGAAGATGGCATGGATCTCTGTTACTTAAGTTAGGGGGACACCATCTTAGAGTTCCTCATCTTAACAACACTGAGAAAAAAAAAAATGAGAGCAAATCCTGCAATTTGGCTACATGCATGCCCCATGCCTTCTTTGTAGGATATTTTCCCTTTTGCAGAAGGTACATGAAAGATGAGCACAGTGATATAGAGAATAATAATCAATGAATATATATATACACACACACACGCGTGTGTGTGTGTGTATGTATATTAACCGAAAAGAGCATGTTAGTCTTGCAATACTGCAACACAAAAGAGGACACAACTTGGAGGCTTATTCATATTTATGAATAACCCTTTCTGAAATGCAATATATAACTTTTCTGTTCTAGCTTTGTTATATATGCATTTAGACAAACCATCTGCAGAAGTAAGAGTTAGCAAGTTTCATTGTAAGTTTCCTACATTATTCTGCCTAGGTATCAATAGCATTTTGTCAATCAGGAACAATGTGAGCATTATGCTGCACATTATACTGCTGTTCAAACAGCACACCAGGATCAGATTCATTGTTAACTTGAACAAGAACCCTGTTATCATCAGAAATAAAACTACGAATTATAACTACAATCTACCTAACTTAAGCTTTGATTTGACAGAACTTGGGACAGTAGTTCAAGAGAATTTAAGTCTAGTCCATGAGGATGAATAACATACGTGTCTGAGTGTAATAGTAGTAGAGATACATAACTTTTTTAGTAAAAGAATAAATATCCATCATCCTCCTGTCTGAAGATCCACAGGAATTATACCATCCCAGAGCTTACATGATTAACTTTGAGGAAAAAGATTAGTAAAAACGTATACACAGAATGAGGACCAGCATCACCTTACCTTCCCAGAAGAGGGACACAACAGCCTACAAAGCTTGTTTATAGTGAAGAGCCCTGGTTAATATTTCTAACCCCTGTTATTTTTCATATCTAATTACATACAGATTACAACTACAACTAATTCAGGTTTGTACAAAAACTAAACAATCTCTTGGCATTGCAGCCATACCTGCCTTAAATTGCCAAATCAAAACAAAGCACTTTAACAGAATGCCAAACTCATACACTCCAATCCCTATGGAGAGAAAACTTCATTTAATTACCATCTCTAGCAGCTGTGCAAGAGCACAGATACACCTTGCAAGGATGCCCTAAGGATCAGGAGCAAATCAAGGCTAAATTGGATACAGAGCAAGAACCCCTGAAGGAAAACCACTCTACCATCCTCGGCAGGTGTGAAAATGAAAATATATCATGACTCCAATGCTTAGGCCAAGTCAGATTTGGGAACAGAACTCAGACACTAAGACTGCTGTCCTAATCCACCCATAATACCAGTCCTAGGCTGGACCCAATTTGCATGCACAGGAGCAGGATAAGCCATCATACTAGACCCAGTAAAGCAGAATATCTCAAGTTTGTTTTACTGCTAAGCAGGTCAGAACAACACATCTCTCTGCTTTCTCTTGTATTTTTGGCACTGGACACATGTACTTTTCACTTTTAATTACAAGGCACAGCAAGCATTTGCTTGTTAAATTTCAGGTGCCAGTAGGGATGGAAACCATCCAAAAAGCATGTGTTTGACCTGGTGAAGAGTAACTGATTGGCAACAGCTATGTGCTTGGTTGTAAAACCTTTTCATTGTCACAGTAAGGCAGAGTTTACTCAAAGTTAGTTCATCTCATTATTCTCTTGTTATAGCTGCACATCCTTGGGCTCCCCACAGCTCATCAGTGCAAAGTCCTCTGACACAATAACCCCACCTTTCTGCTGCTATTTTAGTGCTACATGCTGTTCACATAGAGCTCCCATTCAGCTGTTTTGCCAAAGGCATTTCCATATCACAGCACGTTCAAGCACAGTGCCCCTCTGCGAACTGCCAAATGATTATAAGCATCACCACTTAAAGCCAGGTTTGTATAGATTCAGTTTGGCCACTGTTTCCGCATTTGGACCTACGTAAGAAGTCACCTGGCTGGTGACTTGAGGCAACAACCCAGTCCGCTTTTCCCAGTGCTTCCACTGGGAAAAGTGGACATTGTATCAGGAGATAGATGTAAAGCTGCTGATCTATGTGTGCTTTGCGCTCAAGTCTGGTTTTCTTCATACCACAGCTACGTATGATGCCTTTTCACTCTTCCTAGTTCTGCACAGGAGACTGCTGCAACATCCAACACATTGCTTTGTGGTCACCAGCTTTTTCTAGTGGCACAGAACAGCTCTGATCCCAAACTGTACACAGAGAAAAAGCAAAAGAGGTATTCACTGTTATAATTATATGCTATTTGAGTAAATGCATGGTTGTACTATTCTCCACAGAACTACAAAGTAATTTTCACCATTATGGTAACTTACTGTGTAAGCAGAAATAGTTACAGAAAATAACGTTATCAGTAGGGAGAGGCTGCGTACACCAGAACTGCTGGGAATGAGAATACCATTTATATAAAAACACTCCTCTGATTATAGGCCTCACTTGGGAGAACACTTTACATGTGGGAATAAGTTTACTCACAGTGGTTGCCCCATTATAGAAAACAAAGGGATGTGCATGGATTGTTCCTCGTGGGGTAAACTTTTGTAGCCTGTGTACAGCAGTCTGTTTCATTTGAGGACAGTAGAGTGTTTCATGACTCTTTACAGAAATAAAAACTGTGTTATGCATCTCCCTTGAGGCCATTAAACCTGAATACAATTTTAAATGCATCATTGCTTTTCTACTGCTTACACACTTAATTTTTCTGCTTTTTAGTCAGATTGCAGCAAGAGCATAGGCAACAGTCAGATTTATCAATGTTCACATCCAGATGCTAATTATCTATCTCAATGTACTTACCTAGTATCTATTACCTGTGCTATTCTAAATGCACTTCTCTTCCTAACTTTCCCTCACCGGTTCAAGTCAAGGAGGTAGGAAAAGGTCTGTTTTCTGGATAGGAAGTTGTCGTAAACAAAAATTAAGGCTTAAAATTACAAAACATGATGCCATTGCACTGCTCTGCACAGTAGCATTCAGCTCTAACCTATTCACTATGGTTGCAACCTCTACCTGCTAAATCAGCCACCAGTTCCTTACATCTAGGAAGGTTCAGAACAAAGGAACAGGATTCATAACTGCCAACTTACTGGCTTTCACATTTCCCACTGTATTTGCAAAAGTAACTCCCAATTATACAGTTCCAGCATGTTTACTGTGAAAGTCTTGGTTATGATTACACACTGAGAAAGTGAAGGACTGCCTCAGTGACCGAAAACTGTGGTCATTATGTCTTATTCCCACATGGTCACTGATACCTTGCAGTCTTGGAAAAATCACACACTTTGCCCTCAACACCCTTTTCCACACGCATACACAATCCCTGGTCATTACAAGGCTAGTTCTCAATAGCAGAAGAGGAGAGGTAGCTGACAGAAGAAATACAGGTTTTATCTTCAGCACAACCTTAATACTTTGGTTTAGAAATGTTGTGGCAAAAATCAGAAAATTGCTGAGCTGACTCCATCTTTCCATCCACTCCCAGGTCCCAAGCTCCGTGTTCATCACCTCTACTTTATTGGTGTATCTCTGGGCATTAACACTTAAGATTTGCTGCTTTATTGCAATCACTTTTAAGGATCACATTGGCCTGCCATTGTATGGCTCCAAAGGAGCCAAAAAAATGTCAGATAAGCCTTTTTGTTTGAAAAAGTAGAATTGACTTTTGTTACAACAGAACTAAAAGGTTATGGAACCCACTGCAAAGCAGCACCAGTCTATCCTCAGACAGAAATGTGAGGCTTGACAAAGTGTCGATTTCCCAGACTTACTCAAAAACAACAGCCTGATTTCCCTCCCACTGCCTCTGTGCTCCACTTAGGAAATCTCTGTCGTTACTCCAAGTTCACCAACATCTGTCTGTGTACAGAGACATGGAGCATTTGAGGATGGGTAGGGCCAAGGGCAATGAACCCTGGCTAGTGCAAAAAGAAATCTCAAACATTCTGAGATGTGCTGAAACTTTTCACTGAAATCTAGTCCAGCTAAGCTCTATGAAGAAAAACTGCTCCTAAAAACAGTCAAGCAAAAGCATCCAGGATGCACTGCTTCTTGAGGTAACACACTTTATAACAGAGCCAAGCGGAGCAGAGCTAAAGTTGGTTATTACCCCTTATGCTGTAAGAAGAAATGTGGATATCTGCGGAGCACAGATGTGAAAGGGGAGTAACATACAACGAAGCCAAAGCTCTGGACATGTTGCTGAACTTACAGAGGCCACAGCACCACAGAGCTCAGGCACCCCAAATGAAAGCATGGTGCCGTGTACTGTGCATGGCTAGCAGCAACAGTAAGATACTTTCCTTGGGAAGTCCCATTTAACAAACTTAATCTCATTTTATGACAAGGTTACCTATCTAGTTAACCAAGGGAAGACAGTAGATGCAATCTTTTTGAACTTTAGCAAACATTTTGATACTGTTTTTCACAGTATGCTTCTAGACAAAAGAGTCCAAAATACAGCTTGACAGGTACACAATACAATGAGTTAACAGCTGACCAATGGGTTGGACTCAAAAGGACATAGTAAATGGTATTATATCATACTGGTGGCCAATCACCAGTGGATTACTAGTTTTTTTGATTACTGAATCACTATCACTCCAGGCTCCATTTAGTAGTCAGTTCTCTTCTATAATTGATCTTGATTCAGGACTTGAATGCATACTAAGTTTGTAGAAGACACTAAATTAGGAGATTTGACCCCGTCAAGGATGGAGAGGTCTTGCAGAGAGACCTTGACAATTTAGAAGGTTGAGTAATCACCTACTGTACACAGTTTAACAAGAACAAGTGTTGGATTCTGCACATAGGACAGAACAACCCTGGATATATTTGCAGACTGGGTGACAAGTGGCTGGAGTGCAAAATCACAGAAAGGAATCTGGGGTTCTGGTTAACAGCAAGCTGAATCCGAGTTGGCAGTGTGCTCTGACAACCAAAAGGGCCAACCTGGGGTACTCTAGGGTGCATCAATGCCAGCACTGCTGGCTGGTCAAGGGAAGGAATTGCCCCACTCTGCTCTGCATGGCTGCTTTCTCATTGAGTGCAGTTTAGGGCAAACAATTATAAGGACATAAATGACTACAGAGTGTCCAGAGGAGGGTGACAAAGATGGCAGAGGGTCCAAAGAGAAATATGTATGAGGGGTGGCTGAAATCACTGGGTTCACTTAGCCTAGAGGAGACTAAGGGGAGGCCTCGTGGTGGCCTACAGCTCCCCATGAGGAGAGCAGAGGGCTAGTGATAGGACCTGAAAGAACAGAATGGAATTACATCAGGGGAGGGGAAAGTGTTCTTCACCAAGAAGGTGTGAACAGGCACTGAAACAGGTGTCTCAGTGCAGAGGTCATGACACCAAGCTGATAGAGCTCAAGAAGCATTTTGACAATGCTCTCAGAATTACGGCTTGAATTTTGGGCAGCCCTGTGGAGTCAAGAGGTGGATTCAACGATCCTCGTGGGTCTCTTTCAGCTCAAGATATCCTATGATTTTGTGATCCTGAAGACTCTGCTTATCTGCTCATCGAAAATCCACTCAATAAGAAGTACTGAATTTTTTTTATTCTTTACTTTGGAAAAATTGAATTAAAAAGATATTTTACCACGGATTGTCAGGTTTTAAGGTAATGGTTTTGAAGGGTTGGGTTGGTTTGTTGTTTTGTTTGTCTCAAAGAAAAATAACTGTCTTCCAATGAACCAGATCTAATCACTAACGATTGAGGTCACAATATTATTGAGTCTCACAAGGACCCACATGCCCCTTTTCCACGGGCTTCTCTCCACCCATTCTATTATTTTTCTTTTTTTTTTTTAATAACGGAGCATGCTGACTCATTATTATTGATTGATTATCCTGCTGTCTGTGAAGCACTATTCCCCTCCTCGTTAATTCAAAACTACCTCATTTTTCATACTTCATAAATTAATATATTATTGGAGCTGCAGCTGTAAAGGAGATGGCAGTGTTTCATAGAGAGGCAGAGAGGGTGGACAAAGGATGGAAGTCTCAGAAACATGCCTTATGTCAGGATCTGCAGCTGAGCCTGCCCTGTTGAAGGGTTGGATACAGGCAGCCCCTACAAGGTGATGCATCCTGACAGTCCCACTTTGTACCTGTAACCAAGGCAGGACCCTCGAACTCCTACAGGTCTGCTCTGCTTCACTTCACAAAACCAATGGTCATGCTAAGTGACAAAACAGCAGCTTTATTTTAGTGGATATTATAACTTCTGATCTGTCCTTTAATGCTTGCTGGGTAAATTAGAACAAACTGCCTCTATTAAATACTGTCAGCCAACTCTGGAAAGTCCATATCTAAATGTGGATATGACCTTTCCAGTTTTACCCCATCTTTACAACCATCCCTACGGCTCTGCAGGAGCCTGACTAGCAATACGAGGTGAAGTAGGCAGAAAGCAGCAAGAGAGATCATCTGACTGCTAAGAAGCCAGACAAGGCAGCCCTATCATAGATTTGCACCAGAATCCATCCTGCCAAGCTAAGTCTTACCTGATAACTGGCCCTTTCTTCTCCCTGACACATTAGCTTGGCTTTCTCCCATTCTCCTGTTTTCTCTTCTCACAGCCTGACTCATCAGCAATTCCAGTAGACAATGAGGTGCAGTAACACCCTCCTCAACCACTCTCAGGGCTTTTTCATTCATTGTCTGAGGACAATGGGAAAGAAAATTGTATGTTTAAAGCTGTAGTTAGCTACATTTACTGTCCACAAACTGTGCCAAAGAAACACTACTCCTTCACTTGTTTCTTGCACATAAAGCAAACTCAGGAAACCATGTACAGTAAGTCAGGTCCAAAGCGTTTGAGCTCTGTTTTGCTTTTCCATAAAATCTGTGCCTGCTTTCATTCAAGTAAAAGCATCCTTCATAGCCAAAGCTCCAGACTGCAGCTAAGCTGGGATTTCAAGATCACAGTTCCCATTCTTGGAAAACAAAAGATAGAGCAGGTGTCTGGCTACTTTTTTTTTTATTTATTTTACTTAAAGATCTCGTGTTGATGCAGTTACTTTTATCAGTTAGACTCACAACATCTGTGAAGACTAAAATGATATTTATTTAACAAGATATTTTCCATAAAGCCAACTTAGGCCTCATTTTACTCTCTATCTTTATTAGTTGAATCTTATATTAGGTTCCCATTTGCTTTCAATACCTAACTCAGCACTACTCAAATGCTTATTAAATGAGTTCAGATACCTATAAAAAACAAGTGAGTAAAAGTTATTGTAATGGATAAGCACAAAGCTGTGAAATACAGATACATAAACGTATACATACACAGGCAACTCTAATTCTGCGGTTTCGTAATATATGAATTTTTCCTCTTCCTGAGCACCTAAACAATAACTTTCAATGTAGTATCATTACGATATGTATGAACAGACGCATACTCATCTCTCTTCTAATCCTTTCCCCTCCATCCCCATTTAAATAATGCTGTATATAACTATTTTGTGAATTATCTCAACCGTGTTTATTTTTAGAAACAGCTGACATTTTAATGCACCTGGTTTTTCAGATAAATGACTGAAAAAGACCCAGTTTTCATGTTCGTATATACTGAAGGAAAGTCTTTTTCAAGTACAATTATCAGACTGTCTCTAAGAAAGAGGGAAACTTTCAGCAAGAAATCTCATAAGCTTGGGTCTCTGATACCTATGCTGACAAATGGTTGCATCCTAGGCATCAGTTGCTACAAGAACTCCATTTATCTCTGTGATTTATGCTAGGTCAGAGGAAGTAAAATTAAATTCTGCATGCAAACAGAGCAGTTTCTTCTTTCTTGGAGTACAGAAGCCTACAGGTCAGGTCCTAACAGGGTATCCAATATGCCAGGCCAAACAGTCCAGACAGCAGCAGAACAAGGCACTCTCTCTCACAGGATCCCCTTGGCTATAAGGCCTCACAAGGAGGCACAAGCAAACAACAAAACAACACAGGTTTGGGGCTACTGAAAATGACCCGCCTGGACACCTTCCACTGCAATCTACTGCTTTAGCAGGGAGTTGGACTAGATGATTTCCAGAGGTCCCTTTTAATCCCTGCAATTTTGTGACCCTATATTTTAAGAGTATTCTACTAACATTTGTATTGTGCTTTTATTTATCAATACCTTTCCTTCTCCTATAGTCTCAAAAAAAATAAACTACTGTTTGTATGCAGATTTTAATTCTGAACCACATATAAAACAGTAATAAATTAAGTCTACTAGCATAGGGAAACTATATTTCTTACTTAGGAAAGGTCAGAGAAAGCTACAGAGAAAATGAGACTTCTCTGAATTCAAAAGGGACAGTTAAAATCCTTTTAAAAGGAAAAACTCTTCTAGTCCTCTTCTCTGAGTATTACAGCATCTGTAACTGAAATGAGCTCTTTTACAGTTTCAGGTCATGGTTCTGCAAACATTTACAAAAATGTTCTCTTTTCCTAGGTGACAAATTCAAGCTGAATTAATCAGACAAGTAGAGAGAAGCCCATGCACAAGAGCTCACAAGACTGAACCTCGTAGATAAAACACACCGTGTCACACATCCTCTGACTCAGCCACAGAAATTATGTGTGACCTTGAGGAAATCATCTTTGCTTCATCAATAAGTAAAGGGAAATAATACTACTTCATTCTCTATTTAAATCGTCGTAACTGGCAACTGATGGCAACTGCCCCTGAAGTATATTTACCAGACAGAATGTACTGCAATGTTAATGAGAGCAGTCACATTTGTGCAGCCCACTGGTAAAATCAGAGAAGACTGAGCTCAGCTGATCCAGATGCTGTGTTTCAGACCTACAGCTTTTCTTGCACAGCAGTGGGCAGCTTCTTACCACAAAGGTTCCTGGCTAGGTACCCTGTGTTTTAAAGTGCTGAAAAGAACACCCTAAACTGCTCAGTGGGTCTGGAGAAGGGTGAAGAAAAATAACTACAACTCAGTTTGCAGCTCAGGTACGTAGCCCTGTTAACAGCAGCTGCAAAGCCAAGAGCTATTAGGAACTGTATTTCACTGGACTGAGGAAATGATTAAGGGTAAAAGACTGTAGAAAACCTGTTCTATCACTCTTGCCCTGTGGCTCTAACTCAGAGCCTGTATGTGTCATAAATATGTCCTATAAGACCAGATCAGCAAGTGCCAATTTGCAGTGCATGCTGTTTATCACAGTGTCAAAATAATAAGGGAAAGAGGTACCAAGAACCCTTTCATTTGCCATATGACTTCAGAGTACACTGGAGCTCAGTCCCTCACTGATAGCTAAGGATGCAATCTTAGGGGAGAAAAACAACAACAACAAAACAACAAAAGAAAATGACTAATGGGAGCTGTGGCAAAAGATGGCAGCTCAGCTCAAGATGAGTTAGCAAGCACCAGGTGCATGCGGGAACCACTGCTTCATCAGGCTATCACACATTTGAGGAGGAGAAAAAAAACACTGAGTAATTCCCTGTGGGACCAAATGGGCTGAAACCTCAAGACAAAAGCCAAAGTGACTTCAGATCATGGGTCTGAGGTTCCATCAGAACTCAGGAATTCCCTTAGGAGGTGTGTGAAGCCAGCATGGGGTTTGCTCTCAATTACTCTCCAAGTGAGAAGGAAGAAATAAAAAGGAGGTCAACGTGACTTGCACTCATTTAGGATCTCCAAATCCTACACAAGGCAATGTCACTCCCAACACACTGTCTAGTTTCCAGTCAGGTAGGTACATTCCTCTGTGATTTCAATATAACAGTCACAATTTACTTCTTCCTTCATTAACCTAAACTGCAACACAGCATTGCTCTCTTCCAGCTCATAAACAGTTGCCTCACTTCACCCCCAAGTAGCAGCACAGAAACAAACCAACCTAATTAGATTTAGCTTTTAGAGCTTCTACCTCTTCAAATATCTCTAAGCATTTCTCATTCCAATGGGCCAAGTCCAGAGGCACTAATAGGTATGAGAGGTGTCACACATCCTTGACTTTTATAGTTTCAGTCATTTGGCCCTTCCATTTTGACTGTATGACAACTGGGAAGCTGGCCTGTAAAACCATTTACTCAAGGCTCTTTAGCTGAGCACTCTGAATTAATTCCTTCTTTATGCTGCTTGCAACTACTGTTCAAATCCCTTAGCTAGGTCTACCTATAAATAAAATCCCAAATGCTTCAGTTCTGCTATGAGGGAAAGAACTAGGGAATCCTCATTTCAGTCACTGTAGCTGAGTGATATTTATATGCTGACTTCCTGCACAGATAGAAAGATTACAGACCTTTTAATTTTTCAAGTTATTACCTACAACAATGATGGTAAGAGCACAGGAGAAAAGCTAAAGACGGACTGCAACCAATTGAATTGCAAAGCAAATTCAAAGAAAGGTATTTCTAAGACATCAGAACTGTCATCACAGATCTTAAATGCAATCAGGACTTTACATTTATCCATGTCTCATCTCAGCAATGCTATATACAGGCAAGTACATTTTGGTTTGATTTTGTCAGTTAAGAGTTGTCATTCTCTTCCTTTTCTTCCTCTCTTTTTTTTTTTTTAAATGCTTTTTCAAAAACTCCATCCTCTCAACCTCCACAAGAATCCCAAGGGTAGAGATAAAACTTTCTCAGTGGAAACTGGGTTTTCAGCTAAAAACCTTCACCAATAATATTCACTTTACAGAACATTTCATGAAAAAAAAAAATAATACAAGAAATCTGTAGATCAACAACAGTTCCTCAGGATTCAAAACGACACCTTCGTGCCTGAAAGGAGCAGTGCTTCAGATACATGGCAGTTCTGCTCTCATCTTCCTTCTGCACCCTTTGGAAGGAGTCTATGTTCACCTGCGATGCATCGATTTCAAAATCACAAGAAGAAAGCAAATGTTCCTGAGATAAAGTTATCTTACTCAACAGAAGAACCCAAGATGGAAAAGAGGGACTCAGACCACTCCAACTTCAAGAGGTGCCATTTCAAAGTGTACATATATAGTTAAAGAACCTAAGGCTCAGTTGTGGAAATTATCCATTTTTCTAAGAGAAAGCTTTCAAATATAATTTTAAAAGGACAGGAAGAAAAATTGAAATTAAAATTCAAGGGAAATATTCTTATTAAAGAGTGTTTTCCCCCTTTAGTGCTTTGGAAGACAAACTGCTGTGAAAATCTGCCTCTAGTAAAATGTAACTAACACCCAAAATACAGCATTAAATTAAAGGTCAGCAGAGAACTGAGATCTCTGCCCAGCCAACAGCAAGGATCATTTTGTCATATCCCTTAAAGGCAGACAAGAGGCTGTGGGGTAAAAAAGCCAAAGCTGCACATTTTGCAGGCCCAAGCTTCTCAGGGCACACAGCCACCTGACCTTCAAACCGCAAGGAAAGTATACTGCCAAACATACATGAACATTTTCCCTTTCTGAAGTTCACTGCAGAATTATTGGGCTTGTTAAGATGTGTATGTCAGCTGGGCCAAAGCGGATGCTTTTTCATGCAGCCTCTCAGGCAAACAACTGGGTGGTGGATGCACCGAAGGGAAAGATGTGTCCTGGAATACACTGTCAATTAGAGTATCTTCACAGGTGTGGGAGTGTCACAAACACAGACAACCTGACTTCTCACCAGGCTCAAAGCAGCAACTCATAAGAAAGCCACAGTCTTCAGGACTTCAGAGACTGCTAGGTCTGACAAGCACCTGGAAATCAAGGTAATTTTTCTTCATCTATGGAAAATTCCTTTTCACTTCCCCAACAAGAAGAAGGAACAACAAAAGCAAGCATCTCCCAAAAGAGAGGGTACAAATCCTGCACTTTTGGTCACCAACATTTGCACACTGGCCAGCTGCAAAGAGTTCTGAAACCCTGAGCTCCTTCATTCTCAGAAGGAAATTAACAGTACAAACAATCTATAGGAGATGAAGTCATCCTGGCTCAGAGCAGGAAGCGTTTCTGCTCTGGTGAAACCAGTGGTTACAGATTCACAGTAGGCAGCAGCCCAGCCTGTCTCCTTATGTCAGTGCTCCAGAGTTGTCCCATTTGTAATAATGGGTCAGCTCAGATCACTAGGATATCACTAGCAGTGATATGTGAGAGGCAAATGGAATTGTAGCTGGGAAGTGTTCTCAACAGCTTAACTTTTGGTTAGCCCTGAAGTGCATGAGCAGTTGGAATAGATGATCTCTGAAGGTCTCCTCCAATTGGAGTATTCTATAATTGTTTTCCAGGATAATTTCATGTGCCATCTGCCTTTTGTTATATTTAATTATAACTGCAAAACCTCAAAGTACACAACGGAAAGTGCATTTTCCAAATATCTTCATGTGGTTTCTGGGAAATAACTTGCATGGACATCCCCCACCCCAGATTCAAACCAGTCATCAGCTGAGAGCTGGGATCCAGAGCTGCTAGTGCCCAGCACCACACAGGGATGTAGTGAAAGCTCTTGGCTATGATGCTCTGTGCCCTGATTAATTCTGAGCCTGGGAAGGGTTGATATCTCCCAGTAGTAACATGTAAAACCAAGGAACATCAACATACTGAGCCTGGCCTCAAAGTGCAAGAAGCCAGCAGAGCTAGGAAATGCCCAACAAGAACTAAGGCCATCTCAATTTATCACTGTGATGTAACTACAGATTGTGTTTCTTCACCTTTTCCTCCCATCTACTGCATCTTTCCTCTCCAAACACAAACACATGATCTCTCCACCATGATTTTTCCCACTGATAAACAACAGTGGCTGATATGTTTCACAGATGATCAAAGGGCAGGATGGAGAGCACCATCTGCTTTCAGGCTGCTCCAGCATTTTTCAGTCTTCTGTGCCAGGAAAGATGTTTCAAAACATGACAGGACACAAAATATTGACAGAGGTAATATTCAACAACATCCTGAAGCTATTGAGTATGAGGTGGGAGAAATACACAGGAGCAGTCTAGAAGTTCCAAAATGAACATAAAATGAATACATTTATCTAAAAATATAAACTAAACTGAAACAAGAGCTTTAAGTCTAGAAGAAAAAAGGCTAGATATACATGAAGCTGAGGACTTGTTTTTGCCATCAGTGTTACATAGTACATGCTCAGATATGATCTGTTTTGGGGACAGAATGAAACCCACAGTGAATTAAATGTTTTGAGGTCAGAGGAGCCATTAGCTCATTAAGTCTGATCTCCCTGTGCAAGGTGTTCCAGAATTTTGCCAAATCATTCCTGCTCTAAGCTCGGTATTTCCTCCAGAAAGGAATCTACTCTGTAGGAAAAGCATAAATGCTGGGAGTATTATAATTCAAAATAAAATCCTGAGGACTTTATGCCCTCCCAGATGGGTAAGGCAAGCATCAGATGTGGCTTTCTGGAAGCCAAGAGAAGGGGACTGATACCAGCTCTCAGCCCACAGGCTGTAACTGCACCTCATCCATCTGCTCCACCCGTCTTTCAACTCCAGCCCCATTTAATCTCCCAGTACTGCAGTAACAGTGATGTTGGTACTGAGAAATCAGTGTTCCACCATCATTTGTCAGCACAAAGTAGTGAAATACAGCAGGCGTTGCCAAAAATAATTACCATGTTCCCACCAAAAACTAAAAAAAAAAAAGAAAGAAAGAAGGAAAAGCTTTTATTTTAAAAGAAAAAGAAAGAAAAAAAAGCTAGTGTTTAAATCCTCTTTCCTCATACTTTAATTGAGCCCAGGGTTATGCCACAATTCAGGTAAATGATGTTTATATAACTGGCATTTGGCTGAATGCATAATTCCTATTTAACGGCTGAAGAGAGGCATTTGGGGGCTTCAAAGAAATCTGACAGGTAATTCCCACTGTTGTTCTGCAGGGTAGCT
The DNA here is from genome assembly GCF_016699485.2 of Gallus gallus. Classification (NCBI taxonomy): domain Eukaryota; kingdom Metazoa; phylum Chordata; class Aves; order Galliformes; family Phasianidae; genus Gallus; species Gallus gallus. The sequence continues at coordinate 25,334,916 of NC_052537.1, read as the reverse complement.
GAGAGGTAATTATCCTTCTCACTAGTAAATCAATTAGGAATGAATGTATAGAAAGCTCTCCCCCTCCTCCAAGTAACTGCTAATCCCTTAAGCGCTAATGAGCAGACACTGCTAGTAACCCATCAAAAATCGACAGGAGCTGTGAGGCACACAAGGTCCTATCAGTATCTGGAAGCTGACACCTAACGAGAAAACATCTAGCGTGGAAAGGGTCTATACAGTTCACTGTGTGCACGTCTGATGCTTTTGGTATCTTTTTCCCTACTGTTTATTGCCTCAAAGAGGTATTTTTGAGGCTCACAAGAGATCACTGCATCACATGCAACTAGGCAGTACTGTGCTCTTAGAGGTGAAACAGAAGGGATCTAGATATTCTCTACTGGGACGCCACTGCCTCTCAAACTGCTCTGCGATTCATTATTGACGGTTATCCTCAGGAGCTCAGTAAAAATGTGATGCTTACTCTTCAGGCCATTTATGGGTGAACAATATTTACCAGATACATTTGGAGGAGATTGCAACCTAAGTGCATTTTCTGCAGCACACAGCCTCGTGAATCTGTAAGGGGTGGGTGCACAGTAAGCCTGATAATGAATTTGACAAATCCTGATGCTCAAGTCCATTGACATCTTCTCCAAGCATTTTTCAGTTTCTGAATCAATGCTTGGGATTGCTTTGCTGGTCAACGAAGTAGAGCCAGCTTCAGACTAGGACAAACCACCTGTTTAACCATGCACAGTAAATATATTTAGCAGAGGTAGAAAGAATGAAAACAAGCTGTTCCCACAGCAACCACACTGAAGCCGGTTTCCTAAGGCTTTTCCTTACAGTTTGTCTCTACATTTCAAAAGGTTTTTTGGAAGGGAAGAGAGGAAGAAAGACAGACAGACAAAAAAAAAAAAGACAAAAAAAAGATCACTAATCTGTGAAGCTCAATAGCTTGAAAAATTGCTGAAAGATAATCATATATCCTAGTACTGTGATTTATGAGGGAGACTTTACACCAGTGACGTAGATTTGTAACTGAGCATATTGCCTCCAATTTTGGGTGGGCAGAGTTGCTTTGGAAACAGAATGAAGAAGCATTAACTCTTCAGTGCCCACCGTGTTGGTTCTGGCAGAGGGTGAGAACGCCAGGAGAGTTTATTAGGAAACATCTTCATTCCATTTTGCTCAGAACAAAGAAGTCAAAGTAGTTCTCATCTTTTGCACTGGAAAATATGTAAGATGCCTCCTGTCCACCGCCTTCTCCCTCTCCTCTTTAAACTCAAAGGCATACATTTTCGCCTATAATAATCAGAGCTATGACTGCCTTAAGATTGCACACACTGAAATAAGCATCAATTTTGAAACCTCTGTGGATTGACCAGTGATGGAAAAAACAATAGCAGTAATAATGATACTAGGAGCAGCAGAACACAAATCTGGAAATCTATCAAGGGAGACAACAGCTAGGCAATTTGGATGTGATGAGACAGAACGTACCGCACCTCGTACAAACAGCTCCCACCACTGCCAACATTTTGCTATGAGCTACAGCCCTCCAGCATTGATTTCTGTGGGTAGCTGAGTGCACCTTTGTCCCATTACCTCCCTTAAATCCACACAGGCCATAATTTTAAACCAAGATGGCTTTGAGTAGCAATTCCTGGACTGAGAAACAACTCTGAGCCAGCCAGAGCCCTAATTGCATCACATGCTTTCCAAGCATGAACAGGTGAGTGAAAGCCATGACTTCATCTTCTCTTCGACACCTTTGAATCACATCTTAGTTCTCTCACCCACTTGCCTGAGCATATTCTCCTTTTGGCTCCTTCATGTGACACAACCAATCAAAACGTCAATTACATTTCTACCTCCAACTTCGTCACAAAGACAGAAAATATATAAACACTGAATGGAGGAAGAAATGCCATTTACCTTGCTATTTCTACTAATAAAGAGACACATAAGGCAAACAGAGGTGTATTAGCTAAAGTCAGGGCGAGCAAGAAGCATTTGTGTGCATGTGGCTTCTTTAAACGTGTAAAGTCAAAAGCAAATAAAAGCAACCCTTTTACTCCTTTAATTTATTCAGCAGAAGATTAAGGATTCCATTCCCATCATGAGCAAAACAGGCATAATTCTACTGAAATCCAGGGAATTACACTAGTGTAACTTAGACAGCAAAATCAAGCTCCCATGAATTGCCAATGGATTTCACTTTAGGATCATAATTCCTCTCAGAAGGAACAAAAAGTCATTATTTTGTTTCTATATCTACCAGTTATATCTCCCTTACCTTCCTCTTGTTAGTGGGACACACATAAAAGTAGCTCAGCACAGTCTTCAGGCCTACTTTGTCATTTAGCTTTTCGTAGGTAGTGCCATAGTCTGTTGACCTGGAGAGAAGAGGAGACAAAAAGAGCGTATGTGGTTATTATGGGAAGGAAAATGATTGTGTGAATAGACGCTTGGGGTTGTAGCTTGAACATTATTAACCTTAGAATAGAAGCTTCTGTGTTTCATTCAGGATTGTAAGTGGAAAAGAAGAAACTTGGGTCCTTTGGGGCAGGGTCTGTCACTGCATCAGTTGATCCTACAGCACCTGGGGAACTCTGGTCTGCCTGTGAAGATTTATGTGGACTCTGCTCTCACATGCTGGTGTGGGATTGTAAATGGTATGTACACAAAGACTCCAATCTCAGCAGCATCCTTAGCACAAATTCCCTTTTCAGATAAATGCAGCAGAAGAATCCAAATTAAACTTATCAACAACAATTTTAAGTAGGCTGATTTTTGACTTCGAGATGGGGATACAAATGTGGCTCAGAATTGTAACAGCTGAATTCATGTCTACATAAAAACGTATCTAAACTGGCATCTTGAGTCCTTAGTCACCCCCATCCTACTTTGTGCCAGGAACTGAGTTTTTCTGGGTTGCAGAGACAGATTCAGGCCCCTACACTAGCAAACCCCACTCAGAAGAGCAGATGATCTGGGGGTGGCATTATTCATTCGTGACTGGGGAAAGAAAAAGAGTTGCTTCGTCACAGAGGGTTTTCTGTAGTTTCCTCCTCCTCATCTGTGGACATGTTTGAAACCTCACTTTGCCCTGCTTGTTTCTTTTCTGCTTTCACACACTGCTTCTCCTAACAAACAGGATTTTCCCCACCAGAACAAACTGGTAACTATGTAGGCCAGGATCCTACACCTGAACAGAGGTCAACACCAGGTGCTTTAGAAGGGTATGAATCTGCACAAACAGCCAACTTGCCACATCTGAACTGTGCACAGAGCCCAGCTCCTGACCCTACGCAGCTTCTATCATACAGACAGAGCAAATACAAACCTCAGTGAGTGGACAAGAAAAGATTCACAGAAAGCCTTCCTGCACGTACCTATGATGTTATTAAGATCAGAATTCACAGCCCCTGCCCTCCTTTCCCTACTCACCCTTTATTTTTACTAAACAAATGATTAGAGAGCATCCAGTACCTTTCCTAACAGCTAGCTCCTGCTGGTCTCCAGCATTTGGTTCTGCCTGAGACCAGACCCGTGTTCTTAGTCTGGCAGAGCAACGGCCCGTATTACCCTTCTGGGACCCATATGAACAGTGCCACTGTGCCCAGGTGCTCCACGCTCCCACTCTGGTGGCTGCAAAACTGAGTGTTGCCAGGACCCTCACCTGGCTCCATCAGTCTCCTGGCTTCCACTGCACTCCAGAATGAAACCAAAATACTAAAATAGAGCAGCTACAATATTAATGCTTAATATTCTTTTATACTAATGTATAGTATTGATATTCACTGGGTCCACAGAAATATCTTAATGTCTATCACAATAACACACTGTATTTCTGTAGAAGTTTCCTACAGAAAGCATTGGAAACTTTTGTCTCACTAGGTGTCAATACAACACAAATTACCTAGCGGACTTCCCCCTCCAGGAAAACTTCAAACTGAAGCAGCTTGATTAATAAAACAAAATAATCCAAGACAATCAACTCCACTACACAAGGCCTCCAATACACATAAATTCAACAGGTCAAGAATCTTTAAGCAACAGCAAACTCAAAGCAGTGTGTAACAGACAGAGAGCACATACTAAGTTTTTTCCTTCATTGCACTCTTCCAACTGCTCTGAAGCTCCAAACAAGCCCCATCTGTGGCCACACGTGTACAAGCCACCATTCAGAGGAAGAGATCACTGGTTTCAATCAGCATTCAAAGGGAATACAAATAATAAATTAATATTCTCACAGAGCTACTTTGGTTTTGTTCTCCCAGCCTTTTTCAGATCTCCCAAAATGCCTTGCACTTCTAAAGATGCAGGCTGGATGCCCTAATGACTCTTTCTCATTAAACCATTATCACTCATTGCATTTGCCCTTTGAAAGAATAGATAGAAAGGAAGTAGGATCATTATTTCATTAGCTTCTCTAAGGCTTTCTTTATTATCATGACAGTCACCACTGGCTTCATAGAAACATCTCGAAGGATATCACAATCATATACTGTATTTCCATAGCTCTTTCTCATCCTAAGAAGCTGAAGCTTTTGTTTTGTATTAATCCATTCAAACTAACAAAGTCCCAAAGGGCCATACTGGGAAATATCATCTCCATTCTAGAGATGAAGGAACCGAAAGCTTGCATAGGTAATGGTGCATTTTTCCAAAGGCAGGCATCTACAAATAGCCTTTTCAGCTTCTTTAATCACCAGGTACAGAGCTTGATAAACAAACCTACTAACTGCTAACACCACCAGATTTCCTAATTTGAAAACAAGTATTTATCAAGGCACCAAAATTTAAAAAAAAAAAAAAAAAGAGAGAAAAAGAAACTTGGAAACTCAGCTGTTTAATTTACACAGCCCAGGCCTGGACACTTTCAGAGGTGTGACCTACAGGTGGAACTGAACAGTTTGGGCTCTGACAGACAGACCTGAGCCAGCCAAATCCAATATCATAATAACTGTTCATCACAGGCATAGGGATGTGAAGCAGAGGTGTGGAATCCCCCCCTCAGATGGGTTCTATCTCAGAGCTCTGTCAGACAGAGCAAAGGAGATTTTGTTTGTCTGCAGCCTTAGCTATTAAGCAATAAATACAGGCTATAAAACATGTAGTCAATCTCCTAGAAGCAAAAGAGCTACAAATGCTGGGGTCAGATACCTGGGAGGGACAAGCCATCCTCCTGGAGCACATGTGTGACTGACTGTCCTGTGAGGGGGCTTCTCTGTGCCTGTGATTCCCTGCTGTGTGTGAAGAAGGAATAGCCATGGTATTGACTTCAGATTATTGGTGTTTTACGTAAGGTACAAAACCTTATGCATCCTCCTCCAGATCAGATTCTCAGCATGCACACACCCAAAGCCCCACGTTGAGAACCATGTGGATGCACAGCTCCACTTAAACAAGTAGGAGAACATGACAGCACCACGCACCTCACACAGCACCAGGAGCATACACAGCCCGGATTAACATTTTCTTCCCACCACCTGTGCCTGCAAACTACCTGCCTGCAGTTGCCTTTCTCCCTGTGCCCCCTTCTTGTTTTCACCCACTGGTCAATTTTCTCCCAGTTTGACAGAGAAACTAAAACCTTAGGGTAATAAAGTTTCTACAGATTTCATGAAAAACAGCAGCCAGCAAAAAGAGCGCAAACTTATTCACACTCAGAAAGAAGCTGCAGCATGAAACCAAATCCCATGAGACACAAGAGCAGGCACAGCTCTGAACATCCAGCTGCAAGACAACATTCAAACACAGCTCACATATTAATGCACTGCAAAGAATCCATCAGCACAACACAAGGAGGCAGGCTGCTGAGCTTCCATTGCTTTTGAAAATTTGTTTCTCTCTCTCGCCTGTCCTCTCCCTCAAGCTACCCTCCCTGAGATTAAGGCTTTCTCAAATCAAGGTCCAGGTGGCCCATCCCCTGGGGCAGCCCCTTTGGCCAGCTCCTTTAGTGCCTGCGAGTGGCTTAGAACTCAGACAAAAGCCAATTTAGCTCTAACTCCATTACCCCCCTCTACACCACAGTAGCATAAGGGTTGCAGAGTCCTAAATCAGGGATCAGGCTGTCTACACAACAATTTTAATACAGACAGGGCAGAGGGCTGCTCCTCAAAAAGCTACCAGTCACCTAGCAGCAAACATGGAGAAGCTTTGCCTGGGGACTGTAGGTTCATTTACTGTAAAGCAAGGGTGGAAGAATGGGATGTTGGTCAAGCAGCTGTCCTTTGGAATGGGTACTCCCTGCTTGAAAGAGCAATGCTGCTGTGCTCTGTCTCTGCCTTGCTGAAGCTTTTGAAATAAAATGAGATTATTTCTTTTCTCCCTTTAAGGTTTTAGACTTCTTCCTGTCTTTTGGTGACTATGACCACTTATGGCTGAGCATCCTTCACTCCCAAAGCCTTTTTCATATTTAGATAGAACAGAGATAAGCAATCTTTCCTCTCCTAGGGTTGCTTACAAGCCTACACAAAGTCAGAGTCAGGGCAAAGTCAGAGACTTGGGCAGCCAAATGCCTGGAACAGAAACACAAGGTTAACTCCAGAATAGACTTTTTTTCTTCTTTACTTAGGTCAGAAAAATGGCTCTACCAGTTGATCAAAGGATCATCTAACCCCATGGGCAGGATGCTGTGAGCCCTATTACTTATACTGTCAAAATCAGCCGTGATGGAGATAACCAACAGAATTCAGTCCTTTGCTCTTCCCTCTCTGCAGCTGACAAATCTGGATCTGGACACTGCACAATCAAAGTACCCACAGAAGTCCTGTGGGGTTATACTTGATTACTTAACAGATAAAATCCAAGTATCAGTACTCTGTGAATCTTTCCTTTTGCAGACCTTCTCCTTCACCCAAACAGGATTACTGAGTGGCTGTAATAAATGTCATATCACAATACTGTAGATCTACAAAAAGAAACTACTCCCTCTTTTGGTCTCCATCCCACTAAAGAAAACTAAGGACAGCAATGAATGTCTATGAAGAAGAACACCAAAGCAAGAAGATGGTGCTGCTCCCTGGTGTAGGTTCCCAGCCTACAGCAAACTGCTGATCACAAATTTCCTAAATTGAAGATGATGCCTCTTTGTGTGCAAAAGCCATCAGTGGGCTTTTAGTTCCATAAATCTGTCTAACCTCCCACAGGGAAACTTTTGGCAACTTTTCACTATCCTGTGGTAATAAACACCCACAACCTATCCACATGCGTCATATTAAGAGATGATCCCCTTTGTTTTAACTTGATAACACAATTCAAAGCCCACTGGCACAGCTTAATGAGAATGAAATCATGGAACCATATCTGCCATTAGTGATTTCACCTCTTCTTGTCACATTCCCTACAGATTCAGCAGTCTGGAAACTCCCCATTTATTCAGTCACTCATAGCAGAAATTATTTCTCTCTCTAATTGTCCTGTAACTATTCTTTCTAGTCCAATTACATCTTTTGTTATGACATCCTCAGACAGTAAGCTCTACAATTTTATCTTTGTAAAAAGAAAAAAGGAAAAAAGCTATTCATATACATTAACAAAAACAAAGAGTTTTTAAAAACATCCTAAATAAAATCACCTTCCACCTTTACACCAAAGGTGACTTCTTTTATAGTTCTAGAACTCAGCAATTCTGGTCACTTTCACTTTCAAAAAGTGACTATCAGTTTCAAAACTACCTACAACCACAGGTGTTACTGGGGAGAAAAATTCAAGCAGATCATAGTTTTGGTGTTTTCTCTTGGAAATATATGTTTTTTTCCTTTTAAATTTCACGCCATTTGATTACTCTTTCCTCACTTCCTTTTTAATTAATGACTGTTTCTATCACCAAACTCCTGAATGACTTGAAAATGACCTTTGTTGATAAATTTCTATTTATGATGTACAGTAGAGATTGGCAAGGCAAAATGACCTTACATGATGCTTAAGTCATCCTGATTCACAGTTCAGAATGAAGGAGATAAGATACTCCCAGCTAGCAACAAAGGCCTCATCTTTTTCTTTTTCCTCCAGATTCTTCTTTGTTTCCCCTACTCTTTTCCTCTTCTCTTTTTTTTTTTTTAAAAAAAAAAAAAACTCACACTTTAACTCTCACAGGGAAATGTTTGCACCAAACACTCATTCCTTTGTACAACCGACTGCTCAGAACGGCATCAACCCAGACTCTGGAGATGCCATGAGCGTGGCACGCAGGCTCTTGTTCATCAATGATGAAAACGCATAGTAAGTGATGGTGACTGTGTTGAAAAATGGTGTTTTGTAACTGAGAATTTGCTCTATCAAATAGTGTTAATGTGGTCATTGCATCTGTTGTAGCTTCCATGGAAATAAATAGGAGGTATTACTTTCAGAGATACCTACATATAATAGAGGCAGTATACTTTTACTGTGGGACACAGATTTGGCTAAAGGCAGCTCTAAGGTTCCCACCATTTTGCTTGAACTAAAAATGGCATTCTTTTTTTCCTGAAGTTGAGAAAACTAATCAAACTAATAGATCCTTATAACTTATGGCAGGAAAGCATCCTGAACTATAACACCCAGGTTGGTCTAAAAGCCTGCTGCAAAATATGGTCAGCATTTAGCAAAACTCGGATCCTGATCAAAGCAAGCAGGCTGCAGGTGTAGTGGTTCCTAAGCATTGTTTTATATTCTGCAACAGAATAGCCCACAATACGGAAGCAGAAAAGCAACAAAGATTGGTGTGTCCTACTGTGATGCTAAAATAAGTACTTCCACGGTAAGAATCCAAATCTTATATACCTTGGAGATTTGTCTAAACTTAATTTTAGCTACCTATGAGCTGGTTATTTAACTCTAGCTCCCAAGACTATCCACATGTATTGGGTTAACATGGCAAGGTTTTGGTAAGTTAAGAGCCAGCTCCAGCTGCTCCAAAAGAAACCAACTGCTAACCAGAGCAGAGTCACAAACAACACTGGTTGTGTCTGTGGGAGAGCAGATTTAAGAAAGGGAAAAAAACCCTGCTGTTCAACAGCAGCTGGGAGAAAGATCAATCTGACCTGAGACAAGGACATCGCATCCTTGCAAACACCACCCAGAAAGTTCAATTCCCAGGAAACAGGGATGACGTGGAACTAAGGCATTTTGGCTTCACAAAGGTCTCTTTTCTTACCACTTTGATCACTTCAGTACTGTGACGTGTATGGAAAGGCATTACTGTTATACAGCTCTGAAGCACCTCATCATTACTCACTTCCCATTTGTTCTAAAAAATCTGACATATTTATCATGTTCTTCATTCCAGTGTATTCTAATTTTCCAAAGAAGTGTCACTTCTGACATAACACAAGGTGTGTTAACTTTTTCAAACTGTGAATCATTCAAAAACTGACATAGTTAAAAAGAGAGCAGCATGCAGGTGGTACAGTCCAGTGCCTCAGTCATAGATATTAGAAGACAGACAACTTCCAAACAACTTACAGTCAACCTGCAACACTTTCCACTCTCTACCTCTGTTGACCCCACAAGCCTGACACCTCACTGCAGCTCTCAACACTGCACCCACACAGCCTGAACAGAACTACAGGATTCCACGTGACCTGAGGCAGGGCTCCTTAGTCCTCCAATTTCTCTCCCATTTAATTAACTTAGCTCTGTAGGACAAGATTGCCTCTTACCGTATCCAAAACAATAAGAGGTAAAAAGAAAAAAATGTTCAAGAGATGCAACTACCTGAGGTAATAGAGGGCTGACAGACAATGCAAGAAGATCCTCTTGGTAGTAGGAACATGTTTACCTCCAGTCACAACACAAGTTAGAGTCTCTAATTACTACTGTTTTACAAGTAGTAAGACAGATTCTCAGCCAAAGTCATCATGACCCTAGTAAATTCAGGTTAATGGCAGAGCTGCACTGATCTAGCATTGGCAGACCTACACTAATTTACACAACAGAGGTCAGTATACCTGAGTTTCTACAGAAGTACATTTGCTGTTTATATCAATGTTAATACATGAGTGTGATTCATATGGTAGTTTCTCAACATGGAAACCTACCCAACTCAACTGCTTGTGAGTCTGGGGCAGCTCAGATCACACATACTTGAACATTCCTGTACTCTTGTGCCTTAAGCCCCCACTGTTTAATACTTTTCAAGCTACAGTTGACTCAAGCTTAATTTTGCCCCAGAAAAGCCTTCTTTTTCTACCATCCTTCTTTCTTAGCACTCAGACGCTTATCTAACGCAAAACACTTTGCCTTGGGAGAATAAAGCAGTTGAATTTTTTTCCAGACAGAAGATCAATAAAGTAGAAACAGCTTGAAAAGTCAATCTGCTCCAGCAGTCCCCCAGGAGATGGCTTGATGATTGTCATTTTAATGAAGGAATAGTAAGCGGAGCACAAGGAAATGCACATCCCCTCCAAATTCACAAGGGATGATACCTTAGGCTGAAAAGCAGGGAAAGAAGAGGAAGCACTCAAAGAGTCCAGACATCTCTCTAGCTTGATAGGCCATCTCAAGCAGCAGTCAGGCTAGTAAGAACTAACAAATTTCCTAAAGCTGAGAATACAGCTCTAGTAATACACTGCAGAATGATATTTCCTCTAGGTATTAGATGAGAAATATTTTTGTTCAGGCCCTGAAGCACAAAGATTAATAGCCCTGATGCCATTGCTCCTAAGTAGTGTACTGGAAATGTGTTTCTTATTCATGCTGAAGTCATGACTTGTGTCTAAATGGGTTTCTGAGGAGCTAAGTATCCTGCATATTATCAAGGCAAATGGAAAGGGAAACCTGACTGTGATGCAAGATGCTACAGTCCTTTTTTCTAGGCATGCCATGGAGTTTCTTTGTTTTTTGTCGTCATTCAGCTACTTATGGAAAGGATCAAGCTCACAAACAAGTAGAATGCAGACTGTGACGGTCACTGAATTAAAAAATTTTGCTGTACTAAGCATATTGGAAGACTTGGAGATCTGTAAGTTTCTGACTTTGCCAGACTTCCAACATGGTTGCGATCTTTCTTCCAGAGTCTCACACAGTGACATATTTTGCTGTGACAATTACACAGGTTGGATGATGGCAGTTCCCACACAGACTCACACAGATGTGGACATTTCAGCTATAAACTGAGATCAACACTTTGCTAGCCATGACAGATGAACTGAAATTACTGTGTGAAGTCCCGTGCCCTGTGCCATGGCAGAGGTCAGAATACATCAACATAATTGCCTATTCTATCTTTCAAGTCAATGACTCAGTATGTTTGGGGCCTTTGGCTGTGCTTAGTACTGGAACTTATGCTCCGGTTCCACTCAGAATTTGCCTGTTTATGGACGGTTACTCACATTTCTGCTTCCATGGATCCATGCTTTCAAGTAAATTAGAGCAAAACTCCTTACACAATACAAAGGGTCTTTAATTGCATTTTCTCTCTGCATAGTTCCTTCAAAACTCCTGGACAGCCTCAAAGCAGTGGCACTGAAGTTCTTTCAGTCATGTTACTTAGCACAGGAGAGAAACTGCTTTTTTCCTTCATTCCACCTGATGCTCTATTTAACTCAGTGCTTCAAAAGCCAATGAGAACATGAATCATGATGCTACATTCCTGAAGGGCACCATTAAGACCCCGGGGATAATGTCAGCATAAAGGGTCACTCATCTTTCAGCAGGTAGATTACAATAGCCTGTGATTAATTAGGAAGTAGTGGCAGCTCATCCTTAGCCATTTCCTAATCCTTTTTAGATGCCTTTCCAGAAAGCACGTGGTTTGTTTTAACATCAGCTTTAACATTCTGTGAATGAATCTTCCTGCAGGCTGAACAGTCCTAATCCTAATCAACTACCCATAGCAGGGGCAGTTTGCAGGCTTGTCTCTGCACTTCTCTAAAGGTTTTATTGTGCAGAAAGTTAAGAGAATAAAATATGGGTACTACAGAGGAAGGTACACCCAGTGCCTCAATTATTTTTAAGCCAAACATTTGTCACAACTGAGATATCAGTGCACAAGCATGTTGAGCACGCAGAGATGTCAGGAAAGCAGTGCATCTCTGTGACTTATTGCAAAGAGTCGTAGCAGTGATGGGTGGCCATGAATTTGGGGTGGATGAACTTCCTTCCGTCGCTTCATCACTTCAGGAGGTCTCTGGGAGTAGGTTCAGACAAGAAGCCTACTGGATTCACACTGTCATTTGAAATACGGGAACCTTTATCAACACCACTGCCTTGAGTACACTCCTTGACTGTGTATGTTTTAGCATTAGAAACCACCCATAAGATCCAAAACTGGAAGCTTCAATATATTACAGTATGTTCCTCACAGCCTTCACTACACGGGGCCATATTATCCACTCTTAACTAAGTACCAGAGCGGACCTACATCATTTAGCTAGATGAAAATATAAATAGATAGGTGAGATCATCTTCCACTAAAGAATAAAGGCCAAGAGTCAACTAAACTTCCCCCAACCCATTCCTTCTCTTTCCCTCATACTTCTATAACCCCTCTGGTTTGTGTTTACATTAACCTTTGTCCACACAGTCAGGAAGTGCCTTTCCCCAGACTCCACAGACTTGCTTATTTATTTGGTCTTGACTGAGAGGTAGAGGATTGTTTCCATGCTAATGAGCTAAAATCATGGATCAATACAGTTCATACTGAGACTTAAGTGTTGTGATTATTGAAAGAGGGAACACAGAAAGAGATGCTACATCATGTACAAGTGCATCTATTACACAATTGCTAAGCTTTAAACAATGCATTTGTAACAATCAGAGCAGCATGGTAAAATAACAGCTGTCTATTCAAGACAACAGTAAATGCATTTGGGAGAGCTATCCAAAAGAGTTATTTCTTAGTCCATACTTCCTACATAACTGATGCCAAAGATGGAGCAAGTAAATAATGATGAGTTTTTCCTACAAGTAATTATTTTGCAGAGATTATACTCTAATAGCTCAAGTACACAAAACACTTACAGGAATTAATCTCCCTTCCTCATGGATAAAGGCAAATGACAAACACGGGTTTCTTCGCCCACCCAACCTCCCATCCCCCATCTTTTAAACCATAATATTCTGCCACCACTTATCAGGGACCCTGCAGCAAAAATGGGAAAAAATGTTAAATGCAGTGCTGGGAATAGGATCTCATCCTTAATGACATCATCAATAATTGCTGTCACCAGCTAATATCAGAGTTGCAACCTTACAGGGAAGATAAAGAGGCAGGGTTTTTCAGATTATGCTTTCTAGACAGGCTCTAAATGTGATTTCGCTACATGCTCTTAAATGCTGCCCGGATAGCTCATAGGGAAAGCAAAAACTAAAAGCAGATTGAAGATACACAGGCAGTACTAAACCTAGAGTTGCCCTGTGGATGTCCCAGAACAGTGTTGGACTCAGAAAACAGGAGCAAACACAGTAAAGGCTGTCCTACAGCAAAGCTTACACCTTTGATGGCAGTTTCTTGTCACCAAGGGCATCCCCAAGCAGCTGCTTCTTCATGCAAACATATTCCAGTAATTCCCCAGGCATCAGGGCCCAGATGTCCCTCATGACTTTTCTAAATTGAGGCTACATGCTAAACCACTGAAAAGCTATTTAGCAACTCAGACCTTGTCATCACAATCTAAACATCATTAAGAAAACGTGTACTACAAGATTCTTCTAAGAAGAGACTGAACAGTTCCTAGTTATAGCCTGAGGCTGGAGATCAAGATCAGTGCCTCTGCGAATACCTGCAGCATGAGAGCCTTGACACTACCTGCAATGAGCACAGACCTTCCCTCACACCAACAAGCTGTAAACCAGCAACACTGCTCCCATTTCATAAAATACATTGAAGGCCAGACACTGACAATCTCCATGTTTTTGTACAACAAACCAATAACAAACCAGTTGTTTGAGTGCTTCTCTGTTCCTTTGCAGTGCAACCAAGCATATTCTTTTGATGAACAGAGGAGACAGGCATACCCAGCCAGTCCTGGTTTCAGCTGGGAAGTAGCAGCTCCGAAGTCCAGATGTTTGGGGGTCACTATGCCTTCCCAGGTGATTCAATTATTAATTCCCTGTCAGAATTAGTATATTAATCAACAGATAACAATGGAGAGATAAGAGGCATGCTGGGAAATCACCCTGAACTTCTGATTTTAGAGTCTCTGCATAATTAATATTCACACGTCACAAATTTGTTGTTCCAAATCTTGCATCTTCTCCTTTTTACTGCTCACATCTTTCCACAGAAACACAATGTTTTGGCTTATCTTTTAAAAAAGGTATGTATATGACATCAGAGACAAAAGAACAATGTTCAGTTGATGGCAAAGTCTAAACTACATGTCTCTTCAGTTACATTCACTAAACACAAGAACACGTATTCATTGGTGAAAATGCTCATCATTCTGGAACTATTTAGACCCCTCACATGACAATTTGGTCCACATTCATGTCAGGATAGTCACTTCCAAGACTCTAAGCAAGAGCACACCTCAGAAACAAGGTGTAACAGGCCCCTTGCACACAGCTGGGAGATGTGACCTGCTCCCAGCTCTGCCCTAGGGCTCATCTCCGCACTCCTTACGACTGTTGCGATCTCTGTTCACCAACACCAAATAAACATTGTGAATAATGGAGCAAGACAGACTTCTGCTGTGCTGCAAACAGTGGTTCTCTGCAGATACTTCCCTTCAAAAACAAAGACACGCACCATCACATGGCTGAACAGTACTTTTTCCTACCTCGGTGTCTCACGGAGTAAGACAGGCAGAGCAGATTCTATCATTTCAACAAGAAAGGGAAAGGAAAAGTACAATAGTTTCATCCATAATAACGATTGCTTTGCTTTGCTTGTGCAAGCTAAACCTTTTGGACTGCATTACCCCTAGGCCAGAGCCATGCATATCCAATGCAAATCGAGAGCTGTATTTACACAATAGTAATAACTTGGAAGAACTTGTTTAATATCGGAAGACTTAGCGGAGCAGATGAATGGCTCTGACATGATATCCATGGGATAGAAATTCAATTAAAAACTGCAAGTGGCACGGAAGTGGTAGTTATTGTTCAACATGTATCATGGGGCCTTTGTTGAAATACAGCTATTAGCTGTGCTGGTTGAGAAATTCTGTTTTCCTTTATGGCAATCTGTTAGCTTGTAGAAAGTTAAATTAATAAAAGCACAGAATTACGCTCACGCTATTAGAACATAGCAAAGCCAAGGGCTAGTTACGTATTTTACAATTATGGATTAAGCGCATTATGCCAAGGAAATTAAAGAGATGCCAGAATTATAATAAAAACGAAAGATTGCTTTGTTCTAAAGGCTGACAGTGTGACTATCACGTGTAGAACACGCTGCTTTGTCCCCATCGCAGATCTCCAGAATGTTAACAATTATTCCTAATGGTAGAGCTACAGATGTGTTCAGCCCATAGTGGATGCGCACTTGCATAGGAAAGCTACCTTCTGTAAGCAGCAACTCAAATCCATCTTCTATCATGGAAAATTTGTTTTACTGCCTAAGAACAGTGAAAAGAAGAATGGAGGAATGAATTATTTTCAGGTAGATGGAGGACAGAGCTCACTAGGAAATAACTCCCCAAGCCCCGCCAACTTTTGCCAAGTTCCAGAAGAGACAGGGACAACTTGGATCTCACTGATTTTGAAATGCTGCATCATAATGCGACTATTTCAATTCTCTCCTCTGCTCACAGGGTTTCCTGACCTCGTTTCTACAAGTAGATAGCTATATTCACATTCTAAGACTCCAGATGGAACTAGAGATCTCACAGCTAGTCATTTGGGTCTATCCAGACTTGGAAAACTAGTTCAGGACAGCTGTCTTGGACCTAATGCATCCTGGTTAGAGCAGATATGAGCACAGTGCATGGGGAAGCAGCAAGCAGCACGGGTACTCTGAAAGCTCTTCTGCCTCCAAGGCAGAATTAAGGGTTTTTTAGTAGATTTGGGGGGTTTTTGTTTGTTTGTTTTTTGTTGTTGTTGTTGCTGAGTTGAGGATTTTAGCAACCAGACTCCGAACAGTGATTTCTGTTGCTTCCAAGAGCTGTATTTATTACCTATGCTGTGTAAACACACCTTCTGCTCTAGGGAATGACCTAGCAGAGGATGCCATGTTTCTCCAGTACAAGAACTCCAAGTCTAACACCTTAATAAATGCTTTACAGGTCAGACATAGAGAGGTCAGCAACAGCAAAGGGCTCTCTGCTCCCTCTCCTTCCACATAGCTCAGCAGATGGACTGTGCTGAGTGGGCAAGGAGAAGCAGGTTACCACAGACAGACTTTCAAAAGGTGACAACTCTGCAGGTACAGAGATATGTTGAGGACATGGCAAAAGACTGCACTGTGCTGAGTTGGAGAACTATTAAATTATCAGGGAAATATAAAGAGCACACTGTTCTGCCAGCAGCCATAAAGTGGGCCACAAGCACCTGCACTTTTCTTTCCCCACCCCTCAAGAGTTATCATCTCTGGCTAGAAGCATTCACTAGGATCATGAAAATGTTTTGTTGTCAACTCCTTTGCTTCAGTTTCCCCACTGAAAAGAGGAGAATAGCACACTGGATGACTTCCATTTTGTCTTTTAAAAAGACATCTTCTGAGCTTTTTTTTTTTTTTTTTTGCATGAATACCATGCCTAGCGTGACCAATGTGATTAAATAAGCACAGAAAAAAAGAACAGCAAAAGTCAGTTAATTTCTTGTGTTACATTCAAAAAATGTCCAATACAGGTTCTTAGCTGAAAAATCATAACTTTAGCTTAAATAGCATGAAGAGATATTGACCATCTGCTGCCAAAGGATGCCAGGGCATTGCTCTCTTCATAGGCCAAAAATTGAAACCATCACACTTCCACTGCAGAAAAGTAACAGTAACAGCATCAGCACCAGTGCGGCTGTGAATCTCCAGTGTCCTCCATTTTTGCTGCAGCCTCAAGGCTAGCAAGAGCAGGAGCTTCCGCACAAGCTCTCTGTTTGTAGCATTGCCTGGTCTGCCTTAATACAGTGGGATGAACAAAAAAGCAAGCAGCCACGTTTGTTATTATCTGTGCTCACCAGCACCCACCCTCTGTGTCTGCCATATCAGTTAGGCAGCATCCTAACAAAGGGAGAAGAGAAATCTTCCCCTTGTTCCTGCCACATGCTCACCTCACCTTCAATTCCCAAACATTGATAGAAAGGATTAAAGAGAGTGCTACTTAAAACAAAATGGATATAGGATTCAAAAACCAATTACCAAAGTATAATCTTGCTCAGATGAGCGTGCTAAGAATAATTACTATCCACAAGATGAATGTTTGTTGAAGATGCATTACAGAACACTGTGTAATTAAATATCACAACCAATCCTAATTTATTTACCAAACAATTCACATTTAAAAGCTCACCTGAATGTATTCAGGCAAAAGCTACTTGGGAATTTTTGTAGCAGTCAGAAGTTTGGGGAACAGCAAAACCAGGAAAATAAAAAGTAACAGGAAAAATAATCAACTTATCACCACTAAAAAGGAGAGAGAACAATAGAGTCCTGATACTGATATTATTTACCCTTGATAGAATTGAAAGAATCTCTGATGTCAGCACATGCTTGGTCCAAACAAAAGTTATTTCTAGGAAGGCGCAAACTGATGCAGAACAAAAGGAGGCACTGTGCCAGGTACAGATTTTTGAAAGGCTGTCTGTAGTGTCTGTCAGGTGGAGGAAGACAGCAAATGTAGCCTCTGTCACTATACCCCAAAAGTTCTCTCACTTCCCCAGTCTTCCCTTATTCTCACAGCTGAGGGAGAGTTTACATCAAAGACAGGTGTGACAGAGCCGTGATCGAATCAAGGATACCTTTATTCTTCCGAATCCATACTGTTCCATTCTCAGGTAGAAAAAAAAATAAAAGGCATTCTTATCTTGGCTGCTCTGCAATCTGGAGGGCAACATAACGCCCTACCTGCCAAGCAACCCAATAGGAGGCCAACAACCAGGTTCCAAGTGCCACAAGCCCTGCAGCCCAACTCCTGAAGCAACAACACTAAAGGTCTCCCCTTGCCACGCATCCCTCCAGCACTACCTATTCCCTGACCCTCCACAGCTGCCCTTTGAGATTTTCACAGAAGCACGCCGCTGATTCTTAAGGACCATCAAACTGCTGAGCAAGCCATCTAGAATCCAGAGAAAGACTTCTAGCAGCAAAACAAGATTCAGAACCCTACCTCTCTACTGACTGCATTCCCAGGCAACAACACGTGTACTTCTGGAAAAACTCTGAGCCTCCAAAAACAAGAATAACTCTTCTCTGTCTCATTACTCTCTCATAAACACACATTCTGCCTCCAGCAGTTATTTTTCAGGTATTTGCAAGATGTGAGTAAGGGAGATAATATTAACGTTAATCAAGTATTCCCATGCAAGAAATGTACTGTCCCAAAATGAGAATATCAGAACTGCAATGTTCCTTTTATTAACTGATTTATAAAAATGCAAGTAACAGCTGCATAGAGTACAGATCTACTCTATTCTATAAATAAAGTTTTAATCTACCTTCTTGCTTATCAACAAAATTATGCTTTAAAATGTATAGGCCAGATGTATTTTAATGGATATTCTCTGTGCATACTAGAAATGGTTGTATATCAACTGAAAGATTTTCAAAGCAACCTACCTAATACAGATGCCCAATTAATGAGAGTTGGTCTTCTGCTTAAATATACAACTTCAACAGTCTCAAAATACCCTAGGATTTCTTATACCTGGTTTTGCCCTGAAGCATTTTTCTTCTTTAAGTACATTTACCTTGCCCCCAGGTCATTCTATCAGCGGCATCTTCCATCCAGCCATCCAATCTCATGACAGAAGCTATCCCATGTGGTCTCTCCAGCCAACCACACAACTTGAACATAAACTCTGAATACTTTATGCAAAAAGCTCTTACCGCTGATAATCTGTGAAAGAATCAGAGGCCATCCCTTCATATCTGAGAGAGCAGGAAAGCAATAATTGCAGACATTAACTAAAGGAATAACACTTTACTGCCCCAACTTGGAATTTGGAGAGGTAGTTTGGGGCTTTTTATAACAAATGCTTTTGATGAGCCCATGTTTAGTGTTGTATTGAGAAAAAAGAAGTCATGGATAAAATTTGTCCATTAGAGACCTGTGAAAGGTCTGGAAGTTCCATCCAATTCCAGTTGAAGTCAGTCACAAAGCTCTCTATTTGCAAAAACTGGGTACAACAACTCAAACTAGAAAAGGAAAATTTTATGCTGGATGTCAGTACAATCCTGTAACTTGCAGAATCACCAACAGTCCTGACTGCAGATTCTTCATCGAGATATCTTGATGGGCAAAAAAAAAAAAGAAGTAAAATTGAAACATCACACTCCTGTCAGATAGAACATCTAGATAGCACGAGTTTAGACCTACTCTGGCATTTCAGCCGTGGAAATGTCTCCCAAGTAAGGTGACAAATGTCATTGCTCGAACATAAAACCTATCAGGGCACGCAGCACCTATGCAGCAAAAGGAGAGCATAAGTATGCAAAGAAGGTCATTACCTGCAGAGTAATTTGTCATAGTGGCCTCTCATTTGAGCCCTCCCTTAGCAGACAGCAGCAGACACACGGGCCCCTGGCTCAGTTGTATGCCACAGCAATCAGCTACAGAAGCCACACCATCATTTATGTTATTTCAAAGTGAATGGAAGTAAGGGATATCTCACAATTTGCTGCATAAAAAGACTCTGGCAGAATAAAGCCATATTTGCAGAACGTAAACAGGGATTTCACAGCACCAAGTCTTCATTTTTATCACATCAGATAGCTCTTCCTTTCTAAAGAGAACTCCGAGGAAGGATAACTAAAGGTTGTTAAGACTTGCTGCAGCTTTGAGTTTACGATGGTGAACCATTTTTTTTCCCCTAAACTACTTGCAACAAATGTTGCTAGGCAGAAAAAGCCAATATAAACACTTGTAAACGCTTTACTGAGAGGCAGAAGGGAAAGAGGTACACCGTGCTGAAAGGACTAGATGAGGTTTTGATTTTAAAACCCTATAAACAACATAACAAGTATTTAATGGCAGGGAAACAGAGGCGGCTTTCTCTCTGTACTGCATAAGGATCTACAGTCCAATACAAATATAGCCCATGCCTTATTTTGTAGTGTGCATCCTACCACTGCTCCTGAAAATGCACTGCAATAGCAAATAATACCCTTAAAATATCCCAGTCCAGGAAGAGAGATTAAAACATCCATGCAAAGGGCAGAGAGCTCTTTTAAAGTAACTAACAATATGAGAAAACACAAGCTGGTTGTTCTGCAACTGCAGAGCCATTTTTTCATGCCCTAATGGTCAGACCTGCAAAGACCATGCCTTTTAAAAAAGTGTTTTAGTTCCCACTGTAGAAAAGATGTGTGCTTTATCTGCACACACGCACTCTCCATCTCAGCAAATAAAATCCACTAACAGGAATCTACTACTTACCATCTCCTACTTCAGACCAGAACCAAGGAATAAAGCCAAGGGATGTGAACGTTTTTATCTTATTCCCCTTGAACCATATGTTCTTTTAAAGGAGAAGCTATCAAATAAGGGTCTGAGCACTTCATCTAATTGTCACGAGCAGTACAGTGCCTTTAACCCTATGGCTGCCCTTATTCCTGCCAAGATAACCAGGAACTTCATCTAAAGGAAGTTTCTTTTCAGATTGTTGATACAGCATCCTCAGACCTTCAACATACTAAGCATCTTCGTATTTATTATCTTTGCTCCTAGCTGGTGATAAAGAGATGGGGGCACTTTGCAGTTTGACAACAGTTTCCAAATGACAGAAAGCCTGATGAAGGCTGCACCCAGTTTGCAGATGCACCCACCTGATACAGAGGCACCAAAGTAATAAAAACAAATGGATGCATCTACAATGATTGGAGCAAGTGGACCTTGGCTCCTCTGTTCACCCTTGGGGCTGGCTACATCTGAGGTACCTGCAAAATACAGCTATTACTTTACAGCTTATCCAGCTAGCTGCTTCTAGATGATCTTACTTTTATTTGAGATTACCCAGAGTACAGCTCAGTGTTTTCAGAAGACTATTTGCTTCAAGGAAAGCTCTAGTGTCAAAAGAATCCTCTAAACCTTATCTTAACATAGTATTATCTCAATCTGCATGTAATTCATCACTCACTATTTACACTTCATTATACAGAGTGACTACAAGAAGCAAAGCAACAGCTTGCTCCAGTCCACCAGGTCATATGAGGACACTCTTTTAGTGCAACTCCTCCCACCCTAGAACCACAAGCTAAAGAAATCTCTGTCAAGGTGGTCTGCGTTCACCAATTTCCCTGGTATTATGTCTCTAAGTCTTCCATTGCCTAAATATAAAAAGACAGCAGCATTTTGGTATAAACGCTGATTCTGCAACAGCTCCATGACTCTTAAAGAAAGTAAAGCTAGAATCAGAAGTGTTTGAAATAATTCACATCCCAAAAACACTTTTCTGCTCTTCCAACAGCCATGAAGACCATAAACTTCTGGCTTGAGCACAATTGTTCTGACAGTATTCACTTTTTTCTAGCTTTACTCCAGCACCTGACTTTTGCCCTCTATGACCTTCACTGCATAATTATTTGGGCAGAAGATAGGAGAGGCCAGACCATAGTTTTTCATGCCATGAAAGCATCATTCGTACAGTCTATCAAAGTGCACATATGCATTGCAATATTTTACATGTTGCTGGGATCTAAATTGGAGCTAAAACACTCCTGGGAACATGGCCTTACTCTCAAGTTAACACTTGTTACTGCACACCATCCAATTTCCATATCACCTTCACCATCCCATTTGAACATTATTCTCAAGGGAACATTTCAAAACAAGGTACGATGGGTCACAGGATGAAAAAACGTACTGCAATCACTCAATTGAAAATCATTTGAACTTTCAGCTCCTTCCATAGTCAGCTTCTACTACGAAGCCTGCATGATTTTCCTCCTGCGATGGTAGGCTCTCGTATCACAGAAATAGAGTTAAGAGATCCTTCACTTATCTTCCTCCACAGCTCCCAAAGGCAAGACTAACTAGAATGAGGTATTTATCCTGAAAAGCGGTCTATAACCTTTTAAAAAGTCTTCCAAAGTGGAGACTTTCCATCTTGCGAAAAGAATCCGTGATCAGTTTTAAGGAAGATTTTCCTAACATTCAATCTGTCTTCGCACTGCAGCAAATTACCCAGTAACTGGAGAACAGATTTTTGGGAGGGAGAGGGGAAATGGTCATGCTACATATATTTACAGAGCTGTTGTAAGAACCTTTTCGTTCCTTTAGCTGAACTAATGGCACCTGGCACCTCTTTACAAAAATTAGCTCCACTTACAAGATGTTGCCACATCATTCAATGCACCCTTCATAGGTACAAGATGGTATATATTTACCAGCAGAGGAGGCACGCAGCAGCACCTGCAAGTCCTGAGACTTGCATATTTGCTCGTGTACCCCTTTGCCTCTAGAAGAGCTCACAGTTTATGCACCACTGGAGGAAGAAATCCCTGCCTGAGCTCTGTATTACAGCATCTGCACCCAGAAGCCTTGGCACCAATCCAAACAGCATCTCTTACCAGCCTCTCCTGAGGCCCAGACTTCCACAAGTCTGTTCCAGGTGCAGTTTTACAGGCTAACCATTTGATACATAACAGAGTGCTTCCTTTCATTACTTTTATGGGGCCTGATTGTAAGTCTGGAAAAGCATCTTGAAAGGCTCAACCTTACTCGGAATTTGGACCCTGTGTTAATAGCCTATGTCTAAATACATGTTTCCTCTCTTAAGGTTGCATATTCACTGTGCAGTCACCAACAGTTCACATGCTTTTGACAGTTCTTCTAAGTTTCCTTGACGAGCATTCGCAGATCAAGTGAACCTTAGTCCTCCATTTCGTATCAATCGTGGTGAATAATTTTGCAATAATCCTTAAAAAACATTCATGTAGTAGCAATTTATGAGCCTTTTCCCAATACATATGCACTCTGGAACAATCCTTGTTTGAACTTCAGGAAGTATATATACAAAACATACCTGCAACTCACAAACAACTAAAGTGAATACAAGGACCAAGACAGTCCTTTCCCAAACTAGAAGATTGTCTTGCCCATAACCCAGGTATCTGGGACATTCCACCAGGGCAAGCAATGCTCTGTAGAGTTTTACAGATAAACTTCATAGAAGGCAGACATGTTATGAGCCTGGGCAGCTTGTTCTTGCACCCTCTTCCTACTGCTTCTGGAATCAGAGGCATGGGAAAGTAGTTTTTTTGCACTAGGCACATAGCTGGAACCTTCTGACAAGATTTTTGTGTGTGTGTGTGTGCGCCTTCTCTCAAGATCCCTCACAGATTTTCTCTAAGAGCAGAGGCAAAAGTTCAGGCATACAGAGAGAATTCAATGTATTTCTGACTTCAGACAGCCCTGAAGTGTATTCTCAGATTTCTGTTCCATAGAATCACAAAACATCCAGCCTTAAAAATTCTTACCAGAATTACATATCTGGTAAGATAATACTACATAATAATACATTACATTCCAATATGTTGTTGACAATATTCCCACTCAAACTAGGCATAGGTAACACTCTATTAACTTACATGCATTACAGACAGTATCTTGAACATTTTAAAGGCAGAATTGCGGTAGTGAAGCAATAAAGAACAGAGAACAACACACCAACATTTATCTCCTCCCTGTCCATTTTTCAAACAGAGATCTGGAAAATCTTCATGCACTGGACTACAGCCACCACCCTTACTTGTGTGGGCCATGCATCATCGCACACCTTTCTGACCACGCACAAACAACAGATGGTTTTTATAAGAGATGCAAGTGCTGCCCACACTCAAGTTGGGAAAAGCAACTGGCTAGAATCCTATAATCATTCCACGCAGCAGTCATGCCTGCTCCCTTGGTGCCTTAGGCCAGCACAAAAAGCAGAGGCTCCACACCACTGAGTTTCTGAGAAAGCACAAGGCACACATAACATTTAGATTCATGAGATTAAAACCATTTTATGCAACACTTCTAAAGGGAAATCCCATGTCTTGCAGTCTTGTTTGCAATTTCCTTAACTTTAGAATTATTCATCACATGAAGGAAGAGGAAAACAAGGGGGAAAAAAATACACGGCACAGCAGTTTTTCAGGAAACTTCTAAGTCATCACATTAAAGTAAATTCAGTGAAACCATTAAACCCATTTGCCCCAAAATCAGCTTTCTCCCAGAACTTTCTAATTCACACCTGTCCATCCCAACCAGGTATGCAACTCTGATCCCTCAAACCATACCTTCCCAGCAGCCTGACCACTGTACTGTAGTCAAATTCCCTTCTTGCTCTCACAAAGGCACCTTATGCAAACTTTAGAGAAGTACTTTCTGAGATCAATGATAATTGACTGATTAAGTATGCCTAGTGCTGCCAGAATGTGAGCTGATTGTGTAATAGTGCTAATTAGTAACTGCCAGAGCTCATTCCAATTATTAACCTTTATGAATGTCATTTTAAAAGATAAGAGTTTGCAACACAGCCTACTGCAGCATTTGTAATGATTTTTGTCACACAGACGAGAGGAAACAGTGACCACTGACGCTGAGATAAAGGTAGCACAAGAAAAAAGCGCTGGGAAAAAAGGATTTTACCCTTGCTTCCTGGAAACTGTACAAAGACTTCACAACAGAAATGTGGATTGTCTGTACTGACCATGTTACACAGTATGCCACAAGACAAGATACAAACTTCTCACGTGGTGTGAATAACAGTTCACTGCCCCATCACAAGGTGGCGTAGGCACAAACTACCCTCTATTCCTCAGAGATGCAGATGGTTCACCACAGACTCCTCTGCCATGGGCTCTTCTCAACAACAAAGTTGATCTTGGTTTGTTTCCTGTGCCTTGCACAAAATAGAAAACAAGCTCTTGTGGGTACAAAGCTAAATGTGCCGTGTTAACACTGCATTCCTCATAGACATCTCTTTCACTTTTATTGGTTACAGATAATAGAACCAATGGGATTTTAATCTTCCATGGGACATTTATTCTCTACTCTGCTAGAGGCACACTGAATGATGTACCATGGTCCACTGATTACTCTGTATTTTTAACTACTCCATGGCAATAAAATATTATATCTGAAACTGCATGTTTTAACGGATGATCTTCCTGCCTTGGCTCCTAGCCATGCTTACAGCTACAAGTAACCCAAGGAAAGTACATGCCCTCTCATATGTTGGCTTTACAGAGAACTGTATCTGGGGCACAGATACAGGTCTGCAGCTTGCCTGTGATCCCTGAAGTAATTGCCTGAGACTCATGGATGTATCATGGCTTTCTGAAGTCATGAGGAAATTTATACATGCTCTGGAGCCGAGTTATGCGACCACTGCACAGTTGTCCTGTTCCCACACCAGGCCCCGTGACCTAAACTGTGTGTGCAGATAACTCTTCCTCATGCTGTTCTGACTTCTGCTCTGAATCTGCTGCTCTTCTCACTCCAGGGCCAACAGTAAATCACAGTCAACAAACAAGCTTCCTTCCTAGAGCAAAGCACTGCTATTACTAGAGAATGAGAAGCAAGAGGTTAAACACTAAGTGCATTTCTCTTTCTATGGGACTAATTACTCCTTGAGAGCTTCAGACTTGAAGCCTTGACCCCATGCTTTAGCCATGGATTGCTCTTCAGGTAGCTTTTGAACTTTCCAGGGCTTATACTAACTTGTGCCACCAGATCCTCCATTGGAGGTTATAGATAGCAGTAGTCTTGCCCTACTTGGATAACAGTGACTTAGCTCAGGCCACCTCCAGGTATGCGAGTTCATGCCAAGACCCTGGGCTGCAAAGGGGCACAGCTGAGCTGCTCCAAAACAACTGTGCTGTCAAGCACCTCCATCCCTGGCAGTAGGTACAAACAGCTGCAAGTATTCACATCATAAATGCACCAACTCTCACTCGGGAAAATTTACAGTACCTATCTCACCCCCACGCAAAACTACTACCTGATTTTGGGTAAGACTTGGCAGTAATGGCAATAACAACAGCCCAGCCTCCTTCCTTTAACCAGCCTCTTATTATCATTTTCCTCACAGATCTCTGAGCTATGCTACAAGATACATACAAGAAAATTATACGCCCCTTTTACAGATCTCAAGATTTATGGAGCTATGTCCCTGAACTATTACAATGCAGCACCATATCTTCATCTCTGATCAGACCTGCAGGATGCTGAACAACCACCTCCTGCAGACAGCTTGTTGCTGGACTCAGGCACCTGTTCAGGGATAACCGGAAACAAGCAACTTCTAATATTTACAGAGGCAGTTCTCTAAGGTAACTGGCCCTAATAATCCATTTATAGAGTTGTCTCAAATCTTTTACAGTTTGTATTCTGAAGCAGAAATAATACATGTAAAAATGCACCAGCATCCTCTGATCTAGTATTTTGTAGGAGCTTTTTATAAGAACTTTCATTTTTTACTTCTTGGTCAGGCTTATACTGTTAAAAGGTCAACTAACAGATTGTAACAGATGAAGAAAATATGATAAATAGATAAATCAAAGGCTACCTTCCAGGCTGGAAAAATGTAGCCCTTTGTAAATATTGCTTAGAGAAGTGACTGTTTGATATTGTGTACTTATTAACTTCATTAGAATCTTAATGAGTGTAACATGGAGATAATGAGAGACAGACCAGATTAAAAGAAAGATTGAAATATTTCTTGAACCTTTTGTTTTTTAAACAATGTTTCTCTATCCTTCAGATTATTTATAGCCATTATAAAATGGCAGTGCATTAGGGGGAAAAAAGCAACATAATAAAACACCAATATAAACAGACAGAACCCTTGTTAAAGCACTAAATTCTACCAGCCACTGTACAAAGCATCAAAGATTTATATGACTTGGTTCAAAGCCTAATTGGAAGGAAAAGAAGAGTCAGGAGAGGAGAGAAAGGGGAAGAGAAAGGAAAAGAACAGCTCACTCAAAGAGAAATAAATCATGTACACTGATGTACAGCTTGGGCTTAACATGGGGAACTGCACCCCCAGCAACCATGAGGTGGCATCAACACAGAAAGGATGCAACGTGAGTACCTGCTGGCTCCTGATCTAGCCCTGAATGTCTGAAGAGCAAGGGGAAACATATCTGTGACTCAGAAAGTTCCCTAAAGTCTTTGCATGTAATACAATTCCTGACAGATTTTTGCTTCTAGCAACCTGTCTAGACGCCACTTGAACCCATGTGAACTTTAGCTTCCAAAATATCCTCCAGCAAGGAGATCCATAGATCAAGTACATGTTGCTTTAAGAACAAGTCTTCCACTTGTCCTGAAGCTCAGTCCGATGCTCCCTTATTCTTCACACAGGCTCAGAATGGCTGAGATTGGATGGGATGTCTAGAGCTCAGCTGGTCCAACCCCTCCCTGCTCAAGTAGTGCTACCTAGCAGGTTTCCCATCACCATGTCCAGACAGCTTTGGAATATGTCTAAGGATGGAGGCTCCATAATCCCTCTGGACAACCTCTGACAGTTGTCAGTCCCCCCTACGCTAAGAAATGTTTCCTGAAGTTCACATAGGACCTCTTGTGTTTCAGTTTGTGTTTACTGTCTCTTGTCCTGCCACTGGGCACAACTGAAAAGAGAGTCTTTCTCCATCTATACTGTATGCTCCCATCATGTTTTTGCACATAAGATGATGTCCCCCTGAGCCTTCTCTTTTCCAGGATGAACAGCCCCAGGTTGCTCAGCCTTTCCTCAAGTAAGAGATGCTTCTTCCCTTGCTTTACTAGAGGTCCTATCCACACAACCTAATTTTATAAGATTTGTATTATTTTCTTTTCCAGGCATCTCTTTTCAAGCTCTCCAAGTCCTACCAGATCTGATCTAATGTGAACATTCTTATATGATTTATTATGGAAGTCTTTATTTTGCAATTATCTATTTGCTTATAAGTGAATTCAATGTGTAGTTTTCATTAATAATGGCACACATCCACGTTAAATGTATCTGCTACTAATCTGTGCCAACGAAAATCCTCAACATGGTAAAAAGTGATCAGAAAAGGACATTAGTAAGGCCCAAACAAATTCATCTCCTGCAAAAAAAGTTTTGCAGTTGGCATCCAAATCTAATTAGAATGTAAGATGAGATAACTCAACAAAAGGAGCAGCTCTCTAATGAGAGCAATGGAATTGCTGTTCCAAATGATAAAGAAGAGATGGAATAGCCAATTCCTGTTAACAGATGCAGCTCTGCTGATGCAGCAACAGTCACAACACCCACAGGATCTGCAACAGCAGGTTCTTGGCTACGAAATCCCTCCTGATTGCTGTCTCGCTACTTTTCTAAACAAGTAGGCAAAGCACTACAAACACATTTAACCTGTCAGATACAAGATCCTGACAATATGACTGCATAGCAGCTGCAATGCTTTGAGAACACACTCAGTTTTGGCATAGTTTCCTCTGGCCTTCCCCACCAAAATTGCAGGACTAGATGCCTAGGAAGATTTCCTAAACCCCAAAATACATTTGTGACGAGACAGGACGTCTCTATTCTTGAGGAACTCAGAATCAGAGAATTTCATTAACAAAGACAAAAAAGATACATTAAACGCAGCATATGTAAACTGCAAAATCGGAGGCGACCATATGGCTCTAACACCTTCCCAGCCCCCAAACTCAAATTTCATTAAAACACGCTGAGATCTCCAGACTTGTAGGAAAATTAATGCCAAAAGATATTTCTAGTGTTGATACATCTCCTGTACCACCTAGCTTTTTGGAATGGAAAGATACAAGATGTGGACAGAATCTGACTGAAGGGACTGTCTAGAAAATTAAGTTATGTCAAAGTCACCAGCTGGGTAATTGATGCAGAATTTACCCATGATGCGGAAGACTCAAATCCCTTGGCTACATGAGACAGCCACAGTAAGTCAAATAAAAAATTTGTACTGACCACTAACCTGTCACACAGAATGTTCCGAGAAATTAGGAGAAACAGCAAAGAGAGCACGATTCCTCTCAACACAATCTCCATCATCTCTCTTGACTTGGGAAGTCAAACCACTAATCCCCCAAAATGCCACAGCATAACATGTAATCAGTACAATCCTAGTCTATTCTATCAGAAGCATGAATAGCTCTTGCTAAAGAACAGATAACGAAGAAGGGATAACATTTTTGCAATGCTAATCCAAAGGCTGCAGACCTGTCTGTTCCTTGAATACCATATCATAAAATAATTACTGTAAGCCAGAGGCTACAGCCACACTATCAGGTTTAATAGCCACCAGCAGAAATATCCTCCATTAATTCACTGAGTTCCCCTCTGAAATCCATTTATGCTTTTATTATTTCTGCCTCACAACATCCTGTAGCAATGAGTTACACAATTTAATTACTTGTGGAATAAAAAAGCACTTCCTTTTATGCTCATTCAGAGTAAGGTCTTGAACTTGGATCTTCCATGTGTAAGATTAGTATCACTCTTCTCCCTGGAGAGATTCACAGCCTCTCCTGTTGGAGATCTTTTGTGGAATATAAATAATTCAATAATTACAAAGGAGAGTGGAAAAGAGAGATGGCTGCTTGGGGCTCTCACCTGAGATGTAAGAAAGTGAAATCAAAACAAAGCCCACTTTTGCCCTCTTCTCCATTTTACCTGGAATTCTGTCTTTGCCCTAAGAATATTCCTTCAAAAAGTTTTGAATTTTGATAAAATCTTTTCCTCTTGACCCCTCTGTTTCTACCCAGAAAACAAGAGGTAACCTCAAACTCCCAACCCTGCTTATTAACAGGAACAGACCAATAACGCAGTAGTCTACAAGATCAAAACTAATACACAATCAAGTGACCTTTCTAGATCTATTTAACCACAAATGTTTCTCACGCAAAGATATCTGCAACTTTCACAATCACTGACCACATATACTTCCAGAGCCCCATATTTGGAGGTTAATGAGTTCAACAAAGCAGCCCTGCTTTGAAGCTGCAGCAGAGAGGAAACAGTCTAGAAGGTTGCTGAAGTGCATGAAAGATAACTTCCTGAGACAGCTGGTTAGAGAGCCTATCAGGGAGGGTGCTCCACTAGACCTGCTGCTTATAAACAGGGCTGGTGGGAGATGCGGTGGTTAGATGCCTTCTTGGGCACAGTGACTATGAAATGATAGAGTTCTCAAGATTCAGTACTGGGACCAGTCCTGTTTAATATCTTTACTGATGATCTGGACAAGGGGATTGAATGCACCCTCAGTAAGTTTGCAGATGACATCAAGCTGGGAGGAAGCGTTGATCTGCTTGAAGGTAAGAAGGCCCTACAGAAGGATTGGGATAAGCTGGATTGATGGGCTGAGGTTCAACAAGACCGAGCTGCAAAGTCCTGCATTTCAGTCACACAACCCCATGCAATGCTACAGGCTTGGGGCAGTACGTGGAAAGCTGAATGGTGGAGAAGGTCCTAGGGGTGCTGAACATGAGCCAGTGTGCCCAGGCGGCCAAAATTGTTAATGGTATCCTGGCTTGCATCAGAAATAGTGTAGACAGCAGGATCAGGGAGATGACCGTCCCTCCACACTCAGCTCTAGTGAGGCTGCACCTCAAACACCGTGTTGAGTTTGGGTCCCTCACTACAAGACAGACACTGAGGCCCTGGAGCTTGTCTAGAGAAGGACAACAAGGCTGTGAAGGGGCTGGAGCACAGGTCTTATGAGGAGCAGCTGAGGGAACTGGGACTGTTTAGCCTGGAGAAAAGTGAGCTCGGGAGATCTTTTCACTCTCCACAACTCCCGTAGAGAGGTGGGGGTTGGTTCAGGTAACTAGCAATAGGATGAAATGGCCTTAAGATGAACTAGTGGAAGCTCAGGTTGGAAATTAGGAAAATATTCTTCTCTTCAAGAGTGGTAATGCATTGGAACAACCTGCTCAGGGAAGTTGTATAGTCACTGTCCCTGGAGATGTTCAAGAAACATACAGTTGTGGCACTTAATTGTCTTAAAGGTCTTTTCCAACCTTAATAATAGATTCTACTCTAGTTTATGATCTGTGGATGAAGGGCAGAGGAAAAGATGTGTAGTACTCCATGAGCCACTTGCACACATATATGTGAACCTCTATGCTATCACTGACTGACACGCAACACCCTTACCAAACTGAGATTTCAAAGCAGAAAGTTGTCAAAGCCAAGACTTACCTGTGTCTTCAGAGAATCAGGGATATTAATAAAACACTCTGAATATTACTGAAAGTTTTTAATTAACAGCCTTGCTAAAACACCATTACAATCTGCAGTTTTGTTTTTATTAATTCTCTCTGATTCAGCAGGAATTTCACCAAGGAATAGGGATGAGCAGATGCAGGGAGAAGCACATTAATAAATCATAAGTGTCATTAAAATTTGTAAACTAATATCTTCTGGGAAGTCTTGGCAATTAGTCTCAGAGTTTTTTTGGCAAACAAAAGATTAACAAATCCAAAAGGTCCCATGTCTGATGAAATTACCACCCCCACAGAAAGGTCATTGATGGAGCAATTAAGAGAGATAACAAATAGGCCATCCAGAAGACCGGTTCACAAAAGGCAGATAAGCTCCACGAAATAGGACAACTAAGGCATTTTAATAAACAAGGCTGGGACTTGTACCTGCACACCACCCAAAGACATGCAGAAAGGCTTTTAGACTCACATGTGCTGTGCTACTACTTTTTGCATGACCTTGCCTTGTCCCCTTAGTTCCCTACATCTCTGAGGCAATATTAACTTTATTACTTGCTAAAGAAAGGGAAAGAGACAGATGAAACTTCTCTCCAGTATTCAAAGAATGAAATAACACAATCATCTCATTACCTATTACTGAGTATGCCTAACTCTAAAACATCTTAAATTTCATACTATAAATTTTCATTATTGGTTCCCACAGCAAATGTTTAAAACAGTCTTAGAACAGGTTTAACTGAATTTATCCACTTGCTGCAATGCCAGCATCTCTTTAAATTATGAACTACAAAGAACGTATGCTCTGAACAAGACCTGGAATAAGGAGGAAGAACCCTGCAGTTTCCTCCATTTCACTTGTTGAATTTTATTCTCCCCTTCCCCCTTTTTTTTTTATCCCATGGATGTGTATATCCATACATGTAGCCTAAGACAATATCATATACGCATTTCTGGAAGTCCATACAAGTAAAAGATCTGTTTAAGTTTCCCAGATACCACAGTTGGAAGGATAATGAATCACCAGAAGAGCAATTTTGAAACAGGTCATAATTAGTTACTTTAAATGGCTTCAATTGTACAGTGGGATACAAAGGTGAATGGCTATCACTATCTAATGATCTGCAATTTGTAACCCTCTCATCACAGATACCCTCTAAACCAGGGGACACAGTGAGGCTAAGTCACCCCTTCATCATTGTTAACAGTTATGAAAAGAGCACCGAAAAGCCTTTATATGCAGTCTTTCATGAACGTTTAGTATCCCCACAGCATTCCTAAGGCAATGCCCTTTACCCATTAATTTCTCTCCTGGATGATACTCAACAACTCTTTCCAGCTGTCAAAGCTTTCTCTTTCCTCTTTCTGAGCTAGGACCCACTTTCTGATGCTTGTTACAACACATGTGCAGCTGGACAAACACAGATGTCAGGTGTCTCTGCCAAGCTTGGTAAGTCAGCTTAAGCAGTAGAACAAGACCTGCTTCTTCAAAATAAGCAAGCACTTAACCATGAGAGCAAAGAATAAATTTCCCACTCAGTTCAGGAACACTGTGTTTTCTGTTCTTCACAGGTAGTGACTCCATAGCTATCTGGGCCAGGGAATTCTTCTTTATTGAACAGCCATGATCTTCATTTGGCAGCAGTTAGCTCAGGAATGGACCAACACACAGCTACTGTGCACCTCCCCAGTAGCTCAGGCATGGCTCCCATGCATGTCATAGCATTCAACAACTAACAAGGAGGCTGCACTGAGGCAAGGTAACCTGAATCACCCACTGTAGGCAAAATACAAATCAGCAGGAGTACTGGAGGTAAAGGACTGAATTATCCTGGGATGCTGCTCTAGTTCCCACAAATCTCAGCTCAGGGTGCTGAGAGCACTGTTAAACAACCCTTACTCAAACTGCATCTCCTTCAGTTTCCCATTCCAACAAACAGCCTGAACATCACAGCTTGCAACCTCTGAAACGATAAGTGGCTCCTGCAGTCTGAGAAAAGTAACCAACACAGAGCTAAGCGATTTATACACACAAAAAAAAAAAAAAACAACAAAGTCACTAAATTTTTGGAGACCCTGCTTTTTTGAACCCAAGAGAGGTCACAGATGTGCTTGAATATCCAAGCCAGCTCCTTCCCTCCATACATAGATAGCTGATTACAGATATGATGAAACCTTTCTTTCAATCAGCAGATTAATTCTTCGCTTTGCTACTTTGTTAAAAATGCCCAATAAGATTCAGCAACAGGAAGCATCATTTCTCTGAAAACCAACTCTATTAATTTTATGCCTTAATACAGTGCTCCAGAAAACAGCATATATCTGAGGTGCATGTTGTCAGCTTAATACTGAAAAACAATAGATATAATCAAATCTGACAATACTGCAGTGAGATGCCAGCTGGTCACAGTGGCTGTTTGGAGACTATTTCACTACTGAAAATGTCAGTGAAATCACACTGCCCCATTTCAAGATGTGTGACACTGAGCAAGAGGTGGTGGCACAAGCTGGGAATCGCCTATCTCAGTTCTGCAGTCTAAATAATGCATCACCAAGTGGGGAAGAATCCCTTTTAATGAAGTTCTGGGCCATGACCTGGTTCAAGATTAGCTCCTTTGCAAAGGATGGCACGGAAATTTCAGTCATGCTCACTGAAACTCGCAGACTCTCTCTTCATCCTCACCTGTCTTGTAGATGGGTAAATTTGGAACAGGGAGATTTAACCCCAGCTCTTAAAGGCAAGCCAAGGCTTATCGTGCCATTTCACGCCTGCAGGGCAGCACTATCTGAAACCAGCTCCACGTGCAATGCATGAACCCAAGGCACA
This sequence comes from Gallus gallus, assembly GCF_016699485.2. NCBI lineage: Eukaryota > Metazoa > Chordata > Aves > Galliformes > Phasianidae > Gallus > Gallus gallus. Next base: position 25,300,878 of record NC_052537.1, on the reverse strand, counting down.
GAAAGCAGTGTGAACAAATGCTAGAGGTACACCAAAAGGTGTTGACAGCCTCTGAAGACAGTGTGGGAGAGTAAAATGCAAGGATATAATAAGAAATACCATCTAAGCTTGTGGTAATTCAAACAGAATTGAATGAAAGAACAGCCCAAGATCTGAAGCAGCTTGCAACCAATTGGAGTGGTTTTACTTCTCTCAGCTCCAAGCTTGGAGTTGTAGCTGATCTGTTTTGCAGCTGTCTCTCATGAAAAGCTGAAAGTTTTTTCTAACTCTACACAACTCTAAGACAACAGAACAATCCCTTCAGGCACAGCCACAGGAGTACAAAACAAACAAAAACCCCAAAGTGAGGATTTTTGCTGCCATGGAAACACAACTTCTTGGTTAATAAGCAAGAAAACAAAAAATAAATATAAAATATCTTTAGTAACATTTTAGAATCTCAAGAAAGAGTCAGCTATGATTTTCAGTATGGGTTAATGCATGGGCCAGCATTATATGCCATCAGATGATTTAGCCTGGGACCACAGCCAGAGGATGGAAACTCCAAGGGACTCATCAAAGGTGGATAAAATGGCAGCAGGGACTCAGAGCTGACACATGCAAGTGCTCACACTTTGGAAAAATATCTGAACTACTCCCCACTGCCTAATTAGCTGATGTGCTGCGTTCATGGCTATGACACTGAGCATAAATAACTCCCTGGTAACTTGGGCTTCTCGTCTGTTGTATCACCCTGTTGTCTCTTTGCCTTCATCTGAGATTGAAAGTTCCCTTGGGACGGAGACTGCCTTTTTAGCTACCACAAGCCAAACAATTAGAAGTTCTAATAATTAGAGCTCCTGGATACTAAAAAAGGTGACAACAAAAGAAAAATAACGAAAACAAAGAAGCAAACAAAAACAAACAAAAAAAACAACACTTGTATTCCAGTTATCTTACAAGAAAAACTGCTTATCCTATACTGGCAAAAACAGATGAGAACACTTTAAATATTACTAGAACTTTAAATACTTACACAGAATGCCATGTTCATGTATCTCAGAATTGTACTGATTAAATAGGAGTTGGGATTAGGAACAAGCAAGGAAATTTTCATGCGACTCCTCCTTTGCTTGTAAGAAATTCTGAATTCTAGAAGTCCACAGTATAAGAAAAGGACCTCAATACATTCCTGATTATTCATACTCATAAAACGAAAAGGAAACAACTGGATAGCAACAAGATTAACTAATGAAAGGACTTTATGCCTTGTGTCTAACCTACAGAGCACCCCATATATTACATCTGAGCACAGCATACATTTGAAAGCAAACCTCATCTATCACAGTCACAACACCTGGAAGCATTGTGAACGTGCATTTGAAGAAATAAACCACTGAACAGACTTTTCTCGTCCTAATGAAATTTGTTTGAAATTTTCCACAGAAAAACAAGCTAAAAACTCAGCCTTCAACTTTTGGTTGTGAATGCAGTCTTTTAGACACTGTACTTTGCATATCTAACCCTTTCATTCCCCTGGGTTTGACAGATGCCCTCTGAGAGCACAGTTCCATGAAGGAGCCCGACTGTTACTCTTTGCAGGCAGTTCATATTTCATGACAGATGACTGCTGCACCATCACATTCATCGTGGGAGCTGAAGTTGGGTACAGGGATCCTGGCCGACAGAGGGTTTGAGAACTGGAGGTTCTCCAATAGCACTTCAAATCAAAATCACTCTAGATTATAGATTAAGAGGGAGGACTGTTTTCCACTTATTAATAATGAAGCATTCACTAAAAAGAAAATGCTACAGAAAACACTGTTTTATTTCTTAATACAACTTTTAAGTAAAAGCAGACAGAATGGTAGCTGGATTCTCAAGAACTAGAAATGTAGATATTTTATTAGGAAATGAGAAGCAATGAAATATTGCTATACCTTAAAAGCTTACCTAATTTTTACCACCTTATATCCTTCTCTACGAAAAAAAGAGACCTCTCAGTAAATTTTGATGTCTCACACCATCACAAGTACAATCACAATAAGGTAGTTTTATTTCATAGGAGGAAAAAAAAAATTCTCGGCTCTCTCGGTGAAAAAAACAAAACTACAAACCCCAACTGACAGATATTCCTTGTTACCAAGAAGAGATGCAGCATTCACAATATAGAAAGATATGTGCTTTTCCTTGAAGCTGACTGCCTCAAGGCTGGCTGTTTCAGGAGCAACTGAGGCTTTTTCTGTGATATTTTTGGGCCTCAGAAACATGGATTTACTTACTAGAGGCCACATCCGTGCTCCTGCATTCAAATGCTGACTAGCATTTCCTCTGCCTAAATTCTTATCAGCCTGATAGAGGAGCAGTATCCAATATAACTTTTAATATTCTTTCCTGCTCTGGCTCTCTTTTTTAATTACATTCAGGATGTTTTCATATCGATTTACTTGTCCTTATATTTAAATGCAGGGATTAGAAATTTCTCTTATATAGCATTTTCCATTAAAAGAAGTATCTCACACTATAACCCAGGGGGAAACAGAGCAAAAGCTTTTGATGCATGCAGCAGGCAGAGGCATGATGATATTCGAAGATTGCATTCCACTGTGCTCTATCTTTGCATCCTTTGAAGCACTGCTGTGAGATTCTTTTCTTTCTGCCACAAAAGCCACTCCTTTCTTATGGCAGCAACTGTTTGCCGAGTGCTCAGAATAGGCATCACAGTACTGCTGCTCAGATGGACACGGTACTTAGTTAGTAGAATAAACAAGTGATAGTCCCAGAAAGCAGGAAGAGAAAAAATAATAATGAAAATTTCACGACCTCCTGCTGATGACAACATGATATTTTATATGTGTTGATAGTGATAGGACAAGGGGGAATGGTTTTAAACTAAGATAGGGGAGATTTAGGTTAGATATGAGGAGGAAGTTTCTTTATACAGAGGGTGGTGACGCACTGGAACAGGTTTTGCCCAAGGTGGTTGTGGATGCCCCATCCCTGGAGGCATTCAAGGCCAGGCTGGATGTGGCTCTGGGCAGCCTTGTATAATGTTTGGTGACCCTGCCCACGGCAACGGGGTTGAAACTAAATGATCTTTGAGGTCCTTTTCAACCTGGGCCATTCTACGATTCTATGATATTTGCATTCAATGGAGCCTGCCCAGCACCTGAGGCTTAAAGATGGTTTTAAAGGAGTCTACAGAAAAGTAAACAAGGAAAGCAATTATATGGTTGGAAGACTAAAATTTGTTCCACAAAGACAAATCCTCCTTGTGAAATTTTCAGGTTCTCAGAAATTATGAGAAAGCATTAAAATGTATCTACTTAAATAATGCAAAGTTTCGGATACCTTAATGCATAAACCAAACAGAATATCCTGAAAAGTAGTCTCAGCTTATTGCCTTCCACATAGTATCTGCTTCTATTACTACAATCTAAGAACCCCTTCCCTCTGAAGCATAGTATGGTTTCATCCTGAATTTTCCAGGTTGAGCCCAGTAACTCTACCTGCTAGCTCTTTACCTCAACCATTCCTCCCAGACCTTGGAAAAGAACCCAGGAATTCTGACTTCCCCACCTCTCTGAGTCTCTAAATCACACAATGGCCTCTATTTCACCTCAGAAGAGAAACAGAGGTGTCCCAGAACCACCTGAAACCCATTCAGAAGTCAGTGCATTTCCAAAGATGATCAACTACCTTATTTCTCCCACTGGGAAAACTCCAAGAAGGATGGTGCTGTTACCTTTCTGCAGAGATCAGGTGTTGCTGTGAGATCAGTATTAGGACAGAATTTGTCTGCTTGTTACATTATTTATGCAGAGCAGATTGCTAAGCAATTACATTTAAAGTACAATCACAGCACCATTTGTACTTGGTAGGTAAAGAGGCAAGAGTTTTTTAAGGCTTAAATATCTTGAGAAGTACCAGAGTAAGTGGAAATTACTGCGTTCTCTCTTATTAGATGCATGGTTATTTATACCTTTGCAGATTACCACGGTACAGTGCAATTAGGCTTTGGAGTAACTGTGCAAACTGAGAAGTTTTAAGAGCTCTATTGAACAATTAACCCTTCAGTGTATTAATGGAGATGACCCCACAACATACTCCCAAGACAGGGGCTTTTAAATTAACTTGGAAGAAAGGACAGTAGACCACCTGGCCAGAAGCTGCTTGCTTACACCTGGAGCAATGGTTACAACACAGCGACAGCTTTCACCATTTCTAGATGTTGAATAACATCCATAATAGAAAAGGTAAATCTAACACAAAGCACCTGTGGTTCCCCCAATGCCTCTGCCACTCCTTCTCCCCTCTCCTTTTTTTCTCTTTTCTTTTTTGTCCTTACAGTAAAAACCACCTAATAACAATTCTAATAAAGCCCTACCCTTTCCACACCACAGGTGGGCTACTAGAAGGAAGAGCAATTCCCAGCAGGTAGAAACTATTGCTGATTTGGAGAGGGAAACGGGGGGTGTTCTGTGTGTTTAGTGTTTTTTTTTCCTTTCTCTTAACACACACACACACACACACACACACACTCTATCCAGCAGTGTGCTTTCCCAAGCCAGGACATACCATCTTCTTCACCCAAACAGAAACATGACAGATGACAGGCATGAGACATTATCTGAGTTTACCCATAGTACAGGAGATGCCAGTACCTCACTGTGATCTCTAATACTTTGGTGGCTACTGCCCTCAAAGCCTCAGGCATCACTGATTCACTGCTAAGATGACCACCTCAGCTCACAAGGCTGAGGAACGTGGCTGAGATTAGCTAAGCTCATATCAGAAACTGGGTTGTAAAACATCCTGGACACTTGCTCCAGCAAGCGTGGTGCCATCTATGGAGAATACTCTCATTACCAGCATGGTGGCAGAGGTTCTGAGAAATGAGGAGAGGACACTCGAAAGGACTAAATGAAACCAACCTCCTCTGGGCATCAAGGAAACGCCTTACATCAAGAAAGCCTCACATATGTAAATTAATGTTTTCTCAATCATGTGTCCACTCTCCAAAAGCAACTTCACATTTACCTCATATTCCTTTCCCTCTCCTCCCCACATCAGCTCCAATCCCCCTTGCTCACCACCCTCCAGTTTTACAAGAGGCACAGTGCACACATCCACACCAGTACTGTGCTCTGCATGATCTGCTTACCTCCACAGTGAGCTCTCAGTAACACTTCCCAAGTTGAAGTCATAGAGCTTTGTCAGAATGAGTATCACCTAGAAGAGAAAGGGAAAAGAAAAAAAAAGTTTCCTTTAGACTGTGTAACAATACATTAGGCATCTGAAATCACCCAAAGGAGAGCTTAGCATTTATCCATTAAAGTTGCAGTATTATGAGATTAAGTTTTTATATTAAAAAAAAAAAAAGGAAAAATCATTCCCTTAATGCATCATGTAACCATTAACATTTATTCTAATCCTAGAGACATTTTGCATTTAAAATAAAACCTGCCAACAGGAATTAACTGAACATTGTGAGTTGCCCTCTCTGCATCTATGTTATTCAAGGTCAGGAATGAAATTGGGTGCACCCTTGTTAATCCAACAGCCCAATCAGAAATTATATTTGACATGTTTCTTTTTCTCTCAAGATGCTGATGTGAATTATGTAGTCATCATGGATAGCAATGGCAAGTTTGTTTATGAAGATCCCTATCCAACAAAGCAGTCCATTTTGCCCCAAACTACCTTTGCTGCAACAAGGAGCTTTCTACCTCCCTTCCTTCAAAAGACCTGTTCTCCCTCCTTTTTCCTCCTCCCACAGCAGATGGGCTCGCCATTCCTTCTGTTTGGGTTTCCTAACTGAAAGGCTGTTGGGTGAAGACTGGATGAGGAGTTTTAAAGCTCTACAGAAAGGAAAAATACCGAAGGATTAATCAATATCACAAAGGCTGCAGCAGTCTGTTACCATCAGCACAATACCGGGAAGAGACCTGTTCAAATTGTAAGGACCTTGGTACGTGACTATGCAGTCAGTGGCCAACTTAATGGCTTTCAAAAAGATGCACTGAGCATCCATGTCTCTACTGGATTCATAGCCCCTTCTCCTGATTGCATTTTTCCCTGTATTTCCCCATGCAGAGACCTTTAGGAGGGAAATAAAAGCCAAGCTGCTTCCAGCAGAGTATGAAGAGAAACCTGCCAGGCAGATTTGAGTCAGCATATGCAAGTCCATGTCAGCCTAAACTGTTTTTGTGCAGCGGGGAAATAAGGACAATGCCGTTTATTATTGCAACTTAAACCCTGCACACACCTTCCCATACAAATGGAGGAGAACCAGCTGCCAGTCACAGCCATCATGGCACACACACATACAGCATCCCCTAACACCAACCAATGGAAGCAGTCCAGCCTGCAACTAAAATCTGATGAGTGATGTTTTTAGGAGGCATCCCACAACCCCACAGAGATTCTCTCAAGAGGCTCTCAGAAGCCATGCCCCACAGCACAAGCACTGCCTTGCCAGAAGTGACTCTCTTCTAATTGATCACGGCTCTGGAGAGGTTTCACAAAAATACTTTCCCTCTTTTGACACCTAGTCACCATGAAACCAGCAGAACTTCCAATGAAGCTAGCAGATCTTGAATCCCTAAACTTCTTAAATGGAGCTTTTCTTCCCTATTCTGCTCAAGTTTGATCAGGATAATTGTTCCTGAAGTTGCAATTCCAAATGGAGGCAGCAACCATAATCCTCCAGCATCCTATATGCCACTCCTCACATCCCCTGTGTATTTTTGAAGATGTCAGTGGTCTGCTGTAAATCCTGCAAACAGCAGGATAATGCCAGCTCTGCAGGAGGGGGTTGAATCCTACTCAGCTCCTGGATATAAATCCTAAGTAAACGCATGTTGTTTAGTAGGACTTGTTGGAATTTGTACCCAGGATGCCTAACAAATTCCAGCTCTGCCTGTTGTCAAGGTGTGGAGAACAAAAGCATAACCATCCCTTTGCACTTCAATCTCACAGAGGGTACCAGGAAGCAGCAGGAGTTTCTTGAGGCCATGGTTAACACAGGGCAGCTGCGGGCAGCATACTGCCCACAGAAGCACTCACCTCATAGGCCCCAAAGGCCTCTATCCCCTCCCACTGGTTTTTGAGATAATATTGTTCAAATTCAATACAGGTAATGCTTGCAACACTTGAGAAGCTTGAAAACTAGAGAAGATTGGAGAGGCTTGAATACAGCCTACCTGACAAACACTGCAAGGGCACATTCCCCAAGCCTTACAGGAGGAAACTACAGGCACAAATGGCGCTACTAAGGAGGCAGCTCACATGAGGTTAGGGCACAAACCAGAGCCCAAAGGTACGTCTGGTTACTGACCTGTTTTCACAGGGTGCTTTTGACACAGCATTGCAAAGGAAACCTCAAAGCATTTCAAGAGGCTGTTCTGAGACCTCCATGTCATGCTGGAGCCAGCCACGCCACTACTAAGTGACTACCAGCAAGGTGGGTGCCCCATCCCTGGAGACACCCAAGGTCAGATTGGAGAGGCTCTGAGCACCTGATGGAGCTGGAGATGTTCCTGTTCAGTGCAGGGGAGTTAGACTAGGCGACCTCTAAGGGTCCCTTCCATCAAATATTCTATGATGGTGTGATTCTAAGGGTGAAGGGGGGCAGCTCTAAGCAAGTACCCCATTTCCTAGCACATTTGTGTACGTGAATATTTTAGTGGAAACAGAATGAAAGAAAAAGATACACTTTTTTTTTTTTGTTAAATCCAAAATTGAATTCTGACAGTTGAGAGAAAGAAGAAAAACCCTCACTGATTCAAGTCAAGACATTTGATTCCAATGTTCACTTTGTAAAGAAGCTTGGCCTTTTTTCGTCAGTGCTAACAAATGACCATGGCTTTTCTGTGTTATAGTAATTTCATATTAAAATCTTGACAGTTTTCATTTTAAAAGCTGAATTGAAAATTGGAGTTTTTACATTTAACGTACTGCTTAAAAAAAATACATATATATTTTGTTCTTCCCTTGAAGTGTGGGAAATCTAGAGTTTCCACCCCACAGCCCAGTCTTCCACTTAAATTAAGATGAAAACATTTTGCTCTGGGGAAAAGAAATAAAAAAAGTTTCAAGTGGTATTGATTTAGAAACAACAAAAACTTTCACTTAAGCTTTTTTTTTTTTTAATAAAAGTGAAGAAAACATCCTTATAGTCCCAAATGAAACTGTCTTGCTTCTGTTCATTAAATCAACCCCCCCAGAATTAATTTCAAGTCAGCTGAATGCTGGACTACATTTTTCTCCAGGCTCATAATGCTGGCTCCAGGGAGCACAGCTCAGATGGGAAGAGTTCCTCCTCCCCCCACAGGGCAGGCTGCAGCACTTCCCTGGACACTCCAGAGGCAGGTAGCCCTGGGGGCACCGAGCAGCTCAGCTGGCAGAAAAGGAAAACAGAAGGACCAGGCTGCAGGACAGAGCTGGGAAATAGGTCAGGCTGAATTACAGCTCCCTCAAGGCAATACAAACCCTCTGGAAAATGCAATTTAAAGCTGAGCTTACACAAAACTAAATGACCTGAAAATTCAATAAACTGTTTCAGTTTTCAAGACAGAAATAGAGATGGGAGAAAGATAATCAGAAAAAATTATTCTTTTTGCTTTGGAAATAACTTACAATAACTTTCTTGTTCACTGTGTTTTACACACACACATCCTATATGTTTTTGCTTACTTTAGACTGCACTGTTGGCTGAATACCCTGCTATAACATCTCTTCTAATCAACAGGAGTAGGCATTTTTCTTATCCTCAGTGACTTATTCACTAATACAGCTTAAGATTCTCTGCTATTTTCAAATCCTGACATCCTACTGTAAAAGTGTACTAGCCCACTGAATTTCGGTCTGATGTGATGCACCTCCTACAGTCAGCAGGTCTTCAAGACTGCCCAATGCAGCAACCTCAAGTCTTGACACAATTGGACTGATGTGAAAGTAGAGAAAAATATAAAAAGAAAGGGGAAGAGAAGTCTCTTTCCATGTTGAAAACATGTCCCTGAAGGGGCTCCTATTGTTCAGAAAATTATTAGGAATCTCTGAGCCCATAAATCACAAGAGTGCTCAGCAGCTCTCCAGAGTATTTGGTGTTATAGCAATCTTTTGTGCTCATAAAATTTTACTACAAAGGAAATTTACTTTAGTTCATTAAACCCTCCTCCAGATCTTGCCAATTCCAAGGTGGCAAAGTGCTTTGCACATACCCCACAGTAGATACGTTACTCTGTCACCCACAAATTAAAATGAAAAGGCATTGCAGTTTCTTCAGCAGGTTGACAGTGAACTTCAGAACAAGCAAGAAATGCCAGGTCAATGGCAGTCATGCTCCTCTCAGGAGATATCCATACTGGAGGAGAGGAGCAGCAGCCAAAGAGAACAGTGATCATTTCAGATAGATGTCTGAAAAGCCAGCACTGATCCATTTCATGAAATTCATCTCCCTTCTAAGTGATCCTGCTTTATCAGCAGAGATTTACACAGCTCATCAACAGCCCTGTCCACATATTTACAGAAAGTAATTAATAATGAGCAAAGGGATGAGCACTAGGCAGCACACAGAACAAAGGCAGAACAAAGAAAAAAACAAAACTGTAGACAGAGTTACACATGAAAAATGAGAGCTCTCTGCTACCTTGTGCTGGTATGCTGGGGTCACAGACTCTATTTCCTGCCTACAGACCTACTTCCATTACCTTTAAAACCTTTTCTGCCCCACGCACCAACCACAGCAAGCTTGCCCACAATTTTCAGCCACCTTTCCCCAAGCCATAGAGCCCAATACATAAATTAAAAATGGGAATAAGCACAGCCCCTGGGAACCAGTATCAGGGAACTGCTCACAGATGAAGGGAAATAGGCTTAAAATGCTTGAGGACTTGCACTGTGCTACGGAGATCCCTAGCTGCTTGTTTCTTTCTTGTCTTTATTTATTAATTTTGACTCTTTAAAAGATGAGCTAACCAACAAGCTAATGGAATTACTCAGGGCGGTGAATTTGCTAAGTAAAATAACCTTTCTCCGATTCTCTGCATTTAAAGCTAACTGAGGCAAAAGTCACCAATATCTGCCTTTCTCTACACAAATGTGGGAACATACCTGTGTTCAATATATGTTAATGCTGATGTGTGGGGTGGTTTGAATTCAGCCTGCAGCTGAGCATCCACCCAGACTGTCACTCACGCCCCACTCCAGTGAGATGAGGAAGAGAATCAGAAGAACAAATGGAAGAAAACTTTTCATTTGAGAGAAAGATTGCTTAATAAGTGGGGGAAAGAGGGAAAAAGCAATCACTGCCCGCCTCCCATAACCAGACCAATGTCCAGCAAGTCTCTCAGGAATGGTTACTTTAGAAAGACTACTCTCTGATTTTTATCACTGCACACAATGTCAAATGGGATGAAATATCCCTTTTGACAGCTTGGATCAGGTGTCCTCATTGCATCCCTCCCCTATGCCTGGGGAGCAGAATAAAAAACAGAAAACTTTGACACTATGCAGCTAAAACTCTACTGTGTGAACCCTGCTTTAGTCAAAAATTCAAGCTGTTATGTGAAATATATATGTATATAAATAAAAACTATATATATAATATATATATAAACTCCATCCCAGGCAGATTCAGCAAAAGCATTTTCCTACATCAAGGTCTAGCAGTTCTCAAAAACAATTGCTGCATAATCCTGATCCCACCAGAATTCTCCCCAGCACAAAAACACCACATACGTACATCGTATGTGCACACACGTGACCACCCACATCACCATCCTCATTTAACCTGGAAGCCTAAGTGCTAAGTTGTAATACCTGGGAGTGCAAGAAGCATACAGTGCCATTACAAAGCTCTCATGTGAAGAACATAAATTTCACAGGTGTTAACAGATTCAGCAATCACCACAACTATGAGAAAAGGCAAGTAATGTCATCTTTGTTTTACTGATGAAGAAGCAGAGGTGGGGAAAAATTGTTTCTCTACATAGAAATACTCAGGAAGAGGAATCCAAATCAATGTTTTGAGTTTGCTTCAATTCACTTTGCAAATTCATTGGAAAAAAAAATCAAATTAAATACTATTTCATTCTAAAGAAGAATCTCCATCCAGGAATTTTACATGGTTGCAATAGTCCACCTCAACAGATTTAGTTAATCTAGATGAACAAGCATCTCCTGAAAGACAAAGCTGCAATCTGAGTTCATACAAAGGAACAGTGACTAATGAAAGACCATCAACACCTTCAGCGCTAAACTCTTCCCCAGTCTGCTGCACACAGCTGAAGGAAACAACTCTAGATACTAAAACTAGCGAGAAACAGCATATCCTAAGACACAAGAGAAAAGCAACATAGGTGCTAACAACAAATGCAGGCCAAATCCTGCCCACTGGAAATCAGAGCGACATTTCTGCATGAGCAAAGTGATGTCATCTTAAGCAAAGGACCTTTTTTAAAAAAAAAAGTCTCTAGAGAAGAGATGAATGATCTGTGGGTGGCTTCAGGCAGTGCTGGTAAAAGAGCCCTCTAAAACTGAAAGAGACAAATCCCCAAGATCACACACAAAAGCAAAACATGTTCCAGTGAACCTATGATCTCCAAACAGCTGAGGCTGTCAAATTTGTCCTCAAGACAAGAGCTAGTAACTAAAAGAATGATAGTTTCCCTTAATCTCTCCCTTGCCTGTGTTGCTTTTTACTTTCCAGTATGAAAGGTGCCAGAGTACACTCTTTCTTCCCCTGTCCTTCCCCCTTTCCATTCAAAGCAGACAGCAGAATAAGCTGGAGCCAGACCACAAGAACTCTTCCCATGGATTCCCCCAGGACACCAGCAACAAATCACATTACCTACACAAAAGTGTGCTCTGGATGAAAGCAGCAGCTTGAAATTCTCGTCTCCAGACCTTGGGGTAAACGAACAGGATCTGCAGAAAAGCAACACTAACACACTTTGTAGAAAGAGACACTGCTGGAAAACACACCTTCCTCCTCTTGCATGATTCCCAGTGGCAGCAGGACAGGATGCAAGTACACTGGGTCCCTGCTTTGGCAATTCAGTCGTGAACACAGCATGTCAGAGAAGGAGAACCTGTTGGCTCCAACAGAGGCAGATGCCTCCCCAGTGCCATGTGCTTCCCTATTGAGAAAGGATTCTGAATTGAACCCAGTAGGCTCTCATGCCTTTGGATTTAAGCATCAGGAAAGTATTTGGATTTTCCTCCCAAAGCACTGATCCCAGTGTTTAGTCAAAGGAGAGGTATTTGTAGCCACTAGCAGTATAAGGGTCTGCCAGTCAGCCATGTTGGTCTTCCATCTCTCTAGTGCACATTAAAAAGTGCACAATATTCCCACAATATATATCTATATATATAGGGAATTACCCACCCACTCCCTAAGGAACATTAAAAACCCACACTGGTAAATCCTAAGTTTCAGCAAATACCTTCTGCCTACTACCTACTTACACTTAGCGTGCACGTACAAAGTATAATCACTTTCTTAACATCTCCTTCCTAAAGAAATAAAAGAAAGGCCTCCAGCATGGTTTATCAGCCCTTAGAGAGAAGCTGGATTCTGTCCCAGAGGCTGCAGTGGAGCCCTAAACATAGCTACCGGGTCAGATCGTAAAGCATTTGTCCTCTTTGTAGGGGAAAAGTACTCCATAAAAGCTAAGTATTGGTAGATTTATTAGCCCCCCAGGAGAGAGCCTCTGAGAAAGGCATGGTGAATTAGCTTCCTTTTTAAGGACAGCAATAAAACACAGGAGACATTTAAGAATTCCAGACTATCATGAATAAACACACCAACACTATTAGCAGCTTATAAGTAGCACCAGTTGTTGAAGGCAGATGGAAAAGCCCCCTCTGAGTTACACAATCCATACCTCTGATGAGGCACAGTTGTGCTCCACAAAATCATTCCCAGCTCCTCTGGATGGCCTTGCTGCACACAAACACACATTCCCACCAGAAAAGACATCTAGATTGCTTAAAATAACAGAAGCCTGAGCTTTATCTCTGTGTAAGTCAGTTAGACATAAATACAATCTCTCCTGGCAGGAGGTGATATGATTTAAGGTCCCCCTATCATGCATTATAAGAGCTGATAGCAAAGAACTCATAATTTATTTTTATTGATTCAGCAACCTATGCTGGATCATATCTCCCAATTCTTACCCTTTGCTAAGAAACTTCCACTGAAGCCTTGGGAAATTTAATTTATCTTTTTTCACTTTCTTCTTCTTCCTTTTTAAGTTGCTGTGTGCACCTCTACCTAAGTTCAAGAAGAAAATGAAAAAAGGCCCCAGTTACTTTGCCAGCTCCGTTCTCCTTCCAATTATCTTCTGATACCATCTGCGAGCTAGCAGATTTTGCGCAGCAATTTAACTCTGTGGAGTCACGTACCTACTGAAGGGCAATTTAAAGCTTCTGACAGGGGGATCTCAAAAGGAAGAATGACTTGAACTCCAAGTCTGGGCACATTACCTTCTGAGGACGGCTCACAATTAAAGAGAAAAAAATTACTAAAAAGTTGACAGAAGTTAAGACAGAGCAGCCCTTTGAGACGTTATAAACTGCCTGGACAGGTGAAGGTCTTCCTTGAGGACTGAAGACTGACTGATTTCATAAAGAAAACTAAACTAGGTGAGGAACTTTGTCTGAGCCATTTCTAAAAGCGAGAGAGAAAAACAGCTCCCATAAAGATGATTTCTTTCCCCTAAAAAAAAATAAATAAAAATTTTTCTTTGTTCTTCCATTTCAGGCTTCAGGCTCTACCCGAGGACTCCTACTTCATACATATATATAAAGATCAGTGATCGTCCTTAGACTTCAATGAACCACTCTAACTTCTACTGAATGGAGCACAAGCAGGACTTTCTCCCTCAGAACAGTGATGGTTTAACCTCTTGAAGCCCTTTCCAGACTACGATCCAAAGATATACTTGTTTGTGTGGAAATGCTTCACTGCTAGATCAGGAGAATTAGCTACTATACCAAAGAACAGAAAGTCACACCTGTTGTGCTCCCAAAAAAAGCAGAGCCTTGCCTTTGACATGACAGCAAGAGATGGACAAGTGAACAGATCCACAGTGCGGACCGCTCACAGACCCAGCAGTCAAGGGAGGCAATGGGTGTTGCAGCCTCCCTGCTCTATTTCCAGCCCCGATGCCAGCCTGCTATGCTTGAGTTCACCCACCTGCAGGGTGATGGCAATATTATTGTTCAGAATTGAATACTATTGTCTCAGAACGTTACTGTGAGAAAACATCCTTCTACCTCCAGGAGAACCAGTCCAAAAGTTGAAATGTCACAGATGCTACCACAAAGGGGAAGGACATACTCATTAGAAAAAAGCCCTCATTTCTGCTTTTAATGGCCAGTTAGAAGACCCTCCATGCCTACTGTAGGATCATTATTAGCATCAAATCCAAGCACCTTTGACTTTTGCATATTCCCTTGATTGCAACAGACCAGGGAAATAAGGATTGCTGCAGTTTTCCAGATAAAAACTATGAGCATAGAGGAAATGGCAAAATGCACAGACTGTTCTGTCATGGTAAGTTCTGCATTTAGATCTTCCCACATGTTTACCACCTGACCTCAAATGCATACAACATTGTTAGTATAAAAACATTAATTGTAATTCTTTAAATAAGTCTAGCTAAAGCATTCATAAATGTAATTAAAGTAGTAGTGAAAACAAGGAATGAGAATCATTACAGAAAAAAAGAAACAAAAGTGATAGCTTAAAATACATGAGTGACTATCACAGCCGACGTGGGTCAGTGAAGGCTAACAAGGACACGGGATCAGAAAGTGCTGGAGGTAAAAGAAAAGCACAAATCAGAGCTCTCCATAGACAAAAGGTCAGAAGCAACAGTTCGAGTGCTAACTAGCCAATTAACATATTTTTTACATTATTACAGATTCAACAAAGTTGAAACGATCTGATTATCTTATATATTAAGGTAATAAAAAAGAGTTCTGTCAAATTGACAGCACTTTTCTGACCTTGAACCTACATTTATACCGCAGTTTTTCTCTGCAGATGCCCACAGCTACTTTGAAACTTACCGGCTCAGCTGCAGTAAGGTCAAATTCTGCCTTAGCAACTCCTTTTTTTACTGGTATTTCTTTCAAATCAAGAGTGAAGACCAGTTCAGCCATCTTTATTACTTTATGTTTGATTTCATTTTAATTCTGAACTCAAATATCTGTCACGCACATGCATTTCATGATCACTACAATACTTCAATCCCTTACACCATAGCTACATTTTTTGGGTTGTGGGTTGTTTTTTTTTTTTTTTTCCTTATTCTTTGTAATGAATCATTAGGTAGATAAGCAAAAATATTTTCATCTGTTGCTGTGAAATCACTCTCCCTGCACAATTTCCTTTCTTTGTTACTATACAGAGCAGATCCTCACTCAAGCCAAACACCCCTGGAGCTGTAGGACCGTCTCCTCCAAAGGGCTCAATCAAGTAGACTCATGAAATCTGCTTCATGAGATGTTTCCAGAATCCAGGCTGGAAATGATTCCTCTGTTTACACCAACTGCACTGAGCTAGCTGTTTGCAATGTCAGCAGTCCAAAGAACCACAGTACCAAAGCTGTTTGCATTTTGTCTGATAAACAAAACAACTGTAGGAGCGGGTTGATGGACATTAGGCATATGCTGTAGAGGTTGGCTCTTGGACATTTTGCTATTTCAGACTGCAGGTACACCAGCAAGACAGACTGAAAGTGATCCATACCATCACAGCTTGTAAATAACCTCACCTAGAGATCAAGCAACCTTCTAAGTACGTTGAACAGGAAATGTGAGGAAATAGCGCACTGACTGGTTAACACAGGGAACACACCACGATTGCTGCTTTGTCTTGTTTGGCCACGGGAAGGTAAAAGTGGTGAATTCAAGGGCTTGATGGGTTGCCTCTTTCCCAGCAAACTAAAAGAGTGAGCCTCTAAAATGTCCTGCCAGGGGAACCTAACTTAGGGCTAAGGATTATAAGGCACCAAGAGGATGGGGTAACCCCACAGCACTGCCATAACCCAGGGGATACAACCCACACCAGAGTGGAGGAGCAATGACAGTGCACGTCTGAACCTGCAGTTCGCTCAGCTTGCCCTCCACAGCAGCTATTTGCCAGTTTTCTGCCTGCCAAGAAAATAAAAATTTGTATTATCTATACCTTTCTCCCAGAGTGAACGTTTTTCCCCAGCTGAGCATTTCCTAAAAGAAAGTAAAACATACTGACATAAAACTTGACCCCATACGAAGGAAAAAAAATGCACCTTTTTTCCCCCCCAAAAAAAGTCTGTCATTTGAAGGACTAGCACCAGCTTCACAGTAGGGGAAAGAATGAAGGAGTATGTAAAAACCTCAGTAAAAATTTTCTGGTGTAAGCCAGTGTTAAATCTGAGGGGGTTAAAAAATACATTCATCTGTTTTTGAGCTCTGAAAGATAGAAAAAAAATATTTTTCCCACTTTAGAAATATCTTGTGCTAATGTCTACATGGGGAGATGTGGAACAGTGCAGTTAAAGCTGTCAAGGGCAATTTTTCTTGCAGACTTAAGTGTTCCATTACTTTAAAAAAAAAAAAAGCTGAGAAAATAGAGAAACTTGAATTCAGATCTCCTTTAATGCAACATCATGGCTAAGAATTTCAAAGCCATAAAAGTTAGGAAGTTAACAAGCACAGATTCTACATTGTGCGCGTGGATTGTATAAAAGAAGAAGCAAGACACCACTGCAGAAATCCAAAGCACCACCAACTTTTGCAGCTGTCTGGTGATTGGTTGGGGTTCAGGGGCAGCTGATCAGATAAAAATACCTACTTGCTCTTTATTACAACCTCACTGCAGCAGAAAGCTTTCAGGAAGGTCTGAACTCATAAGATCATTCTCCTTCTCTTATA
This sequence comes from Gallus gallus, assembly GCF_016699485.2. Taxonomy (NCBI): domain Eukaryota; kingdom Metazoa; phylum Chordata; class Aves; order Galliformes; family Phasianidae; genus Gallus; species Gallus gallus. The sequence continues at coordinate 25,283,970 of NC_052537.1, read as the reverse complement.
AAATGGATCCAAGGATCCTGAAAAATTCTTTCCTTCTAGCCATTGGAGAAATAGAAGCACAGCCTTCATTTCAATGAAGCACAGTTTTCATTTCATTTCGATATGCCTATATCGTTTTTCACAGAGAAAATAGGAATCATGGTCAAACTGAGACTTTGCTGATCATCACTTGAACTGGGACTGCTAATAAGAATTGGATATAGGATACTGTAACCTAAGAGTAAGAACCCCTTCAAGTCTCACATAGAAAAGGTTAGATTTAAGCAGAAGACTCACTTCTTTGCCCTACAAGAACCCCAAGGGTTGCCATGCACCTTACATTGGAAAACAAGAATCACCTGCCACCAAGGAAGGGCTCTAAACAGCAGTAACAGTCCCACTGACTATCCCAACACTGCCACATGCTCAACACCAGAAATTTCTCAAAGCTCATGATAGTCCTTCTGCCCTTGGGGAACATAAGAGGGAATGGCTAAGATACAAAGGAACAGTACAGACAGACTAAATGTACTGGCTGTTACAGGTCTGGTAAGATCTGACATCTTGGTTCTCTTTGCTGTTTCAAGAGCCCTAGATTTCTGTGTGAATAATCTCTTCTCTCTGTAATCAGTCACACCACAACATCCTGCCTTCATAAACACCATGAAGTCCAAAGAGCAGAACTGCGCACTGCCCTGTCACTCCTCACCCTACAGTCTCTCTAGCATCATCCACACAATGAAACAAGATTGACACTTGCTGTGAAATGAAAACACAGATTGGAGAATGGCCAGGAACACCAGATACATCATTCTGTTTTATTAGAGCCTAGATTAGAAAGAATCAATAGTGTCCAGGTGTCTACAAGACGGCAGTAAGGACAGACGGGTGACACAGTTTAAGTGAAGGTGAAATTCAGTCCTATTGATACATGATGTGTAAGCACAAAACCTTAAACAATGCACTAGGGAATAAATTTGCCAATTTTTCATCAGGTAAAGCAGGATCATCTCCAGAAGTTACAGTGCAAGCTCTGTGTGCTCTGTTTCTTCAGTGAACCATCCCCAAGTCCTAAAGCTCATGGGATGGTTGCAAACCCATCATTCAGAATAACTGAAATAATCACAACACTCCACAAGACAAAGGGCAAACATAAACCAGATCCAAAAGTGAGGATGAAGCTTTTTAAGCAGCAGTAGTCAAGAACAAGTCCAAAGGCCAACTTTCCCTTTGCTGTTTTATGAATGCCCCTTTCGTAAGGGTTATCATAACTGACTACTTATAAAACATTTTCCAGACCAGAAGCATTTCTCTGAGTCCCTTTACAGAAGGATCAAATGCTCCAAAGATAATCATCAGCATCCCCAGCAAAGGTACTCCCCACACCATCCTTTCAACAAGTAATTGATACGACTCTCTGCACCAACTACACCAGCACCAGACCAATTCCAGCAGCTCACACACAAACCCAAAGACTACAGCAATAACAGCAGGTCCCAACAGGAATATGATGCTACCGTGAGCATCAGCCTTGAACCAAACTGTCAGAACAGCATACTGCCATCCACGGCATAGCTCAAGTCATCTCTCTTGGACTGTTGCACTTCATTTGTTTGTAAAACCCTGGCTTGTGGACACCAGTGATGATTTAAAACAAAAATTCAACATCAACAACAACATAATAACCAAACTGCCCTCAGTTCCCACTTCTATGAGTTCAGAGGGTAAGTTGCAAAATATGCTCAGAACTCCGTTTAAAGTCTGTGATTTCTCCTTCACAGAGCACTGCATACTTCCCAAAACATCCCATACTTTTTTTCCCCCCACACATATATAGAAAGCTGTTTTCAACTGTAAATACAGCTATATAATGTTTCTAAACTCCACTGCATTACTTTTTTCTCCAAACATAAAAGGAGTGAGAAAATTGACTCGGGATGTTTTGAATGCCTCAAATTAGCAATACTGAAGTCAGAATAGCACAGAGCAGTCTTGAACAGTCATTGCTGGTACTTGCAGGTGCCACAAGCCCTTCGTATTCAAGAATATTGAATTTCCATTCAAACATAAATGAGAAATAAAACCAACTTGATTCAAGCACTCTTACATCAAGAGAACAAGGGGTAATTTTAGAGCAGCAGCTTAGCATTCACATCACACATTACATTCTTGATTAAACAAGAGATCCACATAAACATAATAAACCTGTAATTTTATTGGTCAAGCACTATGGAAATAATTTAGAATACATGGGTTGCAATGTTAAGCAAACTGCAGCCCATGCGTAACATCCATAAATTATAGCAGTTCAGCAATGAGCTGACCAGTTGCTTCTTACGGCCTTTAATAACAATCATCCACATCTTCACAGTGCAACAGAAATTAGAGATTGAAGAGACCTATTAGCTCATCCAGAAAATAGAGGATTGTTCCCTACGGGATAATTGCTAATTCTCTGTCCAGTGTAGATTTAAAGCTGTACAGCAAGGTAGCCTCTTCAGTAAGATTGCAGAGAGTGGCTGAGAATTCTGTTCCATAAAGCTTTTTTCTAAACATTAAACTTCAACATCTCCTGTCTTTAAAAAGGTTAAAGCAAATCCAAGGAGTGTGGTCTTCACTGAATTCCACTCTGTTCAATCCAGAGGGGAGAGTTGATCCCTTTTTCCTGTATATCAGAAGCACATAGAGACTGACCTAGGCTAACAGCCTTCACAAACAGTCCTCCCCACCACCCAGCTCATCCGTGCCAGCTCTTGCCCATCATAATGCCCTCGGCACTTAATCCTAACTCTTACACTCAATACAAGATTCTTTGCTGTTCGCCTAACTGTTGCTATTATTTGTCATATTCTGGTGTGCTTCTCTAAAACAAGCCCTGACCTCTACACCTTTGATATCCAGACACATTTGCCAAACACTTGTGCAAGCAGGATTTCCATCAGTCACCCATGGACGCTGACTCCATGAACTTAGTGCACGTTGAAAAGCAGGACTAGAAGGGACAGCATTTTGTCTACAACAATTGACAGAACCTCACGTGTCCCCAAGACACTTCTCAACTCCACTGAACAATCTTCAGACTTTCACTTCAAAAGACAAACCAATAAAAACACCACACTGTAATGTACCACAGTAAGACATGAAAAGTCAAGGGCATTGCCAGTGTCCTCCATCCTTGCAGTAACAAGGAACCTAAGAAATGCCAAGATGAGTGTCTGAAGTGGACCACAGAGAGGAATAAACCATATGAGACATACAGCAACTCTCCGCTTCTGAGCCGAAGGAGAAGACACTTATTAAACATTCTCTTACTGTAATGTTTTTCAAAGTCTATTTTCGAATGAGAATTGTGAAATATCTGACTTGTATTAGCATTGTGTGGTAGAGATCATAGCACCTAAAGAAATAATATGTACAGTGAACAAGAGCAGCACAGTTCTCTATTATAAAACTCCCCTGTTCCACCTGAAAAGTGACGACATTACAGTGAAGAGCGATGTTTATGTATCTAATTCAGTAATTTAAAATCCTTCAGAGTGAAGAAAGTCACAAAGAAACAGCAAGTGATTATTTCTGCCACAAGGGGGGGGGGGGGGGGGGGGGGGGGGGGGGGGGAAGGAAAATAAAACTGTTTGAGGATGCAAGATAAAGTTCTTTTCAATCTGAAGAATTACCTTCCTTTTGGGAAAGACAAACCACCCATAATGACAGAGGAAAATCTTTAGAAATAGTAGCAGAAAGACATTAGAGGTGGCAATCATCATGTCAGACACACTACACTACAGGGAAAGGGAAGAATGACCAGATAATGAAATTACAGAGCATTGAAAATGTCAAAGAGCGACAGTGCACTACCATCATTCATGGGTTATATGAGGCATTAACATGCTGATATCCCATTCCAATGACAAAGATGGCAACAAGAACAGTAAATAGTCCAAAATGAATCTGTTGCTGAGACCAGGAATTTAATGAAACAGGGAGACTGGCAGAAAATGAATCTTACTTTCACTGTGAAGCTTTCAAATGGGAAACTGCCAGCCCTGTTCAGAAACAGAAATAGCTGAGAGATTCCTAATTTGACCTCCCTAATTTACGATCCCCCGTACTTATGGGTCATTGCCACAAAAAGAGGTACCAAGTCTCACCTAGCAAACACTAACCTTACTGGCAAGCAACAACAGAAGCTGAACCAAGGGAATTTCCAGTGAAGTGTATGAAGTGACATTTTCGGGGTAGATACCCTTCACATGACAAAGGAGATCAAATCTTCACCAGGGACCTAAGGAGTTGGAGTTATCTCTGTTCTTGGAGATATCCGAAACATGGTTCTGAGCAACTCTACCTAACCTCACAGCTGGACACAGCTTTGAAGCTGGGCTGTGCAGGAACTGGACCAGATAATCTGCAGAAGTCTGCCCTCAAACCCAAATGTCTCTGTAATCTAATGGGTTCTGATGCCTTGTAATAGAAACTCCATTTATGCTACATGAGTTGGAGTAAGTAAGAGAACCCTGGCTCTATAATATAATACCCTTTTAAACTTTAGAATAGCTGATAGCTATAAACATATATATACACAAACGTATGCGTGCATATACACACACACATCCCTTTATCATCATTCCTTCTATAAAAAAGCAACTTGAGGTGGCAAAACAGTTTATTTATGCAAAGCCACTCTTGGATACTAGTAGGCTGTAATACAGCCTGGGACACCCCTGAATCAGATCTCAAACTGCTCCACGTAGAGCCAACATGTACCTTTATACACCCTCTCCAGAAGGACCAGCTGCCCAGCAGAGCAGGGCAGCACACCCATCGATATCATACAAAGCAGCCAAGGTTCTGCTAGGACCATCTCATTTGCAGCATAAGGCTGGAGTAGGAATTCTGCACTGTAACCCAAAACTCCAAATTCTGAGGTTCTCCCTAGGTCTGGTACAGACCTGCTTTTTTTCAGCTCAGTCAAATAACCACTCCTGTTAAAAGGGCGAGAGCAAGATGATTTCCAAAGGTACTGAAGTAGTCAGCCAAGGTTTGATAAGATCAGAGCAAAACAGTTGTTGATAAGGCTATCTAGCCTCCACATTGGTTTCTTACAGAGCCTAGATTTTCTGTTTCTAAATAGTATTTGAAAATCAAGTTCACCTAAAAAGCAAAATGAACAAAAATACCATTCACTTAATTTAATCTCAAAAACATAAATAAAGTGGTTTCCTCATTCCGCCAAGCAGATGCAAATTTAATTTCAGATTGCTTACAGGAAAAAAAGATCAAACAAAAAAAAAATCAAGCACAGGAAAAAGAAACTCTCAGAAACACTACCTTTCATCACATGTGCTGTACAGAGGGAACCCTTCCTTCCCTCTGATGGCTTGTATCACATTTAATACTACTGTTTACAGAAGCTGCTAGAATTCAGCCTGCTAAAGGTGTACAGTAAATGAGGCTTCGAAAAGTGCTTATGCGTTCAGCAAATACTGGTGTCTGGACAAAAGACTCCCATTCCTACCAATTTCAGGAAGGCCAGGTTGTCACCACTGTTCATTGGCAGTTGCTCTGCCAGAAAACTGTCATAACCAGGCTGTGAATCTAAAGACTTTACACTCACAAGACCATCATTCCTTCCCTGCTAGACAAGTGGGTTTTGTACATGTACCAAGTTCAGCTGTTGCCCAATTGAGGTGTGAACCTCAACACATCAGGTCTAACACATCAGGTCATTCTTGAATATGACCATGATATTTGTTACAAGGGCATAATGTTCTTCTGCCTCTATCAAGCAGTATCTGTGGATCATGATCATGTGAAAAGAGGCAGCCCTTGGAGATAGGCAGATGGATGTTCCACTGCTGTAAGCTTCATGGTTGTATAACCAATGCGTTATGGAGATCTATGGACAGATAGTACAGACCTTGGCAATGTCTCTGTGACTCAAAGCCCATCTGCCCCAGCAGCAGAACAAATGAATGACAGCAGACTTTGAACTGCTGCCTACACTCTTAATTCTTGAGGCGTCTCCTGGAAGCACCTGAGAGTGACGGAGAGTGCACCTCCTTGTCAAAACAAGCCAGAAATAGCAAATTGCATCTTTGAAATTCAGAAGCATTTTCATATTCCACCTAACAAGTGGAAAAGGACTCCGTTGCACTTACAGGAGTTGCTTCTGAGCCCTGCATAGGGCCATGAGCAACACATAGATTAGTCTGTATCTTCCATTTCTAGAGCTAGTGAATCAACTGTCCAACACAGGCACTACTACATGGGAAGAGGAAACTGCACTGAGATGGAATAACACAAGTTTGCTTTAAAGCCAGATCGCACCTTCTTTGCCACCCTATACTCAAAGCCATCAGGATGCTGCACAATTCAGGATTACTCTGCGTTATCATCTAAGGTTATCCTATACTTCTATCATCTACAGGTGTAGAGTCCGAACGCCCCAAGAACACACGAAGACAAAGCAATCCATTGATAATTTCAGTCTATTTCTAATAGCTATCATTACAAGACAAATACAAAATCTTCTTTGTCAGATATTCTCTATCATCTTCTAAATGAGGTGCAGCATGGGTCTTTTGCTAGTTAGTAATACTGTCACAACGCACATAGCTGTTGGATGTCTAGCTCACAAGGGCTGCAGTGGCTGGCTGACTTCACAGGAATGTTATAATAATAATGCAACCTGGACAACATGGAACAATAACCTTAAGAGAAGGTGCAGCAGGGAGAGACAAAAGAAGTCACAGAGAAAGGCGGGATTTCATGGTACACTATCACTGATGCAACTTAATTACATCTGGATGTCAGCAGTGGGTCTTGGCAACAGGTTCCTGAGCAAAACTGAGTCTGGCAGCTTAGAGAGTTACCTCTAACCAGCTACACTGTTACAATTAAGACACTTATTAATTGTAATTACCTTTTACTAACCCTGACATTATTTATGACAATAAAATGAGTTAGCCTTTATCACTAAACCTGGGCTACAATGATGTTTTCCCGAAGTGGAAATATTAGCAGATAACCAGACATCTAGTAGTTACCTGCTCTGAACAGAATCACCACTGGGAGGGCAGAAAGTAGAATCCCATCTTACTCCACCTCTGAGCTGTGGTCCACTAAGGTCAACTGAATTCCTGCACTGCTCTCCCACCTGCTGCTGGCTCAACACCACCCAGCTTTCTACCCCAACTGGAAGCTGCCTCCGCCCCACCACAGTCCCTGTTGCCACCCTCAGTACTGCAGAAGAGAAGTTTCCATTTCTGCCCTTGCTGTACAGAGCTTAATCCTATCCTCACTGCAGCTTGTCCCGCGCAGTCTACTTGTGCTTGTTTTTCTTATCCTTCTTCCTGCACACTCAAGCTAAGATGTAATCACCACAGTTGCAATGTTATCCTTCAGAAATTACTTTGTCACAGGAAAAAGTGCAAAAATACAATTACGTGCTCTAGCTACACTAGCTTAGAGGGATCCAACTATTTTTCAGGGTAAGACTGAAAGCTTGTATCCGTATGTACAGCAGGAGGTATATGCTTGAACGTTTCCTTAAAGAAAACCCATGAAAATGCTAGTGGGTTTTATCTGCCAGAATGATACAACATTTCCATCTCGAAAGCCTACAGGTAGCTACATTAGAGAGGGAGAAAAAGAAGGAATAAAAAGAATACAGAAAAGCGAAGTGGGAAACCATCCCAAAAGCTCTCGTTATTAAATAAGCCTAAAGAAGAGGCCAAGATGACACCTGTACACCAATTACAGCAAACCAAGATGCCATTGACATTGCTGGAGGAATGCAGCTGGAATTTAAACCCACTTCCACTACCATAATTAGTGACAAACCTGAAGGATCACTCAGGGTTGGAAACACAAAACCTAAGCTAATAACACCCAGAGAGGTCATCTAATCAATCTCCACCTGCTGCCTTCTCTGAATAGCTCCTAAGATGTATTTGTCGGGTCTGTTCTTACTACAATATCCAGAGGATCTGTACCAGGTTTTATCCACTTTACCATTATAAATCTCATATATAAACTAATCTCATCTTACCTGCTGCATTAGAAGCATGTAATTTTTCATCCAATGCTTCACAGGGAAAATATTATTACTTTTAACAACTGCTCCTTACATTTATGCTAATCTCTCTCTTCAGTTTCCTCTTTATGCTAAGCAGCCACTGTTCATTCATGCTTTTCTTGTAAACCTGATTTCCTTGTGGTTCAGCATGTTCAGTGTTTGCTCTCAGGTCCTTTCCTGACAATCTTCATCTTTACGTGAGCTTACACTGACTACACAGCTAACACTGAGATCTTACTGTGTGTACATGGATTACTTCATGTATCTTGCAAGGCTATAATCCTGCTCATTGGAGCGTGAAGGGATTTGCCTCCTGGAAACACTTTCCCCCTTCAAGACCTGTCCTCAGTGCACTGTGTTACAGCAAAGGCTGTCATGAGTGAGATAAAGCTAGGAGAAAGACTGAAGAAAAGTTTTGTATATTTGTTGGTAGGTCAAAGTAGGTACGATTATCAGGACTGATGTACAGGGGAAGAAATTTTCAGGAGCTAGTGAGTTATTAGAACACAAAATGAATGCACCTCTGATATGCGACAAAATAAATAAATAAATAAAATTAAAAAAAAAAAAACAAATTTTTGCAGGGGGGGGGAGAGGGGAAGGAAGAAGATGTAAAAGTTGCCTGACTGTGAGTGAGAATCCAATCCAGCCCAGCTTTGTGAGCTAAGGACAGAGAAGGAACAACTCAGCTGAGACTCCATGCCATAATACAGTCCACTAAGGAAAAGGAAAATCAAGAACAGTGCACAGTGCAAAAGGGCCTGGAGCCACCAATTTCAAAGCTGGAAGCCCAGGGTAGCAGCCAGGGTATTAAATAGGGTCCTGTTACTGAGCCCCCTCTAGAACAAGGCGGTTAGATTACAGTCTGACTTGCTTTAGTTCAGATTTTAAAAAGACACACTGAAATCTGTCCAGGACAAAAGGAAAAGCAAGAAGTAGAAAATCTTTCAGATTCCCATGCAGGTAATTGAGAGCTCAGTCTAGATTTCACTTCCTTCCTCCTTCCTACACCTCAGCCCATCCAGTGCTCAAGAAAATACTTCAGTAAATATATCTAGAGCTACACAGTTGTACAGCTGGCTCAGCAATGGCATGAAAGTCATCCCTGTCAAATGTGGCAGTTTTCAAGAATCACTGTCACTCTGTTCTCATACTGAAAGAGAAAAGAAGCAAGAAGGCAGAAAGTGACAGAAAAACACAGCAACCGGGCAGACAAAGCAACCAAAGACAAAACACCCATGCTAGGGAAAGAGCAGAGAGATAATTGGATAGTATGATCCAATATGCCAAGTACTGGTAAAGCCAAAGTAATGTTGTCAGTAGGAGAGAAGACACTGCTTTCTGATATACAGCCCTAACAAATTCATGTGGTGTAAATGCAATTTATGTGGGCTATAATGTAGTTAATCTGTCCCCATAACGGAAGGCAACATTGTAACTCACCAGACAGATTCTGGTTCCTACTGTCATTTGTGGTGATAAATTTAACGATATAGCACAAGCTTCTGTACATGATTTTTCAATTCCGGATAGCTTAAGCTAGTTAGACACAAACTCAAATGTGACTGTCTCAATGGCATTCCAGAAGCAACACATAATAGAGCCACATTTTTAAATTATTTTCTTCTTTTTTGCCTTTTTTTTTTTTTTTTTCCCCTGCTATCACAACATAGCGCTCCCGAGAGGTCAGACTGGCAAGACTGGAGACTGAGCCATTTAGTTGCCATCACAACCAACAAGCAGCACAGGGCAAGTTACCTATGCACTGTTCCCTTCCAGTGCACATCCGCCCTGGCTGAAGAGAACCCATCTCCAAAAGTAAAAGCATAAATCAGTTTTTCATGACTGTTCAGGGATGGCTGCTCTGGTGATATCAGCTATTTCTACCAATAGCGTAAGTAGGTTCTGGCACAGGAATGTCTACCTACCAGGAAAATACACTCCAACTAATTTCAGCTGACCTGAGAAAGTCCTTTATTTCCATCCACACAACAAGTGTTTGAGGTTGTTGTTGTTACTATCAAAAAGTCTGAAGTTTTTTTTAACTCCCTTCTGCATGAACCCTCAGACTGCAGTGACTCAGAACACCCAGCACAAAAAATATGAAATCTTTCAGCAATAGAGCTACACAAGAACACAGCTTGTATTAATTTCCATCCAAACATCAGGAGGTTTATTATTTGGGATTTCTTTTTTGGTTGGGTTGTGTGCCTGGGTTTTTGTTGTTGTTTTTCTTTTTTTTTTTTTTTTTACTTTTAAATAATTCATTATACCAATAATATTTCTATTGTATCTACACATCCATCTATTAGAAGAGCCCAGGGTGTACATCGCTCAATAACAGTAGTTTCAGGGTTTTTGAATAGATTTGCTTACATATCTGCCAAATAAGACTTAAGAAAAGAGGAAAAGCCATATTAGTAAATTTAAAGAAGAACAGAAAGGAAAGTAATGTAAGAAAGGAATTCAAATGAACAGTTCATAGTTATCTTTTCCCAGGCTTTATGGTGTATTTAAGCTTCAGTGCAGGTATTTCTTTTTTCTTGACAAAAGCTAGAAAAATAGAACCACATAAATCCACAATGTTAACAAGCTTGAAAATTGATATCATTACAATATTCTCATTACCTATTTAAGAGTTTAATTCCATGGGATACTTCCTGAATGTTCTTTCTCTCCCTATGCTGCAACTATCCCAAAAGCACAAGATAGCATAGTTGACTGTTTCTTAAAAGCCCCTGCTTTACCAGCTATCAGAATTTTACCTCACACACAAGGCTATCACACATAAAAACATGGGGATAGACTACCACTTCCATCGTGTGAATGCATGCACCCTCAAGCCAAAGCAAAATGGGATTTTTTGAGCAAAGGGTTGCTGTAAGTAGAGGACCCATAGCAGTTACTAAATGCCTCATTTTTAATTTCTGGCTTTTTACAAACAAGCATGGAGAACAGATCTACTAATAGTTCAAGCTGCTCAAAACCCTGAGGTTCTGGACTCCACATCTATGCACTAAATTCGGTAGATATACGGTATCTCTTTGATGCCCAGGTTGGTAAGAAACAGAAACTATTTTCAGAACAGGCTGGTGGGCAGCAGGCAGCAATAAGAAGTACTTTCAACAGCTGTGTCATAATGCCTACAAACATCTTATAACAGCAGGGTTATAGGAACTAGTTAGGCCCCAATCATCAGCTGTCTTACTCTTTTTTTTTTTTTTTATCCTATCTGATACTACTTCTGTCATACCTAGGCTACGAGTCACTGGAAACAACAATCATCCTCTGAGTCCCTGTGCTGTCTCTCAATCGTTCAGACAAAAATATCCTATATATAGAATCATAGAATCACACTCAGGTTGGAAAAGACCTTAAAGATCATCGAGTCCAACCTAACCATACTACCCTAATAACCCTTCGCTAAATCATGTCCCTGAGCACCACATCCAAACGGTTTTTAAACACATCTGGGGATGGTGACTCAATCACCTCCCTGGGGAGCCTATTCCTGTGCTTAACAACCCTTTCTGTAAAGAAGTGTTTCCCGATATGCAACCTAAACTTATCCTGGCTCAACTTAAGGCCATTTCCCCTCGTCCTGTCATGAGAGAGAAGAGACCAACCCTGCTCTTGCTGTAAGCACCTTTCTGATACTGAAAGAGAGCGATAAGGTCTCCCCTCAGCCTCCTTTTCCCCAGACTAAACAGCCCCAGTTCCTTCAGTCTCCCCTCATAGGGCATATTCTCCGAGCCCTTCACAAGCCTTGTTGCCTTTCTTTGGACCTGCTCCAGCACCTCTGTGTCCTTTCTGTACTGAGGTGCCGAAAACTGAACACAGTACTCAAGGTGAGGCCTCACCAATGCCGAGTACAGGGGCAGGATTACTTCCCTAGTCCTGCTTACCACACCATTCCTGATACAAGCAAGGATGCTATTGGCCTTCTTGGCCACCTGGGCACACTGCCAGCTCATATTCAGCCAACTGTCCACCAGTTCTCCAAGGTCCCTTTCCATCAGGCAGCTTTCCAGCCACTCCTCCCCAAGCCTGTAGAATTGCCTGGGGTTGTTGTGACCAAAATGCAGGACCCAACACTTGGCCCTATTGAAACTCAAACAGTTTGCCTTGGCCCATCAATCCAGTCTATCCAGGTCCCTCTGTAGTGCCCTTCTCCCCTCAGGCAGATCAACATTCCCTCCCAGCTTAGTGTCGTCTGTAATGACTTGGTGTCATCTGCATATGACTTCTAAGGTGTACAAGAAAGAATCCTTAAAGGCCATCTAGCCCAACTCTCCTGCAATAAACAGGGACACCTACAACTCAGTCAGGGTACTCAGAGCCCAGCCTAGCCTGACCTTGAGTGTGCTCAGGGATGGAGTATCCACCACCTCTCTGGGCAAGATGGAAAGACAGAAGCTAAGAGGCATGCTGCGTTGCCATAAATCCAGGTAGGAACATATCAGACATTTCTGTGCAAGTATTTTATGCTGTTGGCACATGCCAGGCAATGGAAGGTGTGGATGTTGCATAAATATGTAGCTACCTCCTTCACAGGCACCATCACTATAGGTGCCAAAAACAGTACAATTGCCACTGGAGAGATGAAGCCGTGACCAAGGATTTTGTTCTACTGAATAAGGGATGAGCCCAATTCCTTTAGACATAATGCATTGGAAGGTCATGGATAGCAGGTATGTAAGTTTGACTGTAAATATCCTATTTCTTTTTGCCTTCAATCAGAGGAAAACAACATTTTCAAATAGCTACTTATAGTACTTGACCAGAGTAACTCTTCTCCATTCCTGTACAAAAGGATAAACTCATGTTCCACCTTAATACATTAAGAGAGTTAATTTCCTGGCTAAAATGTTCAGCTGTGCCCAGGACATAGATGTCTCAGGTCACTAGTTTAACACATGCCTAGAATAAGGAGGGGATTGCCAGCAAGACTCATAACCACTAAGTTCATGGTTGTTTTTTTCCGTGCACTCTCACATTATCTGCAGACTCTTAGTTTATGCCTCCATTTCATTTTTTCTTACATACTCAAATCTGTACTTTCTTTTTGGCAGTTAAAATAATCTGTCTAGGGGAAAGCTTTAAAATTAACTGTCATAATTTGGTAAATAGGTTTTGAGTTACCCCGTCAAGAGATTTTCCCATAAGCCTGGAAATACCACAGGTTCTTGAATGCAGCCTTAGCTCCTTAAGTCATGAGATTACGCAGAAAAAAATCTTCTTCTTTTTGGATTTCAGTTGTTTCTTTAAATGAACGTGCCAACTCCTTACCAGTACAAACCAAAACTAGATATGTAGAGGTTAAGACAGGTAAATATTTAAAATATCAAACAAATAATTTATAAAATTTTGTGACTGGATGCTTGATGCTGATAATAATGGATTCATCCCATTCACCTCTATTTCCCCTCTCTTCTTCACAGCACTGTATCTTCCCACTATTTTCTTAAAGCTGGAGAAAAACTGCAGCACAGCTCAGAGTCACACACTCCCTTCTCCTGTGCTCAGCCACATGGCCCACTGAGGCTGCCCAACCTAACCATTTGTTTGTCATTCCATCCCCTCTTACTCCGAACACAAAGAGAAGGACAACAAAGAAAGAGATATGGAAGTGTTAGGCAGATGCAACCACAAAAAGCTTCCCATTCCAGGTGCTGTTCACAAGTTGATCAAAGCCTGCACAGTGGCAACAGCCTCAGCTCCTCACTGTTTTGATCTATTGGAGACATGTCCCAGAATAAAGATACCCAGCTCCAAATGGTCCAAGGCAGACACTAGGTGCCATGCAACCACACTGGGAGGAAACAGCAGCGTGACAGCCCTCCTCATCAATTCTCAAGAAAACAAGATTTTTCAGTCCCACAAAACAGAAACAGCAAAACACAACTATATAAATCTATCTAGTGCAGCCAGGCCAGAGTTAGGCTTTTACCGTAGCCACAGCTAGCCCTGCTCCAATATACTTTAAACAGAGGTGAGACAGGGACTTTGACAAGGCTGGTTCACCATCAAGCAGCCACACACGTAACCAAGACAAGTCCATCTCTGGATGAACAATTCAGAGTAAAGATCTCCATGTAGCAAATTATTTCACACCCCGCAGTAAGATAAACCAAAGCTCTCTGACTAAAGCCCTGGAACTTTTCATGCATTATCCAATTAATTTAATTTACCTAATTAGTTGGGATTTAAGACCATGAATGATCATAATCATTTATATTCACAATATGTTCTAAATAGGCTTTTTTTCTCCCATATATGTTCTGTTTTAACTGTGCCAAAAACACATGCAAAGATGGGAAAGAAATATCTAAAGACAACTTGTACATTGTGCTGCAGAGGGCTCACAACAGGATGAGTTTTCTACCAGGCAAATTAGCTGGGTGTTTTCACTGAAACCATCTCTTGTGAATCATTATGGGTGTTAACCGGTCAGCTGCAAATTCCACAGAGTTAACACCTCATTTAATGAGCTAAGATGTTGAAGCCTCTGAAAATTATTCCTTCTGGCTGCCCGAACTCCTGGGGAGACAGCTAATACTTCAGTTCACATTCTGACATTTTCTGCACAACCACAAAGGCTAGGGATACATATATTTGTGTGTGGGGGCAGGTGAATAAAAATGCGTATAAAATGAGAAAGAGAGCACAAGCACACACTCAACGCAAGTTGGGTGGCAAGTGATGGATGCATAGGACCTTGGCTATGAAGCAAACACTGTAGCTGAGGTAATGCATTTCTTGTCAGAATTTCTCCCCCAGAAGTATCACTCGGGCATGAACTTTCAGACGTGTCTGCCACAGGTACGACTGCCTAAACTCCAGACAGTGTGATATCAGCATCCTCAGCTTAATAACAAGAGTAGCTCTATTGCCAGCGTAGCTAATAATCTCAGTATTTGCTTTCCATAAGCAGGATATGGGCTGATTTCTCACCTAATCCAGGCTTGCTGCCATACCGAAAAATGTATTTTTGCCATTATTTTTTTTCCTCCCTCCTTTAGGTATTTTACTCCCCTTTGTATAACTTTCTTCTTAGGAAAGTCAGCTCTCTTCTTACACTCTTCTTTCAGAAAAGGTCACCATTTGGAGAACAGAAAGCTTCAAATAATGAATCAGGGGCTGACAGGTAGATTGAAACCCCAAAAGGAATGAATAGATCAGGCAATGGAAATAGCATCAAACGCAGAGCTCATCAGCAAGTTCCTAACCTGCTCTAGTCACAATAGCCCAATCCCCCTAAGCAGAGGTAGCACTGCTCTAGCTATTAACACACAGTGTGCCATAAGGTGCTGTGGAGGAAGAAAAAAAGAAAAGAAAAAAGGGAGAAAAATGCCCAGCTGTTCTTCAGCCACATTGCAAAGGATTACTTCAAAAATGCATCTTCTCAGGTCCTGCAGGATATCCCAAAGGAAACCAGTTCTACCTGTAACACTAAATGCCTTGGAACCTTTGGTTTGTTTCTACCTCACCTCTGAAATTAACCTAGTGGTTGAACTAAGAAGCACCTGACACAGGGATACTATGGTCAGCAGAAGCAACTCTAAGCAATTCTAAAGTAGTAGAAAGCCACAGTTAGTGGCTTGCAGTGTGATGAACACATGCAACAAGAACTAGGGAAGGACCGCTGGTTCTTAATTACAAGGAAAGGATACAACAGCAAGGATGGATGCTGCCCTGGAGCACACAAAGGTTCTACCTGCATGAAAGAGTGCACAACAAATAGTTTAGATGTCCTTCCCATTATTGTCAGCTGGTGTTGTAGACAATGAGCACCTTGAAAGCCAGATCTTTTAGCACGTGTAGCCATCTCATAAACAAAATCCTAAGTACAAGCAAAGTAACACAGCCAAATCACACAACAAACCTACCCAGCACGAGGAGAAGAATGTAGCCTCAATTACAAGTAATGGTAGGGAAGATGAAAAGAGTGGTTCCCTTGAGCATACTCCTTTTCTCTCTTCCCCTAGATCTCAGATTGACCTTTGCAATTCAAGACACACTGTGGCCATTAAAGTAATCAAGTGCATTTTATTACTTCCATTCCTACTTGTAAGAAACTCAGCCTGAACTCCACACCTTAATGTCCAATCCTCCTTAATGTCACATATCTTACTAGATCTCTAAGCAATTTCTTCCTGCTATATGAAGCTGGCCACCCCCATCCTTTCTCCTGCAAGCAAACAGTAGCTTGAATGAGGTTAATATACCTGTCAAACTTTGCTGTGATGAACGATGTGTTAATGATGTGCTTGAAGTTAAATAATTCACTATCCTAACAATAAGGTGACTCAGTTCTTGCACCATTTATTTTTGCTTTTCAATGAAGGAACTTCCTGTTCCCGAACATGATCTTGTCTAGGTCAGGAGTGTGTGCACCCACAGAGGAGGCAGAAGACAATATGTTTCCCCAGCAAAAATTTCAAGTGCGAAGTGCTGCATAAATGCAAAAATCGCCTCATAAAGAGATCAAGTTAGGCATCTCGAACATCTTACTGTTAAGGCTGACACTACAGGGATTTCATGCACACACGTAAATTCAGCAGCTGCCCTGGCAAAATCTTTGTCCTATATACAACCATTTGTTCCACCATGTTGTTTCTTGCCTACCAGCTGTACAGCCAGCCCCAGAGACAAGATTGCCGTAGAAGATAGACATGATTGAAATCATGTCCAAAATGGACTTCCAACACATAGCAAGAAGGTTCCATGTGGAAACTGTTGGCTTTGTTTAGGCAGAAAAGGGTCTAATTTCATTCTCCTCTAAGAAAGAAGTGATGTATTTCACACCTAGACACAAATAAGGCATCTGTGCTCTTTCCATCCCCCACCCTGGGACAGAGGAAAGGGCTTATTAATACCAAAAAGCCAGAGCAAGAACTAGTCTGAGTCTGCAGTGTTTGCTAGCATCAAGAGACATGAAAAATTTACATCCTTGCAAACTAGGTCACATATTGCTCTGCTACAATGAAAATTAGCTCATCAGTCCAAAAGACGTATAACACTCATGAAGTCTGAACTTGTTTTCTCCTGCTCCAAGGGAAAACTAGGGCCTCAATTCTCCTGTGATGAAGGCTATAAAGTCATCTCCAGAGTAGTTTTAATATATCGACTATTATAACACAGGGTTTATGACCATTTACTTTCTTGCCTTCCAGTGATCACAGTAGAGCAAATCTGGTCCCCAGGGAACAGTATGACTGATTCAACATGGCAGTGGGTCAGCAGCAGCAAGACAGAAAGCACTGAAAATGACTCTGCATGACCCTTGCAAAAACCTTAGACAGCCCATAGTAAGCATGTTTTGTTTTGTCTATAAAGTCAGCTTTATACCATTTAATGGAACATGAAATCCTGTCACAGGATGCTAGCTACTCTAAAAGCCTCGGCATGGTCTTTAAATGCCTTAAGTTTCAAAGTCTCCAGGAAGTCTAAGATACACAACAATGCTGTTAGACACCAGCCCGCTCCTCAAAACTGGAAGCTTTACTAAATCTAACCAAAAGGCAAAAACCCAATCTTCATTTCTCTCCCAGACATTATGGGATGGCTATTTAACAATGGTAGTGCATAGCAGTCACTGCTTTCAACTCAGAGACAGCCATTTCCTCAGCTGGACTGGAAAAATTGTTATTCCTTACATCACATAAGGAACACAGA
Organism: Gallus gallus; assembly: GCF_016699485.2. NCBI lineage: Eukaryota > Metazoa > Chordata > Aves > Galliformes > Phasianidae > Gallus > Gallus gallus. The sequence continues at coordinate 25,266,236 of NC_052537.1, read as the reverse complement.
CTCAGCCACATTAGAGACAGTCTCCAAAAGGGTCAAAGTAAGTTACTGTATGATAATAATTACTTCATCAATAATTAAATGATAATAATCACATCTGGGATAAGCCAAGGACTACTTCAAACAGCATCAGTGCATTAGGCATAAGAAGGAATTATACAAAGCAGACCTAAGTTGACTTATCCCAGCCTCAACTTTTCTTTGGGTTCAGAGGAAAAACAACAATAAGGGGGTTGTGAGAGATGGAGAGGTCAGCTCGGCCTTGTCGAATGTCAACTCGCTGATAATGAGGCTCTGGAGAGACAGCTTCCCACCCCCCCCCCCAAGAACGCTTTAATATGTCACTTTAAGGACTGACCTAAAAAGCTTCTACTGCCCTGAATCATCAGGATATGGAGATCATCACCCACAAAATATTTAATGGCATCTGTCCATACAAGTGATTCTGCACAGCTTTGCAATGGAGAGAGAGTGGTAGGGGGCTGACAGGCAAAACCTGAAACCACGTTGAAGTTTGGGGTGTTGGAAAAAAAAAATGCTTGAAAATATTTTCTTAATATCATTATTTTAAGCAACCACAAAGCTATTAAGATAAAACAAATGACAATGTAAGAAGAACTACATGCTAATATCCCACAAATCTGATATACTCCAGCTGATATGACATCCAAAGGCCAGAAAATGATAACCAGGTGTTGTCCCCTTTAGAGAAGAGTTTATCAGCTCTAAACTAGACCCACTTGTGCAGATAAATATTTGCTCAAGCTATATCCTGTTTACAGCTGTGTACAGTTTCACACATGCTTTCTCAAGAGATGGTGCCTAATACTTGAAACTCTGTAGATATTTCTGTTCTGACTGAAGAACAAATGCTTGCCCTTGCTGAGAACATAGAGTTGAGCATTTCTATGAGTGTTTATCATCATATCTGCACTCCTTTCATATTCATGCATCTGTTCTCAACTGTTCCAAGTATCCTGAAAGATACGATCTTTTCAGTTCCTCACTGGTAAGAAAAACTGTAGCGTTTAGAGACCACAGGACAGGGCCATAGAGTACTGGAATTGTCACCAGCTGCTCAGATCTGCAAATGTCAGGCTCCTTTCGAACACCTGCCCAAAGTCACACGACAAGCTTCTGCCCAAACCAAGATTTAACCTAACATCTCCTATATCCCACAGGAAAACTGAATAGTGCTCAAGCACACTTGCCACATTTCTGATCATTTGGATTTTACCTCCTGTACCTCTGTCTCTCTTCAGCGTGTATCTGCCAGTCTTTAAGCCTTCACCCTTCCCAGACACATGCATTGCAGCCAATACTACTGCCACTTGTTGGTGCCAGCCATCCTGGATCAAGGTGGGAGAAGCATTTCTGTGCCATATCAGATCATCTTTTTTATTATTATTATTAACAGGAAAAACGTTCTGCAGGTAGAGGCCACTTGGAACATGAGAGAAAGCTCATGAAGTAGCAGGAGGTGAGCATTTCCCAGTTCTCTCCAAAACGTGACCAGAAAAAGGCGTTTGTGTACTCCCTCAGGAACTTCCCCCTATTGATAATCTGCGGCTCATACACTTTCCGTGCCATGGCACAAACATAGCCTCAAGCTGCCCACTAGCAAAGTAAGCTTCTACTACCAGCTGTAGCTCAGTTATCTAGCAGCAGTTTCTTCGCTTTGGATTTCTGCAGTATAAAGAATAACACTGCCTCTGAAAACACAGAACAGCTCAGAAAAATCCTAAGACCTGCTCTCAGCTTCCAGAGCTAGCTTTAATTGGTTCCAGTGAGAACCTTATGCAAGGAAAAATGTTTTCTGGTGTTAGTAGTCCCATTCAATCGTTAACAGTTTGGTTGAGGAGATCTAGAACGATAGCTACAACAGGTTCCCAGAAGCTTTAACTGTCTTTCAATCTGCCACTGAATATTAAGTTGAAAGCCTCACAGTATCTAGGACACTTTTACCGATTCCTAGTGCTTGATTTGGCTATAACCAAGTGTACAGACCAATGCTCCGTAGCACAAGAGGGGATAGAGGACAGTGTTTTAGAGCAATTGGCTCCCCTTATGTGATCAGTGCTGAGCAGCTCGGTGCAAAGCAACAGACGGATACCGTACTGCACCACTGCAATTACCCCCACGGAAAGCACTTTTAAGTTCCAAACAGAAAAAAGCCTACAGATTGTCAAGTCTTTGGTAAGAATACTGCCAAACTCTGACCTCAAGAAGATCACACCACTTGAAGGGGAAAAAAAAAATGGTGGATAACATCTCTATTCATAGGGGGATAATTAAGCTGCAGAGAGAGACCAAGGGCTGTTATAAAGAGACACTGATAAATGCAAGAAACTGAAATAGGTGTGACAACATCCCACAGGGACGAGTTCATTCTGAAACTCTTAGATCCACTGAAAAAATTTTTCCTTTGCACAACACCTCTGCTTTTTGCTGAGCAACTTTCCTAGGGCCTATGACACTGATTTCATACAGCTCCAACTCCTCTGCAAACGCTTGGCAGTCTCTGTAATTAAGCTGGCATCAGGGACCTACCTCTCCTTGAGGATTTGAGTTCAGCGCTTTGCGCTGTGACACAAAGGAAGTCCTGGCAAAGTCAGGATTTAAAGGAAAATCATCTTCATCTTCCCTTAATAAAATCAGTCCTGCAACCCAATAAAACATTGATCCTTCCGCTTTACCACCTGTATTGCAGTTCCTTCCCAAGTCACAGCACTCAGACAGTAGCGTCTGCCCTCTATAGCTATCCTTAGCAGCCAAGCACGTCTTTCTAATATCTGGTATTAGAGCTTTATTCCTAAAGCACCCTGCAACCCAGACTGCACAGCCTACAGCAACCCCAGACTGACTCGCACTCTGGACAGTTTGAAATTATATTCAAACTCATCCACCAACATGGGAGATCAGAATTGAGTTGTCCTCCCAGTTCTCCTTCTCTTGAGGTAGAGATAAGCAGTTTTATAAAGCTTCAGTGTTCCAAAAGCTTGGCAGAACACAGATGACCTTGCTATCCAATGAAATATGCTGCATTGATTCAATATGGTACAAGCTGTTGTCCACAGTGAAGTCTGACCAGTATGAAGGACCCACTGTTAATGGGTCTTTCAAGCATGGACCTTCAAGGTCCAACAAAGCACGTTTTGTGTATACTAGATTGAAAAATTGTGCTTTGTAGCTGATAATTTACTCTATCAAATAGTGTTATTGTATCTGTTGTAGCCTCCATGGAAATTAAGAGGCAGCATTACTTTCAGAACAATCTACATCATTAGCCTGAACGCAGTTAAACACGTTGAATCAAAACGGGAAATTCTTAACCTTGATATCAGTACTTGAACACTAAATTCAAGGAGTTAAAACTGAGCAATTCCACAACCACACAGAGAAAGATGTCTGTGTCTGGTGGGTTTCTGTCACGTGCAATCAGCCACTTTTGCTCAGAGTTACAATGTGCGTACAGAGAAATGCAGTGCCCAGCTGCACGTGGTTTTGGAAAAACCAGGTCAGAGTGAAGATATCAGCAGAAATGCAACCCTCTATCCCAATCCCCACTTGGATGCCACTGTCTCACTCACCAGTGGAAGGTGACCCCATTAAATTTATGATAGGTAAATGCAGAACAAGCCTAGGCTTTAAAAAAAGGCTGGTTAATTTTATTGTCAATAGCAACTGCAGAGATAAAGATGCTAGTAATCAAATCTCATGCTCCAGAATGCTTGTTAACTGCCTTAAGGCCCAGAAAGATACCTGTACTGTCCCAGGATTATCACTGAAGAACATAGAGGATATGATACAAAAAAATAACACCCATTTCTTGCTCAGTGCCATAGGCAGGGTGCCATATTTAATGGGTAGAATAAACTTGTGCAGCCAAATCTTTTCTACAAGTTAACACAAACTTTTACTTCCCACTCTGTAACATGATTGTGCTCTGCAGAAGGTCAAATTTTGTTTTCTTAGCTGCTCTGCAACAAACTCACACAGAATTACCTAAGGGCACTTCAAACACGCTTTGATAATTTTTGTTTTAATTGGGCCAGCTATCTATTATCAACATTAACACTAAGAGAATTTTGAAAACTACAGCTAAAGCACTGATTAGCTGCTGTTCAGGTCCTTAATTCCTTAGAAATAGCCAATAGAGCAAGCATTTCCTCTGCTCACAGCATCCCTGCTGTGCCCCAGTGCAACAGAAGAGACAGGCAAAGGGAAATTAAGCAATTAATTGGTTCTTTAAGAAAAAAAAAAAGTAAATCATTTAGTATGTAGGGAAATTAATAGCAGCAGCAAAAGACAGGCACAATGGAAGTATCCTGAAGCTGTCTGTTGCCCTCTACTGTTCCCTAGGTCAGCTCCCTCAAAAATTTTCTGCCTTTACCCACCACCAGCCTCAAGCACCACAGCAGTTCATCCAGGACCATACAGGTTATCCTCCCACTCACCTGGAGAATAAATGCAGCCTTTTTTTCCTAGGGCCTTTTTGGTTAAGTCATTGGTCAACTGTGGACAACATGTCCTGCCCTGCACAACTAATAGGAATTGTTAGTTTATGGAGTGCTTTCATGCTGCCACAGAACAGCCAGGCAACTACTGGTAACTAACACAAGTGTCAACAACTTCATGGGCATAAACATGAGATTCAGACAGCTCATACTACACTAGACAGATGTCATGCATTATTAGCTTGTTTTCCCGTATGGGGGACACTACATTGTCCTGGTATCATGTTAATTAGCAAGAACATATGCTATTGGGAAGAGCCTGCTTCCAAACACAATGAGCAGAGCACAGCTGACAAAACAGCTATGAGGATGAGCACAGCAACACTCTTCCCTTGCTGTGCCCACCTGCTTAAAGCAGTAACCAAGCTAACATCCTCAGTGACAACCTGTGAGTCAGGCTTCGTGAAATCATCATTATGCATATGGGCCACTGAAGCACTGACAGTGTACCTTGAAAGAAGGTACCTTGAAAGAACTACACCAGTGGAAGAATGTAAATGAGTACTAGAGATGTTCACCTGACAGAGCATGAGGAAAACTGAGTACACCTGACAGACTCACTCCCTTAGTGCTGCTTTCCATAGTTTTTAGATTACAAATTCTGGCAGCTTGCCTCATTTTCAATCTTTTACTGATCTGTAAACATTCCAGTAAGAAAAGATCTTTCTGTCACGGTCACCTTGTCTGTAATACAATGATCATGATGCTTACTAGCTGTTTTTTTGGACACTCGCAGAGTTAAAAAGCATAATGCAGGAGCCAGCCTATAGTATTTTTACTGCTGATGGGGTAATAGAGATACTGGTAGTTATTTTAAGAAAATCTTGACATGAAAATGAGGACAATAATGGATGACTCATAGCACTCTCCTTTTTGGAGAGAAGTTTTCATTTCCAGCTCAGTCCAACCCCAGACAAGTCACTAAATGTGAATCTGTTGGCAGTCAAATGGGATATCATTCCTGACCCAACTGATACACTGAAAGGGTGAACACCTGCTGTGAGGTCCCCCAAAAGGGCTGTGCAACCACCACATTAAAACAACGCTTCAGAGCAACACACTGCAGTCAGGGTGTGAGCAAAAGCACAGGGAGGGGAGCTGATTGACAAGCTCTACATTTGTACAACAGTCTCTCAAGGTCAATGAGCTGCCCACACCATCCTCCTTTCACCATGACCACTGAGGGACACTGGTGTCATGCAGCTCATTTCCCTACTAATAATGTGTGAAAACACTTGGAAAGGTGGGAAGGAGGAAAGAACACTGCAGTCAAACCAGCTGTCATGACTACAAAGGACTGTAGGACAGTGTGAGGCTGCTCTAACCTTACTAAAGCCCTCCTGATCCTGTTTGAATAGTGGCATTAAAACAACCGCACTCCCACCACTGTGTTGCCTCCTTCCCTCTCCCATTTTCACCACACACACCCTGCAGTATCTGCACAGACTGCACATATTGTCATGTGTTCACAGATCAGACGCTGCCACAAACAAAATAACGTACAGCATTTCTAATTATGTAAAGAGTATAGACATTGAAAACTTCCCTTAGAAGACATCAGAGGATGGATCTGAATCAAGATTGTTTCTGTTGCTTAATAACAATGACTAATCCATCTTGCCCCTTAGGAACACATTTTGTTGAATACATTAAGGGTTGGAAGGAGAAGGAATCTAACTTCATCCTCCATTTTCTGGACTTCCTTGAAGCAATGACCTTTCAGCAATAAGGAAATAGACATCAGCAACAGAAAAGCTCTCAGCTACCAGCAGTGTTACTTGGCTCTTTGTGCACAGATGGAAATTGGACCAAGGAAAAAAATTAGACAAAAAAAAAAAAGGTGGGTTTTGTTTCTGTGGGAAGAACTGGTTCCTTGTGCTAGAAGTGTGTGCAAATGTCACTCCTTCTGAGGACAGGCCAGGAGCGTGCATTAGAGTCCAGCTTTCCTACCACATTCTTGCTCTAACAGCTCCCAAAAGCAACATGCTGAAGTACAACTGCACCTCTACTCCAAGCTTACAAGAGCCCATTGAAAGTATTCTTTGTGCTGTTTAACCAGCACATGCAGGCACTCTTTATGTGCTGCTAGGAAAGTATGACACCAAGACATGACAGCAAGAGCCAGCTCACCTGCGAAGCACCACTCAGGTCAAAGGCAAGCTTCAGTGTGAACAGATAGAACACCACTCTGAGTGCCTCCTCCTGCAGTTCTTTATCTTCTGCCCCCCTTGAAAAAGACCACTCAAAAGAAAAAAAGCAGAAGCAACTTCGCCCAGCAGCTCCAGATGGAGTGAGTTCAGTACCTCATTCTCACACTTTTAGCTAGAGTGACCCTCAGTCTGACACACTTCATTGCTGTGTTCTCTCTTGTACACAGCATTGCAGCTCAGGAGCGCATACCTGGTGTATCCATTCCTGCTGCTTGCTACCAGCAACAGCTGGAACTTGGCACAGTACTTAACCATACTGCAGCACTCTCAAGTACCCTGATGAATTGCACCCAGTACTGTTCACAGCCAACACCTCTGAAGTTAATTTTTCTCTCTATCTCTATCATTTCTACTTATTAATGTTGGTATCAACATTATATTTTTTAGGTTGCAAACCAGAGAACAAAGTGGATAGGTAAAGTCCTGTCACAAAGTTACCTAGAAAACTGCTCACGATAGGAATACAGTGCTTGTAGAAGCACAGTTTCTAATCAAGCTCTGATGCCAGCATCTTGGCAAAAATGCATTTCTCCTCCTCTCCACCCCCCCACCAAAATACGTCATCCCAGTTTATCATCTGAATACAGTAGAACACAGATGCAATTGATTGCCATTTAGAAACAGCCTTCTTTTGACCCAAGTAATTCATTATGCTGTTGGTTTCCCTGCTTCAGCTTCAACCTGCCACAGAGATTCCTTAGATTCATTCCTTTCTTCCACTTTATCCTTTAACAACGCTCAAGAACTCTTTCTGAGGCCAGGCTTCCTGAGCCGGCTACAGCAACAGCATTTAGCTGCCGAGATTCACTCTCAGCAGAGCAGGCTGGCCTTTCCAGGCTGCTGGATTGCTGACACTTCGCAAATGTCACCTCTAGTGCTGCAGTACAGGATGGGGCAGGCAGGAATGACAGAGCATTACTCAAGAACACCCACACGAGAAGAAAAAAAATAAAAATAAAAATAAATAAAATAAATCAATCACTTGCAAAGACTAACAAGGGAGGTGGGATCATAAAATGCCAGAAATCCTAAGAGCTGAAGTGCTGAGGAGTATCTGACAGCTTCTGTGAATCCTGCCTATGATCTTTTCCTTGACACATTCACCAGCAGGAGCCTAGCATCTGATGCCAGTCACTCTCTACTCTGTTTTCCTACACAGTAAAATACACAAGCCACACAACCAAAGATAGGAAAGTTTGCCAAATACAGTACTGCCTTAACAACACACTCTTCTTGTATTCATTCTATTCTCACTCTATCCTTAGTTTTATCACCAAATATTAAGATTTCCATGTTTTCTGGTCTCCTATTACTCAACAGAGCATGGAAATGTGTGGATGGGTTATTGAATCCTCTAGAGAACATTAATAATGCCAAAAGAGAGTGTTAGCTTTTACAAGGTCTTGCAACAATAGGACAAAGAATCATATTTTTAAAGTGAAAGAGGTTAGACTCAGATTAGATATAAAAAAAAGATTCTTCACTATAAGAATGGTGAGGCACTGGCACAGACTGCCCAGGGGAGTTGGAGATGCCCCATCCCTAGAAGCATTCAGAGTCATTTTGACGGTGGCTTCTAGTGAAAGGCATCCCTGCCCATATCAGGGGGATTGGAACTCGATGGCCCTTAAGGTTCCTTCTAACCAAAACCATAGTATGGTTCTATGAACACCTCTTAAGAGCAAACCTTGTGACATTCCAGCACTGCAGGATGAGGCTCAAGAGGAGAATGAGGATACATCAAAAGCAGCACCCTTCTAATGCAGGGGACAGTACACACCTGGACTCAGGGAGATCCAAAGGCAAATGATGCCTCAAAGTTCTAGTCTCCAGCCAGCTCAAGAACAGCTCTGCGCTGGATGCTGTTACTAGCAGTTAGCTGTCTCCAGCTCACAAGTCAAGTGCTGACAAGTTTTCCAGTCACCTGGAGATTAAGCAGCACCAGAGATCTGCAAGTCTCTACATCTTTCTTGCAACTCAGGTATCAGTAGCAGGGACAGAAAGCCAGGCAAAGGAGCACTTTGGTCTACTCACCCCACTGACAGTACCATGGCCATAGTGCCAGCTCCACATCAATTTACCACACCTCATGCTCTCCATGATGGGGCTTACATACAGGGAGACTTGCAATAATGAGGAGACCTGGAGGCACAAGTCTCTGTCAATAGCAGGAGCAGCAGGACACAGTACATAGAGAGGTAAGTATCCACCAGCACAGCAGCGTGATCTCATGTGCTCACTCTTCACATTTAACCAGTCAATTACTGTGAACTTGGAACAGCAGGATCTTGAATTAATGCCAGTCAAGGGCTAGAACAGAGAAGGGCCTGAAGGGGAAACAGCAGGAAGGTATACAGAGTCCTTTGTTCCGAGTTACTGGAAATCCCTCCAAAAGAGAAGCATGGGCCTCAGAGAGGGAATGGGCACATAGCATCTGTGAAGCAATCTGGGTGCTCCTTCTGATTACAGATCTGTGGGTTGATACAGAGAGGCAGCGTACCCCCTTTGGGTATAGCCAGCTGTAAAAGCCCAACTGTTGCAGCATTCATTTTCTCCTGCAGCAGTCCTTCAAGAAACTGGGAAGGAAGGAGGCATAAGGTTTTCCTTCAATACCTTATTTTGTCCCCTAGCAGGGGAGAAAGCACTGTAGAAGAGTGAGGTTAAAGAGAGAGAAAGTTCAGAGATTGTGGGGAAGTTGTTCCCCAGACAAATGGACGGAATCCCAGGTGTGGAAGTTAGTGTTTATTTTTTTCAAATGTAGAGAAAATAAAACTTGTTTATCACTCTAAAAAAGGTCAGCGTTGCCTTTTAGGCAAAGCTTCAGGTGCCATTTCCATATGCTTCATGTACCCCAAACTCTGGCTCTAGAAGCTTTCAACCTTTTGTATGAGAGCAATGACAAAACATGAATATTTCATGTGTTGCCTTCACATACTTGTGACTTCTCTGGAAACTATTAAAGTACAAGCATAGTAATGTCATCATTTACTTGTCATCTTCCACCTGCTCTTTGCAAAGAAAAGAGGAAATGAATATCTGGGCTCCCATTCAAAGTCAGTGCCAACACCATGCCCTATGCCTTAAGAGACAAATTGAATGTTCTTCTGCAGAGGGATGGTCTAATAATGCAAATACCCTAGATCACCTTCTCAACATCCAAGAAAGTTTTCATAATTACTCTTCTCTTCTGGAGGAAAGATAATTTTATGCTATAGGCAAGGAGAACTGTTCCAATCTTCATCGCTGTCTTTGCCAACAAGGATCTTTTCCTCATTTTCCAGCAGTACCATTCATTCCTAAACACCTTAAAATCAAGGCTGATGCACAGAATTATCTGAAAGAACTACATACACCTTCAACAGGTGTATATTATTAATTATTAATAATTAAATAATTAATAATTAAGTAACAGCTTCTGGACTGAAATGCGACAGCCAACTACTCACAAGAGCTGCAAGTGCACTGTTTAACAGATAGGTGAAAACTCTTAGAGGACTTGACCATTACCATTTAATAAAGTACCCAAAACCTAGAAGAAGCATCCCACATTTTTGATCCAGGAACACATGCACTGCAGTACTTCTTCTGTGCCAAAGTCTTGCAATAGTATTATCAACAACTACCCCTCAGTAACAAAATGCTCCATTTCCTTCATGGTACCCCTGAGAAGGCCATCATACATCCTCACTGCTCTGTACAGGAGTGTCTTCCCCATTTTCCCTTCCGTTTCTTTACTGTAATTAACACCTGACTGTTTCCAAGCCAACACTGCCCTCTATTTTCAATAGCTCTTTTCCCCACCTAGTAATTTGTGACATTAATGCATTTGCAGAGAATAAGCACTTCCCATCTCTGTCTCCCTTCTCACCAGCTTTACAAGCTTTTAGCCTCTTCTCATGAAAGATCTCTTTTCCCCCCTAGTCATCTTAAGATTCCATCTCTGCCTATCCTGCTCCATTTTCAACATCATCTTTGAAGATAGCTGACAAGAATTGAACATCATTTTCTAGATGGGATCTTCCCAGTGCTTCTAAATTGACAAGATTTAGTTTTGCATAAGGCACAAATGCGAACAGACTTGCTCAAGCACTCAACCCCAGTAAAGATACTTCCTTATCTCTGCTGAGCATTCATAGCATTCATACGAGCTCTGGAAGATGAAGATAACCATATGAAACTGGTAAGCAGACAGTGACAGTAACACAGGACTGGCCCAGGCACTGAACTTTTTATATTAATCTGGCTAAGGATCACTAAACACAGAAATAAATAATCAAAACTAACAGTAGCATGGCAAGTCATCTCCTTCCTAAAACCCCAGCCCTGATGATCATCACAAGACAACTTTAGTCCCCAGACAAGATTTTCTAAAAGCAAAGATACCCAAACAGGAAGGGATTGGACTAGACCTTGAATGAAGCCCCGTGCCTATGCCTCTGGGTTTCACTGGGAAGCAAGTCTTGCCAAACTCAATGCTACATTTTGCTACCACACTCCTGAGTCAGTCAGGATTTACCGCTGATATCCAGGAGATACAGAACACCATGTGTTCCTACAGAAGCGTAGCCCTTTCCAAACATCTTTTCACCCCAACACACAAAGCACAATTTGTGGCCTTCTTGTCTCATTCACTTTGATTCCAACAAACTGTTCCCAACAAGAGGCAAAACTTGTTTTCTGAGTGCTGTCACAGCTTGACAACCCACTTCAGGTGCTTCAGAAATAAATGAAAGACAGGTCCAACTAAGAGGATGTAATAAAGAACCAATGTAACTTGTAAGCACAAATGCCTCTCTCTGTACACCAGACAACAGCATCAATATTCAGCAAGGAGAATTCAATAGACAGAAGACTCAGATGCACTCCAGAGATTTGTCCCAAGATTCAGACTTCTCAGAGAGATGATTGCAGTGACTTTCCACCTGTTTAAGACAAGGGAAATCTCTTAAAAATAAATTAAAGCAAAAACATGCCTTGTGCCCCATCCCTTCCACCTAGCGTCCCTTTCCAGACACTCCCCAAAGTAAAAAGATGAGAGGAAGTCTAATTCTGAAAGAAAAAAAAACCAAAATGTTTAAAATGCACGCTTATGTGTATATACATATATGCATATATTACACACCTAAACATGGCTAAGAATAAACAATTAAATTCTACATCAGAAAAAAAATTAAAAAGAAAATGGAAAAAAAACCAGCCATTAAAAAGGAGGGGTAGAAGCTCTTCTCCGAAGAAAACCAGCACTTGACAGGAGAGTTGTGTAATTTGAGGTGCAACATCACACAGGTGCCAAGTATTTCTCTGAGCATCTGGTACTTGTCACAAGGCATGGTACTGCATACTTCACTCTCCTGATGCCCCCCCACCATCTCTGTCTCAAAATTCTATACTCTGAACCATGCATCACTCTAAGATGACAGGGGATGCTCAGAGCACAGCTTCCTTCCAGGACAGCACACCAGCAGTGTATCCTTACTAGCCAGGATATCTGCAATAAAGGGCAGCACATCTGAGTGACAATGCTGCTGATGATAGATGAGCTGAGTAGAATCCATCATCTTGGCTGTGCAGAGCTTGCAGGAGCAAGCAGTACATTTTCACAGCATGTGACACAGACTTAAGGGCAAAGCTAGGAAAGTGTGTCTACTGATTATGAGAATGGCGTGGGCACTTCAGAATTCTGCTGTAAACAAGCCAAGCTAAATGTAGATATAGAGCAAAAGTCTGTATATTCCAATGAAAAAGACATTCGGGAACCTGGACGCTTGGATTTAAGACTTCTGCCTGCCATCACTGACCTTGAAGAAATTAATCCACTTTCCTGTGAATTTATTATTCTTATCTACAGACTGTGCTCATTTTACCGTATGGGCCTCAGATCCCATGAGCAGAAAGGAAGGCCAAAAATGCAGCTACAGAGCTCAGTTTGTTCTATTGATATCACTTTTTACCCCATCACTCCAGAACCAGGATGTGGTATTAGTTCCAAGTCTTCAGGTTGGTCCCACATAGCAGTTCTCATGTTCAGCCCTTGTCAGTTACCCCACTGTGAATAGGTCTCTTGTCAAGACAAGCAGCAAAACATGGAAGAAATTCTTATAATCTAACTTGCCATTCCTCAAAAATGAAACTATCTGGTCCTCTCCCAAGAAGTGGTGGGAAGAGAAGCACGCTTCCTCCAAACCATTTCTCTTAAGCAGCCTAATGCTTGGCTTGGCCAAGGTATGTCAGATGGTACATCTAATTGGAGTTAAGCCAGTTAAACAGTACTGCAGAGAGCTACCTCTGCACAAGTGCCTCATTACTACATAGGGTTTAATGAAGTTTCAAAAGACCTAAGACTTTGTTCCTATGAATTAGGAACTGGATTTGTTATCTGCCACCACGATTCAATTAGAAAATATTCTCTTCAGGTGCCTTCAAGTCTCACCACTGCATGCTAAAGAACTATCTATTGATTTGCATCTGCACTGCTGTTATAAAGAAAGCACTGCTAGATCATCACCATGATCTTATCCCCACACTGTCCTCCACAACATGGACTGTTTGCTACAAACAGCTGTAGTATCATGCTGCAGATCTCTTTTCCCCTTTTCCAAAGAAACCAGATGTCTCCCAAATGAATTAAAATCAGTACTGACAGCCCCAGGGACCAGCAATGGTTTCAGCTTCTCCAGTTGTGCCCTGCCTGCATGTCCTGGCCTACAGAAGCAATTCATAATGGTTAGAGGGCTGTTCAGCACCAATCCTAATTTTTCCTTCCCTTCAATGAACATGTTCATGACCTTAGAGGTCTTTTCCAACCTTAATGATTCTATGTCAACTGTTAGTTCTGGGTCTCTCTTTCTCCTTTCCTTTTAAAGGCTCCTGACTACTGGGATGAAAATATTTAAATTGATGCATCATTTGCTCAACCTGGCAATCCTTCTACCTACAGCGATAACAGCAAACAGTTTGCACTGTCACAGATTCCTTCCTGCTTCCCCTACTGCAAAGAAAGACCCACCCTCACCCAGCGAGGGTTTATACTTTGGTGGAAATAATTAGCTCTTGCCAAAGCCCAGAATGCAAGCCTTCAGAACAGCAACATGAACAGGTTGTTTAGGTTTTTGTTGTTGTTACTGCTTTTTAAGTTATTATTTTCTAAAAGCTGATTCATTGCTATTCAGTCCTATTACAGAAGTTGCAGTGGTATAAAAGGCAAGGATACAAGATTTGATTGTGCCATTTACATTTCTATAACTCTCACTCAGCTCTCAATACAAGAAAGAGCCCAGCAGTTAGCTAAGAATGTGGACTGATGCTTTCAATAACTGATGAAAATCCCCAAGCAAGTGAAGGTCTGCATTTTTCAGTTCTCTTCACAGCATAGCACATGCTTATTTAGACTGAATCAGGTATGATTTGTTCAATACACAATTTCAGATCACACCGCAGGCTTGTTTCTCTTTTGCCCATAGCCCATCATATTTAAGACACAGAGGACTTGATGCACTACTGTTTTCCAGGAAACAGGGGTTTCCCTTCAACATTTTCTTATATTTCCTTTCATTCTGCAGCTACCTGCATTTTATTTGTTATGTGTTCACCTCAAATGCAGAACAATTAAGTAGTTAATTTGCCCACAGAAATTATACAAGAAACCTGACAAAAAGGTAAAGAAAATAGTAAGAAAGAAAAGGAAATAAGATAAAGAAAAAATCCCTGCTGTCATTTGTGAAACAGAAGAAAAAAATGGTATGGAAAGCAACGTAATTCACAAACCTCTGGGGGGTATATTGCAAAGAGCAAGAAAGAAATTAAAAGCAATAAATAAATAGTTGACAATGTCCATTTAAAATATAAAAAAGCAGCTTTTCTATGTCCCATGTGAACGTTAACTACTGCTATGTTATCTGGATGGCCATAAAAACAGTCAGCCTCTGTGAAACAAAATCTCACATTATTAGGCTTCCCCCCAACCCTACAAAAAAGTCCATTTGTGAGCTAGTTACGTACCATGGCAGTAAAGGAATCTGGCAGAAGCAGGTCACACACTTATATTCTCAGGTTCCCTACTGGTCAATTATAAATCATGCAACATGCTGTTAGTATTCTGAAGATTGAAAGTAGAAGCCAAAAGCTACTCTTCAGCAGTAGAGCAAGTCACCAGGTAGACAAAGCACACACCCTACTGTAAGTTGGACTACCTTGTTCTTTAGAGCACAGAGCGTTCCTGCTTCAGCCTTGTGCCTGCATTTCAAACTATATGTAACCTAGCAATGGGTGCTTCCTGGGGCTAGCACTTGCACCCTCTGTCATTTAGCTCTCCCACCCAGGCTGAAGGGTATCTTTTATTGCAAACCCTTAAGTTATACTCCCTCCACCACAGATTTGCTGCATGACATCTGCACATGTGTTTGGAGCCACTGCTCCCCACTCATTGGATAGCCCCTTTTTTGGGATGCTCACTATGGGTGTAGAGCTGGTAGTTTGGCACATTCCCAGAGATAACACAGGCTAATACTCAAGTAACAGCAGACCCTTCCCTGACTTCCACATAGTATTTACACGATGTAGACAATATGAGCCTATTATCACACTGAGGACAGCAGACTAGCCTAAGGAAGTTCATGCCCTGGTCCAACCATTCACTATTTTGAAGCAGATGAACAGAGGCTTATTTTGCAGCTAAATCAGTTGAGCCTTTGTCAGTCAAAACCTCTGGCACCAGAACACAGGTCTCAGTAGGCAAGATCCAGCCATTTACATGCATACACAGCACCAACTGCAGCTCGAATCACCTTAATACAGCAAGCAGCAAGGTGTACCAGCAACAGCCTCTGTTCCAGTATGTTATATGCAGGGATAATATATAAAGTCTTCAAGAAGAAAGTCCCCAGAAGGCAAGCAGATTTACCATTGCTCAAACATGAGTGGTAGGCAGTTTCTGCAGTAGGCTGAGAAAAATTAGTTCAAGGGTCTTTAATTTCCCCCAGGAAACTTGAACAGACCAAGCAAACCCCAGCAGGAAGGAAGCAGTTCTGCTGGGATGCTGAAGGTAAGGGATCATAAACAAGCAGATAAAAAGGATTTGGGGACGGTTCTGTTTTTCAGTAGCATCATGCTGACATCAAATGGATTTCCCACTCATCAGCTTTTCCCACATGAGCTGTTAGTAACTGAGAGCTGGAAGGTTGGTCATCATGCACAAATACCTTCCAAAATTAGGACAGTGAAGTTCAGAAAGCCGCAATGTTGTCCAGACTATTTATAATGTTGTAGAAGCACATTCCAACAATCTACCCCTTAGCATAAGCAAGGATCTCAGTGTGCGACTGAAACAAATACGCATTCTCACGTGACAGTAACCTTGATAAAACCATACACTATCACTGTGTTTGTGCTACAAATAAAACCTAACGAGATGCTGTAGAGGCAGAGACCTGTGACGTCCTCTTGCTTCCACAAAGGAAATCAGGATTGACAACCCTGAAAATGTCTCTGCCTTTGAGATCTGAACAGACAGGCTAGTTCAAATATGTGTTCTCAAAATGCATCTTCCTTTTACTCTCAACAGGCTGTAGAGAGCATTGTGGGAATTCCACCTAAAAGCAAACAGCAGGCTATTGGGCTAATTAAACTGCAGGGGGCAATTCCAAAGACCTTTACCCAATAGACAGCCACTGGAGATTTCCTAGGGCTTCTCTCAAATTGCCCATTACTTTGCCATCATTCTATTAATGAAAACAAACAGAAATGCAACAGAAAACACACTTTTTTTTTTTTAGAGCTGCCTTTCAGTCACCCCTCATACAATTAGGCAGAAAAATACTGGCACGTATCTATCCATAGTTTTAGTTTATTTTTAAATTAGAGTTGCACAATGATCATTCCAGCTTTTTCTTCCCCTCACTTCCCCCCCTTTTTTGTGGGGTGAAGGGAGGGAGAAGAGTGGTAGCAAGCATAGCAAGGATAGGCCCAGCCATTAAGTTCAGGACATTGCTGCATCCTTTCAGATGTTGCTGAGAAACTCCATAACTGCCTTCCAGCTGTCCAGAACACGAACAGGCACAGCACTTCACAGAGAAACTCACATACCAAAAGTACCCTGACCGCAGCAGGCAAAGTGTGCCAAAAAAGCCTCCGTACAGCTTCACTATGACCTCTCTACACCAGCATCAACACAGCTTGCAGCTACCAGTTTCTCCTTCCAGAACTAGCTCTCGGCATACAACATGCATGCCCAGAAACAGTCAGCCTTCATAGAAGCCAGAAGAATTTTACAGAGAGAAGGAAGAAAGATCAAAGCTCTATTAGTTAAATAACAGCGACCCACAACTATACTGCAAATCCAACTTCTGCACAGCAGGCAAACAAGGCTCTCTAATCTCTCTTAATTTCTTCAGCTGTTCTTCCTCTCTGGAACAAAGACTGATCTACTTACAGACCTATCCTTACATAACTACACTGAAGTGGAAGTGAAAATTATTGGTGCATTTATTATTAACCAGGTGGACTAGAGCAGCCTTCAGTTAGAAAGCACTTTTCTAGGATATGGGTGCATCAGCAGAACTGAATTTACGTGGGCAGTAGAGGCTAATAGAGAGGAGGAAGGATACAATGAGTCACCAGCAACAACTATATGGAAACAACTTTCTGCTAGACCTCTACATCAGGTTTTTACTTCTATTCCTTGGGTTAATCAAGACCAGACAGGCTACTGAGGGGATGGAGCACTCCCCCTTTTGGTTCTAGCAGAAGATGTAGTTTACATCCCACTCCAAGCAGACTGCCAGGAGCAGAAAACAAGACAAGTAATCTTAGTCCTCTCCCAGCCTGCTGGTTTGGCCCTAGCTCTGTTCACGCTAGTAATGAGCTCACATATCCCTAGCAGTGGACTAGCAGCCACTGGTAAACATCAGTCTGAGAGGAAAAAAGGTCACCTCCAGCAGGATACTCCAGGCAACACCTATAAAACCAGGATTAAAGAGACTGCTCTGAGAGAGGTCATCACGGAGCAGAAGAGAAGTTTCTGCACCACAAACTTTTCAGGTCCACATAAAAAGTTTTAACCAGGCAGAAGATAAGTCATAAAGAAAAGTCACCTGAATAAGGAAGAGTGGAAAACCTTTGCTTATGAACCAGACTGGACACCTGGAAAAGTTTCTTTACTGTGAGCAAAGACAAACACTGGAACAAGCTTTCTGGAGGGAAGGTTGATGCCCAATCAAACGGCACTTAGATAATGCCCTCAATAACATGCTTTAAGTTTTGGTTAGCCCTGAAGCGCTCAGAAGACTGGACTCAAACTCTAACGGTTCCTTTCGACTGAAATACCCCACTGTATGCTAGCCCTCATCAGGAAATAGCACTCAAATGTATCTCTTCATGACTTCCCCCCTCTTATCAACAAGCAACATTTTGATTGTCTCATTTTAAAGCTGAACTTTTAAAACAAGCTATAACAAAGCTTACATGAATCTAATCACTCCCTGATTCCTCTGGCATTCATTGTAATAGCACTAATTACAATAAACGCATTTAAAATTAACGTGCATGTCATATGCATATATCAATTGCATTCTAATTTACTATTGATTAACGTTCATAGGATGAACGTGCATTCAATAATAAAGAGCTCAAACCACCTCTCCCAGCCAGACTGTTCCCACAGCCAAGCAGGTGAGATGGAAGAGAAAGCATCCAAGCCGCCAGCAGCAAATTACCATCCAAGCTCTGACCCTAGGACACATGGTAACGACAGCTCTTCTGCCCACACTAAAGCATCTCTAATGACTGGCATTTTAAAAATGTGCTTGCTCAATCCGTTTAAGTTGGATCTCTAAATGTTCAGGTAGAAGCAACCTATCCCACGCTCAGTTCACGCATCAGCTAAAGTAGACCTCTGCTGCTGTTTCAATCACAGATAAATTGAGAAAGGGGTTATCAAGAGAAGAGCTTGAACAGTTCTTGCAACTTTAAGACAATTTCTTGCCCAAGATGTTCCTTCTGCCCCTCTGACAGAAGGCACACATTACAGCAAAAATCCAAAACCAAAAATCCAAAGCCAGACCCACACAAAGCTATCTATACACCAAAATCAGTTTTACATTAACACACAAAGATATGAAGCACCACAGGGCTACATTTGCAGCTGACAGCATATACCACATCTTTCAGAGCACATCACCAGCCTAGACTGAGTGAAATACAGCTGAGGATGATGACACATTTCTGCCCTCTCAGCACAACTCCCTTCTGAAGGATGGTGCAGAAGTTACCAGCTTCAGCTGACATGGGTGCTCTCATCTCCATAGTTTAGCTGTAGCACACAAAAAGGATGAACATCAATCAGCATTAAAGGCTCAGATATGAGGTAAGCAAGTGGTTGCAGCAGTGTAACTTGACAGCAACCAGTTCCATGCACACACCTACAGTTAGACTTGCTTGGCAGCAGTGGAAGATTGAATAAGCTATTTCTGAAAAACAGTTTGTACAGATCTTTGCGTATCCACAGAAAATGTACTACAACAGGCTGCCAAAAGTTTAGCCCAATAGCATTCTCTTTTCTCCTCAAACAGCCTGAAAGATCTGTCCCTGATCCTGTTACAGCATTTTTTTTTATGTAATCTTTCCTCAGATACTTTCAGTGTGCACATTTCAGTTTAGAAGATCATAGAAGGAACAAATTTTCCATGAGTATTCATAGTTGCGCAGTGATTGATCAAAACCATTCTAAGGCCCTAAACTTAATGTTTGGATATGTTCAGTCAGACATTGAACCAATTTTAATGGTCTACAAAGATTATTCAAATTAATCAGCATGTCAAATGCTTGTATGAAAGATCTCATGAGTCATCTATGGACAAAGAATGAGCCACAGGAGATACATAAGAGATCATTTTGAAGAATGAGTAAACCTGAGAAAATCCCAAATTGCCAATGAACAACATGCAAGTAGAAAAACATTTTCAATTTACCAAGTAAGTTAATTGCTATGAATTAGTCATATGGCTTTAGCTACATCAACATATCTATCGTGGGCTGCTGTTGTAGTCTGTATGTCACAGGTAAGGAACTTACACCTGTTAAAGGTGTGTCTGAATTTAATGAGTTACTGCAACGTGCATCACCAACATATTCTGAAGATGCACCCCAGAGTAAAGCCTAGAGCCACAGAAACAAAGCTACACTGATTTCTCCTATGGAGGACATTTCCTGAGCGCTCTTAGCTCACAGATCCATCCCACTGAAGTCTGGGGAAACCAGGCACTATCCAACATCCTTCCAGCAGAAAAATAACTGCTGATACCTCTTAGCCACTACCCACAAACTAACTCACCAATGACAAAAGAAAATAGACAAGAGCAGCAAAGGCACTTGCAAGCCCAGAAAACAACAGCCATCTCTTCATTCCTGAAGAAGAAATTCTTCATTTCTTCATTCTCTTCTCATTCCTGCAGATGCTGAAATACCTTAAGTCCATAGAGATCACTCACAACACCTTTCCACCCCCCCAAAAAAAATAAAACCACCACGAGACATCCTTTAATCCACTTATAACCAGCCTTTAAATTAGAAATGAAGACCAAAGATAGCTAGCTGAATCCTCCCATGATTCACAAGCAGGGAACACATGCAGCATTCAATACCCTACATCTGCTAACAGGCATCCTACATCTGCTAAAGGATAAAGCCAAATGCATCGGTTTTCACTGCACTGCTTGAAAGGCAAAACATTTAATCAGTCTGCAAAGGACTTCATAGTTACCAACACACAGGAAGAAAGAGTTAATAACTTTTTGGACTAGGTGCTCAAACTTTCCTACCTGATCACCATATTGCTCCAGAAGGACTACGCCTCCATTCAGAGCCAAGCTGAAATATAAGTGTACTGTCTCCCCTTGCTACCCAAGCACAGTCTGGAAGTAGACCTTGTTGAAGGTGGGAAACCTAGAAAATGCTGAAAGTATTTTGGCTTTTTAGTCAAAGAAAAGCAAGGAAAACTCACCACCCCATCACAGACACCAAAGGAGAAGCAGATCCACAATCAGCAAGTGCTCATTTAAGTGCAAAACAACATTTACTAAGTCAGAAGAGCCAATCTGCACTTAAACAGCTCGGAATCAGGCTGAAAGTAAAGCATAGCTGCTAAATTATTACCCTTAAACAAATTCCCAAGCTCTCTACTCCATTTCCTCACAGCGTGCTGAGTCACGACAGGCAGGGTAACAAAAACCACCTGTGGTGGCCAGAACTCCAATAAATGACTTCCAAATTACTTGTAACTATTTTCTTGAGTGCACAAAGCTTCAAATAAGCACACGCTTATAAGCATAAATTCAAACAAGCATACAGTGCAACAGTGCTGTTTCAACTGGAAAGACCTGGATCCTCCCAACTCAGATGAATAGAAGCAGCAGGAAATGCTTTCTTTTTGACTTCTTTTCCCCATTCTGATCAACTCTTAGCTAGTTGTGAGTTTACCTACTAATCTCTGAGAAAGAAGCAGTCTTGCTCCAAATTCTCTGAGAAGAATGCTACCTTTTGAGAGATGTCATGAGACACAACACACCTCCAATCAGTGGGGAATTCTGGGGCAGCTTCATCCAGAGGGGCTTCCATTGGAAAATCCTAAGTAGAACATCTGTAGAGGTAAACACGGTAGATAAGCTTAGGCTAAAAGTAACACCTTGAAATATAACTAAACAGCACACTTGTCTGTTCAGTATAGAAATGAACTAAGGTCTTGATTATGCAGCCACTTTGATGCAACATAAGCACAAATCATCACTGGAAGCAACAGCCATTGCTCATTCCTCAGCTGTTTATCACCACTGAAGTTCTTGTACCCAGCCTGCTTAAGATGGATGACAGATTCACAAGGAGGAAAACTTACAGGAAATCGTACAAAAAAGTTTTGGGGTTTTGAGTCCCCCAGTCAAGGGATTAACTTCCCAGCCAAGCTGACCTCACAGCAGCGCTGTCCCAAGGGGAGCATGGGAACAGGGCTGCAGCAGAATCCAGTGCCACAGCAGAGGCTGGCAGCAAGTGGATGGCATCAGATTGAAAGCCTCTGTAGCCACAGTCTTCACCATTTCCATTTGTGAGGTGTTCCTGTAACAGAGCCTTTGATTAACATTCATTCCTGAAAGCATCATTCTGCAAGATATCAAATGCTAATACTGCTGTGCTGCTGCCATGCAATCAACAGCTCTAAAATTTGCCTCACATAGAAAAAAATACCAAAAACAAATGAACAACAACAACAAAATCACCACCACATACAGGTAAACAACTGCAGGTAAACAATGATATCAGATAACCCAAGTTTTGCTGAAGCTCAGTAAATAAGTGACTTCAACTCCCTGGCAAAGAAAATGGAGTGATAACAGGACAGCATTATTCACTCTGCTTTCAGGTCCTTCACCAAAATGCTTTACTGCATTTGCCCAAATCCAGGATGATTTACGGAATCTATTTTTAAAAAGGATATACATGTAATGTACCACTGAACAAGCTGTTGGAAGGCCTAAGGTTAGAGTAAGTTCAAATGATCAATAAATATGAGGAGTTAAAACACAAAAAAAAACCACTTACAAACATTTCAGTACCGAAACATTACAGTCTGTCAATAATTTTCCTTACAAACATCTAATAGCGTATGTCTTTGACCAAAAGCAAGCATTTCTCTGACCTCTTGATCTAAATAATTGTCCTTTTTCCAACCACAGTAAAAACTGAAGTGGTTTCTCACTAGCTTAATACAAAAGGACACTCTTGTAAAGCATTATTAAGGAGAAGAAAAAAAACAAAAGATAGAAAAACATCATCTTGAGCAAACTTTCACCTCCTCAAACTTTCTTTCCCAAAGTCATTTCAGTAGAACTGGTGAAAGATGTTAAGAAAGAGATGGAAGAAGCAGCAAATAAACTCACGGGAATAACAAACAGTTGGTGAAACAGGCATGGGGAAAAAAAACCTCAATGGAATTCCCCATACCTGACTTCAAAAGGAAAAAGAAAACAACCACTGGACAGCAAAAGCAGTCAAAAAGAGCTATACACTCAAAGACTAATGAGGATTACAAAACATAAAGCTTCCCCTAGGAGTTATTGTGTACCTTGGAATGTGTCTTGAAAAAAATAATCAAAGTCCCTACATCATACATGGTTGATATCTGATCAACAAAGTATACAGCTTCCCTGAGCAGCAAGATGACAAAATTCATTTGTCTTCTTTCTCTTTCCAAAAGGGGAAGATGAGTAGGAAGGGGCAAAACCTGCACCTGACTGCATGACAGGACAACAGCAATAAACAAAAGAAATGAATACTCACAAGCCTTCAAGAAACCAGTTCAGATTCCTGGCTGCTCCCATTCTAGGTCACCACATAGGGCCTCATACAAAGCTACCTCCACAGATAAGTGCATCCATTCCCCCAAAGCTTTGGACACCAAGACTCCAGGTGGACTTACAAAGATTCGTGGGAGAAGACAACCTCTATAAGGCAGAAAAGTAATTTGTTTCCCTTATGCCTTACCATCATTTCCGAAGGCTTGTGGTGTGCAGTGGAGAGGGTGCACGAAAGGCTGAGGTTGAAAGGAAAAGAGCAGGAAATCATAATCTTCTCTAGCTCATTTTCTGCTGTCACTCCATTAGACGGGGATGATTTAGAGCCTACCTCTGCTCTAAAAAATATAACTGCTGGGTAAAAAGAGTCAGGTAATGGAAGACCATCAGTTCCAGCCTCCAAGTAGCATACAGCCAAGAACATGCACACAGCAAGTCACTGCCATGTCCTCAAGCACCCACTGCTTCATGGACAAAGAGCAGGAATCCAGCTGTTCCTTTAACTCTGCTTCCTCCAACCATCACCAAGGGATCAGCAAAGCACAAGGTGCAGTTAGGTGCCAGTCAATGGGGGCTCATATCTTCCTTTTCACCAAGGGCTTTGATATCTGAACCCATGGCCTGCTTAAATGTGAATTTAGAATCCTAGCTTTCAGTAGCTAATTGATCCAGCACCATCTGTCTGTGGAGACAAGAATCTCCTACTAGCCTCCAGAGTTCAAGCCTTCCTTCACAGCTCACCCTGAAGACAAACCAGTCTCTACTTTTCTCCACGTAGCAAATGATGTCCCACAACAAGCTGTCATTTCTGCACAAGCAAAAACAGCAAGATCATGCAGAAATTGCTAAGAGCTCCCAGAAAACATTTTAATCTATTTTCCATCTCTTGTTGCTATTAGTGATCCTTTTCACTGCCCTATTTAAAGTGACGGCTCATCAGATGAGAATATCTGCAGTTTGACACCACGGGAACAACTGTGAACTTTAGGAGTCAAGGATAAGATGGGTAACCTTAAAGAAAGAGAGGCCACACTGTCACAACGTAATGCTGAGCAATGCAAAGTACACGCATTATTCAACATGCAACCATAATGGAAGAAACAGTACCTACTCTTAAGAGCACTGGCACAAGCAAAGGGGGAAAAAAAAAAAAATCAGACTTGCATGAGTCCAAGAGGAGTCAGACAGTAGAATCACTGCTATCTCCAGTCATCTGTATCGCTCACATAGAATAATTATCTCATTGTTTTCTACAAATCGCCAATTCCACAAAGCGCTGAGGTTAACAAGGCTCCTGCCGATACCGATGGTTTCACATATAGGAATTCAATACTCTGAGAATCAATGTCCATCAGTATTATCCAAGTACAGTAGAAAAAAAAAACAGGAGTGGCTTCTGTTCCTTCAACTCCTACCACCAGAAAATCTCTACCCCTAATTGCAAGCTGCAACTACAGCTGCTCAGAAGCTTTCAACAATCTCCTTCCAGGTAAACACCAACTCAACAGGCTTTGAAGAACCACATCCATCTCAGTGCACTTCTGCTGACACATAAGCTTCCTCCCAGTCCTCAATCAACTGCCAGGATAAAGTGACTGTCATATGACAGAGTGCAAAGTGTAGAATGCAGCTTAATCCCTGGAGGTTGAACAGAACTGCCATACAGCTCTGTTCTGTCACACACTTTGCAAAACCCCAGCACATGAAAGGCTTGTGAGATTCACATCATCTGCCCCCCTAATCCTGGAAGGCCTGGGAAATTAAGAAGTTACTACCAGTCCTCACAGAATTACATGGCAAGGCTTTCCCCGTTTTCCTGTGAAATTAACACCAACATTACCACAAAGGACTTCAGAACATCCCTGGATGGTATATTACTGCACTAACAGTTGCACTCGAGGGGGGAAAGGAGTCTTTAACATTTTATTAAGAAAATTTTCTTCCCTGCATCTACTTGTCCAGATAAACCAGTTCCCAAACTTGGGATTAAAGGAACACTCAACTCAACCCAGTCATCTTCATGTAGCCACATCCAATTGACACTGTCATTCAGCTGATCAGCCAGGTTCCATGAAGACTAAGTTAGCATTGCTTGGAGACTACTGCTGTTTGGAAGACAGAAAGGAAAGTTAGCTAAGAATAACAACAAATTTAATTAGCAAATACAAGAACCTGTTTGACCTCACACTGAGGCAAGGCAAGGTTTCTCCAACAACAATCATTTCTGTTGTTATAGCTCTCTTAATCTTAATAAAAATCTGTTCGCAAGACCACATCTTACAAACCTTCTGCATTCAATAACCTCGTCCTTTACACAAAGATCAGAAAAATTGAACATAATAATGAATCAGCAAGAACCATTTTCTAGAGCAGAGGAATTCAGGACTATTGGACCAGTGTCACTGAGACTCCCTTTTATGCTAAACATCTTCTCACAGCTCTTTGATCCCTGCGGGCACACTGGAATCAAAACTGTCATAGAGAACAAGATAATGACAGTAGTAGGCAGCCATCAATTTGCGGTAGCATTCATGTCATAAAACCCTTGTTACCAGCAAAGAGACAAAAAGAAAGCAGCATTCAGTACTGTAGAGAAGGTGCCTAGTTTGAGGTATTGTTTTGTTTTTAAATTGAATGAGAGTGCTATGCTGCTACAGCCACGAGTGTTCAAGAGAGTAATAGAACTTGGCTGATCAGAAACATCTCAGACAGACATTAAGGAACATTTTGGAAAAAAAAAAAACAGCAAAAAAAACAAAAAACAAAGAAATAAATTAGCACCTCCAGGAATCCAGGGTACAAACAGGCCAGTTACAAGCAATTACGCTGCAGCAAAAATTGCTGCTTCTCAGATGATCACATTCCTAGCTTATTCCCAAAGGCCAAGCAAATTAGGTTGACTGAATTTTGTGAGAACGCATTTTGCTACCTCTTTGCAGGGGAGTAATGAACAACCAGTAAGCTGCCACAGCTCAGGGAACCTATAGGTATCTTCATATAACTGGCAATCAGTCCACCCTCATGATGTGGTCTTTAGAGTTTCTCAGTTTTACCTCAAAAGAAAAAAAAACAAACCTCATTCTTAAGAGCAAAACTGGTTTTGCTTCTGAACAGAAGATATTGTTACGTATTTAGAGAAGGGAGAAATGCAGCAGGAAAATAAACAAAAGAAACAAAACACAGAAGTACTTGCTAATTATTCCTTCTCCAGATGATTAACCCAGACACATACTTGCAGGTTTACATTTTCTTTTCAAAGACATAGAAATTGAATATATGAATGCCTTAGTATTACGTCAAGTGGTTTATGGCCTCCCTTGCTTCCTCTGAATTATTGGAGGAAAAAAATCCCTGTTGCTGAGGAAAATAACCATAAAAAAATGCACACTACTTAGCTAAGACAGCAGATGAATGGAAGCAAGGAAAAACACTCACAAAAATATCAAATTTGCATTACTTTAGGATGGAGTCTAATCCTAGGAGGGCCAATGGGTCACAGTAATATATGAGAAGTTCAGACTCTACAAAACTCATCACTCGATCATACCCAGCCTTCAGCACACTACAATTGGGATGCAATGAGAGATGTGGAGGAGGCCAACATTCACATATGGTTGCTATGGAGTTAAAGGGGCTTGAAGGGGATGCAAAGAATCAGCACAACCGTCTAGATGAAGGAATACAAAGTTTAAAGTGCCTCAACACCTCCCTAGCCACCCGAATTCATGAACACCTATATCAAGAGAATCCCTTTCAATACCCAAGAGTTCCCATCAATGGGAAAGAATCCCAGGTACACTCCTTTCTCAGTGCCACACACCTTCTGACTTCTGCCCAGTAGCATCGTGAGCACCATGTGAGCACCCTAGACTCATATGGGTAAGGAAAGGGATGAGGCTGGCACAGGACATGCTACTCAGTTTGCTTCCAAGACTAGACAAGGAGCAACTCCTTGGAAAAGGATCTCCAGAAGTAAAGACTTTAGAGGTGGGAAAAGGTTCTGGCAGAGCAGGTAGATGGGGACGGGGAAAAAAACAAACTGCAGAAGACTGAGACAGACATGCTGGGGATGATGACTGAAGTTGTAAAGCACATTTCCCAGACCATCCCACCAGTACTTCGAGGAGATCACCAGAGGCTGATGCATTTTTCAGCTATCTGCAGAATTCCCCAGCATCACATGTGCATGTGTAGATAATCAACAGTTCTATTTCCTCCTGCCTACTTAAGGCAATCTTTCAGCATGCATCCTCCTACGCTGCTATTTTTACCTACTTCTAATCAGTGTATCCTCAAACATCTAGGCTCAGAGAAGAGCAGTTCAGCTCCTTCAGAGCACAGCCCACAACACTCTGAGTAACACCTCAACAGTAGTTCTCCCAACACCTAGGGCATCGTGCCTCATAGAGTACTGGGGAGAGAGAAAAGATAGAAGCCTGGGGGATCTCATTCATAGGACGCTGACCCTGAACTATTTGGGCAAAGATTATTAGCGCCATACAGGAGTCAAGCAACAGAAGCTCTCAGTGGGCATTAACCTGTGGGCAAAACCCCTAAAGGAATAAGATCACTCAGTCGTTGTGGGCAGTCCCCATTTCCATCCTATGGAAATCCCAGCTCTGCAGTAGGAACCTTCAATGTGCATCATTTTCTAGCCTGGATTAAGGAAGGACTTGTTACAGCCACTGATTAACAAATATATCTAAATATAAGAAAAGCTAAGGGAGAAAAATAAACCAAACTTACCAAGAATTAACAGGCTGGAGACTTGTCTCCCACAGTACAGATTTGTCCTAGAAGTTATGAACTGAGGCCCATAGGAGGAATATTCCAATATCTGCCTCAAAAATACTCAAATGATTACCTGTTTGCAGGAGCCACTTGAAAATGACAGGGTTGCTGATCTCTCTCCAAGAGATCAGGACAGGAAAGCACAGAGAGAGAGCAGTTTTATCCCTCAGTCTCCTTCAGAGCTCTGGCTAGCACTGTAAGCAGATTGGTGGCAGAGTCAGGAGCCAAGTGTCCCTCAGCCTTCTCTCATCACCACCAGCAGTATCAGTCTGAGCTCAGATGCTTCACCCTGGATTGGGAAAAATCCCACTGCAGTTTGGCCAAGTTAGGTCATAGAGGCTGGGAAATCAGCATGACAGCAAACAGTTTGCTTTTAAATTAAAGATCAGAGCTTGGCAAGATCCTGCAACGCTTGCCAATCCCATGTTTCACCACTGTGCACCCTTGCTCTGAAAGCGCATTAAATTCCTTCCCAATTTTTCAAGGCAAGACAGAACTTCACTTGAAATAGTCATTGCTTCACCTGATTTTGCAAACCCTCTCTTCTCTCTCATCAGCATAAAAAAAGTGATTTCAAAAGTACCACGGGCCAAAGCATCTAGCCGTCACATCAGTAACAGAAAATTGGTCCCAGTGCTCCATACCCAACCACACTGAAGCCTTTGAAGAGAGCTCCAATACCTTAAGAGATGCTGCCAGCAAGGACCAGGTATCCAACCTGCCACACACATCATACTTAAGGAAAGTGGCATCTTTGTCTGTGTATGAATGCTCTGAGCAAATCTCAGCTTCCTGTCAACACACGCTATTCAAACCTCTGACATTTTAAAAGTTGACCCTGTGGATTGATTGCAAGCAGTTCAATATAAACATTCAGCACATGATACTTGATATTTAAACTTCCTAGCTTAGATTATAGAAGTTGACAGATTTATTTATGACTACAGCAGACTGGGAAGTATTTTGTGCTTCCATTTAAAGTTTCAACACTTTCCCTATTTTTAAAAACACAATTTTAAAAAGTGCTCAAAATATTTAAAACACTTCTTCCAGCAGTGAGCAATCAAAACCCAAAGCAATTTCCTAAGAAAAAGCCATGAAGTATTCTGCTGTAAAATCCTTTGACTACAACTGAGACTTTCCAAGAAATTTTGTATTTTCTTGGAAAACTGATCACAGTAAGAAATACATCAATAGGAATTCTGTAATCACTCTCCCTCTCCAAAGGACCTGTAGCTTTGATTCCAGTTCTAGTTTTAAAATGAGAATAGGTATGGCTTAACTGTTTAAATAAAAATCCTCTCATTTAATATTTCCCATAAAACTATTAAACAGTAATGTGAACTTTTTCGTAGGACTAATATTTTTTTTAATATTTTTCCAGTGATGCCACCTAAAAATGAAAAATACCAGAAGTACAGTCACTTTAGATTATATATTAATAAAACATTTTAATATCTTTTCATTGCACCTTCCTTTTTCTTCTTCTTTCTAGCTGCAAAAAGAATAAAGCAATTTGGGGAAGATACTTCTACATGAATTTTTAATATGTAGCTTCCTAACAAAATACCCATTCTCTTTACTGCTATTTGCTTCTCTATGAATACCAACATCAGAGCAATGGAACATGCCCCAGATCGGCCCAGAAATTCATTAGGCTTTATCCAGTTTCTGCCTTGCCCAAAATCCAGGCCAACACTAGACTTTCCCCAGGGAAGGCTGAGATCTCCCAGTGCTTTCTTGAGAGCCAAAACAAAGACGCATCAGGCTGCATGCTTCTTACTCTTTACAGATGTCATTAAAATAGAATTTACTTAAGTAACATCAGGATAACACCTCTAAAAGACAATGCTTAACTTGCAGAACAACAGCTTAGAAGTAGCATGGATTACACCGCAATCCCCAGTCACCTTTTCGTTGTTCTTCTCTGCACTTAGGGCTTGCTGGACCTGTAACATCTGAAAGGAATTGCACACCCCCAGCATCTGACCCAAATCAGACCCACCTGGCTGCATCTTATTTAGGGGCAATCAGTAATCCATGCCTGGAAGCAAACTATGTTCCCTGTATCTATAACTTCGTAGTGTAGAACAGGGAAAGACAAGCAAGAATCACTTGATTCCATCGTATTCTCAGTAACATGCATATAAATACATATAACTAGACATCTGGAAATTCAGAAGAGATGGGTGATATCTGTGCTGAGACAATCAGCCCATGAGAGCATTTCAAAGCCTAAGACTGCAATGAAAGTGAATGCTAAAGAAAGATGAGTCAACTCCCATTTATTTTTTCAGTAAGCAAAGCTTCATACCAAGCCTTGGGTGGTTGCAATTACATCATACCCTGTTGCAGTGATGAGCAAAATCTGTTTTATAGCAAGTGGAAGTAGGCTGCTAATGTCTGATGGCAAAACAGAAGCAGTTAGCACCAGAAGCAAGTGTTACAGATAAGCAACAGAGAGGTGTTGCTACCAGGATTGATCTGTTACAAGTAGATAGTGGGATCAGGATGGCGTATTCACTCATCATATCATCTGTTTATAATCCAGAATTGTCACATACAACCTTCTACACCTGCAATCCAGTTCACCTATTTATTACTCTCAGTTCTCTCTGATAAACCTCTATACACAAATGAAAGTTGTTTTATTGCAAAGTTTTGCCTCTGCACTGAAATGGTTTTATTCGCTCTGTGAAGCCGATGACAAATCCAAATATCCTCCCTACATAGTCACTGTGGCATGTGTTTGTTACCAGCAGAGAAACATCTCTGTGGTTAAACAGAAGCTTCAAGATTTCTCCCGTGGTAAATTTGTTCAGAAAATTGTTCTCTCTTTGAGCTTCTCAGTGAATTCTAGTGCCTCGGTGCCAGCATAATCAATGGGAGCTTGGCACCTAACAAGCTTAGGGCTTGTTGGCTCAGCGTGGGGAAGAATTTTGCCATGCTGACCTAAAGTCACAAGACCATGCTTCTCCCTCAAGCATTAGAAAGCCTGGGGAGTGATTGTGGCCAAGAGCGTAATGCAAGCTAACCAAAGAGTGCTTGACATCCGTATGGCCAATGAGTCCTTGTTTGGACTCCAGCTTCTGTAGCCCTCCTAGACTCGTGTTTTGTTGTCACTCGCCACCTCAACTCCCTTCTTTCCTATTTTCCTGATTAGTCACAAGCAGAAGTGATATCTGCTTTTCCTCTTCACGTATTTTCTTTGTGAGTTGAACACCTGAAACAGATTGAAGTCAGCTCCAGCCCCCCAGTGCTTGGTTCTTATGCAGGCTGTTCAAAGCCAACTGAATCATCAGCTGGCTCTGCAAAGCACCTGCCTCTCCTACCCCCTGCAGCATGCTACTAATTTCACTCAAACCACCCCATGACTTGAGGGATTGCTCCTACCAGCAGCCATGGAGCCCAGCCAAGACCCCTGATTCCCCCATACACTGCCCTGAGGCTGAACAGCTAATCAAGCTGTGCAAAGCCCCGGGGAAGCTAAGACACATCCCTGGAGAAACGCTTGCCTTTTCCCCCTCACCACTTACTACCCACAGGTATAGACAACACAACAGAAACAAAGAAGGGGCCTGGATTAAAGTGGATGTGGGGATGGACAGGAGCCACTGGATGCCTCAGCCTAGCTCAGGCAGCTTCAGGGGACACTACTCTCCAAAATATATATATATATATATATGTATATGCTACACAGACCCTATTATAGCTTTTACACTGCTTGATTATCTGACACACATGCACTCACTTGCTCCCACTTCAGCATTAGTCACCCCAATCCAGGTGACTTCAGACATAACCAAAGTTCTTTTCGATTTGCAGAGTAACCATAGATGTTCCGCTCTGAGATATACAGCTAGGAGTTCATCCTCAAGCTTTGCACCCCATAAAGCCCAGGATACTAACAGCACTTTTCCCTTTCCTACTTGAATCTCTTTCTCAAAGAGTTTGTAATTTATTATCAAACAGGGTGTAGATGTGTATTATGCACATCTCCAGGTGCAGACTCATGAATTAAATCTTTCAAAGTGCCTCAGGAGAGGCACAAATATTCATCAAAGACTTCCTTTAGACAGTTTCAGTTGGAAAATTAAATAAAATAGCAGAGATGCTGAGAGAAAGAAGAAAACAAGCAGGCTGCCAGTAATGAAGAAGCATGCCTTCAATCTATTCCCAGTTGCAAGAGGTACCCCAGAGAGCAAGGGGGTAGCTGGACAAGTAGCTTAACTGGATACTTCCAGAGCAGTAGTTTTGGGCAGGTACGGGGAACCTTTGGTACATTCTCAGATCTTTACTTCCCTTTACTGGAACTATCTGCCCTGTAGAAAACCCAGGAGACTTCAGACAACTTTTACTCTAACTGAAAGGATTAGTACAAAAGAAATTTCTGAGATGAAGAGAGACCTTTACCTTCATAACACATTTGCCCTTAAAACCAAACAGATCAGGGCCTACATGCTGGTCCAGAGACCACTTGGCACATTAAGGTCTGTCTTTATCTGGCTAGATGTCCCTCCTCTCCAAGACAGGGTGATTTCATCCACGCTGTCACAAACATCTTTGTGCCATCCTATCCCCTTGTCTAGGCCCATATTTCTGGAAGAGTGTTCAATAACATGGAACACCACTGTACTGATGGATACCAACTGCAAAACCAGTGCCCGCACGCCAGGGCAAGCACAGGTCAGCCAACGTGCAGGAGCAATCTCAGCACTGCTGAGGAAGGCAATAGGTAAGTGGTACCCCTCCCAGGCTGGGAGGTGGGTCTCATGAACTGGCTTTGTCATCATTCACAAGGCCACCACTGTGAATTGACCCAAGCAGCGTCCCTGACTTGAAGCCAAATATTAGGCTGGTTAGAGCCTGTCCTAGCTGAAGGAAATCTGGTCCACAGAGATTGAAGTGCTCTGGACAGATTTCATTGACAAGGACCACCAAGCGATGGATGAAGAAAATTAAAAAGCCAGTTGCAGTAAAGAAAATAGCAGCAAGACAAGGGTGTTTTGCTCAAGCAGCAGTAGTCTAAGTCAGCCCCCTGCCTGGCTTTCCCACAGATCTTCCCCTTTAACTGCAATACTTCCACTGCAAGGAATTTGTCTCTGACAAAGAGAAATAACATTTCATCCCTTTTCTAGGTGTGCTTCTATACAGAGAGGAGTTGAGCTAAGCATGGCAAGACCCTATCATTCTTCCTGCTTCCATTTTATCCCTCAAATTAACAAAAATAATTTGAAAAGCTATCAAAAAGAGCAAAATAATGCTACATGTCAATCTTCAGATAAAAATAAATTTGAAGTCTGACACACAGTCCTGCAGGCACAGTGGATATTAATAATTCAACAAAATATTGTAGTCATTACTATATTTTGCAATACCACAACAGCATGCTGTAGCAGAATTCCTCTCCAAATCTCATTGTAACAGCCATCAATAAATAAAATGTAATTCACTACTTTAAATGTGTTGTTTAAGGGCTAAATATTTCATCAGAACTAATTCATTTCAAATAATCAGACCAGGACTCTCCTTGCAGCACCAAGACAAATCTCCAGCTCCACGCACTCCACATTTAGAGATGAAATTGTTTCAAAAATCAAATCAGAAATTGAATTCAACTGGAATATCTTAGACTGTGACCCCCTGTAGACTGATGGGACCACAATTGCACAGGCCACAAGCATCACAGCTTTCTTGTGTTGCTTACATCACGTGGCAAGATTAAAACTAGAAAGATACAACAGAAAGGTTCAAATTTATTTTACTGCCTGCCTTAAACAGTGGCCAACACCAATTCTCAGCAGGAAGGTGAAAAAGAGAAAGCATCTTAGCCCAAACCTCAACTGTCTTTATTTGTAAACAACAATGCTTCATCCAGTTTTTCCACCAGCCAATCTCAGAAGGCTTTGCAGAGGGAAGTCAGTTCTCTCTCATGGGTGGGGAAACTGAAGCACACCCAGAAACAGTTTGCCAGTGGTTAATATCAAGGACAATGGAGGAGCTCATACTTCTCCACTTGCACAAGTAGAAATGAAAGCACTTGCCAAAATATTTTCTTGGATCCCAAAAATGGGACCAAGTCATCTAGATTTGATGAGTAACTCTTCTTCACTCTTGAACACAACACCTCCCAGCCCTGGAGTGGTGCACTTCCAACCAGAATTAAGAAGAGGAGGCAGATTTTGTTTTTACCAATAGCTATTATTAGTGAAAAATAAAATGCCAAATCCATAATAAAACAACAGAAACCACACCAGAACCACTGCCAAGCGTAACTTTTACGCTGGGCTTCAGAACCACAGGTAAGCATCTGCCCTAGACTGACATCAGCAAGTAATTCCTGTAATTAAGTGAAGCAAGTCTTACTATGAGGGCCTTCATCAGATGATATGAATGCCTGTTTTTAATCCACAGAGCTCACTGCTTCCATCCAACAAGAGCCTACCTTCTTCTTACCAACTACATACTGAGACACAGTATAATGCAGAAAATCAGAACGGGTAGAGATGACTAGCATGACTTTTTACATTAAAACAGGAGTTAAAAGGCCAGCATATCTTAATATCTCTGCTAAAATGTGCTGAATTTATTTCTACATGATTATGTT
Organism: Gallus gallus; assembly: GCF_016699485.2. Taxonomy (NCBI): domain Eukaryota; kingdom Metazoa; phylum Chordata; class Aves; order Galliformes; family Phasianidae; genus Gallus; species Gallus gallus. The sequence goes on along the minus strand of NC_052537.1, from coordinate 25,231,780 downwards.
TCATTTAAAACATTCAAATGAAACTTTTCTATACAAAAATACTTTAAACAATTATTTTAAAAAGAGGGTGGCTTTAATTTGCATCAGAATGCACGTCTATGCTTGGCCTGAATCAGCTTTGGGGAAGTCATCAGGGTGGAGATGCGGGTTGGGGATTAAGCTCATGGTATTTGCCTTCTGTCAGCCAGCTACTCCGTGCACATTCAGAAGTACCAAGCGGAGCAGCAAGTTATTGGCAAAGCTGAGTACTGTGTAAGCTAGATTTCAAATGCTAGATGTGCCAGACAATTGAATGCCAGAAACAGCCATGCTACTGAGCAATGTCAGATGTGACACTGGGAATAGATGGACTTTTGGTCTTGTCCAGCACATCTGATCTTATGTTCCTGGGCACGTGTCCAAAGCCTATTAAACTTGACAGAAATGCAAAGAATTCTCTGGCTTTTAATCTGATCTTGTATGACAAGGGACAGAAATGTCTACAGATATTTAACCTGTCAAGGAGAAGAGTTAATGGGAACTCACCCTAATAAATAGATCACCTTCTCTGCACTGCCTATTTGTGCTGTAAAGTCATTCGACCTTAAGAGCTACATCCACCTCACTGCACAGCACAATTCTTAAGGGTTTGTCTTGCTAGCTTGTTACAAACTGTCCACACCCCCGACTTCCATTCAGCAATAGGGTGGTACCCCTCAAAACAACAGCCCCTTGTGAGCTGCAAACTGGGAGCACACAGTTGCCTGAAAGACTTGGAAGAATGCCATGCACAGCAGAAATTGACACGCATCTCAACACAGAACCATGGCCAGCACTGAGATGTTTAAATATATATTTTCACAGTTGGATTTCCACTAGAAGTAGCCCAAAAACGCTGAGAATTGGCAAGATCAACTCAGTAGTTCTCATCTTACAGCACCCAAATCCCTGGTAGTCAGAGAATATCCATGTTTGCATTGCAAATATATGCAACACAGGTGCGTATCAGTGCACTCCAGCTGACTTGCACATATACAGGGTACACATATGCACCCTGTACTCAGCACTGGTGAGGCCGCACCCCGAGTACTGTGTCCAGTTTTGGGTCCCTCACTGTAAGAAAGACATCGAGGCCCTGGAGCGTGTCCAGAGGAGGGCAACAAAGCTGGTGAGGGGTCTGGAGCACAGGCCTTATGAGGAGTGGCTGAAGGAGCTGGGATTGTTCAGTCTAGAGAAGAGGAGGCTCAGGGGAGACCTTATTTCCCTCTATAACTACCTGAAGCGAGGTGAGCTGGGGGTCGGCCTCTTCTCTCACGTGACTAGTGATAGGACTAGAGGGAATGGCCTCAAACTGCACCAGGGAAGGTTCAGGCTGGACGTAAGGAAATACTACTTCTCTGAAAGGGTGGTCAGGCACTGGAATGGGCTGCCCAGAGAGGTGGTGGAGTCACTGACCCTGGAGGTGTTCAAGGAACATTTGGATGTCGTGTTGAGGGACATGGTTTAGTGAGAATCATTGGAGATGGGTGAATGGTTGGACTGGGTGATCCTTTGGGTCTTTTCCAACCTCTATGATTCTATGAATGTTCCACCAATTGATCTCCCACTAATGCAAGACAGAGAGAGCGATACTAGTTCACCTTGTGGCAATACCTGGTCTCCCTCCCTTGAGCTACAGATGGAGTCGTGGTTCTCACAATCAAGCAACACATTTTCACTGTCCCAAGCTCAGGAGAACAGAAAACAAAACTCCAGAAGAATGAAAAATTAATGACAAGAAGAAGACATGTAGACACCTGCACTGGCAAAACAAAGGCTGCATACATAAATACTTCCATTAGAATCCTATTGGCACTAGCATAAATCAAGCTGTGTCAGTCCAACACCAGCATAAAATTGCCATGAGCTGAACAGCATCCCTTGAATGTATGTACTGACATCCTTTCTCTCCCTTCAACTAATGGCAGGACAGACCATTTAACTAGTGGTCTAAAGCTTCAGTTTGCATGACAGCAATTTATATACCCTGGCAGGTGAGAGTGAACCATTCAACTATTTTGACCTAAGTAAGTAGGAGAACAGCCTTCTGACAGCATTGCTCTGCCCAGCTCTTGTCTGAGACACCTCCAAGCATCATTCACCCACGGCACATCTAACCTGAATTGACCACATCCCAGCACTAACACACTGACTCCACATAATCGCTCTCCGCCCTTCTCTCCCAGCGGGGGTTTTGACTTAGCCACAAAGCAGCACAGCATCAAAATATTGCATAGGCTGCCAGTAGCAGTGCCTGCCTCACTCAGGAGATTTTTCCCCCCACACCACTTTCGGTGCCGATTCCTTCTGTGAAGTTTGTTCTTCTTCCCTGCCCAGGGCAAAAGCTGCCATAGCAGAAGGATGCACAAGGAAAATACATCCATACAAGTCAAGCACAAGGCTGACTCCAGAAGGAAAGCATTTAAATAAAGGATGAACCTGAAACAGCTACCAGCTCCCCTGTAGCCAGAACTGTCTGTCAGCACAAGTTCACCACAGGGACCATCACGCAGGAGCAAAACATCTTCTGGCTCTATGTTCAAGAAGCAAAGAAAACTTCAGTATCAGAGCTAGATCCACCTCCTCTCTTCTTCAAGTTTTCACTATGACACTTTCTCCCTCTTCCAATTTATTTTCCATTTCCAGTAGCATTACAGGAAGCCAAAATTAAAGTGTGCATGCACACAGCTAAAAGCCATCAGAACGTGCCCTCAATGCAACTCAGAAAGGCAGGCTTTGTCACTTGTAGCATGTCAGGTAGGAACAAGTTACAAAGATAATCTTTAATTAATTAGAAGCAAGCAAGGGTAGAATAGAGCTTGGAACAAAGAGATGCAGTACAAGCAAACTGGAAAATGCTACACTGCCAGCAGTATTGCCTTTTGATTAAAGGAACAGTTTCCAAGCAGGCTGGCAAAAAACAAGAGAGAACAATATTAATTAAGTAAATTAAAGCCTCCTCAGTGCTGATAGTGTAGTTGTGTTTTAGGTTGCCTTCAAAAAGAAGCAAGGCTTCAGCTTTGGATACAACAGATCATGTCTGTCTGTTCACGTGTTAGCTAGGGAGGAATAATTTTGGGATCTACTGATGAATTTGAACTGAATTCAACAGAGGGGGGAAAAGCATCACAGCACAGAATTCCTGTAAGTTCAATAAATATAAATCAGCTGAGTGGAGACGCAGATCCCAAAATAGTATCTAACCTGAACCATAAGGCACCCAGTGACTGTTCTCAGAGCTGGCAGAGCTCAGGCTGATTGCTGTGCAGACCACAGCTGCCTCAGCACACCTGTAACACTCATCCAAGTACACCAAGGGGCAGCTGTTCTCTCGTCCAATTGAGCAGCTGTGAGAGGGGTCTCAACAGAGATGAAAGAAAACTCAGAGAGGCAACTTCTGGAAGAGAAATTGGTTAAAAATAATAGATTGCAAGTTTCTGATGCTTAATAAAATGATTGGGCATTTTGCATTTTATTTTTTTTCTGGTGCTTTGGAGAGCAGGCAGCTACCACAGGCCAGGTAGGCAAACTGTAGTTAGTGGAGCAGAGCACCAAAAACCCTCAGCAGAAACCATAAACCAGCAAGGTACCACAACCAGATCTTCCCCTGCCATACTCTATATCCCAACTTTTTAGAAGTTTTCTGTTTAAGGCTCAACTACCCAGCCAAGTCTGACTGATGGCAGTAGAGCCACCGGCCCTGGTGTATGTATAACACCTGATCCGAATGCTGTGACTCCACAGGGCTTCCTCATGATGTTGCTCCAATAGTTACCAAAGCACACCAGAATCAAGATTCTCTCTCTCTCCCAAGAACAGCATGGCTATCACATCTGTTTTCAGCCTCACAGATGAGCCATTTTTCAGGCCAGATGGCAAATCTGGTTTTCAGAGACCTCCGGCCCAATACAGGCTTGCTTGCTTGCCCCCTCCCCTGCCACATGCTGTGAGCAAGGCTTCCTGTGCATAAGGTCACCATGCTCCCTCACTCACAGGCTCACACTCGTGTTTTACATCAGCCTTCAGATACCCTGAACAGAAGCAGAAACCCTGTCTCACTGCAAACACAGAGCTCATGCTGGTTCAGATAGCAGTTCTGACTAGATGCATGGTCCCAGCCACCTCTCTGCTACCCCACCCACATTCCTACCATAGCATTAAAGGCTATCAGTGTTTAACAAGTTAGGAACAAAGTGAAAGACACTACGGGCACCATAACAAGGGCATTACGTACTGTCCCAGCCCTCCATCTTTCAAAAGAAGACTGGCATGGGGGAAATCCAGTCCAGGACCCATTGAAGGGTGCAAGAAGATTTAGTTTTAGGAATCCTTCACCCTAGGCTGGGGCAGCAACTTTTCCATATGGGTTGGGAGATGCAAAACAAAGAGTAGAAAATATATCTGGAAGGTAACAAGACCCTTGAACCTTGCATTCTAATATGTTATCTCATGACAAAATGCACAAGCAAACAGGATCACAGACCCACATACATCCTGCCACTACCATCATCCCAAGTCACAGAATCATAAAACAATTAAGGCCCCTCTTTTGACTCTGTATTTACAGAGGAAGCCCAAATTCATGGCTCTCACAGCCTCACCATATCACCTCTCTTCCAGCCTGAAGGTACTACAATGAAGTGCCTCAGTCTGGAAAGCCATACTGGTAAAGGGGTTAGAACTGCAGAGGAAGATACTCTTAAATCACTTTCAGACAGAAATTTGCAGTGCTTTAACTTGATCAATCTGTTAATGATTTTAGCTGAACACATTCCACTCTGTTATTAATGAGAGTCCTGGTCTTTCCACTCTTAGCTGCTCTTCTCCCCCATTTTTCCTTTCTTTCACACAAACTCTTCTAAACAAAAAAATGCACTCAGTATGTGAGCTGCATCACAGCTGAAGTAGAGCAAAACCTTTATCCTTAAGAAGCCCTATCAATGAGGGATAGGAGTCAGAACTGTTGCCTTCTAGCTCTGGTTCTGACCAGCAACACAACCAGGAGAAGATTCCTCCTATCTCCCATGCCTTGACTTCTCCAAATAAGATTAACAGCCAACACTACTTACCTTTCTTAGTAACCTTTGAAACATATAGTTAAAGGAGACAGCATAAAATCTTTATGTACGCAGTCATCACTATTATGCTGTAAGCACAGGATTGGTGAGGCCCAATCATAAAGTATGTGAAATCTAGAGCACAGAAATACACAAACCCACCTCATACAAAAAGATTTTCTCTCCATCTTCCAGCAGAAGCAGCTCAGAACTACAGATAGGAGGTCCTGTTTACCTGCGTGGAGGTTATTGATCACAGATGTGGGGGATTTTCCAATCAGGCACAAACAGCAGGGAATGGCTAACAATCAATTAGAGCTCTCATTCTTTCCTCTCTGCACCCCTGAGGTCCTAAAACATCTTCGATAAGAGCTAAATAATCATGTTTTATAAATGCCTTTCCACCTAACACCCTTTTGCAAATCTCCATCCATATCAAGCTTCATCAACAGCCCTACACTTGAGTTAGCACCTTTTTGTAGATGGGGGAGCCAAAGCATAGGGAAATGTACATCTCCATTAGGTATATTGTGTGCTTGCCAGGTGCAATGGCAAGTACACAAATCATGAAGATGACTTCTGCACAGAGCCTGGTTCTCCTCTGTCACTCTGATGAAGCACATCTGAGCTTAGTCCATGTCTTTCTCTCAGCTTAAAAATCCAGTAGGAGCACTGTGCTCAAGTCCTCTGTTCCACTAACCTTACTGTACTCCTCTCCCAGATGATCACAGGGGGATCAGTGCCTTTCTGGAGCACATCAGCAGCATCACTGACCACTAAAAACGTACCAGCATCACCCACGTGTTACAGACTGGTGTGCTGTCTGTAACAGCAGAAGAGCAGTAGCTGCTAGGATCCTAAGGCCTTTCATACATTCCTGATGTAAATGATTTGCTGCAGCTCAATCCCAGCTCTTCCAACACCCAAAGATCTGTTTTAGTCCCAAAGACAGAAGTAAACGCAACCTTTCTTCCTGAGCTGTTAATGTTATTTTGTCCCCAGTGGCTGGGATGGATTCCAGCCCATTCTGCTCCTCCACACTCACACAAAAGAAAAGGAGAGAAGCACTAAGCATTCAGATATGTGCAATATCCTCATGCTCATCAAATTATCATACAATCATTTGAGTTGCAAGGGACCTTTAAAAGCCATCTAATCCAACTCCTCTGCAATGAATGGGGACACCTAGAGCTAGATCAGCTTGACCTTGAGCATCTCCAGGGATGGGGCATCCACCACCTCTCTGGGCAACACGTGCTTCGCCACTCTTATAAAAAAATAAAAATAACAAAACAAACAAAAAAAACCACCACCACCAACAAAAAAACTTCTTCCTTATGTCTTATATCTAAGTCTCCCCTCTTTCAGTTTGAAACCATTTCCCCTTCTCCTATCACAACAGACCCCACTAAAGAATCTGTCCCCTTCTTTATTATAGTCCTCCTTTAGATACTGTTCCATCCCTTGGATCATCTTTGTGGCCCTTCTCTGGATGCACTTCAACAGGTCCATGTCTCTCCTGTACAGAGGACTCCACATCTGCATTTATAGTGGAGCCTTAGAGGAAAAGATCCATCAGGATAAGCTTATCCTCTGTAAATCAGGCATGGGAAAAGGGGCGGTGAAAGCACCCAGCCCTCAGCAACAGGCTCCACTGGTACAGGAGAGGGAGCAGACCAGCAGCCATCCTTGGAGGCTACTCACAGATACAAAATGGAGTACTGCATTGAGAAGGTGGCGTGGACTCACTGCTGCTCACTAACACAGCAGAGGATAATACCATGCTTCTCCCAGCCCAGCAGCACTGCTGGCACTTGCTGGGGGATGCCAGGGGCACTTGCAGGTTGCAGGGAGCTGAGCAGATGAGAGACCCTGGGCTCCCACCTCAAGGAGGAAGCCCAGCAGCAATTAGAGACAACACAAAAGGGAGATGGTGTCAGCTGCAAGGCAGGGAAAGATGCTTCACCACAGCTGAGTGCACACTAAGATTATTTTGCTGTCGCAGAGGGAACCCCGGACAGCAGGAGTTTCACAGAGTCAATGACTCCAAGCAGGTTTTCATATCAATATTTCAGCAGTGCCTGTCTTTCCAGTGCGAATTTCCCAGGCCCAGCTCTCCTCCCCACCTGCTGCAGTATTTTCCTTCCTTTAGCAAATGCCCACGCTCCCTCTAGTGCCCAGCTCTGCTTCTCACACAGCAGCAACCCAGCACCTATTGTCTGCACCCCAGGGGGCCCAAATCATGCAGGAGCTAATTAAAAGTGCTGCTATTTTGGGCAAAGAGGCCATGTAGTGCTCTGCAGATCCACCTGGCCAGTATTTGTGTCGCATATCCAAATGCTAAGGGGAGAAAACAGCACGACGGCCCCAGCATTAAAGACCCTGCATGAATAGGAGACAGCTTTGCCACTCATTCCAGTGGGAGAGCAATCAGCTCCCCTTCAAGACTGAGAGGAAAGAAAGAAAGAGTTCTGATTATTCGGCATCAACCTTTTCTGATTTTCATTGTGTGCTGGAACTCAGCTGGCCACGAGGGCTGGGACTGACCTTAACATTTCTACAGCAGTTTATTGATCAAATACATTTGAGACATACAGCCATCCTCTTCAAACACCCAGAAAACTATTTGCTTCCCTCAGTCTCACAGTACCTTAGAAATTCAGGAAAGGAAATACTGCCACACCCTTCCTTTTGCATAGGAAATGATGCTGCATTTTTCTCTGGATGTTGAGGGGAAGTAGGGATTTGGAAACCTATTTGCTTTGTGCTTCTGCAGAGAATTTAAGCAAACCAAAAAGTTTATAGGCACAGTGTTCATGTCAGCAAAGCAGTATTTTCCAGTGACGGAGAAGGAAGCTCACCTTCCCACAACCCTGCAGCTGTAACCCAAGGAGCAATCTTACATCAGTTTACACTAAGGATCCAACCAAATATATTTTGCTGCTTTGGAGAACTTCTGCAGTACAGAATTCAATACTTCACAAGCAATATGTCATTTAATTTATGTTCTTGATTAGAGGCAGGCCAGACTCCACACCTTCAAACACAGATTCTCACTCTTGAACAGACCCCAGTGAAGCTCAAGTCCTAAATCCATAGCTGATGAATTTTCTTGCCATTGCCCTGGAACCAATCCCAACCATGAGCTCAGGTTTAGCCTTCAATCTTGAAAAGAGAACATTGACTCAGGTAAGCACATACTGTTCTGCGTTCCATCTACAGAGATTCAGGGAGCTGAAGGAGCAAGACACTGTGGTATGACAAGTAAATTCTTGACTGTTTACAACACCGGCTCCTAGCGTCCTTTGGTACAACCAACATTAAAGATCTTTGCTACTTAAGCTGTATTTTACCCCTTAAATAACATTGCTTCCATATTTTTTTCTAAAATCTCTACCACAAATTCAGCTATAAAATCAGAAACTCTCAGAAAGTTTCATATTCCCGTAGCTTTGCATTTAAGAAAAATATTTGCCTTATCACAGCTCTCTTTTGGGAGAAGTTTCTCTGGCCTACCATTAGTTGTCTGTTCAAACTCGTTTTCAGAATACTCTGTCATCTAATTGGATGAACGTTTTCCATTTTTAAAGAAGTGAATAAAGGAATCACATAGCTGTGTCTGTTTGCACTCAAACCACTGTGAAAGCTTAGCCACGAATGTTAGACTTTATCTGTGAGTCCAAGTATTGAAGCTTGAAAGGATACTGCTATACTTGCTGCTCTGGGCAGGGAAATGGTTTGGGGAATTGGCCAGCTTCACAAGGCCCACAAGCAACAACATGGCCCAACTAGGCATCAACCTGACTTGACAGTGAAACCAGCCGGGAGAGAAATAGCCCAAAGAATGCTCTCCACATGCACTTCTCCCTCTCTATTGACTCGACACAGCCATAAAGCAATTTCCCCATGAGGGTTTCATTTCTATTACCCCATCTTCCCCACTGGAATATTAATTTAAATGGGTTGGCAAAGTCCTGTAGAGTAGCTTTAGTAGCAACTTCATTACTGGAGAAATGGAAATGAATCAAGACATTGTGACACAGCTGGTGTCCCTTCAGTGTCAACAAGACCACAACATAACCAAGAGCCATTAGAGAAGAAAAATCAGTCTAGAATAGCAATTAAAATATATACCAAATACAGTGAAATTAATATGATTGCTCTACCACTATCTTACAGTCCAGTAGTAAACATTTTAGACTGGAATCCAACTGGACTATTGGAGCAGTAACCCATGGCTGACAACTAACGGCAGCATTCCCTGTCTAAAGATTCATTTTCTCCCCTTCGTCCCTTCCAAGCACAGCAGTCCATTTGGAATTGCAAATGTTTCCCACCTTGTTCTGTCCATTGTGCACTGCATTGTTAGGCATCTTAATGAAAAACTACCTGGCAGGCAGCAAGCCCATCAACCTCCCCAGCTTGTAATTCACCATGGGAGTGAGTAATGTCTCAGCATCAAACCACCAGTACATTAGCAGATCACACCAGAACACTGCCAACAGCATTCAGAAGAATCATTCCCGGAAGAGACAGGCTTCACTTGGACAATTTGCTTTACACTGCCAGCCCTCAGAACTAGCAAGAGGTAAAGCAAAAGGATCGCTGGTAGCAGAAGAAAAAGAAACACAGCAGGCTGTTCAGGACAGGTCTATCACCATCAGATCATGTCTATCTGAGCCTTAAGAGCCATTCTGGTGACTTGCAGCACCACTTTCTTTGAGACTAAATTCTTCCTCAGTGTCCACTCAGACATATTTTGTGGCTGTTGTCACACATTATATGCTCTCCTGTCAATAAGATAAGCTTCATCTTTCTAATTCTACTTCAGGTAGCAGTTGGCTACTATAGTACTATTAGCCACCTCTTCATCAAACTCTGCTGCCAAAGACTTCTCACATTCCCAGTCTTGGAGTGAATCTCACGACTGTGCTAACTGTGGAGATGACAGCAGTAGGTTGACGTGACAAAAAAAGGCCCTGTCCAGCCATTTGCCAGCTCTCACCCGACCTCCCACAACTTCCAGAGCCTGGATCATATTATAAGCATCAGTGCAATTGTTACACGTGCCTTAGGCAAATGTTCTCTCTTTGTTGTGGCAATCTAGCATATTTTCTCATCTCTTAGTCTGAATTTTGGCCTGAAGTTGTTACTAGAAAGAAAGGAAACACATGCTGGGATGGATGAAGCACATTGTGGTCGTAAGCTGAGGCCCCTCAATGGATAATGGACTGAAAACATCTTCTAGATGTTAAAAGAAAACTAAAAATGCATATCTTTGCTTCTTACATTGAACAGATGAAACCCTGAACTTGCAGGGCTTCCATCAAAACAATCATAGACAGAATTAGATACTTCCAACAAACAGCTACATTCATCACAGTGATAACTGAAACCTAATGACAACCGGTGTCCCAGTGTACCATTTCACTAAGGATTACATCAACAGAGCAATCTGAGTGTTTCATCTACTGCTTCTCGATGAAATCTACTGGGAAAAAAAAAAAACTACTTTCAAAAAATAAGATTTAAAGCAGTAACAACATTAAAAGTGATGCTTCTTATTTTTGTGCTTATTATAGGTATATGTGAGGGAAAAGGAAAAAAAAAAGATAATCCGAGGAATCAAATTATCTTCACAGGAAGGTTGGACAGAGCATCTGGTGAGCAGAGCAAGGAAAAATTTCATGCAATAACACAACCACCTAGAGAGAGGGGAAACAAGTGAAGAGGATACAACTGCTCACTGAACGGCACATTGGCACTTCGTGTGCAGAGTGGAACAGTTTTTTAAACAGAATGGCTTGCAGATCTTCTGAGAATAATGTTAGGTTGCACTAAAAATTATCCTTTTTTCAGAAAGGCCATAACAAGAAAACATTTTATCTGATCTACAGCAGCTCCCTCAAGAGCTTCAGCCACCTCTCTCAACAAACACTTCTATAAGACAGATTGATTCTTAAGTGTAAGTCACCTTTTTCTTATATCAGACCCAATGAGTTAAGCCAAGCGCAGCTCCTGAGATAACAGACAGAGAACACAAACCTCATTTCTATGCTGCACATTATTTTTCCATTTTCCTAATAATTACCACCTGAAGATCCTCAGGTATTGAGCAAAGCAGAATCCTGCTCCACAACACCACTTTGTGGAGGTAAGCAGTACTATTCTCGTTTAACATGGAAGAGGAGATTCAGCTGGGTTAATTGTCTTTCCTAAGGTCACAGAGAAAGCTCACGGGCAGGACAAAGCAGAGAACCCAAATTCCCCAATCTCACCAGGTTTTTGCCTCTATTCTAATCCTGACCTCATTTCTGAGAAGGGAGAAAACAAAAGTTAGTTACCTGGAAGGGATTATTTTTTTAATATGTTTAATGTGTTAAACTGAGCTTTGTGCAAGAAGAGGTGGAGAGGAAAAAGAGGGGGGAGTTGCTCTTAAAATAACAGTAAAATACTTGCAGGAGGTTCTAAATATTCTGGGTAACAGGACGTACAGCAGCTACAAACATCTCCTTCTACAGTGTCTGCACATCTACACATCCACTAAAAAAAAAAACAAACAATTTTTTGTAACAATCATTCCCTCTTCTTTCCAAATCCACCCAGTCTTAGGAAACCCCCATTGCCACTGCTTGATTTGAAACCTTCTGCTTCATGGCATGAAATGTGATTGATCGTGGTTTTAATAAATCATAAGCCAAAAAGCCTCAGTTTTGAAGTCTGTTCAAGTAACAGGAAACTAGTAAAAGCAATCCATTTGCATCTTTACTGTTTCAGTAGCCTAAAAGCAGTAGCAAGCAGATATCCTCTGTGCTCTACTAGATCATCAAGCACAGTCACAAGACATGAGTTAATCTTCTGGCCATTCTCAAGCCAGCTTCATGCTGCTTTATGTCCACTATGAACTAGGAAAGCATATGCTCCAGGGTGAGAGATTGGGAACAGAAGTGGCTGAAACTGAGGTCACAAAAGTTCCCTGCGTGACCTTGGGCAGATTGATTGACCTCCCCATGCCACAACCAACCCAACAGTAAAACTAGGAAAAAACTGGGCTGCAGCAGAGTCAGGCACCAGCATCAGCCTTCTCTGATAACAAATGAAAGGGCTCAGCTTCAAGCATTTAACTGTCCCTCTGGTATCATATGATATACTGCTAAAAAAAATAAAATCCAATTAATCATTGAATGCAGTGTGCGCTCTCCAAAAGACAGGAGTGAAAAGTCTCCCAGTGCCAAACTCCACTCTAGAAAAAATCATGAGAAGCAACACTATTATTTCCTAATGTGCATCTTCGTCCTTCCCACAGACACCACGCTGGCAGCAAACACCACTCATTTCCTTATGCTATTGAGTCAGAAGCTTTCAGTGCGTGGTACCTTGAGGTGCAAAGTCTTAATGGGAAGTCGTGAACAATCAAAAAGTTTCCCTTTATCACTTATGCCTTCTCTGTCATCCGGAGTTAAAGAATAAATGAAGCTAGTAATTAAAATGGCATATTTCTATGAAAGAAGCAGAGGAAGGTGGAGGAATTTTCTGAAATCATTCTCTTGCACCTTAGAAAAAATGCCCTCCCCCCCCCCCCCCCCCCCCCCCCCCCATCCCCTCCAAATGCCTATAGAATGAGTTATCTCTACTACTTTAATCAGAAATACTCTCCGCTATCAGAAGCCAGGCTGGGAGGAGACGGGGCATTTTAGCTTCTTTTGCTCAACACCTTTGATTCAGCAATGAAATGAAACAAAAGAGAGGGCATGTAGATTGTTTTCTTTATTACATGCCACGTTATATTAAAAATAAATAATCCCAGAGACAAGTGTAGTGCTAAAATATACCATGAGGCTGTTTTCTCTTGGATGTTTGCTTTCATCTTTAATGAGAGTGGAATTCATGTCTGGCAAACACAACTGCCTTTAAAAATTGGTTAAATCAAAGTAACATCTACATTGCTGTCAGCATTATTGCCTCAGAAATAATAAATAGAGAAAAACTTCCAGTCAAAAAACGTAAGGAGGTGTTTGAATGGCACATTATTAAGCTGTGGCTGATGCAGAAATAGATAGGCAGATAGACAGATCATTTGCTTTTTAATGACTAATCAATCTCATGAGAGATATATCCGAAAATCCAGCTGATCTGTTCTGTGCCTCTAATTGCTTTATGCACATTTCCAATAGCGGCAAAACAATAAAAGAGGCATTTTCAAGGCAGTGAGGAGCTACAGTAATCAGAATAATGGGAATATTGTCACCAGCCATAAAGGTTTCCAGGAGCCCTTTAGCTTGTGCCTTTTCACAGACTTGCAGTGGAGGGGAAACAGCGTTTGTGATACCAACTTGAAGAAAGAAAATGTAAGTTCTGTCCCCATCCACCTGCCGGGTGTTGCAGTGCAGGGTGTGAGGGAGGGCCCTGCACTACCACGGCACCGCTGCGGGTTTGGGGACGCCCCCCCACAGCCCCACAAACTTCCAGGGATGTGGCAGCTCCTCCTTAATTCTGACTTCAGGGAAAAGGCATGAGATGCCGTGGATTTTTCACAAACTTTCCCCTGTGCTCACACTACCTGCCTCCTCTAGGAACCCCTCAGTTTGCTGCGGAGCTTTCCACCCCTTAATGAATTAATGGGATCCGTCTTGTCTCCAGCACATAGAGCTGTGAACGGGAGGGCTTCTCCATCACCACTGTCCATCACTCGCCACCCCCTCCCCCCCAATATAGAGGCAGCAAAGCATGCCAAGGTGTACATCACGTAGGAAGAGACAGAGCGTGGGTACCCGGCTGTGCAGCACACGGGACAGGGGCAGAGCCGGGGGTCTTCCCAAGCAAGGAAGGGAGCGGGCTCCGGCACCTGGGGGCGCTCGGGCTGCCGTAACCCCGCAGAGCACAGCTGTGTAGGGTGGGGGTGCCTCTTGCTGTTTTTCCCCAGCAAAACTTTTCTCCTTCACACGGGGCAATCGCTACGCGTCCCATTCCCACTGGCCCTAAGAGCAAGACACCCGCTAAGCTCCATCTTCTCCCTGCACCCGAAGGGGCGAGCACAGCCCCATCCTTCCCCTCCGATCCCACCCGAAGAGATGCGGCGGTACTCACGCTGCTGTTATGTCCGGACCAGTGCACCATAGCTTGGTTGTGTGCAGCATCCCCGGTGAGCGCAAAGGTAGTGCTGCCCAGCCGGAGCTCCTCAACCCCCCGCAGCCGCGCCGCTCTCCCCTCCTCCGGCGGTCCTCGGGGCTGAGCCCTGGCGCTCCGCTGCCCCTCCGCCGCGGGCATCCCGCGACCACCGCCCTCCACCGGGCGCCCTTCGCTGCTTCTCCTGCTCCGCGGGGCCGCCGAACCCCGGCTCCCGGCCGCTCCGCCGCCCGCCCCAGCCGAGAGGAGCTCCGCACCCCGCGGCCCCGCGCGGCCCCCCGACTCCCCTCCCGGCAGCGGCTCCGCCGTCACCGCCGCCCCGGCGGAACCCCGCGCTCGGCCGCCCGGCCAGCTCCGTAATCCCCGCGGCGTCGGCGGCGGTGTCTGTCGCTGTTCCTGCCTAAGGCGAGGCGAAGAGGACGGCCAGGAGGGCGATGGAGACGAGCAGGATCTGCAAGTTATTTCGGCGCCGGTGCAACACCAGGAGAGAAGTAAGAGCCATGTCCAGGCGAGGAAAACGGTGTGGCAGGTCGGAAAGCAGTTAGTCCCCTTCTCCATGCCTTTGCGGAGCGAGTCGGGGGGCTCCGGGAGGGAGGGGGGCGAGGCGCTGCGTTTAGGGCTTTTTTTTTTTTAAGGAGAAAGGGGCCGGCTTCTAATTATAATTCTTATTATTTGCCAAAGGTTCTTCTTCCTTTCGCTCTCCTTCTTTCTCTTCCCCCTTTCTCAGCCTCTGAGACGGTGACCAGAGGAAAAATAAAAAAGAAAAAGAAAAAGGAAAAAAAGGAAAAAAACAAAAAAAAAAAAGGAAAAGAAGGGAAAAAAAGAAGAAAATCCCTTCCCTGCCCGGGAGTTGGATGCTGTTCCGTACTGTTGGTGGGATTTTTTTTTTTTTTTTTTTTTTTTTCAAAAGTGCTTTTCAGTGAAACTGTTCACGTTCAAGGATTTGATCAAGTGAGAGGGTAACACCACACGGGGGGAGGAGCCCCAGCCCTGCCAAGCGCCGCTGAAATCCAGCGCCGTCACAGCCGCGCCGCCGGGGGCCGGGAGCGGGGCCGGGGGCGGGAGCATCACCCAGCCCTGTCCTCCTGATTCGGTGCGTGCGCTGCTGCCGAGACAAAGCAGCCGTCCTTCACCGTTTTTCTCCGAACGTCTATTTACACGCGCGCGTATTTACAGCAGTGTAGGCATTCCTCACCCCATGTTTATCTCTGTACGTGGGCGGAGGCTGGGATGAGTAACTCCTGGGCTGACTCTCGCCGTGGAGCAGCGCGTTCAGCCCCCCAGCAGCCCCGCTCCGGCAGCTGCGCTCCCCGGCCGTTTGCGTGGGCACCGGCGGGGCAGGGAGAGCGGCGGCGCGCGTTTGGTGTCACCAAGAAAGGGCCGTCTGCAGGCAGCTCACTGGAGCGTCGTCTCGGGACTGTGTCGGGAAAAGGAGGGAGGATGATGGATCTCCTCAGCTCGCGGCAGTGCAGCGCTGCCGCTCCCGGCGCAGCGTTTCTCCCAGCAGGACTCGTGCGTTCTGCTGGCAGAGCCCGAGGAGCCTCCGCAGCCTCAGCCCCCGGACGAGGTGTGAGTAATTGCACGGTGCTCTGGGGCAGGCTGCCTCCTCCCGCGGCTGCCGAGCGTTCCCCGCCTCCGGGGGTCACCTCGTCAGTGCCACCCGTGTCCGTGCCACGTCCCCGCGGAGCGGTTCAGTGCAGCAGCGTGGTGGCACTCTGCCTTCAGATCAAACCCACGGTCGACCTCCTACCCCTCTTTGCCTTCTCCTTTCGAAAAGCGTCAATAACTCGCGTTCTGTTCAGCCTCCCACCCTCCCACTCACCTCATCATCCATCCCCACCGCTCAACAGTTTTCCCCCTCCTAACGTGGCTCTCCCAGCCCGGCAGGGAGTGAAGGGACAGAACATAGACAGGCGATCGCTGTGGCTGCTTTGGGGAGAGCCGGGGGGGTCCTTGCCAGCCAGTGCCCCACATTAGCTGCACACCTCGGGCTGGGGCTGGGAGAGGAGCGAGTGAAGAGGGCCCGAGGTGCTGCATGGTTGGAAGAGCTGCAAATCCCACTGCGGAGAGGGGAGAGTGGGAGGCAGGGGTTTTGAAGCAAATCACCCACTCCCAACTCAATGGATGTTATTTCTGGCTTGGAATGGGCTTTTCAAACTGCGCTGCCAAAATGTTTAGGAGATGGCATTTTGTTTGTGTGGGAGCAGTGACGTGGGCCTGAGCCCATCCACGAACACCCACACAATTTGTACACACCAGGGGCTGGAGGTGTGCTGAGTGGCCCCCAAGACTGCGCCCTGCCACTGTTGGCAAAGCAACGACGTAGTACAGGGAGGGGGAAGGATGGCAGCTCTGTTCCAAGGCTGACTGCTGTGAGAACAGTGTCCCCGAGCGCATAGCATCCACCCCCTGCATCCCACCACCGGATCTTGCTGTTGCTGTCCCCTGCAAAGGGATGCACTGCCCAGCAAATGCCATCCTCCTACAGCGAGGCTGCTGTGACACACAGCCATTGCCCCCAAGTTACGGTTAAAGCTTCTCCAGTCCCTCTGAGCCCAGCAGCAGCTTGGCGCTACTCCTGATCACCTCTGGACAGTGATCCAGAGAGCTGCCGTGGGGATAGTAACAGCACTGCTTAGCTACTCTGCAGCCCACTCAGTCATGTATATCTTCTCAGCTTTGCTGGACACTGTTTAAGATGCAGTTTTTGTTCATACCTGGACCAGCTACTCATTTGTGCAGCAGCATCTCCATAATCCAAAGCTACTGATGCCAAAACAGGACTTGTGGACATATCTCCTTTCCCAGTCCTACCAATGCAAGTCATTATTTTGTGTCCACTGCATCACTCTGTAATCATAAGAGCCCAGCAGTGCAGGACATAGCACAGAATGCCACAGGCATCCTGTGTGGCGTGTTCACCAGCACATTAGGACAGTGCTACTGCCACCCCAATAGCAGCTCTCTCCTACCCTGCAGACTGCAGGGCAGCTGCTTGCAGCTACTATCACCCTCATTTCATACCCTGTCAGTAACGGTGACAGGCTTTCATTTTTCAGCCAGATACCTGGGCAGGTATTTCTAAAGAAGATACTAAAACCCCATCATCTGAGCCTGTTTATCACTGTTCAATAGTGAGGCACAGCTGACATCCCACTGATGATGTGGGACTGTCTATCAAAACCTGCTCCCTCCAGAACCTTTGGTCCTTGGCAGAGGCCTCGGTGCCAAAGGGAGAAGCAGCACTGCTTTCTAATCCTTTTCCTACTCTGGAAGACAAAGGTAACGTGAGCAACACCCCCATCTCCTGCACGATCCGCGAACTGCGTGCCCATCACCAGCACACAGAAAAGGGAATTTTCCCGTTTGTGCCAGAATATCAGGTTTGCTTCCAAACCTGGCCTCTTGCATGGCAGGGTGTCAGGGAGGAGGCCATCTGACAGCCCTCGATTTGCACAGTCTATCTCCAAGAACAGAAATGGATTTCTCCAACACAGTATCCATTACAGGCTGTTTTAATCCCTGCTCTAATCCATTACAATCTGCTTTAATCCCTACCCAGCTGCAAACATCCATTCAAAGAAGCAGGGGTCGGTGTTATATTCGGTTGGACCATGTTGGTTTTTAATTGATGTAAGGCAACCATATGCCATAACATCCGGCAACACATTAGATTTCCAAGTAAGCAAGAAATTAAATGTTCTGGAAGGCAAATTGTGGCACAAATGTAAAGTAGCAGAACATGCCTAAGACCAACTGGGAGTTGGGTTCAATTAAGGAGAGAGAGACAATTGGGAAAGTTATGTTTGTTTGGAGGGGATAATTTGAATGGAAGAAGTTTAATGACACTATCTAAAGTAAGGAGCAAATTGAGCCTGGCTATTATTTCACACCAAACCCTTCTAAAGCAGCATTGATCATTTGGGGTTTTCACTCTTTTTTTTTTTTTCCCCCTATTTTGCAACTTTCATTTGAAGAAAAAAAATAATGAAACCAAAGATTTAATTCCATCAACACATATCCAATAACCTCAACATCGATACCTGCACTGCTGGCTATAGACCTACTCCCCAGCACCTCTATCCCTTTTGGCTCACCCAAGACTGCCCATCACTGTTTTGTGCCCCTCTCCACTGCATGCACCCTGCCACCCCATCACCCCACGAAAGTTCTGAATGGGAGCTGGAGCCTTTCCTACTGGAACCAGAAAGAAAAGAGTGGGAAGAAGAGATCATGAGAGGAAAATTGAGGGATGGGAACAAAAAGTAATGTCCCAACTACACTGCACTACTCGAGCTCTCCCAAGAAAGGAAATCCCACACGTACTGAGAGAAAAATCAATGCTTGCTTCAGCTAACTTTAACCCACTTATTATGTGTGAATCTGGGTGCTAGAAAACAAAGCATCTCTGTGATAATGCTCTCTTGTCTGCTAAGGAAAGGCCTGAATCCAACTAAGCAAAAATCATTAAAAGCTGAAGCGCCCCTATATGCTCAGACTGAAGATCACCTGCACACAGTGCCTCCACCATTACATAAAATGGCTTAGGTTAGGTTGGAGGGGACCTTAAAGATCATCAAGCTCCAACCCCCTGCCATAGGCAGGGTTGCCAGCCACCAGATCAGGGCCCAATCCAACCTGGTCTGGGACGCCTCCAGGGATGGGGCACCCACAACTTCTCTGGGCAGTCTATTCTGCTGGTACACAACTAACCTCACTAGGGGACATATTTTTCAGCCCATCAGGGTGTGCAGCAGACAGTTTGCTTCCAAAGTACAGCAGGACCAAGGCAGGGAGCCTTTAGGACACTACATATATGTGAGACAGAAGTGCTCTTTCAGGAATGCTCAGACAGTTCCACTGCCTTCACTCACTGTCGGCATTGCTCAAAAGTTGCTCAACCTGCAGAGCACAGACAAAGGACTCAGCAACCCACAGAGAAAGGCAGAGTTGTTGTGGACTCCAGGGTGGTTCTGCAGATTTAGGGTCATGTTCCTACTCAATGTTGGGTTCTGGTGTTGGTCCTAAAGCCAAGACAAGAAGATCCCATTCTGCTGACAATTTTCAGCATCATCAGAAATGTCAACAAGCTGATCAAAGTGGGAGAAGTGCACAGATTTGCAGTATACATAAAGATCAGCTGTGTAGCACATAACTTTACTGTGCTGAATGCACTGCATACTGCAGGTCATGTACATTCCTGTCTTGGAATCCCCACTCAGAAATATAAGATCCTGTCTCCCAGATCCCAAATTACCCAAGACCACAGGAAGGTCCCACATTTTCAGAAGCATTTGCCAACTTTTTGAAAGCATGTTCCTCAGTATGTCTTAGAAGGTATTAGGTCAGGACATTCAAACTTGCATTCTCTCTTTGTCTCCTGAATTCAAAGAGCCCCTCTGAAAAGCTGGGTCCAACTGTGCCATGTATAAAGAAGAGAGGCATAATCGTAGCTTAGGATGTTATAATATCCACGAACATGCTGTGAAAAGTAAGATATCCCCTCTGGAGAAAATCTGATTAAAAACAGGGAATGTAACTAATATTGACCTGGTCACTGATTCAGAAGGCGTAAATGACTCTAATCTCCCTTCCTCTCCCAAGGTGTGCCTCTCATTTACAGGTTCCATGCAGAAGAGCAATCCTCTCTTCTATTAGCAGCTTTGTGCACCTCTCATCAGCTTCTCGTTTCGGGTTGTTAATGAAGCTTTGCATCCATGATTGTTTAGGGGTGGTTTTGCATCCAAGAAGCACAAGCACAAATGTTGCTTTGCTATGCAAAAAGAATCTTAGTGAACTTGAAACCTACTCTCTGTTCTGCTCTTTCTCTAGGGAACAGTGGGACCTGGAAAGGTTCAGGTCTTCTCTTCAAGACATTCACAGCAAGAACTGTGGCTGCTGTGACTGCAGGTGCATGAGGCTCTTTGAAGAGGGCGTTTAGCACAAATAAATCTTTGAAAGAAGAAAAGAAATCAACCACACTCAAACCAAAGCAAAGTGCAACGTATGAATCACAGCTAAAACAGTAGGGTAAGAGTTGGTTAGAGGGAAAGGGAGAGATGTGGAGCCTCTAATGAAAGACAAACTGCGCTCTAGGCTCAAGATGTCCCTCCCCACCCTGCATTGTGCTCAAAGATCTGTTGCTAGAGTGGAGTTCCCTTTTAGAGGAGTCCAATGACTGTCTTATTATTAAGATAACTACTATGATTCAAAGAATACAACAGTGACAACCGTAACACCCATTAAGGGGTAATCAGCCCTTAAGGTCTCCATAAAGATACAAAATCCACACAACACAAACCTCAGCTGAGGAATGCATCACGAACTGGAGACCATCATGTCCTCTCTAAGCGTTTGCATGCAGCACACCGCTGGCTCCCAGGGCAAGTAGATAAGGTTGTCCTCTGCAATCCCAGCTGATTTACTTCCTCACCTTGTTCAAGGAAGAAGCCCCAAGGAAAGACATTTACAGCTATGAAAATCAGGCCTGATCTAATAGAGCACAAGTAGAAAGTTCAGTTTAAAGGTTTCACAACTGGATCACTCTGTTATTTCCACCATGCCATGGCACCTGTGGCAAGCACCAACACTGCTCAGATAGGGAAATCCAATCAAGGAAGGATTCCAGCTGTCTTTTGGCACGGTTTAGTAGCCTCAAACAAGTAGGGACAGCAAAACATTCAGGTCCCCACAGGCTACCATGAAAAGAAACAGAAAGAACCCATAAATCCACCTGGATGGAAACTTTCCAAGATAGACTCCAGCCAATCAGACACTGCACAAGGATATGTTTTAGAAAATAGTGCTACTGAAATAAGAAATTAGAGAAAAATGACACAGCTGCCTTTTCCCACCCTGTAGAGCTCAAACTAGAGTAATGGAACTGGTCTGCTAGTGACACAGAAACTCTGCAACTAAGACTTTGCTCTCACCCCAGGTACTTTTTCCACTTTATTTCCTCTTCCAGCCAAATCTTTCCCTCTTTCTCTCCCATAGAACACTTTAGATAGAAAGGGAAGGAGCTGTTTCTGTTTCTTCTTCTCTTCTCAAGTTAAATCCAAAGAGTTTTGTGTGTGTATGTGTGCTTGCACAACAGCAGAATTTTCTTTGCTTCCCAGAGAGAAACAAGTCTGGCAGGAACCCCAGCTTTGATGGTGGAACTTCACAGGAGGATGTTCAAGTTGCCACAGCTTGGTGCTGTTTTTAGTCCCACTGCAAAAAATACCTTTTAAGATTTTTACCTATGGCTGTTTTTCTCCCTCCCTCTTAAGAACCACCCCAAAAAAAGAAAAAAGTTGAACTACATCACTGAGGAACGACTTTATACTAATCAGTGTGAATGAAACGGTGTGTAAATAACAAAAGGAAAAGAAAGTCTTAATATAGGGGGAAAGCAACACAGATCTACAGCAACAAGCAGCTGGCGGTAGGCAGATGTTTCCTACCAAGACCTGGCAGTCCCCCAGCTCTCCAGTGCACTGATTTAGAGACACCAGATCTCATACTTACTCCTAAAAGGAGCCAGGTTGAATGAAATGGCATGGAAAGAGGACGTCCAAATATACTGAAAGGGCAAGCCCCAGGTGAGTGCATGCTTCCAGTGCTTGCAAGCCAGGAAGGACAAAACCAAGCAGCAGATTTTACAGCCTTTGTTAGAATGTCCTGACTCCATAATTTGCGCTCTGTGAGGACTCACTGAAGTTTCACACAAGCACAGGAAATTACCAAAAATAGTATTGGCCCCACACACTGTGTGATTGTAACCCACGCACTGTGTGATGCATGCTCAATACCAGGCAGGCAAATGCTGAGGATCACTACTGCATCCGCTTCCATGAAGCAAATGCCAATTGCTAAATTAATCATTTAAATTCTAGTGTTGCCAAGAGTTCCTACCAGGGTCCAGGAAAAGGTCTTCAAATGCAGCAGTGAGACAATCCCTACTCTGAAGTCTCGATTATGCCTCTTGCAGGTAACTCATTAATTCACTGCTTTCAGACAGAAGGGTGAGTGAGAACCTCTAAAGAAGATGATCTTCACAAAACTAAAATGCTGCTTGGGCGAATCAGGGAGGAGGAAGGATCTGCGTTCTGTGCAAACCAAAACCATGCAGCAGGCCAAAGGAGGCTCAGGCAGAGAGGTAAAAACCTTTCTCTCCTTCCCTCAAATGAGCACCTGACCACAACATTTGTTGCTCCAGACAGAGGATAAGTTTACTTTATGGATCTCTAAGCAACTTCACGGCTGCCTTCTTTTGGTGGTGGTTTAAATCTGCTCCTCAACTTTGCTGCAGACACAAGGTTCCAGTGTAGCCTCCCAGAGACCACTCTTGTCATGCTTCCATTTCTGAATCTGTCCAACACCCAGTGATTTTAGTTGTAGGCTACAGGTGAAGAGCAACCTCAAAAGGGTTAAAATTCAGGGACACAAATGAAAGTGCAATTAATAAGCCTGCTACATAAAAGATCCTCATGCTTGTAATGCAATCGGCGAGGGTTGAACATTTTTCCTTGGGCTTACTCTACTCCATTACTGCAATAATGCATGGTAATGTGGTTAGCATTGATTTGCCGCAAGATACATGTACTACATCTGCAAGCTAACAGGGAAAAAGGAGGGAGGCTCTCTCCTTGAAAGGCTGGAATTACTTAATTATCTAAGGAGAATGACATGCAGAGTTAACAGCACAGGGAAGGGCAAGGACTGACTTCCCTATTCCCAAAGAATACAGAATAGCACTTCTCTGCTACGTGACCTCCCTGCAAAACAAACTCTTGGTTTGTTATTATTAATTACCCTGGCTCCTATCACTGGAATTCAGAGGTGTTGATACTTCGCATCACCCTCAGCTATGCTTGCTATTCATAAATCATACTGAGAGGAGTTGCCAAGGGAGGAGAGGAAATACTAAAGGAAACTCGTAAGCATCTCTAAACAGGCAGCTGCTGTTCAGAGTGGCTGCAGTCCTCTGCACAGAGTGAGATGTAAGCCAGTATCAGTGTTACGAGACAGCAGGAGACATATGCCAAAAGTAGGCAGGCAGGACAGGAAAATAATGCATTCAGACAGAAAAGGTAAAGGAAAGAAATGGCCTGGGGAATTAACCACAGCAAGCAGGGCCTTTCATCTTCACATCCACAGGTCAGATGAGATGGTCTGATAAAAGCTGAAAGGCACTATTATGATTATTAATCTGTAAGGGGTTGACTGTAGTCCAAACAGAGATAGAGATGAGAGTTCCAGTGGTCAAACCAGCACTGATTTCCCATCCAGAACCTACAGCAAGTCATTTAACACCTCTTTCCATTTTCCATCTGTAAATTGAAGCTGAAATTGCCTCACTATTTTGAAGCTCTGAAGAGTGTTTTGGCCATCTCATTCCTCCTACTTCTTTATACAATTGCATGTTCCTCAGAAAGCATTCACAGTCCTACTCTTCACAATATTCAGATATTGAAGCGCTTCAACTACTGCTCCTTTTTAGAAGGGTGTTTCTGTAAAGAAACATTAGACGGACATCTGAGGGATTTATCTCAGCCCAGTTATTGGACAAATGGTGATACTTTCTGACCCACACCATTAATCTGCTACCTGGCTGGCAATAGGGCAATAACGAATCAGAACTGGATGAAAAGAGGATGAGAGCATCTGGATCCCACTTTATCCCAAGATGGAACACATTTTCCATTCACAGCTTTTTGCTGACTCTTTTAAAAAATCATTTCAAAGCTAGAAATAGCTGAGACTTTAAAGCAAGATTTGTTGGAAAGGAACAGTTCATAGATCACTCAAGGTACCGTGAGAAACAGAGGAGCTTTCTGGCACCAACCCTTCATTTGGCCACACATTATTTGTCCACTTCAGCTCTATTATTTCGGGTAAATAAAAATCTTTCTTCATTTCTAATGCAAAGAAATGAAAGATTTCAGAGGTTTTATTCTTTTTTTAACCAAGAAGGGGAGATGTCTTCCATTTCCTCACATTTCACCTTTTAAACATTTCTTCTTCGTGGAAGCTTGATAGCATGGCAAAGGAAACAATGGAAGTAGAATAGAAACAGAAGAAGAAATTAACTGGAAGTTATTCATTCCAGTCTTTATCATAAATCTAAGAAAACAGAGACAAAATAGGGTAAAAATATGATCTTCAAGCACCACTCATCTGCAAATCTGAAATACTGAGGCTTCTGGTCTCTGTGAAAACCAGAGGGAAGAGACAAAAATCACAAAGACTTTCACAGATGAAGCTTTTCTTTAAGTCTTTAAAATTTTCTTTAATGAATTTTTAAACTGAAGTTTTTGATTAAATCAAGCAGATTAGTATTAGTGAATTGCTATGCAAATTTTATAAATAGCAGATTCAGCCTGACATTGGACTTTGGACAAGTGAATTTCTCATTAATACCATAATAGCATTTTATGCCACAGTTAACTTCCTCCAGCCCAGAAGAACAGAGTATTTCTTACTCCCCTCTCTAGACTTTCTCCTACACTGCAGTGCCAATACAGGAGACACAGGAGTACCTTAAACTGGCAATTAAAGAGTCTTCTCTGCTGAGGTCTCTCACTGAGATCCACCTTTATCACACAAGTAGACACAGGAGGGAGCTCACACACCCCCATTCACATTCAGGTTACATCTCTCCCTGCAGCAACCAGAGTGATTTAACATCTCAGCTTTTCAGTTTGGAGTTCCTTTAGGTCTTGCACTCAGATTTTCACACCTAGAGTAGAGACCTCCCCTTCTAGGTTGCAGAGCATCTGATATGTGCTCCCCTCCACACCAGCAACAGAAAGTCTATAGCATGTTGGATGAATGGAGGGTGAAGTCTCTGCTCATCAGATATGGCTGTCCCAGACGAAGCTGCACACACCTGTAATGTAATATTGCTCTTAATACTGACAACGGCTGAACTGTCTTTGGCCTTTTAACTTTGCTGCTGGTCCTCTGCTTCCTCTTCAAGCCAGACCTGACAAAGGAAGACGTAGGATTTTCTCCTCATTGGCCTCTCCCATTCTGACCAAACTGGATGTCCATGAGTGCAGCTAAAGACATCTCATGGGGAAAAGGGAGCAAGGCTTCCTTCATTCTAGCTTTTTTTTTTTTTTCCTGTTTGTGCACACATCTAGGCAAATCTCTTGAAGGTAATGTCAACTGGTCTTTTTGTTTCCTTTCTATAATAGGTTTTGCTCCCCTTATTTTGGCTTTTACCCACTGCCCTTCACAGCTATACTTGAACCTGGTACTTTAGCCCAAGTTTACATTCCTCATTAAAAATGAAGCATAACTTAAGAATCCAAGATACACCTAAGGCAAATTCACTATGGGAAGAATCTAAGGGCATAGCCATCTCCCTGTTTTGCCACTTGTTCCCACATCATACACACGTGAGCTAGGAAGCCCCTGAGGCCATTTGCTGTACAATTAAATATAGCTTTTGACCAAACCTCCTTGTAGTCGAGAAACTGTAAGCAGACACTTAGATTGTTTGTTCATTTGCCAGACCACGGTCAAAAAACGGCACATCATTGCATTAGAGCAGGTTATTTCTATAAAGAATCGATTAGGCACTGACTGTGTGAACTGTTGTTCTCATTCTTTTTCTTTCACATCAGAATTGTCAGGAATATTTTGGCGAGAAAGCTAGTTTTGATCTAATGTCTACAGAAGGGGTTTCAGAGGATGTGATTCTTCATTGTATTTCTTTACAGCCCTTATACTATCAGACCCCACAGTCCTCAAAATATGAGCACCGGTGCAAAACCAGTCCATAACAGCTGCAAGAACAAATTTGTATGCATCAGGAAATCCCAGCAGAAAGTGCATGTCGAAGAGGACATTGTTAGATGTAAAGAAGATTTCTGATCTTTAACTTCTTCCTTCTTTTCCTAATTTCTACTGTTCATGATTGATGTAGAGTGTGATTATTAGCAATCCTCTTGCAAAGCAGTGCTGGGACACTGCAGCTTGTTGTCCGCTTTCCAGTCAAACTCATATAGAAGCTCCCAAGGTTGTGAATTGCCTTGCAGGCTTCTCTGTTTGCAATGTGAAACCAGTTTTCATTTGAGGAAAAAAGCCTGGCTTCATTTAATTTTTCATTTCTTCATCTTCCTTGTTGCTATATGCACATTTTTTTTATCTAAAAGATCTTGGTTTTGGTTTGTTGTTGTTGGTTTGTTTTTTTTTTGTTGTTTTTTTAATTTTTATCTTTATTTTTATTTAAATCTGTTCTTTACCCCCCTAGAGAGAACATTCTCCATTACCTTCTGAGCAGACCCAGCAGGGTATCAGAGAGCGCAGTTTTCTCAGCGCTGTTCCTCTGCCTCATTCATTACTGAATGAATACCTCTAGAATGAAAGTGTGAGTCAGCAACCCCAACTGCTCTGAATATACCCTGTCACTGAGGAGCCAACAAAATACAAGTGTGACATTCTTATCCCCTGGTTCCAGCAGATCCCAGAGGATTTTGCAAACGATATCACTCTTGAAGGCAAATGGAGGTCATACATTGATTTTCTGAATGATTTAAAGGATGTAAAGGAGATATAAAGGATGTTAGAACAGCTCAACTGGGCAAATGAGAAAGTATCCATAGCAAAGTTAACTAAAAATCTCACGATTGTTGATGCTGTTCTGCCTTCTGACACAGATACGGGCAGGTTTTCTGAATGACTGTAGCACTATTCATTCATTTCACTCACTGCCCTGGAGGAGAGGTCTAAAACTTATTTCTGATGGGGACTGCACTTCACCTCCAAAGGAAGTTTATTTATATAGTTTCTTTTCCATGTCTGCAGCCTCAAAGAGAAGTCCTTCGACATGAAATTTGGCTTTCCATGTACTCTGCAACCCTTTTCATCTTGCCTAGTTCATTGATCTATCCTTGCTGAGACTGAAGGGCATAGATGCTTGCAGGGCTAGCATTAATCTCATTTTGCATAACAACCAATTACAAGGATGTGTTCAGAGGAAGTATCATTAGCAGTTTATTTCCAATATCTCCCAATACATGCAATTTAAAGCCTGAATCTTTACAGTATGCTTATTATTTAAAGGGTCCCCATCCTGGAAGGTGCAGAGGGTCTTTTCCAAAGATGTGATTACCACCACTTAAATCAATGACTAAGTATCTCAGCAATCTGAATAGTTTTCTCTATATGTCATCTTCCTTCTGGTGTGAGCACAGAACCAAGTATTAATAGAAATCAGTACCACTTGTTGCAGCAACAAAGCCAAGCAGAAGGTCTGTGAAAAGCGATAGAGTGTGATTTCTTTTCATACCTTCATCATAATTCACATCAGTGGCAGGTTTGTACAAGCAGGTATTTTTTTAACATTCAACCCTCATTTAAATGCACAAAATGCAGTTGAGCAGAAAATCTGCCCCACAGAAATCCTAAGGGTGATGGACTCCTGATCGGAAACATTTTCCCGTGTGGAAATAATCATACAGTTTACTCTGCTTCATATATCCTGACATCAGCAATGTTTTACTCAGAAGTCTGCAGAGAAAAATCTCTATCAGATAGAGAAGCATTCATCCTTCCTCCATCGAAGCCCTGCAGATTCATCGTGTCTCCAGGCACACTCACAGAATCCACCTCATAGTCCTGGAAGCATTTTTTCCTGGCATAGATGTGCATAAAAGTGTATTTGTTTCAAGACCACAACTTAAATAAGCTGCAGCCCAAGTCTTGAGACATTGAAGACTCAAATGCCCAGGAAGTAATGCTACAATCCAGCCTTTATACCACTTACTAGCTTTGATGCAGTGCTGTAGAAATGTAAACTTTCTCTGTCGCATACTTCCCTAGCACAGAGACCTACCTCCAGCCCCTTGACATCCCTTCTTCACAGAGGGAAACCAAAGCAATCCCTAAGGACAACACATTCACACATGCAGAAAACCTTGGATCTAGGTGTGCAAACCCCTGACAAAACCCAGCAGGGACTGAAATAGTCCACTTCCCTGGAGAATGCTCACTGCATTTGTTCCTCTACACTTCAGATTTTTAATGCAACCATTCCATCATAAGGGCAGTTATCTTACAGCTACAGCAGTGCAGCTGTATCTGGTGTTCTAGACTGGCTGCTTTCCTTCTTGTAGAAAAGAGATAATGCAAGGACGCCCGAGGATGGTCAAGAAGGGAAACAGTATTTTTACTAGTTATTCTGTTCTGCCATTTTGCATTAGAGAAGGTACAAAGAGAAGCTATGTCTTAAACATACCATACAACAATTTATCTTGTGCTCCCTTCTTTGTCCTTATCCTCCACAAGACACAGCAAGAGATTTTATTCCCAGGTGTCATATACTTTTTTTCTCAGGCATTTTTGGTCTGTTTGTGTTTTTTTTATTCGTTAGGAAAGGAAATACAACTGAATGTTTTCAGCTAAACTACATTTGTTGCTTTTTTTTGCATTGTTTTTAGTGGGCAGACTGTTCATTAAAAAATGCATTTTGACAAAGGAGAAAAGTCACTTCCAGCTAGTTCTTGCTGTAAGAAAAGTGAGAGCTCTACATGGCTCAATGAGTCTGTAACTGTATCAGAGATTTAAAAGGTGCCAATTTAAGATCTAATCCCAAAGCCCTTGCATGAGTGGTCCAATTAAAAGGAGAACAAATTTAATCTTTGCCCTCATAGATTTATACCCGTTGTCAATATAAGCAAATGAGAATGAAAGAAGCTTGTAGCCAAAGCCTGTCCTAAGTTGCATCACTTCAAAGAAACTCTCTAGGCATCAGAGGATGAGCTTTTAATTAACACTGGCAACACGCAACTGAGGAAGGCAGATATGGTTTTTATGTTGACAAAGGTGGTATCATTTTTTGCACTCTAATTTTTCTGAACAACACAAAACATTTCAAAGACAAACACTGGCAAATCTCCTTCATAATGTGCTGATTGGAACTACTACATCCAGATTCACCCTTCACTAGTTGACGAAGTTTAATCAGAACACTTCTCTAAACAACTCTACCTGAACATTGCTGTTTGCAATTATCCCTGCATCTCAGTGATGTCTGTATATAAGCATCAAGGCAATGATTGATCGATTCTCAATATTGCATCACTTATGATATTTCCAAGGTAAACAACTCCCTTCTCCATTGGGAAATAATATGTAGGCTAAATCAAATTGCAGAGTACTAAAAGAAAGCTAGCTGCTTCCATATTAATCTCAAACCATTTATGATAGATCAAGGCATTGAGTTTCCAGGTCTAATGAGACTCGTGTGCTCTAAAGCAACTCTTTAATTGATAAGTCAGGAGATGAATGACCTGGTTTGTATTATAGAGAAAAAATGACACACAGGTTTTCAACCCGATTGGAGTGTGGAAGAATTCTTGACTCCTTCTTTGAGTGTGAAAGGAAACCTATTCACTGCCTGAATATGTTTCAACACTCCTTGGGCACCTGGCTCAGAAAATCCTCTGCATATGGCATATTTGGAAAAGCAGAAGCAAGTCATCAGTTTATCTGGTTCTCCTGTATTCTAAAGCTTCTTTAATCCACTGTAAAGCTTCTTTAATATGGTTGTAAATTATATTTATATTATGACACCATGAGTAATGCACAGGAAAGTTGTCTACATGAAAATGAGACCAGCTACGTGATTATCTCTTGTGAGATATGATTACTGGTGAGAAGCAAAGACAGGGATGGGAGTGAAATTGTCTCTGAATTTTAGAAAAGCTATTGGTGTATCAGGAGACAGTGCTGACAATATTCTATTTACATGCAATGTAAACCTAGCTTCTACATAACACAATTCTGACCCAAAGTCTGTCACGTTAGAGGGCACGCTGTATCCCTACCTCCACTCAGGTTTGTTGCTTACTGATAAATAACTGTACTAAGATAAGACCAGTAAATCTCAGAGAAATGAGTACAGAGTTATGCTTTAAATAGACCAGCAACTCCATAAGACATTAAGATCCCATTGACCACCTACTCATTCCACGAGAACAAAAGTGAATTAAGCTTGGGATCAATCTGCCTGTTTGTCCTTACATTAATTCTAGACAACATACACTTTAGTTCCACAGATCAATTCATGCCTAAGTTTAGCATCACTCAGTTCAGTGGACTGAAAATTGAGCTCCTTCCCTTCCCAAACTCACTACCCATTAACCACTGTGAGTATTTCCCGATTTCCTTTTTTCTTCCATTTCCTGATTGGTCTCAATGTTGTATCACAAAATGGCAAAGCTCCTTTTCAGTTAGCCTCAGAAAACAGAGCTCCTGGCAATGGCCTAAATTCAGTTTCTTTGAGCAACGGTAAACATTTCCTCCAAGAGTGAAATTAGGTGTTTCAAATAACCCCACTTCAACTCTGTAACAGAATTTTTCTCTGCATTGCATTTTGCAGTCCTCTGCACTACAGATGCCATGTACGTTACAAATCATAGGCAGGCAAAAATTCTACAGCATTTCTTTGAACCCTTTCTTTCCCCTGCCAAAACATAAAGACAGCTGAACTGCACAAAGATGTTTATTCTCCCAGAAAGAGCAGCAGTGCTTTCTTTGACTAACGCTGGCTTGGCACATGAGCCCTGATTAACTCCTGTCATGTTAAGTCACATCGTTTGCAATCTGCCCCCACTTCCCTCCCTCAGCCCCTGCACCAATCAACAAAAAAGACAAAATCTCAAATTCAAGGAAAATTGTAGGATCAGAAAAGGAAAAATTAAGGAGTTTGTGTCTGACTTTCTGGAAGGCACACGTTCCTCAGACACAAGGATGATAAGGTTTTCAGAGTGTTTGCTGACCTGAAAAATATTTTATTTCCAGAAGTGTGAAGAAAATCTGTCCTTTTAATTCATTCGCTTTTTATTCCCCATAACATTAGGAACATAACCCCTTCTGTCTCCCCCGTCAGATGACATCCCAAATCAGAGCTAGGCTGAGGCCACAGTCACGCCCCATTAAGCATTAGTGGACTTTTCTCAGTCAGTTGAAGTATTTAAATACTCCCTAGAAAACATATTAATCAAACAGATCCATAGTTCTGTAAAATCAACGTTTTTAAATACACCATATTTAATAGGAAATGGACTGTCAAGTAGCTTCAACATGCCAAATTGGCATAGCTCACTGAATGTCCTGGCTTATGAATATTGTGGAGAAGCACAGCCCCTTTTTATATGTCTATTTTTTTTTCCACATTTTTGTCTCTTTGAAAGAACTCAAAGCTGAAATCTAAATATAGAAGCAAGAAACAAAATGTAGTACAGAAGGTAACCTGAGTAGGCTCATAGAACTCGTGTCAGAGCAGAATACAGCTGATTCACTTGTGTGAGAAAATTAATATATATATTCATATGCCCCATAAAATTTATAGCTCCCATTTTAAAACAAAGGTGACAAATACTTGGTGCAATTTAGAAAATGGTCCACTTTTCATGATCTTGCAAAGACACACGCAGCATGCTGTGTTCCAATTACAAACTAAATAGCATGCATTCACTAACAAATGGGGAACAGAAAATGATTTGCTTTGAACACTCTGCATCATGAAAGAGAATTTCAAGTGGCGCAGTACAGAAAACATCTTCAGCATGCATTTAATCCACATAGATCAACGCTTGAGGCTTTGCACAATTAGCAACCAGCACAATATCATCAAATAACACTGCCCCATGCCACAATTACAGCACTCCCCAACCCCGCTATACAAATCATTCATTCATTCATTCATAATCTTCTCGTTGCTCTGTGTTTTCTATTGCTAGAAGCTATTAGGAAGATTTCTGAACACGTGTGTGTAATATGCAGTGCATGGGCCCACATCTGATGTGGCTGGCTGTGGCCGGCTGCGGCCAGATTAAAAGTCATGGTAGAAACATGCCCATAAGGCTTCAAGCTCAACATAGGACAGAATTGCAGCACCTGCCTTCTCTTCCCTTTTTACTCTCACGTGGAATCAGAACAGTCCTCAGCAAGAGGCACCAGACAAAGCCGGGTCTGATGTCTGCCATACAGAGGGTGAAAGAGGTCCACTTCAGGTGAACACCACAGGACAGATATGGCCAGCATTTGTTCCTGAAACATCAAGAACTGCTAGAATGCTGTTCCCTGATTCATTTCTGGCTTCTTCCTTATATACAATTTTAATCTCCCCTCTTTTATTTTGAAACAATTTCCCCTTGTCCTGTCACAATGGACTCTGCTGAAGAGTGTTCCCTTCTTTCCTACAGCTCCCTTTTAGATACTGAAAGGGTAACATTAATCTGGTGAAATAAATAAATTGTTGATCCCGCAGCTTGTGTTTCAAACACACAGTCAGGTGGGCCTACCAAGAAGGGAGCTGGCTTAGCCAAAAAATAAAAATAAACATAAAACTGCAAAAAGGAAAATTTGCACAGAGGCATTTCTCCTAAAAGGATAAAAAGAAAAGGAGTACAGCTTTAAAAATCCCTGAAGAGCAAGGATGCCTGGAGACAAAAGGAGGGTGTTGGAACAACTCCACTGTCCTTTCTTGTCTTCATTTGAACTAGCACAGGGAGGGCCTGAGGCAGAGCTATGAGACAGGAGCACAGGCTGACCAGCACGAAGCCAGGGAGAGATCCCACAGAGCTACACAGCTTGTACAGAGATGTGGAGACCTCACCACAGCAGCAGTTCAGTGCAGCCCTTAGTAGTGAGGGACATTGCTCACTGGACTGATGAATTTGAGCACAGACATAGGAGAATTTGGAGGTGCTACCTTTTTCCATGTCTCCTTTCATTGGCATCACTGGAATACGGAGTCTGCCAAATGAGGTCAAGCTGCCAGGACTTCTACTCATTATTTTGCCCCTAAATAAAAACCAGTATAATCTACATCATAAAGAACTAAATTTCCTTCCATCCCTCCTAAGTGGAAGAATTGGGTTGTTGCAGAGATGAGAATCAAATAGCATTCAATAACAAAAGCTGAAAAAAATCATCTTTGCCCAATTATACATGTTAAGGGTGAAGGTATGTATTCCTTTACAGCCCAGCCCTCCTCTGGGTTCTGAGAACAAAGTCCCAGCCCTGCTTTCACATGGCAAATCTCAGAGTAAAACAGCTACTGCAACAAAACACAAATACACACAAGGAAACAAAACCAAGCGTATCAAAGGAGCAACATTAGCTTAAACCTGAGAAATCCTCATTCTTGACTAGTTTATAATCTATTTTGCATTACAGCACAGTGCATGCTGTTGAACTAGAGAAACTCCTGAACATAAACACCCAAAGTAACAAGGCTGTGGCATGAAGGAACACCCTTTTCATACTCAGACAACCCTTGCTCTGTTCTGTGCAGAGAAAGAAATGGTCCACCCTGAGCAGATCACATCCTCCTGGTTAGATGAGCACCCAACATATCAAAGTGCCTTCCCCTGAACACATTCCCTCTACTTTTATTTAATTAAAAAGAACAACAGCAAACAAAAGCACAATTGTGAGTGCATCCTGAACTCTTAAGCACCTAGAAAAACCCTTCCTTTATTCATTACTGTCAGGATTTTGGTTTGGTTTTGTTTTACTGCTGCCAGTTACACCTCAGTGCTCTGAGGTCACAAAACTTTCCATTCTTTTAAATCAAAAAAAGTTCAACATAAGGA
Source organism: Gallus gallus (assembly GCF_016699485.2). Lineage (NCBI taxonomy): Eukaryota > Metazoa > Chordata > Aves > Galliformes > Phasianidae > Gallus > Gallus gallus. Next base: position 25,197,981 of record NC_052537.1, on the reverse strand, counting down.
AGGGATCATTCTCTTTGTGACTGGATACACGTACTTGATGTCAGCACTGGCTGTAGGGAACAGAAAACCAGGCTAAGAGAGAAGGAGAATGGCCTTATAATACAAACACATTCACATCCACAGGATTTAGTACAACATAGATCTGGCAAGATCTCATTAACCAGTCTACTGCAATAGCATTTAGGCAGTGCAATCACATCTGGGACTTTGTGGTATTGGATGTGGTATAGATTGTCACTGCCAAAAACTGTTGTCATGCTAAGTACACAATACAAAGTGCAGGAGGAGCAATGAATAATTTGCAGCCACAAAACCAAAATGTTTTAGCAGAGCTGGAGAGCAAAAAGACCTGTATACTGTGCGCGTAGCGGGAGCACTGGGTATGGGATGCAGTGCATACTACCTGGGGCCTGGTCCCATGCATCCATGCTTAAAGAGCTTCATATTAGCATGGCACGTGAACCAGCACAATAGCATTCAGGTGCGAATACACACCATGTATCACAATCTTATCCTCTTTCCACTAGTCCATGTATCTGACAGCACACCATGCCCAACAAGGATTACACCACTTTGTTAGACCACAAAGAGAGAAATTCTCAGCCACCCAAACACAAAATCTCACTCTAGTGGACTAGTTTCTGAGACAGCTTCAACACTGTCAACAGTCTGTGGTGGAAAAAGCAAACTTTTCAGGTTGACCCCTTTGACTGTGATCAATGGAGAACAATCAGAACAATCAGGCAGATGAAGACATATACAATGTAGAGATAGGGGGTGTAAGGAGCTTCACACCTCTATGGGAATTCTAGGGCTGCAGCTCCCACTGTCTTTGGTATCAAGGAGGCAAATTCAAACTGCAGCAGGGGAGGCATGCTGGGCACAGCGGTTTTCCACCATAGCATCTGTTTCTCTAACAGCACTTTCAGAAACTGTGTAACTTTGGAGGAGTTATACCTCCCTAGGACAGAGATAGATGGAATAGAGCAGGAAGTACCGCAGCCTACTCACGTCTTGCACCTCTGGGAGCTCCTGGCCTCCAGCTGCCTTCCTGTAGCTTGCTGTCAGACATCAGCAAAGGCTGGAGAGGTGGTGGATCTGTAAAGAAAGCAAGATGTTAGGACGAGGACTTCTATATTTTTTCTCTGCTTTGTGAGGTCCATCATGATAATATCCTGGTAGGTATGAAGGGGGAAAATGAATAATTAATTTATGCACACAACAACAGTACTTTGAATTAATTTCCCTATTAAATGTATTGATAAGCATATGCTGTGGATCAGTCCATAGGTAAGTGTATATAATTGCCTGCAGCAGCTAAAGCCACCCTTCAGATCTGAAGTTCCTAATGCCGGCTGCCACAAAACCACAGCCTGCTGCCAGGTTAAGCCACAGCAGTGATAGCAGAGAGGAGACTGCACAAGGAGCACCTCCCTTGCCTTGTTCTGGAAGTTGCTCAGATTTCAGGCTCTGCCTTGCCTTTCCACCTTCCATTGCACGCTCAGTTGCTGCTCAGACCTGGCTGCATTTCTGGCCTCTTGGTAGCTCATGATGTGCAATTTAAAGAAGCAAGAGATGGCAGGACACCTTGGTTTTCTCTTTTTATTTCTGTGACATTTTCATTAAAAAAAAAAAAAAAACAGCTGGTTGGGAAAACAAATTGTTTTCTATTCAAAATTTTAAATAGAGCACATTTTTTTTTCACTTCGAATTTGTAACTACTGGTTGGCTGTTTTTCCCATAGAGAAGATTGAAAACTAAGATAACCATGCTTAAAAATGGCAATAATTTTGCCACAGGTTTCTCTGACTGCTTCAGTTTTTTCCCACCTCTCGCAGTCTGTTCCTATTCACACAAAGAGAAAGGGAAGTGGGAAAGTTGCTCACTCCTACCATCCATCTCAGAAGCTTTAAAAAGCAAACATTTTTTTTCAGAAGATAACAAGAGCTTACTTAAAAGCTTTTCTAAAAAAAAAAAGAAAAAGAAGTATTTTTATTTATTCTTTTTAGAATCAAGTAAAGTTCTCACCAGCTGATTTAAAGAAAACAACTATTCAGCACAAAGTTTTCCATCACTAGCTGCCATGCAAGTCAGGATGCTGTGTGGACACAAACTTGTCTTCAAAGTTAACATGACTTAAAAGCACGACATTTTCCCTCAAACGTCTTTACTGGTCTGCTATACAAAGCTTCAAGTAGTTTGGTGTTAAGTCAATTTGACAACACATATACACTTCTTTAAAAGATTTTGAACTTACAGGGCATAGCAGGGGCTACTCAGTATTACACTGCAATGTCAATCTTCCACAGAAATTGTCAGGAGAAGTTTTTTTGGTTTTTTTTTTTGCACTTTTGTTTACACTCTGAGAAACAACTCACTGCCTTGTTACTGGCTTCCTTGCAATAAAAGCCTTGTCTTTATGAACAAGTGATATAGAGTGAGGTGCTGGCAGACAATGGTGGGAAGAATATGTTTAATTCAACTGCTAGAGTACTGAGATGGAATTTTTATGTCCTCACAGAGCAAGATTTATGACTAAGATACCTTGTGATTGAAGATAACATGCAAAAATCCAGCCAGATCTCTTGGGCATTTGCCAGATACCAGAGTGGCTATAAGCAGAGGTCATCTGCTTCCAAGATCTTGTTCTTGCATATTTCAGATTCTGTACTGTCTCACATTAATCAGTATTGTGTTTTTTTCTATGCTGAGATCAGACGCCTTCGTCATACCTTCTTCTCTGAATCTACGCTTTCACCTCACATCTCCAGTAGCCTCCATTTCCTTTTATGCTGCCTTTTCTTCTTTAGATAGCCAATACATGCACACAACTCCTGTCTCCTAAGGAGGACTCATACCCCAGGAAATGCAGAAGGTCCTGACACCTACTCAAATCCACAAGAGAATAGTACTCACTTTCTTTGACAACTAAGGCCTCAGTCCATGTCTGAAGCCTACTTTCATAGAACCATTAAGGTCAGAAAGACCAATAAGACCTTCAAGTCCAACCACCTACCCATGCCTGTAACCACTCTAGATCATGTCACTGAGTGCAACACCTACCCTCTTCTGGAAAGCCTCCAGGGATGGAGACTCCACCACCTCCCTGAACAGCCTGTTCCAATGACTCACAACTCTTTCTGAGAATAATTTTTTTCTAATATCCAATCTGAACCTCCTGAACTTTGCCGAGCACACTTCATATTCTCAGAGACAGTAAGCCCTCTGTCTCTGGGTAGGCCTGCTTAGAGCAGACTGTGAACTCTTGCAGCCAGAAACCCCACTGTGCATGGTGGAAGTCATAGTGGGTGCTGACAGTGCCTCGCAGCTACATAACATGTCAAATGCTCATGTGCATGGCAGGACGCAGTTAATCAGTTCTCTATTGGTGGCTGTTACGTATGCAAAGTAACCTCTATACTGGATATATCAGGAGTCCTATCACTAGTATTTGTTGGATGCTTCTGTTTCCCTAGTGTGAATTTTGCAATAAGCTGACAACAGTTGTGATGAAAAAAGCCCAACTCAGTTTTGCCAGCACAAGGGACAAACATAGAAGAGTTACAATTTTGCTGCCAGCTGTATCTTCACTGAAGGACTGGTGAGCAACATATGCTAGGCAAGCAACCACGATGCTATCAAGATGACAGTAAATATCAGTTTTCATCAGTAAGCTTCAAAGTTCATTTCAAAAGAAAACACATTTCAGCATTACTAGCTCCATTTTGTAGAAGAAAAGTGGGGGAGTGTGTAATGCTTTACACATGGTCACCCACCAGGCTAGTGGGAAACCTGGGCAAAAAGTAGCTCAGATATTCCCAGCGTCTGTCCAGTCATCAGGCTGCTTGGCTGCAGCCTTTCACATTCAGAGAAAGGCAGTGAAGGCAGTCAATTTACTGATGAGATTCTGCACAGCACATAAGTGTAGATGAGTCCAGTGTTTTCTTTTTGCCCCTTCTTTTAGTTTCTCCTCAGTAAATAGCGTCCACCAGGCAACAACAGGACCATAAAAGCTGCAAGTAGAGAGATGCCAGAAGGTATAATCTGGAATAAAACGGAACAGAAGTGAGCTAGGGAAAACTGCTGCCTTGGAGGGTCCCCCAGAATGAGCAGGAAATCTGTGTAATTTGAAGGCTCAGAGAACAGATGCAATGAAAATCTTTCTTAACAGCAGTCATATAGTGGACAGAATCCCATCCTTAGGGGTGCTGTGGAGATACAGATTGTCTCCAATAGCTGGACGGACCCTAAAAGGGCTGCACTAAGCACAGAGCACAGGAACATGTGGGTAGGACTCCAACAAACACTACACTTAATATTAGCAATTGTTTATTGTTTTGGGTTCTTTGTCCCACTAATAGAGCTCAATTCTGTGAGCTGCTAGTAGATTATCCTTAATTTTGAGGAACCTCATTCTCCTCAGGTTTGATTTGCAGCCCTGGGCACAAAAGCCACACTATGAGCCTCCTTCTGAAAGTAAATGGTATCATGAGCAGACCAAACAAGTGGCTGAAAGAGGGTTCTCTGCTGAACATCCTGTCTTACAAACATTGAGTCAGCATCCAAGGCTTTCACCTACTGAGAGCTGCCAGTGAAGTGCAAACTCCCAAGCTGCCTGATCTGGACCAATTTCTCAGCCGGCTACTACTTTTCATGAGTGGTGTGATCAATGGAGCCAGCTGGGAACTATTCCACAGGAAAGCCATTCTTAGCAAGTGACAAAAACATAGATAAATTAGGAGGATGCATATTCTACAGTTTAAAGGAGCTGAATTAGTGATGTTGGCAGCTCCTGACTTCTCTTTGAAGGTGTCTACAGTCAATTCTGTTGAGCTAAGCTGATGGGCACTTAGAATATAACAGCTACCTGATTTCTGAACCTACTTGCAAGAGGAGGGAAGGAGAGAAGAGTCCAGTGTGGTGACTACACTGCATGGTTCACCTCATAGCAGAAGTGGTGCTGACATTCTATAAGTTCACACCTTATCTAACCCCTGTGTGACTTGCTCAGGCTGAGGAAAGAGGAAGGAAGGAGGAAACTGATAGCACTGCAGCCAATCATTTCTAGTCTTTCCTTTCTTAAATCAAAATCAAATAATATTCTGTGCTAGCTCAGAGGCCACATAAGCAGCTTTATCAGCCAGGGCAATACTCAGTGGGACTGTACTGTCATCATTCGCTACCCAAGGACAATGTTTCAGCAGCTATGACAAGTTTTGAAGTGAAAGTGTCCTACAAGAAAAATGAAATTATATACTGTGGCCACAATTCCCTATCTTAGGCTGCTGAAATTCCCTGTGCTGCTCTATATAGCATATTTTGTCTCTGTCTTCCCATGCTTACTTGAGAAACAAGACAATTGTCATTGGATGTGGACTGTACGAGGTGCTGTAGAGACAACAGGCAATAAGGCACCACTGCAATTTGAAACAAAAGACCAGTCATTAGGTGCATGATATGGGAAATAGTCTAAGTACAACAGTAGTGGAGAATAAATGATTTGACTATGTCACATCAGTTTTCTTCTCAAATACTCTTTTGTTTAAATACTCTAGCTACTCAGATTGTGAGGAAACAACAGAAACCATGTTGTATGTTTGCCCACTTTTCCAGTTCATAAGGAATTTGAGTTTGCTACAGCTCCTCCCTAGGGGGATAATTCTTTACTCCATATCTGTACTCCTTTCTATGGAAAGCCCTTGCATAAGTCCTCTTAATTTGGCAAATACAGCTTTTTCATGCAATATGATCAAGTCAAACAGCCTTTCCCAGCAAAGCTACTGACACAATATTTGTTTGCAGGTTTGGACTAGCCCTGGAAAACAGACAGAGATTAATGTTTCCATTCATTATATACAGGAGCATAAGTCAGCACAATGTCTTTGAGTTCAGCAAACCTCTCCCTGTTTATATCGGCTGAGGATCCAGTTCATACTCTGCTACCATGGCACAGAAGCAACCAAAGAGAACTCTTGCATGCAGAAGATAATGAACTGATGTTCCCTCCTTGGCCGGTCTCTCCAAGTCAGATGAATGAAAGGATTGATAAGACAGGGATGACTCTCACGTTTCACTCTCAAAGGAAGATGCAACAGAGAAACTTCCCCAACAGAAAGGCTGGCAGTAGAAGCTCTCAAGAAACCAAGACTTTAAAATGATCCTTCCTTAGTGCTGCTGGGAAGACCACAGGAAAACTCACTGCATTTTGCTGTATGCTCATCCTGTTGCACAGCTCATCTCTCTCTCCTCAAATATTTATCTCTATCTTTACCTTTCTTAGCACACAGAAGGTTTTTCTGGTTGGACTGAATTTAGAATTTTGCATTAATTGGTCTCCCCTATTACTGGATCTCACATAAGATTCAGCAAATGAAATGAAAATTACTGGCTTCTCAGAAAGAGTTTTTCCATGTTTAGAAGGAAATCAAGAAAGGAAGAATTGAGTCAATAATGAACATGAGGTAAATATTACAGTTATGGAGATAGGACCTCAAAACAGAATAAGTAGTCAAATTTGTAGTTTCTTAAAGATGATGATTATGAAAATACAGTCAAAAAAAGTTTGGAAATAAATACTCAGGACAGGAAATTACCACTTCCATGGAAAATAAGTAAAATTCCACTTGTTCTGCTTGCACCTGTAGAAAAGATCCACATGTGGATCCACTGGCCTCAATTCAAAGATTTATAACTGTTTTCTACTAACCGCTAGAGATTTTAAAAAAATATTATCAGGTTTCTACAGGCCAGTTACTCTGATCTCTCACATACGCAGGATTTTGCAATCTTTTCTGAAGAAAAAAAGAGAGAGATAAACTGAAAGCAGACTTTCCCAGCTAGATCTAAAATATCACAACTACCATGTTTGATAAGGATTGCGTCCTCTGCAGAAGAAATGGAGTAAATCTCATCTACCTGGACTCCAGTAAAGCAGCTGCTTTGCTAACAAGTGGAAATTGTTAGCAGAAGAGAAGGGTCTGGGTGAGGAACTGCAACAACTACTGACATGGGAAATAACAAGCATGGAAATACAAAGATGGAGGAAAGTTACTAGTAAACTCCTATAGGGACCAGTCTTGCTCTCTGTTTCCCCTTATGAAATCACACCTAAAAAGTAACAGAAATTGGCCAATGGCAAGAATCATCATTAGGTACCCTGGAGGATCACAGTCAAGCCAAGCAGTTAAGGACTAATAATAATATTAGCTTTAAGCCAGAAGCTAAGCACAGGAAAAGATAGTGAATGTCGCATTCAATGCTCTGCACATGACACCAGCAAGATGCAGGAATGGGGGAAAATATCACTGTAACACATGAGGTGCGTTCTTTCCAGTAAGAGAAAGACCTGTTAAACTACAAAAAGAACTTTCCCCTGGGATAAAGTCAACTATACTCAGTAAGTCTGTTAAGACTCGGAAATGGTAGAAAATAGGACTAACAGTAAAATCAAGGAAGACAAAAAAATCTATCCCATGAGGGAGACCTAGTTTAGCAATACAGTAGGGAAAAGGTATATAATGGTTTTTCATAAAAATCTTAGGTGATTAACACTAGAGAAAGAACAAGCATGCAATGACATTTCCACTGGGTAATAAAGAAAGATTTCTATCCATCACACGAGTGGGATTATGGAACAATTTTTTTGTAATAGCAATCTCTAGATTGTTTTAAAGCAAGTTTACTCAGTGAAGGAATTAAGCCTTTGACAGCACAGAGTTGGACTCCTTGACACAGGAGATTCATTCTAGGCTTTTGCTTTCATGTTCCTGGACTCCTAAACAGCAGTGAATCCACATTTCCACCTGCTGGCTTGAAATGTTTGTTCAGTAATGATATTCTTTGAACATTTATCATTGTCATCTGTTCATTAAGCACTGAATACATGATTACAGCTCCACTAAAGAAAAAAGAACATACTTAGGCACTTCTCATCTAAACAGAGTGCCCTTTCATCCTTTTATATAAGTTCTTTTCTCCCAGAAGTAATCTCAAAACACTTAAATGCCATGCGCTGTTTTAATTTAAAAAAAGATTTACCAATTATAGCATGCAGCTCCTCAGGGTGAAACATGTCAGCTGTTTTAACATTTCACAATAGAGATGTGTAACAGACAGGAGCATTCCCTACTGAACATGCAAAAGAGAATTTCTGCTAGACAGGCTGGGACAACACTTGGACTCTGTCCAGGAGTTCATGTTTGACACCAACAAATGGTCCTGTAACATTTCTGAAGCACCGGGGAACTTTGTTTTAGACTACATCCAAATAAGGCTCTCTACTGTCCCAGATGGCAGGATAGTGCATGAATTGTCTTTAAAAAATGCTGATAAATCAGCATTAGGATCTAGGGTCACTATGATGCAGGACAAGGATGTTTTTTCATATTACAGATAATCTGAAGTTCATTGTGTCTAAGTGACTCCTCCACAGCAGCAAAGGATGTTTGTGATGGACTGAACCCCAGTTTATACAGCAGTTGTTCCTCCTCTAGGTGTTCATAGAGCTGTCCACAGAAGTGAAGAATAAATATGAGGTTTATCCATGAGATAAACCTGCACTTGTTAAGTCTCTCTACACGAAAGCCCAGTCTAACCGCGTTTTCAACAAAATCTATTTCACCGTTTGTAGCACTTAAGTAGCCTGTCCTTCCAAAACAAGCTGTCTCCATGCATTAGTTTCCATGTGAGCATTAAGACTCATTTGTCTAAGTACCATTTAACACAATAGATTTCATTACAGTCCAAACTATATCAGCACAAATAACAATTAGATTTTGTAGTGCAGAATAGATAAAATGTTGCACTTTTATGACTTTACCCATCAAAAGAGCTCCAATTGCTTTGCAAACACTGATGCACCAGGGTGCATCCATCAATCAGATCTACTCTACGACATCAGTGACTATGACTGAAATCTCCCCTCAGTATCATGAGGGGAGCAGCCTTGGTTTAGAACCGGTATATGAGACCTACAAGAAATCTACAAAAGAACAGGAAGTAGGACTTATATTATTTAAATCACATGCAAAAATTCTAACTACTGAACCAGACTTCCTTTCACTGCAAAAGAAAGATCATTCTGTGCTCAACTGATACTTCTCTAAATTGCATATCACTTTAACTAAAAGCTTCAGATTATTGGAAACATCGATGATCCCCACCACCCTTTCACAGTCCAACTTCTCCTCTCCCCCTCTTCTCCACTCCCAAGTCCCACTGCATTTGAAAATGTCATCGTTCATTTGGTGACACATCCAAGCCATGTGGGGTGGCAGCTGAGTCATCTTCCTTCTGTGAACGAGGTGTGATGGTGACAAGCACCTTACAACTGCACAATCCTTTTTTGGGCAGGCTGTGTTGGAGGATGCTCACCCCATTCTATACAAAGGAATGGGTGGGAGGAACAAATCAGGGTGGAAGAGGAGAATAGAGGAGTTGGGGGTGGCCCTGGCAATCAAATTACATTTTCAAGAACAGACAAAAACTAGAGGGCACGAAGACCAAAAAAAAAAAAGAAAGGAATGAGTCAGATCCATTTGAGTTGACATTCTGTTAATATCTACTGTAGACACTGTAGACACTGAATTAAGGCACTCTACATCATCTCTTGAAGCATTTGTCTCTTTATGGACTCTGTAGTGATGTTACAATCTAGCCTTACATCTTTGATATTGACACTGGCATAAAACGTTCCCCTTTCTCCCACTGATTCTCCCTCTTTCAGCTCTAGAGGAGGAATTCTCCTGGAAACTGGACAAGAAAATTATCCCCAAATATCCCTTGCATGAGGGGAGAATGGGAAATTCCACTCAGTAGCTTAACTGTTTAAAGTAATAGACTGGTACTTCAGAGCCTGTTTCCCAGACTGCTTACTACTCCCAAACAGGTTTCTGTCTCAGAATGTCCTCACACTTATATTAGAGAATGTTTTACAAAGCAGATGATTGGACAGAAACCAGGACAATTATTACTGCCTTAAGAGCAATGCAAGACCATGGAAGAATCAGAATGTTTGGTCTATGCATAGGTAGAAACAAAACTCTTCCAAACAGGTGACAGCAGGTTATCCATGCATCCTACTTACACATATGACACATGTAAGATTTTGCTATGAAACCCTCAGTGCTATTGTGATGAGGGAACCTAAACCCATTTTACAAGCCCAGGTGCAGAACATTCATTACTACAGCTCACCTACAGCATTCCTGCCCCCACATGATGCTCCAGTGCAACTAGAATAGGGAAAACCTGCCATGTGTTTCTACTCATTAGATCCTTTCCAAGAGTCTTTCAATTATCTCATTGATCAATTGGCAGAAAAGTTCAGTGATGGAACATTAAATCTACGCTCTAGTAAATCTAGACCTGCAAGAGTGGTTTCAAGAGCGGTTTCAAGAGTGGTTTCACATGTAGCCAAAGCAGACCTGATTTTATGTAGTCAGGCACAAGTACTCCCAGCTCAAGTGCATGGCACTTAGATCCTCGTGGTATTAGGATACACTGCCACCTTACCCATTCAGATGTGCCCTGCATTCACATTGCGTCCACCATCAGAACAAAGCAGTAAGAACATGGCCCCTTGCCCATACTTCTCAAGAGACTTTTAATCAGAGTTTTCCATTGCTGATATGTTCATCTGCTGAGAGGAGAAGACAGAAGCTGATAAATCTTGTCTTGAGAAGCAGAATTATATTTCCTACTCCGGCAACAGCAGTCTGTGCTTTTGAGACCTGCAGGGCACTGCAGGAAATTCACTTGAGAGATAAGTCACAACAGAATTTAATGCATGTGCCCACACCGCACCTACAGCTGAGAGTGTGTCCAGTTTGTGCTGCACAGGGAGCAGATAATAGCAGAACACAATGATATCATTTCATGCATCTCTGAAAAATACACGTCAGCTGCCCAAAGACTTGCCACTTGGTTAAAGGACTTTCCACAAATTCAGTGATCTTCCTCTTGGTTATGAGATCTTCTATAGCAGGAGGAAAATATGGAGCCACATATTCCACCAAAACCCAGAAAATATTGTCTAGTTCTTCCATTCAAGAAGTAGATTCAAGGGTAGATTCACATGTGAATGTTGGCCTCTGCAGGACAGCAAATGCACATCCACTTCCTAATCCTCTAATCATTTATTTATAGTGCTCCCCCCCCCAAGAAGTCCAGCAGATTACTGCACCTTTTACCAATCCAAATCATAATTATCTAAACAGAAAAAGAGTAACTACAAGCAACACAAGGGAGTTGCTGAGAACTAAGGACAGGAGACGGTCTCTGTTTTGCTAGCATTTACCACATAATTATAGGCCAACTCACTATGTTATGATGACCTTAAGACCCTTATCAGATAAAACTAAAAATCAGTTTATTCTCCTCTTCTATGCTTTGCCACATGTCAGTTCAGAATCAATTTTAAATTCTGTTAAAGTATGCTTCATACAGCAGCCTTTTATCATCACTATCTTGCAACTTGTATTGAACAGTTCTTACTGCCAAGGCTGTACTAAATATCTGCAATGGGTCTGACTTCACAGGATTACACCCCTTGTGTAAACTTTGTCCAGTTCACTCTTCATATACATGTATACAATTTGCCTGTGAAGAGCGCACTGAAGTGTGTTCTCCCTGGAGTAACAGTCTTGGCTGCACAAAAGCAGGAATCCTAGATTACCAGTGGATTCTTTACATATAGTCTAGTTACAAAAGAGTGATGCTTCATCATTCACATATCACTTCCTCACCTTTGGCCAAAGTAACTAGAAAGGGATCAATAAAAAAGGTAAAACCTGAAAAATCAGACACATATTCCCAGAAGGACCAAGAGTTATGTTTTACTTGTATTAAAAAGCATTGAAAAGTAACTGTGAGTCAATACAGACAGTGAAAAAATACATACAGCAGGACTGCCCCTTGCTCTCAGGAGCAGGCAAGAGCACTGCTAGAGCAGTAAAAAGATGTGCAGCAAAGCTAATGCCTCTTTCAAGCTTGCAATAGGCCACAGTGTAATTGTGAATACATTACACTGGGTGAGCTGCTGCAGTCTGACTAAAAGCAGTCACTTAATTCTGCGTGTATCAGTGTGTTTGGCACTGCTGAAATCAGAGCATGGCGGTAAAGCATCAAGGGAGCAACCGTTCCAGCAGCCAGCTTCCTCTGAAGGGAGGGTCACAGTTCTGGAGTGCAGCCCACCTGCAGGTGTCATGCAGCAGCCACAGGAGCAAGCCTGCAGATTGCACCAAAAAATGCATAGCAGGGGAGAGACAGGGTGGATTCCCACTCTTCTATCATCCTGAAGAAACCAGAGGACCCAACTTGAGCCCATAAGCGTGACTGTGGGACACTCAGAGAGGCGGTTTTATTGCTTTGATGCAGTTGCACTGTTACAGACATCCTGATGCTGCTGGCTGGTTGAGGATAGGCAACTGTAAAGCTTTCATATCAAAGGTAAATAACAGGCTGGCCACAACCCCTCTCTTGGGAGCATCAACTGCAGTTAAACCCAGAGCAAAGAAGTATTTTAAAACTACAGATGATTGCAAACAGAGACTCAAGCTGAGGGCTATATGTCTGGCACTGTTCACTAGGAGCCCTTCTTTCACTTCCCTACCAGCTGAAACAGTATCAGAGCAATGCAGCTCTGCAACTTCACACTGCAGCTCCTGAGGATGTGAGGCTCTCCTGGAGCTTTCCAAGGATGAGCATAGCATTCCTCGTGTAGCGTGGATACTGACCTCTACTTGTAACAAGAGCTGGTCTTCTAGCAGTCCCACTGCTCTCTTATGACTCTGAAGTGAGCCACTCCAGAGTGACCTATCTGTCTGAACACAAACAGCAGACATGAGCATACTCACTCGACAATGCTGTCTCCATCCCAGAGCCTTCATCCCATGGATGAAGCAGCTGAAGTGTGCTGCCACAATACCTAGTGGAACTCGTTGGCCTCTTCACAGGCAGGGCCCCTACCCATGTTGGAAGAAGGCGGCACTAATATTTGCGGCACATTTGTATGGAAAAACATTACAGAAGAGTCACCAGATCCCCAGCAGTGCCTGCTAGGAGGCCCAGATTCATTGCATTTCAAAACTCTAACTCATGTCACCCACAGACCACAGGAGTTGGTCTTCAGGGTTTACAGTCCTGTAGGCAACTCTCTTTAAAAAGGCTCATTAATTTTCTGCTTGTTTTGTGTCTAACCAAATCTGGTACGTTTATTCTATAGTACTCCTCTGCACCCTCCCTCCCTCATCAAGCTAATTTTAAATTGAATTATTTTCAGCAACTGCTCCTCCCCACTTCTGTTTCACTGCTGTAAACAGAATTTTTGTTCGTGACATCAAGAGAAGCAAAATAGGGCTGCCTAAGATAGTTTTCTGGCTGATTACACAGTAGCGCAATAGTCATAAGCAACAGATAAGTAGCTTTGGCACATTGCAGTTTCGCTTCTTTGGGCTGTAGAACATAAATATGTTAATACCGCCTGCTTAGCTCTGCTCCTTGCCCCGCGCTGCTCCACAGCAGACTCAATTCTCAGTGGCAAACATGAACATTCACTTTTTTGGCAAAAGGCTGAACCCTGCTCTGCCTTCCCTTGGGACCAGAAGTGCACGTTTAGAACCAAAATAACGTTCACAGGACACCTTTAACACATCCTGGAGCACTGCTAAACTGTGTGAGGCCTCAGAGATGGTGACTGGCTTGGACACCAGTGCCTTCACTGAAAGCAGAACAGTGGGCTACTTCACCTCACCAGGTGAGGCCTGGGTTGAGCACAGCTGGGCCACATGAAAAGACAAGACTCTCTGGTGCTCCCTTGTGTTCGTGTCCAGGTAACAAGCAAGAAAGAAACTGGATGAAGTCAATCAGGCCAAGAAGAAACTATTGAAAAGGACTTCAGGAAGGTGGCACTTAGGTGCCACTTTCCTGAGCACAAAACATCTTCATTTACTGGCAGCACATAAGCCATAAATTTTACACATCTCAAATGCACACAGGATTATTATCCCAGTGCAAGGTGTAAGGATAGATGGAACAGTAAAGAGAAAAATGGTGGAGGATGGGAAGGTAAACACAGAATTAGTGGAAGCAGGTCTTGCTTTGGACCATTTTTAGCAGGTTAGGGTATCTACTTTATAATATTTCATAACATTCTGTATGTGTATATATAGATAAGTATTTCTTTCCTATGCAACAGTTTTGGAATTGTCACAAAATATATTGTTTGTCAATAAGTAATTGTTCTTCTGGAGAATAATTTACAGGTATGCGAATGAGTCATCTACTGAATAGCAGTGGCATATGGACCTCCATTTCCATTCTAGTTCATAAGATTTTCATGCAGCACCGCAATTTTGCTTGTATTCCTATGACTGCAGGCAAATGTTTAAATATTTTACAAATAGAAACCCATTTTCAATGAATTTTTTAAGCCAAGATGTAACGTTTCCATTCCTATTTGCTTTGAAGAGTTTCATACAGTCAAATAATGCCCCAGTTGGGACTCTAACTTTGAAAACAGTGGCCTCTTCAAAGGATATGGATACAGACAAAATCTGTATTGAATTTATGTGATCACTTTTGAGATGCTGGTTACACCAGCAACATTTAATTATAAGAATGTTTTCAGTTTGTATTTCTTTGCTAGCTCATTTCCAAGTTTACACAATTTCCAGTATGCCCTCACACAAATCTGTGCAGTTCAGAGGTGTAGACCATATCTGTATGAGAACTGGATCCTTGAAGGTGTTCCTGAAAGGAAGGAGTCACCTGACAGACATTAAGCTATTTTCTGTGTGGATTTTGCATCCACTTCTTTTCCTACACTACAAAAATTAGTATGAAGAGTTTCCTCAAAGACTTAACCTATAAGTAAGGAACTGGCAGGTAGTTTGAGAATGAAAAATATACCCTAGAGAATGGACTAAGTTGCATGCTCTTCAAACTGTATGGGGCAACCAAGCAGGAGAACTGCTAAGCCAGGCCCTGTTGAAACAATGTCTGAAACAAGAGATATCTAGTCCTCATTAAAGTAACATAGATGGGAAGAGAAAGACTGAAAAACAAATAGCTACTAGTTAACACAAGCTTAGCTCATTTTCCAGTCAAACAAATAAGGAATGGAAAAGCCCTCTGTGAAAAGTCTGTCTGAGGAAACAGCCCTCAGAGAGTAAGATGTGAGAAGTCTCTGTCCACTTGAAAATCCCACAGAATGTTGTGAACTTTTTTTCCTGTTTTTTGTTTTGTTTCATTTTCCTTTGTTATTCTGTTTACAGCCCATAAGTTGATGATGTGCACAGCCTGGTCCATCCTGAGTGTCTGCCGCAAAGTAACTATGAACAGATTAATAAGATAATAAAGTTCTAATGACATCTGCTGCCAAAGTACAAACACTTCTTAAAAAATTAGTAAGGCCAGTCACTGCAACAGATTGGACCTCCCTTTCAATGCATCCGTTGAACGATGGGAGTAGTCTATGTATACCATCCAAACCATCTCTCCTGTCGTCTGTGCAGTACCTTAGCTAGATTAATGGAATTCTCACCAAGAGAAAGAACAGCAATACAGGCATAAGAGATAACGGAGTCAATAGCTGAGGTTTCAGAGTCACTGCTTTGACCATAAGCAATAGTTTAAGGGGAAGATTCAATCATGTATATAACATACTTTCAATAACTTCTCACTTCCTACCATTTCCAGCAATACTGCTCACTAAAGCAGACTCATCTCTTGTCTCCTCAGTTACTCTAAGGCTAGAAGAGTAAGTCTAATGGTCTAACGAGGACCCTCAGGAGCAAGGCAGCCAGAACAGTGCAGTTAAATTCTGCTCTGGCAAAGGAGAAGGTCTCCCAATTAATCATCATTGAGAGCTAGCCTGTTTATTATCTCTCAAGTTATAGCCATGCTGCAACATGTTCTGCTTTTAGCAAAATGAACTGAATTGTAGTGCTTAATACAAAGCAAATCAGTAAAAGCATATAAGCAAACTTGCTTTCACCTAGATCTCCTGGGACTACAGCCAGGGTTGACTGTCATGTCATTTCAGCAAGCGGAACCTCTCAGGGATTCAGTTTAATTTAGTGTATTATCTCCGCAGAAAGTGCATTGCAGCAATCCAAGGAAAAGCAGCTACTGTAAACCTCAATACCTCTACTCTAAATGCAGAGTCCAATACCAATATAGATAGGAAAGAAAATAATCTCTGCAAGAATGTCTTACTCCATACAGTAGAGGTTAATGGTACTAACTCACTCACACATCCAATCTCTGGCATGCTCTTTACAGTTTGGTAATCCCCAAGGGAATGAAGAGTATTGAGCTGTGCTCTCCATGCAGGTATGTGCACAGAAACTGGCTATCCGCCACTGCTGCCCACACTCTCACTTTGAATTAACCAGCCACTTTCTAAATGGTTTTACAAACTAGTGAAGGTTTCAGAGGTATAAACTTTCCAAAATAGTTCCAACGTGTTTACTAGCACAATGGAGAGAGCCCCAAGTTAGTATCTCCTCCCAGGAAGGGCTCTCCAGTACACCATGGAAAATTTAGCCCTTCCTCTCCCTGGTCTCAGTCACCTGGATGGAAAACAATAGAAACAAGAGAGTCACAGAACACAGGAAGGCAGCCTTTACTCCTTACACTGCTCCTGGTACAGCTACTTGAAGTTAAAACACTTTCCATAAGAGTGATTACTAAGGTGCAAGTTCAGCCAGGGATTTCACACAGGGATGAGCACACACAAAATGACACATGGGATTCTTATGTACCTGGTTTGTGAGTCCAGAAAATAGGTGGGCGGGTGTCACTCCACTTCAGCTTCCCAGGACGTTCACTGGCATGAATGTACATGCTGCTTTGTGAACACGTCATCCCCCAGAGAGAGCAGCTGCAGCACAGTCAGGCTGAGAACTTGCACAACAGTTACATTGGATGTCTGAACAAAATGGAGACAAAAAAGAAAGGTACATTGAGCACAGAACGACTTTAATTGTACACGTTTAAAACACAGAGCAACATCTCACATCAAAGCTCCCTATGGCAGTCAACTGATGTCAGCTCTATCATTGACGTCTCAAGTATTTGGGGGCAATAGCTTCCTTTCTGTCGATCTGTTTTTACTACCTATAAAACGGACAGTAGGAATCAAAACTTGTTGTTGACAAAACAAGTGTGCAAATTCCTAGTTACTAGCCCATCAGTCAAGGACTTGAGAGACCAAGTTCACCTCCTTGCTGCAGTGTGGGCTCCTTTTCAGCAGGTCACACGAGCTACCATTTCTGGCACCACTACCATCTAAAGTAGAAAGAACAGTGAATGAATGAGAAGTTTAAGGATCGCACCAGACTCTTTCTACTGACTGGTAGTTAGGAGTTTTCCAAGATGATCCTTCTGTGTTACAAGATGTTGACAACTTGAGTATGTTAATGATTGAAAACAGGAGTACAGAGAGAGAAATGACTGTGAGAAACCTGAAATTCATTAAGATCGCACATTATTTGCTAATGCTTCATATATAATTATATGTTAATCATCCTTAGTTTTCAACTAATGCTTTTCAAACACTTTAAAAAGGGTTAATCAATATGATTATCTCTGTGATGAAGATTATAGCATAGACAGGAATACAATGATAGAACAAGGAACAGAAATGAGATTTTAGCTTGGATCTTTGCTGTTGGCTTTAACCTGCAGCTGTGCCACAGACAGCATAAGCATATTATGAACATGAGTAGTGTGTTACAGTTGGCTACACACAGCTCTGGAAAAGGTCCTACTGACCCACTGGAGAGGAGGATAACATTTTAATAATCGTTTAACTAAAATAAATTGTTTATGCATCGGTTACAAATAGAAGCTTAACTTAAAGTTTCACTGAAAATAATTAAAAGACAATATCTTTCCAATTTAGGAGCAGAGAGACGGCTGTAATAAATGCTATCAGCTAAGAAAAATGTTAAATTTAAAATTGAAATCCAACAAAGATCATTTCTCTTCAATTAAAGTTAGGAGAAATGTATGACATTTTATTTGGACATGTTTACTGGTTTAATATCTGTTAGATCACCTGGGAATTCTGCAAAAAAACCTGATTTTAAAAAACACAGGAGATGATTTCTACAGCCTTCCAGGAGTAACACAGCATGTACTCACTTACAGAACGTTGCCTACCCATTGACCATACATATACCCTATTAACCAGTCCAAATCTCGTCCTCCATGACTGACTTTTCAAACTATTTGGGATATTTCTTCTAAGTGTGACTGAAACAGATATGAATCTCAGAGAACAGAAAGAGTTCATTTGTGCTGATTACATATTTTGAGATCTCCAGAGAGCCAAACCAATTAAATTCACTAGGCCATGCATAAAATTCCATGCTTTGCTGTATGTGCAGTAAACAGCAAAAGAGAGGCCTAGGAAGCCAGCTAATTCTTTAACCAAAGGGTGTTTTACCCAAGTCTGTTTTACTTGAATTTTTACTTGTAGTAGTAAAAATCCTAGTAGTCCTTTACTTGTGGAGGACTAAGAGCAAGCAAAGCCCCCTGCACAAACAGCCCCTAACTAAAGGATGCTGAAGCCTTCAGCTAAGAAAAAAAAATTACCATTAGAAAGTGATGGAAAGAGTTCACCACAGCAACATCTGAGGGCTATTTTCACAGCAGCCCTAGAACAAAACATTCATTTCTATAGCATAAGCTGCCAGATTCTGTAGGCCAAGCACCAGCAAAGCCCACTGCAGCCAAAAGCAAACAGGGTTCTTTATTGGCTGAACTAAAACCCTTTTGCTGGGGAGGAGACATGCAGAAACATGACTAGTACCCTTTATCGTTTATTAAATTCAGTCAGTTTCATGGCCTATTTCTGTCACTCATACAGCCAAATGTAACCTTACCCTCAATTGGTGTCAAACAAATGAGAAAAATATTAGTTCTCTGTACCCACACTGCTTCTTTTTTTCTATCATAGATCTATTGAGCTAAAGGAAATACTGCACAACAAATACACAGCACATTCATCAACATTCCCCTCTCTCTCACACGCTTTTCATCACTGTCCTTAAGGAAAAAAAGGAAATCCCTACTGAAAAATTTATCCTGGAAGCATTTAGCACTGAAGGAAAAATAACCATGTTGGCTCACAACAGAATGCTCATCCAAAAAAAATTGGAAATTCTCATGTTGTACCTTCCCTTTGCACTGGAACTACGTGATGTAACAGCTTCCAAAAGCAGCAGGGAATTTGCTGCTTTAAATTGCTTTCCATGTGCTCCCATGGATTGTTCCTACACATGCTCAGCTGAGCAAAGGTGAAACCTGTCCCAAGGGAAGGTGGCTCTAGCCTTGAAATAGGGCAATTATGCTGCAGAGTGAACAAATAGTTGCCTTTAGCAGAAGATTGAGTGAGGCTTCCCAAGAGCGCTACAGTCACTGTGTTTATCAGGTCTGTCATTTAAAGAAGGGACAGTTTTGTTTTTAGGACGTGACCTGCTCTCATGAAGCAGCTTGTGGCCTACCATGTGAACTGAACAGGTTCTGAACATTCACCAGGCCAGAAACCTCCTTTGAGGACAGAGCAGACTGGATCTTCGTGCAAGAAAGCAGACAGACCCAGTCGCACCCAAGCAGTTTCTACAGCTTAGAACTCAGTCCCTGTAGGATGCTGGAGGTCACGCAAAGGCCAAAATCCTGCTAGCAGCAGGCAGGCAGAGGATCCCAGCCTCTCTACTTCAAAGCTGTGGTTGCTGGCATTCAAATTGATAAGGGACCCTCCCTGTGAGGTGGGATGTGCAGAACAAGGGAAACTCAGCCAAGCAGTTCTGCTAAAATCAGATAGACATTCAGGGCAAGTATCTACCTCATAAACTGAACAACTTCATTTCACCATGATGTCTTCCAGCAACCATAACAGAATCACCTCTTCACAGAACAGAAAGGGAGGTAGGGATGAAGAGTTTAATATATCTCAATATATTTACTCCTTCCCTGAGCAAGCTGTCAGAAATCAATCAAGCAGTTGTCAATGGCTCTGTCTAATTTAATCTCAGGGCTCCTTCTCAGCCCATATGACAACAGGACTCTGTCCTGCATTCCGCTGGGGACCACGCATTATTCAGTGCATCCTGACAAAGAGCAGAGGCACCACAAAAGTGGCTGAGACAGTGTATTCTGAGCAGGGAGAAAAAGAACATTCTGGATATGCTACCTAAATAAAGCCTTAAGAACAACTTTATTTTCTACATGCCAAAACCCAAGTAAGGTTAATACTGAGGATCCTCTGGTTCACTGCTATCTTGTTCTGATCTACAGGCACCCACACCACTTTCCAGAGGTGACTGATTTGGTAGCTTTCTTTCACTTGGGTGGTATTAGAGAATCATGGAACATCCCTGTGTTTAGTGAGTGAAAGGCATGGAAGTCCTGCTTCAGAAACTGTTTCCATTCATGAGGGGCTGTGCAAGTGAGCACCTATACACATACACAGAAATCATATGCATCCACAATGATGATAGGGAGAGGAAAATATAAAAGCCGCCAAGTGGGACACAGAGCCAAAGTTAAGAGTGAGGGCTGAAGAAAGAGCAAAAAAGGGCAAAGTAGGGGCTAAAAGGAGGGTTTATGTACAGCCACTGCAGATGAATGCAGATACATTAGGAAGGTCCTTGGCCGCTTAGGCATTTTCTTCACTTTGTACTTATAAGGCCTCATGTAGACTGGAAAAAAAAAAAAAAAAAATCAGGAACTCACACTTAGCATAGACCAATCTGAAATAAACATCCTATGAGCCCCACATGACTCAAACAACTTCTGTGTTGAATTTGACAAAGGCTTACTAACTTAAAAATGGATTTTTTTTTCCTTTAATGTGTGTTTTTTTTTTTAATTATTGATCATATTCAATTAATTGTCAGGGACATTATTTCATTTCTAATGAGCATCACTGTGGTCTTATTTCATAAAATAAAACCACACCAAAGGGGAAAGTAGAATTGAGTACAATAAATGGAGGCTAACCAGCAGGTCATCAAGGCTGAGATTTTCAAAGATACCCAGGAAGAGATATTTAAATTCTACTGAAATTTGGCATATGAAGCTTGATACATAAATTGCTTTGTGAGCCCTGTGGACTTAGCTGCACAAAGCCAGCCCTATAGTCATGCCAAGCTGACACGTCTGCTTGGTCTCCTCCAGCCAGCAGTATAAAGCCCTTCCAGTGCTAAAAGCCATGCAAGGTTCTGCTTTGGTTTGAATGAAAGCCTACTGTTTCCAAGCAAAAACATCCAGGCTCTCCCCCAACAGCAGCTTCCCATTCAGTAACCTACAGAGCAAGGAAACACAGGAATCAAAGAAAAGAGAGTGACCAACATTTGTTACAGATCCTTTAAATGTTCTCCTAATTTCAACTTAAGATACTGAGCTTTTTTCCCCCTCTTTTTTTTTTTTAATTTCATCTGATATCTGGACTTCAACATCAACACTTCAAGAAAAAATATTTTCATGTATCATTCATTCTTTTCTTGCAACTGCATACATTAGAAGCATCTCATCAATTACTGAAGTACGTTTCTGTCACCACCATGCTTTACAAAAGTGGGAAGGGTGGGATGCTTTGGCAAAGCTGTAAGTACCCAAAAAGAACAACCCAGGATCTGTATAGCAAAGACCGTCTTAAACAGCGCCTATGTTTCACACGCACTGTTGAGTCCTTTAAATGTCAGAAGAAACACACAGTTTTATTAAAAGAAAAACATGCCATGCACCACTAATTGAGTAAATCAATAAACAGAGAAAGCCACAAAGGAAATGAAATGTTTTTGACGCATACAAACAGTTGTTTTCAATGTGCATTACTCTGCCCTTTACGCTTTAATTAAGGCAGCCTTAGAACAACAGGGTGAAATATTTTTTCCCCTGCACCCTCTGCACCACTCTGCTCTTAACTCCCTGCTGTCTGACCATTAATAGCAGTCAAAAGCCCATGGACACAAACTGAGTCCCTGCCATCTCTCAGAAGGGATTCAAGTACTGTATGGGTCCCCACTATGCTCTGGAGACAGCCTCAAGTATTCCTGGAGTGCACAATGCACTGTCGCCATAACAGAAGCTTGTTATTCACTGTATCTCACAGAGTCCAATTGAAGCCTTTATTTTTCATTTACAAATTTCTGTATTTTCTTAGAGATTTTAAAATGTCTTTGTCCCCAAAAAGGCCTTCCAAGATTATTCTAACATGCCTTTTTCAGCCAAATGACTTACACATGCAGCAATTTATGCAGACATCTCTCTCCAGAACCTTTGTCTGGGCTGATGAATACCCATGAAATAGCCTGAGACAACTCAGTTTGAAAACACTGTAAGGAGCTCCACAGAAGCACAGACTTTTGAAGCCACTGAGACATTTGTTTCCCAGAGCAGCTCTTGATACAGCACATTTCTGTCCTGTTTGTGTCTCTCTGGAGATCAGGCAGTAAAGGGCCATGCCTGTGAAATGCTGTGTTAGCAAGCAGCAGACTGCATGTATGATGCATTATGTGAATGGTGACTGGCTCCTCAGTTCCCAGAAGAACCATTTGCAGACATTCATATTCCCTAAGCAAAGCACTGGGTTAGATTAATCTAATATCTTGAAGCTCTCAGCCTGCTTTCCTCATGTGGCCTAATTTTCCTATTTATTTACTTTAAGAGAGCCTAGTGGGGAACTGACAAAAAAAATCATTTCAGACTTCCAAGAACTTTCATCCTCACCCATGATCTTTTGCTGATTGCCAGTTCTGATATCACCAAGCTGAGATTGCAGGGGAAAGTAGTTTTGAGGGGAAAGCAGTTTTATGAAAATCAGTTATAGCAATTAGGGGCTGAGCCCAGAGAAGGCTTGCCCTTCTCTGACCCTACAGCTACACAGATAAGAAACAAAATACAAGGGCTACTCCCAAAAGTAATGCCTCATATCATGTTGGCCCACAATGCCAGATGCAGCTGTTGGTGGTATAGCAGTAGAGGTTCCCACAGATAGTCCATTACATTTTGTTGCTGTGTGACAGATGTCAGCAGAGGGGCAGTCTCACAAAATGGCATTTGATATGGAAGTGAGTATGAAGCAGAAGTGTGTAATTGAATACCTCCATGTGGAAAAAATGGCACCCATTGACATTCATTGATGCTTGCTGT
Organism: Gallus gallus; assembly: GCF_016699485.2. Taxonomy (NCBI): domain Eukaryota; kingdom Metazoa; phylum Chordata; class Aves; order Galliformes; family Phasianidae; genus Gallus; species Gallus gallus. The sequence goes on along the minus strand of NC_052537.1, from coordinate 25,174,818 downwards.
ACACTTATGGAGACCAAGCATGAAATCTGTTCCATATATGTGCAAAGCTTTTATCCATGAAGAGATTCAGGAAGTGAATCAACAGCAGTTTTCCCAATATAATCAAAGCTGCAAGAAAAGAAAGTTGCCATGAGAACTATGAGTTACTCCAGTTAATCTTTATGATTTCCATGAACTTTCCTGTCTGCCTGTATAACTAAGGATTAGTATTCGATATCTCCTTAGATCAGTCTAAAATTCAAGCCTCAATAAATCAGTCAAATTAAAATTCAGGCATAATTTCAACAATCTAAGTTGAGTGATTTGTATCCTGTCTTCTATAGCTATTGACTATTTAAGTATCAATGGAAGAAGTTCCAGTTCTTAATACCAGCCTTAGAATAGCTTGAGTGAACAGAAGCCACTGAGAAGATCCATGTTTTCACAATTTCACAAAGCTCTTGGAACTGAAAAGTCGGATCAGAGTCCTTCAAAGAATGGACTCTCCTTTGAGACCTCCAACACTTCACACTTCCAGTGAAGACGAGTGTCTTGAAATAAGAGCTTTCCTCATACCCAAGAGTCAGAATTCAGTGCATTCAGTTCATTACCTTCTTTTTGTTTCTATAGAAAGGTTTCAGTGGCTCATAGAGATTCAGAAATTAGACCAATGCTGGAAGGTTTGTATGAAGAGTGTAAATTATTCTTACCATGACTATCATTTCTTATTTCTTCAATGAGGTTCACTGAAACAGGGACATCAGACACTGAATAAATGCTTAGTTTATATAATTTCCTAAATACAAGACAGTAGCAGACTGCTGATCCTCACTGCAGTGCTATAGAAAAGAAGTGGACATCATTTTGTACCTTCCCGGAAAACAATCTTTAGTTTGTGAATATTCTCAGTGTACTACAGATTAATTTCTTACACTCTGGGAGACAAATGTCTTCTTTTATACTGTATACAAGCACAGAGGCAAAATTAATTTCACTTCTTCTGAAGAAGATCAAGTATTCTGTGTCCTAATTGGACGCAGTTCAAAGAGTTACAAAAAGGTTTCACAGTAAAACCTTCTCCTGTTAACTCCTGTCTGGTCCCATAAATCCATCACTCAGATTTCCCCCTTGCTTTTATTTCACTTGATAATAAAAACAAGAAACAGGAAGATTACAGACTAAACATTTTAAGGATGAGTCTCTAGAGTGAGACAGGGCTGCAACATCTCTGTAAGCCTCGAGAATTTAGGAGCTGGCAACCTGAGGACAAGGAGCAACTATGAACGATGTCATTGTGTTTTGCATACTGAAGCATTCCAGTCATCCTCCTGAGAAGAAAATTAATTTCATTTCTCTTTTCTACATTTTAAGGGTTGCTCCTGACTGAGTACACTGATCAAATCTTAAGCTAAGCTGTGTCAGAACTTGAGTAGGGCAGGAATTTTTGCATCAAACCTCATATTTCATCAAGAAGTTGTCAATTCATCAAAACAAACTTCTCTTTTCTTCTCTTTTCAGAAGAGACATAACTTGACAAGGCAGAAAATTTTAGTTTGTGTCCAGAGATGGATGTGCATGGAACCTGAAATACTTTATAACCTACCAGTGGAGGAATGTGTGAAAATCAACACTGAAATCTCTTCTGCATCTGACTCAGGCCTGTCCTCAATCAAAGATTTCATAGAAATAAAAATAATGAGCTCTTGGTGGGAATATATATGTATATCTTTTTTTTTTTTTTTTTACACAAATTAGAGAAACTAAAATGAAAATCATCACTTTTTAGAACAATTGCTTGCCAAAACTGTTAGCATTTTCAAAACTTGAAAACTTTTTAAGAAATTCAGTACTTTTCAGGTTGCATTTTCATGTCTGATTTTTCACTGCCTCTAGTTAGCATTTCCATCCACAAGATGCTGTGGAATTATTTGAGAGAAAAGCATATGAAATCATTTTTATGTACATACTTATTAAAGAGGCCAATTCTGAAGTCACTGCCAACACACATCAATTCTATTTCTTCTGAAGCATAAATTAATCTAATGGTAAAACACACATTTCCTGTTCTACGACCATGAATCAATTTGTGTATTCAAACTTCATAAATACGTATATAGTTGACTTGAAATGTTACATTCAAACTTAATTGTGAGCATCAAAAATACAATTTTAAAAAGCTGCTTTAGGAAGAAATGTGTGAACTGACTTGGAAAATAGAATCATCTCTTCCCACCCTTGTTAGCTGCCATGATATATGGAATTAGATATTTTTCCAAAACAGAAAAAGGCTTCAGTAAAACTTATGCTCTATCTTTTTCTTGTTAACTGTGGAACATCCTTTCCAAGCTGTTTTCAGCAGCAAGAGACATCTAAAGGCTGAGTAACACACTGCAAGCAAACAAGTAATTCCATTATACAGCCAACTGCTGGATGAAAAAGCAAGGAACGTGCTACAGATTATTAGGCACAGGCTTACACCACTAGATTTGTTGAGGTGTGGAAGCAGTGAAGACAGTTAATCTGTTTCTACTGGCATCCCTTTATTTGCAAATTCCTAAATCGTGAAGTTAATTGGAAGCAAGTCTGGGTTTGGTTCCTTGTGTCTGTTTGATGCCTACTTTTGCCAATTCTAGAAACACTGACAAATTTAGAGGGAAACTATTTTTGGAGTAACTATGAAGTAAGAGAGGCTCATGCAGACATTTAAGTTATGACACTTCTGAACAACCGTAAGCATCCATAGAAACACTCATATAATAGAAAATATGGACCTGAACTCCAGTCCTGCACCTACCCCCAGGCTACCAAGTACTCCATGAGCAAAGTGATGGCCACAGAGCCTGGCATCAGTTCCCATTCCAGCTCTCTCAGATCATCTGTGTAGAAACACAGCCCCTACAAAGTGGCTGGAGTCAAACCAGCATTAGTCTCCAAGCTACATGAATCTCACTGCAGTTCATAAAGCAACCGATTCCAGAGCAAGCACTGAAATGCTGTCTCCCAATACCGTTAGTCATCACAGAATAAACAATTTACATAGCAGTGTTACTGCAAGAAGGTGAAGAGCATCCTTTCACTCTTCAGGCTTTTACTGCTGGAAAATTATTCATTTGCAGTTTATCAGCTAATTGTACATGTGCCTTGGCATTTGAAGACATAGGAACATACTTTATTTAATGGCTAGTAATTATACAGGCCTCCTCTGATCCCTGTGCTCTAGCAAGGCAGCTTTTTTGTTTTCATCCTTATGCTGACAGCTCTAGAGGTTAAAGATCCCTGGATGGCTGGTTGTTATCTTGTTGCACACAGAAGGCAGGCTTATGCCTGATCCTGATCCAGGGCTCCCTAGTAGCTCTCTGTTAAGGCAACAAATTAGCTCGTTCAGAGCCAAACGCTGACCTCAGTTTGCTCAGAATGTATGCAAAAGCAGCTTTTGTTTACAAGTTTACGTTAAGAATTATGAAGTGTGAAAAAGGTGATACAAAAACCAATTCACTGTTAATTTATCCCTGGGAACAGCCCATACCTATGCCATACATTCAAGTTCAATATCTCTGCAATTTGGTGTATAAAGCCTGGGTATGCAGCATCGCCACAACAGGCACAAAGCTCAAAATATACCAGTGAGAGCAAGACATACAGATTTGGCAAGATACAAAAGATTCTTCTTAATTTGACAGAGATGGTTGAATAGAACGGTTGGAGAATGAGACTTCAGTCAGAAATACGTTCAGAGAGATGAGATACTGACAACTCCTCAGTTACAGCTATGGAGAACAGGTTTTGAATTTGTTGCCATCAGTGTTTGCAAAGGAAACCTAAGGCTTAGGATTATGCTCAGATAGTTGAGTAATGAGACTCAACTGCCACCTGCATCATCATGGGAATGTTCAGAAAAGATTAAACAAATCAGCAAAAGGCATGGAGGCATCACACAAGTTAAGGTACTTTAAATTCTCAAATGGACATTGTTGTTCTGGAAGTTTTTCAAGCCCTGCCACTCGTTCCTCTAATCTAAGGCCACTTCATTTCTGAATGAGGGCATTTCCAGTGAGTTTATACGGTTAATTTATTCCGTTGGTTGATACCACATGCTTCCCCTGAGCTTATTTTTATAGATGAGCTGTGTCCCACTTATTACTAAAGAACCTTTAAAGTTTCCAACCTCAGAACACTAGAGAGAGATATTTACATATTTCTTACACAAGTGGAGACTTCAGAAACTATGGTATCCAAATCAAACAGTTTCATCTCTAATCCCCCCTCACAGTTATGCTACCAAACACCTCTGAACTTCCGCTCTGATTTTGGTTTTGGATTATATCTAGAGCAGAATGGAAACTTGAGCCTACCATTTAAGGCCTACCTGGCAACTAAACTGCTGCCCATGCAGGGCTGCAGGATCTGCTGAGTGCATCAACCTGCACAAGTGGCAAAAGATTTGCTAAACTTTTTAGTGTTAAGTGTTTCTTTCTCACTTGAGGCAAACAACCTTTTAGAGACCTTCCTAAGTCAGCAACACTGCAACAGCATCAAAGATCACCAGTTTAGACTCACCACATAAGAATTCCAGGAAAATCACAATGGTAGCTATTAAAAGTAATGGTCTCAAAAATAAATAGGTAATGTGATGACTTTTTAGTTACTCTGACTTCTGAACCTATCAGAGTTCTTAATTTCAAGCTTCTCTGTGCATATGTGTTTGTTTTTTTTCCAAATGAAACAAAAGCCAAAACAAATAACCACGCTATTCTGGGTACATCATGACTTACAATTAGACAATAAGAGACAGTAGCACAGAACCTATGAAAAAGGTTTCTTGTTCTAATTGTCCAAAATGAGCAAAACACCAAATTAAACGTTGAGCTATTAAGACGACACTACAATAAACAGAACTGCAATAATGTGCTTATGGCTTTGCTTTGTGATTAAGATTATGAAATATGCAGAGTGTTTAAATACCTAGAATTTTATTATTATTGATTTTGTAACAGGGAAGATCTGTAAATTCTGTTATTTGGAGCAGAGTGTGGAAAAAACATTCTTCCCTCTCTTTCTTGTGAGCGACTTACAAATCGGAGCAACTCTGGAGGGAAACCAGAAAGAAAACAAGAGTATAAAGCTTTCAGACCTAAGTTTGAACTGCACTGTGAATCCTTTCCTGTAATTAGAAATATTTCTGAAAGTTATCTGAATCACTAGAAAAGGGATTACAGTACCATCGTTCAGCCCTAGACACAGGTCAGTAGGAGGATATGGGACCTCATTTAAGCACCTAATCTCTCAACACATTAATAAGGTGTACACGTGCCACGCTTTGTCAGTGGTCCAGGGTAACCACTTACTGTTATTAACAGAGAAGCTGCAGATGTTTCTCTTCTGGTAGCAAAAATTCCAGATGTTACATGATCACTCATGTTCTGTTCATGTGAATACTTAGCTAATAGCTAAAAGAGGAAGAAACAAATGAGACTTGTTGAAGTCTCTAGGTTCCCAGAGTTTTCTAACCAGGTTACTGTGGAAAAACAAGGAGGAACAGAGGCTTCAAACTACATGGTAAATGCATTCTTCGACACAACGTGTTAAGAATGTGAGGGGAAGACAGTGTTCAAAGCAACATTGTAATAGGTCAGCAATAGTTTACAAGATTTTATATTGGTTCATAATAACAAAGGATGACTCAAACAGAAACAACTGGATAAGGCTTTTTAGGTAAATGGAAATATCACCTGCCTTGGAGAAGCTCAGAATACAGCAAGACAGGGACTACGTTCTTTGTCATAGTGACAAGTCTTTGTTTTAAAAGGTCAATAGAAATGTGGAAGCAGGGAGTCATTTTAGATATGATTCCAATAAGAAAGAGAGGAAAGGTAGAAGTGATCATGAGAAAATGGAAGAAGAGCAAGGCATCCAGGAGAAAGAGGACAGTGGACTTCAAAAAAAGGTGAAAGCAGACTTCAACACATGCAGAACCATGAGACACAGCCACCTGGGTAGTGAAGCTACAGTTAAGAGAAACCCAAGAGATCCACTGAAAGGAACTGTAACAAAAGCACAGTAACAGTCTATCCCAGTGCAGCGAAAAGATACTGAACATAGCTTAAGAACTATATGGTTAACATTAGGAGCACTCCAAAGGCTGAGCAGCCAAAAACTATATACGAAGTGAGAACAAGACGTGCAGCTAAGAATACAAAGGACTAACATAAGCATATAGGGATAAATTGGAAAGACTAGGTCATGAGATGAATTACAACTAACAAGGATGTACAGGCAACAAAGAGAGCTCTATAAATACATTAAAAATAAGAGGAGAGCAAAGGAAAGCATAAGCCTATCAGTTAATGGAAATGAACAAACCTGATGATACTGTGAGTGCAGTATTATCCCTGCTACAGCTTCCTGCAAAAAAGTTAGTTGTGACCCAATACTTAACACAATTAACTCTAATAAGGAGAAGAGAAAGATGGTCAAAGCATGGAACAAGTCAAAGGCTGTTCAGAAGAGCTAGGGCTTGCTTGCCAGGGGATATAAAATGCAGTAAATTCACGTGAGAATTCACCCATGATCCTACCAGCCAGCATTCACTTTAAAAGCAATACATGTATCTATATCCACAGAGAAACTGAGCAAGGAACATTGTGCTGTTTCAGAAGCTGGCTGGTGGCTGACCTCAACAAGGAGGAGCTGCTGAGAAATCCAGGACATTGCTAGAGATAACAAGGAATATGTGAACATCAGCAAACTTCAGCACTCTTCAAGGATGTTTTCTTTGTATTTTGCTCAAGTCTTTGTATCTTTGTTCTGTCGGGAGGTTTTCAAATGGCCCATATCAGGGCCCCAGAGCAACCAGGTCTGTGCAATTGGACAATACTGACTTTGCTCTGTCATATTCCACAGAGTCTGGCCCAGCAAATAGTACAAGCAAAGGTTCCTACAGTCAAATCTCCTTAGTGGCATGGGATGTGTTATCCAAAGATTTCTTTTGCCTGATCATGGTAAAGACAACCTCTTCTGCTCCAAAACCTCATCAGCTCTCTTGGCTGGACAGAATATGCCCCTGCCATCTTCTGCATGTCACAAACCAGATGCAGTATCTGCTCCCAGACTTCAAGTTTTAACTGTCCCCTATTAATAACACATTCTTTTCTCTTTGACATAAAGTGACTCTACAGTGTTTTCTGGTAAGGGAAATTATAGCCTGGCATCTGTTCTTTTCACTGCCAGAATCAGATTGCTCATCTTATTATATCTTACAAAATTGCTTAAGACCTGCAAGGAGAAAATTGATTTTCAATATAGCTTTTTTGTTGTTGTTGTTTTAATAGACACACTTAAAATTGTGAAAAGCACTGTGGCAGTTCCAGACACACCATAGCTCCTTGGTTTTATTTATTTATTTGCAGGTCCAGCTTCCATAAGGGCATTTGGGAAATCAAAACTGAGGAGATTCAAAACAGAATATTCAAGCACTGATGGAGATAAGGAAGATTTTGATCAAGAAGCTCTATACTGGGCTGTCCCATTTCAGCTCAGCTAGGAACAGTTCTACCACCTAACCCTGGACAATGAGTCAGTAGAGCAGAGAATGTCCTCATAGCACAAGAAGGGGAAGCCATTTGGTAGCTATTCCTTTCTCCTCCAATATGTACATTTACAAATGGACTAGCCCACGACACGAGGATTTCCAACTGAGCCAGCATGGTACCAGAGACACTAAAGAACCATCTTCAGACTTTAAAACTTGACACAACAGCACAGGTTCAGAAGCAGCAGCATCCTGATGGGTAGAATTGATATTCTTGTACATTCTCACCAACGTTAAGGCATTGTAGGACCACAGAGCCAGGAAAAGCTGTACATCTGCATTTAACTGTGCTCTCTACTAAACAGAAGTTCTGTTAAATCAATAGAGAAGATCATTCCTGACCTTTATCTTGCTGCCATATCTTGGCAATAGAGGTGACAACCACCTGCTAGGTTATATGCACACACTTTTCCTATGCATCACATTATGAACGGGCAATAGAATAGATCCTTACTAAGCGTAAGGATCCACAGAAAATAGCATTCCCTTGAAGGTAATGCGGCTTTTACAGGAAGCTCACAGATCAAGTGGTTATCTCTGTTTCCAGAAGTCCCTTGAATTTCTTTACAGGGAAGCCCAGCCATTGTGTCAGCCAACAGACAGGCAGAAAATAGGTAGCTTTTACCAGACATCATCAATAAATAGAAATTACCCATACAGTATGGCCTTTGACCATAGTTGAGAGCACCAAAATGCAACAGCCAAGAAAAAGTGATCTGATTTCCAAATCAAACTGCCTCACCCCCCTTGGGCTTACAGCTCTGATTTAGCCTCTTTGTGTGTCCCCCTCCCTCCTCCTGCTCAGTTAGTCCATGCTGAGGCCTTAGCAGAACCCAGAAGGAAGATCCAGAAATCCAATACAAAATTCTAAAAGAAAATACTAACCACAAAATTGATATGTTCACATCACCAGAGAATGAACAGCAATAAACCTGCCTAGAGAGATTTTGTTACCTCTTGACATCCCTCAGCTCAGCAGGTACGTTGAGCTTGGTGACACCCATGATTAATATTGTTGCATCCTAGTCATTGCACAGCAGCTCAGCATAGAGAGATTTCCTCCCCCTGCTCAAGCATCACAGCGGCAGTACAGAGAATGCTTTCACCTTCAAAGGCAGGTGGGAGGAACAGCTAGAATAACCTCAGTAAAGCAGGTGGGTCAGGGCAAGAAGCACTTTAGCTTGTGGAGAAGCAGTCTCTATTCAACAGGCACGATGTGCAGCTTAGCTAGTTAATGTTACTGTGCTGGTTCAATACATAAATCATGCATTAGCTCTTTTGTTCTCTGTCTGCAGGGCACACATAACTAAACAACATAGTGCAGAATTTGCTTTGGCTCAATAGCAGAGCTACTATTCTAAGGGCATTAATTAAGTGGAAGTGGCCAAGGAAAACAGACGCAGCACAGTGGATACTTCCCTTTTGATTGCCAATGAATATCTGTTGAAAGCCTTTCTATTTTTTCTCAGTTTTAGCAGCTGGAGAAAGGACTGCATATGGACACAATAACTTGCTCAGAGTCTTTCCAGACCTATTAAACAAGCTTTTTTCATACCTCACCAGGCCCCCTTTTGTCCACATCTCAACTTCCCTCTCAGTTACTTGAAGATGTAGCTGGGACAGCTGACCATTTAGGTGTACTCACTCCTTCCCACCAAGCGACTCTGGTTCAATTTTTTTTTTTTTTTTTTGCCTGGAAGATCTTGTTGCATTATTTTTCTAATCTTATAGCATCTGATATTAGCAGATTACTCATTCACTTGTTTCATCTCCCTCTGTTACTGGACTTCACTGATTAAAAACCCCACTAATGCCTCTTCCAGAGATCTCCAGGCCCCACACTTGCTCAAGTCTTTACATGTGAAACCACGTCACTTCCCACACGTGCATAAATGCACAGCATTGCACTGAACAAGCCAGGGATGCAGTCTGCAGAAATCTTTCAGCATGAAGTTCGTGCTTTGCGTGCCCGTTATGTAACATTTAGCCTCAACAATGAAACAGCAGATCAGTGATCCTACTCCACTGCTTTTTCCAGGAATTATACAGCTCTGAACAGAACATACACACTGCAATAAGAAGTAAAATGTAAGGGGAGTCACAGAAGGTGTCACTTCAAGTGCCATTTGCCAAGGTTGTATCAGCCAAGTTAAAAGCAGCAACCTGTAACCTGCTAAGAAGATCCAAGGGAATAGAGCAGATGCCTTTAAGAAGAGAATAAATTGAAAAGACTTTGAGAAGAGAAGCCACTGAAAATAAGATAAGACAAGGGCTGGGCCCACACACACACAGAATATCTTGGGACCAATCCCAACCCAGGCTGAGCCTAAGTAAACCCCAAGGCTAGAAGGATTAATTATGCTCAGCAGACTGCAGGATCCGGGTCTGAAGACTGAAAAGAAATCATGAAATCTGGAGATCACCTCCATCAAATGAAACAGCTGGTGCTGAACTGCCCTGGGAACCCCTTGATTTAAACCTGAATAAAACTGAAGTGATTGAGCCAGTTTTAAAAAGTCAAATTTCAATTGCAGGAGGGCAATCTGGAACCAGTCTCCAAGTCTGAATTAGGACAAATCATGCATATTTTATTTTCTCCTTCAAATGCAAATGCATGTCTAATGTATTTAAAGTTTCATCTATTGCCAGGCTGCTTTACCAGCAGATGTACAAAGGGAAAAAGATGACAAGAAAACTACAGCAAGACAGTTTTCTCAGCACTTGAGATTTTGGGTATAACAGCACAGAACATGTGGCAATGATCCATATATTCAAAATGGTACAGAAAGAAGAGAAAGAGAAAGGCAAATAGTCAAGACAAACAGTAAGAAAAAAGGATGCCCTTCAAGAAGACTCAGCTGTATTTCTTTCTTGCTATGGTTAGCTCCAACCACCCTGATGTACTTTCACTGCAGGACTGGTTCTGGTTTCTTGAGCATCTTGAAGTTTCTTCAAATGAACAAAGTGCATTTTCCATGCATGAAGAATACCAAGAATACCAAAAGACAGTCATCATGCCCTTCATCTTTCCCCTGATCATGCCTTCTGTTCCTAGGTTGGGCATTTGCGAAATGAAGCATCTCCAGAAACTCAGGTGGAAAATACAGGAGAATGGGAGCAGGATGATCACAAAGGTTATCTGTTTTGCCTGTTCAGACAGCCCGAAGCCATAAGATCTGGTGTCAGAACAGTCCATATCAGAATCTGTGCTTCCAAAAAAAAAACATGAAAGCGTGCAGGAAGAGTAGATAGGCACATCCAGACAATAAATGTAGGAATGACCACAGAGCAGAGCTTTACGGGAATAGCTTGCTTTGGGTCAGGCGTCAGAAGAGTGTCTTGCCTGTCAGAGACAAAAACACCTCCAGGTATTATAAGGAAAGCAGAAAGCAAGTTTCAGTTTTGGATCTTTTAAGCCCCACAGCTACTTTATCTTCTAAAGCACCAAAGGTTTTTGTCACTAAGAGGTCTGGAGGAAGATCACATCACTTGAAGTGAACATTTCCACTAAGATTACACTTCTTTGCCCTAGTCTTCTTCCTAATAAAAGAAGCTGCTGTTCACAGAACAGTAAGCATGAGAGGTGGAAGGAAACCAAAGGACCAATTAGGTCATTAATCCATCAAGTTGACAGATTACTCCTTAGAGCATATTTCTTACTGCTTCATCCAGTTTACTTTTTAAACAATCCCAGCAACGGAGAGTCTATCACTTCCCTTGAGGAAATTACCTGCACCTTGTTAAAGATCTCTCACCAGGACAATTTCAATTCTTTCCAGCCTACAGCTTTCCCTTTTTCTTAATTTTATGCTATTGCTCTCAGCATCCTTTTGTGGCCTGCTTTGTAGGCCATTCCCCAGCACGCATTCTACAAGTACGCATGTGTCCTTCCTTGTCCTTTATCCATGAAAGCTATATTCAGCATTTTCATCCTTTCCAAATGCATCTGTAGATTTGGAGAAATGTAGTGGCTTTTTCCAGGGTGTCTTTTCTCTGAATTTTCCTCCCACCTGTCTACACTTTCTTGCCTTGCAGCACTTCAAAAGATTGGACTGGTGCGCTTATCTGCTGAAAGCAGTAAGACAAAAAGATAGAGCAGATGATGGAATTATATCATTTGTACCACACTTCCCCTTAGGAAGACATTCAATGCTGATATGCTTCTTCTCTTGTGAACCAAATGGATGGGAGATTTTCTAGCTGTCCTGCCTGTAAGAGCTGCCCTCTGACTGCACCTTCATGAGCCAGTTATTTGCCTGTTGTAAGGGTCAGGCTATCCTCCTGTATGGAGAGGAAAAGCAGCCATGAGCAAAGAAAAAACATCAAGTGAACACCGCTCACAAGAATTTAATTATTAGGTGGAAGGTATGGTTATCAACTCCATCAGATGCTGTCAAGAAATAACTGAATAGATTGAAGTATCTGTGCCTTTAATTACAGGCAGAGAAATACCACAGACTGCACAGCACAGCTCTGGACATCCCCAGGCAGGGGCTCCAAAAGGAGTCAGCTCTTCTCAAGAGAATTGACTGCTGACTTGCATGTAGAAATACTAAAAACCTACCGCACTACAAATGACTCCAGATTCACTGAATCCAGAAGCCTGTGCAGATTTATACCTGATGTAAGTCTGGCCAAGAAGATAATCACACCCCACGACCCCACTGGCTTCAGAGGGACTGGCTGGCAATGCTCAGAATGGGCCCATATTGCTGTGTCATGTATTAAAGGCAAGTTTGTTCAACCAGAGGGGAAAAGACAACAGCTATATTTCATGCAACTAGAAAGTCAGAAGCAACTGGAGAGTCAGAAGCTACTAAGGTAGGAGGGCCTGATGTGGTTCAGTCTCAGCTGGTGACTGGGCTTTCTACAGAAGGTAAATAACAGCTGCCTCCTCTGCTCTTAGCTGAACAGAGTTTGGTATCATGAGCAACAGAAATCTGCTCCTGTCTATACCATCGCTATCTCTTCCTCCAACAGATGGAAGAAAAACCATTTAATGCACTTTTACACCACACCATCTTAATCGCTTTCAACGGCTTTGAGCTACAACCATACACCTTGAAGAGCTGAGCTTTTTGCATGCATAATAAACTGAACTTTGATTATTGAAATATACAAGCTGTTAACGTAATGACTGCCAGCTGAAGCCACACTCTCTTCACTGCTTAATCTTCACTTACAATGTCAGAATTCATTTGTTCTTTCCCACTGCACTCCCTGTTCCCAGTTGTGTACTCCCATACCCTCACACTCACTTCCCACCTCCAATGAGTGCACTGTTTACAGGGTTTCTGGAAATGGATCATTTAAGGGAGAACTTACTTGTTTCAATCAATAAACCAAAGCAAGCAAAGGAACAACTCAATTACTGTTTACTTGAGGACAAAACTAGAGCGTCCTGGATACCTTTGTGCAGCAGAAAACGAATTTCCTATTTAACTGCTCTTCACTTCCCCTTCTGGATTCCTAAGCAATAAGTAGTAATCTGCTCTCCACTCTGCCAGAGGCGACTGCATTTTAAAAGCAAGCTGTCCTAACAAAGGTTAAAGTAGAAAGAATAAGCATCCAGATGCAGCTAACACTACTGTGCCCCAGCAAGGGGACGAAGTCCTTTCCCTTCTCATCATTGCCTGTGGTTTCAAGCAACACATAGGCTTACCTGAGCCATAAGCCCAGCATCCAACGGAGAAATCCCCACATCTCTGCTCTGCAAGACATGCCCTTCATCCAGGTTGCCTCCAGCTCTTTGCATCCTCAACCCAACCAGGAGGCAGTGGAAAAAGTAACTCAGCTCTCAGCCCAGCAGCATTCTCCCTCGCATCATTAGTCCACTGCTCCTCCTCTGTGGGCCTTTTCTCCTTTACATCTGTTTCCACCATCTCTTGAGGGCTGGGGAAGCCAGGGCAGACAGCTGTGGCCCTTCTGCAGAAAAGGGCATTTGCTGCTCTCTTGCCAGCTGAGGGATGATGTCTGGCCCCTGAGGAAGGCAGATATCATCCTCTCCATGTGGCATTTGCACAGCGCTTTGTAATGCAGCTATGTAAATGTAAGACAACTGGGGGATATCATTCAAGTCCTGTCAACCCATCTGAAGCCAAGAGGGTAATGTAGTTTATACCATCCAAGTAGCTAGCTCTTTGCAATAAACTTTTGGAGATAAAGCCCAGGAACTGCATGCAGTAAGGTCAGGGTTACTCAGGGCTACAGCAAGCACAAGGTCAAACTCTCACTGAAAAAAAAAAAAAGAAATTCAAACCAGTTGAAGGGATCATTTGACACTGCCTTTGTCACTGTGATGGCAGTAAGTTTAGCCAACCAGCTGAGCAGCTAGTGGGTAAAAAAAAGCCTAAGATACAGAACAAGTCCAGCAGAGGTCAAACAGCACTACAGTGTGGCACCAGAGCCAGCAAAAGCTGAGAGCACATGTGGGGCTGAGGGCACTTCTTGGCAATATGGACTTCTCTATTTTGCCTCCATCGAAACCATAAGAACATTAACACTGCAATTGTCACACCATATAAGCCACAGCTAAAAGCCTTTACAATGGTGACTTACCCATCTCCCATGCAATATGCACACCCAGAAAAATTCCAAGTCCTGAACTCCAGCTATTGTATCTGCCTTTGCTATTGCCTGACAGATTAAAGAGCTTCCTTGACACATTTCCTCTTATGCCATGTGATCCACTGGCCTAAGTCGTTTCCTTTTATTCATAAATACTGAAGCAATATGCTAAGAGTCACAGGTAAGAAGTGCTGGCATTCTACAAGGCAGTGCATGTGAAATACTCCAGTACTTTTGTCCAGGGCCTTCCATGCAGCTCTCTCCTTAATGAGTCCATCACCAGGTTTAATGACCTGCCAGAGCTTTAGAAGCACTCTGCCCTCCTTATCAATGATTCATGTGCAGCCTTAAAACTGTGCACAGATTAAAGAGGCCGTGGCTCCCCCATCTCGCTTCAAACCAAAGCGGTTTTAAATATTTCATCTCACCACAGAGCTCTTCTGTACACATCCCAAAGGCTCTCTGCGGACCTCTCGCTGGGAGTTTGGCTCTAACTGACAGAGGCCTGCTGGCACCACAAGAAAGCTGTCACTGACAGACCTACCCACATCCTTTATTTATGTTCTTTAATGAGTGCTGCATGACCCCAGCTATCAGGACTGAGGACAGGGGTCTCCAAGGTGGTTGGTGCCCTCGTGGGAAAAAGGAAAATGAAGCCCTAAGTGCAGGGATGGAACTAAAAAGCTCTTGACCTGCAGTTAGCAGGGTGAGCAGCAGCCTTCCTCCTGCTACATGGGAGTTATGATCCTCTTTTCCTGCCAGCTTCAGTGGGATTCAGAGGGAATGAAAAATGCAGGAACATCAGCAGGATCTTGTACTTGCCAGGTGAGCACATGGAGAACTACCGCCCTGTGCTGGGATATGCAGAACACTCCACAGCTCTCACTACAGAACCGTCCTGACACAAGAAAGCTCATAGGCCAGGCAGCAGCAGGCTTAGAATCATAGAATCATTAAGGTTGGAAAGGTCCAATAAGATCACTTAGTCCAACCATTAACCCATGCCTGCAACTACTCTAGTTCATGCCACTCAGTGTAACATCCACCCTTTTCTGGTAAACCTTCAGAGATGGAGACTCCACCACCTTCCTGGTTCCAATAGCTCATCACTCTGAGAAGAAATCCTCTCTGCACAAAGCAGGGCCATGCCCTGTCAAACAGTCAGCATGAACTCATTTGGGTCACCAAGGAAGGAGCACAAAGCAGCCTCAGCTCTGCACCAACGGCAGGATACTGCTAAGTCACCTGAGCCACCACTTTACCATCTTCCAGAGGGGAATGCTGACAGCACATCTAATCATCTGAGTTATCTTGGGATTTACAGAGCCCTTGTATGTTATGATCTATGAACATTACTAGGAACAACCATATTTACATGATAACATAGCCATGCATAGCATACTCATGCCCAGCATGCTGGGTTTTGTTATAGATCCAACTTCTCCACAGATGCTCTGGGCAGATGCCTACAGCTGTTTTGATTGGCAAAACAACTATGCAATTTTATGTTCTGAAAACAGCTCTGAAAATAGAAAGAGAAGGACAAATTCAGGGAAACAGACACAGAGATAAATGCAGAAGCACAGAGATACAAAATTCCCTTTGTATCTGCTCAGCTACTCTGGATTTCTGCCCTCCTTTGGTGTGTTTCTCACCTACAGGCTTTGGAAGAGGCAGGGAACACATTGCAGCCACCTCAGCACCTGCTCATATTTTTCCTTCCCTTTACAGAAGGCATCATTTTGATTTCATGCCCCATTGGAAGTGGCAGCCAGCCTGCATTTCCCTTTTCTAGAAGGAATTCAGTGGCAGTGGAAGGAGTCTGTACAAAGCATGGGGAATTAACCTCTCTCCTATACCCTAATTATGCAGAAAATCCAAGTCCATGTTGTACATCCACTCTGACCAGTGGAGACAACTTCAGTTTCAATGCCCACTGAACCCCAGGAGTGTTTGGAAATGAGACATTCATCACAAGAAAATAAACCAGAATCACACACACTGTAGGATAGCATTGAACAATAGTGACTTTGATCCTGAATGCATGGGAGGCCATACAATCTATCTGCTCATCCCATCCAGACACTTCAGTTTCTCTGCTTTCAGCTAAAATGTAATGGGAACAGGTAAGATCTCAAAAACCTTCTGGTTTTCACACACCTGAACGGTAATGATTAACTTAGTTCGTAGGAGCCTGAACTCCCCAATGCCCATCTGCATCTATCTCCCCTCATTTCTGCATCCTCAGCAGTTCTGCCTCTGCCAGGTTGGTGGTCCATAGCTAACAGCCACCTTCAGATTCTGCATATCTGTTGTCATCAACAGCATAGAAAGTGTTCATCGGCAGATCATCTGACACAAGGAAAGAAAGATGAGCTCTGTGAGCCTGCAAAGGGCAGCTTTACCTGAGGGAGAAGGAGGTCCCTTTCCTTATTGCAAAAGGAAACAAAAGTGAGCAATAAAGTACTGCAGGAAGCGAGCAGGTGAGTATCCACATTTTATCTTCAGTTAACACTTTTTCAGCATGGCTGATCTCTGAAATCTGATTTTGTGCTGTATTGCAGATCCATGCCTCCTGGGAAGTTTGCATACCTCTTGCTGAGCATCAGCTCTCACTTCATTTGTCCATACAGTCTCTACACAGTTGTCATTCTGACAACCAAGCAAGCTTAAACAAAAACAATCTTTCCATAAAGCACATCACTGTACTCAAATAACTGTTGCTCCCTGGTGTCCTGTTCCATGAAATCCATCACCAAAACACTTTGCCTTCTTCAGTGAAAGGAGCGTTGCAGGGCAACAGAAGTTAAATTTACTGGGGCTCACCACCCCTCTCTGCTCATTCCAGTCTTTTCTGAGGTGAGAGCACCATGAGTTATTGGTTGAAGTCTCTGCACCAACTCTGGAAGGATTCATTGGACACCCTCACAGTAAGACGTGGCAAGAAAGAGGTCTTGGTTAAAGGTCTGAGAGATGAACAACCAGACCTTTGGTGGATGCAAAAACCAGATGATGGAGGTAATAAAACAATCATTGCAATATCATCATTTCACTTCCTCTTTCTTGCTCATCTATTCATCTCTTCTTGAATTTTCTTGATGAGTAAAGTGAACTGATTAATGTTATTCCACCATTGTTCAAGCCTGCATCCAGAAAACATAGTATTTCCCCATCATCCTGTTAGCTCCTGCCAGCTTACTATGATTTGTACAAGGTGAATGACCATATTTCCATGTAAACCTTGGCTATACATCCCTGCAAGTTACCCACAGCAGCAAAGCATCACAGCAAAGGAAATGATGCAGGTGCTGAGGCTGTTTCTAAACCACCTGACATCCAGCTGGCTCCAGTACTGCTCAGCAACAGAGCCACCAAAACAGCCCTCCCCAGCAGCTCTCAATGGGAAAGGGGACTGAAGTCTGGGTACCACACTAAACTACCAGCAACTGTATCAAATATCTACCCTACCTTTAAAAACTTTACACACTAAGCCAGTGTGAATCATGCAAAAAAATCTTGCTTGACAACTTACAGGGATTAAAGGAGTATCTGCATCCCTAACAAAAGCAGGCAGATTTTAAAGAAGTTTTACTGGCAATGAGTTTCTTGCAGGTTATATAAGATATTGCAGCAGTCTTAAAGTTGAGAGGGGGAAAAAAAAATAAGACAGGTGAGTGTAATTACTTTGGTTAATCACATTGAGGAGTTAAGGTTAGTGGAACCAAACCCAAGCTGGTGTGAATCATTGTAGCTCCACTGAAGAGAACAGTTGCATTATTTACTCCAGATGAAAATCTGCTTCAGTAAGTTGAACAGAACAAGAAAGGGCTATAAACAGAATCAGACTTATAAAATAGTAACACAATTTTCTGTCCTTAAAGTAAATCATTCTCTACACTGGATTTCAAATCCTTGTAACATGCCACATTTCTCCCATGTCCTGGAAGCTCTGCTTCCTGGCAAAGCAGCTCAATGTACTGCAAGGCATTCTGCAGACAGGACAAGGCTAGCAGCCAGAGGTTATCTCTAACATCAAGATGAGGTGTAGGGCAGAGGGAACAGATAAGCCTCTGAGCACATTAGCCCTTGTCGCATCATTCCACCTGCAAAAAAGACTGAGACCATCCCAGCCATCACTCCAGAGCATAGTTGCTATAACATGGCTGACAGAGAAGTGCAAAATGAAGATGAGCACTTCGACTTTACAGTGCCCTGTAACATCAGCAGCTCACACTGACCTGAAATGGTGACCCGCAGCAACATGCAGCATCTCGGAGACAAGGTAACACAAAGCTTCCCTTTTCGGTTTCCATTTCCTGTAAGGACAGGCTTTGCACACTAGGGCATCAAGTCAGCAATATTCTACTTCTCTCACGCTGCCAAAGGACTCTATTTCTCATGGTTTCCCTGCCACGGGAGTCTGATTCATGCTGCTGGGCTCTTCAGCTATGGCTGCTGAGCTGATTTGCATATTAATCCAATAACCCTTTGCAATTAAATGGAAAAGGGAAAATAAGAGAGAAAGATGAAGCCCCGTACAGATGTTGTCCTCACATATGGTCATCCATATGGTTGTGTGTCACTGATGCTTCATTTTATAAGATCTCTCTTCAGACAAGTAACTCCAGCCCCTTCCATACTGCAATCAGGAGATTGATTAAGAAACAGGTAACACAGCAGGCCACTTTGTCATTGCTGATAAAAGTGCTGAACAGCCTTTGCTAAATTACAGCTATCAATCTCCTAGGCTGCACACGGGTACATTCATTATTTCTTCCATTCCCTACTGAGACAGATGCTTCCCATTTTCTTGACATAAGTTGTGTGGATCACTTGCCCATCTGGCTTCCCTAAGTTCTGACAAAGGTATCTCTCCCTCAGATGTCATCTTTCAATTTCTAATAGCCTCCACATGGAGACAATAATATTATTTAACATTTCTAAAAGACAGGTCTCTAATCCCCTGAAATTTGTTAATTGACCTTAACATTGTCACATTGTGGGGATGTACTACTAGCCTAGATTTACAGGACTGGTATCAGTGACACAATATGCCACACATCACAGTGTGGACTAGTGATGAAGTAGGCACATGAGCAGGGATTTTAAATCCAGATTCCCTTGTTCCCATTACTGTGTAAAGACTCCTTATCTAGACCAGCTGATGCCAATGAATTTCCTCTTTCCTGTTCAGCCTGTCCCACACTAATGAAACTCAGAGGCATGAGATGAGAGAACAGATTGTTGTTAAGAAAATTAATGTAATAATGCTGTAGACTGCTTTATGGTGACAATGGAACACTTGGCGTTAGCTTTTAATACAGTAAGAAAAGAGTAAATCCACCTTCTGCTGCTCCAGCAGATTTGAACTTGAGTTTGCCACCATTTGACTGAGGCATTCAAGCTAGAATACTGAGCACATATCTTCTTGATGTGCCATGTGTTGAACCTGCCTGACTAGGGGTAACACATCTCTAACTGGAGCCCTCTGACTATCAGATAAAGAAAGGAACTGGTTGAGTGGATTTCCATTTCATATTCACACCTGGCCCATAATCCTTGAGGGGAAGACAGCCATGGATGTAATATGAGAGCAATCCTACAAACAATCTCTCCTAAGCATCACTTTCTCCAGGCAGAGGAACGGGCAGTTTGAAATAGCAGTTCATTTTTTTGTGACTCACTTCCATGTCATTATACCAATAAGATTCTGTCTCTCCAGGGTGTTTTTCTCCAGTGATTAAAGCTGTGAGCCTTCGACCTTGTGCCTTATCAACACTACACAACGCACACTATAACCACCTAGAAACTTGCCGCCTTTCATCCCTTATTGCTTAATAAACTTGCCAGCAGACCTATTGCAACAGAATAATGAAGCTAGCCAATTGCACTCAGCTCAGTAAATCTAGGAGCAAAGCCTGTTAAAAATAAATAAAATTAGATTTAAAAAAAACTAATTGCAGAAATGCGGAGTGTTATGAAGAGACGTTGTCAGTTCAGCCAAAGTTCACGAACCATACACTCTTGCCATTCCCACTGCTCAGACAAACAGCAACGTGAGAAGAGATGAGGGTAGGAGGGTGCATAAAGCTAGCAGAAGAACAGAAGGAAATGTCAGGACAAATTCAGGCACAGTCTGCACACATCAGGGAGCTGCCGCAGGAGTTGTGGGCAGCACCGCCTTTGGCATGAGGTACTCAGAAACAGGTGCTTTGGCAGAGTGACACGGAGAAGGAGGCCCAGCACCTGGCTCCGTTCACAACAAGCAGCTCCCCAAGTTTCAGATTCAGTAAAATTGCAGCCAGCTGAAATTAATAACCTGCAGTTTATGTTGCATTGTTCCTGCTCTGAAGAAGGAAAGTGAGCAAGACAATAGCAGGGTACACAGTAAGCAACACATTTGCAGGAACATCCCACTGCTATACTGCACAGTCGTATGCTGGCTACTCAGGGCCAAACGCCTTGCCAAAGTGGCAAAGGTGGGAAAATACTTTAGATCACAGGTAGGATGAACAGCTCTCCATCGCCTATGTACGGAGCCCACAGCGATCACATTTCCACCTCTGGATGCCTTGTTTAGGTGTTAC
Organism: Gallus gallus; assembly: GCF_016699485.2. NCBI lineage: Eukaryota > Metazoa > Chordata > Aves > Galliformes > Phasianidae > Gallus > Gallus gallus. The sequence continues at coordinate 25,154,097 of NC_052537.1, read as the reverse complement.
AGACAGATCACACAGACATCCCACAGTGCCCGTGACACTGCCTGTCACATACTGGTCAGGCTGAGACTGTTAGGAAGCAAGACTAAAATCCACAGAATTCAGCCTCCAGGAAAAAAAAAAAGAAAAAGAGCTATGCTTACTCCATATATACTCCCCTCCAGCATCAGGGAGCACGTTAAGGCTTATGCTATGTCCCTTCTATCCTACCAGTATACATCCTTTTCATCCTTCCTCTGACAATAGCACTACACTGTAAAGCCCACTTAGTGCTCCTTTTCTGCATCTGCAAAGGGATGTCAGGGTGGAAAGCACGGAAAGGTCTTCCTCACCAAGCAGCACGTCAGGACCACAGGGAAGGACAGATGCAACAAGGAGACCGCTTTGTTGCTCACACAGCACTCAGAACAGCTCCAGGAGTTGAGCAACCCCAACAAAAAGATGAGCGTTCTCAAAGTCCCATCAGAACACTGGTGGTTCCCCATCACCAGCACCCTGAAGCACTTCCACCACCTACTGCATCACTTGTATCCAAAGTCTGAGCTGTGTTTGGCTTCCCAGAAGAAATTCTTGCTGCAGGTGTAAGCTGCCAGTAGGCCTTTCCACCAAGCTGTGCAATACATCTCCCAGATAGACAGGGAACAAGGGGAGGGAGTTCCATCACCGCAGCACACTTCACAGTAAGCACTACAATTTATAGCACATAAATACTGTATATATACACTACAGAGTTTCGGAGACAACATTATCATCTCAAAGGGTAAGTAGGAGGCGGGAGTAACAGCTTGTAACAACTGTAGCATAGACAGCTGCTTTCTTTGCTGTATCTAATGCTGCTTAGGGAGGTAAAATAGCTGTACCAGCAGTGCCTCTGTTAGCATACCCGCAGCTCTGTGTGAGGCTTCTGCTGAATAATTACGTTAAAAAAAATGCAACCATGTAAACAATCTTGCAGAGGCTTCTGGGGAGAAATTGCAGACAAAAATCATTCATGACTCTGGGTGCATCCATTCCCCGGAAAGCAGAGAAGCTGCCCTCACACAGAGCTCATGCACCGTGATCGACACAGACTGTCCAACTCAATCACTACAGCCACAAACCTGCAGACAGGACTACTCTCCTGTAATGCTAGCTGCCACTGCTAATACCCACCTGAAAATTCAGTGCTAGTCCTCTTTCCTCCTCCCTTTCCTCATCCTGATCATCAGATACGTGGTCTCTCTCTCCCTCGCCCTTGTATCAGACCCTACATACAGCCCACCCAGATCACTGATTTGACAAAGATTTTTTTCTTCCCCTTGCCTTGGAGGCAATGTTTTTGCCAAGTTGATCAATTTAATGAGTTGAATCGTCCAGTCAGGAGCTAACTTGCAAAAGCAAAATCAAAGCTGGCTACAGCTGCACCAATGAATACATGCAGAGGGAATGTAGAAGCTATCAGGATCAGCAAGACATTGGATCAGTGCAGCTGCATTTCTGAACTGCATCTTCTGTTAATCATGGAGCATCTCATGCTAGATTGCCTTGATTAGATGAATAGCTGATTTCTCCCCTAAAGAATGCAAGAAGTGATATTCACACTGGCCTAGTTTGTTCTGGTTCCTGCATAGTTTGACTCTACTGGCCAAAAAACAGCTTTTCATTATTTGTGCTTGGAGTTTGCCCTGAGGAACTTTGGCAGGATGCAGCTATGGCATCTGTAATGGTAAGAAATACAACAAAGGACTGTCAAGGTGAACTCGTTAAAACAAGCGGAGTCACACCATACTTGTGTTGCCATCAAAGAACCATCAACTGGCCCAAGACTTTAGCAGACAAATAATAGATGCATGCAACATCTGTCAACATTTCTGACAGTTATCTACAGCTGGGACAGTCTGTAGTATAGGGCTATCGCACATAGAGATAACAACTAGTTCTGGAAGCCTCTGAGACACCAGCCACCAGATGCATAGCATGGAGATAAGAAGGGCAGATCATTATTTGCTCACCCTGTTCTTGCAGAGGTGTTTGCTGCTGGTCACAGGACATCACCACAGATCTCTGCTCTGACCCATGGAGAGGTCCTCATGCTCTCTAGCCCAGACATACTGCAGCCATAAGCAAACAGCAGCCTTAATTCCTTCCTTTCTGCTTGGAGTTGTCAGAGCAAAAAACAACAACAACAAACAAACGAAAACCCCACTTTGCTTTTTCCTTTAAATGTATCAGATAGAAAGTCTTCCACATTGATGGTTTGACTGAGCAGCAACAGAAGAGAACTGCAACAGATACAGCCTCAATTGAGGACTTGGAGAGAACATCAGGACTTACGGTTCCAAACTCAAATGCTCATTTGTATACCAACTGCCACAACTGCAGATGAGTCAGCATCAGAAGAAAAAGAAATTGCCCCACCGTGCATAATACCAAATGGGATAGACAGAAAACCCAGCACTGCATCAGGACTTGAAGGTGAGCACAACTTCTCCCATTAAAAGGCTGAAGGGATCTTCCAGCCATCAAAGCAAACAGGGAGTTGCAATTCAGTGAACTTTCTCCTTGAGGGCAAAATCTGATTATTCTTTTATAAGTGCAGTCTCCCTCCAGCAGTTTGGCTTACACTTGATTTTTCTCCAGCCAGATGGCTGCAAGGCTGCAAAGGCCCCATGCACCTCTGGGCATCTCTGCCTGCAGCAGCACTGAGGGAGGCTGCAGGAGCTGAAGGCAAAGCCCAGCCTGGAACATGCAGATGGCCTATGCCAGCCTCCCGCCCACAGGTATGACAGGGCACAGCCACAGCACACTTGGAGATAGAGTTCAAGGTGGAAAAGGCAGTTGTGTCCCCAGTAATAGTTTTATTTTAAATGTTTATTTTTGGTGGTAATTCCCATTGCAATGCATTTGGTCTGCAAAACAGCTCAACATGCACTCATGCTCCAGCAGCATGGTACTGCCAAAGCTCCTTAGCACCAAATATCCCAAGAACAAAGCTTTCCAGGGGCTTCTTGATCAAAAAAAAAAAAAACACGTTCTTGAGGGCAATACAAAATCTACTGGAATGACATTGCAATTCAGGGCCTCGAGTGATGGTCCTGACTGGGCTGAACAGCCTGCCCCTATGCTGTGGATCAACAGATATGCTGGAGTTGCCCTGTGCAGCTGTGAACTGAGTCCACAAAACATGATGCAAACTCCCGCATTTGCACTGGGACAGAAGTCCCACTCCATCACCAGGTGAAAAGTTGATGTTTGTCAGTCACATCCTTTAGAAAGCATCTGGGAAATCAACAGGAATCCACTGCACTGCCTTCTAGATGTGGCTGCCCACACAGACTCCTTTTCCAGACTTCCAGTACAAGGTGCTGAAAGGTGGCCTCAGCCCCTAGCATTCCACTGGGCAGCTGAACAGTCTGAGCACATGGAAGAACACAGAGACTCCTGCTTGTCATACCAAAGATGTGATCAGCACAGCCCCTGTGAGACCTGCTTGATCCCCACCAAAGCAACAGTACAACATGTACAAGCTCAGCATGAACACTTTTGCTGGTGTAAATCCTCCTGGTTCCCAGGAACTCAGTGTATTTATTTACAGCCTCAATTTAAGCTGCTATGAGCACCATCTCACTATAAACATATTTGTACTATTATCACTGCACGGCATGGGTAATTGCTATACAAATATTTGTGTTGCCCCCATTCATCACCAGTCTGCCTCTGCCTCAGGGTGAACTTGCTTGAAACCCGGTATGCTCTCCTAGGATTGGAAATCTTAAAGGCATTGCATCTATTTTGCACACTGAAAAGCTCTGCATCCTCATCCAAATTCCCCTTCCATCAAAGTCCTGTATGAAATCCAAAGCAAGAGGGACTGCTGACTTCAGAAAGAGCCATTCTGGGACAAGGTGAAATCTAGACTTTCTGGGCTATATTTTTGGACCAAGACCCAAGGCTGAATTTACCTTTCCTTCTGTCAGTTTATTGTGATTTCTTTAGATTTATCACCAGCCTTTCCTGCTCCTTTTTCTTTTTTTAATTAGACCATTGAGGCCTTGTTTTCAAGAACCACGTGGATCCCAGAAGAAGCTTTTAAGTCTATGACATCAAATGGCAGGCAGTTTACTATAGTTAATTATGGTAATTTTAGCTTAGTAGTAGCTTCCCTCTGAAGAGTCAGGACTACTTATGAAAAAGCCCCAGCCTTAGGCATGAATTTCTAAGAACATATTTTTTCCCATTTATTATTTTACAAAGCTAAGTAGCAGCAGAAACTTAAAACCCAGAGGGGAAAAAAAAAAGAACTGACAAAAAGAATAAGCTTTCAGGGGTTTTATGGCATCACATGATACACGATCAGACCATGTTTGCCTTTCATAGGCATCAGACACTGCTTCACTGAGCTGCACTGCAGGGTCTGAGTCTTCTACAAGCAGACCCATTACCTACCACAGCTGTGCTCTGCAGCTGAGATTGATGTGAATTGCACTGAGGGACCAATGGGCTTCTGGCAGATCCCCAAGCAAGGAAGGAACAAAGGCCTCCTGAAAACACCAGGTGTGTTGTCACAGGCATCTGGCAGTCCCAAACAGCCAGCCCAACATACCTGGATGCAGAATGTGGTGGGACTCACTGTATTCAGCCCTGCTCACAGATCCACACTATCCCACACATCTAGGGATCAGCATGATCATGAAATAGGAATCAGCAGCCAAGCACTCCCATATACTACCTGAAATCTCAGCACAAGCTTGTAGCTGTCTGAACCAACCTGAACACAACTGAGTTACTCACAAGAGCAACCCATTTCAAATCAGTCTATGTCAAGATAAGAGCTTTTTGCACAAGAGATGCCTGTATCCTCCAAAACTACCAGGCCAAGTGATGAGAAGTTAAGATCTTCTCAGTGTCAGGTTAGCAGGGTTTCAGACATGAGTTAAACAGTTTGCCTTCCTCCTTCCCCTCCTCCCTTCTCCCCAAACCCTTTTCTGTTCTAAAATCAAGGTTATTAACCAGGCTTTCCCTGTGGGTTTCTGTGGAGATATTTCCTTGTTTGGGGAAGAAGTTCACCAGCTAGAAAGAAAAGGAAAACAGAATCTTGACAGTTTGCTTCTGATTTCTATAGCTATGAGTTTTCCTGGATAATCTGGGGGCTTTAAAACACAAAGCCTCTCCCCTACAAAGGGTCTGAAAATACAGCTTTTATCAATTACTGAAATAGGTAATCTTCCAGACTACTTTCCACTACAGTTTATTTCATCTTCAGGCTCCCCTTCCAGGCAATTTAGTGATTCACCTGGGACTCCAGAAAGCATTTGGAGCAGTTTAAGTCAAACTTTCAAATATTTATTGCAAGGTAGGTTTAAGGCAGGCACAAGAATGTAAGACAAGTTCAAAGCCTCCTGCATCCCCATCTCAGAGCTGCAGGAAAGGGAGGAGAAAGAAAATCCGTCTCATCTAATCTAATCAAAAGCAAGTATCTCAGCAATTGCTACGGTCCTTTCCAGAAGTTCTCATTCTCTGGGTGATGTAGCTGTTTGTTTGCCAAGTCGTTTGAACAGCTTAATCATTGTTTAGTGTAAGAGAAAGTAATTGGTTTTTGAAGTTATACTATCTGGGACATTGCACAGCATTGAGAAAATCACCCACATTTTCCAGAACATCTTTTTAAATACAGTTTGCCTTTTACAGAGAAGTAAATCTGGGACTCTGCCTACTTTCAGACAATGAAGTTCTGGCTGTCAGCAACCTTCTTTATCAGCAAATGTGACTTGTTTTAAGTTCAGATGGAGGTGGTGCTTTAAATCAAGCTGATCCTGCTCACAAAAAAACAATCACAACACTTAGGTGACCCTGAAGGCCCTTTCCAGCTCCATTTTGTATTATTCAAGCATAGACATTGTTCTTGTTTCTCCTATTAACACTCCATCCTGAGAACTGTGTTCACAGAGAGCTGCCAAGCAACACAAGAATTTGAAGTTTGGTACCCACAGATCCACCAAAGCACTTCAGCACATGCATGGCTTCACACCCTCAAGTCACATGGAGCTGTGTACCACCTTGAGTGTGTAAGACAGTTACTAGAGACTATGAGACAACATGTTTGGGGCTCTACGGAGAAAAGAAGCATTGGAAAAGATGCCAAGGTGTATAAAACAAAAGAACTCCCTTTTCACAAGCTATCCAGCTCCAGTGCCAGAGCCAAGACCTTCTTTATATTCAGTAATCATGGGCCATGCCATTTCCCTGACAGTGAGAGAGATCAGCCAGCCCCTCTAAGGAAACACAAGGACAATTCCTGTGACAATGTCAGAGTAGGATCAGCTGAGGCAGAGGGAAAACACTCGTTTCTCCCTGCTGGATTGCAACATCCATTTCACCACCAGGAGCAATGGCCAGGGATGGTACATTTGTGATTTCTTGTGCCTCAGAGGTCTGCTTTTCTTGTGCCAAGGCCATCTCCTGTCAGATCCCTGACAGCAAGTTTTTGGAGTCTTATCAGCTCCCCCTTCAAACTCGCATGGAAAAACAATGATCAAAACTGCAAGAGAAGACTCATCCTCACTGCCCAGATAATTCAGTGAATGAAGGAGTAAGAGGAAAACCTCCAAGAGCCTTCAAGTTCCCCTTGGAGAAGCCTACAGGGCTCAGCAATCCAGATACACTCCCTTCTGCAACCTGGGACACGTAGCGGCTAATTCCTGCAGTCACACTTCAATTCCTCCTCTTAATGACTAGAAGATTAGAGAAGGTAAAAGCAGCCAAAACATGCTAAAATCTAGATTTGAGATTGTGCTTTTTAGCCACTGATCAAGACACCTTACACAGAAAAACTCCAAGAGTTACAACAAGGCCCAGGATTGTGCTAATAGCCAACAGAGAAGCCTCAAAGCACTGAGCAGAGGGGCTCATGCTATGGGGCAGCATGCACTCCAGGTGGGTTCAGCTCCATTTCTCAGTTCTTGTTTTCCAAATACAGCCACATGCACTCAAGAGCAGGTGCAGTATCAGATGGAAAGTCTTCCCCAACAGCCACCATCCTCACAGAGGTCCACAGAGCAAGAGAGCCCTCTGCAGAAAACAGAAAAAGGGAGAAGGACTGAACGAAAAAAAGCAAACTGTGTAACTTAGATTTTTGTTCAGAGGTGGACGCTCCCTGTCCCAGCCCTTCAAAGCAAACTGTAATACTTTTACTCTTATGACCAGGCCTGAGCAATTGTTCATATACCAGCCCTAAGGGTACTGTGGTCAACCTGCAGACCTACCTGCTGCCATGCTCTCCCTTTGCTTGTTAGAAACTTGAGTTCAAAAGTGTTTCCAGCTGCCAAGAAATCAATCACAGTGGTTGTAGGAGACAGAGAGGGCAGGGCACAGGTGCTCCCTGCAGGCAGACACTCTGATTAAAGAGGTTCCCACCCCAAGGCTGTGCTGCCACCTGCCAGCACAGCAGCCCACAGTTCTCCTTAGTCCAGTTTGTGGAAGGAAAAAAATAAAATCAAATCAGCCTGAGGGCTGTCAAATGCATTTTGTGCCTGTGTTTGCTCAGCCTGCTGGGTTTTCCAAGAAGCAGGTCAGCAGGAGCTCAGCTGAGCCCCTGCACCAGCAAGGCTGCGTGCAGCCACATCGCTCTGAAGGGCACATGGGGTGGGTGGCGTTAGCCATCCAGAGCAGCATATTTAAAGCAAAGCACTTCCCTATTCATAGGGCATTCTAGAAAGAACTTCAAGCTAGCTGGAGCATGGCCTGCAACAAAATCCAGACCCAGGCACATAGTCTCTCCCTCATATTTGCTTTCTGCTGCCAGCACCAGACCTCCTCATGACTACAACCCTCCGCAGACCCTCAGCATCAACTTGTATTCCCAAATCTTGTCTGCCAATTGTCACCTTTATGCAACCTGATGTCAGCATACCCAAACTGCCAGTGACAGCTAAGGATGAAGGCAGAGACCTAGCTAAGGCAGGGCTAAGGACCATGCCCTGCCATGCTTTCCTCCCTGCTTTGGTCATTGGTGGACTTTTCCCTTTGGGAATGCCAGCTCTGCACTGCCCCACTGTCCCCAGAAACACCTCCTGCAATGGCCAAGTGAGCAGAACAGTCAGTGCCCACTCTCCTGCAAGCTACCCACAAGGATATCCCTGCTGCTACCCAGCTTCTCAGCTGCCACAGCACCACCTGGCCACCAAACCAGGTCCATCTGCAAAAGCTTGGCAGTACTGATTCAGGACATTTTCACTGCAACCCTGGCCCAAAGCCTACTGCAAGAGCAGCTCCACACCCAGCAAACCACTTGAACTCTCCATGTCTCATTTAACAGTCTGCCAGATGAGGCTAATACCATCTCGCTAGGCTGCACTGGCAATTAGTGTTTCTAATCCACAGGAGGATTTCTAGATGTTTGTTATATACACACATACAACCAAAATATCTGTATTTCTATGCATGCCAGTCCCACGAAAGAGCACAGCAGGAAGCCTCCAGCCAGCAAGACAGTTTCCTGTATCAGTGCAGCAAGGTGATGCCCCTGCATGACCAGAACTAACCAGCTACACCATGCAGCAGCATATTCCCTCTGGTGTTTGCATGTAAATAATCATTGCAAAATGGGTTCTAACTAAAGAGGCTTTCCGCTTTGTTTGGTTTTGGCCAGAATTATTGCCTATGAAGAGAAATCAGAAAGCTTTAGGCAGTAGTTCTTGTTAAAAAACACAGTTTGCAGAGAGGCAAAAGTCTCATCTGAATAACAAAACCATTTCTGTTGATGTTGTCATAGTTTAAGAGCTATTTAAGCCCTGGGGTAGGTAGAAAAGGGGAAATAAGAGGAAATAAGAGGAATTTGTCTGTCTAACGTTTTAAAACAGATACCAATGATTAAAAAAACCCATTTTGTGTTTGAACACTAAGTAGAATGTCAGTTTCTAGAAATACAGTTTCTAGGAAGAAAGTTAAAGAGAGGATTTAACAAGTCATGAAAATATTGTAAAAAGCATATTTTTAAATATAGGTAACATTTCATCCCTCTTAAAACACTCAAGCTTTGTAGCATACTCAGCCAAACTTGCCATCACTGTTGTTAGAACAGACCAGGAAACGAGAGGCCTTCAGCATTCTCCCTTTGAGTTCCCAGTGCAGAGCCTGAAGCACAAAGCATCCCCCCACCCCGTACATCTCATCCTCCATGGCCCACTGAGTCTGTGGAGCGGGGTTGTGCAAGGGATCCCAAGAAGGAGGGATAGGAGAAGACAGAGAGCAGACAGGGCAGCAACTGCTGCACAGAACAGTAGTGAGACCAGTCCCATTTTCCATCACTGGCTCCACATAACATAACCACAGTTTTAACAGCCCATTGCTCACAGCTGGGAACATCCAACGGTCACAAGTGTCAGATCTGAGCAGGTTCTGTATTAAACCCGTACTTTACAATCAAGCACGGGAGGGAGCAGAGCTGCCTGCATCACTTGTTCATGCAGCCAGCCATGGGAATTCAGCAGTAAAGAGACAGAACCAAGAAATCCATTGATATGGTGGTATTTACCATATCCATGCATGCACAGAGGCCTTCAAGTTTAAGGAGTTTGTCACTTCCAGTAAAACAGCGCATCCCTTTTACATCCTGCTAAACTCTGCTTTCCTTCTTTAAGCCCAATCAAAGCAAGACTTATTGCAGATGTTTCCCAGGGTACGTTCACAACATTTAAGTTACAAAACCCAATCATCTTTGACAGGTGTCTGACATATTTTGATTTAAAAATTGAAAAGGTTCATTCTTTATCCGGGAAGAGGAAAAAAAACATTGCTGGTAATTGCTTTGCAAGCAGTGACTTGTTATAAAAGGATCAGTGTTTTCCTCCAGAGAAACAACTAAAGATATTCCTAATTAGCAGTGAGCTAATTACTACATAGCCTCCTGCACACCACAGTGACAAGTGAAATCACCCCTGCTTGCAACTGCTGGGGCTTCACGGAAGGCAAAAGTGGGAAGGAGTAGCAATCACCCTCTCCATGCCTGGGGACTGACTGCAGCCTCCACATTAACCCCCATAATGGGCTCCTTAGCTCTACTAAGACAGCTCCATCCCCTCTTTCTATGCACATCAGAGCTCTTTTCTCCCATTCGTCCACCAGAGTTCTGCCTGTCTTGGTTTGAGCGGCTATGAGCACGGGCCTTCCCGACAGTCCCAGCTCACCTGAGCCTTTAAGGAAAGGCTTTCCCAGCCTCAGTGAGCACAGGCTTTCCACAATGGGACCCTATTATTGCTTCTCAAACACTATTATGTGCGGTTTTTCCTAAAAATGAACAGAAGATCCCAAAGAAACAAACAAAGATAAGACCTTTTTGTTTCCATTTTCAGAAGTGGAGGCATTGCAGGATTTCATTTAGTTTTCATTGCCTCTTCTCTAAACCTTGTCCTATTTCCTGCTGCTGGAAGAGAGGAAACCAGGTGGAGAAAACAGGGAAATGAACCTGAAAGATCTGAGAACTCAGAATGTTTGAATTGCAACATTTGCAATGCAATTTTGTCATTTGAATAGAATGAAACTGCCTTTGACTTTGTCAGAAACAGCCCTCTGTGCAGATTTTCTCAGACTGAAAGTGTTCACAAACAGGTTTTGTGTACTCACACTGCCTGTGGGTCAGTCTGTCCCATCTGTCTGTACTCCTCTTCATTGAATCTATGACCTTTTCAACCTGGTAGTCATTTTTGAAAGAAATCTGCTGCCTTTACCTTTACTTTTAGATGTTTGTGGGTTCTGATCAACAGCTGCAGATCCAAGCCCAAGGAACTGGGACAAAGCTAAGTTCCTCAACATCCTCATGCTCATCAAATCATCATACAATTGTTTGAGTTGGAAGGGACCACTAAAGGCCATCTGGTCCCACTCCCCTGCACTGAACAGGGAAACTGACAGCTCCATTAGGTGCTCAGAGCTCCATCCAGCCCGACCTTGGGTGCCTCCAGGCATAGGGAACTCACCACATGATACCAAGAGACTTTAGCAAACCCAGATAGAAGCTGTACCACATGCTTTATCTCATTACCTGAGAGGATCCTTCACATCAAATCCTCTTGTTTTTAAACAGCTCTGCTTCTTGCAATGGATTGGAAGCATAAAGCAATCAGGAAAAGTGAATGTTTTGCAGATCAGACACTGCTCATCATAGAATGTTACAGCTCCTAAATTATTAACAGTAAAAAATGAGGTGTCCCAGAGCTGCTCATTTCTGGATGAGGGAGAGTAGGAGGGGGTAAGAAGAAAGGATTGTGCTATTACTGGTTATTTTTATCCAGCGTTTCTATGCTTCTGTCATTAGCTAATTGATGACACAGCCTGTTTAATATTATGTCTGCCTTTGGTATTTATAGCTCACCAATTACTGTGGTATCTAGGTGCTACTAACAAGCTGCTCTCAGATGAATTTGGATGCTCACAGCCAAATCTCTTGGTGCAAGTAAGCATGACTCCCTTGCAGCCAACAGTGCACTGTTTTTATGCCAGCCAGGGACTTATCAGCAGGCATTTAATCACATGTGGTGATGCTGGGTCCCAGCTCAGCCCACACTGAGATGCAGTAACACCATGAAAAAGGCACCATATGGCTCACTACAGTAGCAGCAATCCCTTCAACACCTGTGATGTTTCTCTCGCACTTGCCACCACAGGACCCAAGGCCAGCTCTAAGGGCACCCTTACAGTCACCACTGCCTCCAGCATAGTCACAAGCAACATGAGCTCAACTCTGAACCATTTGACCCAACAATCAATTTCCTGGCTAGCTAGAGAGAGGGAAAAGGGGCCCATTTCTAGGCAAGCATCCAGTCAGATGCCTCCCAGATATCAGCAATCTCTCTGTAGTGAGTTCTTTGCTCCCAGCAGCCACAGTGCCAATTGGCCAAAGCCTTGCCCTGTCAGTACAGACCTTCAGGCAGTGCTGCTCAAACAGGTAAGCTGCACTACCCACCAGAAGATCAGCTTGCACACAACAAAACCACCCTTAACTTTAAGGGAAAGACACCAGACAGATCAATTAGACCCTGTCCCAAAACCATTCCTTTCCTATTGTATATGTTACCAGGAAAATAAGTCTCAGTGCATGCAAGATCTTCCCACCACCTCCCCTACAGTTTCTATTTGATATAACAAATGTACAGTCCCAATGACACCATGCTCCCAAATAACAGATGGTTGAGGTGAGGGTCTCTCAGACTGACAGCCTTCAGCTGTTCCAACTGATCTCTCCAAGAGGAGAACCTCAGGAGCATCCTCTGGCAAGGGACCATCTCTCCAAAGGGAGATAGGCAGCATAAACAGGAGTGCTCAGCTACAATAAAAGGGCAATTTCCTGCTAATTGTAAACAACCATGATGCCCATGTATTTCATTTCTTCCTTTACTGAGTAAACCTGAGAGATAATGAAACCTGGAGAGAACATTTGAACTTTTATTGTGCTGGGTAAATGCTCTATAACATTAACATTCAAGAAACATTACTTCCTGAATAGCAAAACACCAGGCCATTTGGACTAGCCCTGCTCAGACCCCTGCTGCAATCGGGGTGTAATTGTCCACCAGCAAGGATCAATCTCTCAAAATTAGTGCATGTCACCAGGCTCCAGACTGCCTGGAGCAGAAATGAGCAGGGCTTAGAGCTGAAAGGCTCCAAAATCTGCTCGTGACCTGGAATCAAAGAGCAGGCTTTCTGGTGGCATTCTCCTTGCAGCAGTCTCCTGCCTTCCTTCGCATCCCTCCTTCCCAAAACCATTTAGTTTGGCCTGAAAAGTACTTTCCCCTTGGAAGTTTTGTTGAAAGAAGCATATGTATTTGCAGAGTTTCTTTAAAAATTGGGCATATTCCACTAAAGAGCATTTAGACAGAACGCTCCCAGACAGCTGTAACAGCATTAAATGTTTCTAGTGAATCTTCTTCACTCATAGAAATCTGCCTGTCCTCCTAAGTGAGGAAGCAGCAGGGAAAAGTTTGCCTCCTAGATTGCATTCTTCACAGCAACTCCTTCAAGGGACAAACAGCTTTAATTGTAAGAGGGGAGAGGAAGGCTCCAGTATCATCAGTGGCAAAGATCAGGTGGGTTGGGGAAGAAAGCAGCCATGTTAGTCCATGTTGGCAGACAGTGCTCTGTAGCAACACCGCCACTGGGCTGCTCAGAAGGAATATTTACCACTGCAGAAGCTTTAGCTGGCTTGTTTCAGTTCCCTGGTCTCTGCAAGCAGACAGGCACCTGGGGGGACTGTCCAGAAGCTTACAAGTCCCATGCAAAGACATGGGATAAACAAATCTCCAACAATTACAGGGAGGCATTCTGCCTCCTTCAGAGGCCTTCACAGTTACAAAGGGAAACAGACAAGGCACCTCCTTTCCTCTGCTCTCCTGTTACAGAAACAACAAGCATCAGCAGAAGGTTTGTCACCAGAGATCAAAACAGAGATTCAAACAGCTGAGTAGCCTCTCCCAGTCTCATTCTAGGAGGAAGAAGCCAGAGTGAGAAAACAAGGCCTTGCAGAAGTCACGAAATCATCTGCCTCAGCATCACAGACCTCATCTGTCAACACTTTCCCTACAATGCATATAAAAGAATAAAGTTCGGGCTGAACACAGTGCAAGTCAGCTCGGAGCACATTTGCTATGCAGCAACAGGGAGCAGCTCCTGAGCCACATGGGAGGAAAAAAGCAGCCCCTGATCAGAGCAGAGCAGCTATTTTTCTTTCCCAGCACATTGCTTGCCTCAGCCATTCCTTTCTTGCAGTGCTCACAGTGCTCAGACTTCCTACATTAGTCCTGTCTTACCCACCCACCAATACTGCAGCGGTACTGATCTGCTAAGGCTTAAGTGAGAGCCTTGAGCTGAGCAGGACACCTGGAATTGGTGGGCAGGGCTGTGCTAACACCTCAGCACCACTTGGCAGAGGATGGAGGAGAACCTGCCTATGGACTTCTCCCCCGTTGGTCCCAGCAGACATGGAGTACAACATCCACCCCTCCAACCCTTATTCCCAGCATCCTCCTTCACTGGAATTCCCATTGGTGTAGGTCAGCAGAGACATACAGACACCAGCAGCAAGCAGCCAGCTCTGCCTGCAGTCCCCTTGCACAGCTCAGGTATAAACCTGCTAGCCAGAATGCAGAGCACAGAGGAGGTACAGTGCATGGAATGTGTGCCCAGCACAAGAAGGCCCAGCCCTGGATTCTGAGACACCACAGACACAGTCCAAAAGCAAGGATGTGGCTTCTGCTCCAGAAGGGAGCAATAATTCTGCCCTCCCCTCCCATGCAGGAACAGCACAGGTTGCTGACAGCCACGCTCCCCTGCTGCATTGCATGAAAGCAAGGAAGATGTGTTATTGACTGAAAGCTGGTCAATGTTTATTATTAGCACAAATGGTAACTGCTGCAGGCCAGGTTTATCTCCCCGTGCATCAGACATAATGATGGTACAGCAGCTCCAAGCACCAAAGCATCCATTGGGGTGGTGACACACCTGGCAGCAAGCACATCCCCCAGGCATGACCTGAGAAGACACCTTTAGCTGAGCAGGGGGAGGAGGCACCAGCAGGAAGGCACTGCCACAGCAGCACCAGCACTTCTGTCCTGAAAAAGGACACAAAACCACTGGGGCAGGAATGCGCTCTGAGCTGGGTTTCAGGAAGCACTCTCACTCCCTGCTGGGCTCTCCTCCTTGCTTTGTGTCCAGATAATATAAATTCCACTGATGGATTAGGGAAGGAACACACTGAGCTCCCAGTGCTTAAACACACCATGTGAGAACTTGGAGCAAAAAGGTCACATCCTACACAGAACTGGGAGCTAACAGGGATGCTTTGTGAGCACACATTATCCCTGAGCCCACTGTGTTGAATGGGAGGAGAGGCAGCAGAGGACCCAGGGCCATTCAGCACATGTTTTGGGGTTCCCGCTGTGTAGATTCCAGATGTCCACCACTGCTCCTCCACACTTCTGCAGCTCTGTCTCTTCACTTTACACACCACACCTGGAGATAAACCCTCCTTGCAACCCACTCCACCTGTTGCAGAGACAGCATTCAAGCAGTTCATCCATCTACCTCATACCCAGAACCAGGGTGACCCTGGGCCAAGCATCCAACTCAAGGCTGGAAGATCAGAGCCCTCCAAACCACTGCAGAACCTCACACAAGCTGCAGAGCGTGACGACCCCCACCATCCTGTCCTGTATATGCTCTGCCCACACATCCATCACCACCATTATAGGCTTGTAAATGTTTGACATTCACCGCAGTTCTCCAAAATAAGTCAGCCTGCAGTATCAACATCTGATCACAAGGGAAGATCATTTTATATTGTAAAGTAGTGTTTTAAAATAGCTTATGGCCACTGTATTAATAAAAATAAAACCTACCTACAGTTCCAAATCAGTAATGAGTTTGTCTTTGAAAACAGATCAGACATTAAACAAAATATGTAGCTCTAGTGGGAATGATTGCAAAAAATGTAACAAAATAAAATTAGGTATGGAAGGGAACACAGCCACAGCTCTGCAAGTCAGAGCAGCTCTCCCACCCTGCACAGCATTTCAAGGATCAGCCTCCCCATTAGTACTCATCCCATAACGTTTGGTTACATGTAGGGCCACTCCTGATTGAAGGATGGTCAGAGGACTCGCTAGGAGAGGGATCACAGCATTTGCTTATCAGTAATAAAGACCAGTGGTGCATACTGGCCAGTTTGCTCTATCTGCAGGAGCCTCCAAACAGGTGACTGCCTATTTCTCCTGCTCTACAACAGCACAGCAGACCCAGAGGGATACTCCAGCACAAAGCCCACTGCCTGGAGACACTCCGTAGGACCAGCGGCCTCCTGGCACAGAAAGGGAGCCTAGACACCACCTCGAAGGGCTGCTTGGGTTGAAGGTACTTAATTCCCAGGGTGATCATGCACATCACAGCCCTCAGCACTCCACAGCAGGCCTGGTGCTCTCACAGAGCGTTGGTTCTCTCCCAACTCAAAAAGCAGAGTCCCTGTGACTTAGATGCTCTGGGCTGCTTTGGGCAGGGAAGATGGTCCTGGGGGCTCTGTTACTGCCAGACCTCTGCTCACTCTCTATCCTGATCACAATTTTCAATCTCCACAAGCAACACCATTTATTGCCCTGCATGTTTGCACGGCGCATCATAAATGGGATGAGGCTTTGCAGCCCAAGTGCAGCAGGGTGCTCCACTTGTTGTACTCAACTTGCCACGCAGCTCTTCCCTCTTCACCCAGAAAAGAACACGTGACAAGGAGAGGGACTTGGGCTTGTGCTGAAAGCTCCTCCGGGACCAGCAGCTCCGTGCTCCTGCCCACATCTATGACAGTGCAGATGCACAGTCCTGCCCCATCCTGCAGAGCCCCATACAGTGTGACAGCACTAGCGGAACACGAAGAGCAGATGCAATGCAGGGAGAGGATCAAGTTGCTATCATATCTATCATCATGAAATTTCCAGGAGGCAGAATTCAGAGATTAGGGCTGAAGGAAGATGTTAAGATTACACAAATCTTCCTCCTGGGTCTCCCAGGAGCGGCTGGCTTTGCATCCCAAATTCTCTGTGCTCCTCACTCATCCATATCTATCCCCTGCTCACCAAGCAAACCAAAAAATGTCATAGCATCGCTGAAAGCAGCCACATATCAAACGAGAAACATATTTGCTCTCTCACTCACTCTGTTCCAGTAAGACTGACTGCACCTGTCCTCCTCATTTGTTATTTTAATTTCCCTGATTGACACCACTCAGATCTGGGAATTGTTTCTTCTCCACCACTGCTTTGCACAGCCTGGCTGCGCACACTCCCTCCACCTACAAACGCACAGGGCCATAAGAAGCCTCCCTTGCAAAGCCACCCACAGACCTCTCCCACATGGCACTCCAGTGGGAGACCGCACAGGAGAGCCATAAATCCACCGCAGTGATTTACACCCAGCCTTGAGCTGCTGTTACAGCCCTGAGAGCCAACCAGCTGCTGCTCACACCGCTGCTGAGCTGAACTGCAGCATGGGAGCAGCTCATGCTTCTGGAACCATCGCTTCTTCAACATCTGGCTTTCTTCCCTCTGTGTTTTGGGCTCCCTCCCCTCCACCATTTTGTTACAAGGCTATCAAACTCACAAGCCCCATTATTCACTGACACCCCCTCAGCCCTTCGCACCTTCCATACTGTTGTGCCCCTGAATGGGGTGTCTTCAGTCTGTCCACACTCTAAAAATCCCAAAGGAAATTACAGAGTAGTCACATCCATCTGCCTCTGGAAGTGGTCTCTGTGCTCCTGTTATTTGCCAGTGATGCTCCAACATCACAGTTACCACCACTATTTTCTCTCTCTGCCCACAATGCTGACAAGGGAGCAGCAGACTGCGCTGATGTTTAATCTGAACGAGTTACTTAAATACATTTGTAACCCTGGATCAAAACGCACGGCATGAATCCAACCATCTATCATGTGCCAATTCGATGCAAATACTCACCATGCTACCGGGCAAAGCAATCACTAGAAAAATGCAGAGTGATTTGAGCTTCAGCTGCCTGCAAGCCTTCAACAAGGGGATTAGATGAAAAGATTCCAAAAAGGGATGAATTGCCTTACCTAGACATGGCCTGTGCT
This sequence comes from Gallus gallus, assembly GCF_016699485.2. Lineage (NCBI taxonomy): Eukaryota > Metazoa > Chordata > Aves > Galliformes > Phasianidae > Gallus > Gallus gallus. Next base: position 25,136,495 of record NC_052537.1, on the reverse strand, counting down.
GTACTGGCTCCACAGAGAAAGCAGTGATGTGAAAAACCTCTGGGTAGGTTTACAGCTATGCTTGTAGCACCTCAGTCCAGCCAGGGATGGCCTGAGGCTCTGCATTACCAACCAGGTTTGATCTGGGAGCAAACGAGAGAGGAAAAAGGCCCAAGGGCAGTATGCTCAACATACAGACCCAGGCAGGTTCTGGCAGTGAAGTGCCTCCAAGCTCTGCCCCACAGGGCTGGGAAGTCTTTGCCCAGTGCTGCTGGGCCACGTGGTAGTCAAAAGTTGGGAGATGCTTGGATCCTGCACAGAGATCCCACCTTGAACATACAGGTGAGGGGCCCTATCATACTCAGCTGGTGGCAGCAGCCAGGGTGGAGGCTTCTCTCCTGTGCAGGGTCCGTACATGTGGTCATTGCCTGCATCTGGGTGATGACAGAACTTCTCCAGCCTCAATGTCTGGGACCACACACTCCACAAAACCCACTGAACCCAGGGGACCATAGGATGCATGGCTTTCCCCAGGGCAGGGGAAGGACAGATAAAGCCCAGCAGAGTTCTTAAAGATTGGGCATTAGAGAAGTCTCCAATCTGTGAGTGGAAGCATCACCCTTAGGGCCGCTCATACACTTGGCGGCAGCAGCAGGGGGAACAACAGTGTGGCAGAGGGATGTTGTGGTCCTACACTGGAGCCATCCTTTGAACCAGCAGCAAGGAACAGGCCCTCAACCTAACACCTCACTACCACCTCCCTTCTTCAGCCCCAAGGTGAGCCCAGCACAAGAGGGAAGATTTCAGCCATGACCCAGAAGCCTACCATTATGGTGTGCCATTGCCTTTCTCTGTCTCAAATGTGCTCAGAGGCCCCTTGTTCTCATCAGAGACCCCATTCCAGCCCCTCATCCATCCTGTCCTCCACTTTCTGGCACCTTTAATCAAATTACACCAGGTGCTCAGCAGGCCTGAGGAGAGCAGCATCCTCTATGGAACACGGGATGGAGATAGGTAAACCAGAGCTGCTAGTGTATTAAATAAGAGAGGGCAAAGAAAGCAAGATCTGAGCTGCAGAACTTGGTCAAGGCCCAGCAGAAATCTGCAAGCTGCCAGCAAATGAAAGAGGCAGAGAGATGTGCTGGGCAGCAGGAGGCTTAGGTAGGTAGTTTACTGCCAGCTTGCACTAAAGTAGATAGGGAAAAAAAAAATCCCCTCTGCCTGAAGTAAATTATAAGACACATCCCCTGAGAGCACAAGGTGAAGCTCTTGATCAGACAAGTGATGCTGGCATGTAATTTCCCTTGATAGCACCCGATTTGAATTTTAGTGCTTGTGAAGGGTGCATGACTGACAGCTCTGCAACTGCAGCATCTGCTCCCATTCAGCAGGCACAGAGCACCTGGCCCCAGGCACAAGCATCTCTGCATCAGTGCTGCTGCTGGCCAGCACCACAGGGAGAGCCTGGGTGGAAACTGGGCAAATGGAGCCTTATCAGCTGCCCCTTTGGAGACAAGCAGAAGTTGTCCTGCAAGTATGAAGCCTGAAATCTCCCTGGGGTTATAAGTCACAACACCATTTCCAAGTGCAGACTAACATTTTATCCCACCAGTCTGTACCATGAAAGCAGAACAGGAGCTGTGGACATGAAGGGCAACGCATGTGTTCTGGCACTGTCTCAGTACCAATAAAACACTGTCAGATCCTCCTTTAGCACTTGATCACTGCAGGATCCACCACAGGATCTACACAGGCAGACACCCACAAGAGCCTCTAAACTGCCATAACATAGAAGCATCTCATTTCTGAAGACATGACCCAGTCATACCCACCCAGAGCCTTGTCTTGTATTACTGACCACACGACAGCAATTGGCCTGGGAGTGGTTTGTGTGCTGTCAGTATTCTGTATCAGGGCAGTTAAAGGAAAATAAAAGTCAGGCTCAGATCCAGTAAGCACACATCACATTAAAAGTAAAGAAGGAATTGCACCTGATGAGATGCAAATGGAAATACGCTAAATCCTCAGCTAATGTACTCAAGCAGAGATCTGCTGGCTTGTGTAACTGAAGTTCACTTAATTGCTCACTCCTCACAGTTAATACGGGTGGCTCTAATACCTCTGCTGTGCTGCATACCAATTGAAATGCTCCTTTCTGCAACAAGATCCACTCCTGAAGCAAAGCAAAGTGGAGATTGCTTTAAGGAATTTGGAAGATAAGTTCAGCAAGAAAGGCTTGCTGCTCAGACTGCTCCAAATGTAGGAGTGGTGCAAGCACCAGGATTTAATGAACAGCTCACAACTAAGCAAATAAAGCAGAGCAGGGCTATTAAGGAAGGCTAGTCTGAGACATTACAGGTCATCCTCCTCTTTTTCTCCTCCAGCATCTGAACCAGCAAAGGACCTGCTAAATTCTAGAGAAGATTTGTATGCGCTTAGTCAAATAGAACTCCAGTGATGAGTTTCCTTAACCTGGCAGAAGGGAACACCTCTGAACAACAACACAGAAATTACAGAGAATGAGGCAGCTCCAACAGAAACTTGGAAGTGAGAACATTTATTGCCTGGCCAGCCCCACCACTCACCATTCAGCCACAGCACTGCTCACGCTAAGAGGACTGCAGGGAGGCACAGGTGTGCAGAACAGAAGTAGCTGCCCTAAGGCATGGGACTGCCATCCAGAGAGACACAGACAGACTGAGCAGCAGGCACAGGAAAAAAAACTCATGAGGTTCAACAAAGCCAAGTGCAAGGTCTTGCACCTGGGTCACGTTAACTCCCACTATCGGTACAAACTGGGGGATGAAAGGATAGAGCACAGCCCTGCCAAAAAGGACCTGGGGGTGTTGATGGATGATGGCAGCTAGACACAAGCCAGCAATGCACCCTCACAGCCAACTGTATCCTGGGCTGCACCAAAAGCAGAGTGGCCAGCAGGGCAAGGGAGGTGATCCTGTCCCTCTGCTCTGAGCTATGAGACCTCATCTGGAGTGCTGCATCCAGATATGAAGTCTTAAGTACAAGCAGGACATAGACCTGAGAGAGCTGGGGCTGCTCAGCCTGAAGAAGAGAAGACATCAGAGAGACCTCAGAGTGGCCATTCAGTATCTAAATGGGGAGGGGGAGGCTACTAGAACTGTATTCATTATTTTACTAATATTTCATTTTTTAATGAAAATCTGCCCTCTTTCCCCCCCCCCTCTAGAAGCACTCTGTACTCACAATAAAGTCTCAGGGTGCCCCTGGGGAGGCGAGATAGGAGCAGATGTCGGCCAGTTCCTTTATATATTTTTTCAGGGAGAAACTACATGTAAGTTAATTGCCTGCATTTCAGCGTCAATACCAAATGTATCACTATTTCTGTTTTTATCACCCCACAGTGAGGCTGAGCTATCCGCGCTTTACCACTGCACAAACATACCGTTTCCTACAGGCACGCTCGGTTAAAATTAAAAGGGAGCAACAAAAGTTGCAAACACATACTTAACTTGAAGTGCATTCAAACCCCATGTAGAGATTCTCATTTCAGATTAAAATGGCTTTAAATTACCGCTACTTAGTCTTCTGCCAAGAAAAAGCTCTGAAAAACGGTTCTCGCTGTGAAGAACTGGGAAGCTTAAATAGCCAAAACTGGCTGAAAGCTCCGTTGTTAACATCCACTTCACACCTGGGCGGATTAGTGCCCGGCAGAAGAGAGAGGCTCCCGGCAGCAGGGAGGGGAGCTCAGCTCTGCCAAGATCCAGCTTGCAGAACTAAGAGCCTTAGTACAGCCCACAGACCCGCTCCTACAAGACTGGGGGGCCGTCACATAGAATCGCTAAGGCTGGAAAGGAGCTCTGAGATCATCCAGTCCGACCACCAACCCACCCCCATCACGGCTGCTAAGCACTCTCAGATGTGGTCTCTCAGAGCCACATCCACGCGGCTCTTGAACACCTCCAGAGGCGGTGATCCACCGCCTCCCAACAGCGCTTTGCGTGCTGAACGGTGTGAGCGGCCACGCTGAGCCGCACGGGGCTGCTTAAAGCGTACCCGAGAAGAGAAAGTGTCAGCCTCAGACTTCTGCCTTCAGAAACAAACTAAAAACACGCTCTGCTGATGGGGATAGCACAGCAGTGAAGCCACCTGCTAGGGAGATAATACTCAACCGCTCAAGTGCCTAACTACAAATACAGATGATTGTGAGATTCTAATCTGCGTAGGGATGGGCCAGCTTTCAGACAGCATCGCTAACACTTCAGAAGTGGCAAATGCTGTCTTTACTGCCAGACTCCTCTTTTTGACCCTCCTACTAACCTTACCCTCTGATACCATCATAAAGGGCGCAGGGCAATCGAGAACTACATTTTATCTGCTTTTCCTTACAGCTTACAGTTCCACATGAAGCAGCAACCTGAGCACCAGCAGCCTACCTGCAGGTAGTACCGGAGGAACATCCAGCCAAACAGCCCCTCACCACTAGGGGAGAAACCTTCCCCCCTCACTCACCTCCACTTCAAGTACCTCTTTTTCGTCCTGCAGCAGCTTACTCTTCTAAGGCGCTACGGAACCAACCCTGAAGCTGTTCCTCCATCCTGTTGCTGGGAGCAGCAGTACGAGAGTACTGGTGCTGTGACCGTTAAATAGCAGCCCTGGGCCCAGGTGGGGCTGATGAGGGCTATTAAGGCCAATCAGTGCCTCGAGGCTCAGCACCTGCTGCTTTGCTCATGGTAGTTGCTCTTCTACCCTGTTGGTAGAAGCTCTTGTTTGTGGGTGCCACCTCCTCGCAACTTTTCTTTTGTCTTCCTACCGCAGTACGAACTTTGCTCGCTGAAAATAAGTCAGGACAGATCTACTGTGTGAGTTACTCTGCAGCTCCAATCCAAGCCAGTAGAGAAAGATTCCTTCTACCTTAAGGGTTGTGGATCGCAGCCCTTTGTCTCCATCTTTCCACATAACTTCTTGCTCCTGCAAAGGTAAAGATATCCTTGCTGCTTCCAGGCTTACATCTTGCGTAGACTGGAAGTCAATTAGTATTATTCTGCAACAAAACTTTGAGAAGTGCTTCAGAGCTGCTGCTCACAACGCAGAAGTGACCGAACAAATGATGCTCTCGTTAATGCTCTGCCTTTCCCTGCTGTGTGAGCCAAATCCTCCAACGTTAAAAGCACCTCAGTATCAGCTGGGTTCACTGACATGGAGAGATTTTTCAAGCTCCTTGACTTTTGCAGACTGGGAGGATTTGGTGTGCTTTAATCCATTCTCTTACATGAACTTGGAAATAGCTTTGACTCTCCGGCAGTATAAATGAAGTTGCGTTTATTCTATTCCCGACTGTGCTGAAAGTTACTGGTAATAATTTGATATCTTTATTTTTCTTGTCTGAGTCGCTTCCACAAACTAATGTGTTAACTTAGTTTCTCTGATAACGAGCAAACAATGTAATGAAAGTGTAGGTGGGAGCCGATGGGTTCAAATCTGGATGCTCAGCGTTGTGGATGTCTGCAGTAAAAGCTGCTGTCCTTTGCAGGTGGAATTTCCTGCACTCAGCTCCCAGCCCTTCAGACTGGCAGTAAATGCTGCATAAGAAAACGTGCAGTTCTTTTGCACTCTGTGGGGTTTTACTTTGTTTTTGTTTTTTTTTTTAATTTAGAAGACGAAGCAGTTTTTAGACAAAAGCAAATTCACCTTTGCAAGTCATTAAGCAAATGCTATCCCACCCATTTTAGATGCTGGAAAACTCAGGTCAAGAATCATTGAGGGATGGAGTGTCTTACCATAAAAACAGTCCAAATGTATGCAACGCAAACTCCTGTGAAATACATCAGAGGATGGAAAAGAGCCTCTTTTATTGCAGTACTCATGAAAATACAAACAATTAGCGAGCATATTCCATCTGCTTGGCTCCCCTTCCTTTGCTCTGAACAATGTAGCATCTTGTTAAGCACAACAGCACCTCATATTACACACCCTGATACCAAACAGAAGGAAGAGATGTGCACAGACTCCAATCACTGCTGGATAAGTTAGGCAGTTCAGAGCATGATAAATAAGTTGCTTCTCTGTGGTGTGATGTTATGCTGTGAGGGTAACAGTGCCTCTTATTTGTGTGAATTAGTAAGTGTGACTTCACTGCTTTACTTCAGTCCAAATGTCTTCCCAGTATCAGTAAGCAGAGCGGAGTCCAGCTGCAGGTTGGATTCTTGGGCTCCTAACAAACACTGCTCTTAAAACCTTCTTGGGATCCCATCAGACTGAAGAACCCACGTCAGTTATTCTCAATTATTCTAACTATAAGGACGTGTCAGGCACACGAAAGACACGACTCAGACAGCATGACTGCCCTAAAATGATAACTTGAGCATAATGCACTCGGCAGAGAAAAGGCAATAACATCTATTTTGGGAACAAAAGAAAAATACAATGGATCTGATGACTAAGTGTTCTGGTCCCCAATGTAAAAGCAAAGTAGATCCCCGTCGTATTTAACTTGATTCCTTTGAATTAAACACTTCCATTAAAAGTTTCCCACAGTAGCTTTAATATTTAATTATGTATTCCACCAAAGGAAAGAACAAAACCTTTGCAAAGGGTTTCTTTTTTTTTTTTTTTTGGTGCATGTGAAATATTTATCAGCATATCTCTTTGGACAAGTATTTTTATCCCCCGGGCTGAGAAAGAGCTTCCATGTACAAATCAGTTTGAAAACATTTTATTTTACGGCTTGAAAGTTTTCTATACTTCGGCACCTCATGCCGCGACTTTGTTATTTCACTTGTTAATGAATGGTAATTAAATCTCTTTTGGCTGAAAAGGTTGGAGGGCTCCTGCTGCACTACAAAAACAATTTCTGAAAGTTACAAAAATGCCCAAGCCTAGAAATTAAAGACTAAAGTTTCCCATGTTTTGAGCCCAAGTTTGACTTACTGGGAAGGATTTATGTGGGAGAACAGCATGTCCCAGCCAGTGCGCAGCCTCCCCAGATGAATAGGCATAATTATGTCACTTTGTGTCTATCAGAGTAAACAGAATCACATCCTTAATAATGTACATTGCAGCCGCAAGCCTCCTTGATCTTACTAACAACAGCAGCAAACACTGAATAAACCAAATTATATACCACCTGCACAAAGAACCGCTACATGTGTACATCTAAGAAGAGAGCTGTTAATTTTGCATTTGCACAGTAGGGCTTGGAACATCAGCTCATTAATTTTTCTTTTCTGTTTTCACTTTTCTTTCAGGTGTTTTGACTCAGGCGACAAATGGAGTGAGTGCTTACAACAGAGGTAGGTAAAGGGGAAATCGCTCCACGCATTAAGGCATTTTGTGGTGTTACTGTGCTAAATAAAGAGATACAGTATTGAAGAGATACCTGCATGGTCTCCACCACTCAGTTCTACAGTTCAGGTTTCTGCTGGCATCGCACATGCAGATTTAGTCCTCTGTTTCTAAACCACAAGTAGGATAGTTCTAACACAAAATGCCTTTATTAATCCTGAAGGCAATACAGTGATTTCAGAGCAAAAGTTGATATGGAATTTCTTTCTAACTTCTCATTTGTCAAACAATCCAGCACAGACAGGGTTTAGCAAGAGACTGGGAAAGTGACGAGTCCACTCCTAAGCTGTGACTTTGGGAACGGGTCTGCTGAGAGCAAAGCCCCCTCCAGTGAAGCGAGGAACGTCAGATCTGAGGTGTGGGAACTCCGATTCAGCCAAGGATCGCTCCTTCTCCCTTGAAATAGAAACAAAGACAAGGAAAATGCATTTTTCATTCTGCTGCCCAATGATGTTTACAAACTAAAGAAACTGTCATCCTCCAAAGTTTCTTTGATGCAACCATGTATCAAGAGATCATTAAAAATCTGTTGATTAAAGCCTGTTTGGCTAAACCGCCATGGCTGGGTGTCTGTTTGGATCTAATTACAAAGCTAGTGATGCTTTTTGGAATTATTTAAAACCAGAAACAAATGAGCTTAGTGCCACTCCCCAAAATGGTCAGAGCACCTCATTAGAGCAAGTTTGTGCATGGGCTTTGTGACTTCAGATTCCTAATAATCAACCCATTCTAGCAAGTAGACATTTGTTTTAAAACAGCTACATTCATCAAAGGCACAATGTGGAGATGCTTTTACTTTGTTGAATTTTAATGAATAAATAGTGTTATCTGTCTTCACGTCTTAAGAGAGTTCCAGTGATAATTACTCTGCCTGTGACGTTTGCAGAAAAAACAGCGCTGTGCTGTGGGTACACTGGCAGCCCCAGGAAGATGCTCTGTCTGAGGATCCAGGGAGGCTTCAATTCGATGGCCTTAGCATGAGGGAACAGGGGTTAGCTGGTTCCCTTCTGAGGAGGTTTGTGAGGGAAGCACGGCAGAAGAATTACAAAGGGCAGTATTTCAGACTCACGGTGATACACCTGGATGTTTCAGAAATAGGTCCTGAGATATTTAAAATTAACAAAGTAGAGCTTTATGATGAACTAGTTTATCACAACAGTAGTGGCCTCCAGGCTTTACAAACAAGGTCAGTACCATTACTTCTATTTTACAGAGATAAAATTGTGATTGAAACCAGCTTCTACATTAGAACCCATTAGCACCCATATTCAGTCCCCAGTAAAGGAATAGAAAACACTTCCTGGAATTAATATTTTTTTGTATCCTTAAATATTACTGTCTGCGTGGGGAGAGGAGGAAGTTCAGAGAAACCTTGTAGGAGGACTAGTTCTGCCTCTCTTTCCAAATTTAACTCATATGGAGGTGGGGAATAGGCAAAAGATAGCTCAGATGAACTTAACCATGAAAACTACTTGTACATATTTTTAGTTATACCAGTATAGCTCTAATGGACATTCCAGCTGACAGCACTAAGAGCTAACATGCTACATTTAGATGGTTCATCCTATCTCACTAGTGGGCTTCCAAATCTGGGGAGAGAAAATGATCCCGAGTCCGTGCTCGCCCTGGCTTCACGCTCCCATGGAGACAGCCAACAGATGTGCTCATCAATATGGAACATTCTGTGCAGCAGAATACTGTAATATATTAATGCAGAATTAATGTGCAAGCAGCCATGTGCAAAAGCTCCCAGCTACTACTGACATTCCTCAGCATGGTTATTTACATAGGTAAGACTGCAGGATCAGGTCTTTGGTGTGGATTTAAGCTTTGCATTTTCTCACCAATCTTTACAAAGATAAAACTAGAACCGTGGTGCTAAAAGCAACTAGAAAAAGTAATGAAGCAGAAAGCATACAAGAAGGAGGTTAAAATGGAGTTAGAAAAAGAAAGCCTAAGACATCTAAGAAAGAAAACATTCAGAATCAGAGAAAAGAAAAGGAGGATTTCAGATTCAGAAAATCTGAAACTGATATTTTCAGCTTGAACATAAAGTGAAGATAAATTCCTATTGTCACTCACCGTGTTCCTTCAGCATCCCATGGAAAGCTGCATTAGTTCAATATCAAGACTTTAAATCACAAACCAGAAGTGTCTTGTGGAAATCAATAAAAGCTTTAGATGATACCTTTGAGTGAGTTTATCTGAGAGTATTAATTCTCTTTCATACCAGTGTAATCAATAAGGCTGCTAATGCTATTGTCCTGACAGGATCCTCTTTTTATTAGCAAAAGCAGACACATTTATTTCAGACACGGTGTTAACATTATCCAGTGTGATAGAGATCAAGTCAGTGGTTTTGTGTCAGCTGGGATTTAGAGCAACCTGAGATTCTAAGAATCAACTGGCTCTGACTCTTTGGTTAGCATCTACACACCAGGCTGTGCCTGTACAGAGCAGTCTGAGGCAGCGACAACACGGAATGGCTGTACGTCAGGGATGAAGGACTCCCTGGGGAAGCATCTGGCTGTAGAACAGGCTTTCTCTATTGCAGAAAGCAAAAGACACGTCATGCACAATTAGCAGTTTGAAGAAGGAAGGCAGTATAACAAGGTTGTTTCCTTTGCTGTCGGGCAACGCAAAAAGGAATCTAGAGATACAGAACTTGCAATTATCCATGGCTGATACATCCATTTATGCCTTTGGGTGTACATAACCTTCAAAGCAGCTTGTGGCCCAGCAGTTTTCTTCTGGGGAACAAAACAATGAGGGGCAGAGAAGAGCACAGGCACAGCACCCAGCTGCCTTTCAGCAGCCACTATGCAAGGGAAGTGTGAGTCAGGGCTGACAGCACAGTGCTGGTAGCTTCTGAGCCGGAGGCGGGAGGAATGAGACACAGTTGTCCAGCAGAAGCACCACCAACAGCATGTGACTGTACTTCCAAAACACAGATGTCACAAAGACACCGTGCTCACAGGACGATAGCTGTACTCATGCACAAGAAAAACAACCTGACAATCTGCACTAACAGCAGATAACTTTGTCCTGAACCTATAAGCAGTGTAATGAATCCATCATTAATGGACCTACACCACAAAATTCCATTTGCTGCATACAATTAACAAGTTCAGTCAACATCCCCTCACACACTGTTTTTGTTTTCTTTAATGCAGTTATGCCTCTAACAAATTGTTTTCTCAGTGGTCATAACAGAAATTAATTCTAGGTACAACATAATAACAAAACATTGGTGCGTTTCTTCTCAACTAATGATCAGAAAGAAACTGGATGCCAGGGTCCAAAATGGAAACATTAAAACTACTGTGAAGAGGATACTTAGCTGCTGGAAATGGATTATCAGGCATTATGGTAACCTCACATATTGATCCTAAAGCTCCAGGAAGGCCATTAGCACTGCACAATTGTTAATTTCAAACACGAAGGTAACATTATGCAATTTGCAGATAGACTAAAGTCACTGTTTATCACCGCTAATTCAGTCATCAAAACTGTTTGCTGCCTGAAATATGATTAAGGAAGAAATAGATACTGCCAGCTTTGAATTATATTCAGCAATATAAAGTATTGTTGGCTATGATGTGTGAGGAAGGGACAAGCTGAGAAAAGGGATGGAAAGACGAAAGACATACGTAGATAAAATTGGTAATAGGTCATGTCATCCAACTGCAGAAATCTAAGAAACTTCTTTCTAAGTAACTTATTTTTAGGAGGAAAATTCCCATAACTCAATTTTCAGAAGTGACTAATAGTTATGTGCCAGCCTGGAGATTCATGATCAGAATGCCTCATCTCTCAGCCTCTGCAAATTAGGTCACTTTAATAGGCTTGAAAATGGGCAACTAAGATCCTAATTGTTTTCTTTTTACTGGGAGGAGCAGCCAAATGCTTAATTTTGGACTGAGACTGGCAGGAAGGTAATCTCAAACCGCTGCTCGTTGTGGAGAGACAACTACCACCTACAGGAAAGTTCTTAGGCTCTCCCCTTGAAAGGGTAAGACATCTGACAAAGCCAGACTCTGAGCATTGCTCACTTTCCTCCATTTCCATCATTTCTCTCCATTTTCCTTCCATCTCATGTAGGAATTAAACAAGAAGTGGCTGGGGAGTGCTCTTCTCTGCAACCACTGACAATGATATTTGCTGCCAAAAGGGGATAGTCACAGCTGCCACGTGTTGGTAACAATAATGACATCGCTCTTATACCAGGATTATGTAGCTGTCACCCAAAGAAAGGTTGTCCTCCATATACAATGCTGTTTCACTTAATTACAACTCATGAAGTGCACTGAGGTCTCCATAATATTTGAGGATCTCTCATTAGATGAGAGGGACAGAAACCAATCCACATCTTCTGTGCATCATCTAATTGGCATGGGTAATTTAACCGGACTGCAGAATGCATCAGAAGTATCACTGCTGGATGTTCTTGACATGACCACAGATCATGGTAAATCTAGACCAGAATAGTAATATGAAGTAGCATAAAGGAAAACATCAGGAAAGTCAGGCAACAAAACTCTAACACTTCAGTCAAATTTGGACACATTCTGATCAAAAGGATAAAGCAGGGTCTTAAGTTTATGCAAAACATTGTATAGACAAAACTGTTATTTTCCCATACTTGGCCTGTTGTTCCTTGCGTTTCTGAGCCAGATATTTCTTTTTCACATTCAGAAGCTCGTTGGCAAGCCTTTCAATTTCATATTTGTATTCTTGGCTCTGTGATTCATACATATTCAGTTCTGAGGACAAAATCTAACAAACAAAAAGCAAAATGCAGAAATGGGAGATGTTAGTTTTACTTACATGTATGTTAGTAATTTTACAAGCACTTTTGCTTTTCATATTTGACTATGGAAGAAATCACCATTTTCCACCACATTTCACTTTCCTTCAATTTGAGTTGAGTCACCTCTGCCCACCTAAGGACAGTTTAGGAGATTAAGGATATGCAGTTTAACTACAATAAAACATGTAAAATACGCCCCAGGCATTATAGGAATTGTATTAATACATACATTAGCTTTTAATGTTCTGGGACACAAATCTAGTTGAAAACCCAAAATGAAAGGCTTAAAAAATCACAGTGCAGGGCTTTATTTCATTATAATGTTTTTTTTATTGAGAGGGATCCACTTTGTTGCATGAAGTAATTAAATCCACGCAATCAAAGTAGAACCAGACAGTGTAAATATGGATAAAATGCTGTTTCCGTTCAAATCTGTAAACTTTAAAGAAAATAAGAGCACGCATAGTGTGTTTTCCTTCTTTAAGAAGGAGAATAACTTGACCTGGCACCACAAAATGATATGCACACCAGTACATTACAGCATACTGTGCCTGCAATGCACAGTAGCAATTGACTGCATTAAGGACAAATGGGATCCTTACGGAAAACTTCAAATCACATTCAGTTTAGCTAAACTTTGGCTTCTGTTTTACATATTCTACATTGTTTTTCTTCTCCATGGAAAGCTAAGATTTGCATAACAGCCTCTTTGTTTCCTAAGGGCCCATCTGCTCCTGCATTTTTTTTTTCTCATGGTTAGTACAGACATGATTATGATGCAGTGAAGAGGAGATGATGACTTCAACAGAGAAAGGAGCTGTAGGAGCAGACGAACTCCTGGGGAGACTGATCTTTCATGCAGGCAAGAACAAGGAAAGATCAGCTCATTCTTTCAAAGAATCACTTCTTAATACCATACTTTCAAAGTTTTCCTCACGATTCCTTCTCAAATAAGAAATCTTCCCTTCTAGTGACAAAGGGTAAAGGTTACTCTACTCATCACTATAAAATTTGCAAGTCTAACATGTGTATGCATTTTAAGAGAAATTAGAACAATTTGAGACATAATTTTCAATATATTCCCACTAGTTTGTTAAAAGAAAATGAAATAGTTTTGATTTGCTTATTAAAGATCTCAACATTATAAGAAAAGGGGAAGAATAATCTTAATGGAAAACTGGTGGTGTCCCACACTGTGCACAAAAGGCATTTACAGCACTATGCTGTGCACGCGTATTCTATTAAATTCTAATTGTGATGAAATAAATAAATGTAATGGGACAAAAATATATTCTACTGCTACTGTTGAAGTGCAGAATTGACTTTATTTTCCTAACCTAATACACTACTGCATGCACACTGAACGCTGAAAATCTTCCTGGAGTCTAGGTCTCCAGGAACAGCATTGAAACTGTTCACCAAATGTGGCAGCCTCTTATCCAGAGACAGAGAGCACCCCTTACTTTCAGCTGTTTGGTCTTCTCTCGGAGAGTGTGTCGGTAGAGCTGTAACTGTTCTGCGGCTTCAGGTCCCGGCTGCCGGGCCAGGACATGCTTCAATTCCACATATAATTTCTCCTTTTCCTAAGAAAAAGATAGAAGGAAGAGCTGTTATAAAACACTATAGCTGCAGCACAACCTGCAATGAAACATCATCAGAAATTGCAACTATATCAGGAAGATATTTGCAGAAACAAATTTGCCTGTGTGTCAGGTTTTCCTCGCTAGCCATAATGTATTTAAAGTTGTGATAGCAGTTAAGAAAAACATCCAGTTAGTTCAAATGATGAATGAAATACTCTTATGCAATGTCATGAGTGAGCACACTTTACCACAGAGAACATATAACCACCCCTGGTAAAGTATTCAGGGGTGGGAAATTAATTACAAGTAACTGTGCTTATTTCAATTTCTTCTTATGAGCCAAATCACCTTCCATTATGGATCACAGCTTCACTCAACAGGAAGTGATAAAGTTATAGAAATGGCAGGCAAGGACTGTACAAAAACATAGCAGCTTATTCCAGACAAAATCCTTCAAATGCACATACACATATACATAAAACACTCCAGCTTAACAGAGTGGGCTATGGAACAGGAAAGGAAAGGATGAATAGGAACAACTATGACTCGCACAACTACCACCAAGTAATTTTTCTTTATCATGTGTCTTCTCTGCTTTCCTGTTGGAAAAGAATACTTGCTGGAATGAGACATAACCATGCTTGAATGGAAACAACACCATAGACATACTTGCACCTTTATGTGCTGAACATTCCAAATTCTGCGTGTCCAGTACTTGAAAGCAAAAGGTGTTCAGAGTTTTCAGATCTTTGCACTTTCTGAAAACTATGCACTGCAGTGGACCCAGAAATGGAAGCATCTTAAATCGTAAATTACTTTTGCAAACATTGGCCTTAAATTTGGAATACGACTGAGGAAGAGCTCCTTATAAATGAAGTTGTCCACAGCTTATCTCTAGAAAAATCAAAAGCTCCAGAGACTCAGAATGGAGTTTGCATAGTGGCAAAAATTAAATTAAGAATTCACCCTCAGTAGAGAGCTATTTTGTGGCTACAAGTGGCTGTCACTGCTGCCTTTTATTCCTGTGAATGCAAGATTTTACTGCAAGTTAAAAACAACAGCAAAAGAAAAATCTTCCTTGTCAAAACACGGCTGGTCAGTATTAACATTCCACCCCTGAATGTATCACAGATTTGTATTTTGGAACAGTGCAACGGTAATTTGGATAAATATGAAGCAATTGATGGATTGAAGGTCTTATGTGCAATTGTTTTCCAATTTATTTCTCTCCAAACCCTCTACAAGGGCCAACCAAGCTCTTCAAACATTGTGCAATGGTGTGTATAATAACCCCATTTAGAGACAAAGCGTGCAATTCTATTATAAGGAGAATCTATCTTATGCAACAGAGACTCGTTAGCTTTCCGATGTATATTGTCTCCATAAGCCAACAGAGGCAGAACCAGCTGTCTTATAATGCACGTCCTGTCCTTTCCTGCTAAGCACTGTCCATCTCTTTTACATCTAGTCAATTCATTTGTCACTGTGTTAAAAGCACCGTAAGTCAGCAAAACATAGGGAGAAAATCCTGAGTGGTTCCTTACTCATCAGCAAGTTTTGCATTCACAGGTTGGCATTTCTATACTTTCTGACATTTTAGCCCAGGATGAAAACCCAAAGCAATTAATTTTAATTAATTTTCAAACAGCGACCGCCAGAGTAAATCTCACTTAATACAAGGTATGTGCAATACTGCCACCAAAAAATGCACTCCTTAAATTGGGTATTTCTATCCCCACACATAAGAAATCAGGAATACCTGGAGAAAAAGAAAAAGAAAGAAAAAAAGAACAAAAGAATTGAATTTTTTTGTTTCTATAACACTGTAGCTATATTGGAAAGACACAATCTGTGCAATGTGTATCACATGCAAATAGCTGCAACATTGTCTGATATGTAAGAGTGATGTACTCAAAGAAGCTTGCAGTCATAGTTTACAAACTGATACTCCTGAAGATAGATCTATGCTACTTTTTGGAAACAAATAAAACGTATGTGTTTTCCTTAAAATGTCAGAGACGTCCCAGTGTAGCAGGATGGAAAGGAGATATCCTGACACTGACAAGAAGATCTTAAGTCAGCAGTGAAGATCGTTGGGGTGGCAGTAACTCAAAAACAAGAAGGTAGGCAGACATCTTTGATGCCTACTGGAAGTCAGTTAACACTATTTCGTCAGAAGGAGAAGACTTCATTTACGTCTGTTGGTGGCAACTTAAATGAAGTTGGAGCTACAGCATGTGTAGGATTTGTTTCTTTGTATTCTTCCAAACAGCTTCCCCTCTTGCTCCCTTCTGTCTTCAGACTGCAACCCCAAGATACATCAAGCCAGATCCACCAGACCTTTCTAAACTCCAGATTCATGCTGTTACTCCTTCACTGGAAAGAACAATGCATGTTTCTTCAAACCAAGCCTAGGCCAGTACCAAAGCTTTTCCTGTCATCCTTCCAATGGCAATATTCCCACTGACGTCAGCAGATGCTTGAACATACAACTGAGCCCTTAATTTCAACCAGCTTCACTGGTTTATGTCAAACTGCACCAAGACTATGGTGTGAGATGAGGGTATGTTCATTGTGTGTATGTAGGACACGCTGAGAGACTCAGATTAAGCGTTGCAGTCAAATTTCAGGCGTTCCAAAGAGAATTTCAGCACCTCAGCAAACACCTGCTGAATAAGTTGTGCAAGTAAAACCCCACATTATTTTTAGAACAGCCCTCCCTATCTTAGATTTGTTTTCCAGGGGAGCTCAGAGCAGCCCGGAGATCTGCCCTCAGGCTGGGCCACAACAATACATTTCTGCATCTCTCAGTCTCTAGCACAGTAACTCTTCGGGGGAGGCAGACAAGTTGCTCTCCCCTAAATTTAACTAGCTGCTAAGCCAGCCAGAATCCAGAGTTCTCTTGGCCTGATTTCTCAATGGAGACTTGAGGAAAAAGTTTTCATCTGCAGAGGACTGGCTGGTGCTTGCGAGATTTTAGATGATCCTTCAGGACTCTGTGGTCAAAAATTAGCTCAGGCTGCAGCAAGAAGAATCACCTTTGCAACTGCAATCCTACTTCAAAAGAAGCAATTTCTGCTGACCTGCATAGCCCAGTGTGCTTGCTGTTCCCTGCCAGAGGGACTGTTAGTCCCATCAGACATATTCCCAACATGACAATAAGGCTTTCACTGCCCTGACAAGCAGTAGGGAGCAGTCATCAGTGCTGGGATAGACAAATGCACCAGGCATTAAAGGCTCATTTTATATCATCTTGTCCCTCACCAAGACAGCAGGAAACTTGTGATACCAGCCTTCGTGTTAGTTCACCCAGGGTATCATTCTGAGCAAAGGACGATGGATGACCATACATTTAATGAAGATGTATTCACAGCAGAAATAGGCCACAAAGCCACAGCTTTCTCATTTTCACCAGCTTCTCTGTCCAAGCAGGTAATTCTACAAATTCACCTGGAATGCTGCATACCAACAGCCTTCTCCACCATTCATCAAGAGCTTTTTATCACACAAAAACTCAGTCCCAAACCCTTTGTCTTGGTGAGTATCATTTGTGTTAGCTCCCATCTCCAGTAACTGAAGCTCAGCAACCATCAGCCAAAGAAAAAAAAAGAAACAAGATAAAGATCAAGATGCAGAGTAAAAATGTGCAATGTCATGTATGGTGGTAAACCCTCAAATATTTGATCTACCTAAAAATTCTTATCCTTATTAATAGGGTGGAAAAAGCAACACAGTAACTCTGCAAGCACACTGCAGATCTTCACAGCTTTGCAGAGGAAAACAAGTCAGTCAGCATGCCATGGGGGGTTTCTTGTTTATTGGCATTATATCCAAAATACCAGAGCTATGCTGAGCTCCAGAGCCATTTTGTTTATAACGCCATGAAGCAGCAGAGGGCCCTTAAGGAGTTGTGATCCCTCATTGTAAGTGTTAAACAGAACACCAGATTCTGGATTAAATACACGCATAAGTACACACACCTAGTTATAGTTATCTTTATAAGCTGTATGCTTATTTGTGTATATGCATATAGCTACTACAGTAGCTGTTGGCTCAGGACATCTACAATTAAGAGTTTTATGAGACATAGAAAAATTAGCATATGGTAACCTTCACGAATTTTGTAACAACAGAAGAAAGCTGCCTCCAGCAATGTGAGAAATGTGCAGTATAAACTTTCTCAATGAACACTCTTCAAAAGCTCCTTTTCTTTCTTGCCTGTCCCACATCCATCAGCAAACACCTCTGCAAGCACGAGGTTCCCTACAACAGCTTGTATTTTCACCATCTAGGCTGTCCTTTAACTGTCCAATGTGAGGTTTTATGGAGTAAATTAATTCAGGTTTGGAACAGGACACTGCAGTCCTTTCACAGTGTGGCAATGCTAATACTGTGTGAGGTGCTTGGGGGGCTCTCATTAAAATGCTGCCACCGACTTGAAGGAAAGGCCAAGATCATTTCCCTGTCTTTGGTGAAATTTGCACCACTCTAGATGGAGGTAAATTAAACCTGTCTGAGATGACTTATCCCTCCAGTTGATAATAATGTTTCTCAAGAGCAAATCTGTTTCCTTTGGCACAGACTACACCAAAGTGACTGGCATTTTCAAAACAACTTAATGAGAGAAAAAAAATACCTTGGAGCATCTTCTAAGGTCTTCACCCTTGACTTTTTTTTTTTTTTTTTTTTTTTGTGACTATAAAAGCTGGATGCTACATTATTAACATCTTCCAGAAACAACACAGTACAGACATTTCCAGCTAAAGTGCAGTTGCAACTTATTATTATTTTTATTGTAGTGGTACTATTGCTTCCCTCTTAGGAAGTGTGTGGGAAACAGATTTATTTTTTTTCCAAAGGACAAACAAATGTTATATATACTCCTCTCCTTTCAAGACTTCTGAACTCAGACACACAAGAATAATAAGATAGGAGAAGGAGAAAATAGCATGGATGCCTCTTGCAGAAATAATAGCAGCAATTCCCTTTCTACTATTGACCCTACACTAGAGTTTATAAAATCATTAATCAAGAGTAGCTCATTTAAACTCAGTGTTTAAACTCAGTGTCTATCCATAACACTGCAGAAGATGATCAAATAATTATCTGCTCTTCTTCTGTGTCCGTGAGCAGTATCAAACATGCACATATATACACATAAAAGGAGACTGATGTGGTGAGCTGTTCCTTGAAGCTGAGGATTGCTGATGACACTGCATGGATTGATGCTAATTTTCCAGCTACTTCCACAGTGCCTGCAGCCTGCCAGTTAGGCTGAAGAGAGCTCTAAGCAAACCTTTGTTCCACAGTCTAATAGTGGCTTGTCTTAAAGTGTCCTGGGGGAGATTCAGAGACTGAAACAGATCCTATTAATAAGGAATCTAAATAATCTAAGTGAATATGACTACAAGGCAAACAGTAGGAAATATTGTACTGGCTAATAATTATTATATACAGAGCCAAAATATTTATCTTCTTCAAATGTAACGGTCTAACTTGTTGCCACAGTGATGTGAAAATACAGAAGTTACATGTATTTTAACAACTCAATAGCCATTTTGATTTTAAAAATAACAGATGTCTCAAATGACTTCTCAAATAGCCTTGATAAAGGCTATGCTGCTAATGACTCGCTCTTCCTACAGGTGGAGGGTTAGGATGGGGATTCCCAGCAGACCCAGCTTCTACTCACACTTCTGACTGATCTAAAAGAAAATGACCCCAAATGGTGATCAAGGAAACTACTGGACTGCTACTACAGATACCTCTCTGTAATTTAGGCACCTACATGCCATTAATCACCTGCTTGACTTAGATCCTTAGACTTCTCTGAAAGATGAGAGCACTTAGCTTGGAGTCCTTTGGTGTTCTAGAATCATTGCCTCCAAACAGCTGTCTCAAAGTCAAGCCACCACTTAAACCTACAAATACCTGTCTAACAAGGCAGCAAAGCCTGCATACATCTTTCTGACAGTACAGCAGCACGGTCCTGCATATGCCAAGTACCTCAGGGAAGAAAAATTGGTCTCCTGTTACACTTTGGAATCTATTAAGAGATAACAGTACATCTAAGAAATACACATGGCAATTCTGAAATCATGAATGCTTTAATATATGGCTCCCTTCAGTCTCACTGTAATTAGAGCTGACCATTGGAATATTCTGAAGAAGTTTTTTTTCAGCTCCTCCTGCTCATTTCATAAAATTCAGAAAAACAGGACTAAAGGAGAGAAAAAAAGGGTGTATGTAAGGACAGCTGCTGAGCAAGTATGCCATCCTCTGTTAAAGATTACAACTATGCATACTAAGACAGATGTGGGAAGGCTTAGAGTCCAGAGGAAGTAGAGCAGCTGGCTGATCAAAGCACCCTACACCTGGCAGACTCTTCTTGTGTGCGGTTCATGCCTTCAATACACTTGGCAGCTCTTGTCTGGCTGTCTCACGTGAAGCACTGAGAAAGTTTTTTACATAGTTTTTTATAGTTTTTTCTACATCCAAGTCCTCATCTCTCTAATGTTTAGCTACCTTCTTAAAAAGCGAAACCACATCGCTTGTCCCCCTCTACTCAGCTCTTGCGAGGCCCCATCTGCAGTATGGCATCCAGGCCTGGAGCCCCCAGTACAAGAAAGACTTGGAATGAGTCCAGAGAAGGACCACTAAGATCATCAGAGGGCTGGAGCACCTCTCCTGTGAAGAAAGGGAACTGGGCTTGTTTAGCTTGGAGAGGAGAAGGCTCTTTGGAGACCTCATTGTGGCCTTCCAGTACTTGAAGGGAGTATATAAACAGGAAGGAAAATGACTGTTTACGTGGGTTGATAGTGATAGGACAAGGGGAATAGTTTTAAACTAAGACAGGAGAGATTTAGGTTAGATATTAGGAGGAAGTTTTTTCACTCAGAGGGTGGAGATACACTGGAACAGGTTGCCCAAGGAGGTTGTGGATGCCCCATCCCTTGATGCATCCAAGGCCAGGCTGGATGTGGCCTCTGGGCAGCCTGGTCTAGTGGTTGGCAACCCTGCCCACGGCAGAGCAGTTGAAACTAGGTGAGCATTGTGAGCCTTTTCAACCCAGGCTGTTCTACGATTCTGTGACTCTGCCTGCCCCGTAACTGTCCCAAAACAGCCTTCATGCTGCTGCATCTTGCTGCAGATTTTCCAATCAACATTCATACTCCCATATGAATGAAAATAAGTGATCTGAAATAAATTATTAATGTAGTCTGTCCTTGTGGAATGGCCTTTTTTTTAAATCAAAATACAAAATATCATACAAAATAGTAACCCTTAATGGAACAGGATGCCCATATCCTGCAGCTTAGGCAGGAGCAGGATACATTTGCCTTAATGGAATAATGTCCACAAACTGCACTTCTGAAAAATAAAGATTAGTAACTGGCTCTAGGTCACAATTTATAATCTGGGCTGTGAATGTATCGCTGCACTGCTGTTGAACTTCTCCAGTATTTTAACTTCTTTGGCAGCTTCTGGATGGCTAACAGTCAGTATTGGATTGCTAACAGCATTGCCAGCTTTGTGCATAGCAATGTATTCAGTCAGCACAGCAAGCCATTTACTTTCCCTTAACAAGATAACTAGTTGATTAATACACTTTACCCTGAGGTGCACAGCAGATTTATTTCCTTCCCAGATACATGCTGAATACAGGAATGAGGAGTAAACAAGTTCAGTTTCAGTTGTTTGTCATTTACTGGAATAATTCCTAAGCTTTTTATTCAAGAGTTATTTTGGAGAACTATTATTGAAGCTAATGGTAATTTTGTCTGAATCAGAACTTTAGGAATTGGTCATTTTACAAAATACTTTTAGTTTAATGGCACAGCATGTCCACACTCAGGATTTCTAGGTCCAAACTAAATACAAAGCATTTGAAGAAAATACTTTGGTGATCACTGTTTCTAGTTTTCTGATGCAGATTACAGATAAGTGATGTTTTGTTTTGTGTTGTTGTTTTTTTTTTTTAACCTTGAGTGTTTATACGGCCTTCTCCTTTCAGTCTCTGAATGCTGGTCAATCTTTAATGCACTTAAGCTGCAGTACTACTTCCAGATAGGCAGTAATCCTCTTATCCTACAAAAGGGTCTGGACACACAGTGTTGACACAAATTGCCAAATTTTACTAAAACTCCTGAAAGATACACAGAAATGAATCTCAGATTCCCAGAAGCATCATGCCAGGTAAGCCAACTTATCTGTTCCTTGCTTGTCAGAAACACCAAATCTGAACTAGAGAAGCAGGTTAAAAGTCACGGGAAAAGCACAACCATAAACCACAGCATACTTCAAAACAGTAATTTCTCCCACACATGCTAAAATTCATGGAGTCTGTATACAAATATTAAAATGCAGGAAACAAATCTATACTTGACATTCATCTATCAAGGATGGTATTTCTGTAATTAAATCAATCATGCATGGTGTGGAGGGATGGCATTTTATGACCCACTACAGCTCTCTTCCAAGTTCAAACACGAGGAAATACATCATTTTTCCTAAAAACCTTTAGAAACAAGTTCATGTACGTACCCCACCCACAAACTCTGAGACTTTCACTTCACCTGTAACATACTCATGTTTGTAAATAGCATCTGAAATATTTCTGGGTAAAATACCAGTAGAGCAGCTGAAAATAGCACAGATTCCCAGAATTTAGTATTTTGACCTGTTTCCTTCTTATTTCTTAAATAAATTTGCAACTAATCTTCGTCCAAAACCTTTTATCATGGGAAATCTGTTTTGTTTATGAGAGCAATGAAGCTTCACAAAGATTCAGAATGAATTAACCCTTCCACTAAGATAATTCTTCACCAAAACTGTTTTTTGAGTACTAAGTAATCTGCTTTGCTTCCCATTTGCCAGTGCCAGATATATCTGCCCTATTCTTTTTATTGGAAAACAGTACTCTTACCGTAAAGGGCAGCTGATTATCTTTACCTGATGCCATTAAACTGATTATCACCTTTTCTGCCTCAGGTTTGAATGCCCTCTTTAAACAACAGACCCTAAACAAAGCAGGCTATTTTAATGAGAAGGCTTTATTCTCTTCCATTTGAACTGCAGTGTATGTGGGAGGAGGAAAGGAATACAAGTGTCAGTATGTTTTTAGAGCAGTTTATCATGCTGTAGGTTTCTATAACACAGAACAGCTTCTAATTCTAGATGAACTGAGATTAGAAGGGCTAAAATAAACTCAAATTTACCAAGAACTATATTCAAAACATGTAGAAATAGAAATGGACTTCTTTTTGAGGAGAGCTAGCATAAGAGCTGAATACCTACTTAATTCTGAAAGCTCACACAAAATTTTCAAAACATTCAGACCCTCAATAGATCTTCACACAAGTGACCCCGCTAACTGTCTTGTTCATGAAATGTGATTACTTATTACGTCATTACATTACATCAGAATTGCATCTGAACTCAGGTACACTGCACAGAGAAATAACACAATGGTCCTACAATTTGGTCAGTGTGAATGGTTCCACACTGCTTACAGAACTCTGCTGGATATACAGTCAACACCTAGGGCAAATGAGAATGTAAATAAATACATGAGTAATAATAAATAAGAAAAAGAATATCAGTGGCAAAGCAAAAGGTGCTAGACAAATTCTAATTGTATGGAGGCACAGAATCACTGAAAGATACTCTAATTGTTCTGGTTAACATCAACATTTCCCCTTACAGGCAGAGTAAAAATCCAAAATCAAAGACCTAGTCGAACAATGAACGTCTCAAGCACAACAAAAGGAAAATGAAAGGATGGCAAAAGGAGAAAATAACTTGAAAATTAGTCCTGAAGGATGACAGCGTATGAAGTACCTCCATGTGTCACCTCATACTGCCTTTGAGACTCCAGTTCAAAGCAAATTCAAGGCACTGGGTTGAAATTAATTTGAAGGCACTAACTCAGTAGACTGCTGTGTACCAAAGTACTGCACTAATAATTAGATATTTGTAATTCTCACAAGTTAGAAATAGGCTACAGCCAGAGTTCATGGGAAAACATTTTTTTTTTATTTGAAAGAACTCTTCAGAGTCCATTTTCCAAGTCAATCCCTTTGATGCACCAGTGATTAATTCTAACTTGTCAGTACACAGCACTGTAGAAATATTTTCTTCAATTCATACTCATCTGAAAATGCAAGAGTATTTATGTCGGGCCAGAGTCCATGCAGTATTTCTCATTTCTATTTATCAGTATGAATCCCTTGAAATTCCAGCCACTAACTGAAACTGGAGTCAAACTCAAAAGCTACACTCAGCAGGGTACTACTATACTTGTTCTCCTCAAGATACATAACAACCCTTCCATTTTTTATAAGGAAAGGACATTTTTTAAAATGTCAGGAACCATTTGATCAATGGCTAAACATTTTGCCAGCTTAGCTTTCTCAGTTAGCAGTGTGATTTCTTTGTGCTGATGCGGCTATGCCACAGCCACTATGTGGCTAAGCAATTAGATGCAATTGCAACTGTCAAGACAATCTTCTGCTATTCAAGAGTTGGTACAAGCTGAATAAGAAAAAATGTTGTGTTTTTTTTTTCTGCCAGTAGGAATGGTACCTTGAAGCAAAGAAAGGGTCAGTAGACTCCAATATACTCACTACTTTAATTGAGGGATGAGGGAACTGCTAGCTTCAGCCTTAAGATAGGGCATTAATCCAGTCCTTCCAGACAAATTCAAATCCTCCAGAAAAGAGAGATAGAAAAGAGCCAAGCCCCAGTGAAGTACAAAAAGTCAAAAAGAAATTTTCCCTTTTCATTTTTGGATGGAAAAATCCCTTCAAAAAGCCGACTTTATATATGAATGATAAAAGAGAAGTGGGAAAAAAAAAGGATTGTATTTTGGTAGTGGATTTTGCAGTTCACCTGTAAGTTTCAGTGCATACAAAGCACTCTCTCAAACTACCTCCACTAAAATCTCTCTAAAGGTAAGATGACAGAGAAACAATAACGACTAGGTCAAAAGAGACTCTTTGAGATTCTACAGTTATTAGTTCCCTGAAGTGAATTGCAGCTATTTTTAAGAAAATAGACCATTCTGCCAAAAAATACTCAAGTCAGACAATCTACGCCAGATGTAACATGCAAGTAGGCTGTGCTTTCAAATTTAAGTAGAATCTCTACTCAGCAACCAAAAAATATATAAATGCCAGTTTTGAGAGGGTGAAGTACATCTCAACCATTTTGAAGATGTACAGATAATATCTAAAATAAAACTGAACTAAGCATTCAGAATACCAAAATAAAGGCAGGCACAATGGGGGTGAACCTCACTTTCCCTAGCAGACCGTCCAATGGGAAAATCTCTTGCTCAACATTTGAGCACACTTTTTTGCATGACACTCTGTATAATGGAAGCTAAATGAAGCACTAGGAGATCCGTGAAGAATCTAACTGCAGCATGCTTTATGAAACTGCCACGCTGAGGAAAGAAATGGTTATCAAGAGGATGGGGCTTTTGTGAAGTAGGCTGAAATGACAAGATTGAAGAAACACTATTTTATATAATAAATGGGCAGAAGTTTTGTTTGTTTATCTTTGTTTAGAAAGATAAGAAAGCAAATCCTAGAGCTCCTCCTGTAGCTGGAATAAAACTTCTCTGACTTCAGCAGGTGCCAGCCTGCATAAACCCACGGCAGCTTTAAGAGACTATAGTAGCAGCTCTGAGAAAAGATGGTTATGTATCTGTTCACACAGCATAGCAACAAGCACCTCAAGCTGGATACAACAGGTCTACTATCAAGTTAGCACAAAAGAAATAAAACATCTGCCTATTTTGAGTGTTTAGCTAGCTATTGTTACTACTGAATTGAGTCATGTCTCTAATGTATTCATTCACACACCACTATTAGCATAGAAATGATTTTATTCCATTTTTAGTGGAGGTGAAGTGTGCAAAAGCTCAGTAACCTGTCCAAGGTCACAGAGAAAATCTCGTTTGCTCTCCCTTCCCTGGATCTTTCAATACCTGAAATGAAACTGCTAATTTACACCTAAGACAGTACTGCCCCCTCTGCACCTCCTACTCTCTGTCAGTGGTACCATCAGTTCTTTGGAGGGTTTGGCTAAAATCTTGGCTCAGTACAAGGGCATGTGGGTGTTTTCTAACTCTAATATGAATCAGATATATGAACTAATCACACCTTTTGCCCTCGCGCACTTTGAAACTATGATCTCAAGATGCTAATGGCCTGGAAGCATCACATCCTACCTATACAGACCTTGACTGGTGAAAAATAAAGATATTCAGAACTTAGGAACATAAATAATGTTGATTAGATGTGCATGCATATATACACATGCATCTAGGAGAACAGTACACATATAGAACAACAATACTCTCAGTACTACAGGCTTAGGTAGTAAGATATTGTATTTATCACTATAAAACGTACAGCTATATATATATATAGCTGTATATATGCTTCCCCCCTTGCCTCCTCCCTCCACAAATAATATTAGTTGTGCATTTCTTTTTAACATTTATGACCAATCTTCTAAAGAGATTGACAACCGAGGTAGCTGACATATACTGTGATTCTTCCCACTGTTATCCATTCTAAGACATGCAGCTGAATAAAATTCCACTCAGTCAGACATGAAATCAAATTAGAAGAGTTCACTCTGAAGAGAAAACTAAATTTGAAACAAATAAAGCAATGCATAATTCAGTTGCAGTGGGATAAGCTCCTACAACCAAGTTAATCCTAACGTAACCAGGTAATATGGATATATTATGTGTTTACCACACATCACTATTCATTATGCAGTTGTGCTTCAGTCACATGGGGGATCTGGGGACATCCCCCACATGCAAAGTGAGCAAGTTTGTATTTTTTTTCCATTCAGACCTTGTCAACAGAGCCCTTCTGTTTAATAATAATCACACCTTACGGCTATACAATGCATTTTCTTCATACCACGTGTGTTCATAGGAAGACCTTCACCCATTGCTGGAATTCCATGTTTAACACACGCTTCTCCACAAAGCACTGCAGTATTATTCAACAGTTTAGAAAGGAATAATAAAAAAAAGCTTTATCTTTTAACTGCAAAATTCAGGTGGAAGGTAATGACTCAAACATGGAAGCCAGCTAACCCTGAAGTAACATCTCCTGTGTTTGGAAAGAAAGTCGTTGGGTTTTTATTGACCATAAGTATTTAAGACCTTGGTTTTGGATCTGGTTTTTAAGACAGCATTTTTCATCAGCACAGCAGTTCACAGGTGTGATAATAACCTGAGTTAAAGGAGAAAGAATGGCCACTGACTGCTTTGCATCTACCCTTCAAAGTCTCAGGATATCCACTTCTATTTGCTAATAAGTTATAAATACTTAGAAATTTCTTAAATATGGAAAACATTTCTACATCATTATTAAAGTATTCAACTCTGACAAGTCATTGTACAAAAACATTCATCAAGTTGCATATTCAATATTTCTCAGTAAAAGTCTGATGATAATAGGTTACAAAAGATATTTTTAATGAGATTTTCAAGTCAAGCTGCGTTCTACCTGGACAAGAGAACTGTCAGCTATCCAAATTTCCTGACAGAAATGTAGCAAATAATTCTTTTAATCACATAGCACAGATAGTAAGGCCTTACTTTAGAGCTGCATTGTTTTTAAAGATCTAGCAGGTGAGCAAGATTGAAAAAGCTAACTAAAAAGGATATGATCAAATATACAGCAGGAACAGGTTAGATAAGCAGATGCTTTTCTACATGATTCCAAATAATGCAATTCTTCCTTAGCAAAATTCCCATTCTTATGTCCATGTTCCCTGTATAAACTTGCTTTTATTTACAAAGGAACAGTCAGAAGACAGAAGTATATTGCATACAACACAAATGGAATTATTTTCTCTTATACAAGCATTATGGCTCTGCATAAGGATGCAGCAAAGTGAATAGCCTACAAATCAAACTGCCGGTTGCTGACACTGAGCTCAATCACTCTCAGACCTATGTTATTTCTAGATTCCAAAGGTGTTTTTAACATTCAATATCCAATCCACATAGCTTTTTCCATACCGTTTTATTACTACACTTTGATGTAAGTGAATATAAGATGTCATATGCACACACAGAAATCAAAGACAGAGACACTCACAAGTTTTACTTATAAAAAATATCCTATTTGCCACACACCTAAAAACTATTACATATAGCAAGGGACTGAGAATATTTTAAAGCAGATAGATGTAATGGCTATGCCCTTGTACAGGACAAAATGTGGATGAGGACAACTTTGAGAGAGAAGTATGATTTATGCAAGCAAAGACAACCTCCTAAGTTTGTATTCCTAAGCTCCTACAGTCTCCAACTCTGAATACAGGTGTGAATGAGCTAACTAGGAAGAGCACAAGTCTTCAGTAGTTCCCCCATCCCTGAATGTGAGCAGAAACTGAACTGTGCTGACTACCTGGAAAGAAAATCTACTCCACTTTGAAGCACAGATTTGGCTCACAACAATTACAGCTCCAGTGAAAAGGGAATCCGTGGCTGTTAGACCATGTTAACTGTATATAGGATAACTAGTTCAAAGAACAATAAAATGACTTGTCCAACATTATCCAGCCACTTAGCAGAAGAAGCTCAAATAGTACACTCAGTTTAAGAGCCCTCTACCACCAATGACCTCTCTGGTTGGACACACTGCCCTTACAGGAAATCAGCTGGGTTACGTCCTCCATCTCATTACCTCTCCTCACTCACCCCCTGCTATGAAAGAACTGTTTCCAGTCTTAGTGTTTGACTAAAAAACACTATGGCAAACTAGAAAAAAAAACACAGAAATGTTGATGGTAAAGTCCTAATCATAATGTAGAGCATGGTATTTTTGGCCTTCTCTTTACCATCAGTCTCACTAAAGGAGATCTTCATTTCAACATTCTTGGACAGGAAAATGATGCATGAATTAAGACACAAAGGATTTCAATAACACTTCTAGATATGATACTTAAGTATTTAAGTCCAACTCTGACTTAAACCTAGGAAAATAATTTAAAAAGTGTTGTAGAAGGGACTGCTACATAGACAGAAATATTGTGCCAGTGGCTACTATAGTAACTTAGGCTCAAATACCTATTTCAAAGATTTTCTTGTGCAGATAACTCAGTATTTCTATACCTCAGCTCTTCATTTTTAACTAAGGATTATAGTTAAATAGGAGCACACTAGGGATAATGCAAGATAAGCAACAGAATCTATATAAAAATCATACAGGTAGAACTGGGTTTGTGTATGTGTACAGCACAGCAAATTTGAAGCTGTATTTCCTACATTTGTTTAAGCTAACAAAGTATTTTACTGACACCACTTCAGTACTATGTAATGAAGATTATATTTTTCAAGCAAAGGCATAACGATACATCATACATTTGCCTCAACACAAAATTTCCTACAAAAAAAAGTAAAGAGAAAGTGGCAAGCCCTGCCTTGATAACATTTTCTGAGCTTCTTCTCGAGACAGGAGATTCCAATGATATTCCACTAGCCAGTGAGTGA
This sequence comes from Gallus gallus, assembly GCF_016699485.2. Classification (NCBI taxonomy): domain Eukaryota; kingdom Metazoa; phylum Chordata; class Aves; order Galliformes; family Phasianidae; genus Gallus; species Gallus gallus. Next base: position 25,107,271 of record NC_052537.1, on the reverse strand, counting down.
TACGTCATGTAGGCATTAAGACTGTAAGGGTACTTAAGACCAAGATATTCAAACCACACCTACAGCTATCCTCACAGTCACCTGAGGGAAGGGGAATCTTCTCTCAGTTTGACATCTATGGTTGAAGCCCAAAACATTCCTTTTTTTTTTTTTTAATATTTGATATTAAATGTTTGCACTATGGGAATTTAGGCTCTCTTTCATTCTACAACATAAATCTTACTGGTATCACTGGAGTTAAAGGACATCTGAATGGGGCTCTTGAGGACATGGTGCATTTAGTAACATAGGGAGTTGGGTGGATTTGATTATCTAAAGAGTCTTTTCTAATTTTAATGATTCTGTGATTTCATGATTCTAATTCACACAAACTCTGTTGGATTCTTTCTGCCAAAAGCCAACCTAAGCACAAATGGAATCAAATAGATTTTCCTTCATGTCCTGGTTGTAACAGACGTGGCTGAAATGGAAAAAAAAAAAAAGCCGTGCCAGAAATATAATACTGAATTGAAGACTAATCTAAAACACGAATATACTAAGGCAAACCTTTAATTTTATTTTCCAGAGTTTTCCAGGTATCAGAAACCAGAATATAAAAATTAACTAATCAGATGCTATTTGTTCTCTTTCAGTGAGTCAGTGCTGCCATCTAAAGCTATCTAAGAAGCATGAAAAAGAAATTCAAAGATGCGTCTAAGAAACATTCTGGAAACACATCTGAGCAGGCAGAGAATGCAGGGTAAGTCAAATATGTTAACAAGATACAACAATCTACCAATACTGCAGTACCTGTAGGAGCAGTTCTTTTTCTATCACTTCACCTGTCTTGCTGATAAGTTGCTTCTGTAGCCTCTGTATTTTCTGGATCAGTTCATAGGTACTTGGGTCACTGGCCTAGACAAAAGCAAAGTAGTCTCAAAAATTGTGTTATAACTTGTGTTTCTTGCTTGCAAATTAAAAAAAAAATACAATATCTAAGTGTCAAAAAGTAGCAAACAAAATTAGATGCAGAGAGGAAGGAGGAACTGTATTAGTTGTTTCCTAGGGCAAGTATTCATGCAGTTCTGAATCTGAAATCTCTGCTTCTTGAAGAACAGTCAGAATATGCTCATGTTTAGCACTACTAAACTTCTGAATACTTATCAAAACATCTAGTATATGTAGGAGTCCTTCAGAATGTAACCCCCAAACCAACAGACTGGCAGAACCACGTGACAAGGAAGAAAAAGACAGTTAGTGTCATCATTTCAGCAGAAACTTAAATTGTCTCCTCGTATATAGAGCGCATTGCAAGCACTTCCCACTGTTTTCAAAACCTCAAACAGCAACAAGTGATATTTTACGAGATGGCAATCTTTTTCTCTTGAAGGAAAAAATTATAAAATATAAATATAATATAAATATAAAATATAGTCTTTGAAACAGGTTGAAAAGTTCAGATAAACAAATTATTGGGGTTTACTAACAAATAAGCCTTTAAAGTGTCCGCACTTGCGGAATCTCATTCTTCAGTGGTGGCAGTGCTTAAAGAGATGATGGATTGTAGCCACAATGTTGCTGCTCTCCTCTGTCTACAAAGCCTGTAAAGACCAGGAACTAGCACATGGCTTTCTCTCCTTCTCTTCTCGTTCTTTCATCACAGATTGTATTTGAAGGAAGGTCTGAGGAGCAAAATAAATAATTCTGTGGGGAGCAGACATCAAAGCTTACTTTCCCCACCTTTTGTACCCTTCACTGTCCAATGAAGATCAAACTCTGATTGAAGCTTTTCCCACATGGTTATCCACAACACTTCTTTCTCACACGGTTTTTCTTCTCCCATGTGATTTCTGTGGTGGATCATAAGGACTGAACACAGCAAATACCTCAGAAAAGACCTATTCTCTGCTTATTTGCTTGAATCTATAAGAACCTCGATATCTCATTGCTCTTTACCCTTTATCAGATTTTACCAAAAATCAACTAATCAATTCAAGTGTAACTGAGACACACTAACATAGATACACATACAGTACTCATAATGCATCCTTTACTGAGAAACCAGGCTAAAAAGTAATTTAGCCCCATGAACCACTCAGACTGTGACTGTTCCATAGCACTGCCTAAAAATGGTGCCAATTTGCAACAACAGTAGTGATGTGAGGGTGTTTGTTCATTAGGAATTGAACCAAAACCCCATCAGGATTGTTTCATATGAATTCAGCCATCTGGTGGTTTTTCTATGTTTCAAATACAAACTACTGACCTGAATGGAAAGAAATCATTTCCCATTATCAGCCCTCACAAATTCATTCTCCCAACACAGGATGTTTCCAGTGGCCTGACTTGCCTTCATTATGTGGCACTACTAGAGACTGTCTAGATGTCTTTGAGGATGGCATCCTTCACTTTATCTCCCTACCATAAGAAAAGCTAATCACACTGTTCAAACTTTAAGCTCAGCATGGAAAGGACGGAAATTAACTACTAAGCATATTCAACTCTACTTCTGGAGGGAGTAACATGTTAACACTCATTATTAGAGCAGCTAAGCTACTCCGGATGGCATCAGTTTAGAGATCCAAGCAACAAAGAAATCTCAGCTGGCTTTCACTTACTTTGAAAATATGCAGTGATGCCAACTGATGCTCGTGTATTTGGTCTATGCTTGACAGATTTATTAGTTTTCCACTTCATTTGGTAGGTTCAAGTACTGTGAAAATCTAGATTTGCTGTTTATGTAACAGCTGACCTCACATTACTCAGAATGACTACCTTTGGAAGCCCACCAGTGCTTATGTGTACTTTCTCTTTTTTCATGGATTTGGTGAAAAATGTGACATGTGACTTCAGGTCTGTCTGTTTCCCAGTCCACATGCCCTATCAGCCTTACTAATTCTTTCTTCCCATTTAAATCTAATTGGTAAGAGCAGGATTATACCTTTCCCCATCGCCATCTTTCCCTTCACCCATCTCCTTCGAAATTTACCTTATGCTTTCTTACTCACTTTAGCATTCTACTGCCTCTTTACAATTCCCTCCGCAATTTTTCATTGAGAAAATGACACAGAAGTAACACTGATTGCATTGTGCAAGGAAACCATTCAGCAGTTAACTATTCCTTTGGTACTATGGAAATTTCAGTCTGCCTGCCCTTCCACATAATTTGCATAACAGTAAAGTAAATAGGCTTTGTGCTCTGTCACTGATTTGGAAATAGGGGCTTTAGGAACTCCATATGAGGACATTACCTCCAGTTTTCTCCATCTGTGAACATTCAAGGGATTCTCCAGTTCTTCTTCCAAAACTTTGCACCGAGTCTGTTCTCTTAATAGCTCCTTCCGCATGTGATGAACCTCCTGTCTTAAGATCAGAATAAAACAAAGAGGAAAAAAAGAAACAAAAAAACTCCACAGTGAAACCAAACCAAGGCATTAATATGAACATGAAGAAACCATTCTTCCATACATTAAAACACTAGCGAAGTGACTCTCAAAATTAACAGTCCAAAGATGCTTTAACAACTAAGATTCATATGCTGGGGTTAAGGAGAGAAGAAGCAGGAGACAAAAAGGCACCTTCTGCAAGGATCCAACCCTTATCATTTTGGTGAGTGGATCCTGTAAGTACTTGAAGGGGAAAGGAAGTGGAGAATCACTATACGCCTACTCCACTGAACCTTTCCCTGCCAACTTCAGCATTGAATTTAGCTCGCTAGACAAAGAAAGGCACTTTTTTTTTTTTTTTTAAACTGTGAGGTTGGACAAGGTTATGGAAAAGGAAAAAAAGAACATCTCCAATTGGCAAATCAAGAAACCTAATTAGCAGCACAGCTGATAAATGGACTCTTTCAACAGACAGTTTTCATGATAGTTTTGGACTTCATTAAAGTATGTGATTGCTGATGTAGTTAGCAAGAATTGATCCACCCATCATGGCATCTATAGCACTATACCTCAATGCCTTTACTGAGTTTCAATGCAGTAGCAGGCTTTCAGTTGAATGCATTTGGACAAAGAATTCAAATCCTATTCCAGTCTGCAGTCAGTCAATGAAAACTGCAGTTGCTAGAATTTCATGCCCAGTTCTTTTTTATCTTACACCAAATCAAGCTGGCATGATTTCACTGGAGTCAATGGACTGACCACAGACTGAAGCAAATTTGCTCCAGTGAAGGCCATGGAATTATACTCATATAGTTAACCTAAATGTCTCACTCAAAGGTGTGATATCTATATAGAACAGTACAGTGGCTCTCTGCTAACAACATACCTGCTGCTTCTTACAAACCAAGTTTGATTCTACAGAAAAATCACAATAGCTTCATGTCAGCAAAAAATATACCTTAAGCTTGGGAGGGTTAAAAAAAGAAGGGAAGCATTAAGCCAGGGTAAGAGGAAATAAATCAGACCAGTGCTATTAAAATTCTGTTTTAAAGAAACACAACCTTCAATGAAAATTTAACTAAATCTTTCTCTCAGAGCAAGTCTACACATAAATCTGGAAGTAAAAAGCTCTGAAAATGAGTAGGAGTTTGTTATAAATATGCCAATTGCTCCCCATCCTCTGCAGATTGCCTAATAAAAAGCAGTTCCACTAATTTGGGCCCTAGGTACCACTAAGTAGCTCACTGAACTATGAACATCATCTTTGCTGCTCTCTGTCAAGTTTACTCTGCAGGCAGTAACTCACAGTACAAGGTGAAATTTGGAAACTACTTCAGCTTAGGACAAGATGTTTTTTTCCCCTCTTTTACCTATCTTATATTTTCACTGATTAGCTCCTTTGTGAACTTAATCCAGTGTGTATAAGGCCAAAGCAAATAATCCCCTTCTCCAGGGTATAATGTTTGTTGATACAAATCTTTATCGCACATAAAAATAATTCTGTCTGAAATACAGAATCATGTATGCAGTCACTACAAAAGCGCATTCAATCAGATTTTCTACCTGAGTTCCTCTACGTTAGCCACGGTTTTACCAAGTATTCCCTTCTCACGACGAAGTTTTCTGATCTCCAGCTTGAGAAGCCGGATGTCTTCCATTCTCTGCCTGTACTGAGTCTCACCCTTGTTTAAGATGGATTGCTGGATTTTGATCTTTTCATAGAGAAGAGCCACCTCATCGTTGCGTCGAACAAGCTGGGACCCAAGGACATCTCTCTCATTGATAACCTAAGGATGCAGGTCAAAGCAATAATCTCAGTTACAGTTCCTCAGCACACTTTCAAAGCATCATTATTACATCTTCATCAATGAAAATCACATACATTAAGAACTTTCACTGTTATTAATGAAAAAAACAATAGCAATGGCTTAGCAGCTTCTCCTATTAGAGTTTAATCTCCTGAATAATATGTAAACTACATCATTCCCCTCACTTCAGTATCTTAAAATGTTTATTTCAATAGCACTATGAAGCTTTAGAAGTACCACTTTTACAGTAGCTGAGGATCTTGATCTTAAAAATGCATTAAACTGAGGGAACAGGATGCAGTGTGTTGGAAAAGCCAAATCTGAGATTCCTACCCGGTCATATTCCTTATTCTGCTTCAGCCTCTCCGCATCAGCCTCAGCAATAATTTTTAGGAGTTTTCTCTCTTCTGCCTCCTGATTTTCTATGAAGTTCTTGGTCTCCAGAGCTTGTTTTTTCATCTTAAGTAGCTCAGCCTGGTGGAGTCAAATAATATAGATAAAAGTGTGCTTAGTAAAAACTGCCCATTATATATATATACCTGGGATTGCAAGTTTGGAATACAATCTCATACATTCATTTCATTTCCTAACAGGTACATTTTTTTTTTTTAAGCTTTTGAGAATAAATCTCTAAGACAAACAAGATGAAGACCCATACATAAATGCTGCAAACAGTATTTTAATAATGTTATACACAACAGAAATTTAGAAGAATTTTTATCTATAATAATGATAAAAGTCATAATTCAGGAGTCTCATTTAGTACTTTAAAAGGTGATATTTGGAGCGTTTTTTCAATGGAGTAGTTATTTTCATTGAAAAAATCCAGCAGACAAGTTCAAGGCTGGGTTGTGAGAAAGGATAGCTCATCTTGAAACACTGAGATCTTCTTGAATTATTAGAAATCTTTAACAGTAATAGGCAATTAGCTACAGACAAAATGAAACTTTTACAGTTTGTTTCCATAGATGTGAAAACTTTCAAGCCTTGACTAGAAGACACTTTCACAACTGCAACCCTTACAAAGGCTAACATTCATGCTTCCTTTTCAGAAACAGCATTATTGAATGCTGAAAGAATGAGGCTGTGATGAAGGCTGCACTTAAAACTATTGATTTAAGACGGTAAAAACAGTTCTATCATCATAATAAAATAACATGTTCAATTCTTATTTTCTTTAATAAAATTCTCATTTTCCTATAAGTGCAACTTTCATATCTCTCTTACTCAATGTTGGATGTTTATTAGAATCCATCAACTGAATAAAAATGCAAGCCACTTCATATTGAAATGCGATCAAGAGCGTGCAAAAGCTGTCTACAGATGTATAACTGCTCATGCATTACACGTTGCTGGATAATATTTTTTCAATATATCAAAATTCTATGTTCTCCTTATGTCACAAAAATTATGAGCTGTAAATAAGGACTGGCAGCAGATGTTGGCAGCAAACATTTATGTAAACAAATCTTCCTGAAACGTACAAAGTTAAAATAGATCTCAACAACCTTGTACAGTGAAGAACAAATACTTCAAGCCACACACGTGCCCCACAAACCAATAGGACTTTCACTGAGGTTAAATATATTGAAGATGACAGTATCAGGATGTACATACAGAGAAAAAGAAATGAATAAACACAGTAAGACCAGAAAAAGTGTCAGGATTGAAACTGTCCTAAGTGAGCATATCTCATTTAAGGTTGGTTCAGAGAGTCTGCAAAAAATTGAAGGATAGTCAGCAAGAAGGAAGAATTTATATGGGACCTTTATATGCCAACATCTCAAACTGAACTCAAACCACATTCCTGTTGAGGTTCTGAAGTACTGCAGTATGTGAAGAGGTTTTTTGTATTTGCTGTTAAAGATGGGAGAAAAAATACACATTTTTAGAAGATGTAAAACGGACTGGACAGAGAATGCTGAAATAACACCAACAGTAAATCAAAAGTTTTTCAGCATTTTCTAGAAATCTGAATGTGAAAATAAAAGGACAGAAGATCTTGACAGCATCTCAAACCTGGACAGCCGTACTTCTTACAGCTTTCAGATACATATTTTCAAAAGGCCAACTGAAACCAAAAAGATGGCATTGTACTGGCTTTAATGGAGCTTGGATCAGACGACCCATGATTCATGTGCCATGATCACACATCTTTAAGATCTTTTTGACAGCAAAGTTAAGCATAAGTCCAATGTCTCTATAATCTCATTCTTATTTATCTCACTCCTCCATGCTTTAGCGCATTCTTTAAACTGATTTCCTGGGAACAGCTTGCTTCCTTCACATCAGTGCAAGCAGGACAAATTGAAGCTGGCTTGCTACACAAATAATTGGGTTCTTTTGTGCCATTGTCAGTCAGCCTCCTCTTCGAATCCTCCTCTGCTTTAGTATTCAGCAGAGAGACTCAGGTAGAAGACCACAAAGCCCTAAAGCTATTCACTAATGTGATGTCAGTCCATGGACACACTAGCTGGTGAATAATTGAGGGGGTAAACCATGTAGCAATCATATGTTTGTCAAATGAATGGCAGACAATTCTGAGGTGATGAGACAGAATTGGCAACTAGTTAAGGCAGGAAGCCCCACATGGAAAATGAGGCACTACTTGACTGCTCCATCACTGACAGAGCAACTCTGAGGCAGATCAGATATAAAAAAAAACAAATCCATCCCCTTTTTACAAAACTTTATTGACATCTTGTCATAACTGCAGCATTGCTGAGAGGGGCTGAAAACCTAAGAAGTCATTGCAGCACAGCAATAAGCTACCAGAAGAAAACATTGTGGTAATAGCAGAGGTTTTGGAGGTATTGTGTGTTTGATATGTTTTTGTTTTGTTGATTTTGTTTTCTAGTCCGTAAAGAGAAAAGTAAGTTGCTTTGGACACAAACTCCTTCCATCTTTTGAGAGAGCAATAAATTGCATTGATTTAATAGTATAATCTAATGTAATAGTAAATTTAAAATTTAAATATTAAAAATAAATTTAATAGTATATCTAAAAACAGGATGCAATCAGGGCTGGGCTGAGAAGAAGGAACAGAGCTTCAAGCTGAGATTTCAAGATCAGGATTGTGAAGAATAAACTAATTGGGTTTGCACATCAAAACAGAGAGAGAGAGAATTTTAAAGAAAGTAAATATTGAATTACAAAGGTCTACATTTTAGTTTTACATAGAAGTTTAGAACAAGCGGGTCAACCCCCAAATCCACACATACGCAATGCAACTTAGTAGTAAAAAACATTGAGTCACCAAGAGATTTAAAGCTTGTTAAGACAGTCTAGGACCTTTCTAACTATAATCACAGAGATGAAATTTGTTATACAAGTCTTCCATGTATCTGACAAATAGATCTAATAAACACTTCAATTGGGCTTCAGTGTTTATAAAATACAGCAAAACACCTCCCACAGACTAGGAAAACAAGAAGTCTCTGAAAATCATGGGAGCCATCCTTAGTAATAAGGTGTATGTGCAAGGAGTCTTACTTTCAATGATTCCTTCTCCCTCTCTAGTTGCTGATGTTCTAGTTGTGCTTTCACTAGAGCTTCTTCTTTCTTTGTGATCTCCTCTTTCAGCTGATCCCCCTGATGCGTCACAGTTTTCAGCCTCTTCCTCATTTCTGTTATCTCATCCTAATAGGACAGAAAGTGATCACAAAAAGAACCAAAAAAGGGTAAGATTCTGTGAAGGAGTTCAGGTCATTTTGATACTGGAAAATGAACCTACAGTACTTGAGAGATGTGTTGTACATACCACAAGACATTACTTTTTAATACAACAGCACAAAACAGTTCCATTGAATGATATTTTTTAGTTTATGCTAGCATGACATTGCTGAAAGAAGGTCTCCACGGATAACAATGGTCATTAATAATGGGTATAATAAGCCATTTCATTTGAAGTTCTAGACACAAAATAAGAACTAGTACACCATTCAAATTAATAACAAGATATTTATTCTATCCATTTGTTTCCATGCTTCTAGCACTATTTTTCAATAAGGTTGTAAACAGTTGGGCATATATGTTTGGGGAGAAGTTTTTTTTATGAAAATGAATATACCTATGAACAAGATACAAATATCTCTGTGAGTATAGCTTATCTCCATTTTGCTTTTTTGTTAGCTTACACAAACACAAGTAGAAAAAGCGTGCTCAGAGATGAAAAATTCCCTGGTATGAGAATATTTGACATAAATTTTAGGTTCAAAACACAGAGCAATATGCCTGCTAGCACTGCAGAGACATGAGGCCACCCTGACCACTCACAACACGAAGGTGCCTGCCCATGCAATGCTAAGGAACTGTTTCATTGACTGACTGCAGTGATGGTTCATGTTGTGACATGAAGCTAGTAAATGCAGTGTGTAGACAGACCTCTGCTGGAAGCAAACACCTCACAGAGAAAACAGAGTAACACTTCACGTGAATACATTCTGTTTCCGTACAAAACCATATCAAGTTTAGAGCTCTTTCAGCACTGCCCACCATATGCGTGGATTTACTTGACAAATGAGCAACACTTTCTTTCATGACATGTTTGACATAGTCAAGTAAGATCTTGAGTCATGGCACTCTGCAAATGGTAGTGAGAAAGTACTGATTACCAGTCTGTCAAGTCTTAAAAGAAAACCAAACATGAACTCCACACTTATTTGGTGGTCCAGACAGAAAATTAAATGAACTAGAAATAAATGTAATAATATGCCAGTAGGCTCACCTACCTGCACACTCAGTCAGTCCTGCAAACATCATGTTAAAAGCAGGTTTTGCTAAATTGCCCATAAGTCTCTTAACTAATAACAAAGGATTTGATAGATCTAAAATCTACTGCCCGGATACATATACCCAATACAGATCCTACTTCTCTATTTGATGAAGAACAGTAAGACAACACAATTTTTTTTGCAAACAGGTTTCCTAATCAACTTGTGTAAACAAATGAGCTCCTAACAACAGAAGAAACCTCAGAGGTGAATGCAAAAGGTATTTGTATCATACTGAATGCTTACCAGCATGGAGATCACTAGTAAGGTGGGGACTTTTCTGTATTAAGCGATCCCAAAATACCTTTATCTCACTTTACCTAAACATGTTTGTTTACTTCACAAAAGGACTTGCGAAAAAGTTATGGTAAGCTAAGTAAGTTGAAGTATAAATAGTGGCCTCTAATAACTTGAAATTTGAACAGCATTATTTATTCCTCCATGTAATACTCAAATCCTGAAGAGACTGATGAGTTCATTGCTTCTTTTTTATAACTGAACCTAAATAAGAGAGTTTATACCAGATATATATTTAAAAAATTAATCATCATTGAATTGCTTTTTTTTTTTTTCTTCCCCTAAGGGATTGTTTGGGAGCAGCAAGAACCTCAGCATCACTTCCAAAATGTATTCTAATGACAAGAGGCAGGTAGTGCAGAAACAAAGCATTTCATTCACTTGATAAAGTAGTTCATTCCTAATCAAATCAATCACCAAGTAGGATAGGAATTTGGACATTTTGTTCCCATCTGCTTCTCAAGCAAAACACCTAGCTATTCATATCAGAGCATAAATTGTAATCTATGATTATGTTATAAAAATGTTATTCTGAAATAACCAATACTATAGACTACAGCTATCCAAGGTCCCAGTCTCTGTCAACCACAACAGGACTTGCATAGTATTGTCGATCTTTACATCAGGACAGCGAAGTGTATTCTTTGGTGATCTGTTCTCTTCCTTTAGTATCATTAATGAGATCCCCAAGGCAAATTTATGAATGGAAGGGATCATTATCTGAGGAAAATGACACTCAGTGAAAGGAACAAGGTGGAAGCATTTAGTTCTGCCAGAAAATTCTCCTTCAGCTGAGAAAGCGTTCCCTCTGCTTTCTAAATCACAGTTCACACTACTGCTTACATGCATTGAGGACTAAGGAGGCAATCTTATTTCCATTAAACGCTTTCTCATGCAAACTGTACAACTTCTAAAGGGATAGGATTGAGTGGATTCAAGAGGGAAAGGAAGAAGTTTATTTTCTGATAGTGTTATATAAATCCATAGTTCTATTACATCATGATTTTGTGCACAGTTTGAAGTTGGAGTATTACCATACAACGGACTCTGAACTCATATTGCCAGCCCAAATCCACACTGTCCAGATAAACACGCAGGGACCTGAAACATTAATTTCCACAAAGGAATTCAGAAATCATTTCTGAAATTAAGCCAGCGAGCTTTCCTTTTAACAAAAGGAAAGTAGACCAGAAAAAAACCCACACGATATAAGCAGAGATGGAAACACAGGAGAAAAGTATTCTACCTTTGCTTCAATCAGATTTTTACTGTACAGATTCCTCTCTGTTCTCACAGTTTCACAGCGGTTTTGTTGCTGTTTTAATTTCATCTCAGACTCTTCTATTTTCTTCTCATAGTCACAGATCTTCACTTCCCGTATTTCAACGTCTTTCAGGTGCTGGAGGACCTGAAGCAGAAAGAAGGAAATGAATGTGATTAAATCATCATCATAAGATTATTAGGATGGGGCTGAGTTTGTGTTTTTAATCAAGGGCGACAACTCCAGACCTCTGTGATAAGAAGTTGAAGCTACAGCTAAAATCACTTCTGTCCAAGTATAAGTTCAACCTTTCCGGATTGCTTATGTGGGGGAACATTTTATTTCCATCTGATACCTATTGTGTTTATTTTCATGACTAAAACTTACAGATATGAACATATTTCATTTAAAAACAATCTACTGGAAGTATTGCCACTGAGCTGGCTCAACAAAATCAACACAAGCAGCTTTCATTAAAGAATGGCCTTAGGTTATTTATGAAGCAAAGCTAGACTTTTGAACATGGTTTTGGATGCCATCTCTATGATAAGATGGATAGAAACATTTTCAAAGAAGCCCTGCATTTACTCCTCTATTGTGAAATCCAGTTAACTTCCAAAACCTCAACTTTAAAAAAAAATACATATCTGATCCCAAACTTGATCTAAATAAACAGGTAATCACAATTACTTTTTTTCCATTAAGGAGGATAAATATTGATTCACTAAAGAGAACAGAGTAGCATAGACTGTAGATTGTAGAGAAATGATCATATGAAGTATCAATGAATAAAAATACAAAATATGACAGACACCCTCGTTAAATAGTTACCAACATAATATATAAGAATTACTACACTGAAAGAGCAAAAATACAAATAATTGCTAACCATTATGATGTGCTTCCTAATGTACACTGTTTATTATTTTTTTTTTCAGAATAAGAACCTTCCTCTTGTCATACAAATACGAAAGCCAAGGAGCACAAACAAGTTTTAGTCAAATAGCATCCAATGCCTTCATTGTTAGAAAGAGAAGAAAAAATAAAAATAAAACTAAGGAGTACATGTCAGGAACATCATTTTTTTGGGTTCCCTGCCTGAGGGAGAAAAGAATGCCATACTTAAAAGCCAGGAAAAAGATCAAAGCATTAGGCAAAAAGCTGAGGAATCTCATGGACAAAATCCAGGATAGAAGTCCACTTACAACAGCATTTCATAGCCAGTTCTCCAGACTGGTTTTGAAAGCAGCCATTTGAGCTCTGATTTACATCTGATGCAGAAGCATATAAAAATGTTTACATCAGATAGTCAATAACTGCTAAGTTTGCAGTCGGCAAAGTTGTTCCTTGCTTAGCTGTAAAGCCTTGTGAGGTCTAACTACCAGGCAGGAGCTTAATTAATTGATTATTCTATCACAATCCACTCTGAAGATATGGGATTGCTAAATATAGAAAATTTTATTACAGCACAGGAATACAATTCTAGCACATTTGAAGCTGACTGCAGAGGATCCTAGGAGCTGCTTACAGTGCAATACAAAAACATAGTCTCAGTTTATAACCCACTCTTGCCTTTTCCCTTTCTGATAAAACAACCTGCCAATAATAATAGCAGGGAGTAGAAATCAATAAGGCATGCACTCGGTTAGCACCACAGCAATCATAGGCTGGAGCAAGATTTGGAAGTAGGTCACTCCATCTGTAAATTTTTTGCTTGGTTTTGATGCAATCTAAGTGCAATAAGCTCATGGACTAAGTTTTTCAATGAGGTGCTCATAGTCAGGATGCTGACTCTGCTTTGTCAGGAGTAACTGAACTCAAATAATTCCCCCTTATAAATTCAGAAAAGATATATGCAATGTTTCAATAGAGCACCCCTATGCAAGGCTGAGTATCCTCAATTATGACTGAGCTGATTGTACACTACATCTCTCAGGTAATGAGAAACCAAAGCTAAGCAGAAAGAATTCAAAATCGACAGTTTTCTTCTGTAGCTTCTCACTTTTCACTTGTTTACTTCATCTGGTGTTGGTTATCTGCTCAGCTCAGTGAACCTACTCAAGAACTCAGCCCTGGTGCCATCCTTACTTGCTTACCTTTGTTTAGCAACTCTGAGAAGTCCTTCCTGTGTCTTAATGATATGCCTATGCTTCAGATGAACTCAGAGAGTTACTTCACTACATGCTTCCTAACAGCCTAAATCTGCCACTGGAAAACCAAGATTCCATAATCTAAGTACTTCAAGCCAAAACAGAAATATTCTACTAATGTTTGTAGTTAAGGAAATAAAGCTATGCAACAAAGAGCAAATAAACAGATTTTTCTCTCATTTGTACTGGTTAACTGAGAAGTAGCGTTACTCAGCAAGTAATGCTGGCTTAAAATGGTACAAATGACCAGTCAGCCAAGCCAATAATTAGAAGAGCAAGACTAATCTGAATTCCCACCATTAAAATATTTTACTGTTGTGGATGCAACTTCAACTCTGTTGATCAGTTACTTCCTAGTAAATCATGATTTTGAAAGAGCAGCTCTGCAACTACAAATTCAGTCCTGCTGCGAATAACAAGGCAACCTTCAGAGAGAGCATGGCTCTGTCAGCCTTTGTAGGATTTTCAAGAAATCTTTGGACTTAGATGAGTTTGGCTCTTTACAAGCTCTTCCACAATTTAGAAGGAGTACAGCAGGATCTTTCAGAGATTTCTTGGTGGTAAAATATAGGAGTGTTGATCAATGGTGAAATGGCTCCTGAATTATGTAAATTTTGCCACATTTTCTCAGTTTACACATCTGAATACATCACACACTGAACCTAAATATTACCTATGGAATATAGCAATCATGATCTTCCCTCCTCTTTCTACCCTTTATCCTGTCTTATCCTTCTCATGTAAGGAACCCCTGCAGGGACAAGATCATCATCATCTCACAAATTCCCATGGTCAGAACTACTCCTGCTGCTCCTCACCTGTAAGCTGAATCAGGAATTGCCCCTTTACTGAACCAGAGAAGCATAAAAATCCTTTGGAAACTTGAAGTCACAATACAGGCATCATTAGACAAAGAGCTCAAGTGCCATAACCCATTTACTCTGCCTTGTAAGCGATGGAAAATTTGCACCCAAAGTCACAGGAAAAAAAGAAAATCAAACATTTTTCATTTTAACCCTCAAAGTATTGTGAGTAATCTTAATCAAAAGTGAAAGCAAAAGCCTTGTAGTTCTGAATGTTATGAATGACTCCCTGGCCCTAGTTTACAACATTCTTAATTCTTATCTATTCTGTTAGAAATGCACTATGAGGAAAAGATGCAAAATGTAACTTTGCAATGAAGACGTATCTCACTTCCACAGAATATTATTTCTAGGTAATGACAAAAGGTAATCCAGACAAGGGAGCATGCATCATTCAAAAAACAATTTTAAAGCCCCTGGTCACATTTAGTTGTAAAGGATAATTTTAAAGTGAAAAGATAACTTGTGAGTTGAAACACCTTGAAAGCTAATCCCAGTAAATCAATAATCTTCTTGGAGGGCCCTTCAGTGTGATCTTCAGCAGCTAATGGAATATGTCATAACCATGTTCCTGAGTATATTTTCAGGAATATACAGATATAGAATAATGGGCACAATACAGCACAGATTTTATGCAGTGTTTCTCTGCAGTCAGTACTGGAAAATTCACTTTGTAGATGAGATTGAACACTATCAGATGTTTTACACATACTGGCATTAATCCTACAAAATACTGAGTCTCTTACAAAGATGTTATGCACTGTCATCTCTCACTTGCCTCAATAGAATTTGAGGATGCCAGTAGTATCAAAATAAGGTCCTTTGCAGATAAAACAGAACAATCAAAGGGTAATTTCCAACTGCAAGCAAGAGTCATGGCTGTGGAATTGAGATATGAGAAGCCACAGGCTTTGGTTCAAGCTCCCAACCTACTTTCACTTCCCAGATGATTGACAAATAGGAGAACTACATGGCTATAGCCCCCAAGTTTCTCATAGGATAAGCTGTCATTTCTGAGGTTCTCCCAGAGAGACCTGAAACACAGTAGTGGGCAATACACACTTTAAAGATCTTTGTAAACTGCCTGAAGATAATTTATCAAAGATTTCTCCCATTGGAATACAGGGAAATAAATGTATGATCTTTCAGCTTCGAGTTAAAAGAGCAAAGCACAACTTGCACAAAAAGCTGTTCTACCTTCTGTTTGAGATCACTGGCTTCATTGATGAAACAATCTCTCTCCTTCTCCAACTGGTAAATAATCTTCCTTTGTTTCTGAGCTTCATTCTTATAATTTTGAATTTCGTCTTCTAAATTTTTCTTGGACTGTTCATGGAGTTTCACCAAATCTGTCTGCTTCTGAACAGCATTGGTGGCCTTGTTCAAGTTCTGCAGGAGAAACCACAAAATAATGACTCTTGAGATGAAAAAAGCAACACTGCCACCACTATGGCAAAAACATGCCATTATCTAAGTAGATTGTGAACTTCCTAATGCTATTATCTCTTATCTAATTTGCTCAGTTGAAATACTTGAGCCTCAAATCTGATTTTAAAAAGAAAAGGCAATCTCTCATAGAGCTGCCAAGTAGTACTTATTCTGATTTGAAGTTAAAACACTAATATCTGCATTACTGAAAAAAATTGGATAAGATTGTTTACAAGCAGTATAATTAATGACTGAAAAAAACCTTGCCAACTTCAAGGCATTTAGATTTGTAAAGCATGCCAATAGCCAATAAAAATAACTTCCTTCTCATTTACTAAATGGCAACTTGAAATTCACCGAGCGTGGTTTGAAATCATACATAGGGATTAAATAGAAAACCCCAAGATATCCCAAGATATCATTTAAAACAACAACAACAATCAGCCTTCAAGTCCTCCTTTGGAATTACTTTCCAAAGTATTTACAAGTATTTACTATCTATGAAATCTTCCTCTGTGCTAGATTCAAGGCACAGGACAGTGAATCCATACCAAGAAAAGCATCTCAGCCAAAATAATCTTTTAGCATTGAATTTACTAGATTACACTTCACGAATGACAATAACATGAGATGCTATCTTGCAGTACAAAAACTTTGGGCTGATGGAAAATGATCAGTAAGAGAAATGGACTGAAAAAGATTAGTATTAGCATAGTCTGCCAAGCTGCTACATGGTGCACCAACATTTTGGTTTGTTCTTTTGCTACTACAGAATTAATTTGCCTAGATTAATATTAACTTTGATATGCTACAGAGTGTAAAAGCACAGATGTAATCAACTTTTCAGACATTAAGCAATGGATTTTCAAGATGAACGTGTCACTTTTTTTGTCTAAGTCCATGATGGTTTATATGTTATAGCTTAGAAATATTTTGTGTGCTTACAGGTATTAGCACTACTTCAGTGCACACTATAAGCACCTGTTTAAGGATCTGACTGTTTGACTCATCATTATTTATCCTACAGTATTTATGCCTCTCTGTGAGAGTTTAAACTATAGACATTTCATTCTCAAGTTGCAAAATTTGTTTATCAGTATTACAAATGCAAGCTCACCTTGCTTAGTGTATCCCTTTCCCTCACAAGATCGTCAATAGCTTTCTTGTCAATCTCTGCTTGCTTTTTGGCAGCCTCCAACTCTAGAGAAAAGGAAGAGTATAAAAATGGATTCAAACTGAACAGCTGTAAACATGCAGAACTTACTGGACTTAGTAAAAACCCTTAGCGTTACATGAACAGTTCAATTACCAGTGACCCTATTGTACAACCCTCAGGTATCAGGTAAGGATGTTAATACTAATTTAGGTATTTAGAAGAACTCAAGTACAATGATTAATGTGGTACAAGGACTCATTATATTTGGTTGTTCAAACCAAGATACCACAGAGAAGTTAGACTTTAAGAAATTATGGAGCGCACTGAAAATCAGATGCTTTTAAAAAATTTCACAGTGAGCATCCAAAAACTGAAGCACTTTGAAAAACAGGGACTTTGTCATTCTAATCCGTTTAAGTAAAATCCAGTTCTCCTTTGAAGCAATGAGATTCTATTGGTTTCAGTGGAGTTAAAACTACTTACCATGGGTTAAGATTAACATGGTACACATACTATCAAAAAAACATGTATATTAACTATTGGGCACGTTTGCACTTCATTTTAAAATTAATTACAAACTGTTACACTAACACTGCAGCTCAGGAAGTGTGGTACACTGGATTGCTAAGATATGTCCAATATTGCAAGAGGACACAATCAGTAGCCATTCTCGGGCATTCTGGTATGGTTCTGATCATTTAAGTTTCGCTCTCTAGTACCAAGCACAGCCTCAAGCTGTATAAGCAAAATGCTTGTGGGAAAGCTTTTCCACCCTTGCATGGAAAACAGATATGATTTTGCATAAATACAGATGTATAGAGGCATTAACATCTCATATATGCATGTCTGTTTTCAGTCATCTCCAAGCTTGTTCCTCTCCCACTAGCCAGAGCAGGAGCAGTAAACATACATTAGGGGCAACAATATTCATGGCACAAATTTACACACCACAAAGTTCAGTTAAATCTTCTGTATCTGCAACCCACACATGCTGCAATGTGAGAAACGGAAAAGATTTTATAAAAGCATCCCAAGCGTCATTTGCAAAGTATCATACCAAGAGCTAAAAGAGCACGATCCTGCAAAGATGCACCTTGAATGAGCAAATGGTGAACCAGAGGACAGACCTATTCATCAGAATAAGGCACCTACCTCTCTCTAGACCAGATATTTGCCTTTTTAGGGTCTCTCTCTCATGTCCTGCAGCAACTTTCTTATCCTCTGCAGCACGTAGCTTACTCTGGAGAACATCTCTTACTTTGTTCATCTTCGAAATTTCAAGGTGCATTTGAGTCAGTTCATCATCTCTGGCCTATAGAAAGCAACAAGGAGGGAAAATGAGAGTACCCACAGAAACAAATCCCTATGTACTTGTTCTATGAAATTCAGTGTCCCAGCAAGCAAAGGTGTAAGCATTGTGGGTCACCTAGAAGAAGATCAACTAATCTAACAACATAAAAAAACAATTTAAAGTTAAGAGAAGGAAAATGATAACCAAATCTCATGCTTTAAGGCTGAAGATAATCCACAAGAAAAGCCCCAGACAAACCTCAAGCAGTAATACACATTCTCACAGATTAAATATGGGCAGCTCTGATTTCCCTTGAAGTATGAGAGGCAGTGATTGTGAAGAGGAAGATCTCTAGTGTGGTTCAATGGTATGGCAGGTATTTGGTATCCCCATTCCTTCTATAATGCATGGCTTTTAGAGAAAAACAAAATGTAGAGTTTATCTCATTTGCTGTACAATCAGAAGAGAAAATAATCAGAACAGTGCCGTATGAAAATTAAGGAACCAGTTGCCAGGAATAAAAACCCATTACCACAACAGAAATTTGTCTCTTTTCTTTTAAGAACTAAATACAACTTCTCCATACAATTTCACTGTCAGTTTTTACAGCCATCACAGACTGTGATCCATACAGAAATTCAGATGTGTTACGTAAGATGATGACTCCTGGTAGATGAGTATCTCCTGGCAAGATATGAATCTTTTCAGTTCTTCCAGACAATCAAGAGAATTATGAATCCTTTCACAGTTCAGATTGCCCAACACCACATTAGAGACATTCAGTGCTCATATGTTCCGTATTTTAACCCCAACGACCGTACAAAATGCAAGGTATGGTAGACAAAGTAACAATATCTAATGCTAAGACATTACCCTATCCCACAAATGCTCTCAACGTAGCCCAGAAATCATATGCAGGAATCATCTAATCTTTCCTTTATTGAAACGCATCTGCTTCTGAGTGGTATAGAACAACTTTTTAACAACATAAAGTTCCAGGTAGCACTACTACAGTCAGAGAGATACACAAGGACTGCTCTCCAAGTAATGCCTCCTATCTTATTATGTTGGCCCATGATGTCAGAGGCAGATGTTGGATGTATGGCAATAGAGGCTGAACCTTCCCACCAATATTACATTACATTCTGTTGCCCTGTGACAGATAGCAGCAGAAGGGCAGTCGGAAAAAATGGGTCTGACACGTAAGTGCAGATGAAGCAAAGGTGTGTAACTGAATTCCACCATGTGGAAAAAATGGGACCCGATGATGTTCATCAATGCTTGCTGAAGGTTTATGAAAATCAAATAGTGGATGTGAGCACAGTGAAGTAGTGGGTGGTGCATTTCAGTAGTGGTGACAGTGAGTCACCTCCACTGGTGCAGATATTTACAAGAGAGGCACATAAGCTTTTGCTCATCACTGGCAAAAATGCACAGGTAATTTTTGACTATAATGAAAAATAGCGTTTTGTAGCTAAGAATTTGCTCTATCAAATACTGTTGCTGGGCTCTTTGTATCTCTTGTAGTTTCCATGGAAATAGATAGGAGGCATTACTTTCTGAGCAAACTACATATCTGATAGGATGCATACACTTTCTGGTACTTACTTTCAGTTCCGCTGTCTTTTTCTGAAGATCCTGCACTACTCCTTGAAACATCACACTGTGATGCTCACTCTCTTGCACAAGCTTATTATTTCTCATCTGAAATTGCTCAAGTTCCTTACCAGTTCTTTCATTCAACATCTGTTAGATTAAGGAACAATACTATTAGTTCTTTTTAATCTGATTACAATATCTACATATACATGAAGACAGAACATTCCATCTCCCCAGGAGATAAAAGCTGCTGCAGATTGTTGTCTGCTTAAAATCCACTTTTCATTGCTGATGAAACTACTAATGTGAAATATGAGAAATGTTCATATTGACTAGAGGAAATGATAATTTCTAATGAATAACACAGCCAGCGTCATTATTTCTGGAAGCTTAGCAGGTTTATCTCAGGTGGTAGATAAATATTTTAATTCATATTAGGCATTTGGCAAGCATCGTGCAACACAATCACTTGCTATATATAATTACTGAAAATCACTATGAGATTCAAATGACTTCAATCAGTAGAGGGACAAGGGAGCTCTGTCTCTTAGTGAGCAAATTCTACATTAAGTCGCCAGTAGCATTTATCTGGGTACATGATTTGCTGAGGTCAGGACCCAACCACTTTCTTCTCTAATTTGTCTTCAGTCAAAAGCTCAGAACAGCAGTTTCATGGTTTGTATGGGGTACACATACATCAATATTGGATACACCAGTGTTTTTTTCTGTTTGATGAGACTTCCTCTAACAACCATTACTCCATAAGTGAGGAAGGAATGACCATCATATTTCACACTTCAAGTATTAATGTGCAATAAACCGATGAAGTCAATACATACTATTCACTTAAAAAAAATAAAAGAGGAGCAGAATATCACTCTTCCAAATGCAAGTGAAAGAAAAGACAACGTGAAAACAGCTTCTTATGTTATGAATGTAATGATTACACTGTTTCCGGGTATTCTTTGTTCAGACTTGGGCACGGGTGGGGTAAAGCCTACAGCTGCTGTACCAAACCAACTTCACTGTCATTCAAGCAGTAATATTAGATTATAAATTTGAGTGGAATAAGAGCAGGCATCACAGCCAACTACAATTAAGTTGATAAAAAATAACCTTACTGTGTGGCAATAGCTGAGTCCTCCTCTTACACATCTCTAACCTAACTCTAGAGTAGCCTATGTTTGAACAGATTTTTTTGTGGAGGACAACACAGTGATTCCACAGACAACTTCAAGTCATGACAGGCAATCAAAACAGTGCAGCAGCCTGGTTAGCCTTGGCATGGCACTTTATGGGAACTACCAGTTTCCAGGACAGTTTGGACAACTGAATGCTCCTAAAATAAGCACTCAAATCTCAAAAGGAGCTATAGAAAGGAAGATGAAGAATATTGCAAAACCAGCAATTGCAGACATCCTGGTTAAAAACAGTTTGTCTTGGCAGATCATGAAGTTGCCCTCATAAACTACTCAGTGATATTTGCACAGTCATAAATTTAGATTGAAAAGATCTTAAGAGATCATCAAGTCCAACCACCAACCTGACATACCAAGTGCAACTCTAAACTAATCCCTTATTGCTGCTTCCATATGTCTCTTAAATACCACTAGCGAGTGGGACTCTGCTTCCCTGGACAGCCTGTTCCACTAGACCACATTCTACATGGATAAATTATTCCTAATCAGTCTAAACCTTTCCTAGCAAAACTTGAGTCTGTTTCTTTGCATCCTACCACCTGGCACCTGAGAAA
The DNA here is from genome assembly GCF_016699485.2 of Gallus gallus. Taxonomy (NCBI): domain Eukaryota; kingdom Metazoa; phylum Chordata; class Aves; order Galliformes; family Phasianidae; genus Gallus; species Gallus gallus. The sequence continues at coordinate 25,085,528 of NC_052537.1, read as the reverse complement.
AGGTGACAACCTCCTTAGTGCAATCACCTCTATGACAGTTGTAGAGAGTGATGAGGTCTCCCCTCAGCCTCCTTATCTCCAGACTAAACAACCCTATTTTCCTCAGCTGCTTCTCATAGCACTTGTTTTCTCATTATTTCATCAGCTTTGTTGCTCTTGTCTCTGCACACACTTCTTGAGCAACTCACTATCCTTCTCATAAGGAGGAGAAATTCAGGTAAACAAGCAAGTGTATTCAGAGAAATAATCATGGTCTCCTTATCTCTTTTTGCTAAGTATTTTACAAAGAGTATATGTTGAAAAAAAATTTCACAAACTTCTACCCTCACCAATTCAGGGACCCAAAGGGAAGAAAAAGCTATAAAAGCCATAAATTTACTAGATACACACAACTCCCAAGAAAGTTTCCCCGGAGGTAGGACTGTTATACAGTGATGAGATCTCTCCTGCCATTTACTGAAATTGCTTCTCTGAGAGTTTCTCAAAGTCAGGGGAAATGGACTGAAAACCTGAAAATTCAAACACTTCCAAAACACTATGTTAGTACATTTCCAGATAAAGTTTTTGGAAACAGAAAGGGGAATATCAATCAAAAAGGTTTACGAAGACAATTCTCTGCCCTTTGACAGAAACACTTCCACAAGCTTGAGAGGTAGGTGAAAATTATTGTGACAGAGAAGAAAAAAGGGGATCAGACTTGAAATGGCTTTACCCGTGCCACTACACTCAATCAGTGGCAAAACTGGCAATATGTGCCAGAAGACAAACTTGGCAATCTCCTGTTACTATCATTAGTTCATCCATGCTTCACAGACTTTGTCTCATTCACTATCACTGTTTCAGGATGAGATGATCACTAATTATACTATTGTGCTTCATTACTGATTTCTGGGAGGAATTTGACCTGAAATCTGTCATCTGCTTTCAAGTATTTGTTTGTTTTTAAAATTACATAAAAGTAAATATTTAATAAATTACTGACTTAAAATAATCTCCCTCCATCTCCCTTCAGGAAAATCAAGTTTCTTCTTATTCTGAAATCTGACTTCAACTTCAAACCAAACGAAAAGCATGCCAATCCCCTACCATCTGCTCTTTTAGATGTTGTTCCACTTTCAGTTGTTCCTCTTTGTTCTTTTGTATACGTTGCTGTAAATTCTTGATCTCAGTCTGCTTATTAACTATTTCAGCTTGAAGATTTTTCAGCTCCTTCTCCATTTTTTCTTTCTTCCGAACTTCTCGTGATACCTCATTGTTTCGCATTTGGATTTCTTGCTGAAGCTGTAATAATAAAAAAACAAAAATTTAAGTTCCATTGCCTTTTATTTAGGAATAAAAGGCCTCTCACTTCTCATGCTTAATATTAAGAGCAATGGCTTAATGTTAAGAGCAATGGCTTCTATTCTAGTGCATTCACTACTACACAGAACATTCTACTACACAGATCTGAGAAGTAACTACTGGCCAGACTAAAAAATCCTGTATTAGGTAAACCTATTTATTGATCATGAGAATTTGTTAAGCACCAGTCAGTTCATCCATGCAGGAGGGTCCAAGAGAGTTCAGATACACAGATCATTCTTCTGGAGGTGCAGTGGCACAGCTGTACAAGTTACTTGTGAAGTGGTACTTTTTTGAACGCAGGGTAAAAACCAACTTGGACTTTAATGTTAAATTGCAAGGATTTTTATTTTTTTCTACCCCACCAGCAGAAACACTTATAATGGTAGAGAAAACACAGAGGTGTCTGAGCAGTTATTCACAATTGCTCTCAAAATTCCTCAGCAGAAAATTTGAAAGAAGTTTTCTCACATTTGATAACTTTCTTGTGACTTCTGCTCTCTGTCCCCAAAAATGTGATGGAGCAGAATCACTAGAGAATATCTATAGGAGGTTGATCCACATGGAAAAATCTCCGTACAGAGACCAGCAGTTGGAAAATGCTCTTCACTTTATGATTCTTCTCCCTGTCAGCCCACAGATGGAAAGTTGCCAGAACTGCCGGAGTCCTCAATGGGCTCTTCAAAAAAAATATTGTTTCTTAAGGAGTCTGAAGTGAAATAATTTTGTTTCGGGAGAATGGAATGTCATTCTATGCACTGTAACAATCCTGAAAACTAAAGGGCTGATGAAGTAGGTATCAGAAGATTAAAGTTGGCAAGATTCAGTAAGATTTGATGGGAGTTTCACTTCTTTTCTCACATACCTGCAATACTGACAGAAAAACAAGTATTTATATTCTCTTGTATTACATTCCTAATTAAGTGCTTTAGAAACAAACTAATACTGTGTATGAGCCTGTGTTCCATCGATCCTTTCCAATTTGTGATTAATAAAAACTGCATGCTAAATGCTGCTTTTCCTTGTCTTCTTGATTCTTTAAGCGTTCTTCTCTCCTATCTTGCTCCAGTCCCTATTTATGTTTGTCCTTATTTTCCTTTATTCTTCACTGTTGTATTTTTGTATGTTGATGCAACAGTTTTCTGATCTACTTTCTCTCCTCCCAGTGGGTATCCTATTGATCCTCTGTTTTCTGTATCTCTAGCTGCTATATGCATGTAAAGAAAGCTATACATATTGCTCAATAAAGAGGCCTGTCTACTCAGATGTTCAGAAAAATAGAAAGCCTAACTTAAAAAGCAGACAAAGAAGAGCAGAGGTAGAATGTGACTGCTCTGTACAGACACCAGGTGAAGCGAACAATTATTTAAGCTCAAAATCAGCAGATAGAAATCAGTGTAACAAAGTTTTTAACTATTAGAAAAGTGAGGTTTTGAAAAAGCTTTCCAGAAGCAGTACAGGAGAAAAGAGCCTAATCAGCTTTTAAGTCAGAATTTGATACCTTCTTAAAAATAATTGCATGGCATCATACAACAACCACTGTCAACAGAAAGGGAACAAGTATCAAAATTTCAGGTCTATGTTCTGAGTTGTTCTTTGGAAGCACAAGGATTTACAATGCAGAAAAGAAACAAACCAAAGAAGAATCACCAGTATGGAAGATAACTACGACATTGGCAGAGGAACTCTGGCTCAAGTGAGGTTACTGGGGAGCTGTGGAAAGTAGCTGGTACATGACAATACATTTTTCCAAGGACATAGCCAAGAAATAGAGAAAAGTATAAAAATTCACAACAGACTCCTTTCTGAGCATTCCTGAAAAGGCTCTAGATGTGGAAGAGTAGACAGTTGTATATTAGTCAACAGAGATCAATTGCAGAAGCGGAGAATCGCTTAGGACAGAGCCTAAAATCATCACCTGGTGAGCTGTACAGACCTGCATAATAGCTTGATCTGCCTCATCCTTTGCCCTCTCTGCATCCTGCTGCTGCTCTGTGGCTTGAGTTAGACTTTGACGTAACTCCACGACCTCTGACAAGAGTTGATCTCTCTCCTTTGTTATCTCTTCTTTGTATTTTATCAACTCACTGATACTGGAAATAAGGAAACGATAGTTAAGCAGTGGCAGAGGTCCTTTCTGTTCTTCCTCCTACACCAGAACAAGATCTTCAGTGAGAAAGAGTAGCTTAAAAGTTTGTTTTGTTTTAAACTCTTCTTGGAATAATACTCTTTTGGTCTATCAAATTATAGGCTTTACCTACTGTGATCATTTAAGAGTCACCATTACTAGTCCAGTAAATCCCTCTCTTGTTTTATCCCATCCTCACATTTAGAAGAGTTGGAAAAACCCAAAAATGAGCATGCCCCCTACGTATCCAGAACATGTAATATAAAAACCTTCACACAGTGTGAATATAGCAATTCAGAATTTGCTGATAGCTGAATCAGCTACCTCAACAGAAAGTACACACATCCTATAGGTCAATATACTCTATCTCACCTTTGAGTTCATAGTTAATGATAAAGCATAAGAACAACATGAGGATCTGACTATAAAGAGGGCTCCTGGGGGACATTTAAAATCGACAGGTCCTCAGGATCATAATTATTTGTATGTTGTAGCAGCCAGAGGCTCCACCTGAGACTAAGTCACTCTATGCTAGTGGCTGCGTTGTTCAACAGTTCAACTGAAAAAAAAAAACCAAATGAATATATACAGCCAGTGATAATGCCTTATAACAAAACTAGGAACTGAAGAGAAGTCGCCTGTTTCCTCTTCTCATCTTTTGGGCCCTGCTGTCATTGTACGTTAAATTCTTGACAGAATCCCACTCTGAAAGACATAGTATATTGAAATGCTTGTCAGATAAAACATTGGGACCATTACTGAGAAAGTGTGTGATACTGTTTTTTTGTTTTGTTTTGTTTTCTCAGCTTAATTCAGTGCTAAATGAACTCACAAACAGTCTGATTCTGTACTTGTTCACTGCATAAACACGTGGACAAATAGATGTGTACTCATGAGAAAAGTAAAACGGAGAAAAGATTTCTGTCTCTAATTTCCAGTGACCTTCTAGTGTATAAGTGGCTAAACAAGGTGTAGAATAACAGAAAATCAGATCAGGCACTTGCTCTTTTGGGGGAAAATTTACTTGTACTCCTGACTGGAGGACAGTCCAGATCCCTGCTCCACTGAATTAGTTAGGTGTGCTATTTCCTCTTGTAGTGAATGAATTGTTTCCTTTGCTTTCTGCTCCTTTTCATAGGCTGCATCCACCATTTTCCAGGCTTTCTCAATCTCCTTGAAAAAATAAACAGAAAACATGAACAGAAATTAAATTGGGTTGAAAGGGAACAACAAATTAAAAATTGCCTTGCATTTTGGTTAATTAAGAAAGTAGATTTTCATGTTTTTTCATGTTCAGATTTACAATAGTTTACTTCACCAGTTGTCTTTTCACTGGAATGAGGGTATTTTCAGCTATTAAGACAATGTCAGTTCACACCACAAAAGCTCTTAACACATAGATTGGAATATTATCAAATCTCACTCCTGGAGGTTTTGGTCCTCTAATTCCCACTACTGTCTAAACACTTACCGAAAACACAGTGCCTACAAAATCCCCTTGCACTCTCATGGCTCACCTAATTCTCTAACAATCTTATTAGCTGTTACAACAGTGAACAACCAGATGACTATTTCCCAGAGAGGGAGAAAGAGATGTTACTCTTGGCCTTGCTACCTCTTTGTTCCTTTGCATCTGTGAGGACCCAGTGTATTTTGGCTTTACATATTTAGATGAGCCACAGTTCTCATGCCAAACTTCAACACGTAGAATTATTTGAATGCCAAACTCTCAATCCCAAGGTTTGATATCCACAAGCAGGTATAGGAAATTAAGCAAACTCATTTGCTAACTTCCTCTGCATTTCTGCCCCTTGGAAAAGATCCTTAAGAATCACATAGCAGGCTTATTCCTTGCCAGATTCAAATCATGCTCTGGTAGTTCTGGAATTCTGCACTAAAAATTGCACTGAATCAGAACGCATACAGACATATTAATGGAAAAAATATTCCCAATGAAGATAATGCTTTTAGCCCTAGAAGTTCCTGAACTGCAAATCACAGCATGCTGTTCTGTCTCTCATGCTCTTTTCTCACCTGTCTGCTGACAGAGTGTTTGATTTCATGGACTTTAATGGATGTAGATACCAAGCATGACACTGTAACTCTACATTAACTTCAGGGCCAGGAAATAAACATCCCTTTCAATTTCTACTTGTATCATACAAAAATGGAGCAGTGAAAAAAAGTTAAAATACCTCCACAATTAATATCAGATAACTGCCCACAGAAGTTGTGGTTGCCCCATCTCCAGAGGCTGATGGGCTCTGGCTCAGTCTGATCTAATGGTTGGCAATCCTGCCCACGGCAGTGGGACTGGAACTAGATGGTCTTTGAGGCCGCTTCCAACCCAAGCCATTCTATGACAACTTGATGATTAATAATGTATATCAATTTTTCTTTTACAGCAATTCCTTATTTGAATTAACATCCCTGGTTCTAAACATAAACCTATTTAACATTAAGTTAGAAATAATGACAAACTATGTTATGGTATATGGTTAATGTATGTACTGAGCTCTTTCAAATTGAATAAACATAGTGCCAAGCTGTTTGTAGTCTCAGTTAAAAACTTCAAGTCATTGAAGCAGCAGAAATAGCAGACTACCAGAATATGCTGAAAAACTAATACAGAATAGAGCACCTGTAGCCTCTTCAAGCTAGAGGGAAAATGTTTTCACGTTAACTATTCAATTAGTTCAGCATATCCAAATTTGAGAAACCAGATGGAGCTTAAAGACCAAGAATGTTTGTCCTATGGCTTTTTTTTTTTTCCTTTCCAGACTAATAATAAGGAGTTAAATGGTGGGTTTTACTTGTTCTGAAATTCTGAAGAAGATTATAATCAACAAACCATATTTTCATTACTTAGTAAATTACTTAGTTCAAAACCTAGTTAGAAAAATGCTTTTCAGTTACATATCAAGCATGTTTGGAACAGTTTTAAATACTGGAGTCAATTTTTGTTTTACATATTTAGAGTCCTAATTTCCATTTAAATGCAGCAATGATCTCACATAAGCTATTAGATATAATCTAATAGGTAATAAATTTTTCACTCATTATTCTCTTACATAAAAATATTAAATTATGAAATTTAAATAAATGCATGCTAGGCTGAAATAATGGTATAAAGACATAGCATATCATCTTGCCTGGCAAAAAACCCAACATAAAATATGGATGCAAATATATGTTTCAGATCTGGCAACCAGCAAGAGACAACCAATCTTTCTCTAGAAAAATGCAAATAGAAAATAAGATTAAAGCTGATTACTTAAATCAAAGCTTCCTGCTGGCTGATTAAACTGTGATTAAAATTGGGTAATTAAATCATTATGATTGGAGTTTTGGGGGGGCAGAGCTGGTGAATAATATCAATAAGCCTTTTAAGAGGTCTTACTGGCTTGAGTGAGTCCTTAGGCTCATAACTGCACTTTGTTTTGGTGAGAGTGAACAGAAGGGATCACCTGAAGTCAGTGAGGCCATTCAGACAGGCTGTGATTGCAGGAAACCCTGTGCTAAACTTCTTGAACTAGCTCTTCATTTATGTTGAAACAACTTTTATCAATAGGGTTAGCATGTACAGAGGATGGCTTCATTAAAAGGCAAAATCTAAGTTAAAAAAATGCTACAAACTTCAGCATCAGCAAAACTGGGATCCATTGTGATGGATTCCTTCGCTGTTTATTTTACTTTGACCAAAGAATAAATAATCTCTCTTCCTTTAAACTCAATAGTAGAGAAAATTTCTGAAGGGGAATGCTTTAATTGAAAACAATAACCGCATTCTTACTCAGTGGAGAAGGGAACTGAAAGAAGACAGAGTGTATCAGAATCACTGAGTAACTGCAGTACAAATGTAGGTACATACAGTTTGTTGTATAATTAAAGATGGAAGTAAGCTGGATGTTTGCATTTAGAATAAGTACTCTGGAAAGTGTGAAGCAGAATTCATGAAGCGTGACTCCTTCATTTTATTTTCCTTACATAGACCCAAAGATCGCATCAGCCATCTGAGAATTTATGAAATGCTTTCATAGTACACTGGATTGATTCCCTTAAAACTGAAAACTTGGTAACTCAAAGCAGGGCAGTACAAGCTCCTATAAATTCCCATTCTGGTGTTCTTCCAGTGCAGCCCTATAGATCAGTTTCCCTAACAGTGAAAGAGAGAATTGTACTTCCCTAGGGTTCAGCTTGGTCCTTATCTTCTTTGACATAACAATAAACAGCAGACTATTATGTCCAGCTTATTAAAACTACAAACCAAAGCACTGAACAGCCAACAGATGGTAACAGCTATTGATTATTATTGACCTGGGCCCTACCAGCAATTGATTTGTGCAGTTAACCCCTGCCCCTCAACAAAGCCTACAGATTACAACCAGGCTACACATGGAGAAAAATTCTGCCTCTGCAGCGCGGTTGAAACCTTTATTTGTATATGAACTAACAACCCACAAAAGCAAACCTATAAACCTGTTACCCTGATGACCCATCAAGTCACCAAGATTGAGGGCCTTAATCTGAAGCAGCTATACCATTCTTACAGGAACAACCCCACTGGGATTCTCTTATCACTTGTAGTAATGAAACACTGGAACAGATTATTTGTCTAACTGAGTGCTGCAGAACATCATATTTGCTATTTGAGCACTTGAACCTTCCTCAATACCTGCATTAAGCACCTGTGAAAGATATTTTTTGGGTGTTAGTAAAACTGTAGTACGATACTACAGGTGTAATGAAACTTCTCTTCATATTTCATGTTATTCTTCTTTTTGGAGGATAATGCCTGTCAAATCCCACAAATAACATGAATATCTTAAATAACATCAAAATAATTCTTGAACATTTAAGAGAGACTAGTTCTCACATCCAAACTGAAAAGTATCGGTGCTGTTTATGTGGTCCATAGCACACAACTGGAATTTAAACATCACATGCTGTGTTTTGCACATTGCTTCTAATATGACCGTATTGTCAAGTAGCTTTTTCACTATAAAATCATTTAGCTGCTTCAATAGTAGGTGATATTGTTAAGGCATAACTTGTCTTAGCTTCAAATCAGCTGCTGACATTGTAAAGGCTGTCATTTTTTCCCCTACTCTTCCACTCTTCAGTTTTATGACATCACCAAGACAATATTGCCTAAGCTTGGGAACATCTTGAAGGACTGTCTTTGCTACTGTTTACACTCGGAGCATAGCCATGTAATAGAAAGTGGTAAGGACCATTGCAATTCCTGACTGCCACCTACCAGATATTGATTAGCAGCAGTGAAAAAAAAAAAATCAGTAAGATTTTATATGAGGTTTTCCCCCTTCCTGAGGGTGCTCTGAGCAGTGCCACAGGCTTGCAAGCTGCAGCCACAGCATGACAACACTGCTAGTTGTATTTATTGAGTGTTTATTTTCTTTGTAATTCTATGGATAAGAAAATTCATGTTAAGTAACTTCTATTTCTATAGTGCTAATGGAATATGTCCTATTGTTATACTGAATTTATTTTACTGGAACAGAATAAGTCTATAAAGAATTTTAATAACTATTTTGAAGCATTTAATGGCACTTGCAGCCTCTCCTATTCTTAGAAAATAACACTTTATTGCAAGGCACGTAGGTGTCTCAACTAAGTGTTAAATTAATGCCAATCTAGGTACCACAACCTAAGCTTTTAAACAATCAGTAGGAAAAAAAAAGCTCAAAATACTATTTTCTGATCATTTGGCAGATTTAGGTTCACTGTAGTCAAACCTCAGTAGAAAGCTAAAAACATTGATTATTCTTTAGCAAGTCAAGCACTTTGCCTGCATTCAAATCAATAATAACAAAGAACACATTAGAGTAAATTGGTGAAGTGACATTGAAATGCTATATAGGATTCCTTTTCAGAAACACCATGAAACATCTACAATCCATATTTCAGCATGTAAGTAGATTTTTCATATTCTGGCAATAATTAACATCCAAGCAGCACTTTGAAAATAATAATGATTCCAGTTTCAAGAGCTGTGGAAGTTGGAAATGCAGATATGCAGTTTTACAGATATGGAAGTATTTGTACTAGTGAGCAATAGAAAGCCAATGAGGTCAACTTAGTACTAGACCTATGCAAATAAAAGCGGAATTTGGCTGAGATGAGTAAAAATACCAGGGCAAGGAAACAAAGCAATCAGTAGCAAAGCAGAGGTTAAGGAACTGGAGATGCTAGCTCTACACTTGGTCCCCCATTTAGATCTCTGTATAAAAGAAAGTGTTCCTGTAGACAGTTTTACTACCAAGTTATTCATTAACAGTTTCATGTCATACTTAATTCTACTCAAAACTTTACCGCCTTCATTGATGATATAGTTCCCCGATCGTCCTTAGAGAGCTTTGTGAGGGCAGCTACTTTAGAGGAATTGACCACAAGCTCAGCATTCAGCTGCCTGCATTTTTCCATGAGTCGCTTCTCATTTTCATGAGACTTCTTCAGAACAGCATAGAGCTTTTCATATTCCGTTCTAAATTTTTCTAGAGTGTTGTCTCCCTTAAGTAGATTGATGACTTCTTCAAAGTCTTTCTCCAGTGCTTCAAATGCACTTTCTTCTAGATACAGCTTTGCAGACTTTTCCTGAGTAAAATGAGATAATTAATTAATGGGAGGAACTGATCATTTTGCTTTTGACCTCAAAAATATAAAAAAGCAATATATTGAGTGTGTAACACCTAGGAAATCCAGTTAAATATTTCTGTAATTGCAGTTCTCTTGCTGCTATGCAATAGGCGCTTTTCAGTCTGTTCTTCAAATAGCTCTCCCGCCATTTTACTGAAGTAACTTGTGCTTTAACACTCAGAGCTCCTGTAATTGAGTACCACAGCTATTCTAAAGATGGGTTTAGAAAATACCATTGTGACTGTTTAAATAATCCACTGGTTGTTCAGGTAAGACAGCATTTTAGTCTTGATTCTTCCCAGTTCCCTACACAGTTCAGTATGATTAGTTCATTCTTTTCACGCAAACAGTGCCAGCTCTGAGCACGTCAGAAAGCACTGGTAACAGTGAAGCAAGCAAATCCATCCCCTGCAGGAAGTGCTTCTGTTAAACTTTTCAAAGGGGGGAAATTTCAGATGCAACTCTGTTATGAAGCCAAATATTGCCAGCTCGATTAACATACACCAAATCCCACCAATGTTTTTCCAAACAGCTTAAATTAATCTCTGTTACAGCCTTCAACGGAAAACAGCCACACCAAGCAGAGGTGGAACGGCCACTCCTTGGAAGTTGGCTGGATGTGCTGAGCAGCGAGGTGAATCAGCCCGCAGCTCACTGCCCTGTCACAGGGGCACTGCTGCCATTACTCAAGCTTGGTCACAGCCAGCCGGAACATCTCCACGCTGTGATCTGAGGGCGAGGTGTACCTTTAAAACTGCACCTCGGAGGCAGGCTCGGGGCTCTCCTGCCAGGCTGTCCTTCCAGACAGAAAGCTGAGCATTTTCAAAAATGAAGGAGTAAATAAATCCGAGAGCAAATATTGATTTCGTTAAACTAAAAGGAGATAACGCAGCTGGAGCTGCTCTGCGCTACAGCGTTTGCCCAGCCCAAAGCCAGGCGTGGGGCTCACCTCCTCCTCCATGGTGCCGGCGGGGCCGGGCTGGGAGCGCCCTGCCCGGGGCTGGTACCGCTGCCGGGCCGTCTCCTAGCAACGGCGGCGGGCGGACCGTCATGGCCGCCGGGGGAGGCGTTGAGGGCGGGGGTGGGATTCTGCCCCGCCATCTCCTCGCAGAGGTCCGGTAGAAAGAAGTTGCGCAGGGTCTGTAGGCGCGCAGGTCGTGCTCCTCTCCCACTCAGCACTACCTAAGTGCTATAGCCTTGTCCCCTCAGGACATTAGCGTCCCTCAGGACATTAGTGGCTTGGTACAAAAGCAGGGCACATGACAAGACAGCAGCTCTGTGCCTTAAGAGCTGCAGGAAAGTACGAGCAGCTGTTTGCTCTGCTACCAGCAAGCCCTTGAACTCATCATTTTCCCTCAATGGGGTCACAAATTCTTTCATCTGATAGCTTTTAGGGCAGGGAATGTAATGTTCCATGCGCATGTCCCCAGCAGAATGGACACTGCGTACGACTTTTACAGTTCCACATCAAGCTAATAGCAACAACAGAAAATCCTGCCTGGTTTAATGAAGCCTGAATTGCAGCACTTCATTTTACTGATTGCATGGCAAAAATGCGTAATTTCAAAGGGAGGCTTTGAAATGGCCTGATGTTACCATTAGGGCTGGAGAACAATGCACATCTTATAATGCATTCTCTATACGTATCACTTAATTACAAAGCATTCTATTTCCTGAAAGAGCTTCAGTCGTATCAAGGCACACTTCTCATAAGAGATTAATAAACAAAGTACCTCTTCTAGGTTTTGCACTCTTCTTTTTCCTCATTTTCCTTTGTGGTGATGCTTCCTATGTAACAAAGGCACCAGGGAGGCGATGATGATTCTCTCTCATTTGACAAGTTCATCCCCGTGGTGGCTGCACCTCTGGCAGCTCTGCAGGTGTAATAGGGTGATCACACCAGTAGTCTGTGATAGTTTGCACTGAAGCCTGTTTTTAATAAGACAACTACCATGAGTTAAAACACTCAACAGATTTACACGCAAACAGAAGACAAATCTGGAACAAAACCTCATTATTCACTAAAAATAATGCAAAAAACCTACAAAACACATCACCAGGTTCACTATCAAGGAGCTGGACAGACATTTGAGGATATCTGGGTTTGTGACCATAGCTTCCTATGGCTTAGGACCAGTGGCTCAGCATCCCATGCTTTGTATTCCTTGGTAAAAAAGTAAATAACCACAGCTGCCATCCTGCAAGAGTGCTGTGACTGTCATGGCTATGAATGATGTACTCGTGCAATACAGTAAAGTTCTAGGCAGGAAGAAATTCTTCAAGAGGGATGACTTTTTACCTCTTCCTTGTAGAATAAACCAATGTTCTGAGCTCTGTGAAAACCTTCCTGCTAGCAAGACCTAAAAAATTCCTCTGCCACAGGAGAAACAATCCCCTACAATACTACAATATTTTATTTAATATAGTATAGTAGTTCTACACTATAATAAATTGTAGTTTCATTAGCAGCAGGGACAAAACGGGCTCAGAAAGCTTCAGTTCACTCAAAGGATAGTTATGTAGTTCTTTGAATATCTGACTTCGTTCAGAAGATGTCAGTATCCTCTGATAAAAAGCAGATTCACCTGTTTCACCAACCTCATAAAAGAGTCTGTGTTAGCAGCACATACCTGTTTCTCTGGGAACAGAAAGGGTTAGTAGTGGTTTAAATACTTGCCTTCTGATTTATTTGAGGCCACAACCCTCAGGCAGTTAATTTAATGCATGTTTTAAACCATAGTGGCATGAAAATGATAAGCCATCACTTGCTGAATGTAAGGATTTATGGTCTGCTGCAGAGATATAAATAACTAGAGTAAAATCTCATCAGAACTTCAACCGGGAGCAATTTGGGGCAGTGGCCAAGACAGCACACGACGAACCTTTTGGATACATGATTATAACTTTGGATACAAAGTAGTAATAAAGGAAAATCCGACAGTAGAGTAGGAAACGCGTTTCCTTTTACACCATCCTGCAGTAAGACAGACAATCACTGGGTGGCACTGCACCACCACAGTGCTCCGATGAACTGCCCCCTAACAACAGCTATTTTCAGCCCGTTCAGAACGAATTTTCACATTCAGAAATGTGTTCCGAATAATAATTATCACACGGAGACATGATGGTGGGGCGAACACGTATGAAAAATTTGGACCTCATCCATGAATAAACCTTTGTTCATTTTACCCAGATAATATAATCAACAGGAATTCAACAGTAAGGAAAGCAAAATTTGTCTAACCATTTGCTTATAATATTTTAAATATAAGTTATGCATATATTAAAAAGGTTATCTATACAAGTTCTTTGCATGCAAGTATTGTGATTTCTCTGCCAATATGAAAATGAATGGTAATCTCTCAGTCTCCAGCAGCAGTGACACTGCAGATGCTGTCAGTGGGCTGACAGTCCATCTGGGATGTGCCCTAAAATCCAGTTTGCCTCCGAGTTAAATCAGTTTAGCAGTTTTCAAAAGGATAAGAACATACAAAAAATGTGCTGTGATTTCTCCAGTCACAGAGAGAGGCTAAGAAGTTCTTGATTACTTAATTATCCAGCTGATGTTTTACTCTACTCTCTCTGAAATCCTCTCATTATTTTTTAAATTAAATGATAGTTCTCTAATGTGAACACTTGTCCTGATAAATTGGATTGAGGTTCTCTACTTTGCCTTAAAGATCATGCAGCAAAACACAAATAGCAGCAATCCTTGATTGTGTTTGGCAGCGGAGTTGAGACAACGATCTCAAGAGGCAGAAACACATCATATCTCATAACCATTTTCCTAAAAAGTTAAATCATGGAAATGTTTTGATTAATAGAAACACCCCCAATAAAGAGTTTGGTTAGCCCTGAGAAAAGCTGAAGCTGACAAGTGCTCTGTGTATGATGTGCAACTACATGCTCTACACTAAAAATAAAATGGATTAAAATGATGGAAAGCAACAGAAACTAGGTCAATAATCCTGGATCCATGCTGAACTCTCCCTTCCCCAGCACCATCTGAAACTGCAGAACAGTTTCCCACCCCAGGTTTTCCTTCCAGTTCTACAAGAAGGATTATGATGGTCTGTCACACCTATCAGAAATTCCTTATCCTCTGCCCTTCTCAGAGCCAAACCCAGAAGGTCTCCCAGAGCCCTGGAGGAAAGCAGCACACTGCTGCCATGGTTCATGATCAGGAATATTTGTGTTTGTTTTAAAATTTGAAATATGCCTAGATTTGTAATGTACTCATTAGCAGAATCAGCTCCTCCCACTATGCTACCCAACAGCCTTTCTGTTCCAACAGCAGAATTCACACCCTTATCTTTGATTCCTGTACCCCTCACTCATATTTTGTTATTCAATCTTCTAATTCTCAATCACCAAATCTTCTCTTAACTGAAAACTTATCTGGCACCTCTCACCTTCATCTGGGAGGAAGACACTACTAAAAACCCTCCTCGCATAATACTTAAGAAAGACTACAGGAGTTGCAGAGACTTAAGGTATTTATAAGGTCATGTGTAAGATGAGGACACCATCTGGCAAGCTGTGAGAGGGTGACCCCCACCTCCCTGTGCATTGCCTTGCGTGGTAGCTGGGAGCTGTGAAACATTCACAGGTAGAAGGGAATTCCCTGTCCTTTCTCCCCTTGAGCTGCTCCTGCTCTGCTGGGGCACACAAAGCCGTGCCTTCAAAAAATGCTATGCCTCCTAGAATCCCATCCTAATGCAGTCTCCTGCAAGCTTACGCGGTCATGTGCAGTATAAAAGATATGGCCATAGCACGCATCATCTGAGCATGAATCTTCCTCCTGCTTAACCTGCAAGAATGTGAATCCCTGTGTGTGCTCCCTGGGGGGCAGCTCAACGTCCTCTTCTCTGAAGGTGACAGCTAAAAGCTGTACTAAAGCCTGTTTCACAGCTGCCTACCCACAGCTCTCTGTCATATCCCTATTCTCTCTTTGCAGACCTTGCAAGAACTTTTTGTCCACTTCTTGTAGCAGTTTGAAGAAATAGTGTTTGTTTCCTAAGAGATTAGAAATACTAATGGAAAGAAGATTGAGGAATTATATTGTTCTAAATATATTGTATTGTATCTAAAAGCAAATGGAAAAATTACCTAGAGCTTAACACTCAATCCAAACGTTATTCTTGTTCTACTCCTGCTGATAAGATCTCAGAGCCTGCTACAGAAATAGTATTATTACATCTAACTTCTGCTGCAGTAACATCCACGTGACAGAGCCACAGGCTACACCCCAGCGTGCTGCAGCACTGTTACTCCACGGCTCACAGCTTCAGGTCCTGCCCAACATCTGAGTAAGGCTAGCGGAGCTTGGCTCATTATCAAATAAATTACTACCTTCAGCAAGATAATGATCTTCAGTCTTCTGTGGTGCAACAATATTCACACAATGACTCACATACTGGAGTTGTCAGGAAATGTGATTCCACCTTTCCAGCCTCTTCCAAACTGCTGAGTTGTATTTAAAAAATAAAAAAATAAGTCAAAGAGGTATGTCTTGGTTTGACTTTTCTATTTACACGTTTAACATTACCATAAACTTACACCACCTTAGAAAGGGAAAGAGTACGCTGAATACGTAATAACATCTGTTGAGATACACAGTGCTATAACATGATGGGAAGCATAACAACAATAACAGAAAAACAAATTCCTAAGCTACAGAAAGTAAAGACGCACTCAATACAACAGGCATAGATACAATGACAAAGGAAAAAAGCTGCTTACCCTAAGAAGTTCTCAAATACACAGGGTTCTCCATCAAAAAACCCTCCCTTCCATTGCCAACCCTTAAATGAGGTCTGGGAAGGATCAGATCCTGGCTCCACCCCTTCCAGTCACCCAGGGGCATTACTTGCACCTGTTGCTTGCACCTGTGCCCCCCCTGGGTTGGCCCTGCCCTCCCACCAGGTGCTCAATCAGTGCTTCAAGCTGTGACAGCATTTCTGCTACAAGATGTGAGCCTTCCTTTTTAGAAAGTGTTCAAATCTTTTCTCTGGTGCACTGCTCATCTGTTGTATCCCAGGAATATTTAGATCAATGTAAACCACAGCCCTCTAACCTATAGTGATTTGTATTGTTCAATGTGTGTTATGCATATATACATGTGTGCGCACGTGTGGTCAGAATTGGTAATTACCACCTTATCAGGCTTTCTGCAGGTGGTACTTAATAGATGTTTTCCCTTAGCTTAGGTGATGGATATTTGCAATCTTAGAGCAGGATCTGCTTTCTCTCCTGTTGCTACTGCATAGTTCCCAGGGGAAACAAGCGCTGCTCTGAGACAGGCTGGGTCCTGCAGCAAAAGCGGGGAGATGCCACACTGCTCCTGTGAGAGATGATTTTCTTACACTACAGCATAATGGGAAAGGAATGTGCTAACAATACCCAGGTTGCCAACAAACCTGAATAAATTTGATTCAGACACTGAGGGAACCGTGCCCATCCATGCCAATTTACAAACACAGACCCTTTGAATAGCACTAGAACTGTTGTTTAGTTCTGCAAGGACTTCAGGAAACTCAAAGAAGAGATCAACATTGCAGCTTGTTACAACTTAGCAAGCAGCTGCCTTCCGTGCAAAGCCGTGCCTTGCATTTGATACTGCAGAGGCAACAGTGACTCCCACTGCACGCAGCCCTTCTGCCAACTGAGCTTAGAAAATCAAGGCAGCAGCGGAGGAGAACGTGCAACATCCATCCCAGTGTAAGAGTCATCACAGCGCTGCGGGAGAGGAAGGGTACGGTAAAGTTCCCACAGCTCTGACAGACGTTACCAAGCTGTTGCTCAAACCTGTTTCCTTTGGGCTGTGATAGGAGTTGAGCAAACTTGCTAGGTTTGTAAGGAGCCATTTAAGCACAGCAGTGCTTTAGTAGAGTAGTGCTGGAAACCACCTTTTTTTTTAAATCCGTGACGGTGGCCTTTCTCTGTTATTGGCTAAGTGAAGCGGGCTCTGCCCCGGCTCCCCACCCCTCCAGGGTAGCACCTCGGGCACACAGATGCACGATGTCCTACTTGTGCCGGCTTTAAGCCGTGCCAGCAGCACAGCGGTCCCGGGATCCCCTCGTTCCGCTCCGTCAGAGCCGGGAGGAAGGGAGGTCTTTGCTCCGCACGCTCGGCGCGACCACCAGGAGGTCACAATACATCCGAGAAGCGAAATGAGCGCATTTCCTTTCAGTCCCCGGTGCCCTCTGCACAAAACCGTCTGGGAAGCTGATTTGGGAGCCGGCGGGGAGCTCAGGGAGCAAAGTGCGGCGTGCTGGAGGACGGCGCGGCTCGTAGGGCTGGCGGGGCTGCCTTGAACGAGGGGGAGGAAGGGAGGAAAAAAAAAAAAAAAAAGAGAGAAAGAAAACCCGCTCCGGACAGGCTGGGCGGGTCCCCCTGCACCGCAGCTCACCTCAGTGAGTGGGGAACGGCTGCGGGACACGGCGGGGGCTGCCCGGCACGGCTCGGCGCGCTGCAGTGAGTGTGCGGGGCTGGGGGGAGCGGGCCCGGCGCTGGGAGCCGGAGGGGGAAGCGAAGGAAACGGAGCTGCTCCGCACAGGAAGGGCGTTTTGCCCATGTTGATCTGGGGAGAAAAGCTGCTGAAAGAGGAGTGGCGTGTTGGTGGAGTTTCTCCCATGGCTCTTTGTGGGGTAAGTCGCTTGCTGAAAGTGCTCTCGGTGCTCGCCCTGCGGGGCATCAGGAAGGATCAGGCCCCCGGGGCAGGCTTTCCCGAGGACGCAATGTGGCAGCCTGGATCCCCGGGCAGGAGCAGCGGCCGGCGGCTCTGGGGCTGCCTGCAGCAGGCAGGGCTGTGGAACAGAGACCCCAGGGCCACCTCTGCTTGGTGGCGCCAGCAGAAGTGGGACCTCATGCCGTGATGGTCTCTGGGGTGTTCAGTAGGCGCAGGATGTAGCACTGTGCTTTGTGGTTGGTGTGACATGGCTTGAGAGTGGTTCATCGCGTTACAAAACTTTTCTGCCTTTCCTCTGAGATACCATATCCCTCTCTGATGGGCACAGAGAGATGGAGCAATGTTTTGTCTGAGCTGCTGTTCCTGTGCACAGGTATTTCTTTTGAAGATGGTCGGTTGGTATTTGTAGCTCTGATGGGAGCAGGTCAGGACTGGGGTACTGGAGGTCCTGGGCCGTAAAACTGACTCAAAGAGCCATAGCTTTTGTAGCCTCTACATCTTCAGCTTGCAGTGAAAGGAGCAACCTGCCACAGGATGAGGGGTAATGCCTTTACGTTGCACCAGGGGCGGTTCAGGTTGGATGTTATGAAAATAACATAAAATAAATCTCTCTTCTCAGAGAGTGGTGAGGCACTGGCACAGACTGCCCAGGGAGTCACCATCCCTGAAAGTTCTCAAAAAACACAGAGATGTGGCAGTGAGGGGCACCACGGTTAGTGGGTGCAGTGGGGGTGGGTCAGTAGTTGACTTAGAGGGTCTTTGAGATCTTTTCCAACCTCGATGATTCTGTAATGCTATGGAGCAGCTCTCTTAAGAGCTGCCATGTTAAAGTCTTCACAAAAGTAGGGCGTGTTGCTATCAGAGTGTTACGTGGCCAAGCAAGATGAGCACCAGTGTTGTCTTTAAGAGAACATTTCTATTAACATGGTTTTAATGAGTATACATAGGCCTAAACCATACCCGGTGCACCTCCTTCAGGCACAGCTATTTGGTGTGAGCTGCCAAGCAGGGACTGGGCAGGGAGTGCTGGGACAGGATTATAAAAGCATGGTTGCTTTTGTGAGGCTTTGAGTTTGCTTTGGTGGAGATAATAATGTTCTTTTACAGCTCTGATTGAAGTTACTCAGTTTACCTTCGTAGACATCTAGTTTTAAAACCTAGCGCTCCCAGTTCTCCTTAATACATTTGAAAGGGTTTTTTTCAGTCCTTGGGGAAAAGCAGAGAATGAAAATTAGGCACGGAAACTGGAAAGCCTTGTTTTTAGCACAATAGATGCTTCATACTGCTCCCACATGGAAAAAAAGATACGTTAAGTGTGATTGCCACAGAAGTAGTAAGAGGTCAGAGAGCCAATGTCAGTAGTAATGAAGCTCTGAGGACTCAGCTCCCTGCTGGTGGATGATTCTGCGTTTGCTGTGTGACTGGGGTGCGCACATATCAGCATTTGGTGTTTGTACCAGCAGCATGCACAAGGGAAGCTGCGTACCTGTGCCTGCCCAGGGAGCCGTCCTTGTTTACATAGAGCTCAACAGCAACCCCTCCCTGCCTAACTGTCTTCCTCTGTTTGTTGCTTGGAGCATTACAATATATGAAGAAAAAAACTGTTTTTTCCCCTTCCGTATAAGTTAGACTGAAGAAGTCTGGTCAGAAGCAGAGAAGTTTGCTCTTCCTGAGTGATTGCTTCAGGCCAAGTGACAGCCAGTAACTCTGAACTCTGTGTCGCGCTTCCATTTCATGTTGGGTTGGTTCTCTCCATGATAGTAAGGGCTCCTGTGTGCCTCTGCAGCCTCTGAGGTATGTCTGTGCTTGCAACCCTCCTTATGTGGCAATGAGTAACAGAGAGAGGAAATCTGACCCATGGAAACTGATGTTCAGCATGCTGATCTAACTCATTTCTGTGTTTGTTTTTTATGCAAAAACTATGGTTTTTGTAAGGACAGTTTTAGTCAGGCTTCTGCAGTAGGCTACTTCTTGAATGTTGGTTCAATATCTTGGGGCTTGCCTGCAAAAAAAGTTCATTCAAATGACATGATATACGGAAGCATGTTTACTGACATATTGCGGTGTACTTTTTTCCCCCTGTGCTTAAGTCAGTTCCCTGAGTGCAGTGAGTATATCAGCAAAAAGGGTGGTTTAGATTTCAAGCTGTATTGCTCCCTCCTTACACGACTGCATCCTTTCTTAAACAAGATTTCTCATGTCAACGTTCAAGCTAAATTCAGCCCCTGGCAACAAGGTGAACATTCAGGAAAGCATTGTTCTGGGAAGCATTGATAAATTCTATGAACTTCATATGGAGCCTGCTCAAGTCTCCCTGCTGTCCCGTGCTGTCCTGTCCTGCACTCCTTGCTCCACAGAACTGCAATTACAATCCATAGCAATAGTGCACTGGAGAACAGAGCTGGGGGGAAAAAAAAAAAAAAGAGCTTAGATCCCCTTTAAAATAGGCTGTTGGGTGGGCCTGCTCCTTCTCTCCCAAGTGCTATTATAATCCACTTACGCTGAGAAAAAGCAGCTTTGCTGCCAGAGCATGTACTTTCCATCCTGACACATAATTGCTGGGTGGGGGAGAGAGGTAGAGGCTGGCTGTGCAGCTGTAGGCAGGGAGGGAGCTAGGACAGGAGTGCCATGTGCCCAGCCACGAAATCCAGGTTTTGCAAGGATGCTCAGCTGTGTAAGCAAAGCCTTTTGCCCATTCACTCTTCAGCATGAGGAAGAAGAAAGGAGGCAAGTAGCCAAGATCTGAGTAGACTGAGGGACGGAGAGTCAGCCCAGGAGTGCAGTTACGGCAGGGTTCTTTTTTTAGCTTGTTTTGGTTTCCACACGTGTGGGTCATACAAGGCTGGCTGAGCTAGTCTTGAACGTGAGCCTTGGAGCTGGGCTCTTCTGGCCCCTTAGCATAATTTTCCTGCTCTTCTTCCTGTCCAGCAGCACTGCACTCCTCAGCTTTTTTTCCCTCCCACCAGAATCTCTTGCTGTACCCAACTGGCTTTGAGCCACTACAGGACCAGGCTCTGTGGGCCCTGAGGGCTAACAAACAGCCACTGCAATATTACAGTGTGGATCCAGCCTTTGTGGGCTTGGATTGCCTGGCTCAGCAGCCTCAGTAGTGTTGTGGTGCAGAGGCACAGGAAGTCAGGGTTGAGCCTGTTTGTCCAATTTGGCCTCAGAGTTCAAGATGGAAATGGAGAAGTGAGACTGCAGATGATCTGCTCAGAGCAGGTACGTGGGAGGAGGGAGAGTTGATCAACCCTGAGCTGCCAATGTGAAGCAATTCAGGACAGCAAGGGTGCATCAGCTCAATGCTAAGGCCTCCAAGGACCCAGCTCCAAAGCTCAGCCCATGGACAAGCTGCTGCTTTCATCAGGCTTTTGATCAGAGGTTTGAAGTGGCTGTGATGGCAGCTGGGCAGGAGGGAGGTGCTGCCTGTGCACAGCTGGGTGACCTCTGCTTATTGCTCCAGTCAACCACTTCTGCTTGAGGACTTCATTCTGTTTCCTGTTGCATCTAAAATTTCATAGATTCTCTCTCCTCCCAAAATGTGGTCGTTTATCTTACTGTTCTGCACTTCGTATCTTCCTGCACGCTCTCAGACTGTTTCCTGCATCTTCTCCTTCATTTTCTGTTTCTCACATTAGCTCTCTGAACCCAGCTCCCCTAGCAAGTATTTCTACCTCGCAAGCTGCTTAAAGCAGCTGGATGACTTTTCTTAGACAGACCAATCCCAGACAGAGCCGTCCCAGCCCTTACACTTAAACACAACTGCTAATTCAACCCTAATCCATTTTAAAGGAGAGAGCTGGTCGGTGAGGATGGAGTCGGAGGAGGGAGGTTCTTGTCTGCCCATGTGTCTGCAACACTGACAGACCCGTGGTGTCATTCTCACCCTTTCTCATGGGAGGAGTTTTCACTCTTTCCTGATCACTTCAAAGCTGATTATTTCAGGTCTTGAGCTTCTATAATTACTTTACTGGGTAAGGAGGGGGGAGTTAACTATTTTAATCAGTCCCTAATTTAGCTAACTGCGTTATGTACCCATCTTCTGTCTGAACTTCCTCATTCATTCTCTTTGTGTTTTGCAGACTTCCTGGCTGTGCTTCAGCAGTGAGTGACTGAACAGAGCCTTCTCTGCATTGTGGTGATCATAGCAATGTGAAGTTTAACAAGCACCTGCAAAATCGTGTAGCAGGTAAGTGCTCCAGAGGTCATTCTTCTTTCCAGCATTCACATAATTTGGGAGCGTCTCTCAATGGGCTCTTGCTTGGAGATCTTGCAGGAGAAATGCTGTAAGGGAAGTGGTGTGGTTCATCATTTAGTAACCCATGCGTTGTTCCCAGCAGTAAAGGTCAGACAAAGACTACCTGATGTAGCAGTACTGAGAAGGTTTCATGGGTAAATGGCTTCAGTTTGGAAGTTCAATGTTAAGAAGCTCTCGTTTCTGGCATTCAGTGTAAAATTCCTCTTATCTGGCTGTTTGGTACTGTAGGCCTCTAGTCAGAGGGGAAGGCAGGCAGGAACTAAGAGGTACATGCTTTGCTGACAGCTGCTACTGCTATGCAGGAAAACCTGACAAAGATACTTTACCCATACAGGGAGAACTGTAGATCACCTCCCCTCTTACAAGCATCAAAGCTGGGGGGAGAGGTCTGGAAGTGCCTCCTGATGGACAGAGGTGACAGACATCAGAGACAGATGGATTGAAGTGAAGCAGCAGCTTTTACAAGGCAGCAATGCGCAGTTTTACTGCTCCAGATTATGCTTGTATGAAAATCCCTGAGAAACCCGCAGAAAGCAGAACTGCCCGGTGAAACCCAGAAGTCTGGTGGTACCACATTGCAAGTGAGAATTGAGATAGAGTGGTGGGAGGGGAGGGAACAGAGCTGGTGACAGGCAGCCACCAGAACAGCAGTCCTGGCTGCCACGATGTCCTGCTGCAGCTCTGAGTACCTGTTACTTCACGTACTGCATGTGATTTAATTTCTTTTCTTATTTATTCTGGACCTGTGTCTGTGTTGGGTGGTGTTCATTCCATTTTTCCCATCTCAGTTCAGACAGCTGCTCTGCTCTAGCAAAGCTCAGCTCACAGCGTTCCCTGGCTAGCTTCTTGAACCAGCCTGGATCAAAGCTGTGAGAGCTGGCTCATTGCCACTGCCTATGTGTAAATGAGTTTTTTTTCTTTTCCTTTTCCCTCCACCATGTTTCATTATTATTCCTCTTCCTAAGGCAGGTTTTTCTGGCTGATCCAGCACATTATTTATATCAGCGATATGTGCTTCAGGGCAGAGATGCTTTTTCAGCATTTACATGGCAAATACCTGATGCACCCCACTGCCATGCATGTGGCTTGGAAAAACTAACGATGGTGTTGGCAAGGATGAGAGCCTCCAAGGCCAACTGTTGCAGAATTTAAGCCCTGTTAGGCACAGTCTCTGATTCATATGGTTACTTCAGTTGCCTGGCAAAAGAAAATGTACTGTTCCTTCATGTTCAAAACCAGAGGGAATAGCATACAGAGAAGTGTTGCAGCCAGAGTAGGAAAGTGATATATTAGTTCTGAGGAGTCAGTTGAGCCACCTGTGTGACTATTAGCTGCATCTTTCTCTGGGTTCACCCAAGGGATGGTGGGTGCCACGAGCTGAAAAGACACAGTCTGCTGCCAAAAGCAAATGAAAACAATGAAACTCAACTTCAGAGTGCCTTGCTTCCAGTTCTGAATTGCAGAGGACTTGGTGGTGCTGAGGGAGAACATGATGGTGAGTGGGAGCAAAAGGTTCCCACACTGTCTTCGGGAAGAGAAGTAACCCCCTAAGACAAGATAGCATCTGTATGTGGCAGAACCCGTGCAGGGCTTACACCTTTCTTTGGAGAAAGTGCACACGGTGATAAGGAGAAATTCCTACGGAAAGAGGTATTTAAGCCCCAGTCTAGACTGTCTTGTGATGCAGAGATGAAGATTTGCTGGAAGCTTTTCAGAGCAAAGCAGACTTGCCAAAAACCATCCAAGCAGTGTAGGCGATGAGTGTAGGCAGGAGAGACTGTATTGCTTTTTCAGAACTCTTTTATCTCTATTTTTCTATCCCTAAGCTCTTGGAGAATGTTGATAAATACTAGAGGTGGAGCTAAGGAGATGCTCTCAAGCATAAACTGAGACACTTAATCTGCACGATACAGGAATATGTTTGTGTTTATATCTGGATTCAAAATGTTTAGCTCCTAAATCATTTGCCCCCAAATGTTCGGGTACCTGACTGCCACTGGTTTCAGATGAGAGTTAAATTTCTATCAGTCCCCAGAGATTTAACAACGAAATACCTCAGGACTATTGAAAATGTGAGAAAGAGCACTTGGATTTTCTGTAGTACAGCCACTCCTAAGCTGCAGATGGCAAGCCACTGGTGATAACTGGAGAAGACTTTTATCTTCTCCCAGGCTAGGAGGGGCAAGGATTGAGGTAGGTCTCTGTATTTTGGGTAGCTGTAATCAATCAGCCGATCCTCCCTTACTGTGACACAACACGACATAAGTTACCTGGCAATTCAGGTAACTTAAGGACATAAAGCTCTGCTCAAATAAAGCATCAAGGCCACACTCCTTTGCAGCCAAATACAAAAGCCAATATGAAGGTGCTAGGATGATGTCCATCCCAGCTCACTGAGCCAAAGCTGCTTGATGCTGTTGGAATGGTTGTGATCTCAGGTTCTGAAGGAGTTACGAGAGGAAATGTCAACTGAAAAGGACATATCTGTGTTGTAAGTCATCCCCAGCACGTGTTCTTAGCTCAGCCCTGTGTTTGCTGTTAGTCCTGGATGCTTTCAGTCTCCCATGCAGTGCTGGAAGCTCTTTGCTCCAAAACTAAGCTCTGCTGCAGTAGAGGGGATTTTTGTGCCCATGATAAGAGGCCCCACAGCTATGACTCACAGTTCCCATTACGTTACAACTCAGCCTTTAAGTGTGCAGAGAGCCTGCCCCTTGGCTTTCAAACAAAGTCTTCCTTTGTTGTGCTTATGTTATGAAGGAAGCAAGCATCTGTGTTCACCCCACACATCCCAAATGAAAACCACGTGGCTTCACGGCCCTCACATGTGTGTTTGGTACTTTTGCTAACAGCACTGCATGTTACATCATTCTTATCCCATTAAATCTTTCCAGAGTTTTTCTTCCTAGCAGTCACTTTACAAACTGTTCAGGGAAGGAAAAAGCTGAAAGGTCTTTTGTTGGTGAGTAGAGGGGACTGAGCAAAGAGCACAAGAGAATTATTACATACAGTTGCATGTAGCAATAGCCTAGTCTCTGAGTCACTCCCTTGGGTGGAAATGGCTCTGAGCTATTGGAAACATGGTACAAAGGTGGGATGATTTGTTTTCTTATAAGGGTTTATTTTTCTCTTCTGGTTTTTTTTTTTTGTTAATTCAAACTGTTTTTGAAAAGCAGGGATAGCCAGCAGTACTCTGCAGCCAACATATTTGTGTGTGTACGTGTCTCTTGGCAGTTTTTAGGTTTATGACTAGCAAGCCAAGAATGGGCTTATTGGTTCCCAGAGTATTTGTGTTGTTTCTGCTGTTCATTTCTAGAGCCACTGTGTAATGAAGTTAGAGGGCCTGATTCTTCTTGAAGATGCTGGCATGAAATGCAGACTGCTTCTGCTTAGACTGGGGGGTTATCCTAGGGAAAGCAGAGGAAGCAGTTGTGAGAGTAGCGAGTTTCTTAGTGAGAACAGAGGAAGTCTTCCAGTAAAAGCGTTCTTTACTGCTCTCTTCTCTTTCCACACTCCACCCATCCCTGCAGAGGCTTTCATGGTCTGGTGTTTCTGCTTCATTTAAGGAACTGTATTGTATTTTACTAAAAAGCTGGGACTTCAGGCAATCGAATAAAGCGTTGTTTTCATTTCTGTGGTGATGTACTTGCTACAATAGTCAGCTTTAAAATATTGTCCCTACCCAACTGTTTGAATAAAAACAGCTGTAACTAGTTATCAAAACAATAGTCCAATATCACAAAGACCATCAGTCTCATCTAGCATTTCTGAGCCCTATTTAAGTCCTATTTATTTTTGGGCCTGTTGATCTCCTGATGTGACTGTTACTTTGTCACTGAGTCAAGACTATGACGGAGATCTCAGATCATGCAAATTCCCAGCCTGCAATGACAATTTATTTTTGCTGGTTTTGGTTCAGCCTCTCAGCGTGGAGGTGTCTGGCAATTCAAGGCATGTGCTTTCTACTAACCGTAGTATATAAATGCTCGATGTTACACAACTGAAATGGGGCCTCATAGTGTCACACGTAAAACAATCATTCTGCAAGTTACAACTGAGCTGTGCCTATATACACCTGCACACCTCTTAGATGTGCTGGAGTGGTGTATCCCTGCTGGGAAACCAGCTTTCTAGTAATGTTTCCTCCAGCTCTTTGCATACTGAAGCATCCATATCACTGAATGTTTAATATGCAGTTAGATCAGGTATATAGGGATGCAGGCATTATGTTTGCTGTAGGACAAGGAGAATCAAAATAACTGCTGCCTGATTTAATGACACTGCCTAAGTTTTCTTCACCTTCTTGGGAATTAACTGGAAGGAAAAGAAGGCAGGTTTAAACAAATATCTTGGCAATTGATCCCTTTTTGTGTTCACACCATGAGGTGAATGTCCCCTATGAACCAGTGAGCCATGGCTGCCAGTGCATGCAAAGTCGTGTGACCAAGAGTGTGGCAGCCAGAGCAGATTCCATTGTGAGCAGTGACATTGCTCCTTACATTGTGGTTGACACTATCAGACTTTTGGTAGAGAGGGGGGGGGGGGGGGGTCATTGTCATTTGTGTCCATCTGTGCTGATGAAAGGTTGTGCAAGGGAGTGACCTGGCTCCCATCATAGTTGGTTTGAGGGGGAGGAAGATGGTGAGGTTGGTAAGCCAAGGGTTTTTTTTATGTCTTAGTGCGTGTCTTTTCTCCTCCTAAAAACACAAAAGTTTAGTCTATTCTAATTGTTCTCCTCTCAGTTAACAGACAAAATTTATTCAGCTTAAAAAGCCAAGCTGTTCCTGGCCAGGATCCTACCACAACAGCTGAGTGCATGGGTGGGAGCCACATGCACACTTCCTACCTTTCCCCTCACCCATCTCTCAGAGCGAGCAGTGTGTTGCAGTTTGTAAAAACCCTTCCTGACCATAGCAGGGGGAGCTGAGGCAGTGCACAGCCAGCCCTTGTACTGCTTGCTGGTAAGAGCTGAGCTGGCCTGCGGAGTCAAATAGCAAAAGGACATTGAGGCAGAGTGTTGAAAAACATACTCCTCATGCTATTAGTTTTATCTCCTGATCTCCATGGGCATTCCCTCTCGTGTCCAGCCTTACATAGCAGCAGTGAGTGCTTTGAGTGGCTCTGTGTTCGTTTAGCAACTATCGCAGCTGTCCTTGACAGTGGCTGCTAGCTGCTGGTGGTAGAAGTGGGGTCAGAGTCGTGTTCTTTCTGTATATACAGGAATGATGTGGTGCTGCTGAAATGCTGACTTAGAAATACCCAGATAAAACCCCACTCATAGATGAAACTGAAAATCTAGCGAGTACCGTATCTCTTTAGGTTTTGGAAAAGAGCACTAGAAGGCAAATAACTCTGTATATGCCAAAAAGGGAACTCTTTGTACTATCCAGGTTTTAGGGACAGGGGAAGAGGGGTTGTAGGATATTATGGCAATGTCTTACAAATGCATCCACATGCAGAGAAAGCTGAAGCAGGAGGGGAGAGCTTCTAATCTTAAGTGCTTCTGCAAGAAGAAAAGAAATAGTTTATTCTACTTTTACTCACAGTTTTTTCTGGTAAGTTAGAGATTCAAACTGCAGTAAGGAGGAGTTTATGAGACATGAGGAAAAGCTTCCTGTTGGCAAAGATAATGAATGACTGGAAGACATGCAAGAGGGTCCTCAGCCTCCCCAGGGCAAGTTGGGCACTCCTCTGCTTGGAGTGGTGCTAGCCAAGTCACTGCTTGCTTGGAGCTTTGTGGGTCCTTCCTGTGCAGCCCATAATGTATCTTCTGGTCTTGAGGTCAATACAGGCCACATAGTAGTGTCTGCCTCCAGAGCAATGTCAGTGCTGTTCACGTGCTTATCCACTTCAAATCTCCCCATCTTTGGGAAGGGAGGGCTCCCTAGTCCTGTACACAGGATGAGCATCAGCATTTCCTTGGAAATAACTGATCTGGTGACCTCACAGGAAAATATTGCTTCCGAATGTCCACAGCAGACCTGTTGGGCAGGATGTCCGACTGGGGCTGTGCAACTTGACCCCATTGGCACCACAGCAGGCCTGGGACAGGATGTTCACAGATGTTGAGAAGGCTGATGTTCTCAAACAAGCAGTAAAACAATGGTTATTGGACAAGTGGCCTTGTCCAACTGCTGTTCTGTGGCCTCGCAGCTGACCTGGTGTGGGGCTTCCTAAACATGTTTGAGAAGGCAGTCACACTGTCATAGGTATCTTGTGCAGTCCTGAGCAAGCCAGCTGGATAGGTCTGTTTTTAGACATGGTTATGGTCTCACTGTCCAGGCCTCTGCACCTCATGCGTTGGTGTATTCAGTCCTTTCCACTGGTTGCTTTAGTAGAGGCAAAGACAAAACCTGTCCCCACCAGTCCACACTCAACCAGCTGTGACAGTTACTCATTTCATGAATGTTCTGCACGCTGCTTATAAGCATAATCTATAGAGGGTGAAACAACAGCACAAGTTTGTGCTGCTCAAACTCTGTATTGCTTTTTGTGGCACCTGTTTTTTTCTGGCTGGGCTGCGGGTGCTGCAGGTGGCTGCATGCTCAAGAGAAGGCAGGAACCTTTGCCAGTGCTCCATCTAGAGTTGAGCTGTGCTGGCTGCCATCAAAGCAATGTGTAGCAGCTCACAATGGAATGGAAACTGAAGCATCTCCATTGTTGTATACATGTCTGGGGACATTTTCTCATTGCAGCGGTGGGGTCTGGGCAGGCGGAAACCAGCTGAAGATTCCTGTCTGAGCCCCTAGGCTTTCGCTGTCTATGCCAGGAGCTGTCCTCACTTGAAAACTGGACATGATTAATACCTATGCAGCCAGGTAGGAAACGTAGACTGGTGCAATTTGCCCTTGGTCACTTTCAGGCTTTGTTTCACTGTGTCGGCTTCTGCATATTTGCCTCAGTTGCAGGGCCACTCCAACCTCCCCTTGGGTCCACTGCCTTGCCAGCCACACTTGGCTGACTCCAGTGGACCTGCAAGCTCTTGTTTCAAGATAAAATGTTTGGGCATGATGCCTCCCAGGAGCAACTCTACTGGCAGTGTCCATCCTGTCAGGTAACCTTCAGGCCCCAACAAATGCAGTGCTAGCATAGAAGGCCCCACTTGATTCTGGTCTGAAGTTCTTCACCAGAATGGCACTCAGCTTCTGCCCACCCAATAAAATGCTTCTGCAGTAAAAATGGTCTCAAGAACTAGGCAGGTTTGACTGAAGTCCTGTCAAGACCAACTCCTCAGTTCCTGAGAAAGCTCAGGTCAAAGCTGAAGAGCACCATATTGACATGAAAGCAGCCAGATGATGAGTGCAGCCGCCTCAAGGGCTGGGAAAGAGACTTAAACTTCAATTACTGCTGCCCGTCCTGAATTTGGAGGAAGGCTTTCAGGGGAAGTTTGTCATCAGAGTACAAGGGTATTGATGTGTGCTCTGTTATTAAATGTGTACAAATAAAATCATACCCTGAATTATTTTGTTGCTGTTCCTCTTCTTAGCACAAAACTGGCCAAATTTGAGCAACATGTCTTTGCCATTAGCTGCAGAGAACCACTTCAATACCTTTACCATTTTATTGCCCTCTCTAGAAGTACCTTTGCCTTTTTCCATGAATATCAATTTAGCACATGTCTATCTCTGAATCTTTATTTGTAAGCTGGAAGAAAAACTGCCCTCACTATCTGTCCTGAGTCAGCAAAGGTCTTTTGCTCTGTAAATATTGATAGGGAGATGGTAGAAAAACAGCAGCGTCAGGGGTGTGAGGTTGACTAATTCAAGTGCATCTTTCCAAGTTTTTGTCAGGAACAATAATACTGACATGCATCTCTACAATTCCCATTGCTCTTTGAGTTTATATGCTTCTTATAGTTCAGAGCTTGAAGTCCTCAAGTAACAAGGCCTTGAAGTAAGAAGAAACTTAATTTCTCTCTGCTGCTGCCAAGTATGTACCTGCAGAGGCAGTACTGTTTGCAAACTGAAGAAGAGCATAGTGTGTCACAAAGGGCTTTCAGCAAACTTAATTCTGGAGTATTTTTTATATTAAAGATGTTCGTTTTTGTCTTGACTAGGTCCTCATCAATACAGCACAAGCATTTTCATGCCAAAAGGCAATTTGTTTTCTGTTGCAACAGGGAGGGAATCATGGAGCTCCCAGAAGCTCAGCAATGAGGGAATACGGCTAGGCAGGCCTGAAACCTCCAAGTTTGGAATTTGTTTCTTTCCAGCAATAAAGTCCAAGCGAAGGTTGGTGGCTGTTCTGCCTGTTTCTCTCTCTGTTCAAAACATGTGGCAGAGACCTTTGTAGACCTCGAGGGCCTTGTAAAAAATTGTATTTGTTTCCCTGAAAACCTTGGTTTCAAAAACTTGTCACCTTTCAAAGAAAAAAGCTCTTATCCAGGTGTAGTTACTATCGCTTTTTCAAATAGCTGCTTTTCTTGCTGCCTACCAAAGTGAAACACAATGTGGAGCCACCTATTCACTGCCTTTTGTGTCAGCCAAATTGCAGGGAGTAATCGAGTATGTCACAAATGACGTCTCAGTGTATTTCAGTGCATTACTGAACCACATTCAGTAGCTTGACTTGGGTTTTTCTAATTTAAGAATCAAAGCTTCAGCTTGTTCCTATCTGCTATATTGCTGAACACCAGCCAGAGCATGTTTTGCTTCCCATGATTAAAAATTTAAGGGGAAAATAACTCTGAGGGAAAATACAGCAGTGTGAGAAGCTTTTGGGGGAAAGAAAGGAACCATTAATGAAAGAGAAATATTCTCTATGTCTTCAGAGAAGGTGGCAGCGTTGCCTTTTCTATTCCCTCTCAGGCCTCCCTGCATCATTCAGTAGCTGTTGTGGGGCTGGTTGTGATGCTGTAGCTAAGAGGCTCCTTCATGCTTGGGAGGATGAGGTGTGACTTGCCCCAGAGCTGAGCAGGGAGAGCCACAGGTGCTCCTGGGGAAGACTTTGAACATACAACCTGCTGTTGGATGGTGTTGATTGTTGTTTGTAATGGCAACAGAACTATCAGCTGCTTTTATCTTCCTGAGTCCTCATTCCCATCTAAAGCAGGGGTAGTACCTGCCCCCTCACTTCTCAGGCCTGTTTGGAGACGTCATTAACCTTAGCATCCACCAAGTGCCAGTCACTGAAGCAGGGAGTGCCACAGAAATGCCCAGGAGGAAACCAATCACTCTGGGGTTGGAGGTGGGTTTGGAGGGACCTTTGGAGCCCTGGGACTATGGAAAGAGAGAGTGCAGAAGATTGAGAGATGTAAGCCTGTTGCCGAGTATGGACAATGACTGTGTTTTGAATGGAAAAAGAATGGTGTGCCCAGAAAATTGGAAAAGGTTGAAGGCTGCTTTGGGAACTTACCTTCTTAAAACCTCATGAATACTTTTATTTTGTTTTTCATGCATGAATATGTCACTAAATTTGATGTGTAGATGAAAGAGTGGTGTTTCTTTTTGTTTGTCTCCAGCTTGGAAACATTTGGACTCCCTCTCTCTTCCCCACACAAAACTGTTTCAGCCAGAGCAGGCATAAATATTTTTATCAGGCTTAAGTTGCTTGGACTGAAGTTGAAAGCAAGTGAAGAGAACAGCTTTTGTTATATGGGGAAGACTGGACTGCCCTAGCAGGCAGTACTACTGGTTTCACTTGTATGAATTAGTCTTCCCATGTTAGCCATGTTAGTCTCTGATGAGATGTGGGAATGCTCTGCCTGTGCCACCCTTGGAGCTGACAAGGGCAGGTTCCACTGACCTTGGCCACTGAGCATCATTAACTTTCAGCCCGAACTGGACTTCATGTTAGCCTTCATTTTCCAGTGTAAACTGCTACAGCAGTAAAAGGGCAGCTTTGATCAGAACTTCCTCAGTTTTAAGGCTGAAAACAGATGTCTCTTGCAATTTCATGCTAACCTGAAGATGTTCCTATTTCCAGTTTTCATCCTGATTTGCCTCCAGATGTTGATGCCTGTGCAGCTTACTGGCGAATAATGTAGTGTACATGCTTCCTATTGTAGTCCTGCAAAATCAGCAGGGATATCGTAGACTTTTCAGTGCAATCCAAAATGAATTCAGCTGAGCTGGCCGGTGCTCGTCTGGAGAATTGCTGGGCTGGTTCCATCTGCTTTGGAGCAGGTAGCCTCTGGAAGCAGTGTGCCATGTCCAGCTGGGCATGGGAGAGTTTTGAAGGGTACAAGAGCATGAAAAGGAAGCCGGCTTCTTTCGGCCGCACGCACTCGAGAAGAATTATAGTAACATAAAACATCTAAACAGGGTTGGGGCAAGGCAAGGGAGCAGTGCTGTCCTGGTCAAGACTGCTGCAATGGCCCCTTGCTTCTGGCCATGTTATTTTTAGGCTTGGAAAGCTCACGTAGCCTGCAAGACCGTAGCACTAAGGAAAGGATCTCACCAGGGCTTCCTGCCCTGCCCCGACAAACCGATAAAGCCTTTTGCAATGCAGGGTGAGCCCAGTTTATTTTTAAAATGTGGCCAGGCATGGAGCTCACAGAACAACTGGAACATCCAGCTTTGAGCATCAGTTCAGCTTTAATTCATTGCCTGATGATTTGAAGAGTTAATATAAATGTAAAAGGGACAAGAAAGGCCAGCAAACCATCTTCAATGCAAAGTCTGTGTAAGGGTGTGCATCTATGTATATACAGAGGATCTATAAAAAGGATTGTTAGTAAATGTTACACTGGGAGGGGCACTTCACGTTATCCTGAACACCGTGTGAATTTTCTTTCTGCTTGGACAACGCTACTCAGTCCTGTTCCTTTGCCTTCTTACTTGAGTCCCAGCCCTCTTATAAGCAAAGATAATCACATGCCAAAGGATACAGTTCCTATGCACAGTGAGTGCTCACTGTAAGGGTGCTCAGGTTTCTGCCACTCAGACCTGAAGTTTGTTATGTACTAACAATAACAAAGCCCACTGGAATAGATCTGAGTTTGTTGCATGCTTGGAGAAGACATGAATGAGACTGTCAAAGTCGTTCTTCTCCTCGTCCAGGGTCTGAGACAGCAGGATTAATAGTGATTAATAGTAAACACCAAAAGTAAATAAGCTGATGCTTTTAAAACCACTGGGTTAAAGGAAATCGTTTCCAGTTTAAAAATGTTTTTCCAGGTACCACAGTCATGAGGCATTCTGGGGGCTGGGAGGATTTGCCACAGGCTGATCCTGACTATGTCTGTGGAGCCTGTTTGGAAGCACAAAACCATGCTGGCTTGGTCCCACCCAGGTGCACACAGCCAGCACTGGTAGTGAAAATTGCTGTGACTCAGCTGGCCGTGTGGGTCCCCAAACGTGATTCATGTGGAAGGTACTCAGAATAGCCTGCCTATGCCATTGCCACATCTGCCTTACTTCAACTCTAGCCTTATGGTGAGGGCAAGTAGTAATCATCTCCAGCCCTGTTTTTTATCTCTGGGGAGGTCCTGCCACAGTACCCCAGCAGATTTGCAGTGGGTTGACAGTAGCGAGTGGCTTCATCGTTGGGTTTTTCAAAGCTGATACAATGAGAAGGATCCTTTCATCATTACCATCCACAGATAAAGTTTGATAAAGTCTCTTTAAGAAGCTTAGTTTCTAACCTGTAGAAACAGGAATGGGCTTAGGAACTCAGGCACTTTGTATAGAGTTAGAAAGGATGCTATATCTTTTATTCAAGTGGGGATTTTAAATTTTTCTTCCTGAGAGAATGTACTCTGAATCGTGGGTCATTCTGCCTTTTCTCTCTTTCAGCGAAGGAACTGCCATGCCCATGGGAATCTTCCGAGTGTGCCTAGTGGTGATTACAGCTATTGTCAACCACCCACTCCTCTTCCCTAAAGAGAATGGCACTGTCCTCGAGAATACAGAAGAAATCATCCAGAAGATGAAGGAGCGGGAGGAGATCCTTCGGCTAGAGAAGTTGCGCTTGGAACAGGAAATTGAAGGTCAGGAAGCTGCACAGAAGGTTCTGGAAAAAGCAGCAAAAGTAGTGGAGGATGTCAAAGAGGAAAAGGTCCAATGGGATATGTGGACTGCTCTTTCCATGGTCATCTTCCTATTGATTGAGCTCTGGAGGCAGGATTTCCAGGAGGGGAACTGGCAGGACACAGGAGCAGACGAGGATGACATGGCTGTCCTGGGGAAAGCATTTAAAGGGGTGGCCTTCCCTGACAAGGCTATCTTAGCCAGCTTCTATGAGAAGCGCATCCTGGGTACCACCGGAGACATGGCCAGAATGCGGGAAATGGTGGAAGGCTTTGCAGATGACCTGCTGGAGGCCTTGAGGAGTGTTTGTAACCGGGATGCTGACATGGAAGTGGAGGACTGCATGGGTGTGGGGAGCATGTATGAGAATTGGAGAGTGCGTAAACCTTTTGTCTGCGATCTGATAGTGCCTTTTGCACCCCCAGAGCCATATTGTTTCCGGTCCCAGATATGGTGCTCTGGTGACTCTTTTCCCCCAGATGAACAAGGTTACGGCACTATCAAGGTATGCAGGGCAGATGAGGATGAGACAGGTTGCATCTGTGACAAGACTAAACTAGGAGAAGATATGCTGTGCCTCCTCCATAGCCAAGGCAATACTACCAGACTCAGCAGTGAAATGGAAGACCTCCTGTGCTTCAAAAATACGCAATATCTCGATGCTGACCAAGTCATGAAGTGGTTCCAGATTGCAGTCACCAAGGCCTGGAACAAAATTTCCCACAAGTATGAATTTGATCTGTCTTTTAGCCTCTTAGACTCCCCAGGAGCCCTGAAGATAAAATTTAGATCGGGGAAATCAATTGCCTTCAACCTCACCCCTGTGGTGCAGTACGAGAACTCTGATGTTTACTTCATCTCTCATTTCCCTCGGAACTGCCTGGCAGCAGACCTCCCCTCCAGCACTCACTGGTTCCTCACCTTTGCAGTGTATGAGCGGAGGTTCATCCAGATGATCTCCAAAATGTTGCCTGCCAATGCCTGCCATGTCAGCTGCCTTCAGATCCTCTCCTTCCTCCACGGGAAGCAGTGCAGCCTCACAGGTCCAAGTGGGCTCACCAACTACCACCTGAAGACAGTGTTGCTGCATCTGCTGCAGACACGTCCAAGTCAGGACTGGGCCCCAGAGAAGTTGGAGGCCCGTCTGCAGGACATGCTGAAATTCCTGGAGAAATGTTTGCATGAAAAGAAGCTCTACCACTTCTTCATTGGCAATGGGAAGGTACCAGCAGAGCTGGGCTTCCCCATCATATTCCAGAGGGCTGAGCCTCTCAACCTTTTCCGTCCCTTTGTTCTACACAGGGATGTTTACAGAAAGACAATTGACACATTCCATGAGATGCTCAGGAACACATCTGCACTGATAAGTGAGTACATGGTGCACATTCCCCATGTACAAACCAACGGGATCCACAAGGAATCTGTTTAACCAAAGCCAGCAGGAAAACACTTGTTCCTGTAAGCACAAACCCAGAGTGCAGCTTTCCGAATACGGAGACAACTGACTTTGCCGGTGCAGCTTGTTGTCTGCAGCTGAACCATGTCTGTGTCATGGTTTCTGCAGTAAGGAAGATGGGATGAGAGGAGAATGGAGAGAAACTGGAAGAGATGGTATAAAAGTAAGTTCCTGCTCCACAGTTGGGCTGGCAGGGTTTTATGCAGCTAAGAATATATTTTTCTATTGTGCCTCGGTCATGCTACAGTGGTGATGAGCAATGAACGTGACTAATTTATTCTGGTGCCTTCAAAGCGGTGGCGATCTGCTTGCAGACAGGACAGCAGGGGCTCTGAGACCTATGGGAGGTGCAACATGAGCCTCAGCTGGGAAGGAGAGTCACTACTGAGGTCATGCACAATTCTAGACTGGATGAGAGACCTTTAAATCCAGCACAGCTCTTTAATTGAAAGGGAACAGTGGATTTAAAAAGTGCATTTTGATAGGACTTGCAGCACTAATTTCAACAGTCCTGTCCATCAAAACCACTTCTGTGCTCCAAACATTTTTTTTCCCTGAGAGGAATATAACAGAGCAGTCAGCAGGATCAGTGTCTTGAGACCATTTCATTTGTGTTTTCCATTTTCTTCATAGTAGCACAATGAGTGTATTTTATTCTTGGCCATTTTCCATGGATGAATGGCCAGGAACCTTATTTACGTCATATAAGAGAGAAATGCTGTTATTGGGTTCTGGCTTGTTGGTTTATTTGTTTGCTTTTCTTATCTCCAGGCAGCAAGTCTGAAAACTAGCAAAGAGATAAATGATTGCTGCAGAGTTTGCTTTTATTAAAGAGGAAACTCCTCAAAATTATTCTGTAATAAGCCCAATCTCAGGAGTCTGATACCAGGAGAAAACTCACTATCCAAATGAGAGAGCTTAGCCCTCTCAGCATGGTTTTACTGAGGCCAAGACAGCAAGATGGCTCTGAATTAGGAGGAGAGTTGCAGGAGTTGCACATGTGGCAGAACATGGCACTGCTGTCTCCGCAGCTCTCTTGTGGTGTACCATTCCTTTCTGCTGCCAGGTACCCAAGTAAAAGCTACCTGGTTGACTCATTATCAGATCTCCTCAATCCATCTCAAGGTTGCTG
Source organism: Gallus gallus (assembly GCF_016699485.2). Taxonomy (NCBI): domain Eukaryota; kingdom Metazoa; phylum Chordata; class Aves; order Galliformes; family Phasianidae; genus Gallus; species Gallus gallus. Next base: position 25,048,900 of record NC_052537.1, on the reverse strand, counting down.
CTTTGATGATGTTTACTCTTGGGAACCACAGGTAGCAAACTATAAATTTTTGCATCCTCTCTTCCTTTTTCCTTTTACAAACCATCTCTCCACATCCTTCATGCCTGCTTATGTCTGTCCCCCCACTATTGAGGGACATTTTCTACACCAAAGCAAAGCAAACTGCAACACCCATTTCCACAGCTGGTTCACAAGAAAGCACTGGTGGGGACAGGGAGTTCTTGGCTCAAATTGCAGTTTTCCTTGGTTTTTATCATCACAGCTATGGGATGCTCTGAGTAGAAAATGGAGTAGGAAGCAAAAGGGGAGAGAAGAGGCTGGTTGCTACTGCCAATAGGAAAGTCTCAGATCGTCAGTGCCTGGGAGACTGCCAGGGCTGGAAGAGCAACAGGACAGGGCTAATTGCTAACACTGACTGCTGTAAGCTACTGGCTTTCATCAGTTAAGTAAGTCTTCACTAGTGGGAAAGAGAGCAGGAGCAATTGCAGGGGACGCAGCAAACAGGTAGTGACAGGCAGAGGTGTGTGGCCAGGGGAGTGGGTGGGGGGGTGAATATTGGAGCATTGAGGCTCCTTTAGAAGCCACAGAAGTTGTTTGCAAACCCAAGCCATTTGCTGCTTCTGCCTGCTAGGTTAACTGTGCAGTGCCAGTAGCAGATCCAGCTTTGCATGGAATGCCTGCAGGGAGGTCGTGCTCAAGTAGTTGTGGTCTGAGTTGCTTATAAATTGTCCCCAGCCGAGTGAGAGAGAAATGAATATTTCTATGTCGTTTCCTGTCAGGCATCTAAATTTAGCCTATCCAAAGAACAGAAACAAATTTGTAACCCAGGTCTCAGAGGAAATGACACACAGGGTTGAAAAATAACTTTTATGTAAGGTTGAGCAGGGGAAGGTTGAGTTGAAAAGGCTATTTAACAGGATAATCAAACTTTTCTCTTAAAATGGAGGAACAAAGCTGTGTAACACCAGCTCTACAGGCACATAAACAGGCCAAGTCTTGCCTTTGCACACCTCAGAGCACTGCTGCTTAGACTTAAAGGGAACCTAAACTGATAAGTGCACCGAATCTTTTGTCCTTCATTTTCTGCATGTGTGTGCATGTTTGCTTTTAAACTCAAACTCACCCTGAAGTGTTCCCGTGGGGTTTGCTTGAACCCAGGCTGGAGCTGATCCAAGGTATTTATGGATTTGGCTCCCCTGGAAGCAAATTCCTGGGCACAATTTGTCTATGCGTATGCAATATGCTCATTTTGCCCTGAGCATCTTTTACAAGATTTGGTCTGTGCATTCAGGCTACGAGGAAATAAGCTGTGCTACAGTAAGCCTCAGGGCAGAGGTCTTTGCCAGCCATATATCAATATATATATGCTAGAGTTAGATACTTGTTCCACCTGGGGTGATGTGGGCAAACAGTATTTCTCTTGAGCAGACCTTTGCTGTACCACGTTGTGAATAACAAAATTTCCTGGACTGCCTTATTTCTCCTGTATTAAGTCTTTTACACACCAGGTACAAGGCCTTTCAGTAAAAGGCCAAACTCAGGTTTCATTAAGGAGGGGTTTATTATAAGACAGTTCAGCTCCATCAGCTGTCAGCCAGTAAAGTGTCCTAAGATCTTTTAGTGCCACCCACACGTAGTGCTGCCTTGACTGACATCTTGCGGGGAATCCATAGGAAGGGGCTTTAAAGGGAGAGGGTGGAGGTGAGGTTTTGTGATTTTAAGTGAGTAACTTTCTTTTAAAACAGTGTACAACATAAGTAATGAATGCACATCACTAGTAATACCCTGAGCTCCTTGAGAGATCCTAAGGAAGAGTAAACTGCCCTTCCCAGACCTCTTTCTTGTGTCTCAGTGCTGTTCTTGCTTTTTGCTGACCAGAAGAATTATGCAACTGAATTCCTATTGCCTCTTCTGGTTTCCAACCACTCCCTCCACCCTCAATTTGTGGTTTTAATACTTTGTTATAGGTTTGCCAAAGCAATGGAATTAGTAGTGGCTTGATAACAACCACTGATGTACAACATAGCCTCAGGAGCCGTTCACCTTTAGGAAATGTCTCGGTCTAAGTTATTGTTGCTGTTCAGGAGGCAAATGTCCTCTAAGGGGAGCTGTTACTTCACTCTTTATTACGTGCCAACCACAGAACATGACTTTCTCCCTCTCTGGTTTGCTCTGTATACAGGTCTTACAGGGCTGTAAAGATGGATTTCAGCAAAGGAATCCAAAACTTCTTCGTCATTCAATTAAAAGGATTTGGTGTTTGTTCACCTTATGTTTTTAATGCAGAGCCTTTGCATTGTTTTTTTCAGTGGTGAAGAAATGGGAATTTACTCACTTTTAACAGCTTAGCTGCTGGTCACTGAGTTCTTCTCATAGGATCCTATGTGATAAGTGGCTTTATTTATTACCTGTCTTTTTTTGTAGGATTTTTGTTCTGGGGTGTAGTTCAGAATTAAAATTGTAGTATGAATAGCCATCTTGGCAACACAGATGAGATGAATAATAATATTATAACTTTTCACCTAAATTCTTCCTTGATTCATGATGCTGTATTCAAACCGCTGCTTTTATAGCAGGACACTGTTGAATTTGTATAGATCTTCTCTTGCAGCTTTATTTATAATAAAGGAAGTCTTGTACAAATTCTAAGTAAGTGTGGCCTGTTTTATTTCTAGTTTCCCAAAACATGTTTCTGAGATAGCAGAAGGATGGAGTTGGGATGTGCCTGGTGCAATCCTAGCACAGTAAGCCCAGTAGAAAGACTCCCTGTGACCTTCTAATTGCCAACAGAAATTGTTCCAGAATACAATGCAGCATGAAGTCCTTCACTTCTTCATCAAAAGAGATAGAGAAAATGACACAGAGCAATTAAGCATGCAGCAATGGGAGGGGATAACTGATATACAGCTTCCAGGGCCACCACTCAGGTCTTTCAGTGCATACTGATGAGACTGAGTGAACCAAGAGGTTTGGTCTTAGTTCACGTAGGTGTGCTCGTAAGCCAAGCTAAAGTTGATCCGTCTCTCTCTCCTTCAACTTTCAGTTTCTTCTGAAACTGAAGTTCCCAAGACAAACATCACCAACAAAGGATGCTTTTGGACTTAGATTTAGAAAGCAGCACCCTTTATTCCCCTTACAGGCATATAAAATCTTGGTTTTTATTTCCACTTTACAATAATCCCCAAGAAGAAAGATGAGTTTGTAGCGGTGTACTTTGACATTTTTTCAGCACACTGAGACTAAGTAGTTGAATATGGGGAAATTACACAAAGCCAATCATCTCTCTCCCATTACAAAAACTCCAACTAGTTCTTGGCTTCTAATGCTGTCAGGCCTATGTTGGAGGATGAAAATAAGATTAAAAAAATTAATGCATAGCAGAGTGAACCTGCTGCAAACAGGTTCCCTGCTAACTTAGTTTAGTAAATGATCAGACCTCAAAGACCTGAACAGTTTTTTTTTTTTTTCCAAAAACATTCAATTCTTATCTCCTTAAATGTTTTAGATAGCAGAAGTTGATTCGATAATTATGGCAGAGGTCTTAGACCTTGAGAACTTCTCTTTTCCGGTGAGCATATAAATAACGTTTGCCTCCTTTTCTCTTATCATTCACTGTGACTTCTCTTTTGGTCACTAAAATCTTCCCACAAAGTTTTCTTGTATCAGTTAAAGATTACTGGTTTACATCTGAGCCATAAACTCAGAAGGCACAGTAAATGCCTATCATTCTGTGCCAGGGCCTCCAATCTGGCCCCATAAAGTTGCTGTGATACTGAGCATTAACAGCTACTTAATCTGAAAACTTCAAAACAGCATTTTAAATACTGGCAAGTTACAAATACATCAACTACAAGAACATGACAATATCAGGTATAATGTTGGCTGCAAGACATTTCATTTTAACGAACATTTTGAAATGCAGTTCAGAGACAATCAGGACAATAAAAGCTAGGGGGAAAACTGCCTTTAGTAAGGTGCTGAATTTCTTAGTAACTGAATCTAACTGAAACTAGAGCTTATCCAAAGCGTGATGAGAAAAAATGATCAGCAGTTCCTGTCTTGAATGCGGGTATGATAGCTTCACTGATCTGCTCTGAGGCAGAAGCATGGGAGGTGCAGAGGTAAAATGTTTAAGTACAGCCCTCAAAGTTTAGGCATTTGAGAGTGTGTAAATGTCTGACTCTTGCAATGTTTTTAAAAATTTTATGCAAAATAAAGACGAAAATCCTGATGAAATTTTTGAGTTATAGATCCACTGCAGGAAAAGGAGTTGATTTTAGATGCAAATCAATCTTCAAATCCACCAATAGGCTCCTACTCACTTACAGTCTTGGGCCAACCACATATAAGCATAAAAGGATAAAAAATATAAATTTGTCTATATATTTGTCTATTCTGCTCCTTTGCAGAAGTACCATAAAACTTAAAATGTCATTGGATTTCCAATCTAACATTCAGGATAAAACACAGTGCAATACAGGCCCAACAGGTACAGCTGGACTGAACTGATCTCAGTAAACTGTACTGTTAACAGCCTGCCTCATCTGTCACTTTACCTCCTGAGGTGCATCAAGTGAGGAATTCCTTGTATTGCTCCTACCTTTCAGTCTTGCTGTCTATACCTGTGCTGGGAACCAAGCTGCACACAAATCCACAGAGAGATGGTACTTAACTTGCTAACATCTTCTAGATCTCCTCCCTGTCAGCTTGCATCAAGCAAGGGAGGGTAGCCTTGGGACAGTTCTTGTGCCTGTAAGCACAAGTGATCCATAACAACCTTATCTGGTCTCCATTGCACAGGTGCTCCCATGGGGCAGATGTATTCTGCAGCGTCATCATGATATTCCTTATGATTCAATACACCTTTGGGGCTATGGGTGTGTTATTGCATCATATCAGTAATACAAAACTCCAGTAAAGCAAAGCTCCTGTGTGCAAAGATAATGAAAACGAAGGCGTGTCCACATGCACACCCCACACTTTCTCCTGCCAGAACCACACCTGGAACAGCTTTGAAGGGAAAGTTTTGATCCAGAGCATCTAGATCCAGACACACTAGCACAACACAACCAAGATATATAAAGCATACAAAGGGGAACTGAGAGGCATCAAGCCTGTGAGCTTGATATAACCAGAGCTATTTTCTTATAAGGAGAACTAGCTGAATAATCTTGCTTTAGCAATTACAAGTAGAGAAGACAGACTATACTTTTGAACCTCAGCAGGCATGGAAAAGGTCTGTGATGCATGTACAGGAAACAACAGTCACATTACAACTTGCGAATAGGCCCAGACTGTACTCTTGTTGAGAGTTTCCTTCTGATGATGAAGTGACAGTAGCAAAGGCACAAAAGCATCTTTTGAGAAAATAGGACCATACACAGAGAACCACACAAAGGACAGTATTAAGCCATAATATCACACTGCTGGTTTTCATCAATTCTTCAGGTGGTCTCAAGCAGACAGCTTTTTAATCCTTTTTCCCCAGCTGTCTTATGCCTTTGCTGGTGGGACCACATAAGTGAGTCATGTAAATGGTTTGCAGTTTACAGGAAGCACTGTATGTATCCTCTCTATTCAGCTTGAAGCTGTTCAGTGCTACTTTTCTGGGCTCCATTTTCCCTGGAGAAATGGCTTTCTCCCTCAGCGTTGCCAAGAAACTGGTGGTTCTAAGAAACAAACCTGTAGCATTCTGTCTCAGACTGTGGTCTACGCATCATGAGATGGCTGTGAACAATGCAGTAAATGTTCTGTACATCAGTCCCTTAATACAAGCTGCTTTTTAACATTCTCCTCAACTCAGATGCAACAGTACTGCTCACTGCTAAGTAGCATTCACGTTCCACCAGAAGCACAGCTAAATCTCACTGACAAATTTTATAATCCCCTTTTTAGCAAATCAGCAAAATTTGCTTTAGAAGAAAAAACGTCCGAGTAACATCATACAGCATTAATTATTTACTCAGCTAAAAAAAACTAATGCCACTACTGCTGGCTTTGGACCAGCAGTAGAACACACTGTTTCTAATATATTACAGGAACTGGGAATGATTTAATAAAGTGGCATCTGTTCTCATGACTGTAAAGAGACTGAATTTTCATCAGACCTTCCCAAGTGAAACCACTGTTCAAGGAACAGAGTGATGAAATAAAATAGAAAAGAAATTAAAAACAAAATGAAAAACAGACTAATAATAAAGAAAGGAGAGAAGATGAGAAACAGACAGTTCTCGAATCTTAACAACACAAGAACATTACAAATGCCATGACAGTGGAAAATCAGGGAGAGCAGGCCCAGAAGATGTACTAATATGCCAGCACATGCCTAGCACATGCTCTCACACACAGCCAGGCACTTCTGATGAGCACAACAGCTATTAAATGAAGCATGACAAGAAACTGTGATGTTCTTTTCTCTTACTTTTTTTTTTTTTTTTGCCTATTCATGAACTTCTTTGTTTTGAACTTGTGCTGAGAGCAATTCTATTTGGTGGCACAACAAGGAATGATAAAAAAAATTCACCATTGTTTTGAAAATCAAAAGTACCACCAACAACCTTCAAGAGCAAACTATGGAGCAGAAGATTAGTAAATACATTATTTGCTACACAATCTGAAAAGAAGATCTGGGAGGAGAGATCTAATCAAAAGGCAGAGCTATCAGTCTGCTTGATCTTTGTTCATTGGCTTCATCTTCTTCCTCTGTTGACCAAAACTGACAATATGCATTTTCTTCTTGGACTATTTAAAATAATAAGTTGTGTCCTTTACACCCATACAGAGTGAAAAGAGAGAGCCAGTCCATTTTACATAACCTTTTTCTTTCCCTTGCAGACTATGCCCAAGTGTTCCATATTCCTTACTACATCAAAAACACTTTGCCTGAGGTCTGTATTTCCTGATGTGCTGTAATGGGTTTGGGACCCCAACTGTCTGCCAGGAGATTTAGAGCACTGATATTTAATAGTAAATTATAAGGTAGAATAATTCATTTTATATTTTCTTGCTGAAGTAGCATATTTATAATAGTATACTCTAGAGCCACTAAACAAAGATGAGGAGAACACATCATTTCTGTTTGCACAATACAGTCTCCTGGTTACTGTGGTCTACCCTTAGCCACTTCTATTTATGAATGCCAGGCTCTGTTCTTAACCCATTGGTGGATCTCACTTAAGTCAATTCCCACTATCTCCCACTAATACAGTGGAGCAAACTACAATATATTCCCAGGATGTTTATGGAAGCCGATTTTCAGCACACTTTGCTAACTTCACTAACTAAACAAGCTTTAACTAAAAGCAGAGCAAGTAACAATACCAAGATGCTGTATAGTTAGTAATTCTTCAAAGTTTGCTGCTGAAAATCCCACCATACCATTTCAGGGAAAATGGCTTCAAGCTCAAACCCCGCAGTCATCTGATAAAACAGCCTATAGACCCACGTTCTGACACCTCACAGTATTACGATTCCTCTGGGTTCTCTAATGACAATCTACTGCACACACAGCCTCAGATCAGGGCTAGGAAACTTTTAAAGTGTATCAGCATTCTGGAAGGAAACAGCAGACTGACTTGTTTTTCTCCAAGAAACACCAGATGTGTTTAAAAGCCACAGACAAAACCAAGCACAAAACCTGCATAGTGAATTAAAACTAGTAAGAACATAAACAAACCCCTCCAGTAGCTGCAAACTCGCATGCTCTGTAGGCTGGTAGGAAGCACATTTATTAGAGGAGTTTCTGCTAATTCTTCTTCTTCAAATCCATCTTTCGTTTCTGCTTTCCTAGTTGAGTTACACAAGCATGCACCTTCTCAAAGTTACTATGTGGGTGTAAGGCATGATATAAAAGAAAAAAAGAATAACAGAGTGGCCTGGGTTGAAAAGGACCTTAAGGATCATCAAGTTTCAACCCCCTTGCTGTGAACAGAGTTGCCAACTACTAGATCAGGCTGCTCAGAGTCACATCCAGCCTTGCCTTGAATGCCTCCAGGAATGGGGCATCCACAACCTCTTTGGGCAACCTGTTCCAGTGCTTCACCACCCTCTGAGTGAAAAAACTTCCTCCTAATATCCAACCTAAATCTCCCATCTCAGTTTAAAATCATTTCCCCCTTGTCCTATCACTATCAACCCATGTAAACAGTCATTCTCCCTCCTGTTTATACGCTCCCTTCAAGCACTGAAAGGCCACAGTGAGGTCTCCCCAGAGCTTTCTCCTCTCCAACCTAAACAAGCCCAGTTTCCTCAACCTTTCTTCATAGGAGAGGTGCTCCAGCCCTCTGATCATCATAGTGGCCCTGCTCTGGACTCGTTCCAAGAGCTCTGCATCTTTCTTGTGCTGGGGCCCCAGGCCTGGACACAGTACTCCAGATGGAGCCTCACAAGAGCTGAGAAGAGGACAAACAACTCCCTCTCCCTGCTGGCCACCCCTTTTTTAATGCAGCCTGGGATACTGTTGGCCTTCCAGGCTGCAAGTGCACACTGTTGGCTCCCAAGTCCTTCTCTGCAGGGCTGCTCCAAGGAGTTCTTCCCTCAGTCTGTATAGATACCTGGGGTTGCCCCGGCCCAAGTGCAACACCTTATACCTGTCCAAGGCCTTCCGGATGGCTTCCCTTCTCTCCAGTGTATCAACCACATCCCTCAGCTTGGTGTCATCTGCAAACTTGCTGAGGGTACGTTTGATGCCATTGTCTATGTCACTGATGAAGATGCTGAAGAGCACCGGTCCCAAGACCAACCCTTGGGGGACACTACTTGTGACCAGCCTCCACCTGGACATAGAACTGTTCATCACAACCCTTTGGCTGCAACCAGCCAACCAGTTCTTAATCCATCGAACAGTCCACCCCTTCTAATTTAGAAAGAAGAATGTGGTGAGGGACTATGTCAAAGGCTTTGCAGAAGTCCAGGAAGATGACACCCATTGCCCTTTCCTGGTCCATCCATGCTGTCACTGCATCATAAAAAGCCACCAGATTGGTCAGGCAAGATCTGCCCTTGGTGAAGCAGTGCTGGTTGTCTTGGATCACTTCTTCATCTCATACATGCTATAACATGGTAACCATGAGGATCTGTTCCATGATCTTCCCAGGCACAGATGTGAGGCTCACTGGCCTGTAGCTCCCCAGGTCATCCTTTCTCCCTTTCTTGAAAAATGAGAGTAATGTTTCCCTTTTTCCAGTCACTGAGGATTTCACCTGACAGCATATGATGGAGAGTGGCTCTGCAACCATGTCAGCCATCTCTCTCAGAGTTCAGCATATCATCTGGCCCCATAGACTTAAACACATTCAGTTTCATGAGGTAGTCTCAGACTTGTTCCATTATCACAGTGGGACAAAATTCGCTCCTTTCCCCCTCACCTAGAGGCTCAGGGTCCTGGCAGACATGGGAAGTCTGAACACCAGTGAAGATCAAGATGAAGCACTTATTGAGCACCTCAGCTTTTTCCATGTCTGAGGAAGTCACTTCTCCATTCTCATTTATCAGAGGGGGAACATTCGATCTATCTCCTCCTGCCTGTGTACTTGTAGAACTCCTTCTTGTTATTTTTCACATCCCTCACTAAGTTTAGTTCCATCTGTGCCTTGGCTTTCCTGACCCTATCTCTACACATGTGGACAACATCCCTGTATTCTTCCCAGGCTACACAACCCTGCTTCCACTTCCTGTACATTTCTCTGTTTTCCTTCAGTTTAAGCTGCAGGTCCTTGCACAGCCATGCCGGTCACCCACCTCCTCTGCTCAATTTCTTCTGCTGGGGAATGGAGAGCTCGTGCTCACAGAAAAGTGTCCTTAAAGAGCTGCCAGCTCTGTCCCTATACCGTTAACAACAGTTTCACAGGGGATCCAGTCCAGCAGTTCCTTGAACAGCTGAAAGTTTGCTCTCCTGGAGTTCAGAGTCCTGACTCTGCTTATTGCCAGGCCAGCATTCCTCAACGTCACAAACTCCACCAGGGTATGGTCACTACAGCTCAGGCTGCCCCCAGCCTTAACCCCTCTAACACTCTCCTCTGCAGCATTGGTGAGCACCAGGTCTAGTAAGGCTTCACATCAGATTGGTCCATCCAATACCTGGACCAGGAAGTTATTATCCTCAACAGACTCCAGGAATCTCCTGGATTGTTTGCCACCCACCGTGCCACTATCCCAGCAGATATCTGGGTGGTTGAAACCCTTCATCAGGACAAGAACCTGCAAGAACAACACTTCTTGCAGTTGAAGCAAGAAGGCCTCATCAACAGGCTACCCCTGATCAAGTAGCTTGTAGTAGACCTCAACCACCAGATGTCCTTTACTAGACCAATCCTTGATTTTAACCCATAAGCTCTCAACCTGGTTATGGTTGTTTCTCAGACAGCTCTTTACAATCTATTCACTCACTAACATGGAGGGCAACTCCACCACCCCTCCTTCCCTGCCTATCCCTTCTGAAGAGCCTGTAGCCCTTCCTCACAGCACTCCAGTCGTAAGATTCATTCCACCATGTTTCCATGATAGCACTTAGGTCATACTTTTCCAGTTGCACCAGTTTGTAACTCCTCCTGTTTGTTTTTTGACAGTCACTTCCCCCTGCACAACCAATCCAGTGACAGATAAATGCTTATAAAGAGGAAGAAATAGCTGCTTAAAGGAAACATTTGCTTTTATTTCCAAGACATCAGCATTACAACTTTTATCCAAGTAAGAGAGCCAGCTCAAGGACCACCCAGAAGAAATACCCACAAATAGGCTACAGATGACAGGTCACCTTTGAGTAAAGCCACCATTTTCCTTCACACACAATACATGGTCAGCAATGGCTTTCTGCCTCCTCCTCCTAACAGGAAAGAGGTTTCACTGTCTTTCCAGCATAGATTCACCCAAGCATTAAGAAACACAACCAGAAAAGACCCCACATCAAATTACACTAGATACTCAAAGCCCACACTGAAGAGAGGCACTGATAATTCAGCAAGCATGTGCCCACTGACATCTCACAGCCCATAATCACACGCCTCTGGACTATTCTTGAAATAGAGCTGAAGGAAACTTCTGAATGTCTGTGTGTCAGTGATCGTATCTTTGACAGCTGGGTCCTTCCTCATGGCCTCCATCCAGTGCTGGAGCTTTGGAGTATGAGTCAAAACACTATGGGAAAAGGAAAGAGTCTGAATAACATAAACAGGAAATCAGGAGGGCATCAAGGAACGAAAACAGCTTTAGAAGTTCTTTGTTACTAATTGTTTTGCTTTCTCTCTCATGGTGTAACACTCAGCTCAGAGCAAGTGACAAATATGTAACAGATCACAGAAGACAGTCTGACATTTGGAAAGCAAGACAGTTTTTACAGAGCTTGTTCATTCTGCACAGCTGACAAAGAACAATTATTGTGCAAGATATCGGTAAGTTTCTGCTTGTGTTATTCCTACTACAAAAGAGACCCTATTCATATCCCTAATCTGCCCTGAGTTGAGGACAGGGGCTTGCACACCTCTGCCTCCCTCGAGCACTTCGTTAGTGGTGATTCTTTAACAAACACTCCTTCACAACACACAAGCTTCTCTCCTCTCTCTAGAAGACTGAGATAAGCTAGTAGAAGCTATAGTCTGCAACCCAGCAGCTCAAAATGCAAATGCAGTCTATTGAGGAAACAAGATTCAGCCAACAAAATCCACAAATCCACTTGAACACAATTAAGTACATGGCAAACTGAAAGCTTAACAGTGCAAACCTTTCGTTCTCTCCTGGTACGCTGACTCTGCATTCCAACCTCCAAATCCCAAGTTCAGTTAATTTCTCTAGGTAGCTCCTAACTCTTGTTCAGAAAGCATCTTAACACACAGTGGTCCAGACACTTGATCATTCAAGTACCTTGGTGACTCTAGGCCTTTGGTGCTTGTAACACTTCCCCTTCCAATCAAGAATCACACAGAAAACAAAGCAGAGCAGGAGCCCATCAGTGTCCTTGTCTTACAATAGTTTTAATTCATTTGCAGAATTTCTTTCATCTGCCTTATTCCTCAAGAACAGTTTAGTCATCAAGATGCAGTCAACTGTCCTATACTCTGTTCTGGTTCCAGCTGGGATAGAATTAGGTTTCTTCCTAGCTGGTACGGTGCTGTACTTCAGATTTAGAGTGAGAATAATGCTCACAACATACTGATGTTTCAGTTGTTGCTTAGCAGTTCTTACACTAAGGACTTTTCTGCTTCTCATACTGTCCTGCCATGAAAGGGACTGGGGGTAGGACACAAGCAGAAGAGCTGATCCAGACCTAAGGTGGCCAAAGGGATATTCCTCACCATATGACAGTATGCTGAACAATAAAACAGGAGAATTGGCCAGGGGGGCCACTGCTGCTCAGGGACTGGCTGGACATTGGTTGGCAGGTGGCAAGCAATTGTTTTGTGCATCACTGCTCCGTTTATACTTTCCATTCTTTCGCTGCTGTTGTTCTCTCCCTTTTTTTCCTTATTCAACTCTCTTTACCTCAGTACATGAATTCTTGCACTTTTCAATTTTCCTCTCCATTCCACTGAGCAAGCGAATGTCTGCATGGTGTTTAGTTGTCTACCATATTAAAAAAACACTCATTTTTCCATTTTATCACCCATATCCTCATACAAACTGACTCTTTGGCCCCATTTTAAACCAGCTATAGAACAGTTCTCCACTGAAGCTAATTTCCCATGTTAACCCAAAACCATGGTAAATTTAAGTATGTATCAAACATTTGTATATTAAAAAAAAATCCATTACAAAAGGGACAGTTCTTCAATCTATAGCAAGGCAGGACACAGTTAATTCTTCACAAAATAAAACTAGTCTCCTTTCTCAGCCCAGAATTTCTGGAGATATTCCATTTCAAGCCAAAGGTTTTAGATTAACAAATTCGAACCTAGGCCTCCATGCCTCTAATCTCTTCCAATAAAGGTCATTTTCTTCTATCTTGTAGGAATGGAAATAAAGTCCTGTATTTTGACTACTACTTCCAGATCTGCCAAAATTTTTAGGAAAACAAATCTGGTGAAAGGAAGCATCTTTTCATAAGATTCCTACTCTGATTTAGGATGTTTATCCCTGCCCCAAAACTGTAAAGAAAATCACAGTTCTTCAGCCAACCTTGAAAGCAATCCTTTGCTGCAGCGTATATTCAAATATACAAAAAAATATACAGCAGCACTTCAGTAACAAGCTAGAAGCCAGGCAAGGTACTCACTCCTTCAGCTGGAATGCTTCCAGACGTTCAAACCAGGGCCACATCATGTAGTCAATCAGGGAGGTGGAGTCCCCACCATAAAACACAGTGTTGCGCTGAGAAAGAATCTGTGAGGGACAAGAGATAGCAATTATCCTCAGAAGGAAGATTTCCACATTAGGAGACTACAGTAACAAAAAGCCCACTGGGAGGTGGAATGCAGACATCCTGCAGGAATCTGACAGAAAATAATGCATGTACAGCACATTTCCTCTATGCATGCAATATATGGGGAGTCAGAACTGGTAAGTAATACAACTGTGATATCAAATTTAACTACTTCATATGCTGTCAGTCCACTTCTTCTCCAGAGCTGGTTCAAAAGTTGCCACAAAATATTAATCATTAGGGCTCTATAGCTTCCACACAAACAAAAAGGAATTTATCTCACAGAACTTATTGTTTTGTGATTTCTGGCCTGTAAAAAAGCAACAATGGCTGAAATGAATCAAATCTGCATGTACATTTCTAGAACAAAGCCAGCTAATCACAATATCCAGCTAAAGTAGAAAACAGTTTTAGCAAGGACTCTTTACCCATGGCACTTTAGTCCAGATGATGTCACGAAAGCTTTCCTAACATCGTATCTGGAACTGGATTTGATTCCAGGCACAGGAGGAACAGGAAATATAACATTCACATGCAGCAGAAAGATACCTCCACAGCTCAGCACATAAAGCAGCAAGACCACAAAAAAAAAAAAGCATATTTGCAGCACATTCTCCTTGTTATACTTAAGGCTTCTGATATGTTTCAAGCACCATGGTGATCCAAGCTTAACACTTTGAGGACTTTCCAGACCCAAGCTTGCTCTTTAGAAGACTGATCCCTGTTTTTATGGGCTTTGACATTCTTAAGACGCAAATCCTATGCCATCTAGGATCTGCCCCTCAGTCTCCATGATCTAACAAACTTTAAAGCTGTCCCTCCAAAAACACCTCATGCTGTTTAAATCATCAGGTGTCTAACAGAATGCAACCTGACAGTTGCGGAGTTCCAGAGATAGAAACACAGCTCCCTCTATCGGGTAGCAGCAAACAACGCAACAGTGTTTTAAAGCATGTGCCTTCTTGACTATTGCTCTATACAACACTGCTTAGCAAAAACTATGAACACTGGTGTGTCATCAGCATTGTTTCTCTCCTAGAGCCAGAACATGCATCATATCAGCCACTCTGAAGAAAATATTCCATTCTAGCTGAAACTAAGACAATAAATACTACAATGAACTGAGCAATGTTTGCACAGCTCTGCCCCTTTCTGCCATCCTCAGTCAACCACAGCTGCAAAATTCATCAGGGTACACTAAAATAGAGACACCAAAGGAGTAACAAGTACAGAATTAATAAAGTAGGAGGAAGCTTAATTCCTTCTTAATGTCCTATGGATTTTTATTTCAGGGCAGTGAAACAAACTTGGTTTCTCCCAAGAACTGAAGTATTATCTGCACTACTCAAACATCAACCTGATCAGGCAGATGAGAATACTTGAAAGCAATTTTACCTTGGCTGCTTAAGGGAGCAGGGAAACAGAATGCACAGGAATGTACTGGAAAACTTATGCAAGCTTTGCACCAGAAGAGACATGCTGAAGCATCAGTTCTTGCTCAAGCCAAACAAGCATTAGCTGTGACCATTAAAAACATACAAGGAATGGATTTGTGATAAAGACAAGTCCAGCAGCTCTTCAGGTTATCCAAGAACCGCTACTGACACTAAATAAGGATTGTGAAGTTCCTAACACAAAAAAAGCCACCTGACACTTCGTGGAGCTCAGTTGAAGTCACACTACACTACTGTAGCAGAACATAGCCCAGGGCCAGATTTCTGCAAAGGACAGATTACACTCTAGAGCTGTTGCTGTTCATCCCAGGCCGAGGGGAATAAATTGAAAGACTGCTCATTGTTATAGCTATCACGTGAATGAGAAGGGATCTAGCTCCAAATGCCAAAGCATGGGAGGGGAAAACAAACAAAAAAACTATATCAAAAGCCAGGGGAGTAGGTGAGAATCACATAACTGCCAGGCTGCTTGCTATCATGAAATGCTCTTACCTCATCAAGTTTGCCAAACTTTTCAGCTAATTCTGCTGTCAGTGCTGTGAGATCACCTCCTTCTTTGAGTGCCTTGGAAATTACAGATGTTATCTGTAAAAAGAAGAAAGTTTTCAAAATGTCTCTTTACAATAATGCAAGCAAATCACTTGGAGCTTAAAATGTTGAGATATTTTGAAAAAGCTAAAAAAAAATATCAATGAATAAAGTTCTTTTATACCTCACAAAAGGGAAAAAAGCTTAAAAGAAGATCAAATGCAAGTAATGGATTCTAGTCTTGCGGTGAGAGAACAATGAGAAGAGGAGCATGTTTCCAGTTTGCCCACATTCAGTAAAGTGGTACAATGCAAAGCTATACTCTTTTCCTGGGTACACATTCCTGAAAACCAAATGCACTTTAATTATCAACATTAAGGGCACTTTTAAGAGAAAAATATGCAGGATTTAAGAGAAAAATACGCAAGATGCACAGGCTTCTACAGACCTGTAGATTTTCTAATTTGGTAATTGCCAGAGAAATTAGTACATAGCAACACAACATTGCCCAGTGGTCAAGTTTACCTATATTCTTCAAAGTCCACATACATTTTTCTAATATCTTGTCATTCATACAGGTAACATTTACAACTCATTTCTTACAAGATGCTTTACCTGTAGTCCTTTTCCCATTACACCTATTCAGAAAGTCCTGATGTTAACAGGTTTCCCCTCCCTTTCACCTTTTTTTATTTCTCCTTCATTCACATCTTTGTCTTTGCATCTTCCATTGCTCTCCTTCTTCTCCTGCTTCATACCCAAGCTGAATTCTTTTGTTTTATAGACAAAGTACATGCTTGTACTATCTATGCACAGAGCATAGGAAGCTTACTTCTAGTCAGCCTCCACACCATACTGAAAGCCAAAACCAGCCTCCTTACACTAGTGCAGCTATCCCTTGGCCTTGGTTGCAGACTTTCAGTCACTCTTCACATTCCACATTTATACAGCTCTAGTACTTCCTAGAGAGACTCATTAACATACAGCAACTGTCACTGCCTGGATCTCAAGCATTCAGCTAGTTTGGCCTATTAATGTTTCCTCTACTGTAGGATGCTCAAAATGCTGCTTCAGACATACACATCTTAACCAGCTTAGCTGTCTTCCTGAATCCACGTCTTTTCATTAATTCTGGATGCAATTCAGCTGCACAATGATTTTTATTAACTAATAGTACGAAATTAGAAATTTCTCTGGTTAAACAGTTTCCCTACACACAAAACCTCTCCTCTCAAGTGATGAAAACAGCACTGGCAATACAGCTGCAGATTTTGAAGCACTAGTAAATTCAGAAGCACAATCCCACCCTGATCATGCAGTACCTTTGAGAAGCGTTCCAGAAGCATCTTCTGTAAGGCTCTCTCATACGGGTCTGAAGGCATCAGCTTCCTCCCTGGAAATGCTTCATCCAAATACTCACAAGTGATTGGGGACTCATAGATTAGCTGGCCCTTGCTGGTCTCCAGAACAGGAACCAGCCCATCAGGGTTCTTCTCAAAGATCCAGTCCGGTTTGTTCTTCAGATTGATGTTAACTACTTCGTGCCTAAAAGAATGAAGGAAACAAGACCCAAAGAGGTTCATCTCCACTGCAGTTTGCTCCACATGCAATCGTAGTGCTTCAACAGTTACAGTACTTGAGAAGTTGAATCCTCATTCTCCTGCTCCCCTTGGCTTCCCTGAAATTCTTTCTAGAATTAACCATTTGACACTTAGAAATACTGCCAGGAGGCACTTCTTATCACCAGAGAAAAATAGTGCTGACTTACAGTGACCTGTTTATTAAGCTAATAAAACACAAAAACAGTCTGTTAGCAGTAACCCTGCCAGTCATGCTAATACCAAAGGTCAACCTTGGCACACAGCACATGCTTATCATATGATAAGTCGAGAACATTCAAAGAGGAACTTAACTGCAAGTAAGACAAAGATGAATTAAGATCCACTTTAATCTGACTTTACATCAAAGACCAAATCATGACAGCATTCAGACTTCTCACCTTCGATTCCTATTGCCTTACATAGGAAAGATATGCAGGATGAAAGCCAAATACATACCAATTAAAAAAAAAAATAATGGAAATTTGTCTATTAGCAACATATAAGTTACTTTCAAGCAGGACCCCAGAAAATTCCCAGTAAACCCAAAGATTCACTAAACACAGCTAAACATTCAAAGCAAACAGATGCCTACCAAAAGGTATTAACCACCTTCAGGCAGCAATAAAAAACCCTCCCAGATCATTACACTATAACAAGCTTCTCAGCCCTCCAGGACTGCTCAAAGTCACTAAAGACAGAGAGAATTGAACTGATCTAGAAGTTTCAGTGCTTCCTATTTGGAGGAAGAAAAACAAAAACAACAACAAAAAACCACACATGTTGGTATCAGAGCAGAAATGTGAGGAAAGCATTCACTAAACTAAAACTGACTGCCAACCCAGTGTTGATTAGCTACTGGCCTGGTACTTCGTGGGAATAAGAAGAGCTCTGGGAGTCTGAAGCTCTAAACTAAGGGGAGCACTAATTCCCATTTAAAAACTCTTAAATGATCTGCAGAGGACTCGAGAGTACAGATGGATGAAAAGCTGGACATGAGCCAGCAGTGTGCACTCGCAGCCTAGAAGGCCACCTGTACCCTGGACCACATCAAAAAAGGAGTGGCAGCAGGGCAAGGGAAGTGACTGTCCCTCACTCTCTGCCCTCATGAGTGCCTATCTGGAGTACTGTGTCCAGGCCTGGGGCCCCCAGCACAAGAAGGGCACAGAGCAGGTCCAGAGGAGGATGACAAAGGTGATCAGAGGGCTGAAGTACCCCTTGGGATTGGGGCTTGTTTAGCCTGGAAAAGAAAAGGCTCCAGGGAGACCTCATTGCAGCCTTCCACTACTTGAGTGGAGATAATAAGTAGGAGGGAGATCGACTATTTACAAGGCCTGATGGTGACAGGACAAAAGGGAGGGGCTTTAAAATAGACAAGGGGAGATTTAGGCTAGATGTTAGAAAGAAATTCTTTACTCAGATAGTGGTGAAGCACTGGAGTTGCTACCCGCAGAGCTGTGGGTGCCCCATCTCTGAAGGTGTTCAAGCCCAAGTTGTATGGGATCCTGGGCCCTGAGCTGGTGGTTGGTAACCCTATCCACAGAAGGGGGATAGAACTGGATAGGTTTGAGGTCCTTTCCAACCTAAGCCGTTCTATGATTCTATAACAAAATGATGCGTCCATCTTGAAAAATAAACTACACAAGTGGTGACATCTATGAATTTATTAGAACAGAGGAATAAGATGACCTCATAGGAACATAACACTTCTCCTGTTAAAAAGGTCACTTGCTTACTGCTACATATTGCTAAGCAGCAGCACAAACACACACTGACCATTCCTATCTCTTTGCATCTCTGCTGCAGCTGATTTGGAAAATGAACAGCACACAGTCAGGCTCCAGCCTCACTTATTCAGAACAGGGTCAAGTGCTATTACTGCAAACCATGGGGTGACCGTTAGGGGAAAAAAAGTAAATAAACAGCATCCTTATGGCTTCCCCCCCCCCCCCCCCCCCGTTGATTTGCTTTGGGCCTGTGCATAACTCCCTTCACACACAGCCTGTGTATCACTCCCTTCAGGAAAAGCCTTCCCCACCCCAAATAAATACATAAATAAACCAAGCTTTTTAGCAAAACTATACACGGATTTCACTTTCTATTTGGTTACTTCAGTTACAAAGCAACTTTGGTTACAAAGAGCCGCCGATGACGACCAGATGTGAAGAGGAGCTTGAACCCTCTCCAGGGAGGGACCGCCCCATCGAGACAGCCTCACCTGATGCCCTTAGCACGGAGAACGAGGCGCGTCCTCTGGGCAAAGGGGCAGAAACGCATACTGTACAGCCGGATCACCCCCTCGGGCACCGGCCCCGGCGCCGCGCTGCCTGAAGAGAGAGCAGAGGTGACCGTTACAGCCGCGAGCCGCCCCACACATCCGCGCGGGCCGCCCGCCCAGCTGGTGCTTACCCTTGCCCAGGCTGCGAGAATGATCGCCCGCCATACCGCTGTAATGTGCTGCACTACAACGCGCGGCACTTAACGCCGCTGCCGCCGCCGGCCCCGCCCCCGGGGCGGCCTTTGGGTGGGCGGGAACCGCGGCCGCGCCGCCGGTGCTTCCGACGGGACTGAGAAGCTCGGCAGAGGCGCGAGGAGTCGGGGCTTTTGTGTACTGCGGTCGCTTTCTACCGAATGTCTTTCACACAGTACCTAAGCTGACCGACGGCCCCCGTAGTAAAACACCTTCATTCCAGGAGCTCCCCAGATCTGTGCCTTATGTGGAATGGCATTTCATAGGCACCAGCCCCAGCTGAGGGGAAGGACAGCCCCTGCCATCCTGGTGATGGGCAAATCTACCACAAACCCAGCAGGGCTGGCAGAGAATGTGGAACTTCCTGAGCCTCATCAGAGGATTCATGTTCTCACAGCGGGGAAGGGGGGCCTGCTGGTGACTTTTAGTTTGGTCCTGTCACGAAGAGCAGCATTTCTGATGCAATCCTTCCTTCTGGCCAACGCTGCCATGGCCACTAGGAAAGCAGCCACACACCTGGCAGCATTACCCGCAGGAAAAGAAGAAAGTGATTTTTGTTGAGTCACTGCTGTTTGGTTGTATAACTAATAAGCAAGGCAACGGCGGAAGGGTGTGGCAATTTCTTGCACAAGTCTCCCATGCCCCAGGCAAACAGACACACTTTATCAACAAGATAATTTCTACCACCACTGAAAGAACTGTGTGAGAACCTACCATTAATATGGTTTCAGCAATATTTTGGGTTAAAAAAAAAGAAAAGTAATTTCTTATAGTGATTAAGGACTTGGTCAGTCTGCTAAACTGTAACCCAGAGAAAGGAAGGGAAAAACACAAACGTTGCAAGGTCTGCCTGCTGCAATAGGCAGATGCCATGGAGCCAGAGCTGCAGGATGGCAGAAGAAAGCTTCCCTGTGCTATCTTGGTTCTACATGGCACAGATCTCCTTTGGAGGCAGGAGATACGGTGCAGGCCTGTGCTGCAGCTTCAGCACTGTGTGTGTGCATGCTGCTATAGCACAGAGAAGCTATAGCAAAAGCAAGAAGCTGTAACATCCTCTTGGGAAATGGAAACACGGGATTCTAGGGCTAACTGCATTAAAAATACATGGAAATTCCTACTGTGCTGCAGCACTATAAGCTATAAACGTGCAGATAAACGTTGTAACTGTCCTTCCTCCTCTTTTCAGCTGACATTTGTTCCTCAGCTGCCTTCAAAGCTCCAGCATCACTATCTCAGCAACCCAAGAAGAGCTACCCAGGGTAAGGTACTGCAATGCAGAAGTGAAGTCATAGGAAAACAGGTACACCTCACTGTGGGAAAGGCAGCATGCCTTTGGAACAAGAGTAGCAATGACAAGTCTGGGGCAAGGGTAGCCAGGGCAAGGAAGCTGCAGCCTTCTCCCCAAGGCTGACTCAGATAGATCTGCAGCCACAATTACCCAGGCTAAGAAACTGAGGGCAGACAAAATTACCTACAGGTCAGCAATAGAGATGATAATTGCCTCTCATACAGAATTACCCTTGGGTCAGGGATAAGAGCTGGTCATGCTCCAGAGAGGTCTTTTAATTACATAATAACTACGATCATAAAGAGCAGAACAGCACACCCGTACGTACGAGCATTTCTGCAATTTAAATGTAATTTAAAGGGCGCGCTGGCCCTTTAAATCCTCTCCACTCAAACACTCGCGCGCGCCCGTTGGTTGGTTGATGCTGCAGGAGAGCGAGCCAATCAGCTGCCTGCTTTAATCTTGGCGCGAGGCGCCGTCTCAGCTAATAGCAGCAGCCGTTCTTGTTCCTAGGAGACAGTGTAACCAGATGGCGGCCGCCGGTGGGGAGCGGCACCCGGGCGGCCCTCAGCTTAGCGCCGAGGCCTTGGGGGGCCGCTGCTGCTCCTCCCCCGAGGAGGCCACGCTGGAAGTGAGGTGGGGGCCGGCCGGGACAGCCCACGCCCCTCGCATCCCACAGCCGAGCCCGTCGGCCTCGGCAGGGGGTCGTGTCTTCTCTCTTGGCCCCGGTCACTCACGCTCTAGTTTAGCCCTGTGTGGTTGTCGGATAGGAGTGCATGTCTAGCAAGGAAAGGGGGGATGCTGCTGTGTTCTAGGTCTGTGTTAGTGTGGCAGGTAGAAAGAAAAGAGAAAGAAGCACTGAATAGCTGGAACTGAGCTCTTGGTGGATTTGCATTAACGCTGGGTTTTACTTACCTCCCATAGTAAACAGTTTTTGGAAGGAGTATAGGAGTAAGCAACTCTGACTAGATTTAAGTTAGAGCCCAATAAGACAAGTGTAATAAGTGTGACATGACTTGCCTATTCCCGTGTTCCTCTTCTGGCACCTGGCACTGTGAGCCCCTACAGTTTGGTCCTGTTCATGGCTGCTTCCTTTTCCTGTTTTACCCAAACCACATCAACATCTGAAATTTCCATGGTTCCTATATCACACCATCGTCTCCTGCTATAGCTCTTAATGTTTCTGTTACTTTCAGTCCTCAGTCCTCTCAGCATTTTAAACTTGGATAAGTTTTTCATAGTAATCTGGATGTTTAGGCAGGTTTTTTCTTCTTTTTTTTTTTTTTTTTTTTTTTTTTCCCCTGTGTAATGAAAGAGATGCTTAAGCTTCCTTATCTGGTATAAGTATTTTAGCTGTTTGATCAAATTCCATAGCTAGGACGAGACTACCATAATTAGTAGAGTTTCAACCTTAATGTATAGTAACTGTTGAGTCGTGGCCTGAGCCACTGATAGAGCACCTGGGGAAAGGACCCAGTCATCCCTGGGAGCACAGGTGAAAGCAAATCATCTGTGTGACTGGAAGGAGGTGGAGCCTGACTGCACCTCTCTTAGACCTCATTTAAGGGCTGACTGCGATGGGGGGAGGTTCTCTGGTTGGAGATTCTGTCCTTGTGGGGTTTTCCCTGTGAGTTTAGGTCTTCAGAGACAGGTGAGGTATTTTAGAATACCTTTTTATCCTGTTAGTCCTTCTCTCATTATGCTTTCTGTATTGTTGTTCTGTTATACTGATCTTTCTGGTTGTTACACTTGCATATTCTGATACTTGCAGAGTAAAATAGTATCAGCTGAAATATGCTGTTGGAGAAAGTCCCTTGTGCAAACTGGTTTTATTTAGAGGAGCTGTGACTTTCTGCTTTGTGGAAAAAAAAAAAAAACATCATGAAATTAAACCATTATGCAAAATTTAAAATAAATTGAGCCCTTTTCCATGTGAAAGAAAATTGACAAAGAATAGAAATATTTAAAATTTGCTTTTTTTTAATGCCTTTTAAGTTAGTATTATTAGTTTGAAAATCAAATTTGAAAGGAAGCCCTGAAAGTCTTTTTGTTGTTAGATGTGGGAATACTATGTTCTGCATCTTCAAAAAAAAAAAAAAAAGCAGAACTTTGATAAAACTTGTGATTTTGAATGGACTTTTATTTTCAAATAACTACTATTTTTCAGTGGTAGATTTCCAGTAACTGTGGTCCATCCATGTTTTAGCAGCCAGCAAAGTTTGTCACTGAAGAAAACAGAAGTAGAAGATACTTCATTTTCACTCTGTACTAGTGCTAGAGAAAAGCATAGAGCTGATCCCATGATCATGTTCTTGAAGGTCTGTTTGTGCCATAGTCATATGTTTAGTGTTTGTGTAAAAGGAGCTGGAAAAATACTCACCAGTTGGTGTGTCTGTACTTTGTTGTCATGGCATTCGGTTCGTTAGCAAGGATAAAAAGTCAGTGTGCTCCTATCCTCTCTGCCTACATTTATTCTTCTTGTATCTAGCAGAAGAAGCCAAGAGTAGAAATTGCTGAGAAAATATCACCAGAAAAGTTACTGATGGGTGTATATACCTACTTTAAGAATAGTCATTAAAGAATATCCTTAACTAAGAGACTTCTGAGGCTTAGTATAACCTGCTAGTTCAACTGCTGATCTGCTGTGCGCTTAATCTTAAGGCTGAATTCTGCTCTGGAAGGAGTATAAAAATGCTGCTTGCAGTTGTAAGGGGCAAAGACCTCTTTCAGCCTAATGCTATTATCCGGAAGAGGATAAAAGATGGAAAGAAATTAGAAGGGATGGTAGTACAGAGGTGTTGTGCACAGAGGATGGTGGTATGCCGGGCAAATGTTGCTATGTTTCTACCATGCTAAGATGTGGCTTAGTCAGACATCTTAATTTAGAGCTAAATGCAAGTTCCTGTGATAAGGGGATGCTGGTGTTGATTAGCCGTGTACTTTCTCAAAGGTAAAAACCTCTGCAGATAGTGAAGAATTTGCTGACACTGTACTTTCATGAGGTGACTGCTCTTCAGTAATTTACTTCGGCCCCTGTACAGCAGAAGCCCATTTTACATTCCCTTTTCAGTTTTTTGAGAAACGTGTGTATGTAACTGTTTTAACACTTGCTCTTTCTTAAGTTGGGTTCAGGGATTCTCAAACAAGAACTTTGGCTTTATCAACAATCAAACTGTCTGCTACCCCTGTGGCAATTACATCCTCTTCTTGGACATTAAAACAAAGAAGACAACAGCACTGCAGTGTCAGACTGGCCAGGTGGGAGCCTTTGCAGTGAACCCCAACCGTGGAGTGCTGGCCTTTTCGGATCGGAAGCTGAATCCTGTCATATATATCTACTGTTTTCCAGAGCTGAATAAACTGACAGAGTTAAAAGGTAGTGGTGTGGTAACAGTCGTTGTCACCATTTCATTAAAACAAAGCTTTAAGCAGCCCGTTTCTGAAGGTTTTTTTTTTGTTTCTGTAAGGCTTGAGAAACTGTGACAGGAAACTTTCTAATAACAAGAAGTGCAGAAAGTAATGTAAGAAATTTTCTGCTGCACTATTTTTCGTGAGACTCAATCTAGAGAGGAATATGACAATATAAAATTCAAATGTTACAAGGAGAAAAGAAATAGAATGAATTTGAATTAATTTCAGGAAAGAGTAGTCTGAATAATGAAAGAAATCATACTGTGCTCCCAGGCAGACTGCTGAAGTGATCTGACATGGAGATACCTGAGCTATGAAATATGGTTCTTGTGGTTCAAGTCTGGGGTCTGTGATCTAATGTATGCTTCTGCCTGTTCCACGTTATTGCCCACCTTAGTCAATTTGCTTACCATCTCCATGGTTCAGTTTCCTTGCTGTTTAAGTGAGGATCATAATGCTTCCTCACCTCATGTAGATAAATGAAATTAACTGCAAAGGATTTCCAGGCAATTTTGGGGAAAAAAACATTTTACAATTCAAGGTAGCAATAAAGAATCTCTTTTGAAAGGTGAATTGGATATAAAAGAACCGACAGGAGAACTTCAACTCTTACAGTATACAGTGAAGTCTGCAGTAATTAGAGATCGTGTTTTTTATTTTTATATTTTAGGTCACATCCAGTTGGACTACACCTTACTTGCATTTAGTTTCTTGGGCCCATATCTAGCCAGTTACTCTTCATTTCCAGACTTTGTTCTTTCAGTATGGTAAGAGTAAAATACTATAATACCATTTGCATTTAATAATATTTTTGTATTTTTTATGTGTGCTCTCTTGGCATAAGTTAAAGTAACAAATTTGGAAGATAAACATTCATCTCACTCTTTTTTTCCTGGTGATCATTGTTTGCAAACTTCTGCCACATTTGCTGTTTTTTTTTTCCGAGTACTAGTAGTTCATGGTCAGAATGACTGTTACTTTGCCATAGCAGTCTTCTAGCTTCTTAAAAATGTTGTATTTTTGAGTACTTACGAAGTCTATAGCACCAGTTAATTATCTGTTCTTCCTTGGTAGCTGAATAACATACTACTTCTGAAAGAAAGCTGCCAGTTAAAAACAGGAAAAGAATTCTAAAGCTGATTTCTCCTTTTTTATCCCATTCAGTGCTCTTCTTAATTATGTGTAATTACCTAGTTCTGTCTTATAGTTGTGCTCAGTGATTACGCTACCATGTATCATTGGGTTAGATAATTATTCTTATTGTTGCCATGAAAAGAAATATGATATGGTTGAGATACAGAAAATACTTGGTTTTTTTAATTGTTCTGTAAACAGTTGCCTCCATGGCAAGCAAGCTTCCATCTACCACTTAGTCTGAACACTTTTTCAAAACAAATGGGGAAAGTAGAGTAGGAGGAAGTTAATTAAACACAAGTAAGAAGTACTCTGTATAATATCAATGCAATGATGACCTTTTCTTGTACAACAACAGAGAAAAAGCAGAAATTCCTGTAACTTCAGAATGTTAGTTAATGGTTGTAGCTACTACTACTGAAGCCACCTCCTCATTCCTTACAGGCATTAATGTTTGCTGTGAACTCTGTTCATGCAGTGTACATCTGGAGAGGTGTCTTTATATCACAGTAGAAACCAAGAGAGACTCTGCCCTGAGAAGTCTGCATGCTAGTAACCCACAGAAGTAGTATGTATGGATCAATGTATTCACTGCATGCACTTAAACAAAAATCCATTATCTTGAAAGACTGCTCTAGATTTTAGGGGTAATCTAGGAGTTTTTAAATGCTTTTAAATAGGGCATTTTCCAAGACCCATGTCAACATTTTTGAACTAGTGCAAATTTGAGTCAGCATCTAATTGTCATAAGAGATCCATCCTCAGTGCCAGTCAGAAAGAACTTAATAACAGAATAGAATGGCTGTGCAATATTTAACTTAGAATTTATAATAACTTGAACAGAGTTGTATGAATTTACTATGTGATCAGGACCTTACTTTTTGCAGTTAGATTGTGTTGTGCATTCATCACAGGTATTTGTACAGATGAAAGAAATCACTGTTTAGCATCATTAATGTGGTTGCTACATGATGATTACACAATTCGTGTATTTTAAGCGTACAGCTTAGAATAAGAAGTATAAGATATGCTTTGAAAGTTAACTCAGTCTCAAAACAGGGAAAGCTTATGGATAACTAAAAGCAGTCATTTGTATGTGATTTTTTATCACTAGATCTTTATTCTTTTCTGTTTAAAGAGAGGCTCCATGCCAGATTCTTTTTTAGATACATGTACTATGATTTTTTGGATCTTATTAAATTATCTGCTCTAAGAGCATTGGCACCATCTGCTAGATATGAGGTAAAAGCATATTGACATCTTTGGAGTGAGCTCTCCTGTTTCAGCTTTTAGTTTTCTGTAGAGGTAATGAGTTAGTGCTTATGTGTGAAAACTACTAATTTTTAAGTACTATTAATTTTAATCATTCTTTGCACCCCAATCAGTATCTAAGAGTAAATTTCTTACAGACCAAAACAAGAGGATTATATGAAATCCATTTACAGCACTGTACGTGTTTTAGTTTTCTTCATCTCAGCAGTAATGACAAATACAAAAGCCATAAATGTTATTTAGGTTAACAGTCAGATACGTTGCCTGAGATAATAAGTAACAGTTCTAATGATTTTCTTCTAATTATATTAATCGGTTCTTGGACAGCACCTAAAAATGCAAATGAAGTTGAGAACTGCTCTGGGTAATGGAGGAACATGCAAATTAGAGCATGAGACTACAAAATAGGCCACAGCAGACAAAAGAAAAGTCAGTGGAAAGAGTATTCCCAGGGTAGCATCAGCTAACATGTAACATCCCACAGATTCTGTTTTCTTCTTTAGTTAGTTAATGCAGCTGTAGCTGCTGTGCAGCATTCACAATACAATTAGGATGCGATCTAAATAATTCAGTTCAGTTAGATAATCAAGGGCTGACTGAGTTTCCTAATTATAAAAATTGCAAAACCCTCCAACTGCAAGCATTATAACAGTTTATGGATTAGAAAAGCAAGACTGAGGTCTTGGGTGCTGAAGAGTTTCTTGTCCATTCAGTCAGTGACACAAGTAGGAGGAAAATGCATGTCTCCCCTTTCTTGCTCTTTTCACAAAAGGGAGTGTTTGGTAATGTTTCTAACATGCCTGTATTCATAATTACTTTACTATTCAGTCTCTTTGTAGCAGTACTGATTTTATATGTGGCTAATTAACCACATCCTTTTAATTCTCAGGAGAACCTGGCTTATTTGACAGCATTGTTTGTTTTTTTCAGTGGTGATGTGTTTGTTTGCCTACCTTGATCTTGAATGTCAGTCAGAATCACATCTATATATTTATCTTGAATGTTTTTGATGTCTTCAGTAAATTTGTTTTTCTTTTATTCTCCTTAATGAAGGAACTGGCAAGAAAATATCCTCCTGTGCAGTGAGTCTCAGCCAGGGGTAGCAGCAACCTCCATAAGTTTTAATCCTATGAACTGGCAACAGCTATGTTTTGTTACTGAGAGCTCTGTTACTATCTGGTGTATTGAAAGGAATTATGACGAGCATTGTCTTACGCAGAAGTAAGTGAAATGCCTTTCAAGTTAAAAGAGAAATTTGGAAGTATATTTTAATGACTAAGACTAGCAACCTATATCTGTTTGCAAAGAACTTAATCCAGTTTAGTCTGCCTAGCAATTATAATCAGTAACTGTTAAAGCACAACCAGTATGAATCTGTCCAATCAATCAGATGACTTGAATATATGATTTCGTAGTACTCACGTGCCCCAATTACACACACAATTGAAAATTATATTAATCAGCATTTTTGGTAGTTGTCTCTATTAAGAGCTGCCCTATTACATTAATATAGTGCTTAGACTGCTCTCCCATTCCTGTAAGTGGTAATGTTGAGTACTGAGTGGGAATGTGTATTGCTTTTGTGGCTATGAAACTGCCAAATGTGGATCACGTTACTTTCTAGTAAGCACAGTTAAGCAAATATGTAGCTGTAATAACAGATTTTACCAAAAGCAGCATCTGTTTTCTGTGTGATTTCCAGCTTGTGTGGCCAATTTACAGAGGGGGTGGCTCTGTCAGTGCAGTTCACTGAGTACAGCAAATCTAGATGTATTCTAAAATCTTCTTTGAGGCTGATAGGAGAACAGATGGACTAATATGCTTTGTTCAAGATGGAAACCTCAAAGCATAACACACATACTATTGTAGTGGCAGCTATTCCACAATTCACAACAGCATATTTAATGTCATTAATTATGACTCTAACCAGTGTGTTACCACTGACATGGTTATACTAATAAAAGTACGGACAAGGCTTTGGGATCTCAGAACCAGTTTTTTCAACGCCTTTTGTCATTATAGAGTACACGTGGAAATACCTATATACTCATTTTTCTACTCTTTTTATGCCACTGAGTAGAGGTTAAGCCTCTGAGAATTATTCATTTCACATAACACTTTAACCAAATCATAAATGACCATCATTTGTAAACTACAGAATCCTTACTTCCTGCTCATATGCTGATTATCAGAATGTAACACTTTGTAACAGAATGTAACGTGTAAGGGAAATACCTTTTTCATCATAGCTAGACTTTCTTCAAATGAACATTAAGCTTGAATCCTCATAGCTTGTGCAAGTTAGATGTGTAACATTGTTAATCCAACTTAAAGCAGCAAGAATGGACAGTTATTTGTCTAAGGAAATAGGAAAAGACAATGAGTGGGAGCATGGCAATCCAGTTCTGTCAGTTGGGAGCCTCTTTTGTAGCAAAATTACTGTTATCTTTTAGTGAAACAATGTTTCATGTAAAATTATTCTGTACAACAGTTTTCTGTTATTGTTGCTGAAGTAAACATTGTCTCTTTTCAAAAAATGTGCTTCCCAGTTTTGTATGAACATATTTGTAACATTTCTCCTCAGACAGTCTCTTGGTTTTTTCCTACAGCCCTGTGAAACTCCCTGATGGGCGAGGCTCTCTGAATCATGAGGATTTGTTTTTCCCATATTCCTGTGATGAAGATCCCTACCATGGCCCTGTTATGCCAGTTTCAGCCATTGCTGGACTGGTAGGAGATAAAGCAGAAACATTTGTGGTAGCTACTCATTTTATCCATTTATTATTCCAAGTCATTATTGCTTTTTATGCATTTAGGTGTTAATAATTGTAATATCTGTTTAAACAGGTACAACCCGGTAAATAGATTTGTTGTTTCAGTTATGTTTTTGAAATACATTTTGACAGGAAGTTTACAAGGCATGCTACTATTGCACAGTACAGTAAAATACAGACATTTCTGACACATGTCCTGGCATAGTAGTATATCTGTGCGGTGGAGGTACCACTCTCTCTCTCTCAGGAGCATTAACAGCATGTCAGCATTTAACTATACCTGAGCTAATGAGAGCTGTTGAAACCTTGAAAACTTGTTCCCATGCGAAACTGATAATAAATTTTCCTTACTTCATCCTCTTTTACATGGCATTTGCAGGAGTTTTTAACTGTGACTACAGATGTCCTTGGTTTCCAGGCAGACAGCAAATGTCCTCTACTGATTTTGATTATACATGAGCTACTTATATTTCAAAACACTTAGAACATGGAAAATAAAGATGAAATATGTTCATAAGCATCATTGCATTTTTATTCTACCTTACTGCTTTGTGTAATATGTACAGCTCCTGAACTGCAAAAAAAGCACTTAGTTCTTTAGCCTGTGGTGTGAGCTATGAGAGGGAAGAAACAATATATTAGGCATGTAAGGATTAAAAGAATTTGTTTGTCCTTGTATGCATACTATTCCATTCATCAAGATCAAATACTCCTCTGTGGAATGCTGCAGATACAGTTCTAAGATTTCAGCAGAATCATGTGAAGAATTAGGACCTTCTTGTGGTTTCCATCACCACTCACATCCCTGTTATTTCCATCTCTGTTTTGGAGTTGATCACAGTCACTGATGAACTTTCAAACTTTTCTTTCCCTAGAACTGAGCATTCTCTGTGCAGTCATAATTACAGATTTCTGTGAGAATTTTCTGCCTAGCATTTCAAATGTAGAAGACTTGTGCCATATTTATGATCTGTTCCTTGTAAGTTCTTGTGCTTGAACTTGCAGATTTATGTTGGGAGCTTTCTCACATGGAAGAAAGTGTGCTTTCAACTGTATTAGGTACTTTTATGGGGTCTTTGCATTATCAACTGCCTCCAGAAAAATCTAGGTTTCTTTTCACTGGCTTCAGTATTATCTTATCCTTAACTATAGAAATATTTGTGAAGTAAGAGTAGATTGAACTAGTTCTACTAGTTTTTGACGAAGATTTCCTTTTCTTTCCAATTAGGTTGTATGTATTTTGGTATTTACTTACTGTCTAAACACCATAGGTAGATGGGTATTTTTTGGTTATGAAATATTAACAAAGTTATGAAGATAAGATATTTTGGAATGATTTTACAGAAATATCAATTTGTTCTTTTTGTTGTGACATTGTTTCCTGGGCACTAAATTGTGGAGTGCTGCATTCTTCCAGAAGTAGCACCAGGAGACAGACTTGGAAACAGTGATTCAATTTCTGCTGTTTTCACCTGGCTCCAGACTATGCTAGCTGAGTTGTCTTTTTTTACAGCAACGTTATTTGGTGATATTGTACAGCACTAATTCTCCCCTCTGTGTGCATGCCTATGCCTGTGTGCATATGCTTCATCTCTCACCTAGCCGGAGTACTGAGCTGCTAATAGATCTTGTAACCCAAACACCCCTGGGTGGAATTGTGTACATGTGTATTGTATCTTAATACACCCATTTCCAACATGGAGAGCGTGCTTTTTGGCAAAGTAATTCCTGCTTGATTTGGTCTGAATACAGTTGTTGTAGAAGGTATTGTCTCAAAATATGGTTTTATCAAGGTCCTTATGTTGAAAAGTAACAAGTACAACAACATTCAGTGAGACTAAAACTACTGAATTTGCTGAGTTCTTCAGATATCTTCAGACTACAGTTTCTGTAATGGACTTACTAGTAGTTATGACACCTCTACTTTCTACGATTTCTCACTTTTTACAAATTGACAGGACCCTGTTGCATTTCCATGAAGGGGTACTGTAACTGATGATTTTTATACTGTTACGGATGTCCATGAACACTTATCTGATTCTGGCCTAAAATCTGCATCTCAACATTTGTTTATATCCTGGAGTTACTGTCCTCACTATTGTTGTGTTTAATTTTTTTAATTGATGAGAGAAAGCATGCTCCTCCTGGATGTGGTTATTGAGGTGCTTTCAGTTTAGTGCAGTGGGAACAGTATCATAGCTTGATGAGTCTCCTGTTTTCCACAGGATTCAACAGATGGATTTAGTCATTAAGAAAGGTTCAAGTCAGCTGAGGTCAATGTTTTTCATGTTGATATAAGCATCAAAAGTGGAGAACCTTCTATTTATACTAATAAGTAGAGGGATTACTCTCATTCTCATTCTCCATGGTTCCTTGGAGGCAGTAGCATGCTTCTAAGGAGTGCGTGACAGTCATGTAAGAAAAGCAAGTCTGCTGCATGTGCACTTGTTTAGGGTCCATGCTCTTGAACAAGATATTGAGGCTGTGTGTACCAGAATGTAACCACGGTGGGGCAGCAGTGTGAAAGGAATTGAAACATTTAAAGTATTTCAATCCTTTTTTTCTTCCATTATACTGTTTTAGTTGTGTTTTGGTATTTCTTACAGTTAAGACCTGAGTTTTATGAATTTACTTTGCAATGACCGGCCCACTTGAATGCGTATCATTCCCAGTAACAATGTTATTCCATTGTTTTATTATAATTTCTTTTGTGACAAGGATCTATCATGGATTTTTTTCTCTGAAGAGATGCTAATCTTAAAAGAGACAGAAGTTCAACAAAAGTCTGCATTATTATGCACCACTGTACCACTGCACAACTGAAGAATCAATCTCATTTTGGATTTACTTAATCTCACTCTAGAATTAACATATTTTACCTAGTTTATGTAAAGGCAGTCATGACAGCAGGTATAAGGGAACACTGCAGAAGTTGTCATTACAGAGGAAGCTTCTGATTTATGGTAATTCAGTTACATCTTGCTGTTCAAGCCATGTAAAATCGGGGAAAATGCCTATATTAAATGTTTCTCTGGGTGATGTATAGTCCCATCCCGCTGTAGATTTATTAGTTTGTCCTATTTCATTCAAAATGCTTTGTAGTCATAAATAAAGAGTGAGTTGTCTATCCAGAATTATATAGGAAGTCCTTGGGATGTTTTATTAGTGAAATCTAGATACCTATGAATCTCTGTCCTATGCTTTCATCACAAGTGCATCTGTATTTTGTCTTTGGATAGAACCTTCATTGAGACAGCAAGAGAATTTACCGAATTAGGGACTTTTATTTTATCCATCACATTCAGTATTGTTTCTCTTCTCCATTTCTGCTCTTTGAATCTTTTCTTCTTAATGTTCTCACAAGGTGTATTTTTTTTAGTGAATTTGCTTCAATCTGGTTCTTTCTATCATGGTATTTATATAACTCTTAACTCCTATTGCTATTGTATCTGAACAGGTCACAGCCTTTAATATTTGGTGGAGAGGTTCTGTTGTTCCCATTGTATGGATGACAGATTTGAGTTTAGTTTTAGAGAAAAGAAATTTCAGGTATACGGTAGTCTGTAGCAAGGATATTTCTAGATCTAATTTATATATGATGCAAAGGTTAACAGAGCTGTTTTTCAGACTAATTTGATTATAAGGTAAGCTATTAAAACAATATCCCAGAATGAAGAAGAGAAGAACAGGATATGTCTGCAAAATCAGACTCTTCTATAAAGTAGTTTGGAAGACATTTGTTAGGGTGGGGTCATAGTAGTTAAACATTTAAATGTGGACTCCTAGTGCTATTCTGGTGGGGATAAAAAACAATAATACAGGAGCTGACTGTGTTGATTTTTTTCATAGTTTTATCATTAAGAAACTGGGAGATTACTTAGTTGTGGTGGGTCAATATCTTTGTTAGTGTAGAGGATATACCAGAGAGGATTTCTAAGCCAGAAGGCAAAAGTGCTGGGTAATAATTAAAAAAAAAAAAAAAAAAACCCTATAAAAGTTACTGCTTGTAATGAAAATATAATTTGTCATTTACACAAGCTTCTGGAGAGGGATGTATGTTCTAAAATTCTGCCACCAGGCATTGGATTTTTCTGGAAGATGTTCGTCTTTCTCATGTTTCTAGTCAGTAGAAGGATGACTGAATAAAAAGAAGTCAGACTCTGAGATAATTTCTTGGTCTTGATATGTACACAATTGTTCATTGAACTTCTTTATTTTTGTGATGAAGCCTAGAACGGATATTAAGCCTTCATTGCATCCTACTGCCCACTGCTGGACTGCAACCTCTGATATTTACCTGGGCTGTAAGGAAGGTTATATTTTGGCAATTGATACTAGGAAATGCAGTGCTTCAATTATTCAACGAAAACCTCTACCTGGTAAGAAGTAACTGTTGTGTGTTTTATTCGTGTAGGGAGGAAGACAGATAGGACTGTGAAGAGTTTTTTGGCTTTATTCTGTTGTGTAACCTACGGCAGTTGTAAAGCTGTATTGTAGAGTCATATGAAAACCATTATTCTTTTATTAATAGAGTAAACATTTCAGAATTTATGTTGAACTTCTAAGTCCTTAGCACCCTTTAATTGGCAGTCATTTTTCTCAGTCAAATAAATAAAGGTCTAAATACATTAAAACCATTTGGTAAAATGAACAATAATTCCAATAACCTATATCTTACTAATGGTTTTATTGGATTCACTTTATACTACTAATATAGCAGCTATACACAGTCCTTTTACAGCTAGTTAAGTAGAATAATTTATTTGGTCTTGCATGGCATATTTTGGGTTCTCCCCATTTGGTATGTTAGCTAATGTTAGAACATATATTTGAAGACTCATGATTAGCATGATGTTGATTAACAACACAACTGAATTTAATATAAAGTTTCTTAATATAACTCTTTAAGGTCAGCGGTTACGTAAACAATTTTCTAATGAAAAGAAGGCTGTAGATACAGTTAGGCTATTGTAGAATGTATGAACCACAGAGAGTGAGCAGAAGATGGCTCCAGCTTAAAACAAAGAAATTTACTTTTATTATAGAATGCTTGGCATATCTCAGATTGATTGCAACTAGGTAAGGTAATTTGTCTCCCTACTGTGTATTCCCATTTTTTTTTTCCATGGGGACCTTTGGCATGCCAGTGAGTGAACTCTTCTGGCAACAGCAGCCCTTTCCATACTTATTTTTCTAGGAACCTCGAAGTCTCACTCCAGCTCCCTGCTGTCCATTTATGCTCATACAGAGTGCTTACAAAATGGAGAACAGTTAGATGTGGCCAGCATAAGCAGTTCTGGAAATGGCATCGTATACACTATCATCCTTTGCAGGGATGGGAGATGTCAGTCCTACTGTGCACACATAGTTCAATGGTTCAGTCAAATGGTAAAAGGAGTAGTAGAATGTGCTTCTTCTCAGACTAAAAGTGGGCAATATGACGTTGCACACCAACATTGAACTTTTTCTGTAATCAACACTGACTTAGAGTTAATTGACTGATAATAATTTTGATTTCTTCTTTTGCCATTTAAAGCATTGTCTTGAAGTGCGGTGAGCATTCCTGACTTTTCCAGAGTACTGTATCTCTGTTCAGTAAGGAAATGCTGCTCTTAAAAAAATAAATAAAAATCTAGCATTATTTTTCCACTTTTGAAACTATCAATTGTAAATCAAGCCAAGAGTTGGAAACCATCAACAAGAAAAGATGAGGTGTGACTAGATTTTTTTTTGCCTGTTTGGTAGAAAGCAACAAGAACATTTGCCATCTGGGCTTTTATTTGGCCTGTATGTTCTCCTTTATGTTCTGTCCTAAAACTCTTAACAAATGTCTATAAGCATATTGAAGCTTCTACATAACTTAAAACATTTAAATTTAATGTTTCTGTTTACCAGAATACTAAAGTGCATGTTCAACTTTAAGCACTTCTTTTTACAGCTGACAACTGAACTACAGAAAGATGGGTCAACACTTGAGCTGGATGATTTTAGCAGTCTTCTCCAAACTCAATGATTCTATCAGTGTATGAAAGATTGTGCATGCTCAGTTGTACAAATGACAGAAAGGATTAATATTGGGAAAGAACACACATTATTTCACTAAACCCAGCTTTTTGTTCAATAGACTAGAATGCAACTGATATTTACTGCAATGTTGACATGTAAACAAAGTTAATGATATAAATTGTTTGGTTTTTTTGTACAGAACACATGCTTAAAATATCAGACATGTTGGGCTATATTCGTAGAGAAGCACAGAAGAAGAAAGGTATTTTTATATTCTAATTAAGCTAGTGGATTTTGGGGCAGCACCAGTAATGGCTGGGAGTAATAGTATGTGAGTGTAGTTAGAAGATTCTGCTTAGATGAGCTCAGATCACTCTGGCCTCTACAGATTGATAGCAATCATTTTTATGTGTATCTGATGAATAACGTCATGAAAGCCATCTGATGAATGGGCTTTCTGCAAATAGCCAAATGAATAGCCTCAGGAAAAACAGTGGCAGTGAAATAATTTCTATTCATTCTAATTTAGATTGGATTAAGTGAAGTTAGAGTTATTTTGCTATTGCTTAATTTTAGTGAGTGTAAGAACTTTTGATTTAGTTGAGTTAGGATGCGGGGAGTTGTTTTAAACACTCTGAGTTACATAGTACACAAAAAAAATCTATATTTTAGAGGAAGTTCAGCACAAGGCCATAAAGATTAGTGTGGAGTTTGAATGCATGACATAGAAAGATGGGCAGAAAGAACTATGTTCATCATGAAGGAAACAGGGGATTTTGCTATTGTTTCAGCTACCCATTTGAAGGAAGCAGAAAATATGCAACCAGATAGGTAAAGGATATAGTTGACACCAAAAAAATTTCTGGGTAGGTAATAGGAAAAAAATAATCAAACTGAAGGTGTTCATATATTTGTACAGATTGCCCAAAGAAATAATAGAATTTCTTAGTAATATTCAGACATCAGCTGGATGTTACTCTGAACTGCATGCTCTAGCTTTGAAGTTGTCTCAGTTTCAGTTGGCCCTGTGCTGAATGGGAAGGTGGGTGGATCAGAGGACTTCTAGGGTCTGTTCCAGCCTAAATTACTATTTGATACTCTTACTGACAAATTTGGTATATTTATCTTTGTAGCTATTCTGCAGCATTTACGGAACTAAATGATTTCTCCAATCAGTTTCTTGTTCATCAGGGCGCAGTAGTATTGTCACTTCAAATTATGTATACCAACCTTATCCTTTATTACTGTAGCAAAAAGTTCAAGAATTACATAGACAATAGAACATTTTTACTCTCAAATAATCAACTCTTCCAGATTTAATGCTGAGATACATTGTTACAATAAATTAAACTGTATTTTGTGTTGGTCTTCTGCTCTCAGATGGCAAACCAAAGGCTCTGCAAAGAACAGTTGTGTTTACCATGGCATTTTGTGATGAGGGACTGTACACAGCTGGAATTGTAAGACATCCTTCATGGTCTTTACTTATTAATATGATGTCAAAATCAAAGAATATTTATTTTGAATACATTTTCAGAGTTCTCTTCAAAGACAAGCTAGAAAAAGTTGAGGGTTGCAGAACTGTAACATTTGTCTCTGTGGATTTATACTTTTCTGCACAGGAGGGCATTTTATACTTTTATCACATCAGAGATCTCCAGTATGAGATGAAAATCTGTGCTGACATCTCAGAACCCATATCCACCCTCACATTCTCTCCTGATTGCACAACACTTCTGATTGTTACTGATCAGGTATAGTATTTGAGAGAATAGCAGAATGTATGAAATGTTCCTGTGATGCTATATATGTATGTGTTGATACTGCTAATGTCATTGTGTGGATCTTTGAAACTTCCATAATTCTATCCCAAAGTAAAACAATTTATACCAGCAGCAAACTTAGTCCGTGCAGTGTTTGTAACAAAAGATCAGAAGGATTTTAATGAAGCATAGAACAACTGTCTTCTACAGATGGTGGATTATAAAGTACAGTTGATTCTTGAAGTAAGGTAGAATAGGGTGTTTTAAATCATTTTATTAAAGAAATTTTGAAAAGAAAAATATCTAGAAAATCTGACTAGCTGGACAACTATCAAATGATCTTCAGCAAGTGTAGGCTAATGCAATCTGTAAAATTCAGCTGAATTCTACTGGGCACTTTTAAACTAAGTTTAGAAACAAATAAAAACCTCTGCAGAATGAAGCTCAGGAAAATGGATATTTTTTTGCTGAAGTGTTTGAAAGCTTTTTAATGAAATGTTTCATAGCTCTGTGATGGATTAATATTTTTTATTTGTCAGGGGACAATCTATACTTACGAACCCGCCCACAGTGGAGAAGCTGTTAAACTCTTGACTGCATTCAGCAGTAATTTGCTTGCTGCTGATTTTCTTTCTCCGGGGGATATGTACTGTGTGGTAAGAAAAGGCATATTTTTTGTATTTAATAGTGAGGTTTTTTAAGAAACAAATATATTGCTAAGGCAGAAAACCAACAGCCTTGTGGAGACTGGGACTGTCTTGATTTTTGCTTCTATGGTATAAATACCTATTAAAAGAAGTAAATGGGGTCCCCTCAGGTATGGCCTATAAAAAAAAAAAAAGTCAGAACTTCCTTTTTCATGTAGGGTGGATACAGATTGCTAAGATGTCATACTGTTTCTGCTGTTGATTTGTGTGACTCACAATTTGTCTTGAATATAGATGCAGAAAGTGAATTCAATTTAATGAATAGATTTTGGAACAAGAAGTTTCCTACTGATCCTTTCAGCCCTCAGCACAAATTAGAACAGAAAGAGTTGCCTGTCCTGGGTCCAGAGACAAAGAGGACCTTACCAATTGATCTGTCCATTCTGAAAAACACCTTGCTTTCATGCTATCTTTGACTCCTGCAAGGCATATTTTAGTCAGTAAGTCTGATTTGTCCCCAGGCCGTGAATTCTTCATGTAGGCAGAGTAGGAACATTGGAGCCTTCAGTTTGTTGAATCTGTTTATTTGCTAGCAGAGGAATGATACATTTTATTTGCCTCAGAATTAGTAAAGTGAGGATTGATTGGCCTTTAGCAATACTTTACTGTGATATTATAGAATTGTCTGTATACAAGCAGATCAAGCACAGTTATGTTATACGTCATTTTTTTTCACATGAGAAATTGAAGACCTCTCCTTTGGGACTTTGCTATGCAAAGAAAATTTCAATGTTTTTTTTCACTGCTGAATGAATGTTGAGAGTGCTGATATTGACCCATTTTGTCCTGCATTGTCTTATTCTGCCTAAAGACCATTCCTATAGTTGCAGCTATTCACAAAAAATATTAAACATTTTCTTTGCTCTTGCAGCAGCTGTACTTACAGTAAAAGCCAGATAATTCCAATCAAAACTAGGAACTCTTGATCTGCTACACTGAGACATTAGCTAAGTTTATATTCTATAGAAAATCACTAGCTACTTCCAGGTAATGTGGTTATTCTACCCTTCTCTGATTATGTTTTTGTCTCTTCAAGTCTGTAACAATTTCAGGTGAAGTACAAGTTTGGCTTCTGGAAAATGGGATTTGCCTCAGCATGCTAAACCTTGATATTGAGGTACACACTAACTAGAAGCTTAGGTTGTAAGAAATACCTAAAATTTTCATTTTAATATTTTTGTTTTATGGCAAAATATTGCTCAAAATCAGATCAGCAGATTTTGAGAAAAGCTAAGTAGGATCTTTCAATAACAAATAAGATTTTAGATTGTATTTCAGAATGATTCCTTGAACTAGTCACAAATTTAACTCAAGCAGAAAGCAGAGAAGGCGTTTCAGCCTGATGTCCTAGTGTTCTGTCTTTAAGAATTCATTTGTAAGTAATTTGTATGGTATTGCTTTACTAAATTTGTATTTTTAATGTGTCAGAATTGACAGGAAATGTTTCAAGTGTATAAAAACTAAATGTCTTGACTGATCTAACTAACAGGCTTTAGGAAATGGGTTGATTTCAAACTGTTAATATTTTGTCCTGACTTAAGATGTATTCAAGAAAGGAAAAAAAGCTATGCATTTTTTTTATAGAATGGATAATTATATTTTAACAAGTTGATATAGAGCACAAGGAAAAATGCTTATGATGTCTATTAAAATCCTGCTTTATAATTGATTTTATTCTCCTAATTTTAGAGACTTGTAAATACTGAAAGAAGTTCCATACTAACTTATAGCATAATGTCATACAACATTATATGGACCTGTTAAGTATCTTTTATTTCTCAATTAGGCAACTGCTATGGCTTGCTGTCCCTCTTCAAACAGCGCTGCTGTAGGAACAAAAGGGGGTCAAATCTATTTTATTGATATTACCAAAGTTGAAGCTCCACGGGTTGTTCACAGAATTTTTCTTTCCAAATTTCCAGTACTGTCTTTGCAGTAAGTATGCAGTAACAGCAGCAGGAATAGTGTCAAACTGTTGCTTGAATAATGCAGTTAATTGAACAACAATTTTGAAGTTTTTGTTCTAAAAATGTCAAATTTAAATATTCTAACAGTTTCAATATTTGTTTCAGCAACACTTTTTTAATTACCTACAAGAGTACTAGTACCAGGATTTAGATGATAAAAATATAAGAATGTATTTTTAAGAAAAGTTAAGGGAGCACTAAATATGTTGATGCATAAGATCCTTCCTTACAGATCACCATAAGGAGTAATTATATGCTATGTTATGTGTCTGGACTTAGAGGGTGATTTCTCAATGAATAAAAATTCAAGGTCTTGGGAAGTTTACTTTAAGCCTTTGAGTCACCCCTTCTTACATGGGTAGTTCCTTTTGTTGCATGTATAATTCATTTGCTCACAGTTTTTGAGTTTACTAATCCCCCAAGTATCTCTTCTGACCCAATAGTCTTCTTGTTGTTTTTCAATAATCAAAATATTTGAGAGTATTTTCATTCTATCTTTAAAAAAAGAAAATGGATTTGAATGGCTAAACATTAATATAAATCTGCCTGTTGTTTAGAGAGTCAGATGGAATCTCTTTTCACATTTACCTAATGTAAAACACTAGAAATAGATACAGAATGCAACTTATTAAAAGTGAAATCAATGCAAATACATGTTTAATCCATATAATATGAAAATGTGTCCAGTGGTTTTATTTGAAATAACTGAACTTCAAAGGAAGTTGTTAGAATAGAATCCCTTGCAGTATTTTTAGCTTTAGATCAAACACCTGCTCAATTAGTAAGTTCATTCATAGCACTGGGATTTATATCAGAATCTGACTCTGCAAACCTAGAAGCTGAAATTTCAGTTGTGATTATGCCCTCAAAGAAGTCAGCTATGAGGATGGAATTGTGAACAAAATTTTACCCCTTTATTGACTATGTTGAACTGTTTTTGGAATATAACATTCAAAACTGGATTTGTACTTGAATTTTTGTTTTCCTTAGTTATGATCAGAGTGGCCAGTTCCTCATCATTAGAGCTATGGAAGGATATATCTTTATTCTAGATGCTCGGCCTTCAAAATTATTCCAGGTTCTTGGATATGTAGGTAATACATGTAACAACATTAATTACATGTTTTCACTATTTGTTGTGTTTTAAATATACTTGCATGTTGGATTAAACCACCCTCCTTCATTCTGCTTATATTTTGAGAGGACTAAAGATAATATTTTTCCTATCCATTTCCAAAACAAATGATATAATTGCATCCTGGTAAATCTCTTAAGATCTCTATGGCTGATGATGTGAGGAATTGCTCTCGTTATCTATAGATCATGACATCTGAGTGCAATCTCTTGTTACAAATGCCCACTGCTGACCTCTTTAACACGGGGACTGCTGGAATTGTCAGGTTTGGTGGTTGAAACTGAAGAGTTAAAAATGACAGAATTTTAACTCACAACAAAAATTGTTCTGAAATTTGTAATTTTATTTATGTAGTCTCTCAATTCCAGTAACATACTTACGACTCACATCTGTTCATATAGATTGTCATCTTAAGTATAAAGGACATTATTTTGTGATTTTAATCGGTTTGACTTCCAGGATAATACTTGGAAAGTTCATACGTTAAGCTGTATTTAGAATTACATCTCCTTAGATAATCTGAATGTGCCTGATAATGTTCTCATTTTCTGCATGATTTCTTAGAACCAGATATTTCTCTGCTTTATCTGGTGGTTATCAGCAAATTGCCTCGAACTTGCTGAAATTCAAGTTAGATGTAAACTGAGATTTAAATGTTCAGTGTAACCAAAACACTTAAGTGCTCATCAACACTTCTGAAATAGAGTTGTGACTTTTAATGCAGATTCAAAACAGTCTAGTTGTGCAGAGCTATATTCTGAAAAGGGATCTCCGTTTTGTTTCACATAATTTCTTAGTAAGAATAATGTTACCATGATGTAATAATTTGATGGTGTTTCAGTGTTGGCAGGTGAGGTGCTGAGTCTTTCAGTAGTCTCTGACTTCAAGAACAACTTAGTTGAAGTGATAGTGCTTCTTAGTGTAGCAGAGAACCAACAAACAAGGCTGGAAATTTTTTGCCTGTCATCAGCACTCATGGAAGGTATGAATTGAAATATATATTCTGTGATGCTTTTCTAAGACTAGAATGTATTATTGCCATTCATTACACAAAATACTAGCAGTCTTAATCTCTTCCTTCATCTCGTCTGTACGTTCTTCTGCACCACCACTTCTCCCATGGCTGCCTGGAGACTTGAAGTCAGCTGAATTGTTTCAGCAGAAATACTATGATATTTTGAGCGAAGTGCAAGGAAGGAAGGAGGGAAGTATTTGACATGAAGAATCACAAAGCAACAACCTTACTACTACTGCTATTCTTACTGTTATTATTATTACTACCATGTGGGAAATGCCCAAAGAACCACAAAGAAGCCTTGTGCTTGGCATTACCTATATGCAGACTTGTATATCAGACATTCAAAGTGGAATCAATCCCACCAGCCTCTTCATAGAGTTGTAACAGATATATAATAGTTTAAGAACAGGTCAGAGGTTGACATTTCTTAAAAAGTAATTCAGTTCTTAGAACTTTTCTATATAGAAGCACCAGGCAGAAATTCCACTGTATTTATAAAATATTAACTTGTTTCCCAGTATCCCACTGTATTTATAAAATATTAACTTGTTCCCATGCAACTGGTGACTAGCAAAGCCTTTTGTGGAGAAAAATGAGCTTTAAGCCTAATGTCAGATTTTTCTAGTTATTTATAAGTAATTTTGAAAAGGCCCTAACATTTACAATCTTTCTAAGAAGGAATTCTCAACGATGTTAGCATTTTCTCCAAATATACCACATTAGACTAATTTTTAACCTAATCATAGTCAATTAAATTGGAGTATGATTTTTGAAGTTGCTGGGAATCTACATTTCTTG
Source organism: Gallus gallus (assembly GCF_016699485.2). Lineage (NCBI taxonomy): Eukaryota > Metazoa > Chordata > Aves > Galliformes > Phasianidae > Gallus > Gallus gallus. Next base: position 25,006,226 of record NC_052537.1, on the reverse strand, counting down.
CATCAGTCGTAATGTCAAATGTCTCTTGAAAGCTCAGATTAGACAATCAAAAAGAATAAAATACCCTTTTGAAAGTAATGATGTGAGCCTCTGTGCAAACTTGTTTGCACTGCTTATGTAATACCAAAGAAACTGGCTAAATCAGACAAATTTTTACATCACTGTGGCTGAACTGTTGATAGTACTTATTCAGAACTCTCTTGGTATATCTTTGCAGTGTGTTATATTTGCAGGGTTAGTGTTTGAAGCTATGAATCTTAACTCACAGACTCCTTGAAAACAACTCATACTTACTCTTTGAGATTGTTTGGTTTGCATTAGTGGTGGTGATGTCTCTTTTTCCTTATTTCTTTTATCAATCTTTTAGATATTGATAAGTATGTTAATGATCAAGGAATGCTAAATGTTAGTGCTATTAAAAAGGAGCAATATGATCTGGAGTACCCTTTGAGTTCAGCAGTCAGACTGAAGGATGATATTGTGTATGGCTACTGTACCTGTGCACCTTTCATCTGTAAATACCATCTCTCTAAGCAGGTAAATCCCTGAAAGTTGTTTTATTTTGAGTCATGCTGAAGTACCAGCGAAGAAAGGTTGTATATGAAGTAAATATGTAGCAGGATATTAGCTAAAAAAACTTTCTTTCTACACTTAAAGCATCTACTCCATTCTTAGATGTCAGCTTTCAGTATACTACTCAGGAGCCTAGCATAATATCTTTGTTTTATGACAGAAAAAGCCAAATTCTTGTATGCAAAACTCATGCAGCTTGCAGGTGTGTGATAGGCAACCCACAAAGCTATTGTTAGTCTCCTCAAAATGGCATGGATATTTCAATTATTCCAACTGCTGCTAACATTCTGTTTGGTTGACAGAGCATTTTGGAAGATCCACCAGTATTTTTATCAGAAAAGATGATTCCTAGCAATCAGTTTGGAGCAGGATTCATCTGTTTGTCACCCAACAGCCGATGGCTGGCATCAGCAGCAAAGGATGGTGTTTTGTTCATCTATGATACTTCTACTATGGTAGGTGGGCATGTAGGCACAGGCTTAGTTTGGTTTTCACCTGAAAGACCTGTGAGAGCTACTTCATTTCACAGTAAACTCTTATTCACATATATATAAGATGTTTCAGGAAAAAATTTTGTTGAACATGAATTGACATAGCAATTGTTTTTATAATGTATGTGAATATGATAACACATATACCTTATTTTCTTCTCCAGTAGTTTTCTGGGTTTAAACATGAGTTTACTGTTCTTCTTTATCTCCTACAAAATCTGTATACAATAATTATTTTTACCTCCAGTCAAAAATTATAAACTCACACTCTAGTATTTTATTTACTTCATATTGACACTTCAGAGTTTTATCTAAAAATAAAGTGGCATAGTTTACAGACATAATGCATTAGAAAGTTGTATTTGCTGAACTGTTTCTGTGACTTTTCTAGGAAATACTTGCTCAAAACTATTGTCACTCATATGAAGGAGGGGGAATCAGATCCATGGTATTTTCACTAGACGGCAAATTCATCCTGGTTAATGGTGAAAATGATGGCACCCTGGTGTGTCTGAAATGGAAGTATGTATAAAGTGACAGAATAATATTGATGGTGTAAATTCTGGGATCTGGGCAGATTAATTTTTGCATCTACATGTGATTCTATACTTCCTTTTGGTTAGTCTCAAAATAAGGAGAATTGGATTGAGTTGTTGGGTACAGTTACTCCTTTCAACTGTTGAGGTGGTCTCCCCAACTCATGACGTTGTGGAGGATGTCTTGTAATTTGAGAGTGGTTGCAGTACAAGATATGAGTATCCTCTGATAAATACATGTATTACAGGTAATGGGCTTCTTGTCACTTTCAAGTAAGCCATCTGAAAATTTCTAATTCTGTAGAAACTTCATTTAGTTCTAGAATACCAACAACATTGAATTATAAGTAAAAACACTGTATAGGCACGTTTAAAAAAAAACTTAATAGACATGTTACAGAATATTTAAAAATTCCTCCATTTTCATCATAAAATTTCACCAAAAATATATCAATTCCTTTACTATTTAATAGGAAGATAAAGGAAATTGAAGTTAAAGAAGCTGATTTTCACTGGCATTCTCTTCTTACTATACTGAACAAGTCTATTTCGGATGAAAATGCTGTTTTAAGATTGATGGCAGAATGGCAGCTTGAGTCAGAATCCACATCGGAGTCGCTTCCAGAAGAGAAATCTAAGGTGTTTCCTTAATTTTGGTGGGAAGAAAGCATATGGTCATTATCCTAAAATTTTGTACAACTACTGTCTTTAAAAAAAGAAAAACAATCAACTCTAATCTTTCTATATTAGTAGAATACCCATGGCAGATTGACTATGGTTAATTGTTAATTTATGGAACAGTATTACCAAGAAAATGGAAGTTTATGAGAAGATAATTTTCATATCTTTGCTTTTACTTGTTTTTTCTCCTCGTGAAGTTATGTCATTCACAGTGTAATATTGCTATACATCGTGACTTGCTTGTATGTTTTTCTGTTGAAATGAAGCAGGGCAGTGATTACAGAGTTAAGTACAGTTATTCTATTGTAGTCGGAAGTATTTACATAATAGCATAATTTGCAGTACAAAATCTAGATGGTGATTAGGAAGTAAACATATTAACACCCTCTGGAATTCAGTGGTGGTGGTGTTGCTTCTAATGTGAGTGAATTGTTTATTTTTATTTCTTGTTCTCTTTCCTTCCATCTAAGTACTTGGGATGAATTTTTATATCTTTGTTTCCAGAAGTCACCTCTTGAGCCTTCCAGTGCAGCGGTGACAGAAGATGGAAGCTTTACAAGTTTGCATTCAGACAGTGCTAGTGAGATGACCTGGTTAGGTCAGAAAACAGAGAAGGTATTTTCATACCAAAGTTTTCAAGAGCCAGTAGCCATTTTAAGTGCTGAACTAAATGCTGTAAATGGATGTCGTTTCTAAAAATGTAAAGGTATTTTAAGGCGTTTTAAGGCAGGCACCCAGAAAAATAGGAGCTCTAAAGACCAAAGGACCATTTCTACACATGGAGTAAAGTTGATAACCAGAAAACCTGTCTCCCTTTAGAAATGTATGAAGATATTTACTTCTAAATGTGTCAAAGTGTTGCATAGAAGATCAGTACCAGAAACTAGGAAGGTGTTCTCTTCTTCTGAGGGGGTCATAATAACAAATTCTACAACGCTATTAAACTAATAGTCAACTATATGACAATTGTTTAAAAAAAAAAACGACCCTGGGATTTATTTCAGGTTAAGAATGAGGTAAGGATGATATATGTAAAAGTAAAAATACACAAAGTATCAGTTTGTAGAGAGGGGAAGAGGGGATTTAATGCTTTGAGAGCCTCTAGTAAGTATAGATTTTTGGGTTTTTTCAGAAATATGAATTTATGCTTTCTAGCAGGTTCTTTATGACATGAGCCAGAGCAGTGCATTTTGTCCAGCTTTTGGGGCTGAATGATAGCAAAATAATTGCTTTGTACAAAGTGTCATTAATTTCTGTATCTCAGAAATGATCTTCCAAATTTGATACAGTTTCACAAGTGGCTGACATCAAGCCACCTGCCACTGAAAGTAGGATCTTCTCCATCCCACTCCCAGGTGTACATTTGTTTCTTCTTAGATGTCACCACTCATGTTTTGGTTTCTGCATTATAATTTTTTATGACAAATCCATGTGACTGTGCATCCACAAAACTTCCACATGTATATTAATATTTTCTCGATACAGGTGATAAGAAGCAAAGTTTAATGGTCCTAGATTGGTGTAAGATGCTTGTTAATGATTTAGAAAATTTGCATCTGACTTTTAGAGGATGGGCTCCATCCAATGTAAGAATCATACTCCACTTTCATGCAAGCAGTAGCCAGCATCTTACGTAAAGCTGCAGAATTATTCTAGAAAGCAAATTCTGGAGTTGGAGAGCAATTCTGTAATTTTTCCTAAGAGATGAATGAGGAGCACTGTAGCAGCAAACAATTTCTCTGCTTTGAAAACAAGTAGCAGGTGTTAATTTACTTCAGTTTTTATGTATTCCACTGGAAGTGCTTACTGATAATGAAAAATCTAAGGAACATATCACTCCTAACAAATTCTGGGAGTAGGCTTTACCCAGTTCAATGTGTCTGTAATCATTTCACTTGTGATTATTTACTTCATATGTATTTTAAGCCCTATTGCTGTGCGACCAGTTTACAATGTAACCTGGTTGTACAGTTTTTCTCTTGAGCAATTCGAAGAATTATCCTCTGAATATTAGCATTGTCTGTTTCAGTTGTTTCCCTCTGGCTTTTTCTTTACAGATAATGTTCCTTTAGATTACTTCAATGTTTTTTTTCTTTTTCTTGTCTCCTTTTTGGTCTCTTTCAACAATATATTTGTATGTTAGGACATTAGAGAAGAGACTGAGAGGTTTGCCAACCAGAAGGAAAAGCTTCAAATGGGAATTAAGAAGCTGCGTAAAACTGTGAGTTTCTTAAAAGGATGATGATTCCCTTACCTGTTGTTGATTATTTTTTTTAAGACCACTTATTTTATGGCTACCAGCTCCAGTGCTCTGTTAGAGTCCAGACATTTTGATTATAGGATGGAGACTCCATGAGCTCTCTCAGAAACCCATGGCAGTACTCCGTCACCCTCACGGGGGGGGGGGGGGGGGAAGCTCAGCTAGAACCTCTTGTGTTTCAATTTGTACCCATTGCCTCTTGTCCTGTCACTAGGTACCACTGAAAAGAGCCTATACTTATATTTATAATGTATTTATATATGCTGATAAGATCCATTCCTCCCACCTGTTTCCTGAGTCTACCTTTTTCTAATAGTGATTGATGACTATGTTGAAAAAGTGTTCTGTGAGAATTTGCTCTATCAGGTAGTGTTGTTGTGCTCTTAGCATCTGTTCTAGTTTCCACAGAAATAAATAGAAGTCATTACTTTAACTAAAATCATTTTCTCTGGTATTAAGTTTTGCAGTTAAAAATAGCATCTCATCTGTTCACATTTAATTAATCTTTCTTATGCTTTTGTATAAAATAAGATTCAGAAAATGATGCATGAAAATGAACAGGTGCCAGACATTGAGAAACTGGGACAGCAGGAGTTCAACCTGGATATGGAAGAACAGGAAAGAGCAGAAGCAGAGGCTGAACACGAAGTGGCCAGGGTATGATAGAAGGGTGGGGACAGGGTGCAGTGGGGGAATGTTTTAAAACTAGTAGTGAGAATTAAAAAGAATAATTGAAGAACAAAGAGTAGTCTTAAAATTGCTGTTCACTGCTGAGAAGCAGGGGGAAAAAAAAAAAAGTATTTTAAATCACTTATTGAAGTAGTTAAAGCTGTTTATCCAGACACTGCTAATTGGAATTCTGACAGTTCTGACACTGTGTCCTTGGGAACATTCTTTCATAAGATCTTAACTTTCATAAGTTCTTAAAATTATTCCTGTCATTACGTGATACAAGTTTTTGGAAAAGGTAGCTGTGACAGTCCAATATAATGAAATATTAGTAATTCTTTTGATTTGTGTTTATTTCAGTACCTTGATACAAATCACCTGTTTTGCACCACATCTTGTTGTTCTATATTCTTTATCTTGAAAGGTAAGGGAGAAGATTGAAATGGAGATTTTAGCTAACTGCTACTTGCAGGATGTCATCAAACATGAATGCTGGGATTCCATGTGTGTAAAAGGACGGGCAGTTAAGGTAACCTCTGGTTTCCACCTAATTTTCTGCATTAGTTTATTCATTCCTTTAGGTGAGAGACAAACTAAATAGTTGTATAACACCTGTCTGGTTTACATGTGGTGTGGTAAAGAACTTCTTCCTAGGGCTTGTGCAAATTTTTCGTTATTGCTTTCTGAGCCTAGCTAGTCTTATCTTCCAGGGTGGGTAAGAGTGCTGATAAGCAAATAAGTAACTCCTAAATTCCTTGATCTCAGAGAATATTCTTATACAGTTTTGCTAAAAGTTTAGTAAATATTATTTTTCTCTGTATAGTTGGTATGACTTCTACTACACATAAGATAACAGCAAAATTTAACATTGATTTTGTCTCTTTTGAGTAGAGGGACATTAATTATACTGAATTATTGAAACAGTGGTGTAAGACCACGTCATTGTACAAAAATGTAATTCTGGTAGAATTCCCCAGATAAAGAGGCTGTATCCAGAAATTGTTAAAGGGAGGTAAGAAAAAAAATAATAAATTAGGTCAAACATTTTCACTGCCAAAAAGGCAAGTGATCTTTGTATTTTTCTTACTATAATGTCTATTTTATTCCAGATTTTAGGAAGTCACTGCAACTGTTAAGCATTCATGTACTGAACAAATTAATTAATGGGTATTTTATGAAGACCTTTTACTTTGCTTTTTTTGTTGTTTTGTTTTTGTTTTTATTTTGAATAGTGTTTCCATATAGCTTGTGAAGTGAAGAATTATCCACTGAAGAAACGTGATGAAGAAGAGCTTAGAACTTTGGAGAAAGTTCTGCGCTTAAGGAATATTGAAGCAGCTGACCTTAAGGTTACAATCTCTTGATATAATCACATGATTACAGGGGTTGGAAGGGATCTCTGAAGATCTACTCTGACCTCCCTGCTAAAGCATGTTCCCTAAACTAAATTGCACAGGTGTTTTGAATATCTCCTTAGACTACACAACCTCTCTGGGCAACGTTTCAGATCAGGATGTTCTGAACAGGCGTTTTAATTCTTTACAGAGATACATTTGTAAGCTTGATTTTCTTGCTGTAAAAATTGTCCAAATAGAAATAAAAAGATAGGTAAAGATGAAATGTGTTTTTACTCAGAATAAATATATCAATATTACAGAATTGTAGAGTAGCTGAGTTTGGATGAGCCCTCTGACAGTCATCTGATCCAACCCTCCTGCTCCAAGCAATTTGCTCCAGGTCATGTCCATTCAAGTTTCGAATGTCTCAAAGCATTGCTTTCCATAACCTTCATGGGCAACCTGTTTCCATGTTTGACAACCCTTACTTTAGAAATGTTCTCTTGTATTTAAATTCGGCTTACTATATTTTGATGTGCAACCATTTTCTCTTGACTTCAGTGGACACCACTGAGAGGAGTCCAGCTCTATTGTCCTAAGCCCCCACCATCAGGTTTTTATGCTCATCAGTAAGATTCCCCTCCGAATCTGCTTTTTCAGGCTTAACAATCCCAGCTCTCTCAGCTTCTCCTCATATGTTAGGTACTTCCAATTCTTAAGTGTTTAAGTGGCTCTTCACTGAATTTGCTCCAGTACATCTTTGTGCTACAGAACCCAACAACTGGGACCCAGTATTCTAGATATGATCATTATGACGCAAATTATTTTGATTTCTGGGCAATGCTTAATTGTTGAATATGACCTCTAGAATATTTTTATACAAATACCACAGGATTGTGTGCAAAGTAATGCAGCTTTATTTTTGTAATATTCAGGTTCAGGAAAAAGTTCTGGAGACTAAGTCCAAGACTGTATTATTTAAAGAAGAGAATACAGAAGTCATGGCTGGTGATACTGCATCTTGCTGCCTGGTTGGAAGTCTGAGTTCTCAGTATGGTGCAGACACATCTATACTTTACCACCAATTGGACTTGCACTCCAGGGAGCAGAAAATCAATCAGATAGTATTACTGAAGGTGACTACTTAAATTTTTGTTACTGCAGTGACACTGTAACATCTATTGGTTCACATAGAGGTCACAGCCATTGTTAGATTTGGGGCATAATTATACTGCACAATGGAGTGTTGCATAGATCTCTGATCATGAAAGCTGGTAATTGCACATGGTGTAGTAGAAGCTCATTGTAGATTTATAGAATTGTTTAGGTTAGAGTTGACATGAAGACCCACCTATTTCCAATACCCCTGCCATGGGCAGAGTTGCCACCTGCTATATCGCATTGCTCAGGGCTCTGTATGATCTGGCCTTGAATGCTTCTAGGGATGTGGCATCCACAGCTTACCTGGGCAACTTTTTTCTGTGCCTTACCATCCTCCGTGTAAAATCTGGGACTATCCCAACCCAAGTTTAACACCTTGCACTTGGCTTCCATGGGCCCACTTTTCAAGCCTCTGGATGGTGTCTCTTTTATTGTGTCAACTCAGCTTAGTGTTATCTATAAGCTTGTTGGGGGTATGCTCAATCCCACTATGTTATTGATAAAGACGCTGAGGACCACCATATGGACTTGCCAGCTTATGTCTGGAAGAAAAACATTTGTACAAAACTGGTAATCCAATTTGAGGGTCTTTGCATTTGTTCACTAGTTTAAGAGTTTGTACAGACAAAGCTAGCTTGTACATCTCAGCCTGCTCTCTGAAAACGTCCTCTTTGCCTATTGAACTCTTTGCTGAACTAAAGGTGGGGTGGATACTTAGAACGTTTTATTATTTTCAAAATTACCATGCTTTCATTAGGAGCATTTAATGTTTCTGTTATTTATTGTTCATAACATGAAACTCTCTTACTACTTACACCCTAGTTGCAGTGTATTTAGTAATAAACATGATAAAAAAAATTGGCTTCTAGTGATGATGATCTACAAAGGCAGAAATGGTTAGACTAGCATCAAGCACTGCCTCCTTAGAGCTCTTTGAGGCTGTTAATGCTAGCAGAGCTTAGTGATTATGTGTTATAATATATGAAATCTGGTAGATATACTGATGTTTAAAGTAGCTGAGGGAGAAACACATGGAACACTCATCTTTTAAATATAAGCTGGAATTCAACAAGATCACTTTACCATATGGCTTTAAGGATGCATATCGTATCTTTAATTGTAGAAGCACTTCAATGAGCTTGGTGATTGTCAGATGGCTGGCTAGGAATTGAGCAGAACATTTTTTCTCCTAGCAACATTGTACCTTATCTGCCATCCTGCTTTATTACATCCTAACTTATTACCATATTAGTGATCTATTAAATAATCTTGGACACAAGTAATTATTGTAATACAAATTGTAGACATCTAAGCAACTCTACATATAAAGCTTGATGATAGAACTGAAATTCTTTTCATGTTTCAGTTCAGTAAACTGATGCAGTAGGAGACACACGTGATTTTTCTCTTTCTATATATTACTTTGCTTTGCTGAGATCAATTGTGTAGGGTAAAGGAAGGATTTGTCCATTAAGGATATATGCTTTTAAAAATCATTTACTTACAGATGTCAGGCAGAAAATCACACTAGAGTATATCAAAATTACAAGCTACAATACTTAAAAATAAGAAAAGTGTTTACTTCATTCTGCTCCCTTCACCTGTGTTTTACAGTCTTTAGAATTGTGTAGTTTTTACTTTGTCTGAAGGAAGGTGCTTCAAAGATAAAGGCTGTGGAAAAATAGCAAGAAGGCAGCCTAATTTTTATTTTGTTTTGGCAAAGCTGTTTTTTTCAGAATCCTTGTTAAATGGCAAACATGTAGTAGAAAAGGAATAAAAATTTCTAGAAAAAAAATGAAAAAAATGGTAATTTGCCCACTTAACAAATCTTGGACTGTGCCCTTATAACAGGGAAGGATTAACAAGTTTCCTTGTCACACATGCAAATACACACATCTATGATTCCAAACTAGTATTAATTATGGAAGGATAGGACCTGTGCAGCATTGCTGTTTGATGAGTTTTTCTTATATTTCAGGACATCATTTACAAAGTGAAAACAGCTTTTAATAAGGAATTTGACATAGTTGCTCAACAAAAGGAGCAGGAGATAGCACGAATTAAAGAAAGAAACCTAAGGATCCGAGAAATCTTGGCACAACTTGACCTCCAAGTGGAAGTGTGGGAGCCAGGTCTTACATGTGATGAGAACCCAGAGCAGGTGCTCACTGTTCAGGATTCAGAGGTATCTGAAAAACAAAACTTTCACATTCACCCACACAAATACAGTTCTTGGATTCTTTTTATTTCTAGCCATTGTTTGTACTGAAAAGCATTAAAACAGATTGTGTCTGTGCACTTAACGTCACCCCTCTGGCTATTTTTCTTCCCTTCCTTTCCCTTCCCTTCTCTTTCCTAACTTTTTAAGGTAGAAAATTCCTAATAAGTCACTCAGAAATGAACAAAATACTGAATTAAGTTTATAATCATTCATAAATTATGGTAGAACTTATAACCAAGAACGGGGATAAGATTTGAACTACTCTGACAGGAATAACTTATATACATGAGAATTTCTCTTTTATTTTCTTTCAGTCTCTGAGCTAAGCATCTAGGCACTTCAGCACAGTTAGTGATGTACTTCTACATAAGATTGATAATATATAAATAAATAATAAATAAATGCTCAAAACATAACTAACATCAACTAAGCTGATATAGTTCATATTTTAGCTTTTTTGAATATAACTTTTGGAGCTGTTCTAGAGAACAGTTTTGTTCATGATGTATGTTATCATAGAGCAGGACTTAAATATAATTATATTTTTTTGAAAAAAAAAGCCTATTACACCATCTTTCCAAATGTTCTTAGTCTGTGTGTGGTAATGTTCAAAGAAAATGCTTGGAACTCTGATAAGGACATGATTTCCTACTTTCAGATTAAGGTTGAAAAATACTTGACTCCACAAGAGAGAGAGAAAGCAGAAATGCTGACCAGACTCGAAATGGAAAGACACCTTGCTTCTCTGGTATTTACAGTAGCATCTTTTGTACTGAACAGAGCATTGTCACTCGTTTGTCTTATGTAACACTGCAGTGGGATATACCAGCAATGTAGTACAGGAGGATAAATGTAAAAATGCTAAGTAATAACGAAGTATGCCTTTTCTGTCTCATTTTCATTTACTTTCAGATTACACAGACCAGCTGGGTGGAAAAAAAAGATTTGGTGTTATGCTTCCAGTTATTAAAAATTTGCTTAGTAGCAATGTAAAACGCCGTACTGGGAGACTTAGGACTAGAAACATTTCTAAATGTATGCTGCTGTTTAGTCAAGAGCTTTGGGCTTTAGTATAGCATGGTTGAGGTTCTCTGACTTCTCTTCTTTGGAGATCACTATATGATCATAAAGCATTCCTCTGGCTTTAAAACACATCTGTGAAAAGCCGAGGATGGTTTTAGCCCCCAAAGAGATAGACAGTAAGGCACTACAGCTTTCTTCATCCTAGCCTGCCAACTGGGCAGGAGTAGTTTATGCATATGTACTATTTCTAAAGCTGCCAAAATTGCAGTTTTAGTAAGTTATTTGGTATATTATCATGAGGAGAAATTCTGAGACTTCTGGTGTATTTAACACACCTTCAAAGAGCATTAAAAGTGATGTTCTAGAGGTGAACTGCAATATTACAATTTCCAAAACTTGCAACTAATATACTTATTGTGCATTCTTTAAATATATGCACTTTTCATTTTTCCCAGGACAATGAACGACAGCGTGCTCTTAATGACATGATGGGTGGAGTGCTAGAAGTCAAGCAGGAGGATATCTTGAAAATTGTAAGCTGTGTTTCTGCCGTATTATTTAGATAGCTTGTCAATTTCTAAGTGAATGTGAATTTCAGCTAGAAAATATTTACAATCTGAGTAATAAAAGAAGTTAAGAGAATTGTAGAATTGTTATTGTGTTATGACCTCCTCTGGAATTTGTCTAGACATATAGTAGCCTCAAGTATACGTGACTCTACTGCCTGCATTTTGTCATCAACTACTGTTCCTATCACAGTGGAACGCTATAGGAACATAATCTAGTATTGTCACTGTAACAACTTTTTTTGGGGGGGACGAGTCTATTACCCATGGCTGTGATCTTATGATGTTTCATTTAACTCAGCAAAGAAAGTTATTAGATTAGTAAAGGAAGGGAAGATTGTGAAGGAGTGTCACAGAAAATATAAAGGGCAGACTTGTGTTCTCTTCCTAGGATTGATTTTTTTCACAAAATTAGAACTGTTCTTAGAGGTGGAGTTAGAATTGGGAGTCTGTACAGAAAGCATGTATCTTGTACTGACAAACAGTATATTTGAGTACACCATACTTGTATTGTACAAGATTCACTAGAAAATTCTTGTAACTAACTAGTAAAGAACAGGATTATATACATGCACTAAAAGCAACAGACCAGAGAGACAGAACATCCATGTTACTTGGATTTACAGCTTGAACCATAGCTACCAATACTATCCTTTGTTAGAATTGATGTGTATTCTTCTTTCCTAGTGTGCTCATGGCGACTTAATACTGCTTTTGAAGCATATTTTTCTTTTATACTTTCAGGATATTCCTCCACCTTCTTTTATATCCAAGCCTGAAGATGAATGGACTGCTCAAGAAAAGAAAATATTCAGAGAATATGAGGAAAAAGTCAAAGAGCTGAATGAAGAAAAAGAAAAGTATAGAAGGGTAAATTAGAAAAGGAGTGGTTTTGTTAATGAAAAAAGCTTCTGATTTTTGTCAGGATCTATTTCTAAAATGATACTAATAAATAGAACAAATGAAGAACAAGTGAATAACAAGTATCACGTGATGCATTATGTAAGTCATAGCTTAGACAGTAAGAAAAGGCAGTCTGTACTCATAATAACTTGCATGTACCAAAACTAGTGATATTTGACAAAAGGTGCTTTTCATTTCCAAATATACCAGTATTCCCAAAATGTTTTTTTTTCAGGTTGCATTCCTGGAGTTGGTGATGCCATACACAAATAATAATGTCATTTATCCTTTGAAGCGATATTTAGCAAAAAAAAAAAAACTCTGATTATATTAATTTCAGATATTTTGTTTACTGCTTATGCATTCATGATATTGGATGGCTCTGGAGCAGTGCAGAGCTATAAAAACTTAAAGGAACAAAATAAAACCTTTCTGTTGAAGAGATATCGTTCTATATTATGCATTCTCCAGCATACCCCAGTATACTATATCAGAGTTTGTTTGTTCTTACAGATGAAACACTTGTTCTTCTTCTGTCCTTCTCTTCCCCAGACACTGAAAAATGAATTGGAGGAACTTGAAGCTTCCATCCAGGAAATGACACAAAACTTCGATAAGACTGTGTGCAAACTCTTTGAAAGGAAAGTGAATTTAGAGAAGGTCATCTATCAGGTATGGCAGAGAACATAATTTTTCATCTCTATCTCTGTGCAGCAGAAATGTTAATAATTTTTATTACTGTCTTTTCACAGGAAGAACTCAAAATTGTCAATCTTACTTATTCGTTACTGTTGGATGAGGAGTTGGACAGCAGAGAAGCTGGACTTCGTCATTTCCTGGTAAAGAAGCAGAAAGAGAAAGTAAGTTATCGTTTGGAATGCTTAGGAGAAATGTGTAATTGGAGTACAATTTCTTCTGAAAACTGTTCTATCCAAATCAAAATTTTGCTATGAATGATTTTCTGACAATTTATGGAGCAGTTGACATTTTCTTAAGATGTACATAAGACGTAGATTATAAACATGTATGGTTTTGAGGAGCTAGCTCTCTTGGTTCATCTGGCATTCTTTGGTAAAGCTCCATACATTGAAAAGGACATGCTGCTATTTTTTTGTTATACACAATATTTTTTAGTATCCAGTATCAAGCTGTTAGGACCAGTAATGATGCTATTTACATGAGAAAAATGCACACAAAGGATGCTTACAGGAATCACGTTTTATTGCTGGCTTGGCTAATGTAGTCCAGGGCCACATGACTTGTATTTGCCAGTTCAAAGCATAGGTAGAGATAGCATGAGTATCTGACCACTGAAGCAGAACATGCCCAGTGTATAAAGTGGTTGTAGACTTTTCAGAAGATTAAATTCACTGATGAGTTTACCAGTCTTTTCCAAACCATATACCAGTCAACAAAAAGATTGGGGAACGCAAGTAGTAGATCTAGATTTCAATACTTAGTACACAATTTTCTTATTTGTGGAATATAGGAATTTCAAACCTGCTCACCTTTAAGCTGTATCCACAAATAACCCTCTGAAGAAAGCGTTATACTGCTCTTAAAAATGGCTCATAGGTATTCTCTAGAATTGAGAAGGTGCCAGTTTCATCAGTGCTTCTGCTGGCTGAGTTTCATTCTTGAAATCCTCTGGTTTTCCTGCAGGTCAAGATAGCAAGAACAGTGGAGGTTACAAAGAGGAAAATTGAGTTTTACACAGACCAATATGATAATGCAATAGCTGAAGATAAGGTGAGACTCCCAGATAAACACGGGCAGATTCAGGACTAAAACAGTTATTGCTGTGTCTCGGTAATGAGAATAACACGCTGTATTTTAAGCATGGGATGAGTTCAGTTTTTTAAGCATGCATTTCAGGAGGAAATCTAGACCATTTCTGAAAGTTTTATATGCATATATATTCTCCATCACTACTTAATTTCAGTCACTAACAAAGTAAACTAAGATATGAGCAAGTTGCTGCATTTTAAAGAATCACATTGTGATGATGAGGAAGCTTTCTGTTTCCCTCGTAGAATCTGGAATATGGTTTTAGGAAGGAGTTTGCTCATGTTCCTGCTAGTCTTCTTGGTGAACTTGTGGAACTTTACAAATGTCGACCAAGGTAAGATCACCCTGATTTAAATTGCTTACATACCAGTATTTCCCATGTTTCAAGAATAAGATTTGGATTATTGAAATAATTAGCAATTATTTTGATAATCAGTACATTGCCTTCTTTTTATTATTTCCTATCATACTAACAATTGTTATTTTGAACACTTACGTTTCCTAGTTTACACTACAAAATATATTTTAAATGCAATCTAAACAATCATCAGTTCTCATAAACATTCTTATTTTGTGCAAGATGTAGTTTTACTTTTTTTTTCTTTGCAATAGGTTAAGAGTATGAAATGTTCATAGTTGTATGTAAGCTTTTTTTATGTAATAATAAAAGTAAACACTGTATGTACTGTGTATGTACACTAGGACTGTAATGACAGAAATATATCTGGCCACTGCAAACCGTTCTAAAAGTTCTTCAGTCTCAGCTGAAGATTACAAAGATGCACTCAGCCGTTTAATGAAAGCCATGGATGAACTGGATAATCCTAAACACATGCCTAATGGTTTAGATCCATCCATATGGGAAAAGTTTTGTCTAGCTAGGCGAAATAAATTGGAGAGTGAGCAGCTGGTATGTAAATGCTTTATTTTGCCACTATACTTCTCAAAATATATACTACTTAAAATTTCTGTGGAGTTCAAAAATAATGTTAGGCTGGTGGTGAAGTGGATAGGCAGCATAAATAAGCTGCATCTAATTGGGTAGGTTACGTCTGGCCACCTTCTGTTGACATTTCTGTTACTCTGAACAAAATAAACCAGCTCTAGTTCTTCTTCAGGGCAAACATTACCATATAAACATGATAGGATTTGATAGAGATATGTGTGACCTTGGTATGATTTCATTTTAAAAAATATATATTTTCTCTCTTCATATTAAAAAACAACTATTAAGGTATTTCATTTTCATAATCTTTTGGAGTCTTTCTCTTCCATTAGCATGCCACATCTGCACCAATGCATAACCACTTCTGTAGCACCAGGAGCAATTCTTAATAGAGAGTTTTTCTGGAAAGCTCAAGTGGACTATTTGTTTAGCTTAAAAGCATGAAGGTGGGAATCTGAAATCTCCAGAGACAAATGCATTTGACCAAGATAGAATAAATTATTTTCTGATCAGCATGTGAACTGAACTTTGTGAGGCAGAATATTTACACATACATGTGTTGTCTTCAGATCTTATCTTCTTTCTTCTTGCTTATCCTGACAAACGTATGAAGTTGGAAAATTTTAGAATGTCATGATGTCCCTTGTTCAGGTGAAATGGATGGCCCTAATTCTGGCAGAAATTGAGGTCTTTCTCCAAAGAAGAATAGATGACAATGAGAAGATGAGCTCAAAAATAGAAAACATTTTCAAAGAACTCATTTGGTAATTTTGTTTCATTTCTATATTCAGCTACATTTTAATATTCCAGCATCACAGTCACATGCAGAATTACACAGCTGTGTTCTTTTATCTAGAATTCATATAAAAGAGCTAAGATATTTGAGAGGTTTGGTGGGATTGCAGTATGTGTGAGCAGGCTGAAGCCAGTCTTAACTTAGCACTTGAAATAATGATGTCAGTAAGGATGGCAGCGTGGTCTTCAATGCAAACTCACTACCCCAAAAGCTGTATTATACAGAGATAACCAAAAAGCCTTTAAGGCCATAGGTGAGCTAGCTGGTCTAGTTAATTGTTCCTCATGTAGGCCCAGAGAAGCCACAGTGATCACTTCTGTTTGCAGTTTACTGTTCAGTCACATGACACCTGATTTCACTGAAATGATTTCCATTTTTTTATATATAAAACATTTCTCATATTCATTATCATTCAGGAGAAAACTTCAGGAAAAATACCTTAAAAAAAAAAGGTGCTGGCTGGAAGTCTCCTTCATTTCCTTGGCAATCGTTATTATTGTTCAGTAGGGGCGTTTTCTCTCAGAACATCTGCTAGAGTGTGTTAAACTGAATCTAGGTGTGGGCAACTTTATATATGGAAATAAGTTGCTAACTCTGAAGTAATTTGGGGATTGAATAAAAGACAAGGTGTCAAAGAGTAAGCCCCACTTGAACATAGCATTTATAAGCATTTTGAAATAAACATAACATTTTTAAAATCGTGAGAGGATTTATATATTCAAGATGAAATCACTAAGCATTGCTTTTGTTTTCTGCCATTTTAGGCTGCAGGAGGAGAAGATAAAACTTCAAGTGAACTTGACTTTCCAGTTTTTGCTAAAACAAGGACAGGTAGAAGTGGAAAGTACTGAGATCCCAGATTACGCTGATGCCATTTTCATTAAAAAGAGTATTATTGAAGAATTGAATTGCAATATCATGGTAATTTATAAGGGAGAAAATCTAAGTTTCTTAAACAAACATTGTTTTTCAGAGACTGTTCTTTCTGTAATTCCTAGTTTCAAAGCAGTAATGTCAATTGTAAACTAAAAGATGGTGAGAATTTTCTGATGTCTCTTATGATATATAGATTGCAATATAGACTGCTTGCTTTGATCAGTACAATTCAGATGAATGAAATGACAACAGTTTTTAGACATAACATCACGTACGCTCTTGCTGTAAATAGAAAATATTAATATTATGGGCACAAGTCCTAAAATTTCCTCAAGGCAAAATGTAGTCATGTTGGACATTAGGTTACAGTAAGATTTAATAAAAAAATACAACTTTTAATCTAAGGTGAAAGTGATACTTATACTTGGAACAGTTTTTCATACTCACTGATGTTTGTCTTAGGCATTCGACCTATAAGTTTTTTTTACTGCTCCTGCACAAGTCATTCACTAATAACTACGGAATACCTTAAGTGTGTATTTTGTAGAGGTGAAATGCCTTAGTGTTCTTGTAAAATATAAGAAGATGGAGTGTGTTGTTATTTGTAATTTCCTTTGTTTCCTTCTGTGATCCCAGGCTGTGACATGGGACACAAAAGGGAATAACATTCCACAGAAGATAGCCATCTAGAGCCTCTGAAGTTAGTGTATACTATGGCATATTTTCCTTACTAATCTAGTAACTTTGGAACCTTGCCCTTGTTTCAAATAATTATTCCATAAGAATAATCTCTTTTTTTCAGGATCAAGTAGAAAAAAAAATTGCTAGCATGGTGGAATGCAAAGAATTCTCTAAGGGGATATTTCAACTGGAGTGGGAGCACAAGAAAATGAGAATGCAAATAGAAGATCTTAATCAGAAGGCTCAGGATATTGTAACCCTACCTGTTACAAAAGATCGTCAGCTTGTGAGTTTTCTCTAATTTACATTTTGACCACAGTGAATTTTGTTGCACAAAACTTTTATCTGTTAATTTGATGGGTTGGTACTCTAGAAGGATGAATATTGTATCTACAGAAACGTGTCTACTGTCACCTCCTGTGCTTAGACTACCTTATAAATAAAAGTATAGCTTGGTGTTTAGCTGTTTAAAAAATCACAACAATTTGTTTAGTCTTTGTTTGCATTAAATTATACTAGCTTTTTAACAGCTGTATGGTCTAGTATTCCTGCAGCATCAAAGACTATCTTTAAGATGTCAATTTATGATGACTAGTAAGGTTTTGCACTGTAGAAAAGTAGGTTGGCTTTTTTGTTTTCTGCTTTTTGTTTTTAAATTTCACTTAGTATGATTACCTTTACAGGCGTGAAACTTCAGAACAGGTTTGACAGCTGATATATTTGTTTTTAATTCTCAGTTCCTAACCATGCTGGACTACGATAGCTACATGGCCCACCGCATCGCAGTGATGGAGCAGACTCTTGCTGTCATGGATAAGGTAAATCCCCAAAGTGAACCACCTCCTTTCAGAGACATATCCTAACTGTTCTGCTTTAGTAGTAAAAGGTGTTTTTAAGAAATAATGGTAACTGATGTAGCCATACTAACTCTTCAGCTAACTCAAGGACTGGTGAAGCATAGCCACAACAGTGTGCACAGATGAGTATATGAGCTGATGAATACATGAAAATAATGTTTCCTATTTTATTATGTTGGTCCATGATATGAGAAGTGGATGTTGGTGGAATGACTGTAGAGGCTGAACCTTCCTACCAATATTCCGCTGTGTGTTGTTGCTATGTGACAGATGGCAGCAGAGGGACAGTCTGACAGATTGGCATCTGACAGGGAAGTGTATATGAAGCAAAGGTGTGTCGTTGAATTCCTTCATGTGGGAAAAATAGCTCCCACTGACATTTATCGATGCTTGCTGAACGTTGATGGAGACCAAACAGTGGATGTGAGTACAGTGAGGTGGTGGGCGGTGTGTTTCAGCGGTGGCAGCAGCAACAGTGGGTCACCTCTGCTGGTGCAGGTTTTTATGATCATGGCATGCAGGCTCTTTTTCATCACTGGTGAAAACGCACAGCTAATGGGGGGTGAATATATTGGAGAAGTGTCTTTGGTAGCTGAGAATTTGCTCTATCAAATAGTGTTGTTATGCTCTCTGCATCTGTTGAACTTCCATGGAAATAAATAGGAGGCATTGCTTTTGGAGCAACCAATGTACATACCTGTGTTTATTCATCTGACTTCCAATAGTTTCAGCTTGCCCTGAGCCATCATAGCAGCACCGTAGCCAATAGCCAGCTAGAAAACTCTGGCATTTTTGGAAGCAGTTTGACATAAATCTACTTTGTTCCTGGAATTAAATGTCTCCCTTCTTGAAAATCTGAACGCAGCCCTGCTTATCACTTCTTACAAATCACTGTCTATAAAAGTCACTATTCTATTTGTAATGAAGTCATTTCAAATCTTCACTGCTTAATGTTTCTCTCTAGTAGCAAGTCTGCTCATAATATCACTGCCTTCCTATATTCAAAATAACAGACTCAGTAACCTGATTTGCTTGCTTCCATATCTATTTTAACATTTAAATTATGGTTATCCTTTTTTTTTCCAAGGGATTCCACTGGATTTTCTGCAGTTTACTGCAAATGCCATCATCTGCCATTTTCTCTAAGTTCCTTTTCAATCTTCAGTATTTACTTTATCCCTGTGCAGCCCTTCAGACAGCTTTAGCACAGCAGCACTACCTTCTGCAGCACCTGGCAGCCGAAAAGGTTTCATTGCACTGGTTTCATTGACTTCCTTTTCCTGCTTTGCCTGTTCTGTATTTAATCTTTCTCCCTCCTTGACCCATGCATTTTTCTTTCTTGTCTGCTACTTCTATTTGAACACCATAAAGCATACTGAAATACAGTGTGTGAAAGTAAAGCTAGAACATGCTACTGGTCAGATCCAAATGTGTGGAAAAAAATTGAGCTAGTATGGAGTGTTGAAGACTATAGGCTTCCATCAGAAGTTTGAAAAGCTTTCATATAATCTCATGTATTTGTTTTATTCATTTGGAAATGCACAGTTGCACAAGAAGAATATGAAAAAACAGCAGAAGAGAATTAAAGAGTTGGAGAAGTGCATCAGCTTAAAAGAGCAAGCAAACTATGAGCTGAGCCTGGAGCTGAAGGAAACGCTTGTGTCTGTTTCAGAAAGGAGGCATATCTCTCAGGCAGCTGGTGAGTCACAGTAATGCACTTTAAGTCACAAAGAAAGAACATTCAGATAATATCTCCAACATTAGGCAGCCCTGTTCTCCACCAGCATCCACTAAAGGGCAAGGAACGTTTATTTATTACTTCAGGTGCATAATTAGCAGTACCACGACAATTTTAACATTGTTTACATAAGAACATTCCTACAGATCGATACTCCTGTAACCAAAGTTGATTTAATTACTGGAAGGCAAAATATTATAGTCATTAATATCTTCATTATACAACAGACTTTTATTTCTAAGACTGTTCAACACACTTCTTTCCATATACTTAAGGGAGCAAAGAAACAAGAAGCTTAGAAGGATATCCCTTATTGGGAAAGCTGTATGGTTCTTTCCACCAGTCAAATGGTTATTTTCACAGCATTAGGTATTTGTTAAAAAGTAAAGGAAGTGCACCCAGTGCCTTTTAAATGTTTTTTTGCTTTATTTACTATTATAAAGACCCTTAAGTCCAGCTGTGAGCCTTTTTGAAAAATGTGTGCTTATTTTATACAGAAATTGGAATGAACCCAGAGTGAGTCCAATATGTTTATAGACTATTCATCCACTATATGTACAGGCTGACTTGTATCTTGTTTTATGCAGACATGCAGCATATTTCTGAAAGGATTGCAAAGCGGCGTTACCAGGAGATTCTGAAGCAGAAACATCTACGAGGTCTCATAGAGGAACAGGAAAAACACCTTGACATTCTTCAAGCAGAAGCTGAAAGATTAAGATCAAAAACATTCCCTACTCTTTAAAAATCCCAGTCCTAGATATTATGAGAACATGACTTTGGACATATACCTTTTTTCTCTGACCTTGTCTTTCAGCAAATATCATCTTCTGTTCTTCTATTTCTTCTAAAATAACATCACTTGGAAAGATGCATGTTTGTTTCATATGTTTTGTACCTCATCTTACCTACATTGTTTTTTCTTCTGTGATGCATTTCTGCTCTTATATAAATCATATAGCTTACTACAGAAAATAAAAGATGATCATTCTACAAGTTAGAAATACACCTGTTCTATTTCCTTAGTATGCAGTTATAGGATATTGTGAAGTAGTGCAAGAAAGAAGTAAATTTGCATCTGCAAATTACCTCCCTTTTCTATGCTTCATGTCAGGTTTTTCTCTACCTTTCATAAATTCCCATAAAATCTAAAATTATTCCTCTGGGAGAGTATTAATAGCTTTGATACCTTGGTTCAGGAAAATCCTATACCTGTAATGAAAAGTACTTCTGTTGTGACAAACACTTTTGCTTTATCATCTCAGACTTTTAAGGGATTCTAATTACATCCCCATTCTTCCTGCAAGCTTTTTTGCTTCTTGCTGAAACTTCCTTAGAAGTAAAAGAATTCCAAACTTGGCAAAGGTCATAGGAAAAAGAACTGGCCCCAGAAGAAAGTCCCCTCATCTTGTATTAGTAAGCTAAAGAGGCAGAAGACATTTATTAATACCCAAAATATGATCAGTAATAAAGGTTGTTCTTCATTAATTTCCAATGGGCAGTGCCACTCAGTATTCCTAAAACCAAACTGTGGCTGCAAACTTCAATTTAATGATCCCTAACAATATTGAAGTGGACTATTTCATCTGTGACTTTCTTTCCCCTTCCCTCAGGGTATGTACAAAATTACTTATTAATGAGTAATTGCCACATGTAAACAACAGTGAAGCTACAGCAATTAAAGAACGTGGTTATACTTAAAAAAAATATATTTACATAGGAAGCACAGTAGATCAAGGACAGATCTATATACTGTTACAGTGAATAAAAGAAGGAAAATAAAAGCAGACAAGTCACCACAATGCATGCATAGAAGTGAGAAAATAAGCAATTTCAAGTTGAAATAATAAGAGTAAAACATTTTGAAAAGACAGTGTTTATTGGAGAATAAATGAAATGCTGAAGTTTTATTTAGTGTTACTGCAGAAAGGTAAATGATGCTGTAATTGAAGAACCTGAGAGAGAATGCCTCAGCTCTTAAATGAGCTGGTATAGTAGACAGACAGCAGTTGCAATTTTCTTGCTCTCCTATTACCAAAAGCTCTGGGAGTTCCCCTAAAAACAACTGTCTGGACAAAGATCAGTGCCATTATGGCATATTTCCCTTAGCAATAATTAAAGCTATTAAGAATATCTAATTGCAGTTCCAGAATATTAACATGAAAATTAAGTTATCTTTACCTGACTCGCAAAATGCTGTCATTAACTGACTGGCAGCAGGAACAAATTTGGACGTTGAGGATTTATCCATGAACAAAGAACTGAACCCTTCTCCCCATGTGAACATCAACAGAAATTATAATTGATTTGAACTTGCCCTCTGTCTTAAAACCATGAAGACTAATCAAACAACTGTCTGCCTTCTACCTTTAAAGTATTATGTGATTTCATCTTATTTTAGATAATTCACTGACCTAGCTCTCTAGCCAGTTCTCCAACACAGTCTGCATAAGTTCAGTTTTTACTATACAGTAATGGTTTTTACAGCCTACCATATCTAAGTACACAGTTTCACAAGCTCTCATGAGAAATCCTCTTACCAAAACAAAGTCTGGTGTATGATCAACACTTGTTAGTTTATCAGTTCATTCAGTCTTTTTTGCTTATGCATGTGTGTAATTGAAAGCTTTGCACCAGTAGATTATGTGTCTACAAAATCTTCTTCTGCTCTGCTGTAATGTAATAAGTGGTCTTCCAATCCAAAAGTATCTATCAGCTGACTGAGACTCACTTTCTTGCCATCTGCAGAAAAGGCTGCCTGCAGCTCATACAGCATCAGCTGGGTACTGCTTCTCCATTTCACTATCAAAGCTTGCAGTTCAGACAGGTTGTTCTGGAATTGGGATTAAAAACAGAAAAAAAAACAGCAACATTTCTGCAAATGCAAAATGATTTTAATACCCTGCAGATCTATTTTTATTAAATGCTTTAAACTGAGCTAGTATACAAACACTACACAATTAAACGTGGCTTGAATCAGTAAGTGACAACACCACTCAATTCCACTTCAAAGAGTGATTTAGAAGTGCTTTTCTAGAGGTTGTCCTTACCTTAGATCGGTACATCTTGACCAGTTTGAGCCTTCGAAGTAGTTCTTCCTTCTCTTTCACTTGTTTCATCAGCCTCACTTTTTCTCCTAGGGAGTGCTGCTGACCAAGATCAACCCTTACCACGTTCTCTGCTGATTCACAGAGATTGTTCTCCTGTAATGGACTTTTGAAATATGTATTTACAGTGCAGTTTTGTTCCAGGCATTCAGAACCATCCTGTAATGTGGAACAATCCATGCCTATCTTTGGCAGACACCCATTGTCAACATCTGTGCAGTCTTTTTCTTCAGTGTCTACCTTGAGCCGCTTTGCCACTGCAAAATTAGCAGTAAATGAACGTCTTGTTTTCCTTAATCGTTCCCTTAGAGTTGCACTCATTGGCTAAAGAAAACGAAGAACAAGAAAAAAAAACACTTGTCTTTGATCAAATTTCAAAGAACTTTTTATCCATACAGAATATGTCATAAGTAAAGACAACTACAAGACAGACTTCTGAATTGCCAGTCTTTTGGAAACTTAAAAGTTAACTCCTTCCTATCAGGTGTGTTTGCACACAGCTACGATTTACAAAGAATATATATCCACATTGCCTTGTTTATTTATATACATATATGGATGTGTGTGTGTACAATCCTTTAAGTAAACCTTGATTAATGCACTTAGTCTTTGTGTAAAGACACATGGCATATTTCAACGTGGCTAATTCCAGCTAGTTCCATTTCTCCTCTTGTTTAATGGAGATAAAGATATATTTTTCTTACCACTGCATCCTACCACACACTCTTCCTCTATTAGTACTAGTACAAAACATCTATGTAAAACTTAAGAGTATCTGAAATTATGTATATAACTTTGACTCGTTCACGCCTTAAAGTCCTTCAGAAACAAACATCTAAAAACAAATTAACAAATGTACTTATAATTTCTAATGTTTTTATCCATGGAGAAATCCTAAAGCCCAGGAGAGGATTAGTTAAGGGAGATTTGCAACCTAGCCTTATCCAGCATAGCTCCAGTTTTTAATGATACGCACTATGACAGGTTTGAGTGCATCTCTATAGTGCAGGGTAGGAGAAACACCAAAGCAGACTGTACTATATTCAAATGCAAGTAGAAGTCACAGAAGATCACTGTATGTACATGGGAACCAAGGAAACTAGGACTTGTACGTCTTTATACCTGTTTTCCTGAACTAGTCCTCTGTGGAGCTGCTGTCCCAGAATCCTTTGGTGTATGGCACAAAGACGTCAATTTACCACATGCTGCTTCCTCCATCTCAATGCAGATAGCAGTTCCTGTTGAAAACCTGTGAATTGCGTGGTGCTGTTCTCACCTGATTATAGCGAGCCACGGGGCTGCAGAAATGAGTAAAAAGCTCCAGTAAGAAGTACTGTGGTTTATTTTCTAATGGTTACAAATTGTTACAGGGGAGCAGGAGAACTTATGAACCACTTGGACTTAGAATGCCTGTAAAGCAAAGGTCAGATCCCACAACATACAACTCATCCAAAAACCCTCACTCCAAAGCAACCGTATTTTCTTAACCTCAGTGATCCCTGCTGCGCGTCTGACTCGAAGGTACAACCTTTACAAAGCCAGGTTGTTAAGAACCAGTCCTTTCATTGAAGTGCATGCCGAGCAGTGATAAAGGATTGCTGGGAGCCACAAGATTTTTGCTGTCCATCTGTATGACCAACCTTTTCCATTTAAAATAGTAACTGGGTACCCAGATGCATGAAATAATCCACTGTCTGGGGGTTATGTGGGGATGCTGCCACACAGCTGGAAATTTGGAGTAAAAGCACACATTCCCCTATGCTAAGAATAGCACCTCAGTGGAAACGGCACGCTTCTCAGCATGAGCCAACTCTACCTTATTCATTTGGCAGTGATACTTCGCATAGCACTCATGAGCCACCTACTACTGACCACGCTGCAGGTGGGAAACTGTCAGCTACAGCCTCAGCTTACCTAAAAACTGCAACTAGGAACCTCAAAACGGAAGCCCCTTTAAAATCCTGCAAGCAATCGCACCCCTCAGTACCGCGTTTAGCACACCATGCCGGCCCCTGGCGCTGCGTGCCTGCCTTCCCGCTTACAGCCCCCGGCGGAACCGCGCTCGGCAGCCTTCCCCGAGAGGCCTTCCACCCCCTAGGGAAGCAGGAGGAAGGCCGGGGCGCAGCAGCCCAAAGAGAAAAGCAACCCGCAGGAACCACCCATCGATGCACCCCAGGCCAAGCAAAAACAACGCACACGATCCCTCACCCGCCCGAGCGGCCCGCCGGCAGCGCTTCAATTTCCCGCTTCCGGGCCAGTGGGCGGGGCGCGAGGGGGCGCTGCGCCTGCGTGCAGGGAAAGGTGTAGTGAGGCTGTGGTGCGGGAGGGCGCGTTAAGGCCGTGTTTGTGATCAGGCGGGCGGATGTAGCCAAGGCTGGGTGCTGTCGTCGTGGAGGTGCTCGGCGGAGTTGGACTTGTGGAATACCCAGTGCAGGATATCTATGTGGATCCCATACGCGCTTCTGCTGCAGCTGGACTTGCTTGCTGTGTCTGCTAGGCCAGCATCGGCACGCTGCCTTCTGGCCAAGGCCTTGCTCGAGGCTGGCCGCCATCTTACTGCACGTACTCCTGCCTCAGAGAGCGGGGCTCCGGCCTCAACATGGCGCACTCCACACCACAGGTGGTAGGCTGAGGTCTGGCCTGGCATTTCAGAACTGCCAAGGGAGCCACAGCTCTGCCTCCAACAAACCACCTTCTACATCAGGTGCTGTCCCTTCATGGAAGGGGAAAAGCTGCGTGTTTCCCCACAGACTTTCATATTTCCCAATACTGATCTGTATAAGATTTTTTTATTTAGTACAGCTGTGCTAGGACCAAGAAAGACCAAAAATGGCCATAATGGTGATTGCTCCCACCTGTTGTATCAGTCCTTCCTGCTGCATTGGCCACAGCTGAACACATGGAGCAGGCACACCTGCACGGACTTAGTAGATTGTGCCCCTAATTTCTGTAGCAGAAGGACAGGAATTGTTGCCTGTCTGCTCCACGTAGCCATAGAGGAGGATGCTGGATTTCAACTATGTGGAGATGAGATACACTGTTGCACTGAGGTGAGTAAGCTCAGCATAGGTAACCTTAGCAGTTTGACCCTACATATGGTTACTTGTTTCAAATAGAATTTCATAGTGACAGTAGAACCTTTTTTTCTCATAACGTCATTGGTAAAGGTATCAAAGCATTCCCAATGTAAGCTGGTCTGGGAAATTGGAATACCATTAGATTATTTGACTGTCTGTGCGCAAAACAAATGTTTAGCCACGGGAAGTATTAGCAAACATGTATTAACAAATGTTTGAAGTTAGGTTACGTGATTAAACCATGTGATCAGTTGTAACTGTGCAGCAAAAATACAATGTAATTTTGTCCCTGTTGCTTGTGGCAGTTGCGAGGCATTTTTAAACCCTGGAGTGACCTGGCGCTTTTGATAGTTTATTACAGCTAAATTAATGATATATATTTTAAAGTATGTTAAAAAAAAACCTGGGCTTTTCAAGTAAAACAGTGAAATTGCTCGTGGAGCTTCTATTGCAAATGGATCAGTTCAGTTGGATTTCAATTGCACTGGAGCTTTGAGACAACATGTCTCCAACTTCACAACATGTTTCCTTCTGTCTCAGGGATGGTCCCATTTTTAAATTACTCACGCTCTGTTGTACAGACATGCTAGCAGTTGCGTTGCACAAGAACAACAGAAAGCTTAAGATTTTAGATCATTTGCCAGCTGAGATTCCAGTAAGATTTTACAAGAACATAACACATGAAAAAGTCATCCTGTGCATTATCATTGCTGCCTTATTAGAGCAGCGCCTGTGTGCCCCACCCCAGGTATGGATTCCAGGGAGCTTGAGGCTGTGACTATAGAAGGATGGCTCCACCTGTAAGGTTTGTGTGTTTTAACCTAATGCACAGAGGAGAGAAAATGAAATTTTATTATTAGTGTTCACTGATGGGTAATCGCTCTGGGAAGAGGTTCTGCTTCAGGTGAGTGTTAAGTGTTCAACTGTGTGTACCAAGATTTTGTAGGGATTTACTTTGTGCTGACATGTGTGAGCAGTCCAGCAAAAGCACATGAGTGGTTCAGGATTGGGCAGGAGAAACTGCAGAAGTGCAGTAGTGTATGATATCGTGTTATTCACACCTTAATAATGGCAAACAGGAGTCAGACCAACATCTTCCTCTTAAAAGCTGCACATCTGTTTCCCTCAAGGAAAAAGAGATTATCAATGTGTTACTCATACCGGCATGTCTATGGCATGCTGTGGAGCATTTTGCAACAGTTCAGTTAAGCTCACCAATATGTGCATACAGTTAATCATTATAATAGCTATTGCTTGATTACTTTTTATTCATTTTGTGGTCAGAATAGTTTGAGTAATGCAAAATTAAAGAAAAAATTATAGGAAATTGAGCACTGGGTAATACAATTAGCGAGATGTGTTTGCTAAGCATACTGTTTCCCATCAGAGAAACTTGTTTCCATGAAGGACATCTATGAAAGCTTACTTCTTAGTTTTCTTTTCTTTGGTTTTCCAGTGATGAGGCTTTATTGATTGGGGTTTTTCAATTTGAATCTGTTGAATGGCAGACAACTCACCTGCACCAGTGAAGGATGTTCTCTTTTAAGGTCTCCTTCATTAACCTTACATTTCTAGAGAAGCAGTAAGGCTTAAACATCAGTGCTGACATGACAAGGACATGTTATGCTCCCCTATAGCATTATCTGTTGTAGCACATCCAAAGAGGAGAGTAACAGTAAAGGATGCCGACTGTGGGGTTGACCTTTACAGATTCTTCTCTTCCAGAGCACCAGAAATGTTTTCAGAGTGACAGAACTTCCATTTAACAGCGTGTTGGGCACAACAGCTGTGCCTTTTCTCCCTAAGCAGTGCCAATGAGTAATTGAGATGTTACCCAACTTACTAAGTCTTGAGGCACTTGTGCATTGTCCCCTTTTCTTATTTTTTGAAATCTATTGATCTTGCTTAAAGCCAAATGATGTATCCTGACGCATTAAGTACTCTGCACTGTCTGCATGTTTTCTCTTGCCTGAGGCAGCAGGGTGGAGTGTTTTTGAGCATCCAACCACTAACTGCTGCAGAAATTTTTCAATTCCTACCCACTTCAGCATAGGCCTTGGGCTGTGTTTTTACTGGCTGCAATTCACTCCTCAAAAATGTTCCAACTTGTTTATAGCTGTGTAAATATTTTAAAGGAATGGCTGCATAGATTCCCAGAGTAAAATCAGTTTAGACTACAACAGAATCTGACCTTGAGATACAGATTCTGCACTTATAATGGTGCAAATGTCCAGTAGTCACACTGAAGTCACTAGAATGACATCAGCATAAAGCTAAAGCAGAAGTAGAATTGTGCTGCCTTTTCTGCTGTGCAACTTGGGGCTTGCTTGGACAACCCCTTATTTTTTCCTTCAATTTTCAGGGTACCTGTCTTGAAAAGAAAAACTGAATTAATTTATTGCAGCTGAGAGGTACTGCAATTTGCCTGTACAAATGACAATAATGTAAGAGCCAAATGAGTTGGTCTTCCCAGTTCTTGCTGCCGCATGTAAGAGTAACCAAGTGGGTGAGGCGCAGAGCTAATAAAAGGGAACAACGTAAGAATGTCTTTTATTTTTGTGTCTGCATGTGGGATTTTCTCTGACATAGTCATGCCAAAAATTACAGTGTTTGAAGTCTTTATGAGACTAGCGGGCAGTGAAAGGAAACAACAAACAGACCTTCAGTCTTCTTGTCTTTGGTGGAGAACTGAATGATCATTATTTTAAGAAAATTTAAGCCTTTTAAATCTAGACCCATGCCCAGACTAGTACCTGGTACGGCTTTTTGTCATGTGTGATGGTCTGATCGTATTTTCGTGTTAAAGGTATTAGATGTTGTTTTTCTTAAGGAACATGCATCTCTCTGCTCTGTAATGCTCACTCAAGGTAGTTGTTAGATTGGGCTTGCTTACATCCTGGTGTAAAAAGTTTGTTTCGACTTTTAGAATGAGATTGGAGGAGAGAAGTTCTTGGAGAAATTGTGGGTGAAATCTGTCTTTGTCTCGGTGTCTTTATGTCCCATGTCTTCAAGTAACAGAGGTTCTTGCAACTTTCTCAGCTGTTACTGGGGAAAACTAGACTCCTTGGTGTTTGGTAGAAGACAGTCTTCTCTGAGAGAGACAGACATCATTTAGTTGAGCAAGAGTCACCGGGAGCTTGGCTGAAGCATAGTAAAGCCAAAATTCAGAAACTGGTAATGTCTCTGTCTTTTTCTACTGCCTGGCATTGTGGTAGTTACACTAACTGGGTGTATTTGCATGACATGGATTGTAATGGAGTTTGAAGAGTTGCTTCATTTTAAAGTGGACTCATTCCAATTACAGGGCCTCGAAAGAGTCCTGTATTGTTATTTTTCGTCCCTACCTCCCTGGGTCAGGAGTGGGTAATTTGCGCACCTGCTGCCTTCCTTGATTTTCTGACATCCTTGTACATAAGTTCATTTCATGCTGTACACTGTAAACTGATAACGTTTACCTGTGCTACTGACTGGTAAGGCTAAAAGCATGGATGTGGCTTGATTGCAAATATAGATGGAGATAATTTGAGGTCTGTTACCCATAGACTGCAGGACTACGGGTAACATGCACTACCCAGTGGGTACCATGCTGGGATGCCAATTAAATGCTGCAGCAAGCAGATAAGTGCAGGGGGAGATGCACACCTTACATTCTTCCTGGTCTCCTTGGGGTCTCACTGTGGCTCTGAACGTAGACTTCAGTGATTCTTGTCTGTTATCAGTTCCTGTTACTTCATCAACATCTCTCCTTACAGTTTGTTTTAGAAAAATATCCGTAATAGTGGGCCACACCTCCTTCCATCTCAGTCTGCTGTGTCAGCATGCAAGATTTGAAAATACACTTCCCCCATGTTATTAAGAAACAAAATAACTCATTTACCAGAGGCTAGAGAAACCCTTATGAAGTAAAAACTTAGAGGTGTTTCCCTAAGGATGGAGTATGAATGTGGTGTACAGAGAATTTTGCATCTTTGGATACTGCTGACAGTAAAGTGCCACTTAATTAGCTGAGGTTTCAGAGTGGCAATGCTGTCAAATACTTAACTATGCTTATACTGCAAACCGGGCTCAGAATTCAAAATACTTGTGGGAGAGCTGGTTGAAAGGTTTTTTTCTGTTTTCCTTTTCATACAGTTAATAACTTACATGATAATTGAAGTGTTATCATTGTTGTAATTGATGGGGTATGGCTGTTTATCATCTGTGCAAACAAAATCCCTTCTGAGCACAGCTAAATTAGGAAAAAAAAAGACATTAGCAATTGTGAAAAGGTAGGAAACGTAGTTCTTAATATAAAGATTGAAGCAAAGTCTTTGAAGTCAAAAGAGTTAAGGTACTTACAGCCAGTGAGAACTAAATAAATACTTGTTTATCAGTCATTCTTTCAAAATGCTCAGCTGTGAGGAAGCAACAAGAACGCTTCTGTCCCATTCTGTTCAGCATGAAATACATGTGCTGAGACTTTCTGGCTGTCCTGAGTAAAATACGTTGTTTATGTCAGCTATGGCTCATCTCAAACTGAATATTTCACTGTTTGTGAGCTAACTGTCAGGTGCTTGTTCTGGTTATTTGAAAAGTAATTTCAATGCAAATTTCCTTTTCGTGTTTATGTCTGAAATAACTGTATGTTGAACTCCTTTCTCCACGTAGGTGTACAGAGGGAGCTTTACTAGAGAGTTATGGAAATTGTACTGATTTCATACTACATAAATGGGTTGGATTTAGTCCTTGTGACATTTGAAGTCATGGTGAAACATCCTAGTGACTTGAAATGTAGCTGTAGTTGTGCCTGTTCATTGCAGTGGAATTGGGCTAGCTGACCTTTAAAGGTCCTATCCAACTCAGATGATTCTGTGATTCTGTGAAGTGGCCTCGTGTTGGATGTCTGCAGGAGTAAGTGGTTTTTTGTTAGGCTTTTTGTTGTCCTCGTGTAAGTTAGCAGAAGTGTGTCAGGTGGAGTCAGCTAACAGTGCTGTTTCATGTGGTGTTGTGATACTTCAACTGCTGCTGATTGTATCAGCATGATGTGAAGAGTGCAACCAGTCCCCTCAGCACATTTGGGTGGAGAGCATTTGTCCAGGAGTGCTGAAATGATACTAAGAATAGAAAGAAAATTCTTTGGTGAGCCAGGTTAGAAATTGCTATCAACTTTATCTGGGGACATTTTCTTATCAGTAGACCACACAGCTTTGAAGCTGGCATCAGTAACACTCATCACGTGTCAGTAGCCGTGGAAGAAGCTCTTTGTCAGCCTCTTTGATGGCAGTCGTGCCACTCCTGCAACTGAAAATCTCCCTTTACAGCTGAGAGTTACTTTGGTTTTAATGTTTTCAAGTTTAGTGCATTTTTCATTGAGTTAATTACAAATATTGTATTGGATAACATATGCCTGAATATGGTATTTCATCACTGTTAAATACTCGGTGGTAACTCAGCACATGGCTATGCGTTGACAGGTTTTCTCTTGAAAGACTGCAGGAGTGAGATCAGCAAATAGATCACAGATAGATCATCCCGGAGCATTACCTACCATTTACCCTGCCTCTTCAGCCTGTGAAACCAGGCATGACTAACCTTCAGCTGTCCCCACTGATGTCTGGGTAGAAAAGTCCTCTGTGGGATCCTTCATTTTTCTAAGATCAACAATGCATGTATAGGTGCACCCACTTACCCATGTGTGAAACATGGGTATGAGGCGTAATCAAGAGTATTGTCATCTGCACTGTGTTTCGTTTGGTGACAGTATTTTTCTTTTCCATTTCAGCAAGAAACTTTATTTCAGATTTATTTTTTTTACCTTAAAGTGGGATTCTCCCTTTCTAAAATGAAGTGTAAAAGCTGTTGAAGCTAGCCTAGCACTTCCTTGTCTTAAGCTTTTCTGTAAAAACTGGAAGGAGAAATTCTTTTTCACTTTGCATTACCAGCTAGTGTTGCCTGGCTCTAACTGTTGGTTTTCTGTATCTTACACAGGAATGTTTAAGTTTACTTAGGTAAAAGTATGTGCAGAAACTGTACTCACAGCTTCAATGCTGAGTGTCATATGCACACTCCAAAGTCACTGTGATAAGCATTTTTGCTGCTCTTATTGCTGCACTTTTTTTTGAAACACCAAAAACGTGTGAGCCCATTTCATCTTTAGCATTGCTGATTTCACTGGAATTGATTGTTTGTTTTTTTTCCCCACTGATGTTTTAAAACTTCAGGTCCTGGGTAAAATATTGAACAGTGCATTCAAGGGACACTCTTAGAGTACTATTTCTAATTCTTCAAAGTACTCTTTATTGTCCTGGAAGTTCCTGGAATGCTTGATACAGAAATATTCTGGGATTAATTCACATGCAGGCAAATACACAACAAATAGTTCTCTTGTATTTGATCATATGCTTGCTTATTAGTAAGCTGTTTATATGTTGGGAGCTGTACATCCTCATATTACACTGTACACTTCTTTGCTCTTAGGTGCTTGTCTTTTTTCACTAGTTTGTTCAGCTTTCTGGGCACAGCACATTTGTTTTAGCAAAAGCAGAAGGATTCCAGAGCTTTCATTCCATTCCAGAGCTTTCATTCCATTGCTGAGAATAGCTACTGTAAACTAAAGAATAGAAATAGGAATGTGTCATTCTGGTAGTCCCTCTAAACTCCAATCCCATCTGTAGTTCACTAACCTCCCCCATCTGAGCTGACTCTGGCATTTGCTCAATCTCTGTTTCCGTTGCATTTCTTCCCACTTGATCTCTGTTTTTCTATGGCTTCATTTTAATATCTTATGTGCATGTATTGGCTTGTTGATTTCTTTGTTTTGTTTGATTGCATATTGCTGACATGCATTAGCTGCTATGGATGTTCTTCTTTCTTCCACGTTTTTTGTACTGAGATTGAGGGATATCAAACCTCCTATTCATGAGTCTGGGGATATACGTATGTATCAGTATCTCATTAAGCATTAAGTACCAGATACAACTGTTTGTTGGCAAAATAATTTGCTGCTGAAAATATTAAAAAAATCAGTTTCCAATGCACAATTTTCATGCCTGCACTGTTTAAATAAATACCGAATGAAACTAAAAGCTAAACATTGCCTGTTGATTGGGTGTATGAGCTTCACCAGTTTGGCGCTGGTTGTCGTTTACCAGCAAAACATGGTAGATTTTTACCTGCAGTTACAAGTTTAAAGACATCTGCAAAATTGCCAGATTGTTATTATCAAAACAACAATTAACTGAAGTGTCGTGCAATTAAACTAGACCAGCATGTGTTAAACAGCTTTGGGCAATTCTGGGAATGAAGTCCCCAGTTCAGCAAGGTATTTAAATATGCATTTTACTTTAAGTATGTGGATAGTCCCTGTGAAGGCTAGTGATTAGTTCACAGAGATCTGGGGAAAGCTGCTGGAGCAGGAAAAGCAAAGTCTGCTGCTCATACTCCTACTGGCACATACGACTATGTTATTCCAACACATAAAAGGTGGATACAAGAAAAAAGGTGGTAAATTATGCTGTGAATGGAATAGGGATGGTGATCCTCAGCTGAAGCAAGAGATACTTGTTTTGAAACTCCCCAGACATTTTGTAACAGCCACCATAATGAGATGCAGACTGGATTGCCTTGGGAGGCTCTGAAACCTCTACACATTCTTGAAGTCTTCTAAATAAGAATCTGTGAAGTTAGGCTGGAGTAAATGCCCACTTGAAGGCTTTTTCAGTCCTATTTTTCTATAGTTGTACAATGTTGTATGCTTCAAATTACACATATACCTCAGACCAAGTGTATAAAGACTCACAATGTCCTTACTGGCTTAGGCAAATATTATTCTGTCGGAAGGGGGAGCAGTGAAATAGAGTTCTTGCTGAGCTTCTTGTCAGTAGGTTGTTTTTGCAAGAGAAATTGGATTTAATGAACTCAGTGGAGGAAACTCCAGTCATACACAGCTACTTGTTTGTGAGGATTCTTATGTCATATCATCACCTATACTGCATTTGATCCATGATTTTTTATTTTGCCATCATACCTAACAGAAACTATTTTGTTCTGAACTCTTTATGCTGGAAACTAAAAATACCTTTAGGTACAGAGATTACAAAGCCTTCAGCTGACAACTTGAATCATGGAAGTTAATAAAGTAGGAGTCAAAGAGCATTTTCTTTGCAGATGCAGGGTAAGCAAGGCAGCTACCATAGCACACATCTGGCAATCCTGCAAGAACACTAAATATACCCAGAAAGATCCATCCCAGCAGGTAAATCCATAAGTACAGAGTAAAGAAGAGCCCAAGGTGCTTTGATTTTGATGAGGGAAGACTGCATGTTATCACAGGTCTCATGAATCAGTTTGAAATGAAGAGTGTGAATGACAGCTAAGTTTCCAGCTAGTCATCTTGCTGACACACAAAAGCCTCAGCTTTTGGAAGAGGCAATAGTTCTGTACTTTGGGTAAGGAAAGGGACTTTTCAATCAGAGACATGGAAATAGAGATGGGCATAGCCAGAAGGCTCAGAGATAAGTCAGAAAATCTGCCACAACTGGACTTAAAGGCTACTTAAATATCTTGGATCTACATTTTGAATGTTCACTTGCAAATGTTTTAGAACTATTTAAAAAATTATCTGATAGCCTGAATTTCAAGTCCCGCTACAAGCAACGCACGGAAAATAAAAGCTTTCTTTTCCCCCAAGGTTTTCCCATGCCAGCTGAGCAGTGCAGCAAACTGGTCATCATGCTGTCATTTCTCCTTTTGCTTATGATTTTAAAGGTTCTTAGCACTTGAGGAGATCTGGTTTGTAAAATGAGATCCTCTTGAAGGCAATGTTGTATGAGTGATAGAATCACTGTATGGCCATTACTGGGGAGGTCAAGAAGCAAAACATTAGCCTAGCAGCCAGATTACATTAAGAAGCTCTCATGGTAAAGTGAGATACTGCTTGTTACCTTCTCTGTATATTCTTTGTTTATATCCTCACTGATTTGTTCGTTGTAATTGAAATTGTAGCACCTTTTACAATAACACTGAGCTATTCCGGGAGAAGCCCCACTATGCAAGGCAGTGTGATCTCAGAAAATCTAGGATCTTCTTGTCTATGTAACCATCATGAGAACTATGTGAAGAAGTCAGCAGCTAAAAATAAAGGTGTGTTCTTACCTCCAGAGACATAGGAGTCCTGAAGAAAATAAAACTATCCCAATCATATCTGGTATATTGGAGAGCTGCCCTACAGTTGTCATCTTGACATTGTCATTTTGATTGTAGAAATGAGTTACAGATTGGTTAGATGAGTTGTGGCAAATGCAGCAGTCCAGATATCTGAATTATATCTCTGCATGACCTACAAGACCAACATGTGTGACAGAGTTGCCTGATTTCTGCCATGATATTACTGTTGTTGCTACTGCTGCACCAATAAACATGGATAGATGTTCCAAAGACTGTATTGTTCCGTTGTGCGCTTTTGAAGCAGGAATAATTCAGATGGAAGTACCACAGACTAGCACTGATCTATTTGCTCTCTGCCGGCTCACACATTTTCTTTTTGTTTATCCTGCACTGAACAGAGCTTGGTTGGAATTAGTATATCACTTCTGGTATTGTATGGGAAAGGTGTGTCTGGCTAGAGATTGGCTTGCAGTAGCATGGCCTCTAAGGAAAGGTGGGAGGCTTGGAGACATGGGGGAATGGAAGCAGAAAGAAAATTGCTATGAATGATGCCAAATACTCTTTTTAAGCCATATAAGAAAGCTACAAACTGAAAGATGTTCTACATTAAAGAGCAGTGAGGAATCCTAAAACTGATTGAAAAACTCTTGTTATTGAACTGCTAGCTATGAATTTTAACTTCTACAGTGCTGTTCAAATATTTGTTCTCCTTGTTATTGATAAGTGGCTATTGATAAATGGTGGGACTGCAACTATTCTGCAGCCTCAGCCATGGTTTCCAGCTTTTATTTCTGTTCATCATTAACTCAGCGGCAAGGCAAGTTTGTAGTTCCATCTCTGCAGGACTGTTTGTATGGTCAGGAATTCTGTGCCAGGCTGTGAGATGTAGATGTGAAATCAAAAGTACTGAAGTGCTGGCATATAGAAATGAAAGGAAATCCACAAACACTGTGGTTACATAGGAAGATACAAGCAAAAAAAGCACTGTGAAGGAGACATAATGATAAAAATTAAAAATCATTCATATGTTTTTTAATTTAAGCATAAAAATGATATACATGAAAATGTAAAAGGTAAAATATATAATACTTATTCTAAAACTATAAGAATGCTTATGTAACAGTAGAAATTGAGAATGATGGACCTTGTACATTTTAGCCAGGATCTTAGAGAAAATTCCCTGTGTGGCAGGAAGTTGGATCACAATTTCAGTCTGTGCCAGCTTTCTCATGAGCAGAGCAAAGGCCAGTATTGGGACAGGGACAACCAACAACAGAACAAACAGCACACTGAGACAGCTTGCTCTGTCTAGATGCTTGCAATTACAAGGCTGAAGAAAGGCTATTGTGCTTTCTGCAAAGCTGATAGAAGTGAGACTTTTTGTAAACAAACAATTCATATTAAAAGTCAGAAGAAAAGTATGTTCTATACGGAGTCACCTGTAATGTCTGTCATCCTTTATTGAAAGAGACTACTAGCAGACTGACTCAGCCACAAGCGGAAGCTCAACAGTATGACTCCTTTAGTGCCTGTTCCTGATGTGTTCTTAGGGAGTCAAGGACTGCTTATAATATCCTGTGATGGCATTTTTAACTCTTGATGCTGACGAAAGCTTAAAACTTGTTGGCTTTGTTTGCTCTGTATGGTATTTATTGAAAGAGTTATATATTTTATGCAGTCATTCAGTCCATTCACCCTGTTCCATTTCCTAAGAAACTCGTTGATGATTTTGAAATGGCTTAATACTGGAGGTTGTCGTATGAAATAAAGCTGTAATAAGGAGGAGAAAGACACTGTACTGGTGCACAAGTGATGTAGAAACTGTTACAAAATCCACAATGTGCTTCCTTTGTAGTTTGAGTTAGAAAAAGCATGCATAGTAGCCTATGAAAAACATTTTGAAACTGTTGCTTTTACTATAGTTTTTCTGTGTACTATCTGGCATGTTACTTCTAACAGGAATAAAGTTGTGTCAAAGATGTTACGCACAACTTACTCCATAGATCTGCTGGTGCATTTGCTTGCCTTATGGAGGTTAATGTCTTTTCAGAAGAACTAGCCAGCTTTCATTTGAAAAAAGTAGGCAGAAAAACTAAAACTTATTGCACATGTAATTTAAATTAAAAAAAATAATAATAAATTAAAAAATTTAGGTATTAAATCAATGAGGAGAAACAATGTACAAGTTAAATCATAGAATCATATAATGGCTTAGGTTGGAGGGGACCTTAAAGACGATCTAGTTCCAGCCTCTCTGGCATGGCATGCGCAGGGTTGCCAGCCACTAGATCAGGCTGCCCTGGATTCCATCCAGCCTGGACTTGTGCCTCCAGAGTTGGGCATCCACAACTTCTCCGGGCAGCCTGTGCCTCACCACTCCCTGAGTGAAAAATTTCTTCTTAATGTCTAACCTAAATCTCTCCCCTTTTTTAGTTTAAAGCCATTTCCCCTTGTCCTATTGCTGTTAGACTGTGTAAAAAGTCAGTCCCCCTTCTGCTTGTAAGCTCCCTTCAAGTACTGGAAGGCCACAGTGAGGTCTCCTTGGAACCTTCTCTTCTCTGAGATAAAAAAGGCCAACTCTCAATCTTTCTTCATAGGAGAGGTGCTCCAGGCCTTTAATCATCTTTGTGGCACTCCTCTGGACTCATTCCAACAGCTCTGCATCGTTCCTGTACTGGGGGTCCCAGGCTTGGATACAATGCTCCAGATGGAGCCTCACAGGGGCAGAGTAGAAGGGGATAGCCATCTCCCTTTCCCTTCTGACCACCTCTCTTTTGATGCAACCCAGGATACCGTTGGTCTTCTGGAGTCATGTCCAGCTGGCTCATGTCCTGTGTTCTTCCATCAGGACCCCCAGAGTCCTCCTCCAGAAGGCTGCTCTCAATGAGTTCTTCTCCCAATCTGTGCTTGTATCTGGAATTGCCTTGACCCAAGTGCAACACTGCTCATGGCCTTGCTAAACCTCATTAGATTCTCATGTGCTTACTTTTCTAGCGTGTCCAGGTCCCTCTGGATGGCATCCCTCCTGTTTATTGTGTCAACAAAATGAGCAGATGCATTTTATACATAAAGAGTAGTGCAAGACATAGTTGAGTGAATAGGTCAGGGAAAGGTATTAACTTTGAAAAACTTCAATATAGGAGTAGCTTACACAACTGTGCTAGCAGGCATGAAGACCTGCCCTCCTATGACCACAAATCTTAGGAATTAATTCATTTCCATAGTTCTCTGTTAAAAAGAGAAGATGAGGATAGCTTGTGAAAGGAGTGCAAAGAGGATGGTGGATGTTTGTGTCCGAGAGGTTACTCAGCAGTTCTTGGGAAAAGAGAAAAAAAGTGGCAGAGGCATGATTTCTATAACAGTGTTTCCAAGGAGAAGGCAACCCTGAAGGAATGTTACTGACTCTGCATGACATGAACGCATTTTTTAATACAGTGCTTTTTACAGTGTGAACAAGAAGGGTCTTCAACTTCAGTACTGAAAACATGCGCTTCTAGCTGCGGTGTGTGGTGTATTCTGGAGGCTGATACTACCAAAAGTCTCATGTCCTGTCTTGTGCTCCCAGTCCTGCAGGAGATCAGCAGTCTTCTAGCCATGTGTATTGGATAATAATATTTTATGCCTCTGGAATGTATTTTCTAATAAAGGAGTGCCATTTAAATTAAGGCTTTGCAAGCCTGTACATGGCAGGTGGGGCTTTGTGCCCCGGGAAAAGCAGGTGCAGAAAGATAGAAGCCAGGATGAAGGATTCAAGCCTTTATTGGGGACCAGTGCAACAAATAAATAGGAGGAGAAATTGGGATTAAATGAGTTTCACATGACTGCTTGCTCCAGGCAGTTGTAGTAAGTGCTATGATATTAACTTTTGTACCAAATAAAGGTGTAGAGTTGCTCCATATGTGTGGCATTAAACCAGATCTAAACAAATGCAACAGAAACAAGCATAATTCAGATTTATGTTAATGGAAAACAATCTCTTCCTGATTCAAAACTCTTTCCCAATAGTTAGATAACCATGTGTTTGGAAGCTAATTGGTTTATGGTTTTGAAGCACTCCAGAAAATTAGCTGATTATATAAAATCCCTTCTAATCACTGGCAATAAATGTGGCTCACAATACAGCATGTTCCCTTAGAGGAAGCACCTTAGTAGCCCATCAAGGACTTTTCATTCTGTTTAGTTTGGCAGTGAAAAGTGAGCAACGCCCTGAAATACTTGAGAGCCTAATCACAGATAGTACCTTGCTAGCAAGGAAGAGGAAGGAGCGTGTTGCAGTATAACAGAGCTGACCTCTGGGACAGAAATCTTATAGTTTTGATCTTCCACTCAAAGTGAGTCAGGAAAGTTGGTGAGTAGTCTCAGTCTTCATCATGCATGGACCCTAGAGGAATCATCAGAAATTCTCAGGAGACACAAAGCACAGATGTTATAACATGTTTTTACAAAAACACTTTTCTTTTTTTAATTCAGAAACATGGCTTCATAAGCTTCATACATCTCCTAGAAATCTTACTGTTTTGAAGGAAACATTCTCTGCAAGCCTTTTCAACCCAGGGCAGACTATCAGAGGATTAGAGAGAACAATGTGAAAATCACAGTTTTAAATCACCATTACCGGTGTATCAGAGAAAGGACTTGTGCCAGATCTTGCATATTCCAAGAGTATGTATTCACCACTGGGATGGCATTTTCTAGTTTCTTCATTAAAATATATATATATATATATAATTCCATGATTTCAATTTGAACTAGATTTAAACTAAGGGGACACTCTCAGCCCTTCAATATTAGATATTGGTATTAATTAGCAAACCAGTGCATGACTGCACAAACAGGAGCACATCTACAAACTCAGCGTGCAGTACAGTTATAATTCATGTGATTTCTGTAGGTCGTTATTTTTCATCATCCTTCCCAGATTTCACTAAGCTTTGTACTTATGATAACAATTAGCTTCCCTCATTTTTGATAGTAGGAAAAATGCACTTAGGAAGCGACACTGTAGCAGTGCTCAGCACAGCCACCTTGTACAGTATAAGTAGTGCTAGACAATATCTACTACGTGATTTGGTTTTCAGAGTTTAAATAGGAAGACTGAAACTCAGAAATATGAGTTATTTCTTTTAAATCTTAGCTATGTAAGTACAAGAAGCAACTTAATCTAGCAGTGATCATTTCTGGTGCTTACTGCCCTACTGAGTGTGCAGTTATCCTCAGTGCTTGTCCAGTCCTCTTGGACTCGGTATAAGCTGTGGGTTTTGTGCACAGCCTTGAGTATGTCCTAGTGTTTAATTTCATTGCCTGTGCCTAAATATATTCAAATTGGATTTTGTACAAACTGATCTGAGTGTCAGAGCATCGACGTTCTGTTCCTAGGGCCTCCAAAAAATCCTCTCTGGTCTGTGAAATAATCGCTGATCAAAAGTGACCCTTTGAAACTTCTTGGGGAAGAAGATGTGAAGGGCAGAAATGTAAAGGGCTGGAGAAAGGAAGAAAAAAGGAAATTGCTTCCAGCAACCCTTCCAATCACCCTCCCATGTGTTTCCAACCCTGCTAATGAGAATGTTTCTCCTCAGGCAGGAGGTGAGTTGCTGCGAGGTGTTGTTGAACCTGGCAGGCATTTTCTGCCAAGGTTTTTTTAGCCGAAGGGAATTTTAAATCTTCTGTCAAGATGGAAGACAGAAATCATTCTTTCTGAACAACAGCGAGTATTTTCTGAGTCAGATCTGTAAGATAACTGTCCAAAGCTTTTGTCCCATATGTACTGTTGCACTGAATGTTCTTCCTATGTTGCTTTTCATGATAGTGCTGAAAAATTGCAGGCTTCCAACTGGCAGCTGGTAGAACTGGTTGAATTGTTTGTTTGAAATACTAATTGCTTGGAATTTGGACCATGGGTACAGCTGGTGAGCAATTCACGAATCAACCTTGCTTTTTGGGGGCTTCCAGAAAGTTTTTTTGCTTGCTGCCAGTTCTCTGTAAACAGTTTGTTTACTTTGTCTTTGCTTTGTCTTTTCTCCGTTATTTATATTGGCAGCACCACAGCCAGGTCATCTGGAATTGGTTTTGCCCTTTGCTGCTTCGCTGGCTGAAACATTTGATATGCAAAGACAGCAAATAATGCATTTTCTGGTGCATATTTTTGGATTAAGAGGCACTAGTCCTAAAATTGAGGAAGAGTTCACAGGTGAACTTGCAAGTAGGTAGTTTTTTTTAAAGCTAAAGAAGAAGAAGTTATTTGATCCTATGAATCAGACTGTGCACTCTCTTAAATAAA
Source organism: Gallus gallus (assembly GCF_016699485.2). Classification (NCBI taxonomy): domain Eukaryota; kingdom Metazoa; phylum Chordata; class Aves; order Galliformes; family Phasianidae; genus Gallus; species Gallus gallus. Next base: position 24,964,518 of record NC_052537.1, on the reverse strand, counting down.
ATACTCAGTGAATGGCTTCCTTTCTCATTGACCAAGCGTTTGGGCAGTGGTCTGATTGCAAGTAATTAGCAGCATCAAGCAAGAGACTCAGTTCAGCTCATGGCTGTGCTGCTGTACGCAGAATATTTTGGAGGCAACTCTTGTCCAGAAGACAAATTGGAAGAGATTATTCATTATTTCATCACTAAGAAGGAGAGGAGCCTTGTGAATGAAAGTTATGTAGTTTAAACTCTCAGAGCAGCAGTGATCAGGTCCATCTGCTTCAGGGCTGCATTCCCTGGCAGATGCTGTGGTTTGTTGGACAGCTGTGGGAGCTCTCTAGTGGCCTCGGATGAGGGAGAAGGCAGAGCAAGAGACAGAGATAACAGACAGGTTGTCACGTTGCAGACATGTCCGTTAACATCCCAGCTTTGATGGCGTCTGAGGTGATCTGATGTGGCTGGTCCTGCCAGCCTGTTCCTGCTGTGCAGCCTGACCTGTACCAAGATGTAAAATGTGCTCAAGCATCAATTCAGTTAAAAGGCTGCACAGAGGACAAGCAGACTTTAAGAGATCACAGGTGTGTTTTGTTTGGATCTGTCTCTCACCAAAACTTCTGTTATCAAGAGCAGTCCCAGATACACAAGACAATGCACGTGTCAATTCCCAGCTGTAAGGCTGTGCTGCTTGCAGGTAACTATCAGGCAGTTTTATTCAGAGCACCAAGACAGAACCACAGCCTGTGTGTACAGGCCTGTCTCTGGGCAGAGGCAGACAGCTGCCTACAGCTGCCAAGCACTGCTCCCAGCTGCACAGTGATACTGAGAACAACAAGACCAAGTCTTCAACCACCTCTTCCTGTTCTCTGTTGCCCACCAGAATAGCCTGGTCCTTCCTCTTTGGATCAGTACAGTTCAATTTATCCTATACTGTTAAGATCAGTGTTTTTTAATGATCCATATGCATATGTAGTTTTATTATAATTATTGCCATTTATTAGGTGCATTGTGATAGATCTTAGAAGCTGTAACAAGCCTCCTGTTGTGTGGAGTGCTGTATAAGTCAGAAGGAGAAAGGAAAGACAGTCCTTAGATCTATAGTTTTTATATTAATAAGTGCAAACAGCCAAGACTTTTGTCTATCTCTGAACTTTCTTGAGACCTGGGAGATTGTGTTAGCAATGTGTTCTTTGCATCTTGACATTATTCATCTCTCAGCACCTCAAAAGAAATGATCAGATCCCCACAAGGCTTTTATTCATGCCTGAGGTTACTCATGATAAGTTTCTCAAGTGATGTGCAAATTGTGGGCTTGGGGTGTTGAGTCAAGGAGTGACTCAGGATGCTCTGGTTGGTTGTGTTGCTGCTTGGCCCTAGCATGCAAAATCAAGGCACATAGGGAACTGCAGTTGCTACCTGGAAATAGGTGTTGTATCTTCTTCCCTATGTTTGCCATCTTTTTGTTGGCCTGCAATATTCTAACCAGATTCATGGCTGATTCACTAACAGTGTAATTTATGTGTTAATTGTCAGCGGTTTATCTTGTGCTAAGCAGATCCCTCTGAAGTTAGATACCAGATAGTTATCACTTGGCTGTTTCTAAACCATAAAAATACTTTAAGGTGCTAGACTATGGCTGTGACAAGGTTCAACTTCTAGGTTCCTTATCTTTGGACTCAACTTGCAGAGGGAGAAGTGGTTCAGATTTTGCCATAGCACAGCGTACTTCCAAGTGCAGCGAATGCTCGGTGTGATCTCCCTTAACTTCTTACCCTGCCTGTGGCAGGGGGAGTGGAACTTCATGATCTTTCAGGTCCTTACCAACCCAGGTCACTCTACAGCTCAATGATCCTCAGCCTTTTTAGAGCCAGCGTCAGCTGCTGCAGGCTTTTAGATCATCATCATAGATCTTAAACCAGTTCTAAGCTAGGGCTTTATAATTGAGCAGTCATCCCTAAATTAGCTCACAAGGTTTTTTACTGCTGATGTCCTTATTAATTGGCTTTGTTTCACTATAAAAGAAATTTTGCCCAAAGGGTGGATCCCTGGGTGTTGTCTCTGCACTTTCCCTGCACCAGAAGTATCTGGAAAAGTAGAGGTTTCTGCTACTCACTGTCCAAGGGAGTCTCACTGTGAGTGTGAGATCTTCACGTTGGATTTCAGGTCAGACTTTTCCAGCACCTCACAGGGACACGCAAGCTCCTGAAGGGTAAAAGAAAGCACCAGAGAATGTGGTGCCATCTGTGATTTGATCTTTCTAGTTGCAAGGTCGAAGCACTGATGGAACAATCGAAGTCTGTGTGACTTGTAGTGCTGGGAACAGGGACAGCAGCAAATTCTGCCTCTGGGAGAACATTCTCAGTTACACCCAGCAGCAGTGTGACTCCACATCTGCAGACTCTACCATCTACAATCTAAAACAGGATGGATGTGGAAACAGAAGGATGGTGATTGCCACCTCCAGGAGAATCTCACATTGTCTCCACAACATGAAGAGAGTTCAGCTGCAGTTCATTGCATTGAGCCAGGTAGATAAGCTTTTGGTGGCTCTGAATACCTGAGGCAATCACTGACCAGCATAAGCTGAGGCAGCTCATTACCTCTCTAAATTATGTCCTTGATGTTGATACTTGCCCATTAAGAATGTAAGCATACAAATCAGTGTGTTTCATCAGGCAGATTTTACCAGCATCGTCCTCAACTTCATATTTTGGTGCATTTTCACTTCTAAATGCAGTGTCAGTATTCTTGTGGTATGGTTTATTTCTACTTTCCTTTTAAGACACCTGTATGTCATTCCTCCTACTCCTTCTTTTTCTTTCTACTAAGAAATTTGAAAATTTGAGGTCCCATCTCTTCCTCCAGTAAGGTCTACTTGCTGTTCCAGTGAGTCCATCTCATACTCTTGGGTGTTAAAGACGTAGAATAGCCCAGTGTATTCAGTCCTTTCCTTGAGCTATCTCTGTGGGGCAGCCAGGGTATGTCTGAGGCACACAGCTGTGTGTTGTGCTGGGAGCAGTTGTAAATGAGATGACAGAATTGTAGTGTTGAAAATGAAGTTGGTAATAAGAGGAACAGTAATGCACCATTTTAAGGAGCAATGAAGGTGGTAAAGCTAAAGCTATTTTTATATTTCCTGTCAAGTCATGAGCCAAGAGCAGTTTGGTAAGGTCTTAGACTGAGCTCTACACCTCTTAATGACTTAATTACCACATGCAGCTTGTTTAGACATTTAAATATCCTTTCATTAGTATTTAGAGTCATGGATGTTTTCTCAATGCAAAGAGGAAATTTTGCTTTATAAGCATACATCTGACTAAAGAGAAATGCGAAAACAAATTCTGGGATTTAAGAGATGCACTGATGAATTCTGATGAAATTTTGAACTCCATCAACAAAGAAGGGCCAACCCTTCGTGTAGTGCTGTATACCAATTGTGCCCCTGAACACCTCTGAAAATTTCCAGTGTAAATAGAGCATGATCTTGAGTGTACACAGCTACAGTTTCTCTAAAGGTCAGTGCAAAAATATTTTCTGAGCCTGAAGTTATACGATGAGAGGCAATTGCCTTAACTTGCACCAGGAGAGGTTCAGGTTGGATATGAGGAAGAATTTCTTCTCAGAAAGTGTGGTGAGGTTTTGGAACAGGAAGGTTGTAGTCACCTCTCCTGGAGGTTTTCAAGAAAAGGGTAGATACTGCACTGAGGGTCATAGTTTGTTGGGCACAGTGGTGATGTGTTGACAGTTGGACTAGGTGATCTTTGGAGGTCCTTTCCAATCTTAATTGTCTGTGTAGAGTACGTGAAGTTAAGGCGAATTCTGATTTTTATAACGAAATACCAAATGACGCTGTTTTGTTCAGGAGGAAAATTCTTCCTGCGAGGTATATATAAAGTTTGTAAATGCTTGCTGTAAGACATTGGGTGTGCTAAATCGTTGTACAGATTCCAAAACAAATTGGACAAATTAATGGAAAAAGTTCCATCAAGGAATGATTGCAAAACTTCTGCCTTTGACTCAAGAAGTCTCCAGCAAACACTGGGAACATATCTGCACAGGTTTCTTTGACCCCTCTGGTTGCCCTTTTGCAAGTGGTACGTACAGAAGAAATGAAATTGCTTACTTAGTTTTGTGTACTTGGTTATGATATTTAGCAATAATGCTGCCTCTTGAATAGAGAGTAAATATCTGTGGGGTCTTCAAGCCAGTTCAGGGTACTGATTCCAGTGGTTTTCAGCCTATTTTTGCTAGCTGGAAGTTTAATCCATTGTATGCAAGCGGCAAAATGAGATTATCTCACCATCAGTTTTGCAGCAATATCAGCAGGTGCTGCATAACCTTCTGTGAGAAAATGCTAAAACAGGTGTAATTCGTGTTAAATGCTCAGATCATGTCTCAGAAAACACAGTGATAATAGCTCATTTTCCCTGTCTTAAGCCTTCCCAGCTTTGCCCATCTGGGATCTACACAGTTAATCTACCTGAGCAAATAAGTAGGAGCGTTCATGCTTTCGGTGAAGTTTGACTCCTGGAGGCAGACTTTTTTTTTCCAGTGAGTGTCAGATAATTGGAAGGGTAGGGTGAGGCAGGAAACCACGACACGCCTTTGTCAGGACTTGTTTAAGAGCAGGGGAATAGAAAAGCGCAAGAAGGGTGAGAGTAAAACAGGTTAAATTAAGAAGAGCTGAACATTTTTGGATGATCGCTCAGATTCCACACACCTTTGGAGGGACATGATAGTATAGGTGGCAGATTATATAGGAAACAAGAAACGGTTGAGGAGAAAATCAGATTTTCAGTTCAGTAACCAAAGCATACCAGGTAAGTTACATTACTGAAAAACAAAATAAAACAGAATAAAGGGCTGTCTTGTATTTCTGCTCTTCCTGATTCCTCGCAGAATTCTGTATTCTCAGGCAAAATAGTGGAGGTGTTATGTTTCTTCTATGGGGGATTACAATGTAAAATTAAGATTGTGGTGAAGCTGGGTCTTTTTGGATTTTGTATTTGTCCGTGAACATAGCTTTTAGAACTGATTATGAAGCTAAAGGGGTGTATCTGCTGGTAGATAAGAAATGTGAAGCCAAATTCAGTACATTTTTAATACATTTTGTGAAACTACCATGAAAATAGATAAAGTTAACTGAATGTTCTCCATACTGCAAGGGCAGCAGCATGGTGTAATGTGGATCATCTATTGGCTATTTTTAAAACTGAGAGGATCTGAAATATGATGGAGAAATAATGTTTGTGTACTGAAGCTTCAAATGGTGGCTTCAGAATGTAAGATGAAGCAGTAAGTCCTGAAAGCGCCAGGAGGTACTTTTGAGTCAAAGTCTGTTTTACTGTGGACAGGCTTTGCTTTGTGTCATACAGCTTTATTTGCTTATCAGCCATGAGCCATTTATTATGGACTCTGGGCCACATTTTGTCACAGAAGGTTAGGAGGCCTTGCAAAGTGTTTTTGAAGCTTTATCGTAATAAGTCAGAAGAGCCTGATTTGAGAACTGTTTTTTTGTTTGTTTGTTTGTTTGTTTTTTCCCTTTTTGTAGCTGGTTTAGCAATTTGAACACAGTGAAAAGAGGTAAAAGTTTTGTCTTCTTTTCCAGCCTTTGGACTGACTGACTGACTTGGTGCATGGCTTTGAGGCTGTGAGTTGTCCTGCAGCACACCCAAACTTTGCATATAACTTGCTTCCCTGGCATTAGCATCATTTGAGAGAACCTACTAAATGAGCAGTTTTGAAAGCTTCTTTTAAAAAGAAAAATCCATTCTGCCTATGTTGCTTTTGGTTGAGTAGCTGGAAGTGAAAGGAATAGCTTTTAAAGCAGAATGAGAAGGTCAAGTTCCTAGACTGTGAGGTGAAAGAAAGATGAGGGGGCATTTTTTTTAACCAATCCTATAAATTCCAGGACAGCAGCATTTGCTTTTAATGCTATCAATGACATTGTTTGGAGGCATCTACTGTTTTGGAGTATTTATGATCAAAGGGTTCCTCTGACATTAGGTATAATTCATCTTAGCAGCTGCAGGTGCCTCTTTCTCCTGAAGGAGTGTCTCGCAGCATAAGCCATGTTGATGGAGGGGGGAGAGAGCTGAAAGGATGTGCTGTGAGAGTGCAACAGCATTCAGACATGAGAACTGGAAGGATATTGTGGAGGAATAAAAGGATCTGAAATGTACCTGCTTTTGTTTTTATATTGCAGTCTTCATGGCTGTAAAATAGCTTTTCACCTCCCCTTTGAAACATGCTTGTAATAAATTTTATTGCCATTGCACACAAGTAATACGTAGCTTATAAAATAATAAAAGAAGTTGGAGTGTTCCATCTCAGACTGCCTTAGCATCCTCAGTGGTGTCCTGCATTGCAGACAATGGGAGTAGGAGGTGCAGGAGGTACCTGGCAGCTCTGGTCTTATATGAAAAGCAGAGATTAAACGTGCTTTGTAAAGCTGGGCTGCTCTCACCATCCTGCTTTTCAGTGCCGTGCAGAGAGGAAGCTGCGTGCACAACTATGGTCTTGCAAGAGATCTCCTGGTTCCTTGTGCAAGTTCTCTGTTTTTATTAGGGCCACTAGCACACTTCAGCCCCAGCTTACATTAAACCAGCTTTAGGGTCACCCTGCCTTAGGCACCTCCACTGTTTGTGAGTGATCCCAGTTCATGAGCTCCAGTTTATCGCTCTGAAATAACTGCTGGTGACTTCTCTGATTCAACAGCACTATTACTTTATCTCAGACATAGCCTACAGCTACTTCTTTGTGAATCCAGGTAGGAGGAGCTGGTAAAGTGAATCAGTCCTGACACATAATGGAAATCAAGCTCAGTCAACCCCCTGGAACCTGGGCTGGCTTCTGCATTCACGTGGCAAAAACACGTGCAAGATCAAAATGCGCTGTGTGCCAGGGCTGGGCTGAGCTGTGGGATGTGTGGTTTCAAAGACATTGTTTAGTCTCTTCTCCTGATTTTTTTTTTTCTTTTTTTTCTAATTGGTATCAGAAATGGTATCCCCTTGATATATCAATGGGAGGAAGGACACAGATGTGTTCACTCAGTGGTGGTACTGGCCTATGGTACACCATCCATAACCAGCACAGCTTCCCAATAGCAAAAGGGAAATTCTGGGGCTACGAAGTGGTGGAGAAGCAGTTTCTGAATGTAAAGGTGTGTTCCTTGTCAAGATGCTGGCAAAGCCAGAATTGCTGACATCTAGATAGCGACTTTCAGCATGTGCTTTTAGAGAAGGAGCTTTAGATATGCTTCCACTGTTGATGTAGCAAGGAAAAGTAGCAGAGATACTGCCTTTTCTTGGAGCGGATGACCAGGAGGTGTTCCAGTGCAGGAGATTGGAATCCTGCTTAAGGAGGAGCTCCCCTTATGCATTTAACTCTGGTCTTGTGTGTGCCTTGGAATCAGCTCTCTGGAGAATCCTTTGGAAATCCCCAGTGTTAGCAAATGATATAAGGGTTGGGTAGTGTCCTGCTGCCAATGTTGTGTAAGGACTTGGATGTGGCCACTGTGTGCCAGGCTGCTTAGCCACACTGTGGGGCTGAGGTGTTGAGGTTGAGGGCTCTGGGCCCTGTTCAGTGTTCTGTGTAAAGTTCAGCTGAGTCTGTGGTGGGAGGCATGAGCTAAAGTGTCTTGGCAGATGGCGTACCTTCTACATTCAGCTTGTTCCTCTCCAACTCTGGGAACATTGGGTGCTACTCAAAGGCAGATCTGAATCTGAACTTTAGATATTCCTCCAGATTCTCTGTTGCTTCCTGCCTTGTGTGGGCTATACAAACATAGCATCACAGGAGGTGCTGAAGAGTAAGTGGAGTCATGAGGACCAAACCTGAGTGGTAGCTGAATTGGAGGGCACAGTTTTGTGTTCTTCCTCAAGCTGGACTTTGGAAACTTGGAAGGAGTTTTGCCCAAAACCTTTTAGACTCAGCCTGTGAAAATTACACTGAGTGTCGTTTTCTGTACAGTTGAGTTTTCGATTTGAAAGAGTCATCAAATGCAGTGGAAAACTTTTACTTATTATCACCTTCTACACAAATTAAAATCTCTGAGTGTTTGCAACTGTGCAAGATGAAATGTTATCTTAGAATAGGGGTGAGCAACTGTATATTTCCTTCTGACAGGAGTGTTTTCTCTTGAGCTTCTGTTGTTTCTTTTCCACAGTCATAGTGTTTCTTTATGGTATTTCTGCTTTGGCAAACAGTCATACCTCTGCCATGGACATAATTATGACTTGAGGGGGATCCAAGCCATGAAGAACATAGATGGCATTTGCAGCAGCGATTCTACTACTGTATAGACTGACCTGAGCTGGCATTAAACTAGCTCAGATTCCACAGCTGCAAACATGGGTTTGTAAAGCAAGATAAAGCACTTCCTACCTTAAGTTCTTTGCTGCTGAAAATAGGTGGTTTAAAGGTACCTCTCGCTGTGGCTTTTCTTTTTTCTTGTTTTTTTTTTCTTCAAGTCAGTTCTGTGGCTTTAGCATCAATATATCTTGAGAATGCCCAGTAGTACTGTCAAAGTGCTGTGATATTTGTGCTTATACTTTTCTTGTAGCACTGGCACATGAACTCATGAACTTCTCTGCATTGCTAACCCTATGTTGTTGATTTCTGTACAGAACAGGTGTGTAGGACTAATGTTTGAATCCTGTGGCTTTGTTAAAATTTTATAGAGATCCAAGAAATGATCATGGTGTACTGCCACAGAGTCTGCATGTAAATCCAGGTCTAAACTTGTCCAGTTCTGGTTGAATTTGCTCTGGTTGCCCTTAGCTCCCCTCCTGGCTTCGCAGCCCCTCCCGCTATTTCAGCCTTTACGCATTGTGTAGCTTCCAGTTTTGCAGGGACTTGTTGCTGGTCTGTTAGTGGTACTCAGATGGTTCTGGTAAGATGCTTCAAACTCTCTGCCATAAGTGAATTTCAGGCAGTTCCTCTTCTGAAGAGAGAAAATTAATGGGACCTGTAGGGATTTGTTGTCATCATCTTCTCTTCACAAAGCTCTGAGAACTGTCTTTATGGTTTGTTTCCCTGTAGGTGGAAATGATATGGATTCTGTAACAAAGAAAACGAGGCAAGATGGATCAGAAGTTACAGAGAGGCGTAAGGAGAATGTTTTTTATTTTCATGTTGCAAGACTGGATTGCACTCCAAAAATACAACAACCATATTGACACATTTCTGAGGGACTCAGTGCCGACCAGGTGTCCAGAAATAAATTCTGCACCTGTCCTTTGCTTCAGTCAAAGTCAAAAGAAGGGGTAGAACAGGGCAAGAACAGGCATTTAGAGACTTGTACAATGACCTGATAGTTTAACCAGAAATTATTGCCCCGTGGTAACATTTTTAGCCATTAGTGCAGACATTTGGATTCTCCTTCTGCTTCTGAGACAAATGCCATGCACAATCTACAAAGTGTTTATTTTATATCTTTTTTATCTTTATGTAAAAATAGGGTAAAACAGGATTATGCTGACATTGTGGGAATTAGCTAGTAGGAATCACAGAATTGTAGGGGTTGGAAGGGACCTCTGGAGATTGTCTAGTCCTACCCCCCTGCTAAAGCAGGTTCCATAGAAAGCTAGTAAGGTGTCTGACCTGAGCTCTACTTCGAAAGCAATTGCTGTGTTTCAGTAGTGCCCTGAAATTATATTGCTTTCATGTTTCCAGGAATTTTTTTAAAGAAAAAGAAAGTCTTTCATGGCAGTGATGAACATGACACAAGTCTGAAAACACACAGCTTTCAGTCCCTAGGCAATATAGTCTTAAGGGACTTCTCTTTAAATGAGTTAATCTTATTTGCATAAATCATGCTCTTCTGTGGAATGAAGTGGAACCTTGATCTTGTCTGGCTAGATGAACACACAGTAACTTCTGAATAATAACTTTTCTTTCCTCAGTTATTACAGAGACAGTAACAACAAGACTGACATCTTTACCACCCAGTAAGTAATTGTGATCTGCTGCGTTACTTCTGCTTAGTGACTGTTGCCCTTCTGTGCTATTTGGCTTTATTACTTTCGTAAGTCCCTGGGTGCAGCAGGTCTCAGTGCAGAAATACTAACACTTAAGCTATTTTGAGAAATACTTCTCCCAAAATACTTGTTGGCGGAGAGAAGGAGCAGTAACAAAGCACCCAAGTCCACTAAGACTGGTAGACCTGGCTGTTCAAGAATGTGCACCCAGATATAGAGTCTGTAGCGGTAGCTGTCTCTTGGGAACAAGCATCAAAAGTGATGAGTCTCTGGCCTCCATCTTACTCAGCTTACAAACGCAAGTGAATCCCCTTGCATAGTATCAGATGTCACAGTTTATTTCTACCACTGTGTAACAAATAGGGAAGAACTGTCTATTCTGCAGTAGGGTTAAAAAGGGATTACACTATCTCATCTATGATGAGAGTTAACATGTTCCAGCTCATGCCCAAATCCAAACTTGACTACAAATCTGCTGAGTCTGCATCTTGAATGCTTATCTGCTCTGCCAAGATACTTCTCTGCAGTTCTGATGTCTTTTCAGACGTGAAGCTGTCCTTGGAACTGAGTGTGAGAATGGTTTTGTGTACCTTCTGCCTTGCCTTGTAGTATTTTTGTTCTCCTCATCTTTAATCCTGACAGAATATCTCATTTTTTGTTTGTCTATTCCAGAAGGAGGGAGCAGTAGTGGACTCAAGACATCGTCCCACACTGGAGGAAGTGGAGTTGAAAAGAGGTCTTACACCCATAGCAGTGGCTATGTGACTTCAAGTAAGGAATGAAAATCATAGAATCATAGAATGGCCTGGGTTGAAAAGCACCACAGTGATCATCGAGTTTCAACCTCCCGCTGTGTGCAGGGTCACCAACCATTAGACCAGGCTGCCCAGAGCCACATCCAGCCTGGCCTTGAGTGCCTTCAGGAATGGGAAAATATCAGTAACAAAGAGCAAAGGCAGCATCAATGGGCTGAGGAGAGTTTCGGGGCAGGGGTGAAAAAATGGGGTTTCTTAAAGTAGAGAAGGCAAATACTCAAAGCTAAGGTATTCCTTCCTTAAAGCTGGTTGTGAGGGTGGGTGAGTGAGTAGCAAATTTCTCATTTTCTGCAGGGAAAACCTGATTTCAGGGTAGTTTTTGGTAACCTTTGAAAAACTCTTTTCCAGCTGTCCTTGAGTCATTTGGAAGTGAAATTTCTCTTCATTCAAGTTTTTCAAATCACAGTCTTTCTGAGCATTTTTGTTTAGAAGGTGGCTTTTTTAAATGCATTTTGGTCTTGCTGATGTTAGAAAACAATATGATGGTAGAGTAGAATAAAATAATTTCATAGGATCTATCTTCTTGTCAGGGTATCCATGGCTTTAGCACTTTGAATGGTCTATGTGTTTTCTGGATGTGCTAAATCAGTACTTCTTATCTGCTCCATAAAGACAGTTCCCCTCTAGCAACATTCTTTGCTGAGCTGTTAGATTGTCATAGTGAAGGTTTCTGAAGAATAATCTTTCTATCCAGCTTTCTGGCACACCTCTCTCACAGTGGGACAGACTGGATAACCATCCTTACAGGGAACATTCTCCAGAAGAGCTGACAAGTCAAAGGGAGGAAAGTGCAGTATGGAAACTCAAAGGGAGAATTAGGCATACCCTATATTACCCTATAGACCTGACATACACTCAGCTCCTTCATTTAAAGGCCAGAGTGTGGAATCACTTCCCCTCTGGACAAATATGACATAACTCTGGTGCAGATATCAATCTAATTGTCTAGACTGGCACCAGTTTAACTGAGAACTGCGCTCATCCCTCAAAGCTCTAACTTAAATGACTTTGTGGGAGTGCATCCTCCTTGTTAGTTATTTTCAGTGTGGAAGAAGAGAAAAGAATCTGAACTTCTTTAAGTTTTGCAGAGCATTTGATTATCTTTGCTTTCCCACTCTGCTGGCAGAATGTCTCCAGCAGAGGTCCACTTGTCACCATAGTTGTCTTTGCTCAATTAAGTGGAAAAGTCGCAAACCAAAATAGATCCCTGTAGAAGAGAAAATAAGTTAGAAAACACTTTGAGATCACAAGGGTGTTCTCTTTTTACAGTAGTAGTTAAACAATAACCAGTCTGATCAGTCTGATCTCACTGATCAGCATGCATATATTGCCCTCATCACAGAGCTACCCTTGTGCTGCCACTCTGATGATACTCCAATGTTAGATTTCATAGAAGAGTCCAATCAAGAATCTGATCCTTTCACAAACTGCATGTTCTTTATGGCTGCCCAGTTCTTTTCCCACAGCAGTGATGGGAACTAGGAACAGAAACTTTCATCTGTCTAAACACAACAGCTGCTAATAATCTCCAAACAGCCTTGGGCCTGACTCGTGTCTCCATCACATTTCCTGGAAATGGACTGACTAAGGCATGACTAAGTGAGACTGGCTAGTTGCTTTGGAAGGGAAGCTCACTCATCTCTTCTTTCCCTCGTCTTGTGATTGGCATCCTCCAGTACTACCACAGTTTGTTTAAACATCTTGAACGTTTTGTAGACTGTCATATAACACTGGAGTTTACAGGTGGGTCTGTATCCAGACCAAAATCCAGGCCAATTTAAAGCCAGGTGTCTTCCTGCTCAGCACAAATGTCTCCTTTATCCCCCTAGGCCAAAATCCGCTGTTACTGAAATCACTGACAGGTCATTTTTAAACCATGAAGATAAATTCCTCTTTGCAGGAAATGCTGCGGACAGTCAGAGTTAGATCCAAATGTGGGTTGTTTTTTTTTTCCGCCCATCTCTAGTTCTGGGATACTAATGCAGATCTGTCCAGCTCAGAAGACACAAACATAAAGTACTCAGGACACACAGGGTGTACATCCAGGTCATATCTTCAATTTGCTGAGAGTTTTCTGTTCTGCCAATAGGTGGAAGTGGTAGATTGAATTCATCATCGTCTGGCTACAGACAAACACAGTCTCCTAGCTCAACTCTCACCAAATCACCTGGCTCAACATTTGAAAGAAAAACCTATGTCAACCGCCATGCGACATATGAAGGTATCACAGAATATGCCATAGAAAAGTGGCACTATGTAGTACAGTCTGAGTTCGCTTGGGACTTCCAGCACATTAATTCAGAATTGTCCTAAATAGCACAAGAATCCTATCTACAGTGGTTTTGCTGGGAAATAAGCCACTGGGGAGGCATTTTAATCATTGAGTCTTATTAATATTAACACTCATTTCTAAGAGGAGTTGTGGCATATATTTGTTGATAGACATTAGCAACTATTTCATGTAATCCTGAATAGCTCTTTTAGAATGGAAATGTTTGTTACTCAAGTGGAATTAGGCAGGTACCAGGAATGTGTTTGGAAAGTTCTTGATGATCTTCTAAAAAGTATTAATGACACGTTTCTGTTATTTGCAGGGAGCTCCAGTGCTAACTCTTCTCCAGAGTTCCCCAGGAAAGAGTTTGGTATGTTCTTTCAGAACTGTCTCTCTGAACATTATGGCAAGGTCATGTGAGTTGGTGACTACGGTGGCTTTCTGCATGTAACCTCTATATTGGACAGCTAGTGCAACTCTGTGACTTCAGAGGAGTTACTGAAAATTATATTAATGCAGCTAACAGTAGGGTCTCAAAGCTAGGACAGATTCCAACAGAGGCTGCATAATGTAATATACTTACTACCTTCAGCTACTCTTTAAACAGTCCCAGTATGGTATTGAGCGTGAGCAGGAGAACATAAGACACTTGACGACATCCCATACCTGGGGGAATAGCTCCAAGCAAGAAAGTGCAGTCCCTTGAGATTTTGAACCATTGCTAGATATACTCCACCACTTACTCTTTTCTAGACTTCAGCATGTTCATATGGTATAATTGGAAAGATGAACTGGCTATCAAGTGTTGTATTTATATTGAATATTGTCCACAGGTAGGAGCTTGCCCTGTCCAAACTGTGTGATGCTTCTTATATTCGGTGCAGGTAGAGAAGCAAGATGATGTAGCTGTCTTTCTGGCTTAGGGAAGAGGCAGGGTTTCATAGTGTCTGACCCTGGTTGATGGTGTAAACAGGCCTATTATCTTCCTACTGGCTTACTGAAATAGAAGATCATTATCTCTGAACAACAGTTATGTGTGCAAGCAGAAACAGCAATTGGTCCAGAAATACTAAGGTGCTACACACTTTTTGAGATTCCTCATGGTCTAAAGAAGTCCTGGCAAAAACTGAGGTTTCAATGCCCCTCAGCTGTGCCTCAAGTAAAGAAGTTTACTGGCCAAGTTTCTGTGCTCAAAAGAAGATCCAAAGATCCATGTGTTCATTTTCAGAGGTGTCAAAGGCAGTAAAAACCTAATATTGCTTTTCTTTCTCTTATATTCACAGCATCTGCCTCCACACGAGGGCGAAGCCAAAGTCGAGGTGAGTGATACTCTTCTTCTAGAAGTTTTATTTGTTTTTTTCTGATGTGATTCAGGGTGTGTCAGGTGGACATACTTCTTATCTGGAATCAAATTGGTTTAAGTCTAGAGTCTGGTGAGGTACCTGGATTTACACCACTGCAGATGTGAACCGTTTTACGTGTGAACAGTCGCTTAAACAAGCAGGTCATAATGGTTAGCACCATGTGAGTAGGGAGGATCTGAATGGGGACATGGAACTCCGGGGGTGTAGAACATAGTTTTCCATCTTAACTGTTCACTACCATGAACTCAGTCCAGCCATTCTCTGTGATCCCCACTCTGGTGCTTTTACAATAATCACAAGCATGTTTTTCCCCTGGAGATTTATCTTAGAAACCATAAGGCCTTTCCCTGAAATTATCTTATGCTGGTTGTAAGGAGAGGCTGAAGAAATTATGGACTTGCTGTGGTCTACTTAGCAAGCTCACTGTGAAACTGCATTGTTTAAATCATTTAGCTCTTCTAGTAATTTATTAACAGCACTGGGGAAAGCAGGATTATATTACTCTCTAAGAGTTTAATATCTGTTCCCAGTTGCTTGAGAAGAAAACTATAACATCATTTTATCCAAGTTAATTTTGACAGTGAATGTAAATCAGAATATATTCTTGCACTCTCCTCCTGGAGAATGTCACAATTACTGATTATTCTACCTTAGATCTTCACAGTCACCTCTAGCACAGTACATACCTCCCAGCAGAACTAGGCCATATGTAATAGAACAGATACCAGAGAATCGGCTTCAGCTTCTCATGTTACTTCAGAAAATTGTCTCAATCTATCAGTCAGCTTCTCCACCTGAATGCCAAAGCCAGTGTTTCTTTTAGAGTGTATGCACTGTCAGATTTCATCTCAAGGAACATGAGTCACATGTCCTTGCTCGTAGGTAGTAAGCTTAAAAGCTTTTCCCAACAAATCAGATTAACTCCGTATTCTCTTGTGCTGAACAGTAAAAGTCAGTAAGTAATAAACTGGAGTACCTGGAAAGATTGTTGGATTAATAAATGTCTGATTGTGACCTGACAGTTTTATTTCAGTGCAATTTTGGTAAAGTAGGGGGTTACATTCAAGGAGCCCAAATGAAAGGCAGCAGTTTGCAAAAGCCTGAATCCTGCAGCCCGTTGTAGAGATGATGGCATGAATTTTACCCAGTAAGTAGTAGGGAACTTTTGTATTTAGCGAGCCTTAAAATCTTGAAGCTTCTTTTGACTCTAGGTTTTTATCCAATAGAACAATAATAGTAATTGTGATGAATAGGAATATCAGTATGATTGAGGACTGCATAATTAGGCCTTTCATTTGATTGGCACTGACAATGCTATTGAGTTCAACAGAAGCATGCAAGGAATAAAATGCAGCTCTCTGGAAGAAAAAACATTAAAATCTAACCCTAAAACAAAAATCACCCAGGCCAATTTACAAGAAATAAATATGTGCCATGACTGCTGCTTAGATCAAGCAGCAAGGTAACACAGACAGCAGGAGGGAAGGAATTCATTTCAGCTTAAAAATTCATTTCAGCTCAGGGCATAAATACATTGCACTCCATATTCATGATCTGCTTTTTTCTCTTCACAGAGAGTGAAATACGAGTCCGGCTGCAGAGCGCATCTCCCTCCGGCAGGTGTAAGTGCTGTAGCTTATGCTCTGAGGGGTCAGGTATAATGTAGAGTGTGTTGCTGCTCTAGATATGTCTATAGTGTCTTGTGAATCCAGACTTCATGATGACAGATAGCAGCATGTCATCCTTTATTCTGGCTGTAAGAACTTTCATTTATATCCCCGTACTGAGCAAGGAAGCATGCTGTGGGATAGATGGTGGTCTTGCAAGGGTAGAGTTGTGCTTAGTCCCTGAAATGCAGCCTATGAGGTTTTGTTATGTCAATGGGACTCTGGAAAATACAGCTTCTGAGATGTTCCTGAGTAAATTCCACTGAATGGTTTATCCCCAGGGCAGGATTCCAGTTCAATGAAACAAGGGCTTATGGATAAATCTGGATGCTTGTTTGTTTCATGCCAGGGACGGAGTTGGATGATGTAAAGCGCTTACTGAAAGGGAGTCGATCAGCCAGCTGCAGTCCTACTCGATCATCATCCAGTACACTCCCAATACCGAAAAAAGCTGTGGTGGAGACAAAAATGGTTACTGAGAGCTCTCAGTCAGGTATGTGCAGAGGCTAGTTAGCAATGCTGGAGTCTTCCAAACAATTTTTACTGTAAAAATTATCAGCTGCTAAGCACATCAGAGTAAGAATGCATAGTCTCTGTCCCAGATACAGAAAAAGGATTAAAATGCTGTAGGATTGTCCAGGGCCATCTTTGGGTGGTGAATTGTGTACTTCCATACAATTAAGACATATCCTGCTGACATCAGGTTTAATTCAGAGGTGCTGCTGGCAGAGACGAGCTCTATGTAAATGTCTTAGAGCAGTATGATTTCTTATTGCTGAGCAAAATGAAGGTAGCACTGAAGACAGCATTTAGATCAGTGTTCAATTTATTTGCCATACTGCTGGTTCAGAGATCAGTAGTACTTGATAGTAATATAAATACTGTTTATAATACTATAACTAGCTTTCATTAATTATAAGCCCCACTGCAGTGCTTGAGGCAGTGGCATTCATGTTCACTCCACTGTTCTCCACCAGTATCTAGAAACAAGCAATGCCTTTTTATCATCTGATGGCTAAAATTTTGTCTAAAACTGGGAATTTTGAACCAGAGCCACACATGTGGGAAGCAAAATTTCAAGGTCTCCTCATCCAGGATTAATGGAATTGTGAACCGAAGTACATTAAATGTTTTATTGTAGTATCATAGCAACTGTAAACAATGAAATCTTTTCAGAGTATTTTCTGAATGGTCATGCTATCAGGTCAGTCTTTATCTCATTTTTTAAAATTCAAGTGGGCTGTAATCAGCTGGCATTTGAGATCAGTTACACTACATTAATCTGGAGTTGTTGCATGGAGTCAACACAAGTAATTGAAATTTAAGGCAAACTAAATTCTCTACCATGTAAACCTACAGTGCATACTAAGTCATAAGCCTAGTCCCTACTGTTTGTTTGTTGTTTTTTATTTTATTTTATTTTGTTACAGTGTCAGGGACATATGATACAACTATACTAAATACCACCCTCCCTCCATACACGTGGTCCTCAACTCTGCCTGCTGGATCTTCCCTTGGAGGGTACCATAACAGCATGGGCCAGAGCTCTTCCTTGATCAATGCTATGTCTCATTCTACAGGATCAGGTATGCTCCCTGGACTGCCCAGTCTGTGAAGACAAAACTCCACACTGAAACTGGGTCAATAGCAGTGCTCTTATCTGCACAGTCAGAAGAATTAAAATGGGGGACGAACTGAGGTGGCAGAAGATATGCTTGTTTTTTCTCTGCTTTTCTGTAATTCTGTGCTTTTTGCTTCTATGATGTTTGTGCTTGAAAGTCCTTTGTTGTGTGGATCAGCTGTCCTGACTGCCTGATTTGTCTCTGAACTGTTATGATGACTTTAATTTACTTAAGTGAGGCCAGGCTATCTATCAAAACTAGTTTTAGACTAGTGAACTTTGAATTATCTTCGCCAATTGTAAGAAAAACTAGTCCTAACCATGCAATCCTCTAACATTAAAGATTTAATTAATCAATGGTGGCAGTGATTTTAACTTGTAA
The DNA here is from genome assembly GCF_016699485.2 of Gallus gallus. Lineage (NCBI taxonomy): Eukaryota > Metazoa > Chordata > Aves > Galliformes > Phasianidae > Gallus > Gallus gallus. The sequence goes on along the minus strand of NC_052537.1, from coordinate 24,946,439 downwards.
CACCCACTTCTAAATGCCAGGGATGCACTTACAGTACAAAAAAAGCACAAGAAAGTTTATAATAGCATACTAGAGAAAACTTTGCTTTCTCACATTATCTCATGACTGCAATTTGCCCGATATAGGCTTTTCTCCACTTTCTGAGTTCAGTAAAGGGGTGGTTTTGGGTCACAATTGTACAATCACACTAACTAAATTTTCAGGTGGCCCTTATTCTTAATTTCTGTGGGTTGTAGAAATGATAACTTTTCACTTCCTCTTTTTACAGTTTTTGGTGTTCCAAATAACCTGGCTCCTAGCAGTCATGCTCTGAACACAGGCCTGAGCACTTCCTCAACAGGTCAGATTTTTCTCTTCTTCCCTTCACACTTTCACAGTGCCACAGTCCTACCAGACACGTGCAGTGAAATATTGCCCATATTACTCTGTTTCTCCTCTTTCTTCACCTGAATATCCACAGCCTGTCTGTACACCACAGTTATTCTCTGGTTACAGAGGATTTATTCTGGGTTTATGCTCTGTAGCTTGTATAGCTGACATTAGGTCCTAACCACTTTTATTTAGGTAGTGAGGAAAATTAGCTGCTTTCCAAGATTACTGCTTTGTCTTTTGAAACAACCTGTTTCATCCCCAGGACAATTCAAGGTAACCCCCTGAAAGTTAAGATCTTGTGTCCTAATCCATAAAGGCCCACTGCTGTCAGTTTTCCCTATAATTACCCTTTGTTTCACTTGACTTATGACTTTTGGTTGACACTGTTCCATGTCACAAGAGCACTTCTCTTCCTTACATAGTCGCACATTTTTCCTACTCAGTGTAGTGCCATCATGCAGGTTTTCTGAGTCTGTGGAGAACAGGGTGTATGAAAGCATTCTGTTAACTACATTTGATATTGCCATGCTGATTCTGGCGCTGAAGGCACCACCTTCAAGTGTTTGCTTCTCTCTGGACTATACTTTGACATGCAGGGTGTGCAGTTGTCTCATTAAACTTTCTCCAGTCACACCAAACAGGTTTCCCAACTGTACTTGTTTTCCCAAGTCCCATACCTCCAGAAGTGTCCATGCGGCCATGGGAGTGGGTTTCCAATCTAACCTGAGCTGATGTTTTAAAATGGTCGCTGTTAATTGTCCTGGGCCAATAATAACTTATACAGTAAAGTGATCTAAGGAAAAAAGTTTTGTAAGGAAGGTATTGAACAGGAATGCTTAGAGTTTTGATGCTTCTAGCTACCTGACAAAATTTCTTGTAAGCCCTAAGGGTGATTTCTAACCAACAGGATTCTGAGGTCATCGTTATTATCACTGGTTTTATTTTGTTTTCAGCCAGAATACCACCTGCACTGCAGGACTTCTCTAACTCCCACTGCATTGATTTTTCTTTGCAGTGTTTGGAGTTCAAAACAATCTGTCACCAAGTTCTTCAGCCCTGAATGCCAGTGCAGCCTCTGCAGGTCAGAAACCTTTTAAGCATAAAGCAAATAAGGGAGTCACTGATGTACACTACATTCTGCCACCTTTTCTGTGGTGGCTATAATGTTCATATTGCCAGAGGCTCCTCTATTGCCATCTTCTGGTGTGGAGCAATGTGGTGTGAGGAGCTCTTGAGGAACATTTCCTCTCTTTTGCATATGCAGGAGTGACTTCCAGTGCCTGTGTAAGCACTATAAACTTGCTTGCTGGGAAGGCCTTGCTCATTTGAGTTTTACTAGGTGCCCTGAATGAGAAAAGATTCATGAATGGTGTATAGCCCAAGGCTGGTATATGTAGGTACCTTGCTATCCTCCATCTTTTTCATTCTGGGATTTCTTCATTGCAGCATATGGGATGAAGAACACTTCTCAGACAAACACCATGAATAGTACTGGTGTGTCTGCCTCGGCAGGTGAGTGTATCATTCATGGTTGCTTAGATATAGCTTTGTGCAAGCGTTTCATGATAAATGTGAATTAGAGATTCATGCAAGTGGTACTAACATGTGGTTCCCTGGGAGCATGCCTTGTCACCAGACAACTCCCTTACCAGTGCCTTTCTGAAAAGAAGGTAAATGAGCAGAATGAGAGATCAGCTGGCCTGATTCAGATCCCTCCCACTTTGTGGTAACTTGGAGAATTTTTTTGTGGCTATTTCTGTTCAACAGACAAATAACTGGATAGAAGATGACACGTGACACTGTTTCATTTGAAACCAAAATACTTGCAAGGTTACACCTAAATATTATTTTTCAGGTGTATCTGCCTTGATCACTTGAAAATCAAGGATCTAACTTATGCATAATCAGATTGTTGGCTTTTTGTTGTTTGGTTATTTTATTTTATGAGAGAAACGGAGGTCTTTCTACTGGCCTGTGATCTCTGAATGGCTGGGATTCATGTTTTCCAGGCATATTTGATACTACTTAATGGCAGAAAAGTGGCCACGTTAGTATTTTTAGCCTTATTTATATGGAGCTCAACCTCTGCAAGCTGCAGTTCAAAGCCTCATAACCATACCTGGCTCCCAAGTATATGAAGTGCTTTGTGCTTCACAGAGTATCTCTGCTAAGGGTGCCCTTTAGCTTGAGATGTGATGGCTCATGACCTTTGGATGTCTCTCTTAAGACTGAATTTCTATGATTCTGTAATAGATGTGTTTGAAAAGAGGTCATTGAACGAATTGTTTTGATATGTAAACTGAATGCTGTACATTCTTCACATCCTGTAGAAGTTGTTCCCACGCTGTGAAATACACATCTTTAAAGTTTAACTAGACACACAGCTCTTCAAACAACTGATGTGTATCTTGCTGGCTCCTTACAGAAGTGGTAACCCCAGTCATAATGGGACTCCCTATTTTGATGAACAGATGTGTTGTGGCTTGTAGTTGCAACTCTTTATACATACCCATCTCCTCCTCTTTCCCATCCTTCACCAATATTCCAGGTGGAACCATTTTGAGCTCGCAGGGAGATGACTTTCTGCACAAAGACTGCAAGTTCCTGCTGCTAGAGAAAGAAAATGCCCCAGCAAAGAAGGAGATGGAGCTCCTAGTCATGACAAAGGATAGTGGCAAAGTCTTTAGTGCCTCTTCCACTGGACTTAATGGAGGTAATTTCTCTTCCTTGGGATGTGTGACTCGCATATGGGTCTGCTGAGAGCAGAAAAATTCAGAGGGGGGATATGAATCAGAAACATCTCTGCAAGGCACATTCTGGAGACAGTAAACTTTGATGCAGCTGAAGTGAGAGCAGTGTGGCTGGAGTGTGTATGATAAGAACAGCCCTATGCATGCAGCCAGATGAACTCTGCCAGTATAGGGTCTTCTCTGTGGAGCTGAGAGTTCAGGACATGATGTCTATACGCCACCCATGAATCTCTGGCAGGCATTTAGTCTTTAACCACACCAGCAGCATCTAGGTCTAACCTTTTTTTGCCTTTGAACCTCCAACCCGTGCCTTGGGACACTTCTCTAAGCTCGGCAGTTCAAGAACTTCAAAAGCAACAGATAGATCAGCAGCTGGCTTAAACCAGCAGAGCTGTTGTTGCTACCTAATAAGAACCATGCCTTTTGACTCTGAGAAAAGGATTGGCCTGGTTGAACTCCAGTTGTAATATTTTCAGTTGTGTTTTGTTCCCATTCAGGATCCTTTGCAGAAGACACCTTGAAGAAAGAAAAGCAGGGGCTTTCCTCTTACGCGGCAGATACTGGCCTGAAATCAGATGCAAATGGTATGAGTTTTTCTTTGTGGCAGTACAAGAGGACTACCTCCTTCTGCCTCCATTAGCACATTCTCCCTGCAAACCCGTGCTCCAAGTTTGGTGGTGTATGGAAAGACTGTTAAATCTTCTTTTATTGTTACAACAGGAGGGTTGAAATCAGCGCCAACAAGGGACAAAGCAACATATGCAGGTAAGTGGTGTTATTCATACTTCCATGGGGGGAGCATCAGAGCACAGCATACAAAAAGCTGTTATCCTCGAGCATGTTGAATGATCTCTGCGTGATGACATCAAAGGGAGGGCATGTTTAGAAGGCTACTCCATCTGTAATGAGGAAAGCACATGCCACAGAAAATGTTACCTGTGATTTTATTGTGGATGAATGGGCAGTTGAGGCACTTAACTGCTGGAGAAAATCATCTAGCTGACAGTAGAGTGCATCCTGCTATCAGGACAGATTTGTGGAGAGGGATCAAACCATTCTGGCTATTGCTGTTACTTACAGCTCAAAACTGTAGAACAAATTAACCGCAGAGCAATTGTGTTTTTGCAGCAGTTATTTTTAAAAGTGCTGACTGTTGTACCCTTTTGGAATTCCCATTGGGAAGCTGTCTACAGCTTCCATAAGAATTAGAGTAACACCCAGTGTTCACAGACTAAAATGTAAAGATTTTTCTCCATTGCCCTTTGTATAGTGGATCTGACCTTGGAGTCCTTATTCTCAAGATATTCTTTACTCTGAAATTAAGGAGCTATTTACCATGAAATTACCTCTTCCAGAAATACAAAATGGTGGTGCAGGGGGTGCAATTGGATCAGCACCATCCTGGTGTCCCTGTGGCTCCTGCTGTAGCTGGTGGAAATGGCTCCTGGGTTTGCTTCTGGCGTGGTTGCTTCTCCTTGGATTACTCTTTGGACTCATTGCTCTGGGTAAGAAATGACTGTGAAAGCTGGCCTCTGTGTATTTAAATGTGAGACTGAACAGAATCCCACCTCTATGTATCCCTGTCTATGAGAAAGATTGCTGCTAAGGAGAGAGGAGTGAAGGGAAAGATACAGAGAAAGGGTCTTCCTTCTGCTTGCAGAAATGAGTTTTATATGGAGGAAAAAAATGTTCTATGGGACAGAAAGAAGCCAAGTGAATTGTAACTCACTACCAGAGGAGCACATTCAGTACTCAGAACTGTGACCACCAAAATATTACAAATTGACAGAACGAATGAATAAGGAATATAAATCTTCTATAAGGGATTATATAGTCCTGGGGAGAGGAGGGTAGGGAAACTCCTGAGGTCTTTCTTCTCTTCAGAGACTAACATATTCCAAAGCTGTCACTGAAACTCCAGATTTCCTTGCTTAAAAAAAGAATTGCAAAAATAATCCTGCTAAATTCACTGTCCATAGCTGTCACAGTGTTGCCTTGTCACTGCTATTAGAAGTTGGTATTTCAGACACATGCCTGCATCAACATTTTCACTAGTGTTTTACTTTAACCTTCCAGCGGAAGAAGTGAGAAAGCTGAAATCTCGTGTGGACAACCTGGAAAAAATAAATCACAGCTTCCTGACAGTTAACCAAGGGAATCCATATTTAGAAAAAGACGTTTCTAAAGTGGACTTCCTTCATGGTGTGGCACCATCTTCGACCTTCCCTTTTGAAAATGAAGAATCAGTTTGGTTGATGGTGAAGAGCAGACTGAACAAGGAAATCGAACGAGGTGAGCAGAGTAAATACCTGTGTTGGTGCATTGGACCAGATTATTTAAAGGGAAGTGAGTGAGTTTTATTTCCCAAGGGCATAAAGACAACGACTTCTGGACTGCAATGCAGTCTCTCAAAAGCAGAGCCCTCACCCGTCCTCACAGATAAGCTTTGCTTGGGCACAGGGTGCTGCCACCGACACTGGTGGTGCATCCATCAAAGCTAGCAGGATGAGAAGAAAGGAAGCTGTGAGCATGCCATCCTGCACCAGAATGTGTCATTTGCTGTAGCAAGTGAGCTTTCCATTTTGAAAGAACTGCACATAAAATTGAATCCACAGCTTATTTCTTGTGCTACTTTTAGTAGCAAGGGAAATATTATTTACTTTTGTTCTGATGGAAGCAGCCTAAGAAGTGAGGAGTCTAGATTTTTCCAGCTTCAGAAGTTTTATGTAGTTCTGAGCAGTTCAAGGGCTGGCAAAGGGCAAACTTCTTGAGGAAACTCCACTCCCATTGTGTTTGACAGCCTGTGCTGTCTGCAGCCTCAAAATCCAATTAGAGAAATCTTTGTATGCAAAGCAATTAGCTATTTTGTTGTGTAATGCAGTCTAACAACACCTTTACTTCCTGTTGCAGGCTACTTCCGAGGAGAGAGAGGAGAACCTGGTATGAAAGGTATAGCCTTACAGTCTTTCTCTTCCCTTGCCCCGTTCCTTGGTTCTGGCAGTGCTCAAGTTTGGAATGGATGTTGCCACTAGGGGAAGTTGGCCGTGAGAAAATTGATGTGGGTTTATACTTAAAGAGCATGAAAGTTGGTTTGCCATTTAAACTGTAGGGGGCACTGTTTCATGCAGAATTAATACAGAAAATCCAATCCCACAATGCATTATAGAGTGTTGGAAGGCCAGATCCTGTATGTCACTACTGTGATGTGTCTGCTCCTGCGCTGTGCAGATGTGAAGTGTCCGTGTTCTTCCAAAACTTGTTCATGTTTTATTGAAGGCTAGAGAGCAACTAGAGAAACAACAACAAAATGAGAAATATCTCCAGGATTTCTCCTTATTTTATTTATTTTTTTCTCTTTTTCTCAGGTGACATGGGGTTGCAAGGTCCCAAAGGTAAGTCTGGAGTTTCTTGCTGTCTCAGATTCTGTGGCAGCCTGCCACAGGGCCTAGCATATGTATATAGCCTGTATGAATGTTTGTTACTCCTGAAGTTAGACAGGGAAACTGATGCATCGGTGGCTCAGAATATTCAGATATTCTTGTGATTATCTTCGCTTTTCCTGGCAAAGGCAATTTTAGAGGTCACAGTAGGAGAGAGATCAATTCTCACTTTGAATCTTGGAACTTCCTTTACCTGGTTGACAGTCTTTCCTGAAATGAAACTATACCTGGCTTAATCACAGAGTTCTTGGGAGGATTTCATGCAGCGTAAATAATTCAGTCTATTACATAAATACGAAGGATGCAATATGGCATTGCTGGGAAGGTAGAACCTCTAAACATACCAAGAACATAAACTCCTTTTTACATGGGGTTGAGGATTAGTCAATGTGAAAAATGGTGAAAACCTTTTTTTAACTGACTGTCTATTTCTTTCTCCCTACAGGGGATCGAGGACTTCCCGGTGTCCCAGGTGAGCAATAGTACAGTTCTCCTTTGAGGGAAGACTCTTAGTGACGTTACCATTGACAAGAACAAATTTTGCACTACAAATCTAGCTCAAAGTGGTTTTTTGAAGAGTCAGTACTTAGTGAGTAGATTTAGTACCTTGATTAATACCTCGATGCTGAGCTACAGATACTTGGTTATAAGCAAAGTCTCAGCCTGACATCCATATGGTTGAACATGTCTAATTTGTGAGTGTGAAGACCCCAGTCTACCTCTGAAAGGTTTCCATATCTATGTGAGTACTTGGCACAGTGTCCTTGGGCTCTTAAATGTATTGTGTTCTTCTAAGGAACTCCCTATTCAAGTACCCATGTTGCAAGTAGTATATCCTTTACCAGCTGCTGAATCCCTTAGGATTTCATGTTCTGTTACACTAATTCGTATGTTATTCATTCACAGTACACAGATAAGGATTGTGAACACTTTTTGTGTTTTTCTTTCCAGGCATTCCTGGTCCAGTGGGGCACCAAGGACCAGAAGGACCGAAAGGGCAGAAGGGCAGCATGGGTAAGCATCTCCATCAATGCTGAGTCTCTCACAGCAGATTGATAGTTGACATGGGAATTAAAGACATCAGTTTGGTGTTATCATTGCCTTCCACCGTGGAGGTAGGCATGGATCCTCCTTGCCCAGTGCCTATTGTAAAGACAACTGTTCTAACAAGGCTTTTGTTTCCTATAGGTGATCCTGGCATGGAAGGTCCTATGGGACAAAGAGGTCGAGAAGGGCTACCAGGGCCTCGAGGAGAGCCTGGACCACCTGGATTTGGAGAAAAAGGAGACAGAGGTAGGAACTAGGTTTCCAATTTTTTTGATAAAGCAGAGATAGACAAAAGCTGGCGTTTAGTCCCGAGTTTTCAGTCACTTCAGGAATTTGATTTTGATTATTCAGATCTAAATTTCATTTTAGATGTTTCCCAGAATGGACAAATCTGGCCTAAAGGGTTTTTGTGTCAAGCTTGCAAGGGGCAAATAAGGCTTTTTTTGTTTTGTTTTGCTACATTTCACAGTCAAGTCCAAGTTTGGAAGAACCAAAAGCACTTAGTATCAAGGTCATCATCTTCCCCATTATCCGAGTCACCAAAGCTTGGAAATTTATTTTGCTCATCCTAAAGTCCAGTGAGATGGGATTTTTTCTTGTACAGCACATGTTTATTTGTGTGTTTTTAACTGACCAGCAGATTACCCAGAAGATTATTCATGACTCTTGCCAGAACAGAGAATAATGGAAGATATGTTCTTATTCTGCAGGTGCTGCAGGTCCTCCAGGGCCACCTGGTCCCCCAGGTTCTGCTGGCCTTAAAGGTAAATATCAAGATAGATAGAGAGAGCCTAGCAGATTGACTAGGTGCTCTGTGAGGAGGAAATGAACACTAAAATTCTTGCTTCATTTGTGGTGCCCTGCAGTAATCAGAAAAGTGAATCAATAGTCCTCATTTTAACTAAAATTGACTTTCGTAAGCACACATAATGTTTAGAGCAATAAACTGGAGATTTTTAGTGAGAGTGGGGGGTTAGCAGAGAGATTTCCCAAAACATCAATCTCTAAGATGTGTTATGTTTCCAGCTGTTTTTATTCTGTTTTCAGAAATAATAAATTCCATATCCCTAATGGGCTGTTAATAACATTACAGTTTACAGTCGATGTCACTGGGATCAGAAGAATTAATCATACCTGAAACGTAGATTCCAACATCCCAGCAAAGATGGAAGGTTTTAATCTCTTTACCTTACTTTAAGGAAAAACACTTTGTATGTGTTATAAGAATTAAGCTGTATAGATTCAATCCTGATTTTCAAGAGGCCATAATGCCAATTCTAGCGGCTGGGGAGATTCTGATCTGCTAAACACCTACTTCATTGTGGATGCTGTTGGGCAAACCTAAAGAGGTTTGTTCATTTTCTGATTGTGGTGTTACTGAAAGAAAATTCATGTCCCTTATTCATAGGTCCAATGGGTTCTCCAGGCCCCCAGGGTCCTCCAGGTAAGTGCTGCCTTTATTTGCTATGGCATCTTACAGAGTAGAGAGAAAAGGAGCAATAGCTTTTCATAGTTTGTCTTCTGTAGTGTTGAGTGGGATGAATTAACTCCCTCATGTCATTTTTCTTCAGGTCCTCCTGGCCTTCAAGGATTTAGAGGAGAAGCAGGTCTCCCAGGTGCTAAAGGTAAACTTCCCTTCCTCTGTGCAGTTACAGTGGTGCTAGCTGATGTTCTTCTCCAGCAGTACTCTGAGCAACAGGCTTGACCTGAGCATGGCACACTGAGATGTGAGAGGCAGAGAAAAACATAAGGGGAGGGAAAAGGGAAGAGTATCAGACTTGGTGATTACAAGCAAATAGGGATAAACAGAAGAGACAGGTAATAGAAAAGTCTGAATGAGGATTGGATGAGGTCTGCGTGCTATAATGATGGATGGAACTATAATGAAGGAAAGGAAGTTACAGTTTGAGTTTCTCAGATACGGAGTTCCTGTACTTCCCTGTGGATTTTCTTGGTGCCTGAAATTCCTTTCCCTTCTGACTTGTTACTACCTACTGTTTAATCATCCATATGTCTTTCAGGTGAGAAGGGCGCTACTGGACCCCCAGGACCCAAAGGTATATCGATCAATTAAATCTTTCATGGCTCTTTTATTTAGGTTCCTTCAGATATGGATATTGCTCATGGGTGTTAGCTGTATTCTTCTTTGCCTTGTTATTTTGTGCTCTGATCAGAGAGCAGACTTGTTCTCTTGTGGAAACATTTCACAGTGAAGCAATCTCACAGAATCCTTCCTTTTTTTTGTACTGCAGGTGATCAGGGTGAGAAAGGAGCTCGTGGAATGACAGGTCAGTAGGTTGTATTCTTGAAGTGTCAGCTTGTAAAATATACATTTGCATTGTTTTAATTTAAAAAAAAAATATTCCAGAGAATGCTAGTTAGCTTTCTGAAAAAAATATGAAGATGTTACTGGTTATAAGAGTTTTATTTTTGTACCCAAGTTCTTATCAAATAGACCTATCCTTGGTAGCATCTTATTTTTGCTGATTGGAAATTCTCCCTCGTGCCATGCATTCACTTCCCTTGAGCATTTCTAATGCCCAGAGAAAGTCATGAATCATAAAGCTTGAACATCCTGCAGTGCTGTTTTTTTCAATTGCAAAGCACTAAGTATTACTGATAGTCAAACATTATATCTTCTCTGAGATTTGATTCATTTTTATGTCATCTAATTACAGGTGAACAAGGCTCGAGAGGCATACCTGGTCCTCCAGGAGAGCCAGGGGCTAAAGGACCTGCAGGTGCGTAACAGAAAATAGCTGGCTTTTTGGCCACTGTAATTTCTACTAAGTGTCTGTTCTTATGAGTCCAGATGAGGGAAGAACTTAGGAGTGCAATCATTGATTGTGATCACCAATCTTCTCTCTAAATAGCTAAAATTAGTCTGTATTCTCAAAAAGTTGTCCTTACACTTTCAAGTGAACTTTTTCAGGATCTTCAGTAACTACAGCTAAGGTTTTATTCAAATGCAATGAGATTTATTGTGTTTAAGGCTGTACTCTGCATAGTAGGAGGACAGGGCAACTATGGTTCTATTTCACCAGTCCCTAACAATCTGTTTTCTTTGAACAGGACAAGCTGGCCGTGATGGACAGCCAGGTGAAAGAGGTAAGAGATTCCTCTGAGGAATAAGAGCAAATACTTTCTGGTGTGGCTGGTGGCTGATTTCTAAAAGGAGTGGAAGAAGATGGCAGTAGATTTATGCTGCGAGATATGTCTCGCTGTCTCAGAAAAACGATGTAGTCAACCTGGTAAGCATGGGACTACAACATATAATGGAGCTGTAAATCTGACAGAATTATTCTCGCCACACAACTCTTTTCTCTTCATCTCCAAGTACATGATGCTGAAACTGTCCACTTGACTATGATGATACAGTGGAGTGCTGAAGGATGCCTGGTGGCCAAGTTTGAATGAATTGGTAGATTATAAATCAGTGAATTACAGGTTGTTAACATGATTACATTCCTAGGTGAACCAGGTCTCATGGGAATGCCAGGAGCCCGAGGCCCTCCAGGTCCTTCTGGAGATACAGGAGAGCCAGGTAAAAGAATACAGAGAACAAAACCAATTTCTTGGTCAGGAATACACCTCTGTCAAAAATTTCTGGTCTTATTTTGAAGTTAATGCTGGCAGAGGATTTCTGTAGCATAAGAAAGCAATGAAAGTAAAATACAAAGGGAATCTAGACTATTTGTGATCTTAGGATTGTGCACACTGCAAATAAGAATTTCAGCTGCTAGAAGACAACATTCAGTTTATATACCAGGTGCTAAGCTGACTTGCATCACGAGTTGCTATAATTTTAAGCAAATGTAATCTTGCCTTTTCTTCCTCCTGCCCAAAGTTTGTGTGAAAAATTGTTTAAAAATCTTTGATTTTTTTGTTTTTTTCCCACCTAGGTCTCACAGGACCCCAAGGACCACCAGGTAGGTTTTTTCACCATGTTCCAGTTTATCAATGATGCACTTTGTTATAAGCCCAAAAGAAGTTCTAATTTTCCCTATCTACAACTCAGGGTTTCCAAAGTAATATCCCAAGTTTTCTGCATCTCCCTTCGTTTTGAGACAGATTTTACAGTTGGTACATAAGTTTCAAGGAATGCAGAGCCTTGGAGCACGTGTTTAGTTTTCTGTGTATCACTGAAAAATCCTTCTAATCGGGAGGGGGAGGTTGTAGTAGAGATGGAAAAAAGGATGTGACGTTCCACAGGCAGAAGTAGTCTGGGGGGGCAAGTCACCAGGGAATTTATCCAGGAGCCTCTGAAAAGGGAGCAGTGAAAGATGGAAAGCCCCTACCTCTGCCCAAGGACACTCCCAGCTCAGTCCACCTTGAATTCCTCCACCATGTGAAGAAGGCACAATCTGCTTATAAATGTTGGAAGCCAGGTTCTGGAGTAGGAAATGCCTTCTATAAATCTATTAGTGAAACTCACTGGAGTATATGGATAAAACCGAACAAACAATGTTTCTACTAATTATTTTAAATTGTTCTTTAAATCCTCATTTTAGGACTTCCAGGCAACCCAGGCAGACCAGGGGCTAAAGGTGAGTTTGTTTCTTCCTTAATACTTGTTTTCTTTCCAAGCACTTCATTTTAGGGAGGAATATCTGCTCTGTTGACCAGTCCCTGAATCAACAGTGGCATCTAGTGGCTTTAGGAAAGGAAGGTTTGTGGAACAAGCAATAGCCAGAACCTCCCTGACCAAACATGAAATGCAGTGTGTCAGCTGAGACTCTCAGCATAGCTTGTTCTTGGAAAGAGAAAATATTAGCAAAATCTGTTCTACACTGGGTGTATGAGTATGATGTCTGGTAACTGCAGTGGAAGTTGTGCACCTGCCTCTGATAACTCTAGCCCCATTGTCTATTCTGGCAGATATGGTGCCCGGAAAGATCAGAGAGAATCTGAATGATCTCTGGATTAAGTGGGCTCCTTTGCTTCCTTTGTGACTTTCTAATAATACAATTTCTTAAATGAGAGATCAAGGGCAAAGAGAATAGAAATCACATGTTTAATAAGAGCAATAAGACAATGTACTTGAGCTAGTGACAGATCTTTCCCAAAAATGAAATTCATGTTTATCTCTTTCTTTTCTTAGGAGAACCTGGAGCTCCAGGCAAAGTCATAAGTGCTGGTACGTACTGCTGTGAGAGTTCAAACACTTCCACTTTTGGATAATTTTCTGGTTTTTTTGTTATCCCTTCCAAATTCATCTTGACTGTGTGCCAGACCCATATTGGCAGCTCTCAGTGTTGGGAGAATACATATGCTACAGATGGTCAAATCATTCCTTGAGAACAGATTTGTTACATGTTTGCTGTGTGTGTGTATATCTGTATGTGTACAAGTGTCTGTGTTTGTGTTTCAGAGGGTTCATCAACTATTGCTCTGCCAGGCCCACCAGGTCCTCCAGGACCAATTGGCCCCACTGGACCCCCTGGAGTTCCAGGTAAGAAAGCTGCTCCTCTGCTGTTTTTTTTTTTTTTTTTTTGCAGGCACCTTGCATTGCTGTGTATCCAGTTTTTAATTTAATATGTAATGTTTGTTGTCTCTACCATGCTACCCTGTCTGGGAGGGCAAGATTGTTCAAGCAGTCTAGATACACATGGTCCTCACCCTTCCCTGCAGAAGGACCAAGATCTCAGGCAGAGTTAGGGAGGCGGTGGCCCCAAGGGAGAAATGAGTTACAGTCCCAAGGGAGTGGAACAAAGGGAGGGCTGAAAGATGAAGAAATAGGGAACCCTGTTGTTTTGTCTTGGTCTGATGAGTATCATCTAGAGAGAGGTCAAATTCAGCAACTCAACTCAAACTTTATTGCTTCTCAGGAAAACAAGCTTGTGTTTGATTTCTTTCCTTGCATTAGAATTGAAGTCCATATGTACTTTCCAGTCTTACTTTTGATCTCAAAAAAAAAACCAGAAATCCCACTGGCCTTTGAAATGCCACATAGCATTTCTGTGCCACTCCCAGCTGTATAGCTGGAGCTAGTCCTGGACCTGGTTTGGTAGATCAAGGCTTTGCAGCAGACAGTGCAAGAGGAGGGTTCAATCTGTTGCATTTCTGTTGTGATCAGTGCTATTCTGGTAATTTCCCCAGTCCAAGAGGCACTGAGCACATCAGTTGTCAGAAGCCTCTTTTCCAGAGCTTCGAGTGGTACATGGGGCACTGATGAGTTCATACCCCCATAGCAATTCTATTTACTGAGCAAACAAATACGTTGTAGTTTCTGTTCTTATAAAAGACCTATTGATTCTCTCCTGCTATTATAAAATACAACCAGGAAAATCTAATGCAATCTTTTTCTTTTTTTTAACTTTGAAACTAGGTCCTGTTGGGCCAGCTGGTCTCCCTGGACAACAAGGTACAATTCTCTATCAGCCCCAATTCTGTTCCTTATGGAAATGGAATTCATCAGTTTTCTTTTATTTCTAGTCTCTAAGGCCTTGGCACAATCTCACTCCCTTTTGTTTGTGGATTTCTTCCTTTCAGTTCATTTTACTGCATTATTGGGCTTAATTAATCTTTTAAAGAATTTCCATTTTTTTTTTTTTCCCCCTTTCTAGGGGAAGGGGAGAAATAGTAAGAACAAGTGTGATGTGAAAGCTGAAAATGTTTGGTTTTTTTTCCTCTTGTTATTTTTCTGGAGGCTGGCATTTCTATTGCACTTCTCAGCTGCAGTTGCCTTCCTGTAGTAGGGGATATAGCTTGGCTGGATGCTTCCTGCTATTTTGAAAAGTTCAAGAACAAACTAGAGCCAAATTGATAATAATGTCATTGAAACCACTGTCAATTAGATAGACATCTGTTTGGAAAGGCCTGAGCAGAGCTGATTCTCCTAAGAATTCTTCTTAGCTATTTTTGTATGATCCTGTTAGAGCAAATTGTACAGTCATTTCTACATTTGAGTCCAGTGTTCCACAGAGCCAGGGACTGAGTTCAGACTCCCAGTCTGAACCCATTGTCAGGAAGAGGAGGAGTGGGTACAAAGTCTCAGCCTCTCTCTGTTAACTAATTTGCTTTCTTCTCTTTTCCTGTAAAAAGGTCCACGGGGTGAGAAGGGATCCGCAGGTGAAGTTGTGATAGAAACTATCAAGACAGAAGTCTCATCACTGGCATCTCAGAGTAAGCGGGCACAGCTTTCTACTCCTTTTCTTGGACAGGTGCTGGAGGCCTTGGGGCCCACTCAGGAGGTGCCTCTGCCTCATTTCCCTCAGCAGGCCATAGGGCAAGTGTGTGTGCATGTGTTTGGTGATGGGTTGCTACCAAACACACACCCGCTCTTCTGCCCTGCTTCTCCTCTGTGCATCCTGAAGTACTTTCAAAACTACCTGTGAGGTACCAGGCCCTTGGTACAAAGAGAAAATCAGTAGGGTCTCAGTTTAGCCTTTTGGTCACCGTGTTTGCGTAGGGCAGTTCCCTGTGTTGAATGAACGTAGAGCCATCTGTAAGTGGAGAACCAGTTTAAAAGTGCATGTTAATCTGAAGAACAGGGAAGGAAGGAAATAAGAATATCTCAGCAAGTTAGAGGGTGAATTCACAAGAGAACAAATACTATTTTAAGATGGAAATTAGTAGAGCAGAACAGAATGGTTTAGTAGTGTCCTGAATGAAGTGTCAGCTTGCTCTGTGCAATACTAGATATGTGATGCACTTAAAATCAGTATTCCTAGAGTCTAGGACCTCCATAAGTGTGCAAAAGAGGCAGGGCAGAGGAGAACGTAAAGCCATAAATGGTACTTGTCAAATCACCCTCTTTGTGCACCAGAATGAGGTCACAGATCCCAGACTGTGCTTCCAGTACTACCTCATCCCTCATGCAGTTTTGGACCTCTGCATCACTGAGCTTTAAGTTTGTGCCTCCACTTAAAGGTGAAGATCCATTTCCAATTAAGATAACATGGTGCAGATACTTGTTAAATGATGGTCGTGTAATAGTCTCCTTTCTCCTCTCCTTGAAGGTTCTTTCTCTCTTCCTCTACCCTTTGAGTCCTTTGCTCTTTCCCCCAGCACCTGTTGCTCTCTAGAGAGATTACCTCCTATTTTTTCAATATGCTTCCAGACTGCTCGGCACTGTATTTTGCTTCCTGTCCTAAGCCCCATATTGGCAACCAAACTTGCAAACCAAATATTGGCAAACCAAAATTGGTGCACAACTCAGATAGGAACTGGGTGACCTAAACCTAAGTTGAGGCAGAGAGGGGAAATATCTGAGTCCACTGTTGACTCTAAGAACTTCTATCAGCAACATAACAACTGTCTCCATAACAGCAGTAGCTTCACAGCAACATTTTTTCCTTCTTTTGTGTTTCACTTGCACAGTGCTGTCAGATCTACAAGGGCGAGCAGGACCACCAGGTCCCCCTGGACCACCAGGTATGTAACATAGTGGAGATCAGTATGTAAGCAGGGACACACGGACACCTCAGCACACTTCTGTGCTGTGCATTTGGTTCTGTAAGTGCCCTATAACAATCATGTTTATTTCATTGTCAGGTGAATCTGTGCAGGGACTCCCTGGGCCTCGTGGTCCCCCAGGTAAGAGCTTGTTTCTCTGAAACAACCCTGGAAAGTGGGAGGTTTTTTCAGAACCTCTGTCCTGTGCTTTGTAGAATGTCATGTAACAGTCTCAGACATGTTGGAAATTGTTAAGACTGACTATACTGGAAGTGGAAAGTGATGGTTTCCTACTAATGCAGTTTCACAGCAGTAAGATGCTGCCCAAGGGATGAGATTTGCTTTGGACAAGATTTGCTAGACAGACTAGTGAATCATAAAGGGAAGATGCTCAATGTTCTCCTATGTCCATAGAACACAACAAAATAATTCTGTATTTAATTTTTGTATGGCCTTAACTTCCAGCTGGAGACAGATGTAGCAGCACTGATCACGAGGAGAATATCCCCACACCATTTCCTATAGCAAAATGGTAATTTTACCTTACACAGCCAGAAGAGAATACTGCAGGAGGGCATGAGATAGGAGCATAACCTCATTCCTTGCTCTCTGGCCAGTAGCAAAGGGGAGTGGGTGAGGATATGAAATTTCCCTCTCAGTGCAGCAGAGGCCATCTGGGATAGGCACACTGCACCACAGAGAAGCAAGTTTCTCTGTCTTATGTTTGGTGATAGCAGATGATAATGAAAAAAACTAACAGGGATGGATAGGTATGCATGGAAAAAACAATTATGCTATTCTATACCTGGAAATATTTGAGTTATGTCCATGACTGAAGATGGAACAGCTCTGATGTATTTACTCATGTTACTGAGGCTTGTTCTTCCTGAAATCTATTTGTGCCTCTCTTGCATAGGATTGCCAGGACCTTCAGGCCCACCAGGGAGACCAGGATCTTCAGTATCCACCTCAGGTAGGCTCTTCAGATTCATTCCCTACCTTGTGCCCTGAGAATGTCCTGTTTATTTTGGTTCCAGTCTGTCCTTGGTTATGAACAGATGGAGCCAAAGGAAACTTGTATCATGTCCTGTTGTATGTCATAAGGAAATGTTTTTGTTTCAATTACAGAAACATTTGTCTCCGGTCCACCGGGTCCACCAGGTCCACCAGGACCGAAGGGAGACCAAGGTGAGTCCCACTGCCTCACCAAGATACTGGGTGAGTGACAACACCACAGGCTGAAAAGAAGGAAGGAAGGGCTTGGAGGCAGAAACTCTCCTGCCTTTCTGTGCCTATAAGAATGATCACTAAATAGGACTCCTGTCTGCTTCCATAAAAAAAAAAAATCATTTTCAAAGAAATTTGTTAGTCTATAGTGCTGGTGTCAAGGCAGTTGCTCTATTCAGATCCCAGCTTTGTAACATGCAGGAGCATTCACAACTTCAAATTTGCCATTAAAGGGGATCAATGGGGAACAATCTTTTTGCAAAATACAACATGGACTTGGTAAGTCAATGTAAGGAGGTGGCCCTGTTGGGCATAGCTCAGCTCATGCCTGGCAGGAAGAAATAGGATCTACTCACTTTACCCACTTCTGCCTTGCAAATTGAAGGCCATGAGAGTATTCCGAAGTGTGGGCTGAAATGCTGTTACGAATCAGAGCAAAAAAAAATGCTAACAATGCACCTCTGCTTCCCTGTTCACAGGCGAACCAGGTCCACGAGGATTCACAGGTAAGGAGGCTTCCAGGGGTTGTTGTTGAGGTGCAGTGTAGTTTGTGTATATGACACCTCTTCTTTTTCTGTGTCCCGTGCAGGTGAACCAGGTGAACCTGGCCTTCCAGGATTCTCTTCCCATGGTCAGTCCATACACTTTTTCCTCATTTGAATACATTGTCCATAAGCTGAAGCCAGGGGCAAAATCTAACTCAGTTTTGGTGGAGCTAGAATTTTGTCCACACGGTTTGTACCTTTGAATTTATGACTCTCCTTTATACTTGACAGGTGGTACAGTCACCATGCAAGGACCTCCAGGCCCACCAGGCCCACCAGGACCTAAAGGTGAAGTCACAGTCTACCTTCTTTCTATGTTAGTGGCCTCACACAATCACGTCTGGTTAAAACTGAAGGATGGAGCAACCTTGTCTTTAGAGAATTAGAGCTGTTCCCACCCTTGCCTTTTCAGGCACAGCAGAAGCATGGCAAATGAGTTCCTTCAAGTACATGGCCCTGGGTGGCTGCTGTGGCCTCTTATGCTTTTCCCCAGCAAGCTGTTAATCCAATTTAGTCATTGGTCATTGCAAGGGCTAGGTGGTTGCCTGTCTGGTGACATATAGGTTGACTGTTTTACAAACCAGGTCTACAGGATGCAGTGACACTTACAAATAATTGTCTGTCTCCCTCACTCTGGTTTCCAGGTGATGCAGGTGTCCCAGGTGCTCCTGGCATCCCAGGAACATCTCGAGGTAAGAGGCTATCATTGCTCTGATACTATCAGGAAATGCTGATATTGCTGGTGGAGATTTACAAAAAAACTCCTTTGTGTTTTATGGAAATGTGAATGCCAATTTAATGCTGATTGGATTTGTGTACAGAACCTTAAAAAATATGAGGTGTCTCTACACTGTGGTGACAGGAGTCACGCAGGGCCCACTTTACACCTTGCAGTGGAGACCAGTTAGGAGGTCCATAAGCTGGTTTTCCATGGGCCGGATGGGATTAGGAGCAGTGGGGTTAGCCTAATGAGTTTGAGTACTTTTTGGATCTCTAGCTATATTTCTGCAGAGCATTGTACTTAGTGCACAAAGTGGGTTGATCTATCTGTCTGAACTCAGGGAGGTTTCTGGGTTCAGCCCTACAAAGCTGAGTAGGCTGAAAGATAATATGCCAAATGAATTGAAAATGTTAGACTGCTTAATAGTCCATGTTTAGACTGTGTTTGGAGATAGAAGGGGAGAAAGCCACTCCATAGTTCATTCCCAAAACTCTTCACAGAAGAGGGAAGGGCTCACTGCAGCACCCATTAGCATTTCTTGGTCTAATGCAGACATGCCAAAAACTTTCCTTACAATATTTTCTGTAGGTGGTTCCAGACAAATTCAGGGACCCCCGGGTCCTCCTGGGCCGCCTGGTCCTCCTGGCCCAGGTGGAAGTTCCTCTCAAGAGATTCAGCAGTATGTCGCTGATTACCTGAAAAGTGAGTATAACCAGGATTTGCACAGGTCAGGTGATGCATGCCTGTCTTCCTTTTGTTCCTTGAGTCCCTTGTCACTCTCCTGTTAGAAGCAGCAGCCCTACTGCTCTGGCTTTATTTTTGTTGAATATTATGGAGTGCCTTTGCCTACTGTAGCCTCTGCAGAACTGTCTTTCATTGGCCCTGATTTTTTCCCTAGGGGAAAAGGGTTCAGTAATTGTGTATCTGGCCATCATTTTCACCTAGTGATGTGGGCATATCTTGGGCTTCCTTCCTAGGTGATAACGTAAGGCATTATTTGACTGGTGTCCAAGGTCCTCCAGGCCCTCCAGGCCCACCTGGAATCCTCACCACTGCAGATGGGAAGAACTTTGATTTTGCAGAGCTGGCTACCCGTGTTATGAGCTATGTGACAAGTAAGCATCATTTTCCTGTGCTGGTAAGCTCTGTGAGCATCAGGTCACACTGCTAAGCTTGTACAAGGAGACAGAACGTGAGGACAGACAACAGTGTTGAAGTTGCAGCTCCTCAGGCCCGTCTTTTGCATGTCTTGAGCCAGGAATTCACACAGCTGAAGTGACCTCTGAGCCTTGTCTTATTTTAATGGTTAGATTAACTAATAGTTGCTGTTTAAGTAGTCTCACATTAAACATTAGCTGTTAGAATCTTTAATGTCCCCATGTCCCAAGCACAAGTGACTGTATTTGGTTTTGTATGTGGTGTCAGGTTTCTAGGGCTGTCTTATCTTGGAGCCCTCCCAAAGTAGATGAAATTCCTAGTGCTTTTGGAAGCAGCTTAGAATCTTGAAGCAGAGAACACACTGCTGTGGAAATGACTGTGCTATGCGAAACTGCAGCTGATTCGTGTTGTCCTGCATGGGAAGCCCATTCTAATAGCTAAACTGGATTAATTCAGCTTTTCTTTGTCCCTCCTTGACCCCTCTTCACCTTCTGTCTTCTCTTGATCTTGCCTAACATGAAACCTTTTCATTCCCCTAGGCTCTTCAGATCATTATCAGTCATTTGCCAGTTCAGTATCAACTACATCTGTTTTGTACCAAGAGCTTTTGAACATGCTGCAGAGTAAGTGACCATGAAGAGAAATGTGGAGATGTGGATAAAGCATCCCAGCAGTCGCCTGCCCTTCCCTTCTTGTCTCCTGCCTCCCATTGGGATTAGCAGCAGCTGTTTTGGATGGCAAAGGCCTACCATAGGTGCTGCTCAGTGCACTGCAATGTCTCCTTCCAAGTTCCTTGGAGACAAATTTATGTGTCTTGTACTGTTAAGACTGCATGCTTTCCAGAAGTTATACTTGTTCACTTGGTTTGCTTTTCGTACCTACTGCTATAACTGCAGTTTCCTGCTCTCCTTGACTCTCCAGGTGGCACCTGTCTACATCCTTCCTCTAAAAGAATTCCCAGTGTTTTTCCCCAGTCTCCCACTAAAGCCTGGGGTTTTATTTTCTCACTGCCCCAGTCTCTTAAGTTTCCCTATCTCTTCTTGCCCACCCCAAAGCCTTACTATGTCTTTGTTTTTAAGATTGGCAACATACCCAGCCCCATATTCTTTCCTACACACTTGCAGTTGTGGGCTTATAACATATGGAGGGCAGACGACACTCAGAAAGGGAGGGGCAGGGTGAAGGGAGTTTTGCATGTATAGGTTCTGGTGGTTTCTCTAGTGTGGGGGATCTCAGCTCACAGGCTGGGAACTCCTCACACTTGACTTTTTTTAAGCAGATGGATAGTCTTAAAATATCTCTTTTATTTGCAGGAGAAGAAATTCGTCAATATCTAGTTGGACCTCGGGGCCCACCAGGACCTCCTGGACCAGGAGTAGATGGAATGTCTCTGTCACTGGATTATGATGAGTTGACCAGACGGTTTATTAGCTACTTGACAAGTAATTGTCTTTCTATTCCTTTGGAAGCTGAACAAAAGCTTGTGCAGTCAGTGAAAGATCTTCTAGTGTTGACTGAGTGAATCCCTAAGTACAGAGACCTCCTCACAGGGGTTGTGATAGACTTGTGAGAGAACAAAGATGTCCTGTATCTAAGATATTATGCACAGACACTGGAAGTGAGTTTTGCTTTGCTAAAAACTGATCTTAGGGACATCACCTCACCTTAGCCAACTTAGAAGTCCCATCAATGCCTTTTTAACTCTGAGAAGTTTCTTCTTAGCACAGATGGCTGGTGGAAACAAGCCACACTGTAAAAGGCTCTCCTGCATTGCCTGCAAGCGAGCCCTCAGCCTCTGTCCACACTACAGCACAGCCTGTTGTGATAACATGATACTGTTGAATATGTTTGATTTTGCAGGTTCTGGTATGAGCATTGGGCTCCCTGGACCGCCTGGGCCTCCGGGAACACCAGGCATATCTTACAGTGAACTGACAGCATACCTGAGAAGTAAGCCAACTTCTTGATCCCTGATATAGGTTCCTACCCACCTACAGGATCTTGTTACAGGCTTATTCACACTAACAAAATTCAATAAGTGAAGGCACTGCAACAAGGGTCCCTGCCACCATCCCTTATCTGCAAATGACTCATTTCTAAGTGCAGAACTTCCCCCTTGGGCTGTCACCATAGATAATCCTCTATAAGTCTCCAGTGATCACCTCTGCCTTAGCAGCACTGTGCTCTGCCAGGACCTGTAGAAACAGTGAGTGGCTGCAGACAGATCTTGAGATCTCGTGGAGAGTGGTAGAATACAACAGCTTCTTATGTCATATTTTAAAAGTAGTTCCATATTTGAAAATATGGACTCTGACACATTCTGGGGTCTTCTGACTTCCATGTATGGCATCTCCATTCAAGGAAGTGAGGTGTGCTAGGAAGGCTGTGCTGGGAACTGGGGAGAAAAAAGTATCTCATGCTTGGTTTTAGTTGGCATTATCTGTACTGTCAGGGAAAGTTCACCAGGATTTGCAGTGGTTTGGGTAACATCTGCTCTTTTCCTTGTGTCTTGCAGACTCTGAATTCAGTGGTCTTGTTGGACCCCCTGGGCCTGCAGGGCCCCCAGGACCCCCAGGGATCCCTGGATCATCTGGCACCTCTCTGGAGGACATCTCTGCTTACCTACAAAGTAAAGCACCTGCTTTTCTCACAGCTGGCAGGGAGATTCTGATTGGAGGTGCTGGATGGGACTGGGCCTGAGATTTAGCTTACTAGGGCCCATGACTGCTCACTGGGAACAAGGTCACTGAAAATCTCATCAGCATCAGCTGGAAGGGGCTGGAAGTTGGGGTTGGAGCCTTTAGCCTTTTAAGATTCCTAGCTATGTGTCCTGGTTTTATCAGTATTCCATATCATGACATCACGACATTTTCCTTCTCCCCGTTGAAAGGGGCCTTTCCCCTCCCATCCCTTTCCTGTTGTGCTTGAAACCGCTACACCGTGCAATTTCCTTGTTCTCTCACTGTCATTGTTTTCTCTTTATTCCTCAAGGTGTTGGATACTCTTCTATCTCTGGCATCCAGGGCCCACCTGGCCCTCCTGGCCCTCCTGGACCACCAGGCTTCTCAGGAACCGGCCTCTTGTCCTATGCTGACATCACCCACAGTGATGAGTTCAGGAGTGAGCTGATCCAGTACCTGAAGAGTAAGGGGACACTGTCCATCCCTTCTGCATGTGTCCCTAGCCACGCTCTGCCTTGTCTAGGCTGCTGGCTCTGCTGCAGCTGAGACAGCCTTCCCTGAAAAAGTGATGGAGCAACACTTCATTCCTACAGGCTTATTGTTTATCCCAGTACTTACCTTACAGGCTGTAGAGAGACCACTGTTCACTCTGTAAGCAGATCTCCTCTCAGTCCAACTGCAAGACCAAAGTCCATGTTGTGAGCCTAAAGGAACAAGCACTGTGCAGTTAAAAATGACCTGTACTGAACAATGGGTTATTAGTGAGGTCATTTGCAGATCTTTGCTACTGGAATAGTGTTCTCTTTGGTGAACATCATCCTACAGAGCAAAGGATGATGTGAAATTTGGAGGGCAACAGTGAGCCAGTTGTGAGCAGCGTTGGTCTGGGCTCTCATGTTGGCACGTCATCCAGGGGAGCCTTTCAACAAGAGAATGGCCTATTTTTGGGAGTCTGGTCACAGAATGCTGTTCAGCAGAGGTGCTGTGCTTGGCCTGAGGACTGCACCCCTCTGCAATCATTGTGCAGGTTTCCACGATGAGGCACCCAAAATTGTGGGAGAGATGGGAGTGGAGGAGGATGTCAGGCCTCAGTTTTCCCATGTGTAGAGATCCAGGTTGATATATGTGCCTGCTGCCTGAAGCATGGCAGTGGGTGAGGGTTACTGCAGTGATTGTCAGGAGAGTTTCACACTCCAGTCTTCATTCAGATTGTAGCACGTGACATCTGTGGAGCCTGGGAGCTCTGGTACCCCAGTGTCCCTGATCTCAGTGCCTCTTCTGTTTTGCAGGTGATGAGGTTCGAAGCTACATCTCAGGGCCACCTGGGCCCCCTGGACCACGGGGACCACCAGGACCCAAAGGAGATAGTGGTTTGGTGGCTGGGTCTATGTCTTCATTATACCATGATTCACTGGCTTCTGAGCGGTTGCATGGAGGATCCATTGGTGCTGAGGGATCCCATGGGGGATCACTTGGCGCAAGCAGCTCTTACGGCAGCTCTATGAGCAGCAGCATGTCATCATACAGTGCTTCCATGGGCAGCGATGGCTCTTACGGTGCCTCTGTGGGCAGTGATGGGTCGTTTGATGGGCTGCTGACAGCTGAGGAGTCACACAGGAGATCAGCAGGTCCAGGCAGATCTTATAGCAGCTCCTTTACTGGATCCCTGGATTACAATGAGCTGGCTCGACATGTGTCAGAGAACCTACAAAGTGAGTATGATGGCTTTTTTTTTCCTGAGCCTTCCTGTTCTGACACACAACTCCCAACTCCCTGTGCATGCTGTTACCTGTTCGCTTCCCTTACCCTTCCTGCTTCCTGTAGTTATCCCTTACAATCTCCTGCCCTAACATCCAGCACCAGCTCCTTTCAAATGATGTCTTTATTTCTTCAGGCCGAGGTATCCTCCAGGACTTGATGTCTTACACTGGACAGGGCCCTCCAGGACCTCCTGGACCTCCTGGACCTCCTGGAATAAGCAGAGTCTTTGCAGCCTATGGTAACGTCACTGAGGACCTCATGGACTTCTTCAGAAGTAAGTGACATGTTGACCTGATGTTTCTGGCTCATGCATATGAGGTCTCTCCAGCCTCTTGTGGAGCCAGTGATCCTTTCACTTTTGCATGCTGAAGAAGTACAGTCAAGATGCAAAGCTTGAGGCAGATCCTCTTCCTCCTTCGCTGGGATGTGCAGTCCCTTCGTTAGGAAGGATATCAGGTTTTCCCACTATGTGTAGAAAATTCACCCCAAGCCCTAAAGGCTACTGAGCTGGCAGCCCCTGTGGCCCATTTCAAGCTGGTTAGACTGGCACATGCACAGCAGAAAAAGAGAGCTGCTCACTGCTCTCAAAGTCCCTTCTAGGCAGGAACCAGCTCCAGCACAGGTGACAGGCAGGACGCTTGGGCTGGGTGGCAGAGCAGTGCTGGTGAGATGAGATCCCAGCCTGCCCCGGGTCCATTGGGAATGAAAACATTTTTGAAAAAAACTGCTCCTGCCCAGCCTAATCCCATTTAACCTAGAGAAATGTCCTTCCAGTGCGACGCACTGCTTCTCTAAATGAACACACAGTCCTTTTGCAGGTGGTTTATCATGCTCTCTGTTTTCTTCTCCAGCACACGGTACTGTCCGGGGACCACCTGGTGAGAAAGGAGAGCGGGGTTATCCCGGCCCCAAAGGTAACGCTTGCCATCCTTTCCCTCTCAAGCCCTATAATGCCAATAACTTCTTACTGCCCAGGAAGCGGCACTGTGACCAAGGGGATGGTTGGAACCAGGCTGCTCTTAAAGTCAGAGCCTCCATGTAGCGAAGGCGATACCTTTATGATTATGATGCTGCCCACGCAGCAGCCTAATTTGGTGTTCCTTACCCTGATCTGTCCCAATCGTGCTTGTGGATAAACTTGGTTTTCTTATTCCTTCAGGTGACCCTGGGCCAATGGGCCCACCAGGACGCCATGGGCAGAGGGGACCAAAAGGAGAGAAAGGCGAGAAAGGTATGGACAACTGCCATCCCCAGGGGAGAGCTGGGTCAGGGCTTGGAGTGCTCCCTGGACACCAGTCCATCTGTGGGAAATGGTGACACAGCATGGGTTGCTTTTCTTGGTTGTTTTATGGTTGTGTTATAATGTTTAATGTCTTGTTTTTTTTTCTACACGAGTTCTTCAAATAACCCTCCTTTTGGCTTTCTCCTTGTCCCCAGGTGAACAAATGTATAGTGGCAGAAGGAGAAGAAGAAGCGTTGGGGTTTAAAGGAAGAGCAAAGTCAGTTCTGCACCGGGCAGCATCCCTGGCAGCCCAGAGATTTCATGTGGATCTTCACTGCCTTACTGCTAAAATGTCCTTGCCAGTCAGCTAAGTACTTAGACTTGATAGTTCAGTGTTTCTGCTGAGATCTGAGTGGCTCTTTTACATGTGTCCAGTGTTGCTCTAGTGTGGATGTTTCCTCTTGTTGCGAATGTGTGGCTTAGCACCCCTGAGCCTATCCAGGTTTGTGTTTTTGTGCTGACAAGGGCTTCCTGCCCCCCTCAGTCCAGTCTTGTATTATTCCCAGATACCTAAAATCTTGTTCTAAACAACTAGCCGCATATCCAGCAAAAACAAAAAACCCTCCCCATACCAGCTTCCTGAGCACATTGCTGTGCTGGCTGTAGTGGGGGGGGGGGGGGGGGGGCCTGCTGCATCAGGTGCTGGTGGCACTGAGCAGGGTCCTGGCTGAGGCTGGGAGTGCTTTCAGATCTCTGGGGTCAGCACTGTTGTCACCCTACCTGTGACCCACTTTGGAAAGTGGTTCCCTTCCAGCTCTTCAATTTTTCGGTGCTCTGGCACTCAATATGTATTAACCTTGCTCCCAAGCCTGCTTCCTTTGACAAAGTGCTGTTACAGAGCAAGCTGTGGCAGCACACAGGGCACAGCACATGCAAGTACTTCGCAGGGAGTGTGGGCCTCTCGTGCTGTGCAGCATGGCCTGCTGTGACATGCACAGGGACAGAACTGAAGCACTTTTCTTAAATGTAATTTGTTGACTTTAAAAAAAAAAAAACTTTTGCATCCTATTTTTGAAACATTAGGAAAAACTTATTGATGTAAACATTCCAATTAAAGTGTGTTTTATACTCCAAGTTTGCCTATCAGTATTACCATGGCATAGTCTGTACCTGTGACTGTGGACAGACATGCTGTGGGGTTTGAGTGGCCAATGGTGGCAGTTTTGCTTCATTCTCATTACCAGTATGTGACCAAGCAGCCAGCGTGTTGTTTCTTGGAATCTCTGGTTCCAAATTCTCCTGAAGACTGGAAACAAGGTTCTATACAAACCAGGTCAGTTTTCAGAGTATAGAGCAGCTTGCAGTATTGGCCCATTAAGCCTTGTGTCCTTCTGGGTGAGTCATAATCTTCACCTGGCTCTGCTGAGACATTTCAGATCCATCTTAAAAATAACCACAGAAAAATCCCCATTTACAGTCATGTTTAAGTGCAGCAACTGTGCTCCTATGTCTCAAGCAATGCCAGAGCTACTCAGCCTGCTGTGATGTGCAAGCCAGGCTGTCAGGCAGAACAAGGTTTGTGTTCAATCTCTACTCATACACTGGGCTATTACAGCCAAGGCCCATGCAACCACATAAGGTTAAAGTATTTTTTATCCTTGCTTAATAAAAATTACAAATTGTCCTGCTCACTCACACATCACTTAAGTTCATACGAGTTTTCTGAAAAGAAAACAGAGACCCTCTCAGCAAACTGTGATTTTTATTGTATTTACAGGAGAATTATTACAATATTCTACAGAAAGCATGAGATCAAATTACTTTTAAAAACAAGAACAACAAAAAAAAAAAAAAACAACCAAAACTTTTGTATGGCTGCTACTGCAAGTTCATTTCCATGAGCTAAACATACAGAGATCCTTTGCCAATTATTCATCCATCTCATGATTTTTGGTTGCTTCCTGTAAGGCAAAATGACTTGGTTTGTTAACACAAAACATTCAACAAACTTCTGGGACAACGTGAGCTTGGAGATGCCCTGGATTTCGAGGTTCTATTACACAACATCACTCTGCTTGGCTTTCTTACAGAGACTGGGGGTATGACAGTTCAGCATCTCTCTCCTGGTTTCTGTTCTTTCCCCCATTCTCAGCCTAGCTGATAATCTGTAAGAAAGAGCCTTTACCTAGCATGGAAACTGGAAGAGATTTTGGGAAGTGAGAGCATCTTAGGGCTCAATACCTCCCTTCTGCTTTCAGCACAGTGGAAATAGGTGGCCCCTTGCTCATTCGCTGGTTTTAAGTACATTTTAATTAAGAGCTCTTCTGCTTTCTCCAGAGCCCCCGACTGCCCTTGTGCCAGAAGTGCAGTAGTTACAGAAAAGATGAGGACTGAGGTGAGAGGAAGGGGACAGAGAACTAAAAGGTCTGCAAGTAATATCCCTTTCCTAGCTAGAGAAATGCAAGGAAGTTTCTTTTTTCCTCCCTTTACCTGTTCTCAGGTTTTATAAGACTGAGAAATGTGCCAGGGCATCCTCAGCTTGTCTGGGAATGAAGGTTAATTCTCCCCAAGCATCGTTCTGAATCCGTTATAAAGCTGCTGTTAGATGTCAGGGCACAGGAACACGCATGAAAACATCAACGCAAGGAAGTTTTTCTGAGATCCAGAAGTACAGATCGTGAAGTAAAATACAGGACTGCAAATGCTAAGGGCTGCATTGGCAGAGGATTACAGGATGCCACAAACAGCTGAGCTCCAGTAAATTAAGAGACTGCACAAATCTGCACTGGGAAGAGTCAGGTTGAGTACCAGGGAAAGGTTCCTAACCAGAGGGACACCAGGCACTGGAATAGGCTCCCAGGCCCAAAGCTGCCAGAGTTTGGGCAGTACTCTCAGAAACATGGCTTGAATTTGGGGCATAGCCACCGACTCCTGTATTTACAAGGTCTCATCCCAAGAAAGCTAATTTAATGATGATGAAGAAAAATCGTGAAGTCTGAATCCATCAGAGGCCATGAGCTTGCCAAGAAGATGGCTTTTTTCTTTAATCAATTGTAAATACAAGAGGACAACCACTACACTGCATTGCACTGCATGTACCTTATTTATTGCCATTATTCATTTTCCCAGCTACAATGTACAAGAGCTGCTCTCAAAGCAATGCCTCCTATTTTATTATGTCGCTCCATGATGTCAGAGGTGGATGGTGGTGGGATGGCAGTAGAAGTTAAATCTTCCCACCAATATTCCATTACAGTTTATTGTCACATGAGAGATGGCAGCAGAGGGGCAGTCTGTGAGAACGGG
The DNA here is from genome assembly GCF_016699485.2 of Gallus gallus. NCBI lineage: Eukaryota > Metazoa > Chordata > Aves > Galliformes > Phasianidae > Gallus > Gallus gallus. Next base: position 24,917,812 of record NC_052537.1, on the reverse strand, counting down.
TATGACATGGAAGTGTGGATGAAGCAAAGGTGTGTGTCATTGAGTTCCTCACAGAAAAAATGGCACCCAGTGACATTCATGGAGACCAACCAGTGGATGTGAGCACAGTGAGGCGGTGGGTGGTGCGTTTCAGTGGTGGAATCAGCAACAGGGAAGACAAGCCCTGTTGGGGGCAGCCATGCAGATTTTTTTTACAAGCATGGCATACAGGCTCTTGGTCATTGCTGGTGTAAAGGACAGCTAATGGTGGTGGCTATATTGAAAAACAGTACATTGCATCTGAGAATCTGCTCTATCAAATAGAGTGCATCTGTTGTAGTTTCCATGGAAATAAATGAGAGACATTACTTTCAGAGCAGCCAGTGTAGTAAAACAAAGGTGATCACAAATCAATATTTGCTCATCTTCTGAGGGGCTTGTAGGACAAACAAGATCTGCTAAGAACTCAGCAAGCAAGTACATTGTTCTGGCTAAGGAAAATATACCCAATTTCCTTTGAGACTGAACTTCTAATGGTTATTAAAGGGATTATGTGATACGATAGTAGAGAGATTGGATTTTATATCTCAGAAGAGCTCTTCCAGGCCTATGTGAGACTAAGTTCACTTAAACTGGATTTTCTGACATTGCCATAATAGCATACAACTCCTCTTTCACACTGCACAATACTGGCAACGACAATTTTATCAATTTAAATGCATAAGTACCTATGTTAGCTCCTGTTATCCCAGAACAAATGTATTTTCACACCAGACATCAAATCCCAGCACAGTTCACAAGACTGCAGCTGCTTCCCAGCGCCCTATGACTCCAGCCCTGGACAAAGACTCAATAAAGCTGCAATCACTACATTCAGTCCCTCCCTCCCTCCAACACAGAACTGTTATTTGTTTGTACAATTTACGCTTGAGTGAAAAGGATCTTCAAATTAAAGGTTTAGACAGAGGTAACTGCTACGCCATTAACAAGTTATCACTGAGAGCGCCAACAATGTAAGAAGATTAACACTTCTCTGAGAATTTAATGTGGATAAAGGCAGAGAGAACCCAGAGAGAAACCCAGAATGGGAGATCTGCTTGCCACGTCTACTCCCCAGATAAGTCACTGAGCCTACTGCATACAAAACTGCAAACACGCTCTTAAATACAGAGATGAAGATTACCTGCTGATTGTAGAAAGTCAATTTATGACAGTGGAGCTTAGAAAGTAAAGGCCAGAGACATATTTCACCCTACTGAAGAAACAACTTAAAGAACTTTGCATTTTGCAACAGATAACATTCTAGAGATATGGTATGTGAATTTACAACAGTACACAATACACTTTTATATAATAAAATGCCAGAAATTAGGGCTAGCTAGTAAAGTAATTACGCTACCAAAAAGTTACAAAATTTAAATTAAAACATGCATTTTCCAACCGTTGATACTGTCCTGTAAATTTTAAGTGTCTTCACTGAGAAAGTATAACTTCAGCATCCAAAGATCTCAGCATCCAAGTTTTCAACCGCATCTGATTCAAATCCTATGTTAACTTAAGAGTTCATTCACATGCATCAGTACTGTTCCCATGAAATGAACACCGTATCACGTTCACCAGCTTCACATTTAATGCGAGCCAGCAAAACAAATGTTACAGTTGATGCCCAAAGAGAATAAGAAGTTAGGCCTCAAATAACCAAGTAAATACTATTTTACAAATTTAACACTGCATACCGAAGTACAGTTTACAGAACTGTCCCGATATGGCTGCCACCAAAAGGAGTGCAGTAAAAGTGACCTAATACACTTTTATTTCCCTACCAGCTATATAAGAAACATTTCAGACTGTTTCCACTGCAGATCAGTCAGGTAAATAACTTATTGAACATCTATAAACTTGAAAAATAAAAACCATCTATGTTAGTATGTGGCAACACAAAAGCAAACAAAAAAAAAACCAACAACAAAACCCAGCTTCACTAAGAATTTTGTCTATATATTTAACTTAAATTTTCTATAAAATCAAATGACTAAAACAACAACAAAACAACCAACTCTTACACTTCTAATGAAATCAGACTCCGCCGTGGTTACCTGTAAATATGACCACCCACCTCCACGCTCCGATGGAGTTTAAACAAACAGGCTTTGGTGAGAACAGAAAGACGGCTCTACCCCTTCCAGGTACAGTTAGAGAGACCGCGTGCATTTTGCACGTTGCTTCCTAAAAAATACATTCTACAGGTTTTCCATTTGTAGAAATAACCACCTGTAATAGCTAAGGAAATTAATAAACCGTGTATTTTAAAGTTAGCATTTCTTTCACCTTTACATATTTTAGTGCAAAATATTTTAGGGTGAGGATTTACAACAAAAATGGCAGTAGCAGCAAGAAATCTGTTTTGTACAGTAACAGCAATGCGATGGACTATTGGTTTTGTTTTTAAATGACAAAACACCACCCTGTCACCAGGATTAGCATACCGAAGTGTTTCAGGCACTGTCTTCATTAAACTAGCACCCCATTTCATTATGGAACTAATGGACAAAACGCATAATGGAGATCAGCTCAGTTTAATTTATGCCAGAGGTTCCTCTTTTAAAGAAGTTGCAAAGGCTTTCACTCTTACCAATCATGTAAGCACAAGGGTTCATTTTTTTGGTTATTGGCATGCTCTGAGTAATCAGCTTCAGTCCCTGCTCTGAGAACACTGCTCAACACTGTAGCTTTTTAAACCCCTCAGGGCAGTTTCGGTTGTGGAATTCTCTTGTGTAGAAATGAGACACTTAAAAACACAGTAGCAGAACTGATATTACACCGTTTAAAAATTCACATAAACATTTTTTTGTGATGAGAATTATTACAGTTCTTGTTCTAGACTTACTTTCTTAAAATCAAAACCATCGATAACTTACTTTGAGACCGAGATTAAAAAAACCCACGTATTATTGAAACATCTGAAGGACGTCACATTACCGTTGTTCAGCAACTCCTTTTCTCCTTTCTTCCATTCAAAGAAGTAAAAAAAAAACCCAAACAAGTGATCGTGACACTGATTGCCTCCACCGAAAACAAAAAGTGCCAGGTCCTTTAATGCACACTGCAATTAGATCACATTAGACGACGAGGATGAAGAAACAAAATTCCAAATATGAAAAACCTGCAGCAGTTCCCAGAGTTATGACCCAGTGGAGTGAAGGCTGGGGATTGGATAGAATTTGGAAATCCGGCTTTGTGCTGAAGGGTTAAGGCATTCCGATTCTCCAGTCATTTTAAAGAAAACTTCCTGTTCCTGCAGTTTTCTGGCAAATTCTTCTTCCAGCGTCTAAGAACAAAATCAGGTTGTCAAAGGAATAAAAGCAAAACACAACAAGCCTATTACACTGCTGCCAGTCTGATGCGACGTAACCGCACGCACCGTTGTAAAAAGTTACCTACAATTATCAGATTGCAAAAGCACCAAGTCCCAGCAACATAAGAACAAACACCATCTGCCTGGAGGTTATTCCTTAAGTTGTGTGAAATCCTGGTGCTTTCCAGTTTGAAATTTAAAAAAAAAAAAAATCAACTACCACCACCACTCTGTTTGTTACTGAGCACTCAATTGGTGTAATATCCGAATGGCTGCTGAAATACGTTCCTAAACCAGATTTCAGCTGTTTTATATGGAAATACATACTCATGCCCTGCAAGAGGAACACAGTAAGAGCCTGATAACATGCACGCCTTTTTCACTGCACGTATTTTATCTTTTTCCATTACACAGTGAACTGTGGCAGTTTTGCACAGTAGCTTTGTTTTCCCGTGTCATTTTTTGTAAGGTCTGCATGTGCAAGATGTAACATTTCCTTATTTTCTGACTCATGATTGCTGCAATTTACCTTTTTTCTCGGTCTCAATTTCTCTCTCCATTCCTTCAGCTCTTGGCTGTGCTCTTCATCTAGCTCTTTGAGCTTCTGAGTCTCGTGTTCAACCAGTAGATGGCATTTTTCATTCTTAAAACAAGATAAAGATAATCCTTGTAAAACTAAGTCAGATTAGACAACTCAATGTTGGTACAGTGACATATGTTGTCCTAATTCTTTTTAATTAGCTTATTCTGTGTAAACACTGACGTACATAATTACAAGATAAAAGTATGTTACGACGTTGCATTATCAAAAGCTGATCCTTCCATCAGAACCAATTGAGATAAGAAATACTTGTAAATCCACACTGTTAACTGCCATTAAGAGAGCAGCTGACAGCATTAGTCAGAACTGTGTTTACGGCCTAATAGTGCTATTGGAGGTCATGCAGCATTTCTGCTTTGCTTTCTAAAGAAAGTTTTTATAATTTATAAAAATCAATGACATTAGAAAGGAAGCAGGGATTGCAGCAGGGCTGAGTATTTCAACTGTCAGTGCTAAGGAGCTGAGCCTAACAAATGGGGTCTAGAGAGAGAGATGTGCTTGCACTGAAACAGCCTCAGAATTGCCCTATAGCAAGAAAGGAAACCAAATCACACACCAGCTTCACATTCTTTAAGGTGTACAGGCACTTGCTTAACTTTCAGAGGAAACTTTGAAGCACGGCAAAAATATAGTTAAGTATTTGGCTGCATTGAATCTTTGTATTAAGAGCAGTTGGCAATTGCAGCCCCTAAAACCCTTCTTGTTTCTAGAGCTGCAGGCCCAACTGGGTCTGATGCAAAGAAAGAAAAAAAGAAAAAAAAAACAGGAATAAAAAGCACTTGGCTACTCCTGAGTGCAGCTCAGGGCCAACTTCCCTTGGTTGGAGGCTCAGAGCAGCCCTAATCTGCTCAATTTTACTTGAGCTGAGTCTCACAGAGGTTCCCATGGTATTTGGGGTTTTACTGAGGCATATTAGCAGCACAGCCAGAGGCTGCATTCACAGGAGGCAAGAAAAGTGATCAGTAAATCTAGCTTCCTTGGCCACTGAAAGGTTTCTCTATGCAAAGGTTATCAGCAGGTGATCAATTAATACTTTAACACTGCCTTGAGTCCTTGAAGCAGGGAAAAAGCAGATTTCATCAAAAAAAAAAAAAAAAGCCTTTAGTATACAGTATCTACTTCTACAAAAAGCATACCAAAACTGACATCAAATTCCTTGCTGTAAGGAGAGCATTCCTTCTAAATACCTTCCACAAGCTCAAGCATAAATGGCAGCCTGCACTTTGTAAAGACCATCTAATTCCATGTATTACTTTGAATACCTTGTGGGCAGTGCCTGGTGCTGCCTACTGCTGTTGTGATTACTGACATTAGAGAAAGAGCAGGTTAAAAGGAGATGTTGCCTACGCAGAACAGCACTAGGAGCTCGGTAAATACTCTGAGAGTGATCATTTGCTTATGGCTCATGCTCTTCTTGGGCGTAAAATGATTTCTTAGTAATGCAAGCTTCTGAGTCTGGTTAAATAGTACACTGCAGGCCTTTGAAAGCAAAATTGAAAGAATTCACATGAGGAAAAAAATGTTTCAGGTTAGTACAGACACAGGCAAAGCAGAATCTTCCCACTGGATATCCATCATCTACTGTTATCTGTTTCTAACCTGTAGCTGATGCAGTTCTCTGATGTTTGCTTCACACTGCAACTGAAGGTCCCGCATTTGATTTTCATGTTTCTGATGCTGCGCCAGCCTCTCATTTTTCTGTCTCTTTTCTTCTTGGATTGCGAACTACAATTGAAAGACAATTCAGATTGTGCCCCTGGAGACAACAATTTACCTGAATAGAACAACTGTACATGACAGGACAAATACATATGGCATATAGTATTACTGAATTGAATGATTCTGAAGTATTTAAATATTTTTGATGGCCCTGAGGTGCAGGACCTTTGAATGTGCTTTTGTTGACCTTGATGAGGATCACGTCTGCCCCCTTCTCCAGCTTGACTGGTCCTTCTGAACGGCAGCAGACATCCATACGTCAACCTAGTTTTGTACCAACTGCAAACTTGCAGAGTGCATTCTGTTCCATGATCATATTTGTGTTTATGTCACATCAAACATTTACACCATTAAGATTATTTTTATTAATCACCTGCTTAATTTTTTCACGATCTTGATCCGGAGAGGCTAATGAATTAATTCTTAAACTTTTCTTAAACATAGCCATTCGAGTCTTCGCTTCACTTCGCTGGATCTTAGGCAGTCTGGCTCTTTCCTGAGTTTGCTTGTTCTTTAACTCTTCAATAAGGCGTTGGTTATATCTCTGCATTTGTTCCGTTTCCTAAAACATGAACCACATGGAAATGTTGCAGAATACCTCTTATGTTAGAGCACTTTCATCTATTCTCATCAATGCACGTGTTGTCTGAGTGTTTCTTTCAGGAGAAATGAGACGGCCCTTGTGATACCAGAGGGGCGGATGAGGTCTTCCTTTAATTCCAGAGAGCTCTGGATCATGCTCAACCCATACAAAATTCTTTAATGTTCTAAGAAAGGCAGATATATTTACACATTTGTTCAACTTCTGAGTTATATTTTTAAGGTTTCTGTCCTATTCAAGAGGAGAAGGTTCAGTGGAAGTGAACTTCCACTACTGCAATGAATGCAGCAGCCATTATGGGGATTAAAATACAAATGCCCCAATATATAGAGGTCAGTTTGCAGTGGAGGCCAATTCTGATCCCATGACCAAGCAAATCCTATCGTCTTTCTCTTTATTGGGTTTAGGTTTCCAAGAATTGTATTCCTTTATTTAGTACATTGTATTAAAAAAAAAAAAAGCTAAATGCCTTGTAGCAAATGTGTTGCCTTCTGGGCTTTTACAGGATTTAGCTACACGGAGACAGATTTCAGTACTTCCCCAAAGCTCATGTAGTTTCTCATTCTGCTCGTTGAACTCCAAGATGATTTACTAATGAGTAGATTTATTTAAGCACAAGCCAAAACTCTGCTAATTTCTATGCACAAGCACCATTTGTTATTTTGAATAGCAAAAGGGTAGCGGTGGTTTTGTTGTTATTTTGTGGATTTCTTTTTTAAAGGAATCAAAAGGTAAAAATATGACCCCTCATACTTCAATGTATCACTGTTAGTGAAGCAAGACCAAGGTTCAACTTTATTTCAACAGAAGATACAGAATCTATGCAGCATGGAAATATCCACATGGAATATATTGCCTAAGCAAACAGCTACCACAGAGACTGATTTAAAAAAAAAAATAAAGGAGATCTTAGTACACAAAAGAAAGTGTCAAAGTCAACACTGACCTTTTCATGCCTCTTAAGCAGCTGATGCCTCTGCATGAAGTACTGATCCTTGAGTTGCTGTTTGAGGAGCTGATGTTTCTCTTGTAGATGTCGCTCCTCCAGCTCCCAGATCGCAGCTTCGCGAGCTGAAGAGAGAAGGCAGGTTCAGAAAGTACAACACAATCCTTATTAACCCACCTGCAAGTGTATGTTTAGAAGTGGCCTACAATCACATTTTAAGAGCAACGCTATTTTATAAGCAGAAGGTTTTATTATTGTTCCATATTAGCATTTTATTGAAATGCAGCACAAATAACTTCCTTTAAGGAGAGACTCACCTCTCATGAGCTGCTGTTTGCTGTTTAGACAATCTCGTTCAATAGTGGCTAGTTCGGTCTTTTGCTGCTGAATAATTTTCTTCAGAGACGCATCCAGTTCTTGCTGCTGCTTCTGTACAAACTCCTGCTCCTGGAGCAAAGCAATGAATTAAATATTGTACTTCCAGCCACGCGGCATTTCAATGAAATTCCCAGTTCTCTCAGAATGAGCTGTACATGAAAACAAGTTCAGCTAAGAGATTTGATCTAACATGCCTCAGCTACAGAATTATCTGTTGAATTTTCTACATACAGAGTAGGCAAGAGAATACTTAATGTTTAAATAATACTTTCAGAAATAAGACCAAGGACAACAGACTAACCAATAACCTACAATTCATTCCATCTCTCCTCTAAAAAAGCTGCAGTTTAAAGGTAGCAAAGACAAGCATGCTCAATACATAGCTGATCTCAGTTGTATCAACAGTTATGGATTCATGGATGTAAGAAAACAGAAGCATTTATGATTATTTTTTTGCTTTGGATTATTAGGTAAAGCTGAGTTATTTATGTGTTAGTTTCAGAATTGTGTCTCAATCTCAAGTGGTTTATCACTTCGTGAATGCAAAGATACTGACTGAGGTTTGGGATCCTGTGAGACTGCAAAGAAGACACCCAATGGCTTTTGTGGGAACTGCACTCTGCAGCACTTCTGAGCCCAGCATGCCAGAGCTGACCTGGCTCCTCACAAATGATTTGCCATCTACGTGATGCAGTCTGTGTATCACCTGCACCTTCCCCTCATCCAAGGTACCTCAAGAACTGCATCACGTCATGAAGAACAGAGAGTAGTAAGAATCCCTGTCCACGCCACAAGAACATACCATTGTATTTCTTCTTTGCAACTATCAAGAAAATCCAACCTCAGACCACATCTACCAGCACACAGGCATGCACACGCACACACTGCAAGAAATTAACGCAGATGTTTCTACTAGGACATAAAGGTTAAAAAAAGCATGATGGCGATGTCCTTCCATGCCAAAACAGGCAGCTGAAGCATTTGCTGTTAGACACAGCGAAGTTGAAGATGGCCTGCTGGATGGGAGATGGTGTGCGGCTGAAAATACTGCAGGTGATCGCTGCAAGGGCCTCCTGAGCTAGCGATCTGTTTTCTTTCTACTGAGCCTTGCTAAGAGCCATCAGCAACATGCAGAACTATGTGTTAATTAAAAATACTTCATATTATGACCAGGAGAATCTTGGTCTTCATTTTCATGCAACGTTACAGAAAAATAGTCTAGAAAAACTTTTTTCCATGTCTCCCAGTGGGCAGCAGAATTAAGCTTACACAGGTCACAGAAAGCCAGAGGTGGAATAAGCTGCTGCAAGTTCAGAAAGGAGCTGGGCTGAGGGTACAAAACAGACTGGGAGGCCAGGTTTGTGAATGACATCAGGCATTCCTAATCAAATATATAAGCTGATGGAAAAATACTGTTGTGTTTCCCTTTCGAGTTGGAAAGAAAGAAAACTAAAAGTTTATTTTGAGCAAGCAGACACATAATTAATACTATGTTGGATCTCCTAGTAATTGTTTTTATCTGAAAAGTGCAGAGGGGCAGCTGCTCTGGTGTAGTCACAGCCAAAAAAAAGTTATGCTGGGAATTTACTGTCAATCATTAAATATCGTTGCTTCCATATCTACGTAAAACACATAAAAAAACCAACCCAAAACACACAAAAACATCCTTGCTAATTGTTAGCACTGAGGTAAACCTGGCAATCTCAGAAAGCAGTCATGCAACAAAGATCATAGACCTTACTCAGGAACATGCTGGATGGTGCAGAAGGCAGTCTGCCTCTTTCAAATCACCACTTGGTTTTGCCCAGTATCTCAAACCAGTATCTTTACAATCCATAATTTCACTGCACACACAGCATTCAAGTCACACAGTGTTTCTCACATGTGCTGAGCAAATAAACGCCTGAGAACGTTACTGTATCACGTTTGTGAGAAACTTCAGTGCTCTGCCCAGAGTTAGCAATGCTGTCCTTTTATATGTATAGCGTAGGTGTACACATTTGTGCTAACTTGTTTGGAGGCAGCAGTGAAGCTGATCAGCACATATGAGCAGAAAGAGAAGAGAGAACATCTGGAACATTAGGGAAATAAAACTTCTCGGTTTGTATTTTGGGACTTACATCCTGCATTTGTGCGTTGAAAAGCGTACATGAAGACAACTGAAAAGACTGAATCATAACCTGAGCAACGCCCTGTGGGACACAATGCACTTCCTATGTCAGAATACAATGAAATATAGTGCTGGTCTTAAAAAAAGAAAAGAAGAAATGAGACTCTGCCGTGTGTCAGTAATACACATTTAAAATCTCAAGGCTAAAGGAACAAAGCAGACAGAGAGAATTTTTGGATATTAAAATGGAACATCTGCACTTTGTCTGGTACTGCTCCATTCCAAGTAAGGATCTTCCACCTTTAAAACTTTCTTCAACAAACTGAAACCAGCAAAGGAAGAAGTCATCACAAACACTGCAAACATTCAGTTCCTGAATTGTTTCCTTAACAACATCAGAAACACAAATACTCAGCGTGGAGAGCGCTGCAACTCAATCAAACTCTATGCTGGGAAATCCCCTCCTGAACAGGACGTGTAATCAAACAAAGATGCTGTTATTTTCTGCCAACTCACTCACATGAACATTTATTCTAAGTTACTCGAGTCAAAACTGCTCCGTTGTGGGCAAATTAGCTCTTGTACTATGGCTATGACCGTCACAAAAACACTCTGAAATATTAGCAAGCCCCTTTCCAGACAGCTCACGTAAAGGCAGCAAGTTTGAAGGCATGAAGCTATGATGTCTTCTAGTTTCCATTCACCTGCGTTTAGGCATTACGTGAATTCATTTGACCTAATCTTTTAGAAGAAGGGGACTTGTAGTGATGGGACAAAGAAAAAGAAGGGGAGATTTAGATCAAATATGTTCTTCCCCACTGGGAGGTGAGGTGCTGGCACTGCCACCCAGAGAGCAGTCAGTGCCCCGTTGCTGAAGCTGCCCAAGGCTGGGTTGGATGGGGTCCCAGGCCCCGATCTGGTGGGGACACCCAGCTCACAGCAGCGGGTGGAACTTGACAGCCCTGAAGGTCCCCTCCAGCCCAGCCATTCTGTGATCCTGTGATAATCTGTTGTGCTGCTAGGAATGATGCCTCGTGCTTACAAATTCGATGTATTTTCCACCTCTGTGATTATATTACTCAAAAAATAACCTCTGACTCAAACTTTTAGAATTTGATGGACCTGTGGGGGTACTCACAGCTCATAAAAGCACTGCAGTGGAACTTCTCATAGTAAAATACAGTTTTTTGGCACACCACACATAACATCACGCTTAACAGCACAAACCTGGAAGTCACTGCTCCTGCATTTCTACACATTATATTATATGGGAAGTGATGGGGGAGTATTTGAAGAAAGAGCATACATAAGAGTTAGTCCGAGTTAAGTTTCATATTCACTCAACAACAACAACAAATTATGGGGCTGTGTGAATACCACTGCCTTTTGTATTTTAGTAGCTTGAAGCTGCCGCTGTTACCTGAGCATGCTGGCTTTGTGCAAGCTCCTCTTTCTTGCGTTTCAGGAGCTCTTTTCTCAGCTCTTTTGGTGCTTTCTCCACTTCACAAAAAACCTACAGTGTATATAAGCATGCAGAAGGTGGCGAAAAGAACACTTTCTCTGCAGCAAGCATTATTGTGAACATAGGACATGCAGGTCAAGCACTAGAGGTATACTGGAAAGTGTGCAATACTTCAGTGGCAGGGATGTTAGTATAGTGAAAAGAGCTTAGTGAAAAGAGACGGAGCAACGCATGCTTTAGGTATGCCAGCGCAGGAAGGAGGTATATACCAGCTTCTTTTTGCATGCAAATGCTATCCAGTGCTCTTAGAAATGGCAGTCGCTTGTTTTTGCATGCAGCAGCTAGAATAGGCAATAGTTGAGAAAACCACCACTTGCAAAAGTGGTATTCTCTTGAAGCACTACTGTAAAAGGGACTACAGAGTATGTTTACTTCACAGTAAAGCTGTGAAAAATTATTGGAAGCTTAAATAAATCTTCAGTAAAAAAGAGCCATTTCTGACACTATCTTGAATATGAATTTCTAAGATGCTCTTCTTGTTAAGCGTCACAGCCATAAACAACATCGATGCAGGGCAAGTCTTAAAAATGATCATAGAAAAATATTAATGGTTGTAAATGTTCAGAAGAATTTAAAAGCAAAAACCACCACTGACTAATTGCTTTTAACAAAGCTTTCATTACACATGCTGGAATGGAACGTTTGTTTCAGTTTGAGGCAAATTAGACAGGAATAGAAGAAATCTTCTAAATATAACCTGGCTAATCAGGCTAATATGCACATGAATCTGTTACTTTGCTGATGGTTGTTTTGTTGTGGGTTCTGTTTGTTTGTTTTTGCTGTTGTTTTTTAAACAAAACTTTTAAGAATTTGAAAAATGAGCGCTGCACACACCTCAAAATAGCACGGGTAGCTTAGAGCACCAGCTGCATTTTCCTTCAAACTCTAGCTCGCCCTCTTAAGCTGCAAATACAAAGCCCTACAGCCAGAAACAAATGGCTGTTTGTTTAATACTGGAAGCATCATCAGCAAACAGAGTCCAAATCACCACATGCTATTCCTGTTCCCGTGAAAGAACTGCTTTTAGCTCAGAGCAATATTTAATGTTCTTCCCGCTTTCCCATGTAGGACCCAATCACCAGTAAACAGAAGGAGACTCAAAAATGCAAGAGGTTCCGTAAAAAGAAGAAAATGGTTATTTATGAGCATACAGTTCACACTGAACACAACGTTTTTTCCTATACGCTTTTGTACTACGGGATCATTCTATGCAAAAGCATGGACAGTACAGTTCTTTTTAAAGAAATCTCTGGAAGTCTAAGAGCAAAGACTGGAGACATCTATGTACAAACAAGCATGACAAAACTCATCTGAGAATGAAATAAAGCAACTTCTACGATGCTAAATACACAGAGGTACATCACTCCTCTTGTTCTAACACAAATAAATTAACAGCATAAGGTGTCAGCGTCAAATGTTACTCACTTTGCCTTAGCTCTACAACACACATGAAATTAACTGGAAATATTTTAGGCCATCAGATTTTCTTCTCTTAGTCCTCCTTTTGGAGTTAAAGAACAAAACCAACAAAACTGACACCTCAGAAAATAGCACAGAGGGTTTTGGGAGACCTAAGCTCAACCATTTGCTGTGGCCACGCTCTTTGTTTTCTGCACAACCACCCTTGTCTCTTACCTCCTTCTTCTTGTTCTTCAGCATGTTCTGGAATTTGGACAGCTCTTTCTCCTGCTCTGCTTTGATGCGCTTCGCTTCATCTCGTAACCGATTTGTGTGCTCCTGCTCCAAGCGCTCTATCGTTTGCTTCTGCTGCTTCTCCAGATTCTCTATTTCTTGGTCGTACTGCCGCTTCTTACTCTGTTAAGAAAACAAAACAGCACAGCTGGCAGGCAGGTTCTAGCATACAAGCTACGCACCCCATAACGCAAAACATTGTCATTATTAGCAAGAACGAAAACTGAACCATAGCCAACACGCCTGTATTGTTGCTATTAGCATTCTGCCGACTCTGTCAAGATGACACATTGTAAGGGCACCAAAATTCAAATACTCACTGTCATTTCCTGTTCAAAACGCCTGTACATCTGTTCCCGCTGTTGCAGGAGCTTGTTGCTGAGCTGCTGTTGGGCTCTCTGCTCCTCCTTCTGAAGAAGCCTCAGCTCTCTCAGCTCCTGACGCCTAAAAGGAAAATGGAACAGTTCGTATTGATGGGAAAATAAAAGAAAATTACAAAAGAAAAAGCACTGACAACTGAGATCCAGACAAGCTAGTTTTGAATCCTCTCATTGAGAAACAGTTTGCATTTATTTCTATGGACAGAAAAAAAACAACTTAGTCCCCAAATACGACAAAAGCCTACTGCTACATTCAAGACACTGCAATCTCTTGCAAAATTTACTTCTGAAAAAGCTTACCGCAGAAATCTCATTTCTTCACTCTTGGAGTCATTTTCAGTAACTATTTTTGATGTTGTTACGCTCACTTCTACTCCATCAACAACGAACTTCCGAGTTTTCTTTAAAGTTTTCTTCTGCCTCCTCGTTTCCTGAACAAAGTGCAGGGAAATTGGTCTGTATTCAAGCTGTATTCACTCTTCCTTTTTTTTTTTTTTTTTTAATTCTCCTAATATTCAAGTACTGAAGTGTTGTATGGAGGCGTACTGCATAGCAATCAGGGCATCTGGCTTATCAAGTACCTGATTTACTTAGTGAGAACTTGTCAATTCATGACAAATTGTCATGAAACGACACATTCTTTACTCAAAGGAAAACTGATTATTGCTCATCCTAATTGCCACTCAGAGGAAAAAACAACTGATAAGCCCTGACCAAAACAGACTCAGTTTGATTTTCAAGAGCTGAAGAGTCACAATTACTGTCTGCTTTTGCCTATAATTTTCCCCAGTCAGCAATGAAGGTATTTAATTGGGAAAATCAATACTGAAACCCGGCGATGTTTAACTCATCGGCTCACCTGTGCCTTTGGAAATAAATTCAGCTAGCAACGCGCCGTGATTTTGGTTAGTTTTGATTTTAATTCTTACATGACAGCAGCCAATAGTCATGTGATGATGACCTTGCTGACAGAATGGGAGTAATTCCCACTTCTCAGAGCTGCTGTTGTTTCATTACAACACAAGAGACCCAGCTGAAACTTTGCCTCCATTGTGTTAAGGCTACCACAAATATGTTGAAGTCATGATAGCACAGCTATTTCAAGTTGCCCTTTGTTTGTTTGTTCTTGTTTTTTTCTACACAGTTACTATCTTAGTGTGGCAACAATCATATCAGTATAAAGATATAAGTAAAGTTCATATTCTGGAATGCGCTTTATCCAAATAAGCTCAGTCATCCCAGCATTATTGCTGCAATACAGTACAAAGGAGTAGTGTCTGGCACACACAGACTCGAGACGGTCTGCCTTAGATCCTTTAAATGTAAACAGAAACATAAGATGGAAGTGACAGGAATTCAACATGAGATTCAGACACTGAAAGAGATTTGTCCTGGTAAAGCAGGGATTCTGAGCAGGGTAAGGCACTGAACCAGTTTTCTTGAATATTAGCTCAGGACTATAACTGTGCACAAATCTTTGTGTTTAACAGCTAAACTTCATTATATGTACTTTACTTTATTAGAATATAACCATGAAACAAATTAAGAAGATAATTAGCAGTTCTGTAGCTACTAGCTTGGCTGCACAAAACCCAGACATGTACTGAATGCACAATGCAGAACATCCCCATTCACACACACTTCTGTATTCTACGCAGCCATAGAAGTTTTTCAGTCTGTTTTCTTAGTTACAAATGTCAAACTTGGAGACGGTTTTAGTATTGCATTCATATAGGATTCACACAGGATTTTATATTAAAAACGTTATCACTTATACTTACCTGTAAAGATATGGATCCTGTCTCCTTGTTTTTACTAAGGAAACTAGAAATTGACAAGTTCAAATCAATGCTGCTGTTATCAGCCGTAGAGCCCGTGCCTGAATCTGCATCATTTTCCTTCAGGCTCTCAGACTCCAGCTGCTGTAACGTTTCGGTACTGTCTTGATTATCCATTTTGACCTTTTCATTATTTTCTTCAGTGCTAATACTAATACTGGGGACCGGAGTGAGTTCAGAGTCATCAGCTTGTTCGTTGGTAGTGTCTTGAAGCTTATTCTTCATTATTTTATCAGAAGAAACTTCTGGTTGCTCTTTGTCCGTTCGAATATTGTTTTCCTGGATATTCTCAGCTCTGTGCTTTTCTGGATTCTGGTCCATCTCAGTCTGTTCATCCACCATTTTATTAGAAATATCCTCAGGCTTGTCCTGTATTGCCTTCTGGCCTACATCATCTTCTCTGGAGTCTTTGCTCTCCATTTCCTCCATGCTACTTATTTTACAGATATTCTCATTTTCACTTTCTGCCAGCTTCTTCTCTACTTTGATCTCTTTATCTTGGCTTTCTGATAGAGTTTCTTCAGAGCTGATTATCTCAAGGACCTGCTTAGCCTGACTTTCCACTGGCTTATCCGATGTCTCAGGTATTTTATCCCCATCACTGATCTGTGTTTCAGCAATACCACCTATCTCCTTAATGTTTTCAATTCCATGTTTTATAAGTTCCTTTTCTTCATCTGACACTTTATCCTCAGCACTAGGTACAGAGTCTGTAATGACATCTTTCATTGCTTCTTTCTGAGCTTCATCTTCATCTTCCCTTTGCTCTGTGATATTTTCTGCAGTGACCTTTTCATTCTCGCTCTCTGAGAGATCTATTCTGATTTCCTCCTCTTTTTCACCAGTTTCCTCAGAAACGGCTTCTCCAGTTTCTACACTATCATCAATCCCGGGCACCACTTTCAGTTCATTTTCCTCTCTTTGTTCATTTCCTATGTCATTTTCTTTCTCTGTTTTTAAGTTGTGTTCATCCTTTATTTCTGATATTGTTACCGCATTAAGTTCTTTCCTTCCTTTCTGAGGTTCTGTATCTTCAGCTGTCTCTTCCAGACTTTCTGTATTCTTTTCAATTGGCAATATTTTGCCTTGCTCAACTTCACCAGTTGGCACAGAACCATTCTGCACTTTGATATCACCACCAACACCATCAGGTATGCTTTCAGCTGTTTTCCTACTTTTAATGTCCTGAGATTCATCTTCAATTGTTTTATCATCTGGAAACATAGTGTTGCTTTTCTCCTCAGTTACATTACTTTCTGTTTTCTCAGAAAGAGATTCCAGAACAGAGGCGTTCTGTGAAAGCTTATCCTCTTCAGAGCTGGCAATACTAAGGTCAGAAGATGCACGCTTGTCTGCAGGTAACTGCTGAAAAATTAAAGAAAGAAAAATATTTAATCACTTTCAATTTTACCTAAAGCACAGTCCTACTGAAGAATATCCGAAGAGATGAATACAGTGTGTTTACAGAAAATGTTACGTGAGTGCTATAGTTTGAGAGCACTCCATTAGGTGTTACCAGAGGACATCTGGAAACGCCTGAACTGTAGCTGGGCTCTGAACAGAACATTTCCCAAAAATGCACTCCCATGCCCCAGAATTTAATAAAATTTACTGTGACTGAAGGAAAGGGATCACTGTCAGTCTACTGCCAGGCACTTCACAGAATCCTCAGGAGTCTTTATGCAATCCCATTGCTCCTTATTTTATTAGTTTATTTTCCCTGGTAGTCCCATCTACATCCAGATTCGTAAAATGTCTTTGTGTCAGTTTGGTAGGAAGGATTAGCACAGTTTTAATTAGTGCAGAACTGATAAAATTCAATACTAAGGACCCCTTCTGTTTCATCAAATATATCATCTCTCCTTTTGCTCTTTGATAGAAACTCTTTTTTTCTTTTAAATCACCGTGAAGCTCCATTAAAATGGTGAAAGCTTCCAGCACAGCTGAGTAAGTAGTAATACTGAACTGGAATAGAAGCAGTTACATAACTGTAGAAATTGCTGGTGCTGAAATCTGAATGATTATCAGATTACATACAGATGTAAAAAAGAATATACCAATGAAGAATCATTTTAACCATAATTGCTCTTCCACTGCTCGAGGTGATTAAGGCACCTCTGGCTGTACTTACTGCCAGAACCCTGTAATTTGCAGATCAGGCTTTTGATTTGCCAGTGGGAATACACTAGGCTAGCTATTGTACCAAGCATGGCTATGATCACACACATCCTACACCTGAAGGCTTCCTTAAGCAGGCAGAAAACAACCTTTTAATCTAAAAGCTCATGTAATAGACCTTTCTGTTTGTGTCATTCTAGAAGCTTAGTGTTCTCCAAGCATTTTTTAAAACAAATGCTGTACAGCAAATGTAACTACATCGCAGCTCCCTAGGCTGGGACAGGAACCACTCTCAAGTAGTTCACAGCACCGAGGCACAATTGGTTAAGTTACTGTGCAACAAAATTGAGTTGCAGGGTGACCTTCATCCCCAACTCACCTGGAGATTGATAGCTTAGGGGCTAACCAGCTGATGGAGGTGGTGGGTGATGTGCTCTCAGGGACTGAGAATAAGTCCTAGAGAAAGGGTTCTGGAGATTTGCTTGGGGTGGAAAGTGGTATGGAGGCCAGGGAACACAAGTGGTTCAGTGAGGTATGAGGAGAGAATAGAGGTGTACTTCTTGTGCTGGTAACGGCAGCCACCAGCAGTACTGGTCATCGTCCATGCTGACAGTGCTTGAATCAGTTATACCGGAGAGCCACCTACACGTCCACTGCAGCCTACTACCACGTAACTGAACGTTGGGGCTTTGCCCTCCGACAAACTGAATCTGCTGTAGGACTCTTAAGCATCGTTAAAAATACACTCAAAAATGCAATCTCCTCTAGGTAAAATTTGTTTTCTTGACTTTAAATTTTTTTTTTTGACAGTCACACTTAGCTTGCTGTAAAACACTTGCACACTTTCCTTCTTGGTTGAAGCATCATACAAAATATACAAATAAGTTTTCTATTCATCTAGTCGTTTAGACTGAAACCTTTCATACATAAACATTCTACACAGCATATACATCTAAAAATAAATGAAGACAACAGACTTCATTATTAGTTCTTAATGAGTTTAAGAGCACACTAATTTTGAAAGCACTGACTATTTCGTAATAAGGTTATCTTATTCTTATGCTTTAAGTATAGTAGTAATATGCTCAAGGTGACTCAAAGTGAAAGTTGGGCAGAACATCAGAAAATTGAGAAATCCATAGAAAATTGGTGATTGAAACTATTTGCATACTTAAACAACTACATTTTAAACTGACCAGAGAACTGTCTGTTTCCTCTTCTTCATCCTCATCTTTACCATCTTCCACTTCTTCCGTGACTTCTGCCTTAGCTTCTGCAATCAGTTCTCTTATTGGTTTATTGGAAGTAACAGTAACAAACGGATGCTTGTGAGAATAAAAATAAAGCACATCATTAAGTGCTAACCTCACTTTGCACACAGATTGAAAAACATATCTTAAAAGAAATATCAGCTTCAGAAAAACATTACTCTGATTCCCTCACACTTTAAAACTCACAATTTTAACATTAATCATAACAGTTTTCTTTCTTTCTGCTGATGTTTTAAATTCAAAACATTTATAATCAAATAGACTGTGTAAGAAGTCTAACAAATATGCTAAAAACACACATTATTCATTTCTACTGACCTTTTTCATAGTCCAAAGAATAAAAGTAGAAAGATTTTTTAAAAGGTTACTTTTCCTGGGAATGGTTTTCATTTCTTTTCAGTTCCACAGTAAAAATATTTCCTGGGAAGTTCTATCTAGAAATATTCTTTCCAGAAAAAAATAGCTTGTTTCTTTATAATGTTTTTTCCTAACAAGAACATGGAATTCTGCATTTTTCTTTAAGGGAAAGCAGATACCCGCTCTTCTCCTACTCCTACCATCTTAATCTTCTTTCTCTGATTGGCCCTTCTGCTTAAACCTATTCAACATGTCAGATGTATTCCGGATAAAGTAAATGTGTGCTGACGTTAAACAGAATCAAATGCACCTGGTCACATCTACTTCTGTTTAGCTATTCTGCAGTGACAGCATTACAGGAGGCAGCCGAGCACTAAAGCTTTTAGAACACCTGTCAGCAATTGACTACTTACGTAAGTATCAGCTCCACCCATCACAAGCATCAAAGTATAATTTAAGTACTTATGCAAAATAATTAATTACAACTCATCAAAACATGTAAACAAAGAATTTGATCTGCACCTTGTATTATTTTGTCAGCTTTTACTGAAAAGAGATCTTCCAACAATATTAGAAACATAGTAAACAAACGCCTCAAACACCCAAATATATTTAAATAGTTACTCTGCTTTTAAAAGAATATAAAATGTTTGTCTTCAAACAACAGCTCTGAAGAATTAATTCCTCATACCTGTAGGAGTTGGGTTGCACTCCACCTTGAATCTACATTCTTTTCCAAACATTTCTTCAGAAAGTCTTTAAAATCCGATGACCTGCACACAAAGCAAACCAGCTGTGTGTCTTTTCTTTAGTCTGGACATGAGATCAGTGCATAGTGAAACATTTTTTTGGCTTTCATATGCGTCTACACTACAACTTCAGGTCCTTCTATTGATTTAGACAAAGACAGTATATGGATGGAAAGACCAACGTGACTCATATCATCTTTAATATGTTCTTCTATTTATAGAAGAGTTCACTTTTGGCTCTGAATTTACAATACAGCCCATCTGCTATACCATTAACTGAATCTCACAAGGATATCACAGTGATCAAGTAGATAACAGCTTTTTTTTATGTCTTCTCAGTATAAAAATACTTAACTCTCTTGTTTCCCAATTTTGAGATGGTCATATATTTTAATGCAAAACCTGGAAAGTCCTCAAATTCTGTAATATTTCAGTATTAAGTCTTCTATACAGAACTACAACAAAAACACCACAGTCCCTGCTGTATCAGATTATAAACAAATAAAACACACAGAGTATATATAGAAAATGTACCTGGCTTTATGCATAAAACCAGTATCATAAAGTTCAGCAATGCTGTGCCTCTAAACAGAAGAGAAGTCACACATTGCCTTACGATCAAATTCTACAAATGAGGGTGGGAAAGTTATCAGTGAAATACAAACCATTTTGAAGGCTGTGCTAACGTAGGTGGATCAGATTTTGCTATTTTCAGGAGCACTCGCATTGGATTCAATTCATGGTGAGGTGGCTCTATTTGAGCCATTTCAATTAAAGTAATGCCAAGGGACCAAATGTCAGCCTTGTAATCGTAAGGCCTGTCTTTAGATGTCTCACACATTACTACTTCTGGAGCCATCCTGCAAACAGAGAAATGCAGTACCAGATTAGAAAATGCACTCTAATCTTATGGAAAAGGATCTAAACAATCTGAATTTATTGCAGCATTTTTAAGAAGCAGATTCTACACTTAATACATTTACGCTCTCTCAGACTTATAGCATTACAGCATTAACAGCAAAGGTAATATTAGGATACTGCTTCTAACTGCAATTCAGCAGAACAGTGCACTTACCAATACGGTGTACCGATGAAGGAATCCCTTCTTTGTATGGTTCTTGTGTTTTTAGCTGATACTCCGAAATCCGCTTAAAGTGAATGAGAAAATACTATTAACTTGAAGGTGGAAAACGCATTATATTTTTATATTTTACAGCTGTTTTTCAGATGTTTGATGTTCCAAAGCAGGCATTCTGCTGCGCGAAAATTCAAAGAGAAATAGAAGTATTTGCATTTTGATAACTGCCTACTCAGGCATTCAGGTTCTGTAGTATTTCTAGTAAAAGATACTGAGGAAATCTTACTCTGTTGCTAAAAGAAGTAATGCCAACATTGAGCTGTGTGTGACAAGACAGAGGCACGTATTTGCAATAGGAATAAGCAGGTTAAGTTATTTTAATTAGAAAATGACTTAAATGTAGGAAGGCTGTAGTGCTCAGTTACAGCTCATCAACTCTCTTATCAATGCAAATAATCATTCAATTTTTGATTTTGGTATTTAAATTCCCCAAAAGTGAGGTTTTATGTTTCACTTTTTCCTCTGCGTCTTTTGTCTTTAAAGCACTGTGTGGTTCATGGGAAAAAAAAAGAGAGATGACATTTAAATAGAAATGTTAGGCTTATTATAGATGTGAATTTACTTAATGAAAATACAGAGATGATAGAAAAGGAATAAAATAGCCATATGCTGCTGTCCTTAATCGGTACCAATTGACTCGTCTGGGCTCAACACTCGAGAAGCCCAATTTTGCTCTGTGAGGGGGAAAAGAAGGATTAAGAGAGCTATTTGTTCAAATGCAAAACTTGGAATACTGAGGGGACTACAGATACTGAAATAATAGAGCACACAGGCAACTGAAAAAAATCATTTCCCCTTTGAGTATTTATAAAGCAAGGAATTGTCCACTTCTGCATGTACCCGAAACAAGAAGCACTTCACTTAAACTTAAAAGGAAGAACTTAAAAGGGCTAAAACGCTTTTTCAAGGGATGCTGTACACTACAGAAGAGGAAAGTAAATTCGATTTGAAAAATGTTTTATATATACATTAATTAGCAAGCCTGAATACATCACTGAATATATATATATATATATATATATGGGGGAAAACTCTCTGGTCTGAACTGTGAAGTAGAATCTTGACAGCCTGCGCAGAGCTGTGTTACAGCCAAGTTTGACAAAAGCTTAAAATAGTTACAGTCCATATGAGGAAGAGCCAGCTTATAATTAAAATGAACAGAAACAAATTCATGTCTCCCTCACCATGAGGCTTACTATGATTTTTATTTTCTCTTATACGGTAATACTTAGAAATTAAGGGAGTGATTCTGTCGTATTTATAAATGTGCCCCATGAGAATGAGTCCGTGACCAAAATCTTCAGGCTTCCAAGAAAAAGCAAAAGATCAACAAAATTTGAGGATGAAGAGAAAGGCACATGTCAAATATTGGAGCTACAAATAATAACCTTATGCAAGGAAATTGTTCAGTACTATAGGTACAAAGAATAACCCTGTGCAAGGAAATCCATGCAAAAACACAGCTACATGAACCAATAATCTAGCCAGGCAGGTTCTTAATTAGCTGTCATCTTAATAGCTTATACCCATCTGCCTGTATGGAGCCCTCAGCCTAACGGATCCAGACAACTCCTATCTTTTTTTCTACTAGAAAAACTGAGATAGTTAAATTTATTCTCTTGGCATAAGTAAAAATAACAGAAAACAGTACCAGGCACCCCTTTTCAATCATGGCAAAGAACGTTCATTTTCAAAGCTAAAAACTATAAAAAGGAAATTACCACAATAAGGTAAATTAATGTATAATTAAGCATGCTACATTCTAGGAAAGTTTGACACGTAACACACTCACCTAGTTTAATGTCTCCATCCAATGTGAAAAGAATATTGCCAGCTTTTAGATCTCTGTGGATGATCTTATTTTCATGCAAGTAGTTCAACGCTTCCAGTGTCTGCCTGCACACCACTTTGATCTGCGGCTCCGTTAACGGCCTTTCAAGCTCTGGAAGAGAAGGAGGCAGAAATAAACACACCATTTTTGCATTTTTATGTTATTTGTTCATAGCAACCACTATATATGTCAAAAAAAAAAAAAAAAAAAAATCAACCTGACAGATTCTGAACATCATATTGCTCCGTTTGGGTTAACAGCAACATTTCCAATTATTTCAGTGAAACAAAAATTTCATCTCTTCATCAACCCCTCCTCAGGACGAACTGAGCACACCTACCTATCTGAACTGTGAAAAAACCACAGAGTACAGAGATTGGGTACCTCTTCTGTGATACACCTAAATGTTGTTAAACAGACCCCTTACTTACTGGTATTAGCATGCACCAATTAGAGGAGTATGCACAGAGAACTTAACTAAGACTGATGCACAATAAAAAGTTATCACAATGTAAATTGGAGGATGACTGGAGAAGGGGAAGAACGGGATCCTGAAAAAGGATCGGTATAGATCATGTTAAAACAAAAGGAGAGCTCCGTAAGGATATGAAAACAGCTCATCACATTCACTTCAAGGATTGAGACATTAAAATGGGTTTGGAGAAGTAAATAAACACTTCAAAAATGAGAGAAAATTCGTCTAACCACTGAATTCATCGTATCCACCACAGATACCGTTGTAGATACTTTTTTAAGGACCCCAACATTCAACACGTGTACCACATCTACTACATATACATTTGTACTTCAAAACAATCTGTGCTTAAAATATCTTAATATTACCAGTTTAAAGATGTTATGAAATTAAATATTTGAAACAACTTATTTACCCAACATTACTGCATCTACTGCTCCACCTGCACAAAATTCGATCAGGATCTGTATATAAACAAAAGAATACATCAATTACAAATTAAGTAGTTCTGCTGAGCTGAACCATTGATTAAGGGAGCATTACTGGGAGACTACAGCTTCAGACTATTTGACCTTGAAAACGTTTGCACTAACCTCTACGAGATATTGATAGTTTTAACAAGCTAACAGTAGGGCTGCGAAGCAGAAGTAAATTGTTTGAAAAATGCTTGGAGATCCTCAGAGTGTTAATCCAAAGATAGAATTCCACAATAAAAAGTATTAAGGTCAGCTTGAATCCCAGTAGTAACGTGATTTACATAATCTCTGCAAACTCATTTCTCCGTGATTGTACTGCACTTTTTACTATAATCTCCAACTGAACGGTCCAAATAGAAGAGCTACATGATTTTCCAGCAGATGTTATCCCCGTGTTAATTTGCTTCAAGTGAGATGAAAATATGGACAAATAATCTTTAAGATGATGGAAAATGAATAATTTCAATTTTCCTCCATTTTCATTGTTCTCTACAACACATCAGTGCTTTTATCCCAGAATGTAACAATACCACAGCGACTCAATCTACAGTTCTAAGTTTACATGTGAAGCAGAAATCAACTGCACTGTCACTGCTTGGGGGCACAAACTCTGCTGACATGAAGGACAGAAAGAACATAAACAAAGGAGAAAAAGGGCAGACAAAGAAATGAGGAGAGCAGGGATGTGAGAAGAGATCATCCAAGACTATCACCCCAATCTTCATTGGGTGTTTTTCTTCCTTAATTTGAACTCTGAACATTAAACTGTAGCTTTCAGTCTGACAGCTGAAGAGTATTTTGGTCAGAAATCTAACCAACCTCTGGGAAGTCTTTTGCTTTGGAGTGCTTTTAGAATCAGAGCATAACTGCTCAGAGAGTAACAAACTTCAAATTACAGCTTACACAGTAACACTCTTTAACCACTCGTGGCGTCTTACTTGAAATTGCTGTTTGAATTAATATGATACTAACATATGTACTATATAATATAACTCTCCATAAATTCTTCAAACCATTCTGTTACTTAATGCTTCTGAATACCTACTGCCAAGTAACTAAAGAGTAGGAAATTCTAGATGAAGAATTCTTCTCTGTACAATTTTAAGTTTTATCTGACAATCTGACAAAGGTCCCCATGGTACAGAAATGGTGTTTCTAAAGCTGCAGAGCAAAACCATACTCTTCATGTTTGAATCTCTTTCATTTTCTCTTTTCCCCTTCCATTAAGTTCCGTTTATGTACCACATCAGAGCGGTGAGCAAACCACTCTGAGCCTTCTCCCTCTCTCACTTTCATAGCTCTCTCTTCTCTGTGATTACAGATGTATCATTTCATTTTACAACTTCTCATTTCCCTTCTAACTTTAATCTGCCAGCAAGTCTACTTTAACTCAGTTTCCCATTCTGCTTCTATGCATAGTTGCTTGCATGCTCACCTCTCTGCATTGAATTTTTTCATAATTCCAATTATTCCATTCCATTATTCCACTGTATTATACAATATCATTCTACTCCACATTTGGGTTACGCAAACTCTTCACAGAGTTAATCAGAATCATCAGGAAACATGATATTACAATTCAATTGTTTCCATGTTTCAAAGAAAAAGCATAATTAAAAGAAAAATTCCATGGAGTCTTACATTTCTTTTAGGGTATCTTTCTGGATTAGAAACTCCTTTTAAGGAGACATGCTTTCTTAGTATAATCCCCAAAGCACTTAAAATATTGCATCGAACCATTCAGAAGAAAAGAATTATTTTCATAGCTCAAGTGAGTCAGTGCATAGGACACAGCAGAAAACTGAGCTACAGTCACACGTACGCCCACTGCGCTTCCATCTGCAAATATCAGTAAAATAATAACCGTTGAAGTCCTGGTGAACTCTCCTTGCTGGAAGCACCAACAAAACCACTTGTATGTATCTAAAATACCTACTTCCCAAGCTGACCTTTTCAGCCTATTATTTATTTCACAGCTGCCAACTCTGAGTCTCATTCTAAACTGTGCAAACGTAATTAACATTTGAATCCTGCTGTAACAAATCAGCACCAAGAACTCTCCCCATACA
Source organism: Gallus gallus (assembly GCF_016699485.2). Lineage (NCBI taxonomy): Eukaryota > Metazoa > Chordata > Aves > Galliformes > Phasianidae > Gallus > Gallus gallus. The sequence continues at coordinate 24,892,207 of NC_052537.1, read as the reverse complement.
CCAAAATGAACTGCTCATTTCCCAATTCTAGATTCCAACCGCTGACTCAGAGTAGCTCATTTTTACAGTGACAGTTTCCTAAAAGTCATACTTACAATCTATAAATGAGTTTCGAAACTGTATAGTGATCTCAATAGAGACAACCCAGAAGAAATGTGATTGATAAGTAGTATTTCAAGAAGATCAGGAAAATATACAATGTCTCCTTTTGAAACAAATGCAAGTATTTAGAGAAGAAAAATACCTACCCACAGATTGTTTTCATAGTAGAAGGCATCTAGGAGCTTAACAATGTTAGGATGATCACAGGATGCCAAAATATCGATCTCTACCATGTAATCTTCAAGTTCTTCTTCTGATTTCGTATCAATCACCTTTGCAGCAGCCAGCACTTTGGTTTCTTTGTTCTGAGCCTGGTAAAAAAAAGTCACAACAAATATTTAGATATGGATTTCAGCAGACAGTTGTCATCAGCAAAAAAAAAAAACCCAAACTCATCCCTCTTGATAAGTGTGTGCTGTGTTTCTACCTTTAGTTTGCCTTTTCCACAAAAGAGAATAGCTTTACCATAAAGAGTAGATAAATGTCAGCAGAAAAACAAAGGCTCAGCGATTTCTCTCAAGGTTGAGACTCAGTGTAAGACAGAGACATGGCAATACTCAATTCCAGTTGCATTCTTGAAGCCACGGAGCAGTCAGTAGCTTAGGGCCATTGCTATTTGTATGCCTTGGATGAAGTTCTGCACTACTCCTCAAATAACCATTTACCAACACTTGGCAAAGAGTATCAGGCAGCTCCACCCTCCCCTCCTGACACTGCCCACATTGTGGCAGCACAGCTGTCTGTAAAGCCACACAAAAACCATCTTCTACCAGAAAACAGGAGGTTATGCTCTTCTCGAGCCAGGGGCTGTGTCCAAGCACCTGCGTTAAAAAGATGCTAAGCTGTTATCAGTTTGTCAGGACACCTTACTGTGATTGCTTCACAATAAGCACCACGTACGTGTGTGTTATACAAGCACACAGTTATACACACTTAATATTCCTCTTGCAAGTTCTTTGAAGGAATAACTTGGAATTTCTCAAGCTTTAAAGAAGATGGGCACACTTCTACAGCCGTGAAGAGTTCTCTCAATTAAACAAAACAGAAGATCTAAACCAGATGTTTATGAAAGCATTCCATAAAACAGCCATAACAGCAAAAACAATTGCAAGATGAGTCCGCTATGGCTACACTTAAACTGCCGAGAACTTTTCCTACACACACTCTACTAACAGGGAAGGGGAAAAACAAGTCTGTTTAATACTGTGAGAAATTATTTGCGTTGGTTTCATGCTTTATAGCGGGAATGAAAGACCAACCTTCCGTCTCAGAGCTCCGTTACAAATGAAACCCAAAAGCTTTCACAGATGTCTCACATCACAACAGAGTTAGACCTGGTGGGTCCACGTGCCCAGAAAACAAGTTGTGAAAGTGCCTTCTAAAACAGTAACATCTCAATTATACATTTATTTTTTTGGGAACTAAGTATGGCAATGCACTCTCTGCAGTACTGTGTGATTTGTTAGGAGGATACTTCACAGAAACGGGAGAAGACCATAATGTTCATTTTCACACAAATTTGCACATGAACTGTACCATCATTGTATTTTTTTAAACTGAAGGATGTTTCCACTTCAACATCAGTTAACACTAAGAGATACTGCTGCTTTCAGATTCAATTTCACCTCAGATGGAAAGGAAGAAGCACCAATACACAGCAATACACAGTTCCACTCCAGGGGGCTGCCTGCATTTCCAGCACATGCTGCCTTTTTTTCCTCTCAGATTTATGCAGTACTTTGATTTCCCCCGGATCCTTTTGCTCGAAGTCCTCAGAAATCTGCTTTGAATGAAATTTCTATTTCCTCCTTGTAGCTCTATTAAAGCATCTCATTAAAGAAACAGAAGCGATGATAGAGACAGTAGGATTATCTTTATGAGTATCTTAATTATAAACAAAACCAATGTATGCTCTCAGTCTGACTTCCAATAGTAACAAGAGTAATTCGTATGCCTCGATCCAGGCCTTTTTTTCCCTCCTCAAAAGAAATAAGCTTTCAAATCAGCACATTTCCACTGAATTTCTGAGGGCAGACAAAACTTTTCAAGTGTACATCGAGTTACACCTGAAAATAAAGAACATCTTCATATGTTTTGTGATTTTAAAGGTTCATTTTGAGTAAGATGTTATTAGTTTCCATCATACAACGCAAACACACTGCTCTGCAGTGAGCATCAATTTATGTGAATGGCTGTAAGAAGTCTGTAAGAAACATTGTGCATTCTGGAACTGAGAAATAAATCCAAACCCACATGGTTGAGCAGTATTAACTGTTCAAACATCTCTTAAGAACACAGAGAAGTGTTCTCTCTATGAAAGATTTTCCTCTAAAACTCATGAGGCAACTAAGAGGAAGCCTCTATTGTAGCGGCCTTCTGTGGCATTGCATTTCCTGGGATAACAGCCCATGAGACAAAGAGGAACAAAGAGCACTCAGAGCCTTGTGGGGGCACGTTGGTTTCCTCTAGGCTTTGGCTGAAGCTTTTCTTCTGTCACATAACAGTCCCCCAAAGGTCAGAGCAGGAGCAAAACTGTTAGCATAGCTGCAGCCTCGATTTGCATACACTCACTTTGCATTTGGGCACATTCACATTTTAAATCAAATCATCATTAACACTTCTCAGAGGTTGTGCACACTCAAAATAAGTTCCTTTGACTCCACTTCCATAACAGTGGATTTAGGCTTCAGTCTCAGCTTCAGCTGAGGCATCTGAACTGCTGTCTGATGATTATGGTTCAATCCTGCCTCATGTGGAAACAGGGAAGGAAAGGAGACAGAGGGACTGTCTTTGCACTAAGAAAATTTTCTCTCAGATGATATACAGACGTGGTTGAAAGCTGAACTGGAATAACAGTTCTTCAAAATCTGACTAACACAACGTGACAGTGATAATATTGACTGTTACATAGGACGATACATAAATATTGTAATCCTTCCACCCAAACCTCTATTTGGGTTAAATATTTAATGCTACTGCAGCAAACGTTAACTTACAGAGAGACGGTATGCACAGGGGAACAGCAAGCTGTATGTTCCACCATTACAATGCAAGGGGCAGCCTTGCTGGCAAAGAACACAAAAATCTCTTTCTTCTCCGAACTCTGTTTTGAGAAAGACAGACAGCAGGGTTGTACAGAATAAATACTGCTTTGTAAATCAGAACTTGTAAATTGCTTCTCAGAACCTACATCCCTCACTCTAAAATGGAAATGACATCTACTGTACAATAACATTGGAGACAGTTGGAAACGTGTCAGTACCAGAGAAAGGAATAACCACTTCACGTGAACTGGGATCCATGAGTGCATGAAACTGGTGACCCCTCCTCCTTCCTCCTGGATTTCCGTACAGTGTCACATATCCAAACAAGTTCCAGATGCAAAAGCTTTGTGAAGAGACTGATAGCAGAATATTACGAGACAGGTTTACTGTCCGGGCGCCCCGCCAAGCAGTTACATATTCCCAGCCTTGGACAACAGGGAGAGCAGAGCCCCCATTCCACACTAACACGATGACAGCTCAGAGATAACCGTCTTTCATCTTTACGTGACCCCCACAAAGTTTTGGCCCTGGTTGTGAGGACCCGTTTCAGTTTCCTACCACCAGCAAATGCTCCTTACCCAACAGCGCAGCTTCCTGCCTGTGATGCAGCACGTAGGCACCTCAACATTAAAACCACTGTTTACAGCTGAGAGAAGTACGTCCTTTACCTGCTGCTCAGTCAGCTGGAGTCACTGCTGAGATGAGAGATAAAACATTATTTGTCACTTTTCTTCCCTAAGCCTGATCTCCTCTGAGATGTCACATAACCACACGGAATGTGTTGCAAGCAGCGAGACCAACTAGATGAGAAGTTCTTCCTCTCTGAGTCATTCTTTGTGGCAAAACTACAGTCCCACTCACAGCACCTCAGAGTTGCCGGGAAGTGGATAACACACATCCCTATCCAGCAAGAAGCGGTTTCAGTGTAAAATGCTACAGTTCTGCATAACATCCAGCTCCCTGTGTGTGTCCTGAGGGTGTCTGATCTGAGCAATCAGAACTGAAAGCACCCTTGTGCGACAAGGCAGGAGCTGATTGTTACAGCTGTCAGAAGGCAGCAGATCTCAGGCTTCCCTGACCACCCCAATCAGGGAGAAACAGCTGCCATGATTGCAGATTATAACAGTCTGATCAAAGAAACGTGTATGCGGCAGCTGAGCCTACTGGAGAATCTACACTGGGCTCCTTAGTATGAATTCCCCACTCTTAGCTAACAATGTCTGTGCTTTTTGAAATTAAAAACCTGTGTGACTGACCAGCATTAGTTGTTCAATACCTTTTAAACATGGAAAGGCATTCTTGGTTAACAAAAGTAGATTTTTCTCTAAAATCCATTAGTCAAATAAAAGGAAGCCTTAATTCCAACATCAAATTTTGAGGTACTTAATTAAAAGCATCAATTCAAATTTAATAGCAAACCCATCTAGCTCTGCAATATTAAACCACTGTTTTTATAATAAATCAGAAGTTAAGCCAATGAAGGAGATGGCAGCTTCTGCAAATGAAGGAAGATGAGACAAGTAAAGCAAAGAAGCGACATTACTTTGCGTCCATTTTCACTGAACAACGTTTGAGTCTCTGGCATGAAGAAATAAAATGAAAACCCAAGGTCCATAGCTTCAACAGACACGTTTGCACCGAGGAATTCAAGGGCAGCCAAGCACAGCTGTACGTACTCCAACACACTGAGGTGATGGTTACAGAGCTGCTGAGGAGCTAACAAAGGGCAGCACCCACCAAGGAAGGCGATGTGCCCTTAAACTATGGCCAGATAGAGAACCGTCACTGCCTGCACAGCATGCTGTAGCTACCTGCTATACCATTGCTTCCTTAGATAAGGAAATGCTTAATGCCAGGGGAAACATACTGCAATAGCAGTGTTGAGAGAAGTGTCCCTCTTTCCAGCAAGCACTGCTAACGGTGCCATGCCCAGCGCTCAGTGCGTACTTATGGCAGTGGGGTGGTGCTGCCTTTGTGGCTATACTGTTTTCGGAGCTGTTTCCATGACAACTTTATTATTTTAACATTATCCTTGTACTCTGTATTTATTGTGGTTCTTCTGCTTCCCCCACAGTTGGTTTCTGAGGATTCCAGAAGTTATTTTTGTGAGTGGTATGCGATATAATTTTATGTTTAACCTCATGATTTCCCCTATGTATTTTCATTAGCTCTGTGGTATTTCACATACGAGCTAAGCAGAGTTTGCATCTTGGTCCATGTCTCGCTTCCCTGAAAGTGGAAGGAATATTTCTAAGCAGATCTGTGAGACAACCGGGGCTGAACTGAGAAAGAGGTGCAGAACAGCTGAAATAGTTCTTCACATACATTTACATTCACAGTGGCAACAGTATCTGATTATAGAAGCACTCCTTTTATTTAATCACACCCATTTAAGAAAACAAAACAAAAAAAATTCCTACACGTTGTCAAGACAGAGGTGCAACAGATAGCATGCTGCCTTATCATATACTTTTCTTTTTGACCCCTCTGTTGCTCCATGACAGCTCACAGGAATCCAGCTGGTAATACTGAGAAAACATTCGGAACTAAAACATTCAGTGGTGTCAGAGGCATAAATGCAGAGGACTGCTATTTCTTTCTTTAATTCAGTTACAATAACCGTACGAACCATTTCCAAACGCAGCATTCAGATACACAGTGCTGCATAACAGTCAACTCCAGTAATAGAGAAGGGGGAGGTGTGGCAAACCAAGCGCTATCCCTGCAGCTCTGAGCTGCTCTGCCAGGGCCTTCCCCCTGCACAGCCCACTGGCAGTTGCCAGCAGAGGTTTTCCAAGCTTAGCCAGCAGCAGCCCATCTCAGCCCCAAACTGAGCTACAGCTTCCTGGAAAGCACAGCCCCACATATCCTCACCTCAGGCTACAGACATCCTGCAGTTATTTGTTCAGCCTTCTTGACGTGGGAAAAGCGTAACATTTAAGTGATTCATTTACAGGTTTATTTTAGTCACTGTAGCTTAAAATTAAATCTTTAGCAATAAGCGTACCTTTATTACAGATGACAAATTAATAAAGGTTCCAATAGTATGGTCAAATAATTTTAATCAAACCACAATTATTAGGCGTTCATTAGAATTGCCCTGAAGACATCAGCCAACAAGTCAGAAGTGAAGCTGTCTTCAACTGTGCAACTGTGGCTGTTTGCAGACAAATCGTACACTACCGGGCCGATGGGTGACATCTGCCATTTACTCCCCACGATGTTATGAGTTGTTTGAGCACAAGCCTTCAGAAATCCGACTCCTTTACCTGGGAGTCCCTACGTTACATTCTTGCTTCTGGCCTCAGCCCGAGCACAGGCTGCGGTTGGCTGGAGATGGGGTTACTTTCAATGAGAATATGGCTCCGAGAGACATTGTTACTTTCCAGGGAGACATCTGGAGCTGGAAGCGGTAACTCTGTAGCTCCCTGCCAACAAATACACCCCTGAGAGCCCTGGCTTCATGTAGCACTGTCACCGTTCACCAGCGCTTCACTACATACTGTACATTGGCCGAGGTACACATATTAACCCAGAATTCATTAACCTAAATGCGGCAGCTGGGTCAGGCCTCAGTTCCTCCTTACCCCATTGCTTTGGGTTGGGTTACAGATGGAAATTGGGATCTCCTCTGCCCAGACCGGAGGTGGGATGACAAGAAGTGTCTGCCAACCCACTGCAGCGGTTTTTGTCAGATGCATTTTTCTGCTTTGGGACTTCAGCATAGAAAATGAGTTCTTTCTACGCTAGGAAGGAACCAGTCAACAAAATCACAAGTAAAGAACAAATGACAATCTCTTTGGACTTTAAGAACACTTCAACAAAGGCCTTCTGATAGGTTACTACGGAAACTACAGTCACAGAAGCAAAATGTGGTACAGTCATGAAGTTAAAAACATTTGCTGTCAAAGTAAAGAACACAATTAAATGCTCTACATTTCAGATTGCAGAAAGAAAACATTTGAGAATCTGAACTGAAACAGTTTATGTATTTGTTGAAGAAGATGATGAACTGTAACAGAATTACTTAACTGTAATTAGCATTTACAGGTCAGGAATAGGGGCAGTTTGGGAAAGGGCACTTTATAATGTGATACTGCAGTGCCAGCCACATCCTGCAGTGCAGTGAGCACAGCTGAACTGCCACAGGTGAGATGAAACCAACCAAGACGAAGCACCAACACCTCCTCTCCATTTTCCTAAAGTGAAGAATACATAAAGCATACTTCAGATATGAAGGAAAAAAAAAATACAGGCTATATAAGCAATTGAAGAGCTCACACATGCAAAAAGTTGCTTGATGACCACAGCAAGAAATGAAACATGGCTGTATCAATACCACACTAATACTGGCAGTGGCTGTTGCAAAACTCTCAAACCATATATTCAGCTGCTCCCTGCATGCTTGGGTTTCTAGCAATGAAGTTTCCCCTATTTCTGAAGAGAAAAGGAAGTCAGATAGCTTTTGATAGCTGTCATTAAAAAAAAAAAGCTGTAAATCACCATTTACAACAAAAGAATCATTGAAATAGCATCATTCAGCTCTGTAATAGGAACAGGTTATTTCAGATTTAGTTTAACTACAAAACGCAGTATGATGATGTGTGCTCTTTAGACCTTACACAGCCTGTGATCTGCAGTAGTTTTCTTGTGAGCCTTTTACGTCAGTGATCCTCAAACTACATTCCACCTCCCGAAACCAGCAGGAAACATTCTGACAGTCAGTGAAGAAATGCTCTCTCACATAGATTTAGTGCTGTTCCAGCTGTAGCATTTTGTGCTCCAAGTGTCACAGCTCAAGAGATGAGGAAGAGCCATCCAAACATTTGGTACTCCCTGCAAATGGGCTATTCAAGTGCCACAAAAGCAACATATTGGCTTCTGCATGTGAACTTCATCCATGCTCAGCGCAGTAGTGAGGCACATCGCTTCTCATGTTCCAACTTTTGGGCCAATGCCTCCACTGTCCTGTCCTCTTCCCCTTGCATTAATGCCATCCCTTGTCTGGCCACCCCGTGGGCAGGTTCAGGGAGCCAAGCCAGAAGACAGGAATGGACTCCATATAAAATCAGCTTTGAGATGGGCTTAGTCCCTTGACCCAAACCATCACAGAGTCAGCGAGCACTGAACTGCCCCAAACAGGAGGTGAGAAGAGGAACGCAGTGCCAGAACTGCCTGTGGTGAGTTGTGCTGCCATACATGCTTATGGAAAGCAGTCACAGTGAAGAACCAGAAACTCCAAGGTCACTTCTGTACTTATGATAAAGCTATTGGAAAGCATCCTTGACAAAGTGTTTTATTGGCTGTTACACTTGTTACTGCAGTTCCATACAGTTTTAATGCCTTTCAGAGATTCAAAAGAATCTTAAGAGAGTTGAATATGACAGTTTAAAAAGTTTTCATGTCATCAGCTATTCAACATCCAGTTCCTAAGTGCCAAAGTGCTTCAAGTTATGCTCTGCAATTTTCTCTTGATCCACTGCAGCACCTTGAATTATTTAACACCTCTATTGTTTGACCTGTATTAACACTCACAGAAATAAGCTCTATTCACAGCACCATACAGATTAAGAATAAACTCAGTTTTCTTTATACTGTAGAATAATAGCCCAAAGGCTAAAGGACCCTTTCAGGACAACAAAACCTAAGAATTAACACCACTGTCAAAGATCAACAACTCGTGTTGCTAAAACAGAGGACCTGCCATGTCTGTGCACCAACTCATTTTAGTACTTTACTTCTAAATACCAGGTTTTGTTGTTAGTTTTCTGGGTTTTTTTTTTTTTTTGCTTTTGTTTTTATTTTAAACCCAATGTGCTAAATGAACAACTCCCAGGGTCACGAAGCTAAGCAGTACATCTAAGTTTGCTATTAAAGACAGACTTAAAGCTCTTGCTACAGCAAAGGAGGCATTTTCAGGTAACCCGGCTCTCCTGATCCATACAATACATTTGGCAGCATTCTTGATTAAGCCTTCAGACTTCCCACACCAAAGAAGTGGAAAAATAGCAGACTGCTTCTTTTGGGTCACTTCTAACCTCTGTGCATTTTCACTAGTGGTAAAAAACTATTTGGAAGGGCTGCACAAACAGAAGCCAATTTGGGCTGAACTCTAGGAGTACCATTCATCTGTGTTTCCACAATAACGCATTTGCTTTAGGGATCCAACCACACTTCCCAGAGATGATCTGAGGCCCGGTATTCGCAGTAGTGCAGCCCGCTGCTCTGACACATGACCGCCCAGCACTGACAGCAGCACACTGCACCCGAGTGCTGAACTGCAAGAACCCTGGTATCCATGAAGTCAAGCAACTAAGATAATGAGAGAAGGAAGAGAGAATGATAATGGCAACTCCTAAGGGGTCAAGTAGCTGGTCTTAGAATACACACTAAAAACGTTGGGCCTCTTCAGTTCGCACAAAAAAGCTAAAGGTGGGACAGGAACATGATCAAGCTTAACAAAATGAAAAAGGCAGCATGTGAACTGAAGGAGATGAGAATTTAGTGCAACATGCTCATTCTTGTCGAAGAGGTTTTACCTCCTCATTACAAAGTATTAACTCTCTGCTAAAGTACTGCTTTGAAATGCAAGTGAAAAGTCATCTTCTATACAGTGAAATCCAGACGACTGCTGGAGGAAAGCCTTGGATTTGCAACAGAAATTATCTGTGTTTAGAGGACCACTGCCTACACGAGAAAGGATAAATTCCAGTGCAGCTTCCCTCAGAACAGCCTTCTAAATCACGGTTATGACCAACTATTTTGAAGGACGAGGCTCAGCTCCTTAAAATCTTCCTTAAACAAGCAAATCCTACGTATAAAATGCTGTTCAATTAGGATATCAAAAAAGGAAAGACAAGCCTTTGTGTGATGCATTACCAAGCTAGATGGATTCAGGAATGATTCTGGCACAGGGCAATTCACTACTGCTGTCACACCCACTAAAACCATTCTGATGCACAGCTTCAGTTCTAGGGCAGTGGTTCTGCCAACCCATAGCAGAGCGCACAGTTCCAATTCCAGCCTCAGTTCACCTTCTCATTTTAAACTACTGCATTAACCCAACTCCAGAAAATAATCTTTATAAAGAATACTACTGCCCCTTTATTTTGCCTGGTCTCCATCCATTGCACATACAAAGATTTTGTGAAACAACAGCAGGAGTAACTCAGGACCCCCTACTGAAGGGAAAAGTCACTCAAGTTATCTGTACTAAGGAGAGATTTAGCAAATTCTAAATGCTAATCAAGAAATCTGTTTAGCTATTATGGCACAATTCTACTTTTTCACTTTCCTTCCCATAGAAAGTCAGTAAAAATTAACAGTGTTGTAATGGGATGTTTCAGGTAGAAATGCTTCCTTAAAGCTTCTAATGCTTCTTTGGCTTGGCTCCAGCACCAAGCTGTTCTTGAGCAATTTATTTCTCTAGGCTGTGGGTAATTAAAGCAAACAAAAAGTGGCTCAGAAATGCAAACATAGGGCTATAAAGGGGAAAAAGCTTGCGTCTTTCTCCTGGCCATTCACACTCAGCTGTTTTACATTACCCTCCCCATACAAAAATACGCAGTCCCACAGAATATTGCAATGCAGTCTTCATCCAGAAAAGTGAAATTGAAGAAGTATTGTAACTAACACTGTAGGTTGCATTTACATTTAGAAGTGCTGTAAAAAGAAGTGCCCTCCTAAAACCAAACGCAATATTTACCCAAGCATTAAATAGAATTAAAAAGCATAGTGTATATTCAGCAGAAAATTCAAAGTGTCACTGAAGAAGAAGCCTTTGCTGTAAAGCCCTGGGCTGCTGCTGAAGTATCAATAGCACCGAGGAGCAGCTGAAGGCAGCCTACCAGATTTTATTCAGCATTACCTGTAGTCAACTCTTAGTGCCTGTCAGCATTCAAACGTACTCTCCAAGTGCTGGATCTGCAACTATGAAGAGACACTTCTCCATTTCTGAGTGGAAAAAAAAAGCGTTTCCACATAACAGATCTGAAATGTATTTGGCAGTTAAAAATTTATTTTAAGCATTCCAAGCTGTAATCACATTATAAAGCCATTAAACGTGAATTAGAGGCAGATAAAAATCCCCACTTTTATCATGGCTTGGAGACAAATGCTAAAATTTTATTCATCCTTTCTTCTTCCCTAGCTAACCCAGCCAGGTTTGTGGTCTAACTGCAGATCTCGTGGCTCTTCCATCACTAAGCACTGAGAACGGGAACAATCTGATCAGTATCAAAGGTAGAGACAGCACCAGCCTTGAAAGTGAGTAATTTGGCAGTTACTGTAAAGTAAAACTATAGGCAGAAGAGGTGACACTGTGGCATTGGCAACGAAGTTTATAATCTGAATATAATTAAAGGTTATTGGGGGGAGCACAAAGAAGCAAAGACCACAAAAATTTCACAAATTACACTTCAGTCACTGAGGTCTCAATGCATTCAAGATCACAAACCAGAGGACTTAATTACATGCTGCCTCTTCTACAGCAATGCAGCTGTCATTAAAGGAGAGCTATGTCTGTAATCTTACAAGATTCTCAAAACATGGGTCACAGTCTGTGAAACACGTAAGGACCACTCACAGCTGCATTCAATACTGGTAGTAATTAGGATGAACTGGTAAACAGCTCCAAAGCTGCTACCCATCATGCAGGAGAGCAAAGCAAATGTTGTATTGGTACCAAGCACATGTCTCAGATGTATGATGAGCATCTACATACAGCAAAGCAAGATTTTGTACCCAGATTCATTAAAGTCATTTAACCATATGAGCGTACTTACAGGCTGTATATAATTCACACTCACCGGGCACCATCCTGCAACTTGAATACTAATGTGGATGGCAAAAGCTATTCTGCTTCCACGTCAGACCACATTAGAAGATGGAGTGGAAATACAACCTGAGACCTTATAACACACAGTGCTCACACCAAAGACTCGTATTTATTCTGGTTTCTTCAGTTTATCCTAAAACAGAAGTGCTGTTACAGAGCACAGAAAGACACCCAGAGATATCAGAGGTTTGGAGGAAAATAAATCCATTGATGACTTTATGCGTTTTGAAACTGCTGCATTTCTGCATTGCTACTCAGACAAGTTGCTGGGCCAGCCCTTCTCCAGACTCACAAGTTTGGAAGATTGTGGGGGCAGAAGAGCAGAAAAACAGAGGTTCCTTCTGCTTCCTATCATTTCCTGCACATACTGGGGGGAACTGTCACAGCCAATGTCAGAAATGAACAGAACTGCAAGAAAACTTTTGAGAGAACCAACTTTGATACCTCGCAGATCTTTTCATCTTCTCCAGTTTAGGCGTATCCAAGGAGAACTGCACACTATTTCACAATTTCAGACTTGTACGAATATTACTTCTAGGATGCTTTTCAAATCATTTAAATTTATGGGATCTTTTTGTTTGTTTGTTTCACAATAACAACAAACCCAAATGAGGAACTGTGGCAATCCTAAATACCAACTGAGGACATCATTCCTTAAGTACTGTTTATGAGGTAGTCAAATTCAGAGTCTGGGTGAGCACCAGAAGAAAGTCATGAGCTCCTCCTGCTCTGCAGCAGTGGCACACATCAGTGCTCGCAGGGCTGCACCACTGCAGGACACTTCCCTGCCCAAGACTAAGCCGAGAAGGTTAAACCAATTTGTCCAAAGAGCCGTTAAACAAACAGTGTCCCAGGTTTTTCAGCTCCTGAATCAGAATTATTTAATTAGACAACACAGGACTCAGACATGAAGACATGAAAAATTCTTTCCCCAAGCTTAAAGAATCACCTTTAGCTTAAGCCTGAAATCCAAAGACAGTCTTAGGGCCAGGCAATAAGACAAGCACACAAATAGCCAGCTAAGAAATACAAAGTATCAAATGGCACGGAAAATATATCAACTTTTATAAACATAGTTTAAATTTAAAAAAAAAAGCATTTCCTATTTAGTTGGAATTTTAAACAGTTTATAGAACTGCGCTCACACCTTGGAAAAGATGACTGCATTACTAAGCAGTGACCACGAGTGATTTACGTTGCTCCCCACAAACCTGCCTGCAGCTTTAACTCCCAGTGCAACAGGCAGACGACACATTACTCATAAGTTAAGTATTGGGATGTCGGTTCCAAGCCAAGTTACTATAAGATGTCCAAAAAGTGAGGCACTTAACATGTGGGATGCTTCCTTCTTATTTCTTCAGAGTATTTACATGCAAATATCCACTCCAAACAAGAACACTGCCTGACTTACAGCCCACAGATAACTCTTACACTCCCCATTTCCTCAGAAAGCTCAGTGATAGCGACAATGCCAGCATTTAAGCGGTAGTTTTGCCTTTTCCTTATCTGCTATCTCCAACAAGCTCAGCGTGCAATCGCGTGGAAGCGCAGATAACGCAGCGGAGCAGCAGGCACAGCACGCGGAGTGCAGGAAGGGTACCTCTGAGCAGTGCTGCAGCCACCCACCTTCTGCGGACAGCCCCGTATCTGTCTCCCATCTGCACCATACACAGCAGTCCCAAACCACCCAGGTTGCACTCACGGCACTGACTGATCTCAGCTAACTTTAAGTAAAGCTTCAGCTCTATTTTATATGGACTAAGTATTTGAAAATCGAACGCTATCATCATTTGCATTACTCTCTTGAGAGTATAGTAGCTCTCTTCCTTTCTCTCCTCCATCTACTAATGCCTCTATAAAGAAACAAAGCAACGTGGCATTTAAGGGAACATTATTAATTCACGTCTCTGGAGGACAACTGAACTATTTTACTGCTCCAGTTAAATCAGAGGTCAACTCACAGTGCCAGTCATGAATGAAAATAGATTGGAACCAACGTATAGCAAACAACTTTAATCAAGATGGGTGGAAGTTCACAGCTGATTCATTCTTATGTATAAGAATATAATGTAGGACATTTCCACCTTCTTACTCTTTCCACCTTCAGCCTTACTGCAGTCACACACAAAGCCTCAGGTTCCTGAAACAGCATTAACTCTGACCATGCAGAATTTCAGACCAACTCAAGCAATGCCCTTCCATGTGGAACTGCATCTTTAACACGAGAACGCTCGTGAGAGTTCCAACAGCTCTACAGTTCTAAACAATCAGCTTGCAGTGCTGCTAATGACACCACATTAACCAAAAGGTAAGAGCAGATGAAGAAAAGCCCAGTGCTTCATCTCACATATTAGGTAATCAGTAGAATCTGCTCTTATGAGTGTCAAGTTACACGTGTTAGAAATATCCACCCGAGTAAACAGCACAATACGTTACTAACATAAAGATAACTTCAAGCAGCAATATCCAGCTGTAGCAATGGTTTAGATAAACACGCCTCTAAGGTCACTGAGATTAGAAAATATAACTTCTCCTTGCTCTGCCCTCATTTTGCTTTCAGGCCAGACTAATTGAGATATTTTGGAATGTGAGAAATTAAGTTATGGTGTAGACAAGAAGTACTTGTAAGCAGCCAGCACTCATCAGCTCATTTTTTAAGCATTAAAAGGAGTTAAGGCTGCTTAAAGGAGGCAGCCAAATCGGTCCACATTTATTAAACCATGGTTCAAAAAGCTGTATATTTCTGGGTGCTGCAGAAGATGGTAAGGCAAAAAACAAGCTCCCACAAAGTCATATATTTAATCATAGCATGATTGTTTTAAATGCAGAAACAAAAGCTTAACTTAAATGAACCTATATCATTGGTTTATTTCTTTTCAAGGAAACAGAATTATCAAAACTTCTTTCATTAGCCATAGCTGAGTTTGTATTGGCTGGTTTTGCAGGTACAGCATATAGGAATACTTAATGTAGCTGTAATTTTCAGAAGGTAATTCATTTGGTCATGCTGTTCATCCTGATTATAGCTACCAGCTTCCAAACATTTCAGCTGCAGCCAAAAGAGGAAGCAGAGGCAGCTCTTAACCGAGCGCTGGTTAACGGCTGAGAGCCGGAGGATCTGCCTCAGTAACTTCAGACGAAATACAGATATCTGACTTCCCTAACTCCTGTCTGAACCTGGCACACACGATGCTCCCAGCATCCAACGTTCAGGATAATAAATGTGAGATTAAATGGGCAGAATATTCAAACTCAAAACAATTAGTGTGAATGCAATTCAAAATCAGACAAGTAAGAAGAGCCCTCCCATAAAAACCTAAGAATGCCCATCAAAATGTTTATCTATACTATGTATTTTCCCTATAAACACATGGGTACTTTGTATCTTATATTGTGTACTGTCGTATACTCTGCCACTGTGTTCCTGCAGAAGACCTGAAATCAGTGTATTTGTACAGATGGTACCCATAATTATCATAATGACAGCTAAAAGACCACAGATTTCTTGGAGGAGTATCTTCAGAGAAGGGCTCAGAGCTCACACCAACTAAACACAACCGAGTCTGTCTGCAGTGCGAGCACTCTTACATTGGGGTGCACAGCGCTCATAGCACCAAAAAAACCTGCTGGCAGATCTCACTGAAATGCAGTCCAAGCATTTTGTTTTACTTGGAACGTTAACTCAGGAAGACAGCTCCATTTTAATTAGCTATGTGTGAGTGTATGATAAAGATTCTCAGCCAGGAGCTTCAGCAAGGAAGCTGCAGAGCACACTGGGCATTTTAAAGGGCTGCTCTTTGAACCATCAGAACAGGAACTTCTGTCCAGGGAGAGAGCAGCTTAAAACCAATGAGACTTCACATAGCTGCTTGGAACAACTGCAGTTCAACAGTTACTTACACTGATGCACCTTAAAGCAATCTTTACTATGCACACTGAACTGGTATCTGATACATACAGGCCAATATAAAGCACGGTAATGTAACATGGTATAATAATGTAACTCATTTCTACAGCAAGCTGATTACAGTTAATTTGAACATTAGAAGCCTAAACCTACCACCCCCTTCCCCAACTTTATCAAATCAAATGTTCTAATCCTTAAGAAAAAGGAGTTGTTTGATAGATACGTAACTCCCAATACAAACTGAAATCTCTGCTTCTCCAGTGGCTGTCAGAACCCCAGAAGTCCATTCAAGAATTCTAAATAATTCACAATGTGACTTAAAAAAGAGACAAAGAAGTCCATTATCAGAAACCTCCAAATTCTCTTTATTAAGGGCCATCACCTCATACTGAAGAGCTGTAAAAGCACAGAAAATGAAGGATGAGAAATACCCTATTATTCATTAACTGAGACCAAAAAAGAAAACAGCCTGGAAGCCTCTGAAGAAACTGAGAAGGGCCAGATGCTGTGCTGTGTTGCAGTGAGCCTTTGCCATTGGCAGCCTGCAGTGAGGTGGCCCCTCTGATCACAAGAGGGGCATGCAATGAGAGTTGAAAGGCTTTGGAGTAAGTAACAGTATTTCTAAGTATCTCTGAGAAGCTGGTGAACACAAATGCATGAGTTGCAAGAGCTAAGCAAGCCTCACAAAATGAGTACAGAAGAAATAAGCTCTTCTTGTAATTTAGCTATTAAGAAGTCAGCACAATCATCATACTTGATAGGGAAAAAGGAAATAAATCACACAGGTCTTCAATGCCCTTTAAGGCTTATGCATACAACCCCATTCTCACAAGGCACAGCGTGTCTAATGTCAACACTACAATCAGGCAGGCTTCAGGAGAGTGTCGGGGTAACTTCAAAGTTGGTTCTGAGTTTTTATTTAAATATTTGATACTTCCAACCCAAAGCCGGCTTCACAGCTAAACCAAGTACTTTTCTAGGATAAAACATGCCATGCAACCTATGTCTTATTAAGAATCTAATGCACACAAAGCCTCATCTATCAGAGGATATATTTTATTGTGTATGTGCCTAAACACTGAGGACAAGGATAATCACACAGTCACTTCTACGATCTTAATTGCAAAGATGTCTCCATCTCTGCAAATCCCATCTACAGAGTAACACCAAGGAACGCAGCACACCTCTCTGTACCAACGGACAGACTGCTCTCCATTCATTTTCCTGTTCAGGAGTAACAAGAACAAAAACTCTCTGCCAAATAGCTAAACCTGATTATACTTCTAAAGGAAGGAGAGAGGCAGCAGCGTGCTGAAGTCTCTTCCGATATCCAGGACCCAGTCACTGGTTGGTTGGCTGATGACTACAGAGCGGCCTCCTGGACCACACCTCCTCTCACTGGGCTGCAGCTAAAAGTGCTCCCACCATTTTTTGGCAGAAGTCATTCTTAACCGATTAACCACTTACAGGAATGGGAAATGGAGATGATTAAGCTACTGAGCTACATTCATGAGGCACGTTTTAGTGAATGTTTCCATTCTTCATAATACACAAAGGGATTTACTTTCGTCAGATGCGACTCACACTGGCATTACCTTTTTGTTAAAGGTATGTATTATTTAAGCACAAAGTCTTTCCAAGTTCACAGCTCTGTTCCGGCAAACAGTTTTGATTCCAAGATTTGAAAAGGCATCAAACAGGTTATGAGAGCAGTTTCTCAACAGAGGTGTATATCCAAGAAAGAACACCATAACACACCCTTGCTTTCGAAACAGTCCCTCACCAAGCATGCCCAGATGCAGGAAAACAAGTACAGTTAGTGCCTGCCTGCAATGCTTTGTCCTCACACTGGATGGAAGCAAAACGAATGCAGGAGGACTCTTTTTCTGAAGGGGAACATTTTGTAGGAGTACTCATACCTGTCAGCATTTGCAAGTGCTGCATTCACCAAGTTCAGCTATGTAACCACATGAGTAATTCTTACTATCACAATTTAAAAAGAGGGTTTAATTTCAAAAAATTCAAGATGACCACTTAACACTGCGTCATTTCACAGGCAGCTGTAAGTCCCCCAGTTGACAATTCTGTGGTGCACAAAGTGCACTGGAACGCAAAAGCTCTCTCTTGCTCAGACACCTTCACCCACAGCCGGGTACCCAGACTGATAGGCCTACAAACACCCAGAGAGGAGGGGTGGGGAGGGGAGAGGAAATGCATGTGGGGGTGGGGGAGAACACAGTGCGGCTTCTCTGAGGCTCCCCCAGTCGTCTCTATAGGGCAGAGCATAATGGGGACAGAAAGAGAATCAAAACTCTGTGTGAAGTATCAAGAAAAACTCGAGTGCTCTGCAAATGCTCTTAGAGACAACGTTATGCTTTTAAAGTCACTGAGCTTTGTGATATAGCAGCTTCAGCCTTCTTTCCCAGTCATTTTAGTAAAGAAATCTTTGATCTTCCACGCTGACACGCAGACTCTGCCTTACACAGGCATCAAAATAAACTGGATGCTCTTAATATGCAATATGGACAGAAACTCCTAGGGGGGAAAAACCACCCAGCATTCTGAATTCTCAGTGCCAACAGACTTTTGCCCAAACTTACAGACAGGTAACACAACGACACAATAAACCTTAAAACAGATACACAAAAAATAGCACAAGTTTTCTGAGTGCTAGCTCTGTACGCAGATTTCATGGGCTCTCAAGTACAGTACTCTAAAAATAAATGTTTCCTGACCAAATTAGCCTTCAGAAACATTGCAAGTGCTGTACGCTCATGCTATTCTCCCAGTCTTGAGAACCTGCTCTGGGGTCTCAATCACTGTCAGCCCCCTGGCTCTCTCAGGCTCGCCCTCCACAACACTTACCCTACGCTATCTCTAAACCCCATGTGGAGCAGCAGTGCCCATTCAGAGAGAATAATTAGCTGCAGGTTTGTCTGAAAGCTTTGGTCGCACCAAACACTTGCAGCACCGAATCTATTTTCATTATACACTGCCTGGTTGGAGAAATCCCACATGACAAACCTTGGAAATACCCCTTTAATGATGAAACAAAGGAAAAAAGCAGTAAGGAAATGCAGAAATTCTGCCACATAAGGACACCGGGGTAACACGACCTTTTAACTCTATTCCATAAGGAACAAGATAGGAGAAGGCCTATTAACAGCAACATGAGCTTGGCCCTATAAGCAATGCACAGGGACACAAGCCACTTCCACAGCCTTCATCCCGTACAGAAACGTAGGAAACAAAAAAAAAACCAAAACACCAACTTCACGCTTGGGAACCCTTCAGCCGACCCGAAGCCATCCGGCACGCGGGACCAAAACAGCAAACCACGAGAGAAGCGCACGACTCGTGGAGGGCGGGGTGCAGCGGGACGGGACGATGACCTCACGGGGCCTTTGCTATCTTTAGTCGCCGGGCGCCGCGGAAGGCCCGGCCCGCCCCGCCACCCTCAGCCGGGCCGGGCGCGGCGCGCACCTGCGGGAACTCAGCGCATCCCCGCCGTCAGCCGGGCGGCAGCCGCCGCTCCGTCCCGCAGCGCCGCTCAGCTCCCAGCTCGCCCTTACCTTGAACACTTTACCGAAAGCCCCATCGCCCAGCTCTCCTATGATCTCCCAGAACTCCTCCGGGTTCAGGTCCCTCTTGACGTGCTCGTACTGCTTCTTCTTCTTCTCGCCGCCCAGCTTGAAGATCTTCCGAAAGTTAAAGAAAGACATCTTTCCTCCCGCCGCGGGGCCGGCCTGCAGGCGGCGGTGGGGGGCAGCCGGCGGGGTCCCTCAGCGCGCCTTTCCCGGCCGGGCCGCTCGCAGCCGGGGCCGCCTGGCGCCGCGGGCGCTGCCCTCACAGTCGCTCCGGGGGATAAGCCGAGCCGAGCCGAGGCGCCGGGAGAGGGCCGCGCTCAGCACCTACTGAGCGGCAACGGCCGGGATCCCGGTGCCCATCGCGTCGGCAACAAGTGCCGGGCTGGGCACCCGGCACCGAGCGTGAGAAGAGGGGCCGAGCGACCGCCGCCGCCTCGCGGGGCGAGGAGGATGGGAAGAGGGCTGCCCGCTGCTGGCCCGGCGCGGAGCGGAGCGAAAGGCCCGCGGTGTCCCGGAGTGACGGCGCGGAAGAAGACGGCGCTCGGCTCGCCTCGGTGTCCCTCCCGCCCCGACTGCCCCTCCCCGCCCTCTCGCGGAGCGGGGCCCGGGCGGCGCCGTTTCCTGCGGGGCGGGGCGGTGCCGGTCCCAGCGCCTCCCCCCTCTCCTGCTGACGGCGCGTGCGCACCCCATCCTCCCCCCCGCTTCCCGCGCTCCCGGAACCGCCTCTCCCCTCCCGCCCCGCCACGACTCCTCCGGCGCATGCACAAACGCCATTCCGCCACACCCCCTCAACGGCTGCGCGCCGGCAACGGCGGGGCGAGGAGGTGGGTTTGTCCCCCTCCATGTGATGAGGCGGCAGCGGAGCGCGCCAATAGCAGCGCGCCGAGGCGTCCGGCGGGTAAGTTGGTGTCTGACCCTAAGATGGAGGAAGGGTCCGCCCTCACCTCTCATCGCGTTCCTCAGCGTGCAGGAGGGAGCGCTCGAGGGGGTTCTTCTCCTTCCTTCCTTAGTTGTATCTCGGTGGGCAGCCCCGCACTCGCAGCTGGAGAGCGGGCTAGGGCTTCTTGTTCTCTGAAGAGCCCCTGAGGGAAGGGCTGTTGGGACGGGGGCAGCGGGCCTTTCCTCCCTGATGAGGGCCTTTCCTTCTCCCATCGCCCCTTTTTTTTCTGACTGCCTCCCGTAGGGAAGGCTCTCCTGGCCCCGCGGGTTGCGTTTCCTGCGTGAGGGACAGCTGCTTGCAGGGCGGCCTCGCTCGGCGGGAGCCCTCCTGTCAGCACGGGCAGCGCCGCGCCCCTCAGGCTGCCCGCGTGTGGGCGGGGGGAGCTGCGGGGCCCTCATTGCCCCCACAGAGCTCTGTGTTGGGCACGTTGATTTTGCAGTCAAGGCAATGATTTGAGACTTAAGAGACTTAGCGATGAGACACGCAGTGTGTGGGAATCATGTAACACCTTAACCTCATCTGAACCTGAGTGCCTCTGGTTACCATTAATTTAAACAGGGCATTAAAAGCTTCTAAAGATCAGGCCTCCGGTGCTTCTCATTCCTCAGACCATTTTATTAGCATGATAATAGTTCGCTATCTGAGGAAGGTTGTCTGTGTGTAATAGTAATGGAGCGCTGAGATACGGTTATGGGGACTGTGGAAGCGTAGGCAGACTCACTGAAAGAAGCTTGACTTTAAGGACTAGAAAGTGCTGGGCTGGGCCAAGAATGGGATTTCAGAGAAGGAATTGTACAGGTGCTTGTGCTAACAAAGAAAGAAAGGTTGTTCAGAAGGAAATAAGAGCGTAACAGTGGCCCAGTACTGAGCTTTTAGTCATGTCTTAGCCCTGGTTTTGGTGTATGAATGATGTTGGAGTAAAAGCCTTTTAAGAATACGCCGGCATTATGAACAAACGGTGGTGCTGATAGTATCTGTGATGGCCAGGATGGTGCTGTGCTGTGCACTGTCCCCACACAGAACAAGATGGCCATGAAGTGACAGCTTTGTGTCAAATGCCCTTGCTAACCTGATAGCAGTCCTGATTTGGTGTAGCTATCAGCGTTATTAAAACATGATATTGGGCTTTGTGGTTCCTTGGTGTCAGTAGCTGAGACACGTGGTGTGAAACCATGTGAGGCCAGGTTGGATGGGCCCCTGGGCGACTTGATCTAGCAGCTGGCAACCCTGCTTGTGACAGGGGTTTGAACTTGAAGATCCTTGAGGTCCCTTCCAACCCAAGTCATTCTATGATGTTCAAGACCAATCTGTCCACACGTGTAAAGCTAATGCCAAGAATCAACTGTAATGCAGATGAGCTGTTTTCTTTTCACCTTGATGATTTGGCTGGCTTACTGCCCGTATGAACTTCATTTAGAAGTTTCATGCAAATAGTTTGACTACAATAAGGAAGGAGGAAGTAACTGATAAGGTTTTTTCAGTGTTGCCAGAGCTAATCTAGCTTGCGGAATCTGTTTTTAAAATGCAATTTCCTTTTCCTCTCTGTGATAACTGTTTTTTTGGTACTTATTCAGGTGGGATGATAGCTTTGACTTGGATGTTAAAATAGTAAGTTTAATAACATGCACATTTTTTATTTAAAATTGCTCTTGGATGAAAAGTGCTTAGGGTTGAATCTAGTGCACCTAGTTACTTGAAGTAACTGATGAGGACAGGGGAAAAAGGGAGTCGAACAGCCATGGTATGAAATCCTGGTATTGAGGCAGGATCAGCCTTTCTTTAGCTTCAGGGGTAGCAGGAGGTGCACGTATGTATGATGTTGGAGTTTGTAATAGTAACAGGATGTGGATGCCAAACTAAGAAAAGCTCTCGTGCTATATGTGAATGAACATCATTGAGTTTGCTCTCTTAAGAGTCCTGACAGTGAGGTGGTTGGGATGTTAGGGCTGTGTTCTTTCTCAGCTCTGTTGGTAATGTGAGGTTTTCTTTAACTGCATGCGGTTCACATACAGAATCTCTATAATGTATCAGTTTGCTTTTAATATGTGTGTGGTAAAATGGGTTTACTTGGGACAGAATAAGGGCAGAAGGATCATCCTAACAACAATTAAATGTCAGATGTGATGTTTTAGACTTTCCTAGACATGGGCTCCATACCACACTGCTTTTAGCTGGTATAACATTGAAAGTATGAGGTGAAAGGCTGACACAACAAATGAACGATTAATCTGGTGGTAAAGTTTTGTTTTTAACTTTTTTTTTTTTTTTGCTTAGTAATTTGAAGTTTAAACTTTATAACTGCAAATGGGAACGAGCCACAGTTTTCTATTTTCCCCTTATTCTTGTGTTCTACAGCTACAGCTTGCCACTCAATCCTAAAATAAGCTCTCTCAGGTGAAGGCTAAGTGCTGGTAGCAAATCATTCCCAATTTGCATTGACTTGCTGGTATGGAGGAGGCTGTATAAAACCTGCTTTTTTTTCTGTTTTGTTTTCCCTGCTCTTTTCTCCTGGTAGCAGTAGTTTTTAACAGCCATAACTGTTTCCAGATGGCAGGGATAAAAAGGTAAAAGTGAGTTATAAATACATTACAGTTTCTCCTTTAGGAATTTAATACAATGCGTTTTGAAAATTCACTGCTTCCTTAGAATGTCAGAGTAGGCTGATGTTGAATAACTGTGGTAGCTATGCATCAAACCAATGGGCTTAAAAATAGCTCTAACTCTTCACTGCAATCCTTCTTAAGATTTAGAAGTCTCCTACCTACTTTCTGCTGCTAAATGCCACCATCCTTTCCCCTTGACTTGCTTACATTTGCTGCTGTTGTAACCCCCCCCTTAAGTTCTACCTCTATTTTGTATGAACTACTTCTATTCCTTTTCTTTTCATTGGAAATACAGTCTTGTTTCAGAAACGTAATTAGAATGTGTTCTTCACAGCATAAGCTGCCCTTTAACTGCAGTCCTACATCCTGTTCTCAGTTCTTTCAAAATATTTAGTGGTGTATTTTTATATTGTCTCGAGTTCGTGTCCACCCACACTTTCACTGATCTCCAATCTTCGTTCTGATGTTTGAGGTCACTGAACTGCTCAGAGGTCACAGGTGGTTTGTTTGTGGCTTAATCCCAGACGTGCTTCTTGTTTTCTATGTTCTGCTCTGTCTGCCACCCTTGGCACTCAGTGCTGTCTCTTCTGTTTTATTTACTTGATGTATGTGCCCTTTTTGTTGATACTTTCCGATGGCGTGGAGGTGTTTTTCTGTAGGCTGTATCTTCTACTCTCTTCTGTTCCTGTTCCAGTGATGTCTCTTCCTTATGTAAGATACTCATTTCAGTTGTAAGCTCTATGGTGTTAACTTCTAGATCTTTCTATTTAATGCTTGACATTCCTTTTTAACCTCCTCTTTTGTGTTCTTGATTTTTTGCCAAGATCTCATCTGTCCAGCCTCTGTCTCTGAAGTCGTTCCCAAAGTCTGCTTTGCTTCCTGCTGAATGTGCTGCCTGTCCCTTGGAGTTGGGGATTTCACGGCATGAAGTTCTGATGATTCGTCTTGTGCAGCTGTACTTTTATTAACTGTGTGATGACATTTAGCTTATAGAAATGTTCTGGTGACTCGTCCATACTTGATCCTTTCTCCCATTTCATCGATCATTCACCTTTCCTACTCTACCTGATTCCTGTTTCCTAACATTCTAATTAGTGATGGTCAAGTACAGAGGAGCCATCATTAGTAGTATCATTAGTTAATAACCCATGTTTACATGCAGGTAAGGAAGGAAGTATGAAAGAGTGCTAAAAACTGTCTTTTATTCCTTTATGACAGAAGAAGGTGGCCAAAAGGCTGATACATTTTCCACCAAGAAGCACCAAGTCACCTTGCCCATTTGTTGGAAGCATTGAGAGGGGAGACTTTGTATCATAGATAGTGCTCTTAAGCCCTTCTATTTAATGTACTGTTGGTAGATCTGTTGCTTAGGAATGTGTGTTTCTGCTCTGCGTGTGAAAACAAGTCCTCTTGGTAAAAGAACAGAAAGGCCTGAGATTCAGTTCTGTGTTCAGCGCTTCATGGCATTCTCTGACATGAGTAATAGCAGTCATTTGGTCATGTGTAGTACAGGCATGAACAATGGATGTGTGTTACCAGAAGTAGGAAGTTTTTAGGTGTTTGCCTGTACCTCATCAGCTGCAATGGCTCCTCGGGCCTCTTGTCAATAACCTGGAAATGATACCCTGCTACAGTGCTTCCTGCTTTTGATGCACTTCTGCAGAAAATAGGCAGTAGGGTGCCTCCATGGGAAATCTAAGAATTGCCATAGAGGCTCATACAGCATTTGGGAGTTTCAGTGTATTGGTATTACTTGCAATAAGGAAGTTGTGTGTTCAAATATCAGGATTCAGACTGATCTAATCCGGTTTTGATCTGAGAAAAATTGATGGTCAATGGGGAAAAACAGAAGGTCGAATATGTCCATTCTGTAAGATGTTAACTGAAGATAGAGTGCAAAAAGGAAGTTTGCCTTCTTGCTGCCAGCTGCTCTGCTACAAACACAGCTTCAAGATGAACGCTCTGAAGGACAGCCAAGCTCACATATGTAATGTGAGGGATAAGTTGGGCTTTTCTACTTAGCAGAATTATGCCATAGTTTTAATGGAAAATGTCAACAAATTGGAACATGTGTAGCTGAGTCTCCATTGATTGATTGGCTGCTGCAGTTAAAATTTCAGGTCCTCTTTCATGATAAAATTTTCAAGAAGGTCCAATGGTTTCTGTTTTACATTTGACTGGAGAATTCTCAAAATGTGAGCTTTTGGACAGTATTAATTGTGATTAACTATAATTCTGGATTAAAATATTCTGCACTGCAGATGAATACTTTTTTTAAAGTACAGTTATTATTCTAAACTTGTTTACTCCGTGTGTTGGTAATGATAATAACCTCACAGAACTACACAAATGAAGTCTATCTGAAGTATTGATTTATATATATATATATATATGCAGTTAAAATACTACACTCTTAGCTATATTGGTGTCTTTCTAAGCATTTTAATCAATTGAGATGATTTTTTTTTAAGGAGAAACTTTGATCAAAGCTGTACATGAGCACAAGGCAAAGTATTTAAAACTTGCAGAGCCCCATCAATCTCATGGCTGTTAGAAGCTTTGGTTAAGTCACATGAAAGCATGCATTACAAATGCTTCACCGTGTTTGCCTTTCCTCCAGATGGTAATGAGCCCCTTGCCTCTTGCATGGCAGTCACGAGCTGATTTGTTCTTTTTGCTTGTGGCTTTCAAATTTGCATTGGTTCACATAGCAGCTAGGATTAGAAATTTATTAAGGGATAAAGATAGCTTTGCATCTCAGTCAATACTGGCACAAAAATGTCTGAACAAAAAATCCACACGTATTGCTGCTTTTCTTTCTGCAAATCCTGAATTTTGTCCTCTGTTTCCCAGGAGTCCTTTCTCCAGAGTGGACATTGTGTTCTCTCGTGATCACCTCTGGAATCTTAGGATGGAACGACTCGTTCTGTAATAGGAGTTATTGTAATTTTTTATTAATATTATGGCCGGCCTGCAAATCCAGTCCTGGTTACGGGGTAAGCACAGGCAGGATGCTTCTTATGCCTTCTTCATATATTGTTAAAAGTACACCTCACTGAAAGGAGGGAGCGGTTTGCAAAATCTGACAGTCTGACACAAATAAAGAGCTGAAAGGCACTGACTGCTCAGTGGTATCCTGGGGAGACATTGCTGTGTGGTAATGTTGGAAACATGTCTGTTATTAACAAGGAGAAGTATTTAAATGGCAGATCATTTTGCCAGTGGAGAGGGCCAGCACAAAGGTCACAGACATCAACTTAAAGAAGTGCTTTTATCTTTACTTAAGTTTAAAGCAGTGAAATAGTAAGTGGAACAACACAGCAAGAATAACACAGAACAAAGCAGTGCATCTAACCATTACTGTATGAGGACAGTGATAGTGATTAAGGAAGACGCATCACCAACTGCCGTCATACTTTGCCATCATTCAGATCCGCAGTCACTGGGGAGCCCTGTTTGCAGTGTGGATTTGGACAGCCTTCCTCAGCCATTGGAGGTCCTATGCAGTGCATCTGCTCAACTGTATGGTCTTCAGCTCTACTGTAAGAGGGTTCAGCTTTCATATTGTTGAATAAACCAGTTTATGTGATAATTAGGTGGGAACATCTGCTTTCATTCTTCCTTTGGATTCCACCTCCAGCCTGGCCAAGGCTCGAGGAGGAACCAAGGGAGTTTGTGTATTAATAGGCCTTGACACTGTGCTTCTAAACAGGGAAAGGTTAATACACTCTCATAACACTTTATCTAAGCTACTTCTCTTGCTAATGAGATGTTTTGGCCAAGATGCATATTTTGCTGATGAATGGATACTGATGGTGGATAATGCTGGGTTGTGAGATTCATTGAGGGGTCAGCTTTGGTGTGAAGCCTGCTGCTCAGGCCTTAGTACTGCAGTGATATCAGCTGTTCACTGATGCAAAGCTCGACTTTGAAATGATTTTACTGAGGAAACAGCATAGCTTTTCACTGAAAAACGATGTCTTTTTTTATGTTGCATTCATGTTTAAAGTAGTTTCTGCTTGTATAAGGTTCTGGGCCTTAAGCTAGATTTTTACAAACTCTTGTGTAATTCTGATTTTTTTGAAGCAAAAAAAAAATACTGTAAGTTGAAGAATATAATTTGGCTTTTTGTAGCAATTCTGCTCGATAGTACAGCTGCGTACGCTGTTGCTGTAATGTGTGGATTGTTAAGGCAAAGAGCAGCTATTGTATGTTTCACAATAGCATACACAAACTTTGGACACTGGGACCTGATTAGGAGAAAACGGAGTGTTGTGATCTGATGCATTTTTTATCTCGAGTGCCCCAGAACCTTTATTTATTTTTTTTAATATGGCAGAATGGATCTTTAACCTCCCATTTACAGAACTATGTTTTATGATACACCACACCGTATCTATGGATTAAACCATACAATCCCATTACATGAGTTTGAACTGAATTTCTTGTAGCAGAGACCCATAAAATTAACAACAGAAAAAATAATTTCTATGGCTTCCGGCTCAGCTGTACTGTAATGTTTTGGATGCTGTGCACAGGAGTGGCTGGCTTTCAGAAGCATGAGTGGCATCTATTGAAATGCAATTAAGGAAATGCTTTAATCTGTTTATAAGAGGATGTTTTGGTTGTGTTTTTTCCACATGCCAAGAGGTCAGAAATGGTAATAAGTCGATTGTCGGGTGGCTGTGACAGTGATTCAGTGATTGCTTTATTGCTGCTATAGCAGTGTAGGAAAGCTAACTGTCCCCTCCAAATGGGCTGAATTATGTCTTATTATCTTTGCTTTGTTAGCTGACTTGAATATCCCTTTATGCTGGATCAGTGAATTACATGTGTCTGTCAAAAAAAAATGTTCACATGCTAGGAGACTTTTGGGAATCCTTTTCTATCAAAGCTTCTATACTGCTTTATTTTCAGCCATCAAACTTAGTATTTATACTAAAAAAAAAAGTGGGGTGTTTTTGTTTTTGCTTGTTTTTACTTTACACCAACAGCTGAGAGCCATCTTTCCCAGTGAAAGAATGTCTTTTCAGCAGCTCAGCTCATTCTAGCAGCACCATGGGAGATTAAGAGCTTTCAGAGAGAATTAATCTCCTTCAGAGACTTCCTCTTGCCCTCACTCCAGACAGGTTAGAGAATTAGGTGAAGAGGGTGCTTCATCATGATTATCTCATGGCTTTAAAATACAAATAGCAAGTGAAGCTTACATCTATCAGTAGTGACCACTACTACTGTATCTGTGGTAAGATTACAGCTGTCTGTGAGCAGCAGAAGGTAGTTTGTTAGGGAAGACTGGAAGTGCTCAGCCTGCTTTCTTTGAGTGATTTATTTTGGTGGCAGTGCATTGTTTTTGTTAATGGTATTGAAAATGTTCTTTAATTACGTGTTTGTTTTAGAGGTCTGTGGGGGAGCTTCAGTTTTAGAATCTTCATTTGATATTATCTGTAATAAAAGGTTTTACTTTCAAGCTCACTTGAATCTAGTTGTATAATAGTGTTGGTTTTCTTCGCTTGTTTTTAATTTAAAATGTTGTATGTGGCTTTGGATAATGAAAACCATTTTTAACTGCATTGTGCTGGAAGTGCCTCTGCTGTTCGTGAAGAATTGAATAATACTCTTTTGTCCTGTAGGGTGTTGAGTCAAACACAGATGAGTTCAATTCAGATGACTGAGGTGGTTACAAAACCCAGCTGTCCCACTTTCCACAATTTGCTTTCTCTGTGGCAGTGATGGCTGACCCATGAAGAAATCCCATCACAGCCAGTTTGTAACCTGCTCTAGTCAAGTAAACCAAGGGGGATTTTAAGCTACTTTAATGCACTGAGTTGTTAACTACAGCAGTTCAAGTGCTGCTTCCCATGTAAATGATTGGTGCCAGTATTGTGGCTGCAGGCTTTGGAGAGGAGCAGATTCCTGCTAGGATGCATAAACTGCCTACGTAAGTAGGTGAATATTCTCTGCTTCTGATTCAAAGCCAGCTTGAGGAAGCCTTTGTGCTCAGACGTAGTTGCAGGTAGCTACTGGCAGGGTGCTGCTTCTATGGCTTGATGACTCCAAACAGCTCATCTCTGACTAAGGAAATTTCCTTTGAGAGCTTGGGTTCTTAATCATATCTGGAAAAGACTCTGTAAGATGAATTAAAATAGACACTTCTCTCATGGTTCCTGTTTCACTGGGATTGGAAGAAGACCAATTCTTAATCTGTTATCTATTTTTGAAAAAAGGTACATGGTGAACACAGGATTAGGAGCCAAGATGCTTATTGGCCTGTACTGGTTCTGTTGAATGAACAGTTTGGGTGGTTTAGTTGGGAGCTATTCTGACAAGCCTAGGCTATCCTCCCAGGTGGGCCACTTGG
Organism: Gallus gallus; assembly: GCF_016699485.2. Lineage (NCBI taxonomy): Eukaryota > Metazoa > Chordata > Aves > Galliformes > Phasianidae > Gallus > Gallus gallus. The sequence continues at coordinate 24,862,830 of NC_052537.1, read as the reverse complement.
GAGAGAATGTAGAAAACGGCTTGTTTTTGGGTGGTGGCAATTGGTGGAAGACCGCCAGCTTTCCTTGGTTTCTCTTCCCCCTTTTAGGATAACACCTGGCTACACGCACAAGAAGTCTGAGGATTATGGTCTTGTTTGAGTTCTCACTACAGTCAGGAAAGCTAACATTGATAGAAGGAAGTCAAGGAAATGCCTTTATTGGGATAGAGTACTGCCTAAAGTAGTATCAAATTCAGACTATTTTTGTTTATTTGTACTTAGATAACTGCCCTGTCAACTTTGTTTTTGCCTTTGAAACAGAACTCTTTCCTGGAGGAGTATTTCAGATAGTAAAATTTAATTCCAACTTCTTTTATGGTGCTTTTACTGCCCTTCTTCAGAAATGTTTTACAGTGGCAAAAGCGATATTTCACTCTACTAAGCTTATGGGCTTGATGCCTGTCTTGCCTTTTGCACAGCTAGCAGCACTGAACTCCTTGTACCGCTACAATTGTAAAGCCATTCCATGGCATTTAAAATGAAACATAGAATGAGATATTTTTCTATGACTCTGTATTGTTTGTATTGATAAACATTGTCACGATGCTTAAGCAAAAGTCATTTTACTCCTTAAATATTTGTACATCTACTATCTGTTTGGAATTGTTTATTGTGAGCTGCACATAGCCACAGTGTGCATTGAATGCCTACGATTCACCCCTTGGATCTCCCTTGTACAGAGTCACTGTTATCTTCCTTGGTGATAGCGTATCACTAACAGTACCAGTGTGGAGCTGCAAGCACTCCTAACATAATGGCAAGTCTCACTTTTGCCAGGATGAGTCACTAGTTAATTAACCCCTGGGTTGGAGAGGCTTCCTGTGCCAATTCAAGAACAAGTTACGGGAAGATACCATTCTGTGGCAAAATAGAAATTGGTTTGAAGCGTTTTTATCAGCTTTTTAAGCATTATATTTACTTATACAACAAATCTGTATGTAATAAGTTTATAACCAAACAGAAAAATAGATACATTGAATAGAGTTGATTGGCATGTCTTTGTTGCAGGAGAAAAGAACTGCTGCTAACGCCATGAACTGGGTTTAAGTGCTCAATACAGAATTATAAGGCTTCCACTCTAGCAGAAGGGATTTGTAGTGAATGTGTGGAGGCAAGCAGCATGGGGAAGTAAAGGTCTTTGCCTTGCACCAGGTCATAAAGCTTTGGTTTGTAACAGGTTCAAATGTGGCTAACAAGTGGACCACTCAGGAGGGAAGGAAGTGAGTGGGCTTGGCATTGGGGTTGTGGCAGTGATTGGGGAGGCTGCCAGAACCAAGAAAGGGCAAGGGAAGGATGCTCTGTGGGATGCTGCTCATGTGCTTGTCAGCCAGAGAGTGGCTGGAATACAGTTTCACTCTCCCAGCCTCGAATGGATGGACTGTCTTACCTTGGGACTTTGGAGGATTTGTTCTGTGGCCTTAAAAACAAATGAAGAAACAAGAAGTGGTGCTTTCATAGCGCTAGAGAAGAGTCTTACTTTTTCTCAAGGAATCCGCAGGTCTGTAAGATAGAACTTTAGAAGTATGAAGCTACTTGTAGCAGGCAGAATGGTGCTGTACATGAGGGGTGTGAGCTTCTCTGGGGAAGAGCTGTCATGAGGGGTGTGAGCTAGGGGGAAGCTGCAGAATTTCAGGTTCAATTCCCAGTAGTTTCTGAAACAGAGAGAAAGCTTTTGCTGCAGAAAGTGATGCTGCTTTGTATAAAAGA